>NC_058524.1:615576262-617976262 GCF_904849725.1 Hordeum vulgare subsp. vulgare
CGCTACCCGAGGAGTAATTCTACATAATACAGGTAGGGCCAGTGTTGATGGCGTTGGTCCAAAACAGAGCACTGTGCGGGGCCAACCCAGGGAAACTTGGGTGATTTCTATCAAGCCTCCGTACGCGTAGCTTATCCGTCGTGTCCTGAGAACGAGATACGCGGCTCCTATCGGGATCGTCGACACGTCGGGTGGCCTTGCTGGATTAGTTTTACCTTTGACGAGATATCTTGTGCATCGGGATTCCGGTGATGCTTTGGGTAATCTCAGAGTTGAGGTTTTCCTCTAAGGAGTCCGACGAGATCGCGAGTGTCGTGATCGAGGATTTCTATGCGGCTTGTGGTAATTTGTGATGGACTAGTTGGAGCATCCCTGCAGGGTTAAATCTTTCGGAAAGTCGTGTCCGCAGTTATGTGGCAACGTGGAAACTTTGTTTAACACTGGTTCTAGATAACTTGAAGTAACTTAAGTAAAACATGTCAACTGTGTGCGTAACCGTGACTGTCTCTTTCGTGAGTTCCTTCTCCGATCGAGGACACGGTGGGGTTATGTCTGACGTAGGTAGGTGTTCAGGATCATTTATTTGATCATCAGTAGTTCACGTCTGTTATGCGTAGTTCTTTCCCCTCTTATTTCTTGTACTCGTAAGTTTAGCCACCAAATATATGCTTAGCCGCCGCTGCAACCTCACCACTTAACCATGTCTCACCCACTAAGCTTTGCTAGTCTTGATACCTTTGGAAATGAGATTGCTGAGTCCCATGTGGCTCACAGATTACTACAACACTAGTTGTAGGTACATGTAAAGGTTATTTGACGCGAGCGCGTTGATTGTTCATTTGGAGTTGCTTCTTCTTCTTCTTCATCATCGATCTAGGATGGGTTCCAGGCCGGCAGCCTAGGATAGCAAGGATGGACGTCGTTCTTCTTTTCTCGTTTGTTTTCGTCGGTAGACGGACCCTGCTCTTACTCTTGATGATTATGTAATGTACTGATGTGACTCTGATGTAGCTTGTGGCGAGTGTAAGCCAATTCTATCTATATATCTCTTCTTTTCAGTACATGTACTTGTAACGATATCCATTCTTGCGACACGATGAGATGCACTTCTATCCCTGACGAGGCCTTCGTGCCAAATTGAGGATAGGGTCGCATCTTGGGCGTGACAGGTGGGACGGAATAAAACCAGACGAAAAACCCGCATACTAGGCTACCAATCCTCCCTTAGGACTAGATTTTTGGTAGGATAAAAATATTTGTTATTTTCTAAAATAATAAATATGTCATTTTTGTTGTATTAGGAAAGTTTTGATTTCCATATAATAGTAGAGATATTGATAGCAATAAATGGAAGCACATTGAGGAATATCTTATTTCTTTTAGAAGGTTATCAAGAATTTTTTTGATGTCTGTCTTCTCGGAAGCTGATCTCACATATATGATATGATTTTTGAATTCTTAATTACCTATTATTTACGTGATTAAATCAAATCATCACCTCGCAAAACAAGCACGAAACAAGATCTTCTCCTCTAATGGTGGATTTGGTTTTTTAATGAGAGGGAGAAAATAAACCAATGAGAGGGGACGGTGGGAGGCGGGACGAAATAAAACCCCTACCAACTCCCCTTTTAGGAGTAGATATATTTCTCCAATGACAAACACTCAACATGTTGAATGTGTAACTAATAACATACTAAATATAGACTATCCACACGATTAATACATAATTGATATCCTATCTAATATTAACATGCAATAAATTTTATGACAGATTTCAGCGTGCAATTAATTTTCTGCGTAATATTAACATGTATCGCATGTACATATTTACTAGTAAAAAAGGATGAACTAGAATTTGATCACATGTCTCCAAAGTGCATGCTTTAGTTGGGCGGCTTTGTTGGATAGGATGGCATTCACACTGCTTTTGTGTCTAGCAAACGAGTTTAGGAGCGGACCTGGCAAGGCCTCTTGTTCCAATATCCGTGCATATGATCCAACGACATGCGAAGGGTTTGCTGGAACTTGCTAGAAATTCTACATTCGTCCAATACCATTTTCATAGAAAAATTATTGTGCATTTTAAAATAGATGCTACCAGAGTGTGACGTCGCGTTCTAGCCATAGGACGCAACCTATTTTTCTCTCCCGTCTCTGGCCACACCACTTCCCTTCCCCTAGTGCTTCTTCCTCGAGGTTTCTTCATGATTCTCCTCCTCTCCCACCCCTATCCTCTGCTGCTATATTTTCTACCATCCTTGGATCCACCTTCGCCATGTCCAGGAAAGGCGTACTTGTAATATCATGGATGCGATCGCTAACCATCTAGCGCCCCAGCAATCTTGTCTCCGCAACAAGTTGTGAGTGTCAACCTTTCCCTAATTTCTTTCTCAGTCACCCCTTCCTTCGACATCGCTTCATCTTCTTCCTAGTGATGCACCAGTCGTCGCGTCCGATGACGAACATGAGCTTTCTAGTTATATGTCGACCTAAAGGCTTCGTACTAGATGTTGGTACAAAGGCTTAGAAAACATGTCTATGTTTGAAAAAAGGGCGCCACCATAGTGTGATCTCGTTTAACACTGTGTTGCTCTTCATCTCTCGCTGCACCACTTCGCCTTCTGCCTAGCTCCCTCCGTCCATCTCCTTCATGCTTCCCCAACCCAAACCTCTAGTATTGCCATATCTGTCACTGTTCTCAGACCCACAAGAGCTGCGCCCCGATAAAGGCCCCTTCTAATGCCATAGGGACGCAAATTAACAATCTACCACCATGTGCAAGACATTGCCGCCGCTCTTCCCTAGGGTCGACCATGCCCTTGTATCCAACTATGTCGTCCCTTTCTTCAATCCCTCTTGGTGAAATATAGAATAGCGTGCCCTAAGCTAGGATAGCGAGCACAAGCTTCCTAGGTTCATCCCATCATAAAAGTCACGCAACTTATGTGTTGTCGAAAACAACCCATGCCTTAACTATTACAAAAGGACGAAAATGAGAATGTTGGCGGAACCTCGCACTTGATAAAGAGTAGTGTTCGCTGCTAATCTACTATTCCCTCCGATCCAGAATATAATGTATATTTGATCAAGATTATATAATAAAATATCAAACTTTACAAAGCCAAATAAATAAAATATTTAAATACTTTTTGTGATGGACCTAATGGTACAAATTTATTATTGTAATTCTTTATTCGTTTTCTTAAAATCTTGGTCCAACATGCCATATTTTACTTTTGTAAAAACTAATCCACCTTATATTTTGGAATGGAGGGAGTATATCCATATTCCATCCCCACCTGGTACTAGAAGCATAGCAGGGGCCTAGGCCCAAAATTTTAGTTTCTTTCCACCCCATTGGAGTTGAGATCTGGCGGCAAATGAAAGTGATTTCGGGGGCTCGCTGATGTTCCACCCAGGAGGTAGAAAGCCCATGTGACAGAGCGGCCACCTCAGTGGCTTCCATGATGACCTACTCCTCCTTCTCGCCTTCATTGGATGCGCCGCCACCACAGTGCTAACCGATGCCCTCAACCGATGGCGAGACGATCTCTAGGCCCACCCCCGCCAGATTTTCTTTTGTAGTTCTGCATTCAACCCTCTAACCGGTGCCCGACCTTTAATCTCCCCTGCCCCCTCCTTGAGATCCATGTCCCGTGTACTAGACTGAATTATAAGGTGTGGACATATTTGATAAGCCTCCAGACGTTGCAAGAAGAGGTGGTAATTTTATTGATGGTGTGATGACTTGGTAAATCTAATGATTAGAGGAAAAATGTTGAAAAGGGAAGTCAAGCCTTTTATCCTCTCCAATCAAGCAATATTTTATTGGGAAAACTCAAATGTCTAGACCGAATAAATTGCCTTATAAAATATAAAACAAAAGTTGACAGGAGTTTTTTTTTTGGAATCCAATACTAGCTTTCACCTACAAGTGTCTATCATGGAGATGGTTGACCGCCCTCTCCCCCACTTCAAAAACAACAAAGGCATGGTTTTCTTGCCACTCGAAGATTTTGTTTTGGTTCTATTTGAGTCGTAGGACAACCGACCTACCAGGATGAGTCAAGTTGGTTGAATGATGTTGCGGGAACACCCAAAACATAAGCACTAGCCATCCTACACCTACCACCCAAAAAGGAGCTCTTCAACGCTTCCATCCATGTCCTCATTATGCCCATTGATTGTGCCGAAAGTCTCTCGACACCCAGTGTGCACGAATTGGTGGCCAACTCAGTGTGCATGGGGTTCTTGACCACCGTGCACACGAGATAACGCATAAACTCTCTAGACACCCTGTTCCCATGGGGTCTCAGGCACACCCCCTCGATGCGCATGGGGTAGTGGCTAAGTCTCTAGACACCCTGTGTGAACACGACCACCTTGGCCCATGCACATGGGGACGGTCGACTCAACAGTCACATAGTGAGAAACACTATAAAAGAACTCCTTCTTGCATCTCCAACCCCAATCTTTTTGCCTTGTGAGTCACCACCATTCTCAAACCTTTTTTGCTCATATCTCTCAGTACCTCCACACAAACTCTTTGATACTTTGGGAACTGAGGACACAAGGCCCGATCCATGTTCCCACGATATTTCTTCACCAACTTGTCACTCTTGGTGATTTGGATCCTAGGCGGTTAGTTATCCTCGGGAATCTTCCTTGATTTTCGTATGATCCAGAGGCATATGTAAAGGTGTGGTAGTCGCATTCAAGACCAACCTTGAATGATTTGAGGCTCATTCGTTGGTGGCGACTTGAGGAGAACACATAGAGCTGCTTGGTGGCGTTCTAGAGCCTTGACACCAACATGAGTCCAATGAATATTAGCACTTCCCAAATGAAGTGTGAACTTCATGTTAAAATCCGTGTCCCGGACTCACTTGTGATTTTTTATTTTCCACACTTTGCTTTGCATTTTATGATTGTGGGCTTGCTACTTATATTGTTGCCTAACTTACTTTGCTTTGAGCTTGCTTGGCATACAGATTGTGTTCATATAGTTGCATATCCAGAGAACCAATTTTATCCGCAAATCCCCAAAATAGGTAATTAAGTTTAAAAGGTATTCTCCTATTCACCCCCTATAGTCGTCTGTATCGACCCTCAGAGTTCAGGATCTTTTATTAGGATTAACCACCTGAAGAGAATATGTATGATCATGAGGATGTGGACGATAGACTACCGCTTGTGGAGGAGGAACAACAACCCCCGTCGTAACCTCCACAAAAACAAATTGTCATGCGCCCCCTTGACCGCGGTAGACATCCTTCTAATGCACGCGGGTTTAAAATCTACAATGTTGAAAGAGGTTCGTTCATTAGTGAGGGACAAAGTGGATGTGATAGGAGAATAAATAAATCATTGCATGACTTTTATCAGAAATCACCTCAAATAAATACGCATATGCAATGATTGTGATAATATCCAAGGTAGTCATGTCCTCATGAGGATGTGTGCTTAAAACCCTCTACATCTTCATCTTCTGCATTTGACCCAAATGTAGTCCAAGTAGCTGATGGCACCAAAGAGCCCCTTGCATCTCCTACTCACACAATAATTCCGAAGTACAATTCCGTTGAACCTTTTTACTCACCACAACCCATAATGTACCTGTACATTAATCGTGTTGTCCCTCTTCCCCCTTTGAACGCTCTTTGCTAAGTGGAAACTAGCGCCATGGAGGCTCACACTCGCGGTGCCTCAACGCAACTATGGTGGATTGTTGTCAATGGTTTGAAGTCAAAGGACCCTTCAAGTCTCACTCCAAAGGAAGCCCTTGTTGATCAACTCAATGCTACTGCTAAGCTCCTCCTCCAAGGCCCCGATGACCATGTTCTTCTCCAAGAGCTATTGCTAAAACTAGTGGCAGAACAACATAGTTTGCTCCAAGAGTTGATGTACCTAGTTCATCAAGAGGTGTTTGTGTTGGACCTAGAAAGAAGAGGATCACACATTTGTTAACTCATGGAAACAATTGATGTGTTGCTAAATAAACTATTTATTCATATTTGTTAAGCTTTGAGTGTTTATTAAATTATTAAGTCATGTCTGTTGGGCTGTGAGTGTTGAACATGTTGATCTTTTAGTGTTGAACTATTAAGTCATGTGTACTGATGATGGATGGATGAACGAACTAGTTGATGATGATCTAGATTGTTGATGAATGATGCATTTGTCATGATTGATGACCGATGCATTTGACATGATGATTTGCGTGTTGATGAATGATGCATTTGGCATGATGGTCTTGCTTCTTGATGAATGATTAATTATGCATTTGGCATATGGTTAGGGTAAATCCAAAACCCTTTAGCATTTTTTGTCGTCGATAATAACAAATATTGTTAGGGTAAATTCAAAACCTTTTGCTTTGGTCATCGTTGATGATGACAAATATGGTTAGAGTAAATCCAAAACCGTTTGACATTTTTCATCATCAACAAAGACAAATATGGTTCGGGAAAAGCCTAAGCCCTTTGGAATTTGTTGTCGTCGATAATTCCACATATGGTTAGGATAAATCCTAAACCCTTTGGGCGATGAGTGAACTGAAGTACAAAGTGCCAAAACTTGATATTGTTTTTTATGAACTAAATTACCGATTTCCATAAAAAAAATTAAGTGTTGCATGTACATGGATTTACAACTTGACGTTCTAGCAATGCAAACACTAGAGAGAAAATGTGGATTCTCAAACTAATTAAAATTAAGTGGTATTAGGTGGATCTTGCATAGAGAATAAACGAGAGTCAGATCACATGAGGGAATGGGTGGGCTAGTCTGTGAGGTCGTCGGACAACCGTCTCCCACCACCTAGTGTGTGTGCGTGCGCGCGCGCGTGTGTTTGTGTGTGTGTGTTTTGGGGGAGGGGGGACCTGGCCGTGGAGGACTGATCCGGCCGCCTCCATGCCAACCCTGGATCGGCTTCCTCCCACCCGGATGATATGGTACTTTCGCGAAGCCTTGTGATGGAAAGAGGCATGTACTAACGCGCTCTGACCTGGCACCCCGCATTCAACCCTGATCCACGGAGGGAAGCGCCTTCCTACATAGGTAGAAGATACATGTCGTCTGGTTGCACTTTTGCCAGGGCATTTTTGCCGCCAATTTCTTCGGGCAGAGGGGATATAGTATAAATTAAAAAAATGTTTGGCCATCCTAAGTTTGCACGAGAAGCGAATATATTTGATTGCTTGCTCCTACTTGATGCTCCATGTCAATGCGTGAACATTTGCGCGGGAGTCGAGTCGTTTCTTTGTTGGTTTAAACGAACAGGGGTTAGCCTTCAGTTCCACTTCTGCAAGGGCATTTTTGTCAATTACACGGAGTGGGGGTAGTTTTGTCAATTTCAACACGAAGACGGGGTACAAATAAAAAAAAAAAGATACGGCTCTCCCATGTTGTCGCCAAAAGCGAAGATACTTGGTTGGTTGCCCGGGTACATTTGCGTCAATGCACGATGTCCGCCGCCAAGGCGCGAATGTTTGCGCGGGAGTCGAGTCGTTTCTCTGTTGGTTTGAATGAAGAGGGTTAGCCTTCATTTAATATAAAGCATCAGGTGACAATAATGTTTTGGTCCTGAAATTAAATGTTATATAGGAATTCGAGATTATTTGAGAAATGCTCGGCTGAAAAAAAAATCCGTATATACATAATTAATAATAAAGATGGTCGGCTGAAAAGCTGGGTGGGGACCCAAGCTGGGTGGGGACCCATCATCCGCGCAGATGGGTGGTGCTCCGATGGAGGTGAGGCCGGGGCGTCGCCTGCGTTCCGCGGAGCCGCAGCTATGCAGCCCAAGCGTTGGCGGGGGTGGCGAACCGGATCGCATCTCAGCTCCCTCCCGGACGAGCTCATCCTCCTCATCCTCACCCTCATCGGATGCACAGCCACCGCCGCGCGCACCAGCGTCCTCTCTCGCCGGTGGCGCGATCTGTGGATTCATCTTCGCCGGATCGTCTTCCACAACATCGCGCCGTCGGCTGCATCGGCGATCGGCCGCGTCCGTGGCCCCGCGCCCGCGGTGTCCCTCCTGGAAGTCCGCATCCCCAGCAGGCATCTCGGGCCCATCGGCGCCACGGCCAGCAGGCTGCTCCGCGCGGCCGTCCGGCTGGAGCCGGAGGAGATCGTGCTGAGCTTCCCCTGGAGCGTGGAATTCGAGGCCCGGCAGCTCAACCTCGTCCGGCTGCCGTGCTTCCGGCGCACCACATCGCTCACGATGGAACGGCTTCTCTTCTACTGCCCCGACGGCGAGGGCGAGTTCACGGCGCTCCGGACGCTGTCCATTTCCTACGGCCTGGGCGGCCTCCACAGCTTGCTCCCCCGATGCCCGCACCTGCGGGTGCTCAGTCTCAAGTTCGTCAATGACGGCTTCGGACTTGTCCAGAATGGGTCGATCTCACTGCACTTGCCGTGGCTGCAGGAGCTTTTGCTTGAAACCAGCATAGTGCACACGGATGCAATCGACATCGTCGCCCCTCTGCTGAAGCGATTGACTGTGTCGTTTGGCACTTACAAGACGGTGAGCAGCATCGCCATCTCGGCTCCAATGGCGGACAAGGTTTCGTGGGAGTGGTGGTATTTCGGGGCCCGGAGCAGCGTCCAGTTTGGTTTTTGGAGCCTCCAGAGGTTGTGGCTACACACAGGAGAGAGAGGGGGACAGCTTCCATCGCTCCACATTCATGCATCCCAGGTATGTATCCATTCCACAGCCCACTCATGTTCAATTTACTGAATTTAGGGGAACTAGCAAACTTAGAATGGCCCGTACAATGCGCAAATTCAAGCATGACTACATAATTCCATTAGTCGACTTTACAATTTAATTAGGTGCAGCAATGCAAATCTGAGATTTGATGTATTTTGCATAAACTAACAGCAGAGGTAGTTGAATAATTTTTTTTCTCAAACACATAGGAAAGCTGTGTATCAAGAAAGAAAGTGTACAACCATGAGTACACCCAAACACACTCCCACCATAAGTTTTTGAATAAAATGTTTTTAACACAAAAGAAAATATCACCACTATCCGGAAGTGGGTATACCATATTCAAGCAAAGCATCAGCACATATTTTGCAAGTGGGTACAACATATTCAAGGTAACCAAAGTTTGGACTACGAACCGAACAACTGGTTGCCGTGTGGACATTGTATAATATTTCGTTTGTATATAGCTGTTTAAATCACGCAGAATTAAAGTTCGGATGATGATCTTTCGTTTGCTTCTTTTTGATAATTTCTAGCAAATCTCTCTTTTTTATGTTGTATATTATTGCGCTTTTAGTACATAATAGATAGATGGACAGTTGACTACACTGAATTGTACAATGATATATATCCTGTCAATGTTTTTTCAGAGATGGTTTATTTCCAATGAAGACACCTTTGCGCAGGAGGTAGAGAAGCACATGGTTTATGATTTCTCTGTTTTGGAGCTACATCTCCTAAAATCCGGACATGTGTTTGGAGCACTCGTATTTCACCTCCTCGGGATTATTCGTCTTTCCAGAAATATACAGAGGCTTAAGATTGTCCTAGAGAAATCGATGGTAATTATTCGTCGCCTTCCCACCATCCATATTATTTCTCAATTATACACTGTGTAGAACTTTACATTTATTTTTGGTTTTAGCTGAAAGGAAAATGCTCGCCACACTGTACATGTGAGTCCACTAACTGGAGATCTCAAACTATCTCCTTGACTGCTCTCGAAGAAGTGGAAATCAATGGCTTCAAAGGACAGGAACATGAGTTTGATTTACTGAAATTGTTACTCAAATGTGCACCAGTGCTTAAAAAAATGATAGTGCAACTGTCACATGAGGCGTCATCTAATAATAGTGCAAGCGCTAAAATATATAAGATCTGCAGGGCCTATTCTTCAGTGGAATGCTATGTTTATGAGAGCTCTGGTGAGTACTTATTCGTTATACATGATTAACATGCTCCTATATTAAACAGAAATAGAAATGTTAATTCTTGTCGGGTTTCTCGAAACCTAATCTTTCATTGCATCTCATGTTTAGGGTGGTTGAAATGTGGCATTGATATCCCAATTAGAGTTTAGTTGTGTATGTATCCCAGTTATTAGCTAATTTAACATGCTATATTTATACGAATTTGTGTTTCCACACACGAATTTTTTATAGAAATATAAGCTGGATACTGAGTTGGTGATAAGAAAAAATCAATATTTTTTTGTGGGCTTCCTTACCTTGTTTGCCCTTTTTTGTTATTCTGTTGACCGTGCCCTTCTATTTTGCGTCTGATTTATAGGCTAGCTGAAGTGGTATCATCTGATTTTTATTGGCCATGCGATTTTGCACAAGTTATTTAGTTCCATTGTGTTTCTTCTTAGCATGTACTGTGGTATTTGTTCCTGCCGTCAGCATGTATTGTGTTTTGTTTGCCGGTGACAACAAGCATTACACATAGAACTGCCCTACAATTCCACGGGGCGATACTTACTGAGCTAGGTTTCAATCTGTCTCCTTTGCAGGGTTAATGCATGGCAGCCAAATTTCTCCGTTGACATGATTCATGTCCTTACATTTAAGGATTCTAGTGATCATCGACAAACACCATCCTTTTCCTATTCTGAACAACTCAATTACCTAGTCTCAAGAGTTTGATTGGTTGCTTGGATTGAATTGATCATCCAGATGTTGCTTTGCCAGTGTATTTTAGCTCTTTATTGGGAGCTCAGTTAAATCTTGATTGGTTTCTATGCACTCAACCTGTGGTTATTATGTTAAACCTGTTGTTTCAATTTCCTTTTGTGCTATTTCATTTTGCCAAAATATAAGCCGCGTCCTGTTTGGGGCTGGCACTAGTAATTATCTACACCTATAAGCATTTTCCTACTAGTGTAACCTTTGGTATTGCCATATCTACTACCCTCCTCAGATCCATTTACCACCATGTGTGATCTCATCGCCGCCACTTGTCGCTCATTAACATCTACCGCCATTTGTGATCTCATCGTCACCGCTTGGTGCTATGTACGACCTCACCCTCATCACCACTTATGTTGTCCCCATCCACCGATATATCTTGGTAACACACTAGATGTGCGCCCTAAGCCGAGTAAACAATCACAAGCTTCCTAGGTTCTTCCCATTAGGAAAAATAGGCAACTTATGTGTAGACAACCCATGTCTTACACAAAAGGAACGAAAGGGGAATGTTGGCGAAACCTCTCACTTGCTAGTCTACTGCATCCATATTGCATCCCACCTGGTACTGGAAGCATAGCTAGAACCCGACGCCAAAATTCTAGAGTTTTGTCATCACTCCATCTGAGTAGAGATCTGATCGTCTATGGAGGTGAGCTTAGGACCTCATCAGAGTTCCACCCCAAGACCCAGATAGCCAAGGCAACGGGCCGGACCGCCTCAAAGCCTTCCCCCAATGACTTTCTCCTTCCTGTTCTTACCTTCATCGGATGTGCCGCATTATGTGCACCAGTGTCCTTTCCCTCCAGTGGCACTACTGCCTCTCGATTGGTCTCCCGAGATCATCTTTCATGGCGGCATCTTCGACTCCCTCGAACTGGCGCTCAACCATGTCTCTCCCGTGGTTTTCATCCTCAAGATATGCGGCCCATGTAGTAGGATAAAGTCCTAGGTCTAGCCAACTCCAAGAAGCCTTAGGACATTGCAAAAAGGGGTGAGCAGTATCTTTGGAGTTTCATGCATCTTCCATTTTATTTTTGGGGTTGTGTCTTGGTAAATCTATTAATTAGAATTTTTTGATAAAAAAGGAAAGTCAAGCCTTCCAGCCTCTCCAAACAAGCATATTTTTAGTGAGGAAAAGAGTCAAGTGTCTAGGACAGATAGATTTTCTACAAAATGTAAAACAAATCGCGAGGCGTCAATTTTGGAATCCAATACTAATGACAACTGTGAGCTCCTCTATCGATTACCACAGTCCTATCGAAATATGATCCATACCTGACGGCCGCCAAAGAAGTGTCTGTTGTCAACGGCCAAAGCTGCAACTGCGCCACTCGCAAACCCACACGCCACCTGTAGAAAGGCTTCCTAGGGAAAGCCCGTCGTTTGCACAATAGTTGTCAATGTCGATTAAGGAGGGGGCATGGAGGTGGATATGAGGTCGAGGCCTCCAAGGTTTAGGAAGCTACTCGGATCGCCGAGAGGAAACTGGGTTTGTCGCAGCACCAATGAAGGGCGATGGAGGAGGACATGTACTCTAGGATTTAGGGATGCACTCATGGCCGTTGATAGGAAAGAGTGTGTCGTATGGAAACTTGTAAATGCCTCCTACCCAATGGAATTCACAAAACAACACCTCTGTCGATGAGATTGACAAATGTGCCTCCGACGGAAGCACAACAAAGTGACTCATGTGCCCTCCCGCCATAGCTAGTGGCGGATAATACTCCCGCCATATGCTTTGGTGGAAGCAACCTGCTGCATTGGCTTGTAGTGGAAGTAGGTGGGCTAGCGGATGCACACACTCATAACTCTTTTTGCCTTTCTTCCATCGGGGATGGCGGAAGGCCGCCATAGGGGGTGGCAGAAGGCCACCCTAGTTAGATTCCCTATGACATGTTTATTCCCGGATATATATGTTATGTCATGTGCAGGTTTGTGGCAGTCATAGACGTTGCCACTCTTTGTTTTCCATAACCATGTTCACATTTTTTTCGAGTATTGGAAAATAAGATAGATCACGAGATACCATAAATCAAATTAAGATAGAAGCAAATTCTCAAAACTACAATTGAGTTCTAGTGAGTCGAAAGCGACAAGTTCCTTGCCACCTTTTGTGGTTGCATTTGCATAATGCGCACCTCTCTGTCCCCTTCATGTGATTGTCCGCCTCATGTGCCTCCTCGTGACGTTCCACCTCTTTCATGCAACATTGCATGAAACTTAGTTGCTCCGAACTATATCTTTCAACCCCCTCTATTGCTCCATTTTTGCTATCCCCGCCACCTTTTACCCGTGCTCGTCCTCTTAAAAGATTTCCCACAAAGGATGACCCCTTTCATGAATCTCACACAAAATAACACAAAAATGGTATGGTTCACACAAAAATTAACAGAAAGAAATACTTGTCTTGTCATTGTCATACACTATAACACTTAGCTTCCTACTTTTTAAGACCTCACAATCAACTGAGGTCTCCACTTCAGATTTGGGTCATCCAATTTTGACCGTGTCAACAATTTTACAAGGAGCTCTATCATTCATTTTTTAATACACTATGCTTCCTAATTTTAGAGCTTTCCCCTTCAACTGAGGTATACAATTCTAATGGCTTGATTTTGACTCGGTCAATCCTTGGTTGTGGCAATGAAATCTCAAACTTCGTTAAGCTCCCCCATTTTAAAGCCCCCTCATTAAAGTGAGGTCTTCAATTTGAATTGAATACACAATTGATTGGATCATTGACCAGGCTTCATTGTGGGATTTCTCGATGAGTGGATCCCTTGGTAAATACCTAGGTGGTGTGGCCTTAGTTGACAATATGGAAAGTGTCGCCCATGACATGTTTAGCACCAGCATAACACATGTGTACAACAATGTAAGTAACTTTCTCATGTATTTATATTAATTAAAATACGTCTTCCAATCACACGGTCAAAAAGATCCATACAAACACCACAATAAAAAATATGATACTCACGGAAGATTCGCTACGGATTGGTCAGACCAAACATTCTACCACCAATCACTTCCCTGATTTTCACCATTGGCCCACTCTTCCCCTAATCTCTAACCATAAATTGACAAAGCAATTTCTAACCATGATTTCATAAAGTCTGTCAGTAGGAGTACCATGTCTGAAAAAACATAGTCCACTATATCCCCCACATGTCAAACCAACTAATATGTACATTTTTCACAACTTCAAAGTAATTACAACGTCAAAATAAAAAATGTACAACCCCAAGAACATAACTGGCGCGTAAAAGCGTGCAGTGCCCTTCTAGTTACCGTTAAACTTAATGGTGACTTGTTGTACTTGGAAGTTCGTTGGGGGGGGGGGGGTGCATTCAATTGGTACACGTGCGAATCTGAAAATTCCGTGGATGATAACCCATAAATATAGAGGATCAATTGTAGATATTTTGGATAAGTCCAGTGTCGATCCCAATGAAGAGCAGAAGAAAATTGGTTGTTAGAAAGGAATAATTGTAAAAGCTACACATACTATTGTATTTTTGTTTGATCAAGAGAATATATTGAGAGAATGTAAATTGTAATAAAAATGTAACCATGCAGCAAGTGGCCCAATTCTTAATTGTGTTAAGGACAAGCTGATGATAATATTAATATGCATCAAATAATTCTCGAGGACAACATAAATTTTGCCTCGTTGCTTTTTCACGTAGTTCCATTGATACTAACTTTCATTGCTTTGAAAAGTGTTGTGTGGTAGCGCATAAATTTATGTACTATTCTTACTTAAATAAAAATACATACTTATGATTATATCCTTCATGTAGTTGCAAATACAAGAAACTAATTAAGATAATATCTAACCATAAAATTAAACTCCAAGGTGTGCGATTACTTCATTTGCAATAATTCACAAATTTAGGACACACTAACATCTCTCACTCTGGCCATCCATTCCAAGCAAATTTATCACATAACAATCTCCTCTAGGCCAATAAAGGTGAAGTGATATGCACTCGACGACTGCACATCACCATTGGACAATTACAACACAACAAATATCAACACATTGAACTTTACTAAATTTTACATCGTTACGAGCAACAAGGTTTCTCCCAAGTCCTCGGGAACTTAAAGGACTACTCTTAAGACATCATATGAATCATGAACAATTCGTTAATGATATGAATAAGAATCTTCTATTTTCTTACAAACAAATCACTAAGCATCAACTACTAAATCGTAAATAACACCATGAAGTGATCACCAGAGTTGTTCTAGGGTAATAGTTTATAGATTGAAAGCTAAGGTTGGAAATGAATGAAAGAGATGGTGCTGGTGATGATGATGATCGCCAGTGTTGGTGATGTCGACAGCTTCAATTTTCCCCACCCTGAGGGGAAGGACCCTCCACATTGTTTCTGTCTCGAAGCTGGCAGCGGGAAATTCCGGTAAAATAGATATAATGGATCTGGGGTAATATATGACCAGGGATACCGAGGAGCGGCCGAGGGTTACCCTGTGGGCCTCACACGCGCTATTAGCGTGACCAGAGGCCAGACCGCGTGGTGGGGCCGTGTGGGTCAAATAAGGGTGACCTCAAGTGGGCTCTCACCCCTAGCTCTCTTCTCGCATGAAAATGACTCATGTATTTTTATTGGATTATCTTGGTCTTCTGAAACTTGTTTACTTCGCCAAACCTTCTTTTGATGCTTTTCAACAGCTTTCATTTGCAACAATGCAACATAGAGGGTCGTAGATACCAATTGTGGACATCCTCTCAAGCCCGGACTTGTGGTTAGGAAAAATAAACATTAGGTAATTTGCACTTGCATTTCTATTTATAATGAAAATATCTTGCTTGTAATTAACCTCCTTTTTAATTTGTTTTTGCCAAATAAAAGTGGTCAAGGTGCTCCAAGCTCTTAATCTTGTGCTGGTTCAACCTCTGCAGCATGACCTTCTCCAAGTGCTGGTGGAATCCCTCAAGCTCCAAGTATGGCCAGAATTGCTCCTTTTCCAAGTGCTTGAAGGAGGACCAACATAGAAGTCAAGAACTGCCGTCTGAGATCGTGCTCGTCACGAAGCGACATATCCCACATGGGCGAGTCCATGGCGTACATGCGGTCCTAAAGGAGATCTAGTGGTAGGCGGGCGTGGCGCCGGTCGATCTCCTCACGGCTGGCACAACCGCTCTCAGGACCTGAGGGATAGGCACCCTCTCTCCAGAGAGATGTCAGTTGTTGAGGAAGTGGACATCGCTCCACAACAAGGGTGTCACGGTCTCCCAATAACAACGGGAGACGTCGGCGGAGACGTATGGCCCGCTACGTTGCGGCGCCCCGACGGGGAGATTGCAAAAGCGGGCGGCATGGAGCGGTGGTGACCGGAGGAGGAGCCAGCCTCATGGTCATGCTTCCCCTTGCCGAGCAAATGCGAGTGGCCCATTTGCCGCCGCCGAGAGGAAGAGGAAGGGTGGCGGCTAGGGTTTTCTCTCGTGTCGGGGCTCGAGGAGGCAGGACGGTTCGGAAGTGCAAGCTCTAGACTTACCGGTCTACGGCTTCCACATTAAGAAGGACGATGACGGGGGTAGATGGGTGGCTGACTAGCGGGCCACCCCTGACGTGCCGATTAATTTTAGGTGGTGGGAAGTAGGTGGACGACCGCCACAGGGGCATGACGCGGACGAAAAGATTCGGCAGGCCCGTTCATTTGTTGTCCGTGTGATGCAAACCAAGAGTAAGTTTGCTTCAGAAATGCAGTAGGCTAGACGTGATTACGCGGATGCGGTCGCGCCTTCGGCCGTGGCCTCTGTCCCATTTGGATCAAAACGGACACAAACTCTGATGATTTGGGGTCTGCATTGGTAACTGAGCATAGATGCATAGTAGGTAATCTTCTTACTCACTCTCTGCTATGCTCTGTTTATATATAATGTCAAGATGTGTGTTTACCGGGGGAAATGCAATTCAGCTCCCGGGAGCATGTGCTCCTGCCCATGAAAAATGAATTTGAAGTGTCAAAAAAATTGCAGCAAAAAATTTATGTGTTCTTTGTCACATCCAAATACTACCTGAAAAGTTTTAGACAAAAAGGTTAAACATTCTGACCTGTGCACAAAAAACAAATACAAATTAAACATCAATTGTTATCTCAAAATATCACATCCAAATTTATTTTTTTCACCAACGAAACACCACTGCTCCATTTTGCATGAAAATTGTCGAGCATGCTTGCGACACAAACACGAACATCTATAAAAAAATAGAGTTTTTTTAAACATTTCCTATTTTTTTGGGTTACTGTTCATTCAGGTGCAAATGCACCCGGGAGCCAAAATGCCTCCCCTTATTTTATCATTGTACATGTAGTGGTTCTAGCACAAGTTAAAAATTTGTTGATACTATTTACAGTACGAACAATTTAATATGCTCGCGGTGGCATAATAAATTTAGTTTTCACACACTTTGTTTGCTTAGGGCTTGTTTGGTTAATCCCTTCCACAAAGGGATTGGAGAGGATTGGAGGGGATTAAGATTGATTTTGACTTGTAGGATATTAAATCCCTTTCAACCCCTTCAAACCCCTTCAAATTTCAAGAAACCAAACAAGGCCTTAGGAGGATCTAATTTTGACCCAGGGTGTCCATGACCATTGCAAGCCCACTGGTTGTTGTCGCGAGCCCACTGATTGGAGAAGCTAAACCATCTTCTTGACGGAGCTTGAAGACGTGAAAATTGATGACTTCCGAGGAGAAGACCATGAGTTTGATTTCTTGGAGATGGTATTCAGGTGCACCCCGATGCTCGGAAAAATGACAGTGAAGCAATCAAACGAGTTTGCGCCAAGCTACGCCAAGATTCTCGATGTCTTCAAGGGGCATGTTGAGTTAATAGGCAATTTTCCGAGCAGATTAATCCATGAAATAATTACTAACATGGCATTGACTAGGTTCATGACATACTGATCACGGAGTATACTAGCAAGTACTACGCATATAGCAGAAACATCTATGCATATAGGCAGTACTACTAGTGCAGACAAAAACAGGAGAGAGGCAAAAACATCATACCCTCCGATCGGCCAGTTGGCCGTAGCAACAGCGGCGGCGGCGGCAGTATCCTCTGCCGCCTTCTTCTCGGCTTCAGCCTTCTCATGGAGACGGTCAGCTTCGCTTGGTGAAGACATGGCGATGACGAGGGCGACGCGGACGTAGACGAAGCAGACGGACGGAGGCGAGCAGTCGTGTGATCGCTCCCCAAAAACCTAATCGCCCCTCTCTCGTACAGGAGCCGGAGAGGCGAGGTTTCAGAGGCCTGCTCTCCCGTCGACCGTGTACGCGGTAAACGGGACGGAGTCGCCGGCGGCAGCAGCAGTTAAGGAACGAACGCGTGAGGCAGATGTGATCTGATTCTCGTGACGGCTAGGGTAGGCGATAGCCTGCTTATAAAGGCGGCTGGGTGGAGAGACGTGGGCCAAACCCACGTCCGAGTCGGTAACAGCCACGATCCGACGTCTCGGATCGTGCCTTGTCCGTTACGTATTCTCTGTTCCTGACCGGCAAAAATAAGCGCGTAGGTATGAGCTCGGCTCATTCCCGCAACCCGCAGCGCGTCGTGACGAGGCGTTGCGTGGCGAGGCGGGCGGCGGAGGAGGAGTGCGCGAGGGCACCTTCTCTTCTCACTCTCCAATAGCATGTGGAAGAGAGACCCTTATAAAGGGGTCCAACTTCTCCTCCACTAGCGGGGTGGGACTAAACTTCCCACCACCTTGTCATGCCACCACCTACATGGGGCCTTGGAGATTTTTCTGAAATTTGTCTTATGGGCCTAAGGCCCATCTCTAATTTCAACAATCCCCCACCAGATCTCAAGGGCACATCGTGTTCCCTCGTTCCAATCACTGTTTTAATATACCAGCATTTCAGTGAAGACCTGTTAAGGTTGAGCTTCACCTAGAACAAGTAGCTACACCCCTTTACAACTGAATAATGGACTATGCCTTGAATTGTCAGTTTGGTGTAAAGGAGCTTCACCACAAGTCTTACTAGTACTAGGCTGCCGAAGGTGACCCCTCGGGTGGAGCATATTAGTCACACTCCTGGCCTATTCATGAGTTTACTAGAGATCACCCAAATCTCATAGACTGTGACAAGCAGTCAAGCTCATATAGGTGTGTTCCTCCAAATATCGCTCTATAGGACAGCATCTTGCTTACACATAAGCTTTAGAACACATTAAGACAGTAGTCATCCTACCATACAGTATCCGAGAGCATTGCATCTCCAACGGAGTGGGTTAGTTAAGTTACTCTCCTCAGTTCACCACTGGCTTGTTTTCCCAGGTCCTACTTCACGGGATCTCCGATCATATAGGTTGGGTTACTGCCATGGCAACTCATGTGGGTCTCATACCCATCTCCCTCGATGCACTGTCTATCACAACACGTGATAGCCCTTTAGTAAAGGGATCTGCCAGATTCTTAGCCGTTTGGATGTAATCCAACGCTATCACTCCGGAGTTTCTCAAACGTCTGTCAGACTTCAATATCATTCTTATATGTTTATTGGACTTCATATTGTCCTTTGAACTCTTCACTTTAACAATAACTGTTTGATTATCGCAGTTCATAAGGATAGCCGGAACCAGCTTCTCAACCACAGGTAAGTCCATCAAAAGATCTCGTAGAAATTCTGCTTCGACACCAGATGTGTCTAATGCTGTTAATTCTGCTTCCATTGTCGATCTTGTTAAGATCGTTTGCTTGCAAGACTTCCAGGAAACAGCACCACCCCCAAGAGTAAACATGTACCCAGTAGTGGCCTTCATCTCATCAGCATCAGAGATCCAATTCGCATCACTATACCCTTCAAGTACCGATGGGAATCCCGTATAGTGAAGCCCATGGTTGACAGTACCTTTCAAGTAGCGCATAATTCTTTCAACAGCACGCCAATGAACATCGCCCGGGTTTGCAACAAACCGGCTAAGTTTGCTCACAGCAAATGCGATGTCAGGCCTCATTGCGCTAGCTAGGTACATAAGTGAACCGATAATTTGAGAGAATCTCAATTGATCTATAGTTGTGCCTTTAAACTTTCGAATAAGCACACTAGGATCATAAGGTGTTTGAGAAATTTTGCAGTCTGAATATCCAAAGCGACTCAAAATCTTCTCAACATAGTGGGATTGCAGAAGTGTAATCCCACCCTCATCATCTCTCAACAGCTTGATGTTCAAGATAACATCAGCCACCCCAAGGTCCTTCATCTCAAAGTTTTGAGACAGAAAATACTTAACCTCCTCAATTACTTTGAGGTTGGTTCCAAATATCAGTATATCATCAACATACAAGCACAATATAACTCCTTCGCCCCCACCATGGCGATAGTATACACATTTGTCAGCTTCATTAACAACGAAGCCAACAGATGTCAGAGTTGTATTAAACTTCTCATGCCATTGCTTAGGTGCTTGTCTCAGACCATATAAAGATTTCAGCAACTTACACACCTTTCCTTCCTGACCTTCTATCACAAAGCCATCTGGCTGTTGCATATAGATTTCCTCATTTAGCTCTCCATTCAGGAAAGCCGTCTTAACGTCCATTTGATGAACGAGAAGACCATGAGAGGCCGCCAGTGAGAGTAGTATTCGAATGGTGGTCAGTCTAGCCACAGGTGAATAAGTATCGAAGAAATCTTCTTCTTCTTTCTGGGCATAGCCCTTGGCCACAAGCCTAGCCTTGTACTTTCCAATCGTACCATCGGGCCTAAGCTTCTTTTTGAACACCCACTTGCATCCCAATGGTTTGCAACCATAGGGACGATCAGTGATTTCCCATGTCCCGTTAGCCATGATGGAATCCATCTCGCTACGGACCGCAGCTTTCCAGTAATCAGCATCTGGAGAAGCATACGCTTCTGAAATAGAAGTGGGATTATCATCCACGAGGTATACGAAGAAATCATCACCAAAGGTCTTTGCAGTCCTTTGTCTCTTGCCCCTACCACGGGCTTCCTCGTTATCCTCCTCAGGATTTTCATCATGTGTTTGTTCATAGTATTCCATAGGAATGGCAGGCTCAGGAGTTACCTCCGATTCCTGTTTAGAAGTGCTTTGCATATCTCTCATGGGAAATATATCCTCAAAGAATGTAGCATCCCTCGACTCCATTATTGTACCGACCTTCACGTCAGGTACCTCAGATTTCACTACTAGAAATCTATAGCCTACGCTATTCTTAGCGTATCCCAAATTAACGCAGTCCACAGTCTTTGGTCCAAGCTTACGCTTCTTGGGGATCGGTACATTGACTTTCGCCAAGCAGCCCCAAGTACGTAAGTACGAGAGCG
This sequence comes from Hordeum vulgare subsp. vulgare, assembly GCF_904849725.1. Classification (NCBI taxonomy): domain Eukaryota; kingdom Viridiplantae; phylum Streptophyta; class Magnoliopsida; order Poales; family Poaceae; genus Hordeum; species Hordeum vulgare. The sequence continues at coordinate 615,597,276 of NC_058524.1, forward strand.
TCGTCCTTCTCTTTGACCACTCCTCGTAGGGAGTGACCTCATTATCTTTTGTAGGAACTTTATTCAGGACATGACACGCGGTCAATATAGCCTCCCCCCACCATGCCTTGGATAAACCCGATGTATCTAACATGGCGTTAACCAAATCAGTTAGAGTACGGTTTTTCCGCTCGGCAACCCCGTTTGACTGGGGTGAATAGGGAGGCGTCCTCTCATGAATAATGTCGTGTTCCGCACAAAATGAATCAAATTCGTTTGAGAAGTACTCTCCACCACGATCAGAACGGACTCGTTTAATTTTCTTTTCAAGTTGATTCTCAACTTCTGCCTTATAGATTTTAAAGTAGTGTAGAGCCTCATCTTTAGTATTTAACAGATACACATAGCAAAATCTAGTGGAATCATCTATCAATGTCATGAAGTATTTCTTTCCACCTTTAGTCAACACACCATTCATCTCACAAAGATCAGAATGTATGAGTTCTAATGGTGCCAAGTGTCTCTCCTCTGCAGCCTTGTGAGGCTTGCGAGGTTGCTTTGCTTGCACACACGAATGGCACTTAGAACCTTTGGCTAAAGTGAAAGTTGGGATTAAATTCAGTTTGGCTAGCCGCGACATAACACCGAAACTTATGTGACAAAGACGTGAATGCCAACCTTCAGATTCATTAGCACTCGAATGAATATTGTTCACGACTTTATTACAAAAATCTGCAAGAGAAAGGCAGAACAGACCTCCGCATTCATAACCTTTTCCAACGAAAAGTCCATATTTCGTAACTACTACTTTATTAGACTCGAATACCAACTTAAACCCTTCTCTACACAGAAGGGAGCCACTAACGAGATTCTTCTTGATGGCGGGGACATGCTGCACGTTCTTCAGCTGCACGATCCTTCCCGAAGTAAACTTCAGATCGACCGTGCCAACACCAAGAACAGAAGCACTCGCGCCATTCCCCATCAATACGGACCCGCGACCGGTGGCCTGATAAGAAGAGAACAATGATAAGTCAGCACACACATGAATATTTGCACCCGTGTCCACCCACCAATCGGTGGACTGACAAACTGTAAATACAGTAAGTAAATTACCGTACCCAGATGCACCACGTTCATTGTTGCCCATGATCATATTGGCAGACTTGGAGTCCTGCGCCGGCTTCTTGTACTTGTTTGGGCATTTGTTCGCCCAATGTTCCTCTGAACCATAAGTATAGCAGCCATCTCCCTTCTTATTCTTCTTGAAGGGCTTCTTTCCCTTCTTCTTGAAGTCGGTATTCTGTTGGACATAATTCTTTCCCTTGGGCTTGTGGGAATTGAAGTTCCTCTGATGTACCATATTGGCAGCAGAAGAGCTTTCCACCGCTTTTCCATTGGAGTCCTTTGCTCTCGAGTTCTGCTCAACACTCAGATGGCCGATGATGTCCTCTACTGAGAACTCACGCCTCTGATGTTTCAGAGTAGTAGCAAAGTTCCTCCAGGAATTAGGGAGCTTAGCAATTATACAGCCCGCGACAAACTTGCCCGGCAAATTGCACTTAAGAACCTCAAGTTACTTAGCTATGCATATTATCTCATGAGCTTGTTCCAATACAGAACGGTTGTCAACCATCTTGTAATCGTGGAACTGCTCCATAACATACATCTCACTCCCAGCATCGGTGGCCCTGAATTTAGATTTGAGCGCCTCCCACAAGTCCTTGGCAACATGCATATGTAAATATGCATCAACCAGCTTATCTCCGATCACGCTAATGACTGCTCCAAGGAATAGGACGGTGGCCTCCTTAAACATCTTCTCCTGTTCAGGAGTGATAGTTTCCGTAGGAGTGACACCGGCTACCCAGAACACGTTCATAGCTGTGAGCCATAAGGTGGTTCTCGTTTGCCAACGCTTAAAAAAAGTACCGATAAACTTATCCGGTTTCAGTGCAGCAGCAAAACCATTACTCGAAAAATTCCTACAAACATTAGGTTTTTGGATTGTTGAGTTAATAGGCAATTTTCCGAGCAGATTAATGCATGAAATAATTACTAACATGGCATTGACTAGGTTCATGACATACTGATCACGGAGTATACTAGCAAGTACTACGCATATAGGCATATAGGCAGTACTACTAGTGCAGACAAAAACAGGAGAGAGGCAAACACATCATACCCAAAAACCTAATCGCCCCTCTCCCGTACAGGAACCGGAGAGGCGAGGTTTCGGAGGCCTGCTCTCCCATCGAGCATGTACGCGGTAAACGGAACGGAGTCGGCAGCAGCAGTCAAGGAACGAACGCGTGAGGTAGATGTGATGGGCACCTTCTCTTCTCACTCTCCAATAGCATGTGGAAGAGAGACCCTTATAAAGGGGTCCAACTTCTCCTCCACTAGCGGGGTGGGACTAAACTTCCCACCACCTTGTCATGCCACCATCTACATGGGCCCTTGGAGATTTTTCTGAAATTTGTCTTATGGGCCTAAGGCCCATCTCTAATTTCAACAGTGCATTCTTCCGTGGAATGCTACCTTGATTAGTTTTGCTTCTGCATGCCTGTTGCGACGATGTGGGTGGACCTCTCGATGCCGCAACTGGAGGAGGATGTGATGCATGTTGTTGGCTGTCGTGGAGTCATGAGGATACAGTTACCAAGATCAATTGACCTAGTGGAGTGGAGTAGACAATAATGCCTGGGTCGAATAATCGGACAACCGTGATCTGCTCAATCTGGAGTGGTATTTTGCCTCTTCTGTATGTACATGAATTGAGTGGAAGCAATGGATGTCGAATTTCCAAGTTAGAGTTCATATTTATTTTCCTGCAAGTATAGCAAATCTTCCCGCGTGGGTCTGAAGGGGAAAATCCCCGATTTTGCATTTGATGTACTGATATGCAAAGATATGAAGTGCTGCAATTGATGTATATTGGCTGAAATCTGTCAACTCTGTTTTTTGAGATTGATCATCTTGAGGTTCAGATCAGTAGCCAAGGCGAGACCTTCATTGAAAGCCAGTACTTCCAACACTTCTACATTAAGTTGACCATTGACCTTCATAGTTGAAGCCCCCAGAAAAAGACCAAATTCAGTCCGACAGACAACAACATAAAATCCTCTGTCTTCCTTCTTTGAGAGTATTGCATCCACCATAAGTTTGGCAAAACCCTAAGGTGGTGGCTTCCATGTTCCCTGCCTCCTGCGTGCATCAGGACTAATAGAGACAGAACCACCTTTCTTAATTTTCGCTGTGATAGACAAGTCATTTAAATATATCTCTATCAAACTGAAAGGATGAAAGTGGGGACTGAAATTATTATTCATGGCTCGAAAGATTGGTTTAAGCGTATGCCTGTGCAGAGACGCGTTGCGTGTTATTTATAGGGCAAAGGGATTACAAGATATGGTTGTTAGGTAGTTGTTAGATTGATCTCCAAGTAATATCTATACAAGGAGATAGAGATCAATCTAAACCACCTAACTACCAGAGATACAAAACACATGCAGTCCCTTATCTACTCATGTATACGCTTTATATACACACCATATACATGTTACAATATATATATTTTAACACACCCCCTCAATCATAACTTCACCCAGTTGAGATTGTACTTGAATTCTTCCTATTTTCCAAGACAAGGCTTTGGTGAATCCATCTGCTACCTGGTCATTAGTGGGGATGAACCAGATGTCAAGCAGCTTTTTTGCTACTCTTTCACGTACAAAATGATAGTCAACCTCAATATGTTTTGTCCTTGCATGAAATACTGGATTTGCTGAAAGGTATGTAGCACCAATACTATCACACCAAAGTCGTGCAACCGAAGAATGACTTATGCCAAGTTCATCAAGTAAGACTTGAACCCAAATCAATTTAGCTGTGACATTTGATAATGCTTTATACTCAGCTTCAGTACTTAATCTTGACACAGTTGCTTGCTTGCGTGCACTCCAAGATATAAGATTTGGTCCAAAGAAAACAGCAAAGCCACCTGTGGACCTTCTGTCACCAGGTAAACCTGCCCAATCAACATCTGAAAAGGCACTTACCATAGTTGAGGTTGATCTTGTGAATTTTAACCTTGTACTCATGGTACCTCTGAGATATCTCAGAATTCTCTTAACAACAGTCCAATGCTGAAAAGTGAGAGCATGCAAGAATTGACATACTTTGTTTACTGGAAAACATATGTCAGGTCGTGTAAGGGTTAAATATTGTAAAGCACCTACTACACTTCTGTATTTTGTGGCTCCTTGGGCTCCCAAGAGTTCACCTTCTTATTTAGACAATTTTCCAGTACTGGATAGAGGCATGTTTGAGACTTTGCAACTCATCATACCAGTCTTTTTTGGTATATCTGATACATATTTTTCTTGGCTAAGAAGTATACCATTTCTTACCTTCTTTATCTCTATTCCCAAGAAGTAATGTAAGTCACCAAGATCTTTTAGAGCAAAATATTTTTGCATATCCTCTAGCAATGCATTTGTTGCCTCCTGTGATGAACTTGTGACAATAATATCATCAACATATACCAACATAAAAATGATTACATTGCCTTTCATGTAGAAGAAGAGTGAAGTGTCATCTTTAGATGACTGAAAACCAAGCCTCGTAAGCTTTGTACTGAGCCTAGAGTACCATGCTCTAGGTGCTTGTTTCAAACCATACAATGTCTTATCAAGCTTGCGTACATAATGATGTTTGCCTTTTACCTCATACCCAGGTGGCTTTCTCATGTACACTTCTTCCTCTAGAACGCCATGAAGAAACGCATTCTGCACATCCAATTGACAAAGACTCCAATTGTTCGATACTGCAATAGAGAGAACAAGTCTGATAGTAGCTGCTTTCACAACAGGACTAAAATTGTCCTCATAGTCTATGCCATATCTTTGTTTAAATCCTTTAGCTACTAATCTAGCCTTGTACCTATCTATCTCTCAATTTGCTTTCTTTTTTATTCTGTAAACCTATTTGCAATCAATAATGTTTTACCTCTTGTGGGAGTAACTACATGCCATGTTTTATTTCTTATAAGAGCTTTATATTCCTCATCCATTGCATTTTTCCAATCCTTATTTTCAAAGGCTTAAACTAAATTCGCATGCTCACCCGTGACAGCTAGACCTCCAAAACGACCTTTGTCATAACTGATCATACCATCCATACGAACTTTTGGCATAGAAATGTCGTGTTGTGATCTTGTTCCTTGCGTTGGTGCAGGACCTGCTACAGGAGGTTGCCGCACACACGATCCCGAGGAATCCTGGGCAGCATGTAGATCAGCGATCGATGCCCCCAGATCGCTCTGCACCGGCTGTTGAGCCACTTGGCGCGTTCCAACTGGTGAAACTGACCGTTGATCCCGGCGCATAGCCGCGATGGCCTTTTGGGCCCGGTAATCATTGTCGTTGCTGCGTCCACGAGGCCACAAGGGGACACGTGCTGGTCTGATGATGGCCCGCCTGATCCAACACCGCTGAATGGCGTGACAGGCAAGGATGGCGCGACAGGCGATGATGGATCCTCTTCGGAATCGCTGCCATCAGCACCTAGCCCAGCACCTGAATCATCCTCGTGTTCCGAGTTTGTCCCTTGCTGCATAAAATCATGATGCAAAACCGGATTTCCTCCAAAAATTGATAGCAGGATTTTCATGAAAATTACCCGAAGGATCATTAGCTACATGTTCGTCCCCATGAGCAAGAGGGTTAGAATTTTTTGAAAGAAGAAGAACTTCAGATCGTAAGGTGGCTCCCGTGTTTGGATTTAGTTGAGCAAAAGGAAAAATTGTTTCATCAAATACAACATTTCGCGAGATGTAGACACAACCAGCAGCGGCATCAAGGCAATTAAATCCCTTGTGAAGATTGCTATATCCAAGAAAAACACACTGCTTAGATCTAAACTCGAGCTTGCGAGCGTTAAAAGGACGGAGATTAGGCCAACACACACAGCCGGAAGTGCGAAGAGCATGATAGTTTGGTAGTTGATGAAACAATTTTTCTCATGGAGTCGAAAGGTTGATCACCTTACTCGGAGCGAGATTGATCAAGTATGTAGCAGCAAAAAAGGCCTCATCCCAAATTTTTAAGAGCATGGAGGCATGAGCGAGAAGGGAAAGACCAACCTCGACAATGTGACGGTGTTTTCTTTCAGCGGAGTCGTTTTGCTGATGAGCATGTGGGTAAGAGACGTGGTGTGTGATGCCTATTTGGTGGAAAAAGGAGTTTAATCGTTCATATTCGCCACCTTAATCAGTTTGCATGGTGATGATTTGAAGATCAAAAAGTCTCTCAACTAGTGCTTGAAATTCATGAAACACTTGAAATACTTCAGATCTGTGTTTGAGAATATATATCCAAGAAAATTTGCTGAAATCATCAATGAAACCGACATAGTAATTCTTTTTATTGATAGAATTACGGGTAGACCCCCATACATCAGAGAAAATAAGCTCTAAAGGAGCATTGGAAACACTACTAGAGTTTGGATAGGGAAGTTAATGGCTCTTGCCTTTTTGACAAGCACAACACACTCCCGCTTTATTCAACTCAGTGTTTGAAAAGGGAAATTTATTTTGCCCAAGAACATGTTGAACGATTTGCAAAGACGAATGACCTAATCGATTGTGCCACCTTGATGGAGAAATCTTGGTGGCGCCAAAAGTTTGCCTGCCGGGGCTCAACGAAGCTGATGCAAGGGGATAAAGACCGGTCTACACCTGCCTTGGAGGAGGATGTTCCTCGTTGCCTTATCCTTGATAAAGAAAAGTTGAGGGTGAGTTTAAAGAAATATGTGATTATCATGGAATAATCGGTGGGCGGAAACAAGATTTTTTTGTAGCATCAGGTGAGTAAAGGACATCTTTGAGAAGAAGATTACGAGTGGCAGTTCGAACATTAGCCTGACCAATATGAGTAATTTTCATACCTGATCCGTTTGGCATGTTCACTTGATCATGCCCATTGTACCTCTCCCGCATGGTGAGTTTGTCGTGCTCTCCGATGATGTGGTCAGTGGCTCCGGTGTCGACGTACCAGTTAGTGTCGACGCCATAGGACGGATAGGCGATGGCGTTGGCACTTTTCTCCTTGGTGAAAGCAATGTCAAAGCGTCTGTAGCACTCGATGGCGATGTGGTTTGGCCTCTTGCAGATCTGACAGAAGACCTCCGGGAGCTCATCACGTTCACCACCCCATTGCCACGGCCTTGGCCGCCATTGTCGTCCTTGTCGACGAGCTTGGGTGTTGGTTCCTCCCTCTAAGGGTTGAGGTAGGAGACCAGCTGGGCGCCACGAATGATGGCCATGGCTTGCGCACACCAGACGTTGAAGTTGGAGCGGTGAAGCTTTTCAGCGATGGGGATGACGACGGGTGCATCGGCAGCGGTGGAGCTTGAGGAAGACATGGCGGCGCAAGAGGGATGTGCTATAGAGGAACTAGGCTCTAAATACCATGTAAAGATTGATTTAAGCGTATGACTCTGCAGGGACGCGCTGCGTGTTATTTATAGGGCAAAAGGATTACAAGATATGGTTGTTAGGTAGTTGTTAGACTGATCTCCAAGTAATATCTATACAAGGAGATATGGATTAATCTAAACCACCTAACTACCAAAGCTACAAAACACACGCCGTTCCTTAATTATCTACTCATGTATATGGTTTATATACACACCGTATACATGTTACAATATATACTTTAACAATGGCCACATGGTGACTAACAGCCTCACAAACTCGTCATCCTTGATGGATTCCTTGAATTCGATCAACCACATACGTGCGTCCATGTTCCTGCAAACAATGATGTGTTCAACAAGTTGTTCATCCATCAGAGACCATACACTTTTTGCCATATTACAGTCAACGAGTGCCGTTCGCCCCCCCCCCCCCCAAACGACGTGAAATAGCATCATCCGAGGGCGTGCCGGCGAAAAAAACACATATGCTATTCATGATGGTTTGAAATATTGTTATTCATCATCAATATACTGCACCAAGCCAGTGCGAGTTAGCAAAGGAAAGACAACTATGCTATTCATAATGGTTTGAAATGGAGACAATGCCAAAAAAACACCTCGTTTTGTGCAAAATTAGAATCAAAGTGTGGACTGATTTGCTCCTTTTCTTTAGGCTGAGAAGCTAACATCATCTTGTTCATCTCTAGGATTTCGTTCATAACTATGTCCATTTTCCGATCGGTGGCTTCCACACGCTCCCTTAAACGTGCAGCCTTTTATATAGCTTGTCGACATTCTTCCTCGGCCATTTGGAGCTTTGTTGATTTCAATTTTCTAGGTCCAGGCATGCGTAGATCTGATGCACTTGGCCCATGCCTATACAACGAACATACCCATTCCTCTCCTTTCCAAATATATGTTAAAAAAATCACTTTGCTCTATGATTTTTTCTAACAATTCTGGTTGTTCATTTGCTTTGTTCTCTAGCTCTTTCTACAAGGAGGAATCATGGAAATAAGCATCGCTACAAATGGCTCTGCTACATGAAAGTACTTACTATTTAGTACATACAATGTTTTGTGATGCTGTCTTGGAAGGAACTCCTTTTTTACTTGTGTGTGTTGTAACAAACGCTTCATCTCTACGTGGGGGATATCCATTCTTCTTGTGCTACATTCAATTTATTATTCTATGAGCCAACACATATTTGTGATGCTGTCTTGGAAGGAAATCCTTTTGTGCAAGTGTCGAGATTTATAGATGATAATATTACCGTATGCGTCCATCTTCTTTTTAAAGATCCATTTATTCTGAAAAAGGTAAAATGCCTAAAAATAGAACTACCTACCATGTTGTGTCTCTGCATTAACATCATCTTCATTCTCTTCGAATGTGCTTGAAGCCATGTTTTATTGTCTAAAGTCACATCATGTTTTCCAGCCAAAGGCCTACCCATGTTGTCAAAGAAGGGCATAGTACTAGGAGTGCTGCTAGGACCACCAAGCTCATTTGCATTAAGTCGACTAAATCTAGTCTCACAGTCTTGTAAATAACGAGAACAAAAAGTGAGACATTCATCAAACACATAACTCTCTGCAATTGACCCCTCTGGATGACTCTTGGTGCGAACATATCCTTTTAACCTCATCAAAAACCTATACATGATTGACATAACACATATGCGCGTAAAAAATTAAAAAGAATCTTTTATGATACTAAAAAATAGGTGTAGAATTTGACCTTTCAACTGGAAACATGTTGATGTATTTTACAAGGACATAGTATCTTGTTCCCTGTAGCTGAATTGGCAAATGCAAATTGTATAAATTGTTTGACCCCTTCAATATACGTTTTTGTGTGCCTACAATTATTGATTTATAAAAAGATAACCCTTTGATAACACTATATAAAGTGACAAATGTGTGCATGTCAATGTTGTACCTAGCATGATCCATCCAGCTCTTGTCCATTACAGATTGCTTGTACTAAATTTCGACACTTGCCAACACAAATCAGTTTTTTTTACAAAACTAAGTAGTGCATTCAAATTATAATTACAAAAACCAAAGCAACCTTCCAGGTATTCAAAATATAGACAAACAATACCATCCAACGAAATAAACAAATCATGAGATACTCAAAATATAGCAAAAGGTTCCACATAATGATATACGAAAATCAAGTCTTCAGTAATTCATGGCTGCAGCTTGATACCTTCTTTTCTTGCAAACCTTGATCTCAAAACTTGTCTTTCAAGATCAGCTTAGGCCAGTAAGCCTGCAAAGCATCAAAATATAATTAACATGGGTGAAGCACAATCAATTATTAGCCAGCAATTATCTATCCAATATCTATTTTGTGTTGGACTATTCTATCCATGTGGTCATCATGCAACTCATCGTACTTAACACTACCTTAGGGAAGGCCTAGGACTTGGTTAACCACAGTATGGCATACATGTTGGTTACAAGCTTTATTCAATTTATGCCAGTTCGGGATAGGTTTGTGGAGACTGGAGCAGATACATTGGAAGCAATCTGAACATGACATCAGAAATTGAGGCGAACTGCAACTTTACACTCAGAATGAGATTTATTTTGCTCATAAATTACACAAGAACAGTGGACTGAAAATCAAATTAAAGGAGCACATATGTAAATGAAGCAGACTTTAGCTGGCACTACTTGTGGATTTTGATGCAATTTCACTAACAACACACATAGATGAATCAAATGTCTGCTAGATTGATCTCTTTTCCAATGGGCCCAACGGCCCATTGGACCTTGACTCACGCCCTGATCGGGGGCGTCCAGCCCAAGCAAGGCTGGTGGGCCCCTGTCGCGCAGTGCTGTATATAGAGGAGGTGGGAACCATGGCACAGACTACGAGGTTCGCCGCCGCCACTGGTTCCCCACTCCTAACCCTAATCTGATCCAGAGAGTAGCACTGAAGCGATGGGAAGTCCATCACCGCCACTACCGGATCTCTCTCTCCTTCCCCACCGTCATCCCCATCTCACGACGGTCGCCGGAGGGAACTCATCGAGTTCATCACAAGGTAATTAATCTACCACATCATCCGAACACATCTAGCCTAAGATCCACGGGATCTATCAATGTCCACTAGATCTGATTGCATATTAATCCTAAATGCATACTCGTAATGACCAAACGTGAACTGAGAAGTGAGCTCGGGTGCAACATCTACCTGCAACTCTGGTGTTGTTGCTTCAGTGGACGAACACCAGTTGCGGCAGAGGACAAACCAGAGGAGTAGCAGCAACGCAACAGAAGGCGAGCGGCGCGAAGGTTAGCGACGGCGTGGCAAGGAAGAAGACTGTAGTCTCAGTTGTTGTTTGTAGTGTTTCATTTTGACGATGCACTGCATGTTTGAATTGAGAAGCAGTAAAAAAAATTCTTGCAGCTCTTTATTCCTATATCGCTAGTTAGATTAACCAAATGGGTTGTGAGTTAGCTCAGCGTCTTAAACTCCAAATTATCTTCCATTTCCTCTCTTTTCTAACTAATGCATGAATAAAAGATGCATTTTTTCCTCACAAGTTTTTGCCATGACTGCATTGAACAAACACATGCATTCGATTGTACTTAATTTTCTATTATTTGGTTTGGATATATGTATATATTATCATCAAACACATTAATGACTCGGAACACTAACGACAACTCTTCCACCTTCACCTTTTGATCTCGATTTTATGTACACGACTCAATTAACAATAGGAGTATTACACTATTCAATCGTGAGTAAATATATATACTTTACTACTAAGACAAAGGGATGACTAAACATTTAAGATATAAAGCCAATTAACTGAAGAACATATATAGAATTTTTTGGAAATTCATCTGAAAAATAAAACGATAGAAATTTGTTGGTGTGGCCTTTGCCTTGTCGTTCCCTCGTGGTGGTCTCTGCCATAGTCCACGACATTGTGGCGTCTACAAAATAGCACTTGAATTTATTTTGTTTGCTTTTATGTATAATGCATATGTGCTTGATGTTGATTGACTGTGGGTATGAGCCATTTGATTCTTCAAACCATGTTCTTTTGGGCATGTTTTCTAAGTTACTTACCCTAAGAATATCCTAAAACTATTTTTTGGTGATTCATTAGTGTTCATTCTATTACTGGACGATGACTAGGTAAAGCCTACTGTACGGTCCTCATTTTTTTGTGAAAAGGGAATTGAAGCCTTTTAGCATATTTTATTACAAAAATGTTGAAACATCTGTTTGAAAATTCTTCTAGAGCTTTCAGACGGGTTTTCTTCTTCTTCCGGCCCGTTTAAGCGTCCGAACGCCCTCGGTTTTGGAAACCTGCTAGAAAGTTAATACGGTTTATTCTGATTTTAGGAAACTTCAAGAAGGTTTCCTTAACCGCTTTTTCTTTTTTTTTCTGTTTATTTTTCTTCTTCTTTTTTCTTTTCTCTCCTGCCATGTTTCTTTTTTCTATCCTTTTTTAATTTTCTTTTTATATCTTTTAATTTTCTCAAGTTTATTTTTTAAGAAATGTTCACAGTTTTAAAATTTGTTCATTTTCTAATATTAAAAATTTATTCACATTTAAAAAATGTCCACGGTTTCAAAATTTGTTCACAATTCAAAAACACTTTACGGTATTATATTTTGTTCAAAATTTTAAAAATGTTAAGAATTTTATAATTTTGTTCACGAATTTGAAAATTGTTCGTGTTTCAAAAAAAATTCACAATTCGGAAATTTTTTGTGGTTTAAATATTTGTTCACAATTTGAAAATGTTCAAAATTTTATATTTCTTTTAGGAAAATTGATATTTTCCTTAAGTTTCAAATTTTGTGCACAATTTAACAAATGCTTACAATTTTATAGTTTTTTCACGAATTTGAAATTTATTCATGTTTCAAAATATGTTCACAATTCGGAAAATGTTTGCGGTTTCCAAAATTGTTCACAATTTGAAAAATATACATAATTTTTTAATTTTGTTAACGAATTTGAATTTTTTTCATGTTTCAAAATTAGTTAATAATTTTAAAAATTATAACAGTTTTACAATTTTGTTCACGAATTTGAAATTTGTCCATGTTTCAATATTTGTTCAAAATTCGAAAACAATTACTGTTTCAAATTTTGTTCATAAGTTTATTATTCTGTTCATGAATTTGAAATTTCTTCATGTTTCAAAAAAAATTCAGAATTCAAAAAAAATTAGTGGTCTCTAATTTATTCAAAATTCGAAAAAAATCATAAATTTATAATTATGTTCATGAATTTTAAATATGTTCATGTTCCAAAAATTGTTCACAATTCAAAAAATGTTTGTGGTTTTCAAATCTTGTTCAAAAAATTTCAAAAAATGCTTTTGTTTCAAAAATAATTGTTCGCAAATTGGAGAAATTGTTCATAAATTCAAAAAACACGAATATAGTTCTTACGGACCAGGCTGCTAGTTGAGTTACGAATTCCTAGGTCTTAATGTGGATATTTTTTTATGAATATTGTGAAGGTTTAGATTTTACCGCTTTTGTTGGTTTCTTTAATAGCCGCATTGCATACTTTCATCAAGAGCTTATCGGTTGGAGCGGCTAGCACTGTGTGCACATCAACTCAATGTCTCGGGTTCCAAACCCAGCTTTAGCGCTCTAATTTTGGCGTTTTTCCACTTTGTGAAATGGGTCGTCCCAGCTGAGTCGTGCCATGAGCGTGCGAGCAACAACCTGCCGCAGGTAGGTAGAGAAAATCCTATTTGACTCTCCTTGCGTCAAATAGGCCGCCCAACGCACAAGGGCGTGACCAACTAGGCCAGCCCATCTCCCTATGCTGGCAGCTACAAAAATTGTTCTCGTATTGAAAAAATGTTCCTTTTTTCATAAATCGGTGACAGTTTTCAAAAAATGTTGCTGTTTATGGAAAATGTTTCTCTTTTTCCAAATTTTGTTCACAGATTGAAAACTTGTTCAAATTTTGTTCTTAAGATTCAAATTTATTCTCGGTTTCAAAAAAATTTCTTAACATTATAAAAGTGTTCGTGCTTCCAAATTTGTTCATGATTTTTCAAAATTGTTCTTGGTTTCAAAATTAGTTCTGAAAATTCATACAATGTGCGTGCTTTAAAAATTTGTTCGCGCCTATAAATTTGTTCGGGGTTTTTCAAAAAAATTCTCCGTTTTAATATTTGTTTTCAAGATTCAAAAAAATTTTGTGCTTTAAAAATTTGTTGGCAGTTCCATATTTATTCGGAGTTTTTCAAAATTGTTTCTTCGTTTCAAAATTTTGTCCTCAAGATTCAAAAAATGTTCATGCTTTAAACATTTGTCCATGCTTCCAAAAACTTTTCTGATTTTTCAAAATTGTTCTCGATTTAAAACTTCGTTCTCACAATTCAAAAATGTTCGTGTTTTAAGAATTTTTATGTGCTTTCAAATATTATCGATGTTTTTCAAAATGGTCCTCCTTTTAAAAATTTGCTTCTCAAGATTCCAAAAATGTTCGTGGTTTAAAAAATTGTTCGTGTTTCCTAATTTGTTCACGCTTTTTGAAAATTGTTCTCGATTTCAAGATTGTACTCAAAGTTTAAAAAATGTTCGTTCTTTAAAATATTGTTCATGTTTTTCAGAAATGTTCTCGGTTTTTCAAAATTATTTCTCAAAATTCAAAGAATGTTCCTACTTTAAAAATTTGTTCGTGCTTTCAAATTTGTTCAGGGTTTTCAAAAAAATTCTCTTTTTTCCAAATTTTCTCAAGATTCAAAAAATGTTCGTGCTTTATAAAATTGTCCGTGCTTCCAAATTTTGTTCTCAAGATTCAAAAATTGTCCATGCTTATTTTTGTTCTCGTATTTAGAAATTAAACATTTGTTCGTTTTGATAAAAAAAAGGAAAAATCGAAAACAGAAAGAAAAAAGATCCAAAAAAGGAAAAAGAATAAGCAAAAAAGGAAAAAAGAAACAATGAAATTATCCAATTTCTTTCGACAAAAAACAAGAGGGGCCGGCCCAGTGAGAGGCCTCCCCGTGGTAGTTTCCGGTAGGTAGGAGCCACATTTTCTATTTAGCGCCATTGACGTTATTTAACGGGTATTTTTGTTAACTGGCGCCCGTTCATAAATGGGCCACCCATCGACGCGCCGTTTGGCATTTGTTTTAAATAGTATGAACTTATTTAAATATTGATGAAAAACAATATGTTTCAGAGAATATTTTTTAAGATTTTAAAGCTTTTTGAATAAATATGAACTTCATGTTTTCCAAAATGGATGAACTTTTTAAGATTTTATGGAAAAAAACTTCATTCCAAAGAACTTTTTAAAAAAATACATGAACTTTTGTTGAATTTTTATGAACTGTTTGCAAATTTATTGAACTTTTAAAAAATTAATGAACTTTTCCAATATGTGATGAACTTTCTTTCAAATTGATGAACTTTTTCAAAATTGATGAACCTTTTAAAAATATATAAACTTTTCATACAAATGGATGAACCTTTTTTCTTTAAATCTGTAAACCTTTTAAAATTTCATATTTTTATTTTTTAAACCGAAAAGAAAATTGGGCTTCACTCTAATGGACCGGCCCATGCTAGCAGCATTGCAGGCGCCGGATCGATAACGGGCGTCTACAGTGCTGTATAGGGGATCCCGATAGGAGCTTCCCGTAATTTCAAGCAATCCCGCCTTCTTGTGTTTTGCGAAGCTGGGCCGGAGCTGCCCGATAAGATTACACCGCGGGCTAATCATTATCCAGGAACAGGCCTCAAGGAGCTGGTATGTTCGGATGGCTTCTCGTAGCAATTTTAGGAATCTGGACCATGGAGAGCTTCTGAACGGGCCTAAATTTATTAAGAAATGATTGTAATCAGTCGGCCGAGCACGTGTAAAGTTTCATCGCCATGCAATACTCAGATCCGAATTTGATTTGATCATTGGTCGAATTCCTATGTCACCTTCCAGTTTTTTTTTGCAACATCATCTGTGTTGCAGAAGTCATTTGCAACAACGCCCATGTTATAAAAATGTAAGAAAAAAAATCTATAACATCATCTGTGATGTAGAAGTCCTTTCGCGACAACAATCATGTTGCAAAAAGTTAATACAAAAAAATACAACAAAATTTTTGTTGCAATTTGTATTGCAACATGAGGTCTGTTGCAAATTATGCAATATACCGCTTCTTTTGTAATAATAAAGATAAAAGAGCGTTTGTAGGGCTGGCGGATCTGTTAGAAAGATCCGTCGAAAGACGCCTAACACTGTTAGAAAGATCGGGTTATCCTTCGACTTGTATCAATAAAAGAAACAGCCATAAGTAATGGAGGTATTTTAATAAACATCTAGGAGCACGCACCCCGGCCGGCCATGCCATGTACTCCTCCTACTACCAGTAGCCTTTGCCTTGCAGGATAGCTTAGCTGTGTCCTTGCTTGCTAGCGTCGCAAAAGTACAAGTGTCCGGCCGGGTGATCCGCCGGTGTCATGGGGCGGCCCGATGCGCCATGCCAACTCCATTGAATGGGATTGGCAGGGGAGTAGGTTGCAATGGACGGGGTCGAGCACGAGCACGAGCAGGAGCACGCACCCCGGCCGGCCATGCCATGTACTCCTCCTACTACCAGTAGCCTTTGCCTTGCAGGACAGCTTAGTTGTGTCCTTGCTTGCTAGCGTCGCAAAAGTACAAGTGTCCGGTCGGGTGATCCGCCGGTGTCATGGGGCGGCCCGATGCGCCATGCCAACTCCATTGAATGGGATTGGCAGGGGAGTAGGTTGCAATGGACGGGGCCGAGCACGAGCACGAGCAGGAGCACGCACCCCCGCCGGCCATGCCATGTACTCCTCCTACTACCAGTAGCCTTTGCCTTGCAGAACAGCTTAGCTGTGTCCTTGCTTGCTAGCGTCGCAAAAGTACAAGTGTCTGGCCGGGTGATCCGCCGGTGTCATGGGGCGGCCCGATGCGCCATGCCAAGTCCATTGAATGGGATTGGCAGGGGAGTAGGTTGCAATGGACGGGGCCGAGCACGAGCATGAGCAGGAGCACGCACCCCCGCCGACCATGCCATGTACTCCTCCTACTACCAGTAGCCTTTGCCTTGCAGGACAGCTTAGCTGTGTCCTTGCTTGCTAGCGTCGCAAAAGTACAAGTGTCCGGCCGGGTGATCCGCCGGTGTCATGGGGCGGCCCGATGCGCCATGCCAACTCCATTGAATGGGATTGGCAGGGGAGTAGGTTGCAATGGACGGGGCCGAGCACGAGCACGAGCAGGAGCACGCACCCCGGCCGGCCATGCCATGTACTCCTCCTACTACCAGTAGCCTTTGCCTTGCAGGACAGCTTAGCTGTGTCCTTGCTTGCTAGCGTCGCAAAAGTACAAGTGTCCGGCCGGGTGATCCGCCGGTGTCATGGGGCGGCCCGATGCGCCATGCCAAGTCCATTGAATGGGATTGGCAGGGGAGTAGGTTGCAATGGACGGGGCCGAGCACGAGCACGAGCAGGAGCACGCACCCCCGCCGACCATGCCATGTACTCCTCCTACTACCAGTAGCCTTTGCCTTGCAGGACAGCTTAGCTGTGTCCTTGCTTGCTAGCGTCGCAAAAGTACATGTGTCCGACCGAGTGATCCGCCGGTGTCATGGGGCGGCCCGATGCGCCATGCCAACTCCATTGAATGGGATTGGCAGGGGAGTAGGTTGCAATGGACGGGGCCGAGCACGAGCACGAGCAGGAGCACGCACCCCGGCCGGCCATGCCATGTACTCCTCCTACTACCGGTAGCCTTTGCCTTGCAGGACAGCTTAGCTGTGTCCTTGCTTGCTAGCGTCGCAAAAGTACAAGTGTCCGCCCGGGTGATCCGCCGGTGTCATGGGGCGGCCCGATGCGCCATGCCAACTCCATTAAATGGGATTGGCAGGGGAGTAGGTTGCAATGGACGGGGCCGAGCACGAGCACGAGCAGGAGCACGCACCCCGGCCGGCCATGCCATGTACTCCTCCTACTACCAGTAGCCTTTTCCATGCAGGACAAAAGTTTGGGGCGTTGCTGCCTGCTAGCTTAGCTGTGTCCTTGCTTGCTAGCGTCGCAAAAGTAGAAGTGGCCAGACATGCATGCCATACCATGCCATGCCCATTTCAAAATTAAAAATCGTACTAGTAGTCCCATAGAGGAGCCCTCCTTTTACGCCCCCCTACAGATCCGAGCCCCGCAACCGCAAGCAAACGAAGATCCGCAACACAAAGAGGTGCGCCTCGTACCGTCTGGTCCACCGGTGCCTGCGCTCGCATCGCACGTGTTATTAGTAACAATAATAAGTACGAGTACTAGTACTACTTTGGGAGGGAGTGATAAGTAAACACACTCCTTAACCACGGCATGGCACGGGGTAGCACGTTGACCTAGAGTGGCCCGGGTCAACGGCAACCTTCCAGGCGACAAATCCTTCATTCACCTTCCCCTCCAAGTGGAGGAAATAAATTTGGTGCCACGCGGAGGACGGGCACGGGGCTTGTCGCCATGTGAGTGCTCGTGCTCGGCCCCGTCCATTGCAACCTACTCCCCTGCCAATCCCATTCAATGGAGTTGGCATTGCGCATCGGGCCGCCCCATGACACCGGCGGATCACCCGGCCGGACACTTGTACTTTTGCAACGCTAGCAAGCAAGGACACAGCTAAGCTGTCCTGCAAGGCAAAGGCTACCGGTAGGAGGAGTACATGGCATGGCTGGCCGGGGTGCGTGCTCCTGCTCGTGCTCCTGCTCGGACCCGTCCATTGCAACCTACTCCCCTGCCAATCCCATTCAATGGAGTTGGCATGGCGCATCGGGCCGCCCCATGACACCGGCGGATCACCCGGACGAACACTTGTACTTTTGCGACGCTAGCAAGCAAGGACACAGCTAAGCTGTCCTGCAAGGCAAAGGCTACTGGTAGTAGGAGGAGTACATGGCATGGCCAGCCGGGGTGCGTGCTCCTAGATGGCCAGATTATGATAAAGTTATGATTTTTATAATCTATTATGTCTCCAAACAGAACAGATTATATTGTAGTTTATAAAAACTAGATGGCCAGATTATTAAAAACTCATAATCTACTCTACCCCAGCTAAAATCAGATTATGGATTACTAATTACCCATTACCCTTGGAAACTTGGAGATAATTACCTACTGCCACCGTCACCGTCCTCCAAACATGACTACCCTAGATTATTACCTTTGCAGCTAAAAAACAGAGGGCAGACATGTCATTGTATAATATAAATCTGGATTACAGTTTATATAATCTGGCCTCCAAACATGTCCACCTAGATTATTTTTATAAACCAGATTATATAATCTATCTTCATAATCCAGATTATTATAATCTATTATGGTTCCAAACAGGGCCTAAAAGGGTCAGACCACCAGATCAAACATTTGTAGGGCTGGCGGGTCTGTTAGAAAGATCCGTCGACCGACGCGTAACACTGTTAGAAAGATGAGGTTATCCTTCGACTTGTATCAATAAAAGAAACATCAATTAGTAATGGAGGTATTTTAATATTTTATACTCCTCAAAATGTTAAATATGATTATTTGGAAATGCTGAATAGAAAGAAAGAAATTACTAATAGGACGAGGAGGGGGAATATATATGAGCCTGTTTGGGACTGCTCTGCTTCAGAAAATTCAGCTCCGCTCTAGAAAACGTAAGCCAAACGGGTAGCTCCACGATATACCGCTCCGCAAAAAAACTAGAATCTGGGTCCAATTCCTTGTTTTTTGTGAAGCTCCCTAGGAGGTGCTCCATAAAATTATAGAAGCTGGAGTTGGAACAAAATTACCCACCACTGCCACCAGTAAGTGGATACCCCTTCGTTTCTTACCTCTCATCCAACCAAATAGATCCTTTTCACCAAATTTTCCATCCGTGAAGCTGGAGCTAAATGAGAGCCAAACATTCTCTTGAAATGGTTGCAACTTCTATATGAAACTGCTCTAAAGTGGATTTGATGAAGCGGAGCTGGTTTTGATGGAGTGAAGCAGTCCTAAACAGGCCCATAGTCTCCTGGATCGAATTTGGCCCATCAGCCACGGCACCTTTCCGTTTTGCAAAGTTCGCATGGAGTTGAGATCGGGGCGTCGATCGCCTCCATGCTCCATTTCTTGCGGCAACCAGGCGGCGGCGGACCGGACCTCATCAGCGCCTTCCCCGTCGACCTGCTCCTCCTCGTCCTCGCCCGCCTCCCCTGCGCGCACCGGGGTCCTCTCTCCTGCTCAACTTACTGCTAGCTCCGAGTAAGCAAAATTTTGTTACTTCTGACAAATTGTTTCTCCAGGACTTGTCTGTTTATCAGGATGAGGCGGATACCTTTAAGCAGGAGATAGAGAAGCATTTGGTTGCTGCCTTCTCCGTTATGGAGCTACATCTCACGACAGAGGCGCATGCTTTCGGGTCATTGGTGTTTGAGCTCTTTGGGATAGATCGAATTCTTACTGATGTGCGGAGGCTTAAGGTTGTCCTATCAAGAACGGTAATTCTCATCTCTGATTAATTACTTATCTCAACGATACATACATTGGGTAGGGATTGACATTTGTTTTTGGTTTTAGATGGAGGAAGCTAGGATGCGTACCAGATTATTGTCCATGCGAGCCCACAGGCTGGAGATCCCAAACTATCTCCTTGACTGCTCTCGAAGAAGTGGAGATCAATGGCTTCGAAGGAGAGGATCATGAGTTTGATTTTTTGAAACTGATAGTTAGATGTGCACCAATGCTTAATAGAATGATGCTGAAGTTGTCACGCGAGGCCTCCGCAAACAATGATGTGTGCGCGAAGATATACAACATCTTCAGGGCTTATTCTTCTGTGAAATGTTGTGTCCACCATAGATCTGGTGAGTATATGTTTCGCATGCATGGTTAGCATGCTCCTAGATGAAACAAAGATATAACTGTTGCCCTTTGTAAGATTTGTCGAAAATGTGGAACTGACATGCCAACTAGAGAGTTTGCTTTGTGCATGTATCCCATTTATTACCTATTTGAACATGCTATATTTCTATCAAATTTTTGTGAGCATACTTTTATAGATATAAGCTGAATGGTGGACTGGGTGATAAGAGAATTTTAATATTTTTATGCAGGCATACTTTTGCATTTTGCAATCTTCTCTAATATGCACACCCTTATGTTTCGCATATGTAAGATTTTCTAAGTTAGCTGGATAGAGTTTAACTGAAAATATTGATTTGTGCACAACCCCAAGGTGTTGCTCCTGGAGTCCCGGGTCTAGAAAAGCCCCTCTCTCTTATGGACGCCATGAATAAAGCACTTGTCATTGTCTCCTTTGGGAGAAACATCACAGATCAGGACTGAACCATTTTCGTGGTTTAGCCTGGTAAATAAAAAACATATTATTTCCAAGTTTTAGCATCAAAGAACATGAGCAACACAAGGTACATGTTACTATTGGACATAATAATACATAGAGGATAGGGCACTTACATTCTTATTCAGTGACTGTTACACCTTACTCGAGGGGACTAGTTAAACTCACACATCTTCTTTTAACTAACTGACTCACAGCCAACACACATCTTTTAACTAACTGACTCACAGCCGACACACAGATGAACTGACACATGAACACTCCCATTGACTCACACAACTGACCATTATTATGTAGCTGAAAAATTCAAGAACACCATACAGGACAAGCAACTCAGGATAATGACCACAAGGACTAACCGTAGCCCCCTCCTCCAAACACAGATTTAGATGGAGAGAGGGAGACCTGGAAGAAAGGCGTAGCCTTCCCTTGCCGATAAGACTTGCCTTTTTTCTTCTGCATCACTGAAGCAGCCCTGCTCACATGCCAGCCTCCGGTGCACCCGGAAGAAGGCACGGCAAGCATGCTTCTACAAATTCACGCTGCCGAGAGCCTGACCAGGTACGTAGCAGCAGCGTGCTCCACACTTCTTCTTCTTCTTCCTCCTCTTCCTCGACATCATTCACGGAGAGCGAGCGAGCTCTCTGTTTACTGTTTAGTTAGTTAGTAAGCCAGAGCAATACTGATTTGCCCTTGCCCTGCCGTACGTCCACTTATATAGGCGTTTTCGTAGCAACTACATCACCCAGGTCTCCGCCAGCGATTGGTCCGTTAGGGAATTGTTAATTGGTAATGGGGAATTCTCTTCTTTGGCCATGCTGAGGGTTCTAGCATGTCTGCACCCACTTATCTTTAAGCCATTGGATTCTCGTGCTTTGGTTACTTTTTGTGGGTGGACATTATGGCCCTAACACTTTCTTAAGCCCGGGGGAGCTAGGTAGACTCCAATTAGTCGTTATGTGAGTGCTGGCCTTTTCTGCCTATTGCATATCCTCTCAGGTACAATCAGTGGACACTTGTCCATCAATAACAACATCTTTGTACTTCTTTCCGAGACGAATGTCAAGGAATCACCTTCAGTTAAGGCTGCAACTGATATTCTGTTTCAAGCTGCGGTCTCAGAGGAATACTGTGTCTCATCAGTATAATTCATGTGACAATGATATGCTGCACACCGGACTTCAGTAGAACCTATTGGTGAGATGCTGGCTTGCCTTTATCTGCTTCCCGTCGTCGATTAGATCACATCAGTTTGTCAAAATAGAAAGTAGCGGAGAGAAAAAAAAAATGTTATGTTTTTCCTGCTTGCGGATCAATTCATCTAGTAGCATACTTCATCCGCTAATTAACAGGTTTTCTTGGCCATGTGAGGAGGTCCACATGAGCATGGCAAATATCCACCTGCAATGGAGAACAAATGGTCATACTGCGGCCCCAGAAGATCCAGACATTATTGTAAGTATGGTTGGAAGAAGGATGGAAGAAAGTAGACGACTCCCTATATAGTGTCTGCATGATTCATCAAGTGCAGTACAGCAACATAAAGCAAAGCAAAGTTAGAAAGAGTGGCACGCTTTTGGAAAGCACCATGGTCATTTGAGCACGTCCCTGCTAGGAACCCCAAGCTGGAAAAGGAAACAAGAAATCAGCCGGGATCTGATTGTTTATTTATGGATCTTTGAAACTCTGATTGGGGTATCCACCATCGTCCAATGCGGTGCGCGGCGCGTGCTAAAAAACAGCAGATGTGGCGTTTTCAGACATCACAAAGATTCAATCACATTCCTGATATACCTGCCATTCTGAGCTTACACCGAATTCTATCTGATTATCTGGATCTGAAAGCAAGGCTTTCCACTGGGTGGAGCTGATCAATAATTTTGTCTCGGTGCAACGGTCTTATCACCACTTAGCTGATTTCTCCTTACATCTTTTGTCTGCCTTTTCCTCGCGTGGGATATGCTAGTTTTTGCTACGTACTAGTAAAGAACAGATCATGGTCGGGGGATAAGAACTTGAGTGGCCTGTAAGTGGTTTGTTGCTCATCAACTTAACTTTAGTTTCCAGAAAGGTCAATTGAAGTTTTTCTTGTTTATCAGGAAAATAGATAATGTCTGGTCATGCGATTTTCTTAAATTTCCCATGGTTCAAACATGCATACCCACCATCAACCGCTTGTTTATTTCTGATTCAACAAAGGAAATATTGATACCAAAAAATAAGGTTATTGTTATGTCTTGACACATACATTTCCATGCATGTGTATACCTATGTTTTTCAGTAATATATCATAAGGCAGGGGTTCTCTCCTCGAGGTGATTGTCTCGAAAGAAAGAAAAAAGAACTAACAGTTTGGCCCTAATGTTTGTGCATCCAATGTAGCTGCCCCCCAAAAAAATACCCAAGCATGCCCCTAAAAAACAGAGCAAAAAAAAGGAGGACACTCCTACTCACAATCTAATAATTCTGATCATTTGCAGGTGAAACTGCCACATGTCCATGATTTTTTTTTAAATAGCAAAGAAGACATACAAGCAAGTTGCTATGATATGTAGAAAAAAATTGCCTTCAAATTAGGACATTCATGTATGTACAACACAAAAAAAAGTAGTCATCCATAGCACGCTAGAACCAAAAAAAGATGTTTACGAGTATCCATGGCAACTACTCCCCCCGTTCCTAAATATAAGTCTTTCTCGAGATTTCACTAGCGACTACATACGAAGAAAAATGAATGAATCTACACTTTAAAATATGTCTATATACATCCGTATGTAGTCCGCTAGAAGAACCTCTAAAAAGACTTATATTTAGGAACGGAGGAAGTAGAACTTTGTGTAAACAAAAATGAGAAATGATCATTACACGACGAGTGTTTCAGATTCAGAAAATGTATACCGCAGATTTGCCACCTTCTTGTTATCAAACAAATGCTTGTACAAAAAAAAAGTAGCAATGCGAGTTAAATTTTGAAAGAGGCAGGACATCTTAAGTTTACATGGTAAAAAATCATTTGAAATTATCAAGTCGACAAATATTTAGTTTTCATGGCAAAACAGTGTATAAATTGCATGATGTACAATGACTATTATTCAACCAAGTTGTCATGGCAAATAAAATTGCCATTGTCTAATTAACAAAATTGCCATGGTCTGAATAATAAATTGCCACGGTACCTACAGTAAAACTACCATGGTATATGATTAATAAAATCATCATGATTTAAATAATAAAAGTGTCATGTACCTACAATAAAACTATCATGGTCTAGTTAATAAATATTTCATGGGCTAAAGAATAAAATTGCCATGCTGCATATAATAGAAGTGCACACCGCAAATTGAGGAAGTTTGTTTTCTTCAAAACATAGGAATTTTTGAATTTTTGTATGGAAACATGAAAAATTTAGGAATTTTGTTCTTTTGAAAAGATGGCAAATTTAGGGATTTTGTTCTTTCAAAAGATGGCAAAAGATTGTTGTTCTTTTGCCAGAGTCGTAGACTCCTCAAGCGCTTGACAGAGGGCCGACGCATTTTGCGACGTCGGAAGTGGCCATCGGTCACCGCCAAGGTGTACGACCTCCAGACTGCGAGAGCCTAGTTGTTTTAGGTTTTATGCTTGTCAAATTAAATGCTAGTTATTTAATTTACGACCTCGGCAGTGGACATCGGTCAACAACTTACGCTAAGAAAGATAAACAACTAGCTTATAGCTAGCAAGATATATAACATGAAATAATATGACAATCATAAATCAAAGTGCATAAGGAAAGGGCTCGGGCAAGAGATAACCGAGGCATGCGGAGACGACTATGTATCCCGAAGTTCACCCCCTTGTGGATGCTAATCTCTGTTTGGAGCAGTGTGGAGGCACAATTAATGCTCCCAAAGAAGCCATTAGGGCCACCGTAATCTCCTCATGTCCTCGCACAATGCAAGATACCTTGATTGCACTAAGGGGCCCTTGAGGGCGATCATCAAACCCGTACAAATGGCAACCCTTGGAAACGGTCACCAAACCCGTACAATTGGCAACCCTTGGGGGCGGTCACCGGAACCCGTACAAATTGCTCAGGGAAATCTCCACAACTTAATTGGAGACCTAGATCGACGCTTGCCCGGAGCTTTACAGTATAATGATTGAGCTTCGTGGCACCACAACCGTCTTAGGCACCCAAGCACCCGAGAGGGACAAGCTATAGGGTGCTCAAACACCCAAGAGTAATAAGCTTCTCAACTTTTTTACTTCCATGTGTCACCATGGAGAACTCAAACCGGTGCAACTAATGCAATGGCAAGAACACACGAAGTGGCCAAATCCCTCACTTCCAAATTCCACCACAACAAGAAAAGCTATGGAGGAATATGAGATGAAGAACAAGGAGGACACAAAGAAATCCAAGATCTAGATCCACGGGGTTCCCCTCACATAGAGGAGAAAGTGATTGGTGGAAATGTGGATTTAGATCTCCTCTCTCTTTTCCATCAAAAAGGAGCAAGACTTGTTAGAGGGGTTTTAGAGTTAGCAAGCTCTAAGTAGGTCAACAATGGGGGAAGAACACGAGCTCAAAATATAAGAACCATTGGGGAAGAAGACCTCCTTAAATAGGTCCCCCCAAATCCAAATATTATGCCCACTGGTCATGCACAAGCGGTACGACTACCGCTTGAGGGAGCGGTACTACCACTTAGCAACCCAACCAGATAGAAATACAAGAGCGATAGTTCTGTTAGAGGGGTACTACCACTTATAAGTGATATTACCGCTCTCGGAGGTACTACCACTTATAAGAGGTACTACTACTTATAAGAGGTGCTTCTACTTATAAGAGGTACTACTGCTCTAGGAGGTACTGTCGATGTACTACCACTGATGCAAAAAAAGTCCACGCGGACCCAAGGGAAGTGCCCGTGGAACTCAAAGGCAGAAGTATCGCTGCCCATGGTGGTACTACCGCTTGGGTGCTTCAAGCAAGCCCGAGTGAAGCCAATGGATGCAAGACCGAAATTGGCATAACTTTCGCATAAGGGCTCCGAATTGAGCAAACTCGAGCTTGCTGGATAGATGACCACAAGTACTATCCAACAACGGCTGGTTATAATAAGAAGTGGTAGTAGAAAAATGCTAATGATATAGAGATGTGAAACATCTATGAATGAAGAAGATAAAAAAACTCCAACATCAAAAAACATCATAGAAGATGCATATGAACTCCGTTTTCGATGAACTCGAACTTGTCATGAAGATGAATATAAGCTCTAAAACTCACATAGAGAAACATCAAACAAGAACGAAGAAATATGATGCAACGATGCAATGATTCGAGCTCTCTACGAATGCTACTCACTTGAGAGCCCCCTTTGATAGTACATGAATCAATCATATAACCCGGTCTCCCAACAAATATCATGAGACTGGTAAAATAGAAAAATTGTCAAGGGCAAAACTTTGCATTGCGTATAAACTACTTGAGCTAGATGATGATGATCTTCTCCTCTCAAGTCAGAGAACCTTTCTTGATTGCGATGGCTCGATGAACACTAGTAGATTTCTTACCCATACCCCACTATGGGTGACCCACTCTTCTGCACATCTTCACAAGTCCATTATCAACATAATGGACGGCAAGATTCAAGCATGAGCTCTTCGTGATTCTCCACTTGAACTTGCACGCTGCAATCTAGCTCACAATCACCACTTGATGTCATCCTCCATGGCTTATATGAAATCTTCTTGACACAAGCCCATGGAAACATACCTAACCCGACATAGAACTTTCATGTAGACCATGGGTTTATTACACAAAGGGTAATGCATAATGCTTACCATACCATGTGACCACTTGATCTTATTCGGTACATATTGTACTCTTTGTGTGTTGATCAACTTGATTCACTCTTTGACTTAGTCGTGATCAACCTTGTATATATCTTGTCTTCTCTATGACCAATCTTTGGATAATCCCTTGAATAACACCTTGGTCAGCACATAATCTTCTTCTAATAATCTTGAAACCAACCAACGGTCTTCAAGCAATGCCTATGGACAAACCCTTCAAATATAACTCAAGCCAATTATTAGTCCATAAGGATTGTCCCCAGTTACAAAACCAAACATGGGATGGCATGCTCTTTCACTAGCTCGATGGGCCCTCTAACAATGCCCCAAGTGGGAGTACTTCTTTCAAAGTCGTAATGGGATCCACTAGCTATAAAAAACTCACGACCAAAACACTTTATTAAAAACCTAAAAAATGTCTCTTAATTGGTCTCAACCTTATATATGCAAACTAAAAAAATGACACACTATCTAGATTTCTATCATAGTCTAAGGTACAAAAGAAACCAGTAACACACACACGCACACAAATGGTTCTTCTCACAAGAGCTTAGTTCTTCTCACACAATCACTAGTGGAAAACGGGCCTTTGGTCGGGACTATTTAGTCCCGGCCTGCCTCTGGGCCGGGACTAAAGGCCCGGCCACGTCGCCCCAATTCTCAATGCCTCCCTCGAGGCTTTAGTCTCGGCCCGTAAGGAGCCTTTAGTCCCGGTTCGTGTCCCAAACCGGGACTAAAGGGCTACGCGGTGGGCAGTGGTGGTGGCAACCGTTCGTATCCCCCTTTAGCCCGGTTGGTGGCTCAACCCGAGACTAAAGGCCTAACACGTGGCATGCCGTAGTGGTGGCAACCGTTGGTATACCTCTTTAGTCCCGGTTGGTGGCTCAACCCGGGACTAAAGACCCAAACGGTTTGCATCCCGCGTCATTTCGGGCGATGAAAAGCACGAACCGAAGCGTACAGTCGTCATTTCTCTGTTTCTTCTTCTCTCTCGCTCTCCCTCTCTGTTCTTCTCCTCTCTTCTTCCCTTCTCTTCTTCCACCATGCCAACTAGCTTTCATGAGGTGCTCGCACATGGCACGACCAAGCTCCGTGTCGTGTACACGAACCTGAGCAGGGAGGTGCCGTTTTTTCTTCAACAGTTGAAGGAACGATGGTTTGACCACGCAGCGGATCATGAGAAGTTCTTGGGGCTTGATCTGGAGTACACGGCCGATCAACGCGGTGTTGTCGTCATCCAACTATGCTTCGCACGCCATGTCTTGATCTTCCAATGGGCGAGGTAAGTTTTGAGGCTTTCTTTGATCCAAGATAATGACATTGTAAGTTTATTTGTTTCAATCATAGTTGGTTCCCTTCAAATAGTTGTAGTGAAACAATTCTGATTAGTTGAAGGGGAGCACAATCTAATTGGAATAGTGTTCCATAATCTGAAAAATCGTATTAGAATCAACTAGTGTTTAATATGTTCCATTGGAATCATAGTTGGTTCCCTTCAAATAGTTGTAGTGAAACAATTTTGATTAGTTGAAGGGGAGCACAATCTAATTGGAATAGTGTTCCATAATCTGAAAAATCGTATTAGAATCAACTAGTGTTTAATATGTTCCATTGGAATCATAGTTGGTTCACTTCAAATAGTTGTAGTGAAACAATTTTGATTAGTTGAAGGGGAACACAATGTGATTGGAATAGTGTTCCACAATCTGAAAAATCGTATTAGAATCAACTAGTGTTTAATATGTTCCATTGGAATCATAGTTGGTTCGCTTCAAATAGTTGTAGTGAAACAATTTTGATTAGTTGAAGGGAACACAATCTGATTGGAATAGTGTTCCACAATCTGAAAAATATGATTGGTTCAATATGTTCCATTGAAATCATAGTTGTAGTGATACAATTTTATGCGGTGTTCTTTGATCCAAGGTTATGAAAATTGAATATAGCTAGTGATCTCTCTAGGTTCCATTGGATAGCAATATGATATTGTCATAGTCATGAAAATTGCATATAGCTAGTGATCTCTCTAGGTTCCATTGGATAGCTATAGTGATCTCTCTAGGTTCCATTGCATATGTTCTATTTGAATCCTAAAGATAAGTTTCTCTTTAGTTGTAGTGAAACATGTTTCCTTATTGCAGCAGTATGTAACATTTGTTCCATTTTAATTTGTTTATGTTGCAGGAGTGACAAGCATTGTCCAGAACTCATGGAGTTCCTTCGCAGTGGCATCACTTTTGCTTCCGTTGACATAAGGAACGACAAGCTGAAGATGAGGCACAGCTTCGGTATTGAGATACCAGCTGGTTGCCTCGTTGATCTCCAAACGATATTCAGGCTTCGACATGACACGACTTCGATGGCTCATATGGCAGTTGCCTTGATCGACGAGTCATATGGTGATATGAAGACCAGTTTCCCAAAGTCTCAGCACAAACTTTGGGAGAAGGGCCCACTTGATGATATCAACATTGAGTATGCAGCAAAAGAGGCATACGTTTCATACGAGTTGTACCGCAAGATTCGAGTCGTCCACTATGGCCAGCGTCACCTCGAGGAAGGTGGACATTCTGATTTAGATGATTCAGACGAGTAGTGTTCTGAACGTCGAACACTTGTATGTATATCTATGGTAGCTATTATTATGTACTGTTTGGACTAGTATCATGTACTTCTTGGACCAATTTATATATGTCTAGTTTCTGTTTGTGCCATTATAGTTTCCAAATTTGAATGGTTTAGCCCTTTCTAACTTCATTTGCTACTTTTGAATGGTTTATCCCTTTCTAACTTCATGGTATCATGCATTTAGACCACATATATATACAAAAGGTCTTTAGTTCAAATAAGTTCAAAAAATGAAATCCCTTTTGTAACAGATCTGTTTTTGATTAAAACAGTCATTTAAAAATGAAAGACCACTAGTCCCACGTGGCGTGCAGCGGAACCACGTGGCGTGCAGCGGAACCATGTGGCGTGCCGCGGAACCACTTTTGTTGTGGGGGTCGCTTCTCCTTCTTCTCCTTGTGGTAGATATTGGTTATGCACTAGGGGAAGTAGGAGTAGCGACCATCATCGACGGTTGAAAAATCAGGTGAGCTAGTGTCCACCATATATGAGAGAAGAAGAATGTCGTCTCTTATTGTGGGGGTTGCTTCTACTTCGAGAGAGATTGTCCATTTTGTGATGTGCCTTTGAATGGTGCATTTTGAACACACAAAAAGTATGGAGTTCAAATAAGTTCAAAAAAATGAAATCCCTTTGTAAGAGATGAGTTCTCGTTCGAAACGCTCCTACTTCGAGAGAGATTGTCCGTTTTGTACACAAACTGCATCCAGTTTTTGTCGTAGCCCTCTCAACTTTTTAACACATGCTATGTGGGTGAAATGATGATAGCATGGCAACTTTCAACATTTTCAGAGTTCATTTATAGTGCTTTTCAATTTCAGGGTCAACTAGCTCAAAAAATAAATAAGTAAATGCACGAAATATACCAAATGAAGTCAGAAATTGTTGAGATTTTGTGATGTGCCTTTGAATGGTGCATTTTGAACACACAAAAAGTATGGACTTCAAATAAGTTCAAAAAACTGAAATCCCTTTGTAAGAGATGAGTTCTCGTTCGAAACCTTGCTACTTCGAGAAAGATTGTCCGTTTTGTACACGAACTGCATCCAGTTTTTGTCGTAGCCCTCTCAACTTTTTAACACATGCTATGTGGGTGAAATGATGATAGCATGCCAACTTTCAACATTTTCAGAGTTCATTTGTAGTGCTTTTCAATTTCAGGGTCAACTAGCTCAAAAAAAATAAGTAAATGCACGAAATATACCAACTGAAGTCAGAAATTGTTGAAATTTTGTGATGTGCCTTTGAATGGTGCATTTTGAACACACAAAAAGTATGGAGTTCAAATAAGTTTAAAAAATGAAATCCCTTTGTAAGAGATGAGTTCTCGTTCGAAATCCTGCTACTTCGAGAGAGATTGTCCGTTTTGTACACGAACTGCATCCAGTTTTTGTCTTAGCCCTCTCAACTTTTTAACACATGCTATGTGGGTGAAATGATGATAGCATGCCAACTTTCAACATTTTCAGAGTTCATTTGTAGTGCTTTTCAATTTCAGGGTCAACTAGCTCAAAAAAATAAGTAAATGCACGAAATATACCAAATGAAATCAGAAATTGTTGAAATTTTGTGATGTGCCTTAGAATGGTGCATTTTGAACACACAAAAAGTATGGAGTTCAAATAAGTTCAAAAAAATGAAATCCCTTTGTAAGAGATGAGTTCTCGTTCGAAACTCTCCTACTTCGAGAGAGATTGTCCGTTTTGTACACGAACTGCATGCAGTTTTTGTCGTAGCCCTCTCAACTTTTTAACACATGCTATGTGGGTGAAATGATGATATCATGCCAACTTTCAACATTTTCAGAGTTCATTTGTAGTGCTTTTCAATTTCAGGGTCAACTAGCTCAAAAAAATAAGTAAATGCACGAAATTTACCAAATGAAGTCAGAAATTGTTGAATTTTTGTGATGTGCCTTAGAATGGTGCATTTTGAACACACAAAAAGTATGGAGTTCAAATAAGTTCAAAAAATGAAATCCCTTTGTAAGAGATGAGTTCTCGTTCGAAACGCTACTACTTCGAGAGAGATTGTCCGTTTTGTACACGAACTGCATCCAGTTTTTGTCGTAGCCCTCTCAACTTTTTAACACATGCTATGTGGATGAAATGATAATAGCATGCCAACTTTCAACATTTTCAGAGTTCATTTGTAGTGCTTTTCAATTTCAGGGTCAACTAGCTCAAAATAAACATAGTTTTTAATTGAAAATAACAAAATAGATAATAGTTTGGATAGTCAAAATTATTAATTATGAAAATAGAAAATATTTTTGCATTATTTATTCAATTTGAAACACTTTTCATTATCATAGTTTTGTCAAATTCTCAAATATGCAAAAAGAATTTTTAATAAACATAGTTTTTAATTGAAAATAACAAAATAGATAATAGTTTGGATAGTCAAAATTATTAATTATGAAAATAGAAAATATTTTTGCATTATTTATTCAATTTGAAACACTTTTCATTATCATAGTTTTGTCAAATTCTCAAATATGCAAAAAGAATTTTTAATAAACATAGTTTTTTATTGAAAATAACAAAATAGATAATAGTTTGGATAGTCAAAATTATTAATTATGAAAATAAAAAATAGTTTTGCATTATTTATTCAATTTGAAACACTTTTCATTATCATAGTTTTGTCAAATTCTCAAATATGCAAAAAGAATTTTTAATAAACATAGTTTTTAATTGAAAATAACAAAACAGATAATAGTTTGGATAGTCAAAATTAGTAATTATGAAAATAAAAAATAGTTTTGCATTATTTATTCAATTTGAAACACTTTTCATTATCATAGTTTTGTCAAATTCTCAAATATGCAAAAAGAATTTTTCATAAACATAGTTTTTAATTGAAAATAACAAAACAGATAATAGTTTGGATAATCAAAATTATTAATTATGAAAATAAAAAATAGTTTTGCATTATTTATTCAATTTGAAACACTTTTCATTATCATAGTTTTGTCAAATTCTCAAATATGCAAAAAGAATTTTTAATAAACATAGTTTTTAATTGAAAATAACAAAATAGATAATAGTTTGGATAGTCAAAATAATTAATTTTGAAAATATAAAATAGTTTTGAATTATTTATTCAATTTCAAACACTTTTCATTATCATAGCTTTGTCAAATTCTCAAATATGCAAAAAGAATTTTTAATAAACATAGTTTTTAATTGAAAATAAAAAATAAGTTAATAGTTTGGATAGTCAAAATAATTAATTTTGAAAATAGAAAAAATTTGAAACTATATGAGAAATCATGGACAAAATTCAACCTGAATTCAAAGTGAACTCACTTTGAATTCAGATTGAATTTTCTCCACAATTTCGAATATAGTTTCAATTTTCACTAAGTTTAGTCCCGTAAGCCTGCTTTAGAGAGGAGCTCGATGGACAAGCTGCGACGGGGCTTATAAACAAGTGTTAGTCCCCCTCGCTGGACGAGGTGGGACTAAACTTATCGTGCAGCCGGGGAGGGGCTTTAGTCCCGGGTGGAGCCACGACCCGGGACTAAAGACACCCTTTAGTCCCGGGTGGAGCCAAGCACCGGGACTAAAGACCCCCTGCTTCCCGCCTCCTGGTCTGCCCGAAAAAGGGCCTTTAGTCCCGGGTCGTGGCTCCACCCGGGACTAAAGGGGTCTTTAGTCCCGGCTCGAGCCACGCACCGGGACTATAGATCCACCTATATAAGCGGGACTTCGAAAATTTCCAACCCAAATCGTCCATTTCTCTTCTTCTTCCTCTCGTTCTCCTGCCCGGCGCGGCACAGCGACGAACTCGACGACGCCGTCAGGCTGCCCGCCGTCCTGCTCGCCACCGCCTGCCGTCCTCCTCGCCGTCGGCCGTCCTCCTCGCCGCCGTGCCGTCCTCCTTGCCGTCCTCCTCGCCGCCGTGGCGTCCTCCTCGCCGCCGCGCCGTCCTCCGTGCCGTCCTCCTCGCCGCGCGCCGTCGACACCTCCGGCCGGTAAGCCCCTCGCCCCCTCCTCCCCAACACTTCGGCCAGTAGAAGAAAAGAAGAAAAAGGAGAAGAGAAGAAGAAAAAGGAGAAGAAAGGAAGAAAAAGGTGAAGAAAAGAAGAAAAAGGAGAAGAAAAGAAGAAAAAGAAAAAGATTTTTTTTGTCATTTAATTCCTATTGTTATTAGGTTTGTGCTAGATTATTAGGGTTAGTAATATTTAGAATTAGGTTAGGGTTACAAGAAGAAGAAATACGAACAAAAATAAGAAAATAAGATTAGGAAAAATGAAAATAAGAAGAGGAGGAGAAGAAAAGAAGAATAAGAAGAGGAGGAGAGGAGAAGAAGAGGAAAAATAGAAGAAGAGGAGAAGTAGAAGAAGAGAAAAAATTAGAAGAGGAGGAGAGGAGAAGTAGAAGAAGAGAAGAGGAGAAGTACTACAAGAAGAGGAGAAGTAGAAGTAGAAGAAGAAGTAGAAGAAGAGGAGAAATAGAAGAAGAGGAAAAATTAGTTTAGGGTTACAAGAAGAAGAAATATTTTTTGCTATTGTATAGTGTATATGCTTAAGTGTTAATAGTGTTTCTTAGATTATTTCTTAATTTTGCTATTGTATATGCTTAAGTGTTAATAGTTTAATTTTGCTATTGTATATGCTTAAGTGTTAATAGTTTATTTTTAGCAAGAAAATTAATAGAACTAGTTTATTTTTTAGTTCATTTTACGATGCCTATCCCGCATCCTCGTCGTCGACTCGGCGGAGGACACCTGCTTGATCAGAGGGGCCCTGTCCGGGACTGGGATCCGCCCGGCTGGTATTGGGAGGTGCTACCTTCCGGGGGGCGTAGGTTGGTGAGGAGCCAGCCCGTCGTTGACCCGATCCTTGTTTGGTGGCGGTCGCGTGGGCCAGTGAGGGTGCCGAGGCTTCCGGACACCGCGGAGGTGGTACGTCACCGTGTCAGCGAGGAGGATGAGCACGTCCGTCGCTACATGGTTGCGTTGGAGGGCAGGTTCGAGCATACCTGGCAGGTTCTTCGGGGATCTCACTGGAGCTATGATCCTGTGATGGTTCCTTCTCTTTGGGTGTCCACCGCCCGCGCCGATACCCGTCGGGCGCTACGGTTCTAGATGTATGAGTGATGCTATATGTATGATAGTATTCGAGGAGT
The DNA here is from genome assembly GCF_904849725.1 of Hordeum vulgare subsp. vulgare. Lineage (NCBI taxonomy): Eukaryota > Viridiplantae > Streptophyta > Magnoliopsida > Poales > Poaceae > Hordeum > Hordeum vulgare. The sequence goes on from NC_058524.1 coordinate 615,631,689, forward strand.
ATTAGTGATAATATTCGACGATGTACGGACAAAAGTGATGATGTATTAGCTTATAATTGAATGCATGCTAATTTGAATACTACTTTATTTTACGATTTGGTTTTGCTTATTGAATGCTCAAATTGGAAAAGTACTCCTACTTTGAATACTATGCAGAAATCTAGGAGTCCCGGGTGGAGCCACGACCCGGGACTAAAGTTGTTTTGGAACGGAGTTCCTGATAGAATAATTCTTTTTTGGTACAAAGGTTAAGAGAATCCGTTTTTTGCAGAACTATGGATCCACATATCAGGAACCTCGAAGAGGAAGAACTTCTCGAAGATATAATCAAAGACGGCCCCGACGTTGAACCAGCTGAATCTCCGTCGTCATATCTAAATCAGGACGTTGGAATGGAGGTCGAGCGACACGAAGATGAAGCCGATGGGGCAGGAGATAGGTCCAATGACGGAGAAGGTGATAGCTCCACTGATGGAGAAGCCGGTGAAGAGGAGAAGTCCGGCGAGGTATACATATGAAGTTCGACAATCACTTGTAATATGTGAAAAATATTGGAGATAGCTCTATATTGTATACATATACATTCATTTGACGAATGTTTCTCCCTCTTAGGCCTCCACATCGAGCAAAACTACGAAACGAGGCCCGACTAGAAAGTTGGATGCACGGACGCATTACACATTTGAGGTGATATTTCCTACGGGCGAACCCAAGCTTCCTAAGAATGCTGCTGACACATTCAAGAAGCAATGCGGAGTTCTCGTTAGGAATCACGTTCCGATCAGCGTTCGGGAGTGGAACAAGCGCAAAGGGGCAGCCGATAGTGACTATGTCGCCGAAAGGTACAAAGATAATCTTTGGAATGATCTCATGTCACATTTCAACCTACCAGAATGTGAGAATGAAGACGCCGCAGACAAACTGAGGGCCAAAGTCAAGCAGTGGACTCTGAAGAATATGGCCGAACTGTTCCGTAGCTGGAAGAAGAAGCTATGGAAAAACTATCTGAAGACAAATAAAGTGCCAGTATTCGAGGGGTATCTAGCCAAGCAGGAGAATCACTGGAAGGCATTTCAAGAGTACAAGGAGTCAGAAGATGCCCAGGCATTATCAGAAAAGAACAAGATAAATGCTGACAAGAAAAAAAAATCACCACAAGCTGGGGCCAGGGGGCTATGAGACTGCCATCCCAAAGTGGGATAAGAAAGAGCAAGATCTGATAGATAAAGGCATCGTACGTGAACCACTCCATGATGAGTGGGAATTGAGAGCAAGAAATTGGTTCCTTGCGCATGGTGGGTCGTACGACGAAACAACAGGGGACCTCATCTGCAATTACGAGCTTAGGATACCCAGGGAGAATTGGAAAAGGATAGTGAAAGAAATTAAGGAGGGACAAAGAAAGTTCACTGCAGATAGAGATAAAGATTTGCTCACACTAGTCCTCGGCAATGACGAACATGGAGGACGAACGCGAGGCTTCGATCCTTCTGACCCGTGGTGGCTTGGGTTTGCCAGAGACCAAGACACTTACAAAAGCCGAGAGAGAGCAAAGAAGCGGGAGCAGGATGAGGAGAATGACAAGTTCAACCAGTTGCTTGCCAGGATTAACGAGCAACAAAAGCAGATTGATGAGCTTAGAGGAGTACCGCGCCAGGAAGATCCTGCACTTGATATTACCGGCACCCCATCTAAGCGGAAAAGCAACGTGGCTGACTCTGAGGTCCCGCCCGACGATGAACGAAGAATGATAGAGGGCGGTCCCGGCTACCCCGTGGATGGAATCAAGGAGTCAACATCATGTGAACTCCATCATAAATTCAAGAACATATCCATGAAGGTGGCCGTCGGACAAGCTTTACCTTCTGGCCCTGATGCACGCTGGCATGGCCGTGAGATTCCAGCTGGCTTTGCTAAAGTCGGGGTGGATGAAATCATGACGGGATTTAATGATATGGAGCTCGACATAGCTGGACCCGAAGATGAGAGGACACTCGGAGAAGTACTGGGTGGAGTCATCCTATGGGACAAGAACTATATCAAGCTTCCAGGCTCGGCCCCAAGGACAACACCGCCTCCGAGTCGTCGCGGGTCACCTACACCTCCATTACCTCCAAGCCCTCCACATGACGCCGGCCAGCACAACACGAGTCCATCTCGATCACCGCCGCCGGACTTGGGTCGTCCGTCTCCGCCGCCGCCCATACATGATACTAAGCGGAAGTGTGCCAGCAAGAACGCTCCGTCGATGATTTCTAAGCGACGGGGCTCCCCAAAGCGCAAACTGTCGCCCCTCCCAAAGGTACCTCATGCTAATCTTCCTATCAGACCTTATGATCGTACCCCCGAGAAAAACGCCAGGATAGCAAAGGAACAGCATGATGCGCAGATGAAAAGGAAGGAACCCGAGCCCCGCCCGGAATACACTGAGAAGCAAATAGCATGGGCAAAAGACTTCATAACCCTTCCATCACAGTATGACTTACACTATAAGCCTGATGACTATACACGCACATTGCAGAAGGAAGTGAAAAAGAGCAGCTCACGTGCAAGCCCAAGTGGGAGCAAATCAAGTTCAACTACAAGCAAGGAAAAATTAGACGTTCCTCAGCTTGGACAACAGGCCAAACAGTCGATCCCACCCCTCAAGGTGTTAACCAAGAATGTTCCCCCTCTGGTGCAGGGGCAAGATTTTGAATTAGCAAAGAAGTGGGCGGCTGAATGGGGTGTCCCGGTTGAAGACATTCTGGCTTCCCAAGACGACAGGTTACCCAAGGCTGTGGTAGCCCCTAAGCCACAGTTTGTCATGGGAGAGCCTTTGGTCAGCAAAGATGATCTCCCAACAAATATGCGTTACTTGCATAAATGGTACTTAAGTGAATCAAAGAATGGGAGAACGATGATCGTGCTGAGTGTCTCACGGGAGTACTACGGCCGCTCCGAAGAAATCCATATCGACTTTGATGAACTCTTCCAGATGTACAATGGCGACGCCCTCGACAAATCGCTTATGAGTTGCTATTGTCTGTAAGTTTTTCAATTCGTTGTATACATATAACTTGTTTAGTTATTTCAATTCATTGTCTATATATAACTTGTACTCTATTATGCAGAATGAAGATTCTGGAGTGTAAAAGTAAGAGCATCCAAAATATTGGGTTTATTGACCCAGATAAAATACATATAGCGACGCTAACTGACAAACCCAAGGAGACGGAGGAAAAGCTTCTAAGGTTTCTAACAGAACAAAATTTCTGTGACCACATACTGTTTCCATACAACTTCAGGTGAGGGTCTTTAATCTGTTGTGTCCATTCACTTATAAGTGTAATTGGTAAGTTACCCACACACACACACACACATATATATATATATACATGTGCAGCTTTCATTGGATTCTGTTGGACATTCAAATTGATAAGGGAAGAGTTGATGCCTTCGACCCATTATCGAGACCCTTGGAACAGTTCCAAAGCCTGCAGGACATGCTCCAAGGGTAATTTTAATCATTCTTGCGCTCTATCGGTCTCTTTCGATGATTTTCTGATATATCAATTAATGAAAAACTTAGCAAATCATTATCCTTGTCGGGCAGGGTTTGGAAGCGGTTCAAGTGCGTGACTCCCGGTAACTTTCTTGAGAAGCTGACCTTTAGAGCGGCTCAGGTAAGTAGTAGTATGGTATACTTCTATTAATTTTCAATACATTTATGATGCTAAATTATTATTTTGATTATATATATTCTATTCTCGTAAAGTGCGACCAGCAGCCACGGGGAACGCATCTATGCGGATACTATGTTTGCGAGACCATTCGCACGTTTACCTCTGAGTTCAAGGATCACAGATTCGACGTAAGCAATGAACATTCACACCTCTATTTTTACCCGTCATTCTTTGTTATCATGATTGATATTCATATTCATCTTCTCTTCTTATATAGCACACGGCCATGAGGACGAATGTCCTACCAGAGCAACGCGCGATTGCTGTTGTAGAGGAGCTTGCGGGATTTCTGAGGACGGAAGCTATAGAAGACAAATGACGATTTAGTGTAGCTAAGGGCCATTACTGATGTTCGTCCATGTAATCGAATAGACGGGCTCTAGTCCCGACAATTCAGATCTCCATATAATTGTATATATATATATGATCGCTTGTAAGATAAGTTAATCTTATATATATATATGCATAATTATTTCTATTTAAATTATATGAAAACTAATTCCCGAACACCAAATGAGGCATCACGTTAATCTCCCGAACACCTAAACCCTAAAACCCTAAAACCCAAAAATAATTTCATTAAAAAAAAACCCAAAAACCAGCAAAATCTGAAAATCTTTAGTCCCGGTCCGTGTAACGAACCGGGACTAAAGGGCCTGCCCCTGGGGCGCTACGAGGCGCCCACGTGGAGCACCTTTAGTCCCGACTTGTAAGAGGGTCGGGACGAAAGGTTCGGCCTTTAGTTCCGCCCCTTTAGTCCCGGTTGGTGAACCGGGACTAAAGCCCCTTACGGACCGGGGCTAAAGGCCCCGTCCCCACTAATGAATTGTGTCTTTGATGATGCGCCTATCTAATAATAATAAGTCATGATTTTGCAATAGTTCCCTACCACTAAAGTCTTACCCCTGCCTTGCTCTAGATTTGTTGGATTGGGTGATCATATCAACAAAATTAGTATTAAAAACATGGAAGCTTTGAATGTAAGGATCAAGGGCATGTGTCTTGAAAAGTGGGAGCGATGATGTATAAAGCTTGGTGGTTGTGGGGTTGTGGCCCCATGGATCCCGACATTCTAGAACCCCAATGTTTGGTGTCTAAACCCAGTATACATGCAACTCTATGTCCATCCCCATCACGAATATCAAAGAGGTGAGGGAATAGATGACAACAAGTGTGTTGCCCCATAGATCCCATCGCTACAATCGTGGAATCTGATGGACATAATTGTCATTTTCATGTTCCAACTATCGTAGAGAAGTTGCATAGCAGTCACAACAATAAAAATGGGTCGAGTGGGGAGCGATGACGAGAATGGAGATTCTCGAATGAAAGCTTATCTCTTATTAGACTTAACTAATAGTGAGGATAAGGCCACTCCTTTCCCTTGAACCAGTCAGAATGAAAGGTGAGGGTTGGTCCACATTGCATGTGTTAGGGAGCGAATAGGTGCAGCTTCTCACGTGGCAAGGTACGCTGCGTTACGATTTGCGTGACCTAACCAATAACCCACGACGTGTTCGCGTGGAAATCACTCCCATCTGTAGCATTTGGGCATGTTTTTGTTCTCCGGTTTCATCATTGTTGAATGAAGCCAATTAGGGTCTGTGTCTCCCTACTATGTGTGGAGCAGGGTTATCTAACACTCCTTAGTGTCAGCTTCCTCGGGACGGTGATCTATCTAGATCATGGTCATTGATGTATTATTGTCTACCTTGATGACTTCTTGCCATTTCTCCTACGAACTTTTGGTTTCAATAATTTGTTTCGGTAAGAATGACCTCTCGTCACAATCACATTGTTGATTTCTTTAAGAATTTGCCTATGATTTCATATTCTTGTAGTATAGCCCTTATGTCTCATAATATAACATCTTTTTATAGAGGGAGTATTCTGTTTTTAAGGTTAATTTTTATTTCTTTTAAAATCATGGGCCTTTTTGGAGAAAAATAAACCGTGAAGATCGGGTGGGGTGAACCGAAGATCAAAGCTGGCCAACCGGACCGTGCTTTTTGGGCTGGCCCGGAAGCACGCCAGCCCAGCATGCCATGGGCCAGGCACGACACGGGCTAATCAGGCCGTCCCAGGCATGCAGCCCGCCTCAGGCCGTGCCTGGGCCTGAGGGTTGGGCATGCGGACCGGCACGGCACGACCCGTTTACCATATTATATATATATATATATATATATATATATATATATATATATATATGATTAAAAAAATAACCTAATAAGCCAAAATCGACCCAAAAAAGCCCGATATGTCAAAGTCGACCCAAAAAACAGCCGAACAGGCCAAAATCAGCTCAAATAACAGCCTAAAATAAATAAATAAAAACTAGCAGGCTAGCGGCCCTGACATGCCCACGGACCGACCCGTATAGCCTCCGTGTCGTGCCTGGGCCGGGAGGCTGCGCACTTGGGCCGACATGGCACGGCCCGGCTAATATTCGTGCCCGGACGGACCGTGCCGTGTCAGGCCCGTTTATGGCGGACCGTGCCGCGCCGGCTCGTTTGGCCAGGACTGCCCAAGACATCGGGAGACATTCTCTACTATCCAAGGGCCCTGACCCGGCCCAACCCCCGCAAGCCCGTAAGATGATTCCCCGCCTATCGCTCCGCCTCGTGCCGCCGCCGCCGCCACCGCACGCCGGCACGACTGTCCTCCACCGTCTCCTTCGTGGCCTCTGCACAACGGAAGCGCCTCCCAAGACCCCTCCCTCCCCCCTCTCCCCGTCCGAGCTCGACACCATCTCCGCGCTCATCCCGCGGCTCATCTCCGAGGGCCAGGTCCCCGCCGCCGGCCGTCTCCTCTCCGCGGCGCTCCTCCTGCCCGGCTCCCCGGAGCGCCTCCCCTTCCCCCCGCTCGCCGAGCACCTCGCCTCCCTGCCCACCCTCACCCCGGCCTTCGCCCTCCTCACCGCCCTCCGCCACCATCCCATCCGCCCCTCGCCGCTCCCGCTCGCCACCCCGCTCCTCGGCCACCTCCTCGCGATGCGCCGCGCACGCGAGGCCGCCTCCGTGCTCCGCTGGCTCTGCCGCCCCGACTCCCCGCGCCGGCCGGACGACGCCACCTACGGCATCGCCGTCGCGGGGTTCTGCAGGCTCGAGGACCCCAAGAGCGCGCTCGTCGCCCTCGGCGAGATGGCCTCCGACGGGGTGCGGCCCACGCAGGAGCTGCAGGAGGCGGTGCGGGACGCAATGCTGCAGGACGCGAGGATCGAGGAGGCGTGGGCGCTGGAGGAGGCCATGCGGCTGCCGGAGTCCAAGAAGACGGTGGAGATGGTCGACAAGCTTCTTGGAGCGTGGGAAGACTGACTGGCTGACTGACTACTGAGCCATTTGTGTGCTTCGCCGCTTTGGATCATGCAAAAGGCAGGTGAAAATTTCCCGAGATAGTGGGATTTGTTTCTTTGATATGCAGTATCAATGTAGTAAGAAATCTGCCAAGTTAGTGTTAAGAACATACTCTATATGCTTGGTGGTTTAGTTTGGATTGCTACGGATGCGAGAATAGATCTCAAAAGGAGCGTCTTGCCTATTCGAGTGTACTGAAGAAGCTTAATAATGATCACATGAGAGATATTTTGTGATGGTGCCTAAAAGAACCAATGTGTTTTTTCTGTGCCAGGCTTCAGAATCCCTGATCTGTTGCTGTAGAAGTTAGTTCTCTATTTATACATGGAGTAACTTAGATTGGTGAAACTGGCTGAACGTTCTAGGAGGATTAGTTTCTCAAGTGTTTAATCGCGTATCCACTCTAGGAGAGTTATTGAAATGAACTGAAGTTACCTTGGTGATGAGATATGGTTTATCAGATATGTACCATTCCTAGCCAGGCTTGTATAAAGGGGCAGCTTGAAAAAAAGAAAAAAAAAACTGAATGGAATTTCAGTTTCAGCCCAACAGATTACTTTGCTTTGCGGAGTAAACACCTAGTTAAGAGTTTCCCATTTTGCAGTAGCTGTCCATACAATCACCTTTTTTGTTTACCAGCCGTTCCCATAAATCTCGCTTAAACACTGGTGCTGCTGTTGATTTTTAGCTTCTGCAGTCTCTTCTTTCTCGTATTTTGACATGACATGGACCAGTCTTCGACACATCCTCTTCTGGGTTCTTGAAGTTAAATCTTGAACTAAATGTATGCATTTGGTCTTTCAGTTTCGTCATTGCAACCTCACAATTCCTTTAGTGTTATGCAGCCTGCAACCTCTCCTTCCGAATAAGCTATCGTGAGGTCTGAGGGTAAGAGCAACGTGCAACAAGTCAGTCAATGGAAGAACTGACAGCGCCGAAGACGAGCTGAATGAAAGATGACGGGTTTGCTGCTCTGTTTGAAATTTGGCTATGTAAACGTCTCACGTTGTAAGTTGTGATGTATATGTCCACGTTAGTGATAATTATGGTTCCATGAGCAATGTCATACTGTTCTATGGTGAGATTGGTTGCTTGTGAGTTTCTGTTTACATCATTCCCTATGCTTTGCTTCTTTTGAACTGGCAATCTGATTGTAAGCCATCTCACACTTGAGCCAATGCAAAAAATGGCTCCCATATTGGTCCTCCATATTTTGGTTCCTTGGAACTAATGTGCACACGGACTAAACTGAACCTTTTGTTTTCAAATGACGATAAATGCATATGTAATATATTTGACTATGCTTGTGTCTCCGCAGATCATGGCTCAGCTAACAGACCCAGAAATTCAGTTATGGGCGCGAGCAACAAACTGAAGACGGATTTCATGAAGCTCACACGTATGTCATAACAGTTACCTGTCATTCCTGTTACAAATGTGACAACATGATGATCAGGACATTGTCAAGGGCAAGCAACGGGCGCCAAGGGAACAATGGGTCATTTGTTCATGCCGATGGAAATAGAGGGGACGGTGGTTCTCAGAACTGAGGAAGGCCTAGTTATCCTTGCTGCATGGCAATGCTTGTTCCACTTGCACCGAAGGTTTATTAGAGGCTGAAGGAAGGTTTAGAGGCTGAAGCATGTGCTGCTCCTATGGAAGGCGCGGCGCTTGTTATCCAATCGTCAGACAAAGCGATAATCATGCAGATAGACTGCACAGTTCTTCTGGAGGCCGCTGCGCCCATAAAGTTCAGAAGCTTAAAAATCAGTGAGAGTTTGTATCCACAAAGATAGACCGAGAATAAAAACAGAGCACCACATTACTAGCTAACCATGAAGGATGCAGGTCTAACGAAATCGCAGCCCCAGAGTTGTATATGGATAATTTCCATTCCGAATCCGCATCCGTTTTTAAGAATAGTATACCTTGAGTATATTAAATCTTGAACTCTAACAGGGAGGGAACATGCTTTCCGTGATGCCCCTAGAGCATATGATTGTATGCTCTGGAAATCTCTCGCGAGCGAACGAGTTTGATTTCTATGGAAGGCTCCCACGAGCAAACGGCACTCATCCCCCCCCCCCCCCCCCCCACACACACACACACACAAAAAAGAAAAAGCAGAGTGGCATCGGGGCTCCAGTGAGCCCTGTATTTTTTTTTACCAATATACCATTTTCACATACTAAAAAAATCTGAAAAAGGCATATACATAGATACGTATTTGTAATATACGTGTATAAATTTTCACTAATGTTTATGTTTTTATGTAGCGTATAAAAAAAAGACAAATACACAGATTAAAATGGCCCTTATTTTTGTTGTATTTGGGCCAGATTTTTATCTTTTTTGTGTAGAATGCAAAAAGCCAAATTACTTGATGAAACTTTTTACATACTAAACTACAGTACCATGTATATGTATTTGTATAAAACAAATTGGTATTTTTCGAAGCTTTTAAATATATATTTTAAAATACCGGGCTCACTGGAGCCCGGCCTCTGCAACGCCGCACTCCCCCCCCCCCCCCCTCCCTACCTAGAGGATTGTCATGCGTGACTATGCTGCCAACGGAGAGAGTTCCCATGCTGCAACAGAGGAACTTGTCAGGTATGTTCAGAGTTTCCTATTTTATGGCGGACATATTTGTCATGCTGTAAATATTATCACTCCGTTCTTAAATATAAGTCTTTTTAGATATTCCACTAGGGGAATACATACGGAGCAAAATGATTGAATCTACACTCTAATGTATGTCTATATACATCCGTATGTAGTTTTTTAATATAAGTTCTTAAAAGACTTATATTTAGGAACGGAGGGAGTAGAAGTTTGTCATGCTACACGAAAGATATTTGCCTATTTGTCTAGTAAATGTCATGATGGCAGAAAAGGATTGCCATGCTACAACAAAAAAAATTGTCGGCCTACAACAGAGAAAAATATTACTAAGGCCTGGCTGGGAGTAGTGCACTAGTGGAAAACGGGCCTTTAGTCCCGGTTTTCCAACCGGAACAAAACAATCGGGACAAAAGGTGGAAACTATTAGTCCCGGTTGTGTTACGAACCGGGACTAAAGGCGTCCACATGGCTGCTGGGGCTGGAGGACTTTTAGTCCTGGTTGGTAACACCAACCGGGGAATTTTTCGTAAAAATAAATAAATAAATTGATTTTTTTTTTAATTTTTCCCGATTTTCAAATCTTTCAGAAGATCCATGTCAAGATGGTAACTCAAACACCGCTTCAATATGCGGCGAAAACTCTTGTTCGCACCCTCATTGGTCGGGTTCAACAATGGTGAATTCGTTACGTTCTCGAAGGTGGAGTCTCATTATTGATGCCTTGACCTTCAATGGTTGGTTGCGGTAATTAGAATGAAATTCTTCTTTTTCTCGTTTCTGACCAGATGTGACGACCGCGACATGAGGATGTTTATTTCTTCTTGAAGGTGTTGCTACAAAAGAAGTCCGACTTAGTCATAGGTATTAAAATTCATATCCTGTGATGGTCATGTTGTAGTTGTCTTGCTTTGTACTCCTCTTGTTGATGACTTTGGTCTTGTTGTCTTGGATCAACTTTAATAAAGAAAAGGATTGTGTGCATCAGATTGATGCAGAGACCAGCGGGTTTAGCCTCCTTTTTGAAAAAAAAAGAGAAAGTTGCCACACATATCCATCAATTTCTCACATGTTTTCATGAATTTCACATGTTACATCGAATGAAGCTATCGTGCTAGATACAAAAATTGTACATATTACATGCAATGAAAACGGACGCTATTCAGAGGATTTGTCATTGCTCTCGATGAAATAATGCCATGTGTTCCATATTTGCATCATTCGCTCAGGGTAATTGATGCGGGACGAATGTTTTGCATCTTATGTGAGCTAGTGGTCGTTGGGTGATCAGCTTCGAGCCCCCATTCGACATTACACCATGGAATTGCTACTTTAACATTCAAATGGGCCAGCCCACAAAGCTGCCGCTCGCTCAGCTCGACTCCCTGCTTCACTTCATCGCTTAGCATTTTTTCTACTTACAACACCACTAGTTTATAAAAGGTTGGCTGTATTTTTTCTGAAGAAGTTTATTCAATTAAAAGGTGTTGTTGGATTTATTAAAATGTTGGAAAATTTTAAAATATGTTAAAAAATCATTGTATTTTAGAATATTTTCACAAATAAGAAATAAAGTTCATAATTTTGAGAATGGTCACAAACTTGAAAATGTATGTGAACTTAAAAAACATTCCTGTATTTTAGAAAGTGTTTATGATTAAAAACTATTCAGGAATTTAAAGGAATTTTTTTTACAATTAATCCAGTATAAAATGTGAAAAAGGGAATTAAAAAATAACAAGATGATAATAAAAAAGAAAATATAAAAACGCAAACAGGAATCAACAAATGACACACACCCATACAGGCAGGCCTAGCGACCACAACTCCCGAGACATTAGGAGGCTCCAAATCTAGGGAGCTTAATGGAAAGTGTTTATGAATTTTTTTTTATAACATGTTCACAAACTTTTATAAATGTTCATGTATAAGTTTAGAAAAAATAATATAGAAAATTAAAAGATAAGATATTAAAAATAAAAAATAAACAAGAATATTCAACCAACGACACACACCCTTACAGGCGGGCCATCCACAACTCCGTAGATAGAATAAATAAACACTGCCCAACATGCATGACTTGTATGCATCATTTACAGTAGTACTACTCCCAAAGATGGACACACAATAATGAGGGTATTGGAGGAGAATAGGTACTACTCCTAAATTACAGAAAATCAAATAATTTCAAATAATCAAATAATAGTACTTCACATCTTACGAAAATCAAATAATTTCAAAACGTTAAGACAAATTACAGTAGTACTACCCCCAAAGAAAAGGTGTCATTTCGTCGCTCGCCCGCTTGCTCATCAGTAGGGACCGTTGAGTAGTGAAACGAGGAGGCGGCGTTGTTGTCATTTCCCAAGAGCTCGCAGTAATGGCCGCAATGGCAGTAAATGGCATTGTTATCAGGAGTAGTGCCATCGCCCTTCGATGCTCGAGCTCCAGTCGAGAACTCCCCCATTTAACCCCTTGACGTACCCGAGTTCTTCAGCTACCACAAGAAAGAAAATGGATCCAGCTTCTTATCACAGGCCTCTCCACTCGGCCATGGTGGACTGGTCGTCCCTCCCGTCGGAGCTCCTCAGCCACATCACCGACTGCCTCCTCGCCACCAACGATGTCGACTGCTACATGCACTTCCGCGCCGTCTGCACGAGCTGGCGCTCCGCCACCGACGACCCCAGGAGTACCGACCACTCCGACCTCCGCTTCCACCCTCGCCGGTGGATCATCCTCGACGAGGTCTTCCAAACCGACGCGCGACTCATGGTCAACACCGCCACCGGCCGCGTCCTCCGCAAGGACCTTCCTGTGCTGCGCCTGCGCAAGGACGACGTCACCGCCACCACTCCCTGCGGCTTCCTCGTGCTCACCGACAGGGAGCACCCTCACGCCGCGCGCGTCCTCAACCCTTTCACGGGCCGCATGATCCGCTTCATGGCGCAAATGCCCTTCGAGATGGGTGTTTCTGCCGCCGCCATCTCCGGCGACGCCTCGCCGGAGCTCATCCTCTTCTCCTACAGATGTTACGAGCAGTACACAGCTTCGCCAGACAGTGATCATGTCCATCCGAATGAGCTCGAGTTCCTCTTCGTATGGTTACGGCTGGCCGTGGGCGCCGGCATCTGCACCAATGCAACGGCCAGAAGGGAGTGGTGACGCCTCTTCCGTTCGACTTCACTGCCAAGCTATCCCTTGTGCTCAGCCGGTTCGCCATTGATCCTTCAAAGCTGTTCTCGGAGCACCCTGCTGCCACCGGCCGGTTTGCCGATCTTCCTGGCACGGGGCAGGCGAACCACTGTTTCGTCGTGGAGTCCGGTGGGGAACTGCTGGTTGTCGTGATATGTAAGAAGGTCGCTTGAAGGTTTATTACATGGACACCGACGACCACGAGCTCGAGCCTGTGAAGAGCATCGGCGGCCGTGCCATCTTCGTCGGTTGCCGCAGGTGCCTCTCTGTCAATGCGCACAAGTTCTCATCCATCGTCCCCGACTGCGTCTACTACGTCAAGTCCACCGAATCATCCCTCGACCTCTACAAGCATGACCTCCATGACGGGAAAGAAGAGAGGGTCTCCGAAGCCATAGATTCTGTGAACCCCCAGCACGTGTTCACTCGCCAAACCTCCATTCACCATCGTCCAGCTCCTCTCCAGCCACACCATCAACGGCCGGGAGTCTCAAATTGAGATGCAGATGCTTGAGATAGAATCCCTAGCGGAGATGGAGAGGCTCCGGAACGAAAGGCAGGATGGTTCTCACTGCTAGCTGAGGTGATAATAAGTCCAGTGGTTATTTATACGCGTTTGCTAAAACTCAGTTAGCTGAGATTTAATTTGAACTCATTCAATCACCACAACAGTCGTTGCATTGGATCGAATTTGCGTTGTGATTCGTTCTGCTGTCTAGCGATTGTGGTGTCGTATAGTGACTCGATCGGGTGTGGCGTGTTTTCCTTTGTTTTTGTTTCGTCACTTTTGTTAGGTTCTCGGGTGTGGTGGGCATTCTTTCTTGCGAGTTTCCGTTTACATGCTTCACTGTATTTTGCTTCTTGTGAAACTGGCAATCTGATTGTAGGCTATCTCATATTTACGTCAATGCAAAAAATGCAACGACAAAAATAACGCCCTATATCGCTGCTAATACCATGCATGTTATACAATACTAGCACAAAAACCCGTGCGTTGCAACGGAAGAGCCACATAAAACACCATATTCCTTCTTTCCTTTGGAGCTACCTATTCTCTTCTTCCCACGACATTGCAATATGTTTTTCCACACATTAATGTTGTGACCTTAGTTTGTCAGTAAGTTATTGTAGGCTCTCTCCAAATTCCAAGGGTCTTTAGTTATATTAGAATATTAACCCGATTATGCCCCAGCTGACCAAGCCATACATAGAATACTATCCTTCTATTTTTTTCTTCCTTATTTATCTGTTGTCGCGTTTAAACTGACAAGCCTATCTTAGGCTCTCTCTAAATTCCAAGGGTTATGCCCCAGCCGACCAAGCCATACATAGGCCCTGTTTGAATACTCTAACTCGGTTAGAGGTTAGAGTTAGATTCTAACTCTAGACTAACCCTGAATTAACTCTAACCAAAGAGGTGTTTGGATGAAAGGGTTAGATTGTCAATAAATGCACTTTTTCAATCATTTGGCTCCTTTATCTAGGATTTTGTGTGGTGGAGGGAGAGAGAAAAGTAACTTTTTCTGGGCCCCACCTAACTCTAACCCAAAAAAGCACCTCTTGGGCGGGTTAGATTTTTTGGGTGGGTTAGATGCATCTAACCAACTCTAACCCACCCTGTTTGGATTTTTGAGGGTTAGATGAGTTCAATCTAACCAACTCTAACTCTAACCCTAGGATCCAAACAGGGCCATAGAATACTATCCTTCTATTTTTTTTCTTCCTTATTTATCTGTCGTCGTGTTTAAACTGACAAGCCTATCTTCTCTTCCTTGTTTCTAAAGTTAATTAGACTGCCTTTCCTTTCTTTAGGCTGGCCATAATGGGTGTATCATAGCTAGTATCATAGTCTTGAAACTATCAAACATGCTGATGTGGCAAGTAGTTAAAGAAGAGAGAGAGGGTTAGAGTAACATAGGTAGATACCGTATCATGTTAAATGTTACTCCCTCCTTTCCGGTTTACAGGGCTCGTCTCAAAAAAATTAGATTTTCATTATATTAGGCTCATTCTAAGTCTAATTAAGTTAAAGTACTTTGAGTTTCACGCCATATTTAATTCATAGAGTTTAGAGAAAGAAGATGAGTGACTATGCATGCATCGTTTTCTACATCCATCATGCAAGTCCAATGAGAAGGAGGATGCTACATTTATTGCCTTGGAAATTGAGTATGTGAAAAATATTTTATTGGCTAGTTAAAACTAGTGTCATCCACTCACAATTCACCTTGGTTGATGAGATTTTAGATTTGAGCCCTATAAACCGAAAAGGAGGGAGTATGCTACTATGTGTTATGCGTGTCAATAAATGAGATCACCTATGATACTACTACCTCCGTTCAAGTGTATAGGGCGCGCTTAGTTCTAGGTTATTAATTTAACTAGTTAAATATATATTATATGTGATAAAAATTACATATTCAGAAACTACATTTCCACATGAATCTAATGGTATATTATTTATTACATATAATATATATTTAGCTACTCCCTCCGTCACGGTTTAGAAGGCACGCTTGAAAAATTTCTAGGACCAAGGTAGTCACCGATTGTTTGTGAAATGTAGCAGGTGTAAATGCTAATGCGCCTAATCAATTGAGAAAATACTAGTACTAATGTGTGAACAACAAATTGGGAGGGCGCATGGATGAGTAGTACTAGTACTAATCAATAGGAGTAATTGCTTTCGCGCCTGAAATCTTGTCTATTTTGGAAACGCACGCAAGTTTAACTATGCCTTCTAAACCGTGACGAAGGGAGTAGTTAAATTGACAACCTAGAACTACGCGCATGCCCTATACACTTGGAAGGAGGTAGTAGTTTATGATACTTCCTCCATCACAGTTTATAAGGTGTGCACGTGTACCTAGGTCGTCAATTTGACTTATATAAAATATATTGTTTAACATAAAAATTATATCATTAGAAAATAGAACATCTAAAGTTTCTAATGATATATTTTTTTGTAATATATGTCTCTTATTAAGTTGATCAAATTGACGACCTAGATACACGTGTCGGACTTATAAACTGAAACGAAGGGAGTACTATGCACTATGAAGGTAGTATCATACAATAGTAACATATGCATGATACTACTATATATATGTTACTCTTCACTATAACCAGTCTTAGGCTGGCCATAGTGGGAGTAACTTAGGTGATATCATATACTCAGGACTAGCAAACATGTTGATGTGACAGATAATTAAAGAAGAGAGAGAGGGTTAGAGTAGTAGATACCATAACATGTTAAATGATATGCTACTATATGGCATGCTTGTCAATAAATGAGGTCATCTATGATACTAGTTTATGATACTATGCAGATTACTCACAATGGATAGTAACATAAGGGTAGTAACATTGAACCTTTCATTTATTAGCCTATAGACTCATTTTGCCTTGGTATCCGCTATGTTACTCCTAGTATTAATTAGTAGCCACATCATATTTCTTGTTTAGGTGGTATCTATGTTTTACCTATGTTAGGTCCATTGTGGATAGTCAGGTAGTATCATAAAATAGTATCATACGCATGATACTACTATATGTTACTCCCCACTATGGTCAGCCTGAGCCTCTCTTCCTTCCTCATATATTTGCACAATTCCCGAGACGGCTTCCTGGTACACAAAAAACTCAAAGACATATATAAATTAGATATATTGGATGTAAGGTAGCAAGGTGGTACTAATTTGATAAGCTAGTCAAACTTTGCCTTTTCACATAGGATGGTCTAGCCTTGTTCGACGTGTCATTACTTGTTGGACAGGAGGTCTCGTGTTCAATTCCGTGCACCAACAATTTCTCACCTTAATTTCTTTTTGGGCCGCTGGAGCAAAGGCTCAATGAGCTTCGACGGCCCAGGCAGAACAATAGGCCCGACGTGAATGAAAAAATTAGATGGAGAAATTAATAGTATGGGTGAACCAATAAGGGAATGTGCAATTTTTCTATCCAAACCAACGTGAATGAAAAAAATGATATACTACTTTGGGTAATACATGACAATAAATAAGATCATATATAATACTACTCTATGATACTATACACTATAAATGTAGTATCATATACTACTAGTATCATATGATACTCTCCACTATGAATAGTCTCATGCACTTGAGCCTGGCAAATCGCTACTAATAAATCTACATGCATTGGAGGACTAGATGGATTTAGCACAAAACAAAGGGGTTATTCTGAGGAGAACAAGTGCTAAACAACTCGCGTGTCTTGTTCAGTGTGCGTGATATATGGGAAGAGTGTCCTAAAAATTGCACATGACTTTCAATCCTAGTCGCCGCCACAATCTTCTTACACACCGCCGCTTCGATCCTTCTTCTATTTCCCCTTCGATGGCCTCGTCGGCGGCAAGAGGAGTAGGGACCCATTTTCCTTTGGTGGTGAGCGAGGAGGATACCGAGAGGAGGGAGAAGCCCGACAACGGCTAGGATTCCCTCCCCATCACCTTTGGGAGCGACGCGGGAGAGTGTGTCTGTGTGTGTGTGTGGGGGGGGGGGGGTCTTTCCACTAACCAATTACAATGAATGTCTTCGATGAGCAAACTTATACCTAGACTTTCTTAAATCTCTTTGTATATCTCATGCTCCGAAATATAATTAACTAGATCATTGTTGGCGCGTGTTGCTGCGCCTGTCTATTTTGAAGTTCTCTGAAATGATAAAACAGATTGAAATAACAATGGAGTTGACCGTTCAACCAACATGTTTCATCACAGGTTTCTGAAGCTCTAGAGACAACACGTGTATGGCAATCTATCACAACTAAGAAACAAAATCAGCAGATTAGCAGTCGTCATAGAAAAAAGATATGGGCAACCATGGGTACTGCATCACACTTACCTGATTTGCTAGACAAACTCCACATTTAGTCAGCAACACTATCTTTTTGTTGGATGTTGCCCTCCTGTTGATCAAATAGTTACATAAAAGTTTTCATGTAGGAAGAGCCAAAGACCTCATAAAACCATTTCTTTCTTGTTCTAGAGTGAAGGAAAGCAATGACAGAATGCTATGAAACAAAGACTTCCTATAGTCCGGCAAAAGGAAGACTATAGTCCCACCAGAAAGTAACCAATGCAATGTCCTGAAATAGAGGCATGCTACAGTCCTCCAAGAAAAAACACTACTAATTCTCTCGATAAAGTATGTAGTAACCAAAGGCAATGTGAAAAAATACTTGTTGCAGTCATCTGGATAAGTATGGAATAACCAAAGAGGTGCCCAAATACATCCAATTGTTTCACATAAACATTGAAGTAAAAAATGCAAGTTAATTTTTTATGCATAGACACGTAAATGACACACTATCAATTCTAGTATTCACGTTTCTATATCTCGAATATCGAGAAGTTTTTATATCATTATGCTTTATTTTTTCTAAAACTAAACAGTAACATATAATCAATAAACGATTTACTTGTGGACTACATAAAGCTGTAACTTCTATGCATTGTAAATGGGAGAAACGGAAAAATAATTAAAAAATACATCTGAAAAACACCGACGGTAGTAACGATCAAATATGAGAGTTGACGAAATGTTGGCAACTTCAGTAAGTATTCCTGTCGCAAGCATATTCTAGAGTGCACATCACAAATAGATAAATCACATTCTTGTAATGTATGAAGAATATTATTTCAAAAATATTCATCGATATAACCCAACCTGCATAGTTATATACGGCTGGAGCAATGGATAATACTGAGTAAGTGAATCCTTGCTGCTGTGTTACCGATGTATCAGAGGTATGTACACCATTCAAGTCCTCTAAATTCAGGTGCAATATTTTGTATTGAAGAATAGGGCACAAGATAGAGAAAGCATGCTTAGTCATCTCCATGGTGAATATTTAGCCTACCGATCTAAAATGTTGAAACTGGAGTCAATACCCGCACGACAACCGCCGCAAGATCATGTGAGAGGAGATCCTTTGGGCAGACGCGAGATCAGATAGCAGTAGGAACCGCGTTTGATTGCTTTATTTAATAAAGTGGATGCATGCATCTAATTGATGCAGAGGCCTGAGGAAATCATCCTTTTCTAGAAAAAGATAGCATAGCAGTACCTCAGTCCTGCGTTTCTCCCCAGGAACATAATTTAAGACCAGAATGCTATTGAAATATCCGAGGGGATCCACCGCGGGAGGGAGACGACGCACTCGAGGAGATTCAGCTGCGGCAAGGCATCCAAAGGAATCCAACACTTGATGGTATCCGGTCGATCAAGTTGAGGTGCATCCTATCAAGGGCGATCAATCCAGCCGACCATGGTAATCCGCCAGTGAGGTAGAGGGTTACCTCAAGCAGCGAATAGTTGCCGGAAGTCGAGGAGGTATATAACCATCGCAACATGATCTTAATGGACGGATAATTGCAGGGTAGTGGTACACCAGGTATCATGGATGGATAGGATATAACTCATCCACTCAGACTTCGTTCACATATGTGAGATGCATCTCCCAATAATCTACATATAAGAGATAAATTTATCAGCTCTTTTACAACACTTATCCTCTTTCTTAAACTACACTATTATTCTGCGGAAATGACACAGTAAATGAATATTTATATTAGAATCTCACAGTACATTAACAAAATGGAACTTTGCAAGATATAAAGAATTATTTGAACGGCCAACTACATATACATAGTAAAAAAAAGAGCCACTAAAATGTTCTTGGATTCTAATGGATTCATCAATCCGTACCACTTAATGTTAAAATAACATCATCTCTATCACTAATTTGTATTCTAGGCAGCATCCAGTTTAGATTTATTCTTCGTATATTAAATGATCGAAACATACATTGTTATTTCACATCGTACAACTTCACCAAATGTACATTAGTATTTGCTTGAAGCAACTGGGAGCAATGAATACCAGGATTGTCATCTTATATAGAATTGCAAGTGATAAATATTTTCAGTTCAACAATCATTTTTTATGAACAAAATGATAGGAGAGCAGCTCAACCTATGCCAATAACCTGCAGTGGCGGAATGGCATCAAGCTGACACAAGCACATGTGACATGTCCTCGGTGGTCCAAGCCTCGGCCTCCTCCAAATCTCCCTTGAGGCTAGTGGCGCAGAGTCTCTCATATACATAGAGATTGAACTAAACCTGACGCCGACGCGCACGAGTGGCTGCGGCAAGGAGCAATGGTGACGGGGAAGAGGAGACGTCTCACATCTGCTACCGGCGGGATCATGTCGAGCACCGCATCCTCGCGTCCAAAAGCCATTTGAGATGATGAACGGCTGAGCGCAAAAATTGACAGTACAATCGAAGCTACAGAATCTGCCCAGATCAATCGTCCACATGCAGAAACAGCATCACCTACACATATTTTGTTGGGAGAGGATATGAGTATCTTTCTTGTTGAATGATATGAGGACATTGCAATTTACAGGTAACATACCTGACCATGTCGCTCAAGAAGATGTTGCTGCTCGAGTAGGATGTGCATAGATACGCAGGGAGGGAAGCATTATATAGTACCAATGGGCACAGAAAAGTTTTTGCGACTTTACAAGCCATGATGGCGAGCTTGAAGGAGGGCAGATCAGTTTCTTATGGAAGAGGGCCATGATTACGAGCTTGAAGGAGGGTGTACTAGTTTCCAGTAGCAGAGGCGGATGCCATTACCTCGCCCTTACCTGCGCCTCCGCGGATCCCTATCAAAGTTTGGCATGCCCTGAGTGGATCGGAACGACCCGGATCATCTCCTCCGGTCGCTATAATCGACCAGACATCCTCAGCTCGGGTGTATGGATCGCGCTCCTCCGGTCGCTGAGATCCACCGGAGGGAGCCGAATCGATCGATCCCTCGATGGAACCGACCGCACCGACGGTCCTCTCTGTGGCTCGGACGCACCGACGCTTACGGATATCCTTCCTCTCGGCGGTAGGAGGATTAGCGAACTGATGGTCTCCAGCGGTCGGGTTTGCGAAGCCCAGTAGCAGGACTCCTTCGAATGGGATGCTGTAAGGCCCAATGCACCAAAGGCCCTTGTTTCGGCCCCTGGAGCAGTAGGCCACAGGACAGACGGGCTAAGTAAAGAAGACTGCGTGGATCAGCTTCAGGAAGGATGTAATCCAACGGCTAGAAACTCCTAATTAGCGAAATCCAACGGCCAAAAATGTCTAATCACTGAGAGGACACGGATTAGGTGCAGTTTTACTGTTCTTGGTGTAGAGAGTCACAGAAACTCAAATAAGTCCTATTAAGTTGGGGTAGCATGTGTCATGTCACCAAAATCCTAGATGAAAGGGAGGGGGAAAGGAGAAGATACCACTGGTAGAAAAAGAGGCTTCCGTCCAGCCCCAAGTCGCGAAACTGTAGGAACCGCGACTAATGAATTCTTTAGTCGCGGTTCGGAAGACGAACCGCGACCAAAGGCCTGGGCCCAGGGCGCTCGGTGGCCAGCTGGTGCACGTGAGGGGCTTTAGTCGCGGTTGGCCACGCCAACCGCGACTAAATCTCATCCCCTATATATACCAGTTCAGCACACTCACTTAGCCATTTGGTGCCACTTCTCTTCACAAGCTTCACAAGGGGGTGTAGGTTTGCTTTTGGTTCCTCTTATGCACACAAGGTGTTTGATGAAATGCCCCAAGAGCGTGAAACAAACATGATATGAAGTGTTGGAGCCACACTTGAGGTTCCTCATTTATTTTTTCCTCCTCGATCGCGGTTAGCAACTTGAACCTTTCATGCATGTGTGTCATTGATAAAATATGCATGTGTGTTGTTCATTGTTTAATTTCTATTGTTTATAGCTAGTTAGTTTAACAAATGCATGATGGTTAATTATATATTTTATATTATAATAATGCAGATGAATCGGCAATGGATGTACGGTAACCGACTCTCCCGCGAGTTCACTACGGGTTTGAAAGATTTCCTCGTAGTGGCTAATGCGAACAAGGAGAAGGTTTTTTTTTATCTGTCCATGTGTTGACTGTAAGAATCAGAAGGGTTACTCTTCCTCAAGAGAAGTTCACCTGCACCTGCTTCGGCACGGTTTCATGCCAAGCTATAATTGTTGGACCAAGCATGGAGAAAGAGGGGTTATAATGGAAGAAGATGAAGAAGGGGATGATTTCATCGATGAAAGCTATCTTGCTCATTTCGGTGATACTTTCATGGAGGATGCTGAAGGTGAAGGGGAAGGTGAAGGGGAAGGTGAAGGTGAAGAAGAGGCACGTGATGAGACCGTTGATGATCTTGGTCGGACCATTGCTGATGCACGGAGACGCTGCGAAACTGAAAAGGAGAGGGAGAATTTGGATCGCATGTTAGAGGATCACAGAAAGTCGTTGTACCCCGGATGCGATGATGGTCTGAAAAAGCTGGGCTGCACACTGGATTTGCTGAAATGGAAGGCACAGGCAGGTGTAGCTGACTCGGCATTTGAAAACTTGCTGAAAATGTTGAAGAATATGTTTCCAAAGAATAATGAGTTGCCCGCCAGTACGTACGAAGCAAAGAAGGTTGTCTGCCCTCTAGGTTTAGAGGTTCTGAAGATACATGCATGCATCAACGACTGCATCCTCTACCGCGGTGAATACGAGAATTTGAATGAATGCCCGGTATGCACTGCATTGCGTTATAAGATCAGAGGCGATGACCCTGGTGACGATGTTGAGGGCGAGAAACCCAGGAAGAGGGTTCCCGCCAAGGTGATGTGGTATGCTCCTATAATACCACGGTTGAAACGTCTGTTCAGGAACAAAGAGCATGCCAAGTTGTTGCGATGGCACAAAGAGGACCGTAAGTCGGACGGGGAGTTGAGACACACCGCAGATGGAACGCAATGGAGAAAGATCGACAGAGAGTTCAAAGATTTTGCAGCTGACGCAAGGAACATAAGATTTGGTCTAAGTATAGATGGCATGAATCCTTTTGGCGAGCAGAGCTCCAGCCATAGCACCTGGCCCGTGACTCTATGCATCTACAACCTTCCTCCTTGGTTGTGCATGAAGCGGAAGTTCATTATGATGCCAGTGCTCATCCAAGGTCCGAAGCAACCCGGCAACGACATCGATGTGTACCTAAGGCCATTAGTTGATGAACTTTTACAGCTGTGGGGCAGACCTGGTGTCCGTGTGTGGGATGAGCACAAAGAAGAGGAATTTGACCTACGAGCGTTGCTTTTCGTAACCATCAACGATTGGCCTTCTCTTAGTAACCTTTCGGGACTGTCAAATAAGGGATACAATGCATGCACGCA
The DNA here is from genome assembly GCF_904849725.1 of Hordeum vulgare subsp. vulgare. Classification (NCBI taxonomy): domain Eukaryota; kingdom Viridiplantae; phylum Streptophyta; class Magnoliopsida; order Poales; family Poaceae; genus Hordeum; species Hordeum vulgare. Next base: position 615,654,844 of record NC_058524.1, read on the forward strand.
CTGCTTACATGAGACTGAAAGTGTACATTTGCCAAATTGTAAGAAGAACGTGTACCTTGGGCATCGTCGATTTCTTCCGAAAATTCATCCAGTAAGAAAGAAAGGCAAGCATTACAACGGCAAGGCAGATCACCGGCCGAAGCCTGCGGAACGCACTGGTGCTGAGGTATTTGATATGGTCAAGGATTTGAAAGTCATCTTTGGAAAGGGTCCTGGCGGACAATCAGTTCCGAAGGGAGCTGACGGGCACGCAGCCATGTGGAAGAAGAAATCTATATTCTGGGAGCTAGAATATTGGAAAGTCCTAGAAGTCCGCTCTGCAATCGACGTGATGCACGTTACGAAGAATATTTGCGTGAACCTCCTAAGATTCTTGGGCGTGTATGGGAAGACAAATGATACAAAGGAAGCACGGCAGGACCAGCAACGTTTGAAAGACCCTGATGACCGGCATCCGGAATGGTTTCAAGGTCGTGCCAGCTACGCTCTGACCAAAGAAGAGAAGGTCATCTTTTTTGAATGCCTGAGCAGTATGAAGGTCCCGTCTGGATTCTCGTCCAATATAAAGGGAATAATAAACATGGCGGAGAAAAAGTTCCAAAACCTGAAGTCTCACGACTGCCACGTGATTATGACGCAATTGCTTCCGATTGCTTTGAGGGGGCTCCTGCCGGAAAATGTTCGAGTAGCCATTGTGAAGCTATGTGCATTCCTCAATGCAATCTCTCAGAAGGTAATCAATCCAGAAGTTCTACCACAGTTACAGAACGATGTGATCCAATGTCTTGTTAGTTTCGAGTTGGTGTTCTCGCCATCCTTCAATATTATGACGCACCTCTTGGTTCACCTAGTCGAAGAGATTTTCATTCTCGGTCCTGTATTTCTACACAATATGTTCCCCTTCGAGAGGTTCATGGGAGTATTAAAGAAATATGTTCGTAACCGTGCTAGGCCAGAAGGAAGCATCGCCAAGGGCTATGGAAATGAGGAGGTAATTGAGTTTTGTGTTGACTTTGTTCCTGACTTTAAGCCGATTGGTCTTCCTCGATCGCGGCACGAGGGGAGACTAAGTGGAAAAGGCACGATCGGAGGGAAATCAACGATATGTATGGACGGCCATTCTCTGACTGAAGCACACCACACTGTACTGACCAATTCCAGCTTGGTGGCTCCGTACTTTGAGAAACACAAGAATATTTTACGCTCGGACAACCCGGGGAAGCCTGAATCCTGGATTAGGAAGGCCCACATGGAGACTTTCGGCAGTTGGTTGAGAAAACATTTAATGAATGACAATGATGTTGTAGATCAGCTGTACATGTTGGCCAAGACACCATCTTCGACTATAACAACTTTCCAAGGGTACGAGATAAATGGGAATACATTTTACACGATCGCCCAAGATAAAAAGAGCACCAACCAAAACAGTGGTGTCCGCTTTGATGCAGCAACCGAGAATGGGCAAAAGGTCACATATTATGGTTACATAGAGGAGATATGGGAACTTGACTATGGACCCTTCTTTAAGGTCCCTTTGTTCCGGTGCAAATGGTTCAAGCTAACAGGAGGTGGGGTAAAGATGGACCAGCAATACGGAATGACAATGGTGGATTTGAACAATCTTGGTTACCTTGACGAACCATTCGTCCTAGCGAAAGATGTCGCTCAGGTTTTCTATGTGAAGGACATGAGTAGCAAACCGAGGAAACGGAAAGATAAGAAAACGATCAGTACATCATGCGATGATCCAAAGCGCCACATTGTTCTTTCAGGGAAAAAAAACATCGTGGGAGTGGAGGACAAGACAGACATGTCAGAAGATTATAATATATTTGCTGAAATTCCGCCCTTCAAAGTGAACACCGACCCAAGCATTAAGTTAAATGATGAGGATGCTTCATGGATACGGCACAATCGTAAGCAAGCAGGGACACAAGGGAAGAAATGATGTGTAATAATTTATTGTACCAAACTTTGTTGAATGGATCATGTGAATTATATTACCCGTGATGTGTTTGGTGTCCATTTTCGAATGATTCGAGATACCACTGATGATACATGAAATTTGGAGTGATTTAGTCATACTCCTGCCTAGGCGTATAATATGCATACTCGTAGTCTTCATAGCCGCCGCCGTTGTACTGGTAGTCGTCGCCTTCTAAGTTGCCGCCGTCGTCGTCGCTGCTGTCGTCGCTGTCGTCGGGCGGCGCTCGTGGCTCGAACTGAGGGTAGCGCAGGCGGGGGATATCGCTGGCCGTGATGTAGTCCATGACGCTCTGCAGAGTCCGGCCGTACCACCATAGCCGACGGCCGGCCTCGTGGAAGTTCCCAGGAGGCAGACCGTCCTCCTCATACCTGGCGAGCGCCCTCTCACGCCGATTGATGAAGAAGGCGTCCCAAGTATGCTGGTTATCGGGATGCCAGCGGGGATTCATCCGCTGCTCCGGCGTGAGGTCGAGGTAGTAGTGGTTCGTGATGGCCGCCCGGCGCGCAGTACCCTGAGGGACGGGAGGGACCGGCACGCCGCCGGCACTTAGGCTCCAGCCGGTGGGGACGCGGTAGCCCGATGGACAAGGGTAGTTCGAGGCGCAAAGCTCCTCCACCTGCTGGTAGGTTAGAGTGGGTGCGGTGGAAGCCATGAGAGAGTGATGAGAGATTGTAGAGATGTGATAATGCTGGCCAAGCCGGGCTACATATATGTAGTGAGAAATGGCGGGAAAAATGGGAGCGGGAAGACAGGAGGCGGGAAGAAAGTGGCGGGAAGAAAGAGGCGGGAAGAAAGAGGCGGGAAGACAGGGAAGAAATGGCGGGAAGAAGAGGAATCCAGAGCTGGTCATCTAACCTTTAGTCCCGGCTGGTTGGTGCAACCGGGACTAAATGTGGTTTTTGTGTCATCTAAGAAAACTGTCGGTGGGATAAGGACGTTTGGGTAAGCTTTAGTCCCGGCTGGAGGGTGCAACCGTGATTAAAGCTGTCGGCAGGATAAGGACGAGTGGGTAGCGCACGACGCCCTTGTCGGAGGAACAAGACAAAGCAGAAGCGGCGCCGTGCCTATAAATTATATTGAATTGAATTAGTTTTATTTTTCTTAATTTTTTGATATATTATTTGTATTTTTAAGATTTTGAATTGAATTAGTTTTATTTTTCTGAATTTTTTGATATATTATTGGTATTTTTAACATTTTGAATTGAATTAGTTTTATTTTTCTTAATTTTTTGATATATTATTTGTATTTTTAGAATTTTGAATTGAATTAGTTTTATTTTTCTGAATTTTTTGATATAATTTTTGTGTTTTTAACATATTGAATTGAATTAGTTTTATTTTTCTGAATTTTTTGATATATTATTTGTATTTTTAAGATTTTGAAAAAGAAAAGTATTTTGAAAAATACCTTTAGTCGCGGTTGGCCAGGCCAACCGCGACTAAAGGTCGTTGCGCGCGGGAACGCAAAAACCCGCCAAAAAACCCTTTAGTCGCAGTTGGTCTGGCCAACCGCGACTAAAGGTTACCCTTTAGTCGCGGGTCGCCTCCCCAACCGCGACTAAAGGGGGGGGGCTATAAATACAAGGGCCCGAACCGTCGCCTCCATTTCTCGTCTTCTCCGATCTCTGCCGCGCCGAAGGCCTGCCGCCGTCGCCCTCGCCCTCGACGCCGCCCGCCGTCGCCCTCGACGCCGCCCGCCGTCGCCCTCGCCCTCGACGCCGCCCCCTCTCGCCCACGTACGGCGCCGCCGGCCGCTATCACCGGCCTCCCTCGCCCACCGCGCGCGCGCCGCCTCGCTCGCCCGCCCTCAACGCCGCCGGCCGGCCGGTACCGCCGCGCGCGCACGCGCGCGCCTCTCTCAGTTCTTAGAATTTATAAAAACTACGGAAAAAAGTTTGTAAAAACTACGGAAAAAAGTTTGTAAAAACTACTTGTAAAGGTTTTGCATTTTTTGTAGCTTTCAATGGTATATTATTTGCCCCATTGTGATAAAATTTGTAAAAACTACGGAAAAAAGTTCTTAGACATTTTAAAACTGACTTAAAACCGTACGGAATTAAAAAAACAAACAACATATAAAATTTTCGTATTTTTTCAACCTTTCCAATGCTATATCATTTGCTCCATTACAGCAAACCATTGAGAAATTAACATCTATATTATTTGCGTCGATCTGGCTAGCCATTTTCAAATAAGCTTTCCAACCTTTTAAACCGTTCACAGTTGGAAGAAACTTTTTGTATGAAAAACTGTGCATTTCCATAACGCCTCCCTCTCCGTGACGCCGTCGTCTGCCACCCCGTCTCGCGCTCTACCGCGACACCCTCTCCCACCCCTTCCTCGCCCCCTCCTTTTGCCACCGCCCTTTCGCCACCGCCACCGCCACCGCCACCGCCCCCCTTCTTCACTTAATTAATTTGTTTTTACTACATGTTTTCAGGACTGACATAATGGCGGACGATAGAGCTGACCCGATTATGGACAACTATGATCCGGACGGTGAAGCACATATGTTCGGCATCATAAACGGCGATATTATATATGTGTCGACCGGACAAGAAGAAGATGATATCTCTTCTTATCTGAACCTTGACGGTGAAGATGAAGGGCGCCGTCAGCAAGATGATGCCGAACAAACGTCGATAAACGACGATCTTCAAATGGAAGTAGCAACCACCTCCGGCGCCGAGGTATATATATACATTGAGCCTCTGGTGATACAAACTAACTGATTTGAATAAATATGTGTGTACTAACGCGGGCGACTCTCTTTCTTATTTTAGCCCTCGGCCGGATCGTCGAAACAATCGAGTACGTCGTCAAAGCGTGGCGCAACCAAGACGATGAAACAAGGAGAAACATGCACCATCGAGGTTGTCGACAGTGCAACCGGCAGGCCGCTGGAGCCCCGCAAGAACGCCACCAAGTTTGTCAGCCAATGCGGAGCCGTTGTTAGAGACAACGTCTCGATCACCGTCCAGGAGTGGAATAAGCCAAAGAAGGCACGAATTGCTGGTTTCACTTTTGTCGATAAGAGAACAAAAAAAGATTGCTTCAAGAAGCTTATGGAACATTTCGTTCTACCTCCGGAATACAACAAATTCGATGAGGAGGGTAACAAGATTGAGGAAAACAAGGAGAGGAGGAGGCTAGTCAAACAGTTCGCTCTTCATAAGATGGCCGACGCATTCCGGAAATTCAAGCAAAATCTAGCCCATGACTTTGTCAAGCAGAACAAGACTCCGGATTTCAAAGGACAATATGAGAAACTGAAACATGATTGGCCAGAATTTGTGAAGCAAAAGAAATCGGAGCAGTTCATTCAAATATCGAAAAAAATAAGGAAAATGCGGCTAAGAAGGAGTACAATCATATTATGGGGCCAGGAGGGTATTGCATTTGGGTGCCTAGGTTGGAGAAGATGGAGAACGAGCTGAGGGCGCGAGGAATCCGTCCAGGTACGGAGGGATGGGACCCAAGGGCCAAAAGCTGGTGGTACGGGCATGGGGGAACGCTGAACCCGGAGACAGGGGAGTGTGTTTACCGGGGAAAATTAATTAAACCCACCCAAGCCCTTATTGACGCAATGAGGGATGCTCAAGAGGGGAAGATCAAGTTCAACAGAGAGAACGACGCGCTGACAAAAGCCCTCGGGAATCCTGAACACGGAGGACGTGTACGAGGCATGGGGCACATTCCGTGGAAAATAGGGTTCCCCCAGAACGATGACCCGTACGGTTAGAGAAGCCGTAAGAGAAAGATGGATCGGGAAGCAGATGTTGTGGCGCGGTTGGCATCGGAAATGGATGTGATGAAGAAAACCGTGAGTGTACTATTAGCCGAAAGAGATGTAGCTCGGGCGCAGCATGAAGATCATCCAGCGGATCTCGGAAGCCAGCAGCGGAGAAGCAGCATGGCTTCCACGGAGGCCCCACCGGCTGGTGCAGATGCACCGACGATCGAAATTACTGCACCGGAGCCTCTGGTGGTCGAAATTACTGCACCGGAGCCTCCTCGCTACCACGTGGACGATATAAAGGAGATGAAAGAATGTCATCTGTATTATCCTATCGGGAACATGTCCATGAAGGTAGCCATCGGCAGTGCTTTACCATGTTTACCTGGAGCACTCCACCACAACAACCCCATTCAAGATGGCCATGCTCGTGTCACGGTGGAGGACATAGTCCAAGGGTTTGAGGACCTGGAGATTGACATTGCTACACCTGAAGGGGAGAAAAGACTTGGAGATGTCAAGCGCCATTTCATTCTATGGCAAAAGAAGTTTATCAAGTTTCCAGGCGAGGCGCCAAGGACAACAAGTCCACCCCCCTACGGTGGTGGTGGTGGCGGTGGCGGTGGTGGTGGTGGTGGTGGTGGTGGTGGCGGTTCACCTACACCTCCGTCACGTCAGCCGACGCCCCCCAGTCCACAACGTCCGGCGGGTGATCAGACGCCGCCCCCCAGTCCTCGTCCGGCGGGTGATCAGACGCCGCCCCCCAATCCACCTCCGGCAAAGAAGCATAAGCAGTCCTGGATTATTAACCCGGACCCTTATGTACCTAAGACCACAAAGGTACCGGAGCCATCACTGAAGCCTCTCCCCACAAGGCCTTGGGAACGTAGTGCCAAGGAAACTGCCGCGGCCGCGGCTGCTGATCATGAGAAATGGAAGGCGGACTGCAAGAAGAAAAGAGAGCCCGAGCCCAAGCCAGTATTTTCTGATGAGCAAAAGAAGTGGGCTAAGTCATTTTTGAGCACACCGTCCCAAGCCGCGAAGAATCTGCCTGACGACTATGCACGTGAACTTCGTAGGCAGGCACTCATGTTGAAGGAGAAGAAAGAGCGGGCGGAGAACCAGGAGAACAAAGCCTTGGAGGAGGCCGAGAAAACGGAATTAGAAAGTAAAAAAAGCGGGAAACGAGTTGCCCAGCTCGGGGAACAAAGTAAACAATCGATTGCCCCGCTTATAGTGAAAGCCGCCGGTCCGGATGACCCCGATATCATAGCAGCTGCGGCAGCACATGGATTGACTGTAACGAGTGCCAGAGAACAAGCGGCCAACTTAGGTATTACTCTTCGTGAACTGTTAGGCCTTGATGGGGCGCCAGTGAAGGAGGTAGTAATTACATATGTGAAGAATGGGCCTCTCGTCGAGCCTGCGCAGGAAGAGGATCTACCTCCACAAATGAAAGGTCTGCTGAAATGGTACAAGGGTTACACAAAAAATAAAAACGCCAAAGAATATATTTATGCGGAAGTTAGATATGAGCATCACTTCAAACATTACTATGTACAAATTCATCTGAGTGAATTGTTCCATCTTTTCAATCTGCGCGAGCTCGACAAATCTATCATCAGTTGCTACGTTCTGTAAGTGATTTATTTCTACCCCATCTCGTTCATATTGCCTGCACTATATATATGTCCTAACTATATTGTTGTGTCCGCTATTATACATGCAGAATGAAGATTAAGGAATGCAGAGTAAGGAACATCCATGATGTTGGGTTCATTGACCCACACATCGTTAATGGATATGTGTTGGAGCATCACCCCGCCGACATGGAGGCAGACCTGTGGCAGTTTCTTACAAAGCAGGAACTCAAAAGTGATATTCTATTTCCTTACCATTTTGGGTGAGTGTTTCTGTCTTGAGCATATTCTCTTTTGTTTACTCCATGCATGGTATGTGGCCGGCTAATCGATGAGTTATGCATGACGTACTATGCATGTATCGTGTCCGCAGGTTCCACTGGATTCTGCTAGTAATTAAAGTTGACACCTCAGAATGTCTCGTCCACGACTCTCTGAATATGGATCCAAAGCTTTGGGGCGGCATGAGAAGAATGCTGCAGAAGTAATTATTTTCATTCATTTGCGCTCTATATCGATCGGCCTATTTCGTTCATTTCCTAATATCAAGTAACTAATAACTCTCTTGTTCATTTAATTTTCTTTGCCTCGTAGGGTTTGGAGACGGTTCGTAGATACAAAGGTCGGTGAATTCAAAAAAGAGCTAGAATTCAAAAGGTCAAAGGCTAAGAATGGTGGGGATATTCAGCCAGCGGGACCAATCTATGTGGATACTATGTCTGTGAGATGATCCGGAGATACACCTCTGAGCGGGTTCCGAGTGATACCAATGCTCAGAGGAATAACCTCCGGATGATGCTTAGTCCAGAAGCTCGCTTCCGACCACTTCAAGAGGAACTAGCTGGATGGTTCAGGAGGGAAGTCCTCCATCCTAAAGGAGAACACCATTACGAGGACGTAGAACTTTATATGCATTAAATTATGTATGGAAACTTGTTCAAAATTGTATATGGTCATCCGATGATATTGAATATATATTGTATATTCCTCTTGAATTCTTTTTGGTTCTAATTTCAAATTTGTTTGAAATTGTACATTCATATGCATGTATGTAGTACCGTAGAATATGTGAAACTCCTTCAAAATTAAAATAAAGCACAAAAGAAATAAAACAATACAAATTAAACATAAAACAGGTTTAGGGGGGGGCTACCTAAACCTGCGGCGGCCTTTAGTCGCGGTTGGCCAGAAGAACCGCGACTAAAGGTACTCCGCCCCGACGGCCGCCTGGCGCCCACGTGGACGGGCCTTTAGTTGCGGTTCTTAAGCAACCGCGACTAAGGGGGGGCCTTTAGTCGCGCCTATTTGGTCGCGGTTGCGCAACCGCGACTAATGGCAGTTGCGAACCGCGACCAAAGGCCCTTTTTCCACCAGTGTACGTGGCAAAGGGCACTAGATCTACTACCCGAGTAGCTAGCACACGCCATAAGGAAATACAGCTCGCGTAACCGGTGCTTGGTCCTTCCATCCAGTTAGGCCATGTTTGGATTGTTGTTTCCCCCAATAAATACACCTGTATTAAAAATACAAACCTCCGATGGTGGTATATTTTACAACCCGTTTCCTTCACAGTTCGGTAAATTACATTTTTAAATTAAATACAGTTGTATTGAAATACCCCCATGTCAAACGCGGCCTTATGTGTCTTTCCTTTTTTTTTCCCCACACATGCAAACATCTTTAGTGTGGCTAAGCTCTTTAATTTTGAAGCCCTCTCAATCATCTGAGGTCTCAAATTTCAGATTTGCTACACAATTTTGATGTGGTTGTTGGTTGAGCTTCCTTAAATTTGTTATGCTGCAAATGGTTTCAACCCTTTGGATTGACTGAGTCTAGCAACTGTGTGATGGGTCCCAATGGATAGTAGGAGGGGCGCCCGAAGTGGCCGGACAAAAGACATAAGAACACAACCTGCTGATCATCATGCCGGACAACGACCACCCATTTGCCACACCGACCAACATGAGTTGCGGTGTGGCAAAGGCAACACCGTTCTACATGGAAGTCATCCCCGCAGACCTCATGCCACCAATGGAGACGAACAAGGATGGGTGGAGAGGAAGGTGATGGCATGAAAGAAGGTCGAGGTGGGTAAGATGAACAATCAATGCCGACAGCAGGCGAGTCAGGGCTACACCCGCTTCGCACATCATGGAAGCAAGAGAAAAACTTAAGGGCCACACCCGCTTCGCACATCATGGAAGCGAGAGAAAAACTTAAGGGACGTGTTTAGGTATTAATCGTCTGGAAAAAAACATTTGGGGTCGGCCGATTATGTTTTGAGTCGTCGAATGCAAGATGAATGGCTAGATCACCTTCTTCAACCTCCTACTCTCATGTTCATCTCTTTTATGAAACCACCCCACATATGACCGGCCCAACCACCTGCCTCACTGCATCACCCTCCCCCATCACCGCTCATCGAAGTGTAGGAGTCACGCCACCCTGGCCATTCCTCCAAAGCGTCGACCACCAGTTTTTTTCAACGAGCTTGCACCCGTGCCGCATGCATCAAACTTAACACTCGCCTCCGCTTGCTTACTGTCAGGTTGTGTCTCATTCCTGTCTGAGAATGCAAACAGAAGCACTAGCAGCCTCGCTCCCTCGCCCCGGTGCCGCCATCCGCAGCTTTGATGCTCCGCACGACCACTGGTTCCTTTCCAAGAAAATCAACCGACCCGAATTTGAAATTTAGGCGAGTGACTATCACGACCCGACGGCGGAGGGTTGGCCGGCGACGTGCCTGAACTGGAGGTGGAGGTTCGGGGCAAGATTTGAGTCAGTAGCGAGAGAGAAAGAGAGATAAGAGCGAACGAGAGGGAGAGACAACTAGAGAGATAGAATATTCTGTTTTTCAATTTGATGCCCATCCAGGCGCGCGACTTGACCACATTTAACCTGTCCAAGATGCCTACATGGCTCGAGGCCCCACACGCGGCTCAACGGCCCACTAATGACCTAATTACAATGGCACAACAGCCCAATGCACTAACTCTGCCTCTTGGCCATTGTTATAAGCATCGCAGTGCTTACAATACCCGCCCCTGAAGAACCAGTTTATCCCTAAGCTGGAGCATCAGGAAACTTGGTCTTGATCACTTCATAGTCTTTCCAGGTCGCTGATGTAGCTGGAAGTTCACACCATTTGACCAACACTTGAAGGTATGGCACATTCCCTTTCTTCACCAAACGACGATCCAGTACATGTTCAGGTAACATTCGAGGTGTCGACATATCCACTCGCTTTGGTAAGATAGTGAACGTTGGAGTATGATCAGGTATGTGTCCTTTGAGTTGAGATACATGAAAAACCGTATGCACCATGCTGCCCCTTGGTAATTCTAGTTTGTAAGTTGCTTCTCCAATTTTGTCCAGAATCTTATATGGCCAAAAGTACTTCAGAGCTAACTTTGGGCATGGCCGATTGACCACCGAAGATTGAGCATATGGCTGGAGCCACAAGTACACCATCTCCCCTGCAACAAATACTCTTTCAGACCTTTTCTTGTCAGCAAAGTGTTTGTATTTGCATTGAGCTCTTGTCAGATGTTCCTTTAGTGATGTCATGTGCTGAGTGTGATCATTTAACCAAGTCTGCACATCTGCGTTACTAGATCTTCTGTGACCCACCAGTTAACTTACATTGGGATCATGGCCACACAGTGCTGTGTAAGGAGTGCAACCCAAAGAAGAGTAATAAGTTGTATTATACCAAAACTCTTCTTGAGGCTACCACAATGCCCATTTAGTTGGAGAATCATGCACAACACACCTCAAATACATATCCAAACATTGATTGACCCACTCAGTTTGCCCATCTGTTTGTGGGTGATAGGATGTGCTCATGTGCAACTCTGTACCCCAAATCCTGAATAATTCTTTCGAAAAGGCACTGGTAAATACCTTATCTCTATTAGACACAATGACCAGAGGCAGACCATGTAACTTGACAATGTTATTGAGAAAAGTTTTGGCGACTAAGGCAGCAGTAAATGGGTGTTTCAAGGGCAAGAAGTGGCTTATACTTTGGTGAAACGGCCAACCACTACCAGAATGGTTGAGTATCCCTCAGACTTAGGCAATCCTTCAACGAAATCCATACTAATTTCCTGCCAAGGGCTATCAAGTATTGGTAAAGGGTGCAGCTGTTTTTTTTTTTTACACAATTCATGTTTGGCCTGCTGACATATGCCACACTATTTGACAAAATTTTCTACTGCTGACTTTAAACCTTGCCAACTGAACAACTGTTTCACTCTGTGGTAAGTAGCTAAGATGCCTGAATGTCCACCAATGGGACTGGTATTAAAATCTTGGATGAGCTTTGTCTGAAGTCCAATATTTGCTCCTACAGTCCTACCCAAATTTTATCTTCATGTTTGATAAGTCCTTCCCGAAGCTGGAACCCAAGGGAAGCATTAGCATCCAAAGCCATTTCCTGCAACATATCCTGAGCTAAAGTATCCATTGTATAGGAATTTAAAATTTCTTGTAGTGGTCTACTAGTGGAGATGGACCAGCTGCCCAACTCTCCCTCCATTCGCCCCTCTCTCTCCGTGTCTAAGAACTCTCTCCATCCCTCTTCTTCACAGGAACTCGAGCATCCTTGGCCATGGAGCCCCGCCGCCGGTGGTCTCCTATCAGCTGGATCTGGACCCTGTAGCGACCCCGTGTCCCATCCCCGGCGGATCTGCCTCGCCCCGTCCCCGGTAGCCCCTCTCTGGAGCTACCGTCGGCCTCGGCTGCCTCCTGCCGAGAGAAGGAGCGCAACGCCCTCTCCCTTGCCTCCTGCGCATGGGCCTCGACTGAGCCAGCGACCTGGGCCACCTCGCCTTGGCCAAGCAGCACTCCGACCGGCCCAGCCCCACGCGGCCTCCCACGAACCGCGTTGACCAGGCCCAGCGCCCCTGGCCCGTCTCGCGAGCCACCTCGGCCCAATAGCCGGAGCCGACCCAGCCTCCAAGCCGGCCTGCCTCCCTTCGCCCCTCCGACCAGGCCGAAGCCCATGGGTGAGCTCCCCGCGCGCTCTTTTGGTATATAACGCCCAACGGACCTCATTGTTATGTTACGCCCGCTGAGCACCATTCGGCCAGTCAGATTCGGCTCAGTGCTATTTTTTAGTACCCGTGATTTATTCTTTTTCAGAAAAAGGCTTGATTTTAAAACGCGTGTAGCTTTTAATCCGCGCGTCGGATTGCGATAAGTTATATATGTAACTTGGCTAGAATTTTGTGTAGATTAATATTTTCCAACTCTCATGCATATTAAAAGCTGTTAAGCATGTTGTTTGCATCGGTTTGCATGTCGATATGTTAAAAATGGTTTAGGTCGTAGCTAATTATCCGTAGCTCCGTTAGGGATGAACCATATATGTAAATAGACTAGAACGACGAGTAGAATCACGTGAACCACTTTGTTTTACCGTTCAACAAACATAAAAGGTGATTAGGACAAATCTAGACAGATTACAAAGTTAACGCGTGGGGTCATTTCAGAGATGTTATATGTCGTCTCCGACCTCATTTAAAATGACTAGATAGGTAGTTAAATTTGTGCTTCACCTTCGTGGCATGTTTAAACAATATTTTATATTGCCGGTAACTAAACGAGAGCGAACTAAATAATTCGTCCATGGAGTTCCGCCAATATGCAACTCGTGTAGCGTTTGACTGTTGTGAATTGCCATGCCCTGCCTTGCATATTTGAAACTGATCATGCATCATATGTGAATTGCCTTATGTCGTGCATGTGCCGTGGTGATTATCGTGTGTTGATTGTTGTTTCGGTTTGCTTCGTCTCGATAGAGTTCCGCAAGCGTGTCAGAATGTGAGGACTCGTTCAACTGCGTCGGTTCGTCTGCTTCACGGAGTTGTTCTTCTTCCAAGCGAGATCTCAGGCAAGATGATCATTTCCCTAGATACCATTACTATCATTGCCATGCTAGTTGTCTCGTTTCTTTCGCTATGTCTCGTTGCCTACAACCTGTTAAATGCCAACCTCTCAACATTGTCATGAAACCTTCAACCTTCTACAACCTAGCAAAACCACTGATTGGCTATGTTACCGCTTGCTTAACCATGTGTTAGCGTTGCTAGTTGCAGGTGCAGTTGTTTCCATGTGATGACATGGGTTCCTTGTTATATCACCATTTAATGCTATTTAATTAACACACCTATATACTTGGTAAAGATGGAAGGCTCGGCTTTTTAGCCTATTGTTTTGTTCCGCCTTTGCCGCCTTAGTTTCGGCTACCGGTGTTATGTTCCATAATTGAGCGCTCCTAACACGATCGAGGTTGTTATGGGGACCCCCTCGATAATTCCTCTTAGTTAAAAGCTTGTCTGGCAAGGCCCAACTTTGGTACTACATTTGCCTAATAACTAATAAATGGCACACTACTGGAATCTGTTGGTTTGCCGACAGCCAGAGCTGACGGCAAAGGACGGTTTAACGGACGGGAAAGGCTTTGCCGTCAGTGTGCTCTCGGCAAAGGAACTGGCCAAGATTTTATCGGCAATCACCTTCTTTGCCGTCAGCTGAAGGTCGACGGACGGCAAAGACTTTGCCATCAGCTTTGTGGCACGGGCTGACGGCAAAGAGCAATGGCGGCAACGGCGCAGGCCGAGCCCCGTTAGAAGGTTAACGACAGGCTTTGCCCACAGCCGTAGCAAAGCTGACGACAAAGCCGAAACCCTGGGTCCCCTGTGTCCCCTCTTTGCCCACAGCCGTAGCAAAGCTGACGGCAACGCCGAAAACCTGGGTCCCCTTGGTCCCCTCTTTGCCGACAACTGGAGAACAGCTGACGGCAAAACCGAAAATCTGGGAAAATTTGGTATTCCCAGAGTTGCCAGGATACACCGGCTGCCGCCACGTGTCTTCTTTGCCGTCAGTCCACCGTAGACAAAGCCATTGTCGTCAGTAAGCTGTAGGCAAAGACCCTCTCTGCTTTTTTTCATATTTATTTTCTGTTAATTCCTTGCATTTGCAAAACATAGATACAAACAACAACATATATATATATATATATATATATATATATATATATATATATATATATTTGCCCAGCCCCTAAACAGCACCACAAGTGCATCACAAAGTGCAAACAGCACAACACAAGTGCATCACTAAGTGCAAACAACACAACACAAGTGCATCACAAAGTGCAAACAACACGAATATATGTAATTAAAGTGCAAAAAAGATCACAAAGTATTACAAAGCATCACAAGTGCATCCGCAAATACGCAAATACAAGTGCATTACAAAGTTCATCTAAGACTACACAAGTGCATTACAAAGTCCCTCGAGCATCCATCCATATGCTATGCTGCTTTATCAAAATCTGCATAATGATAAAGAAGTTAGAAGAAGAATACAATAAGAAAGAAGTTATCTAAATTAAGCTAAGCAATTAGAAGAAGAAGAAGAAGAAGAAGAAGAAGAAGAAGAAGAAGAAGAAGAAGAAGAAGAATAAGAAGAAGAAGAAGAAGAAGAAGAAGTGGACGAATAAGAAGAAGTGGAAGAACAAGAACAAGAACAAGAACAAGAACAACAACAAGAAGAAGAAGAATAAGAAGATGGAGAAAAAGAAAGAAGAGAAGTTATCTTTTTCTCCTCTTTCTTCTTCTTTTATTTCTTCATCTCTTGTTTGTTCTTCTCTTCTGGTTTCTTTTAAAACTTTCTGAACTAATTATGTCATTCTTGAGCTCTAATATCAACTAGAATTTACTAAACTAACTAAAGCATGGCTAATATCAACTAGAATTTACTAAGCTAACTAAAGCATGGCATAATCTAAGTTGATCTAAACAATAAGAAGAATAAGAAGGAGAGGAATAACTTACCAAATGCCAAGAAACGAAGGAGAAGCTCCATCTCCGTTGGTCACTGGGTTGCTAGGGCTCTCACCAGGAGAAGTAAAGGGATCATGGGATTCAACTGTGGAATGATGCTGCAACAAGGCAAGAGTTAAAATATGTGGTTAGCACGGCGACAGACAATGGTATAAGACCGTGCAAGGTTGGTCATTGAAAGGGAACTCACCGTTCCCACCGGAGAAGGCATCGGCGGAGGGGGCGGCAAACCTTGCTTCTCACACATAGCCTGCAAATTAGTTTTCGAGGAGTCAAAGAAATAGCCTTGTTGCGTCTCACACATAGCCTTGCTTCTCACACAACTGACTTACCGCAACGAAGTCGTGCATGGCCTTCGCATGGGCATTATTGCGTGCCCTCTCCTCCTCAAGCAACCTCTACGTATTCCGGTCCCTCTCCTCCAACAAGAGCCTGGTGGCCTCCCTCTCCTTCATAAGTGCAACATGCGACCACTCCTCAAAAGGAATTTTCATCATCCATCTAGGAACAAAAGAACGAAAGAAATAATGAAGAAAACTAACCTTGATGGCAAGATCAACTGACCTCGCACGTTGCCGTATTACAGGAGCGGGGCTCGTTTGCCTCGCCTTGATCTGAGATAGAGTCTCACTGATAGGGACGAAGCCATCACACATGGCCAGCGTGCCATGACGACTCTTACCGCCACCAGAGATCATCAACGCCTCTCGATCGATAGGATTCTGGCTCGGGTCAAAGTCAGGCCCGCGCAGCTATTTGACCACCTCAGAATAAGACGTCATCTTGTTGTAGGCGGACAGGCTTGTGTACGCCGACGGCCCGTCCCCCTCATAATATGCCTTCGCCGTCTTGTACGAGCCCTTATGGGCCATGCTAAACGCGGCGTATCCCTGAGGCTCAGGCTGGTTATTGTGTTTGGCCTACACGAAAAGACAAAGAATTAGTATAACAAAAATCATGAACGAATGAATTATTGATGAAACAAAACAAGGCACACATACCCATTTTTTGGCGTATTGCTTGATGTTGGCATTGCCTTGGTGGTGTGGCACACCAACCAATTGGGCACGACGGTCCTTGACCATAGTGTGGGTGCTCAACCAAGCCTTTGTGCACCACCTGTCCACTATCATCTCCCAACAATCCATCTTATCGGCCAACCATCTTGGGGGCACCTATGAATGTAAGTTAATAAAGAATGAAACTAAGTATTATAACTAAATAGACCTAACTAGCCCTAAGAATTGATCTTCGGAATGTACATACCTCCATGTACTCGGTCTTATCAAGGTAAATCTTTCGACATCCAGTCTTTGTCTTCGGCTCCCCTTGCTTGGCGTACCAATCTCGAACAACCTGAACACGCAACTCGTGCCTCATGTTATTCAATAAACTCTTGCACTCTTTCACGACGTTCTTCTTGGACGCCTCCTCCGTCCCCTCCTCGACCCTAAAGTAACTCTGCAATTATGCCAAATAGATGCACAGATGAATAGTGAAATGATTTGGAAGGAAATAACAATATATAACATTGTATACTTTTTATTGGGTAAAATAATAGTTACCCAAAAATCAGCCAACACCTTGTCGGCCACGCTCACGCAAACAACACCATTGACATGTGTGTTTTCCGGGAGCAGAGCGGCTTGGTAGTGCTCCCACTTGAGTCCTGGCTCGGGAACCATACCCTCACCGGGCAACTGCACTATCCCGGGGAAGTGCTCCCTAAGTAAAGCACCAAGGAGGCAGTTTGGATTACGGGTATTCTTCGGGTAATCCCACCCCCTACATAATGATAAGGCAAAGACATTAGCTACTTGGTGAAATATAATGATATAAGGTACACAATATATATCAACTTACTTCTCGCCATCTAGCTTAATGAGCGCCCTGTGCTGCAACTCCAATCGGTCTGGAACTCGTGTCATACCACGTTGGTAGACCAACTTGCTGGCAGCCCCATCAGCCTCTGCCTCAGCCCCCTCCGCCTCAGCCTGCACCTCAGCACCCTCCGCCTCAGCCTCCTCCTCAACCTCCGCCTCAGCCCCCTGCATCGGTGTCTACTCCTGGACGGGAGGATCCCGCACCGGTGACACCCTCGTCTGCAAGGGTGAAGTGGCTGAGACAAAAGTAGCCGAGGGTGGTGGCGATTGGCTCCTATCATGCAGCCTCCCTCTCCCACGACCACGTCCTCTGCCTCTCTTCTTTCCTCCGCCTCTCCCACGGGGCTCCTCGGCAAAGCTCTGCAACAAAGTTCTCCGTAGCTGCCCATGTGCTATCCTCAACTTATCCCCGCCTGCCATGTCTCACCACCTGTAACGATAAATAGTTAAATAAGTAGTACAAATTCAAGGACAATAATTAAATGAACAATAATAAATACATGAATAATTCAACTAATAATTGAATAATTAAACAACAATGTTTGGATGCATACAAAGTACTAATAGTCTGGATCATCTGTCTCTTCTCCATTGTCAATTGAAGCAAAATCATCATCAGCATCACACGTGTCGTCATGACTGATATCGTCATCGGGTTCAGGGACATCATGTGGAAGGCCTTTTTGTAACCGATCAAGCATTGATAGCTCATCGGCATTGGTAACTTCTTCTACTTCCACTTCTTCCTCATCATCACGTGAGTCTTGTTCCTCCGTGTTCAGGGTGGACGTAGAGCAGTTTCAGGTACGACGTCTGACGCCATGTGATTCTTGGAAGAATTCTCCATCATATGTTATTGGGTCAATTTGAGGTTCATAATCGTCTTCATTTGGGGGAGGTGGTCTAAGATGTGGCGGCACATCGAACACGACATACCAACCTTCCAAGTTCTTAACACTTTGACGACACTATGGCAGATAGAAAACTTGGGTGGCCTATTGAGCCACAATATAGACATCGGCACCGCTTAACTGCGTGTCTTGTCGAATTTTGACAACCCCAAGATCTTCATGAGTCCATCTTGCCTTAGTAGGATCGAACCAATGACATTTGAACACAACAACGTTCAGAGGATTTTCACCATAATAATGAAGTTCGTAGACTTCTTCAAGTCTTCCATAATACTCGGCATCTCCCTCGCCTATAGCAGAGACACCGGAATTGTTTGTTTTTCGACCGGGCATTGAAAGCTCTTTGCTAGCAGTACGAAAGCGATACCCGTTGATGTCGTACTTCTGAAATGTACAGACCTTAAAGTCAAAACCATTAGCTATTTGTCTCAATTCATCGTCGACTTGCTCATCTGAATTAACCTAGAAGTTAAGAAAAGATAGAATTTGGTGTGTTACTCATGAGTAATAGCAACAAAGGAAATCACTTATTATATATAAGGGAGGTACCATTTTTTGAACCAAGAGATGAAGCCGGGATAGCCGCCTTCTGTCTTTTCAAAAAGTTCATACTCGAGAATGGATTCTTTTCCGATTGCAACACCATTCGAGAATAGTTCGACGTATCGACTGTATCAATTAATAATAGTTGTTAGACATAAAACTTGTTAAAAGTTGTGAAACAATGTATAGAGCACTTACTCGATGTATGGCCGAACTTCTGTTAAGTTGTTCAATATATACATCGTTAGTGTGCGCCACTCCTCGACGCACAGCAACTTTGGTTTTCCCACACCAGAAGGTGCGAGATTCCCTTTGAAGAGGCTGAGATTGGACTCACGTCGTTTGGGGTCGCCCAGATTGTACCGAGGATTTGGATTATGCAAGTTGTGCATAGTGGCATCATAGTGTGCTATTACGAAGTTTGTCGCCTCCTCGGTAATGAACGCCTCGGCCATCGATGCTTCAATTCTACGTTTATTTTTACATTTTCCTCGAAGTGTCTTCTCCATTCTTTCAGTTGCGTAGCACCAACAATTTTGCACAGGGCCACCCAATCTTGCCTCGGTTGGGAGATGCAAAATCATGTGTTGCATCGGATTAAAGAAGCCCGGTGGAAAAATCTTCTCTACCTTGAAGAGCAACTCAGGCGCCAACTCTTCCATGTCATCTATCAAGGCACACGACAACTCTTTAGCACAAAGAACATGGAAGAAATAGCTCAACTCGGCCAATACTAGCCATTCAGCCTCGGGGATATAGCCACGCAACATGACCGACATTATCCGCTCAAGCCATATGTGCCAATCATGACTCTTGAGCCCAAAATTTTTCATTTTTTTAATGCTCGCTCCCCTCGCTAGATTCACAGCATACCCATCGGGGAACAACAACTTTTTTTGCACCCACAAGAGGATTTTCCTTATTGCTCCCTTCTCAAGATTGTACCAGGCAGGTGGTTTGGACCAATTTTTTCTTCCTTTCGGTTCTCGCATGTTTAGTGATGGCCTATCACACAGAGTCTCCTGGTCAACTCTAGCCTTTGTATTATCTTTTCCCTTATCAGTGCCGAAAAATGTGCCAAGAAGGGCCTCGGCGATATTCTTTTCAGTGTGCATCATGTCAATGTTGTGTGGAAGTAAGAGGTCTTTGAAGTAGGGGAGATCCCAGATGCATGGCATGTGGGTCCAGGTGTGTTCCTCATTATAACCCAAGAAATACCCTGAATGGTTTGGATCAGGCTCAATAGATTTTAACTGTTCATTAATTTGTGCCCCCGTCAACGCAGGTGGTGCTGAGTGTTTGACAACTTTACCTTTCATGAAATTCTTCTTGTCTTTTCTGAATGGATGGTCCATAGGCAAGAATTGTCTATGCAAGTCAAAGCAGGAATACTTCCCACCCGCCGGCAACCAATGAAACTTAAGAGCTGCCTTGCATTGTGGGCATGGGTACCTTCCATGAACACACCAGGCAACGAAAAGCGCAAATGCCGGCAGATCATGCAATGAGTATTGGTACCAAACATACATCTGAAAGTTCTCTTTCTTAGCTGCGTTGTATGTGTTGACCCCATTCACCCAAGCTTCTTTCAAGTCATCCATCAACGGTTGCATGTACACACTCATATTCTTCCCCGGGTAGTTTGGCCCTGGAACTATCAACGTCAGAAATATGTGCTTTCTTTGCATAATGGATGATGGTGGAAGATTGAGGGGAATGACAAATACAGGCCAACAACTATATTGGGTAGCCGTCATACCAAAAGGATTGAACCCATCGAGGCTGATGGTGATTCGACAATTCCTTGGTTCTTTAGCTTTTTCCTTATGTATACTATCGAATGCCTTCCATGCGTCACCATCTAAAGGGTGTACCAACATCGGAACTCCATGTTCATCTAATTCTTTCCTAATTCCATGTTTGTGCCATGTCATCTGTTTTGCTGTTTCTTCGAGCATGTAAAGTCGTTGAAGTCTTGGTAGGATCGGCAAATACCGTAGGACACTCACGGGGATTTTGCTCTGCTTCTTCTCACCTTCACCGTTTTCTACCTCAACATATCTGGAGGACTTGCAAAATGGAAAATATGTTTCGTCCGCATACTCTTGCCAAAAAAAGGCACATCCCTTCTCACAAGCATGTATCTGCTCATACGACATCTTGAGTGCACTAAGGATTTTGTCTGACTCATATAGGTTTGAAGGCATAATATGACCTTCTAGTAGAAAGCGCCCAAATAGGGTCATCACTGAGTCAAACAGGTCTCTTCCAATGTTGAATTGGGCTTTCAGAGCCATTACTTGTGCGATGGCATCTAGCTGAGAAATCTTAGTGTGCTCGTGAAGAGGACGTTTTGAAGACTCCGACATGCCATAGAAGGCTTTCACGAATTCCTCCATCTCTTCGTCCTTGTTTCGAGCATCATCAAAGTCATTCACCATGTCTTCAATCCCTGTACCATAATCATCGGTGCGCCGACGCAACACCTCGTCTCTGTTACGTTGGGCCGACTCACCATGAAATGTCCACAAGGTATAGCCGGGAGTAAAACCACGCATCTGCAGGTGTTTACCTATTACATCATTTGTCTGTCGCGAATAATTCTTGCACTTAGTGCAGGGGCACCATATTTTTGGTTGGCCTTTAGAAAATGTCGTTTCCACGAATTCATAGGTTTTGCTCAACCATTCATCGGTCATATCTCTCTGACTATGGTGACCGGTGTACATCCATTCACGATCAGTCATTCTGGCAAGCTAGCTACAGAGTATCCACATATAAAACAATATAAATTATCAGTTCATCAAGTATGTTAAATTAATTATGGCCATTTTTTAATCATGGTTAATACATTGGGATGCACAACATGCACACCTACGAGCTACTAGGTAAAGATGGGTCTAATCCCACCCGAGTATGTGTAGATTGGGTCATTTCCCCATGCTTTGCTCCCGACCCAATGCAAAATTTCGACAGCACCTCCCCGGTGTTCTCCTGATACACGTCTCGGCAACTAACCGAGAGGATGTGTACCCGGAGAACAACAAGGAGGAGCTGTCGAAACTCTGCATAGGATCCGGAGCAAAGCGTGGGAAACGACCCAATCTACACATACCCGGGCTGTCCATGGATAACGTTGGACAAATTGAAAGAATAACCGTTATAAATATGCAAATGCATGCATATTTATGACAGGAACCCTTTCGAACGGGAGACGCATATTGGTTACGCAACAACTTTGCATTTTAATACTAAAAATACCTAGCTAGATAGTGTCATTAGCACGAAGGCCGGAACAGAGCAAAATAAAGGGGGTGGAGGAGGAGTTAACAAATGTGCTCACTTTCGAATGCACGGGAGGTCATCGAAAACCAAACCCTCGCGGAGAAGCTACTGCACATTTAAATACACTCAATCAACACAAATACGCACTCGCGATAATTAAATAATGGCTAACTAAATTTTACTTTTCTCCCCCTTCTACTTTCTCCTTTTCCTTTTCTTCTTCTTCTTTCTCTTTTCTACTCGCAGTAATTAAATAATTGCTAACTAAATAATTCTCCCCCTTCTTCTTTCTCTTTTTCCTTTTTTTCTTCTTCTCTTAATCTCCTTCTAATTGCTAACTAAATTTAACTAAAAATCTACCATTAAGTAATTGCTAACTAAATTTAACTAAAAATCTACTACTAACAGATCTAACTAACATAGAAAAATAAACTAAAAAAAGAAAAAAAGGGGAGGAGGAGCTCACCGGCGAGTCGGGCGGGGCTGGCGCGGGGCAGCGGCGGGGCGGGATTGGCGCGGGGTGGGGCTGGTGCAGGGCTGGCGCGGGGCAGGGCTGGTGCGGGGCAGCACGGCGGGGCGGGGCGACGGGGCAGGGCTGGCACGGGGCGGCGCGGCGGGGCGGGGCTGGCATGGGGCGGCGCGGGGTGGGGCTGGCACGGGGCAGAGCTGGCGTGGGACAGAGGCGGGGTGGGTCAGGGTGGGCGGCGCGGGGTAGAGGCGGGGCGGGGCGGGGCGGGGCGACGACAGGTGGTCGGGGCGGCGCCAGCGAATAGGGGCTTGCGCGGGGCGGGCGCGGGTCGACGACGGCGGTGGGTCGGGAGAGCAGGGAGAGCAGGGAGAGAGAAGAGGATAGGTCATGCATGTAGTTATGTCGTGTGCACGGGGGAAACACCGAGCTATGCCGTCAGCTAGCTATCGGCAAAGACAACCGTTAGGCTTTGCCATCAGCTGGTTGTCGGCAAAGCGGTGCCCCGTTAAGCCGAGGTCGGAGGTGGGACCGGGGAGCTCCCTATGCCGTTAGCCTCCCTATGCCGTCAGTGTTTTTCTCCTTTGCCGTCAGCTGGCTGGCGGCTTAGACAAAGCGGACGACATAGATTATCTATGCCTCCAGCCTCTCCTATGCCGTCAGCATTTATTTTGGCTGAGGGCAAAGTCTCTTTGCCGTCAGCCTCGTGAAATTGCTGACGACAAAGCTGAAAGCTGTCGGCAAATTATGTTTTTCCAGTAGTGATAGGGACCCGCCGCCACTCGTGAATAATTAATTAACCCCTAGGACAGTGCTCCTCATGAGTGTTGGTCCAACCTGTCAACCGCCGGTGGCTACCAGGGGAAACTCTGTGTTTGGCCCACCGGAAGTTTGGACAATCTGTCGTGTCCTGAGAACGAGATATGCGGCTCCTATTGGGATCGTTGACACGTCGGGAGACCTTGCTGGATTAGTTTTACCTTTTACGAAATGCCTTGTGCATCGGAATTCCGGTGATGCTTTGGGTAATCTCAGAGTTGAGGTTTTCCACTAAGGAGTTCGACGAAATCGCAAGTTTTGTGATCGAGGATTTCTGTGCGGCTTGTGGTAATTTGTGATGGACCAATTGGAGCACCCCTGCAGGGTTAAATCTTTCGGAAAGCCGTGCCCACGGTTATGTGGTAACATGAAAACTTTGTTTAACATCTGATTCTAGACGACCTGTAGTAAACTTATTAAAACTTGCCAACTGAGTGCGTAATCGTGACTGTCTCTTAGGTGAGCTCCTTCTGTGATCGAGGACACGGTGGGGTTATGACTGACGTAAGTAGATGTTTGATATGTCTGAAACGTATCTATAATTTTTGATGGTTTCATGGTGTTATCTTGTCATCTTTGGATGTTTTATGTACCTTTTATATATTTTTTGGGACTAACTTATTAATTCAGTGCCAAGTGCCAGTTCTTGTTTTTTCTGTGTTTTTGGCTCTTTTCAGATCTGATTTTGGAACGGAGTCCAAACGGCATAAAATCCCCGAAATGATTTTTTCCCGAACGGAAGAAGATTAGGGGGCTTTTGGGCCAAGCCAGGAGGGCTACAGGGAGCCCACAAGCCCCCACTCCGCCACCAGGGGGAGGCGGCGGTGGACAGGCTTGTGGCCTCCCTGGCGCCCCCGTGACCTAGATCCTTGGCCTATATATTCCCTAAAATACAGCAAAAAATGAGGGGATCCACGAAATACTTTTCCGCCGCCGCAAGCTTCCGTTTCCGCGAGATCTCATCTGGAGACCCTTCCCGGTGCCCTGCCGAATGGGACTTTGGAGTTGGAGGGCTTCTTCATCACCATCATCGCCCCTCCAATGACTGGTGAGTAGTTTACTTCAAACCTATGGGTCCGTAGTTAGTAGCTAGATGGCTTCTTCTCTCTCTTGGATCTTCAATACAAAGTTCTCCATGATCTTCATGGAGATCTATCCGATGTAATCTTCTTTGGCGGTGTGTTTGTCGAGATCCGATGAATTGTGGATTTGTGATCAGATTATCTATGCTATATATTTGAGTCTTTGCTGATTTCTTATATGCATGATTTGATATCCTTGTAAGTCTCTCCAAGTCTTGGGTTTTGTTTGGCCAACTAGATCTATGATTCTTGCAATGGGAGAAGTGCTTGATTTTGGGTTCTTACCATGTGGTGACCTTTCCTAGTGACAGTAGGGGCAGCAAGGTACACATTGAGTAGTTGCCATCAAGGGTAACAAGATGGGCTCTGTCGTTGATACGAGATTGTCCATCTACATCATGTCATCTTGCTTAAGGCGTTACTCTTTTCTTTTGGACTTAATACACTAGATGCATGCTGGATAGCGGTAGACGTGTGGAGTAATAGTAGTAGATGCAGAAAGTATCGGTCTACTTGTTTTGGAAGTGATGCCTATAGATATAATCATTGCCATAGATGACGTCACGACTTTGCGCGGTTCTATCAATTGCTCGACAGTAATTTGTTCACCCACCGTCTACTTGCTTTCATGAGAGAAGCCACTAGTAAACACTACGGCCCCGAGGTCTATTCACATCTTTCGTTTCCACTTTTGCTTTTACTTTGCTTTGTTACTTTGTTGCTTTCAGTTCTCACTTGGCGAACAATCTATAAGGGATTGACAACCCCTTCATAGCGTTGGGGGCAAGATTTTTGTGTTTTGTGCAGGCTCTTGTGATACTCCTTCACTGGATCGATACCTTGGTTATCAAACTGAGGGAAATACTTACCACCGTTGTGCTACATCACCCTTTCCGCTTCGAGGGAACACCAACGCAAGGCTGCAAGGCCACGGGGGAAATCCTTTGCATATTTGCCTAGGAAGTCCCTTAAGGCGTAGCCGTAGCAGAAGGATTCCTGGTGCCGTTGCTCAGGAGTATCAAGCAACACTCCTATTTCTGGCGCCGTTGGAAGGTCTTTTGTTGCAGTAGCAATGTTCAGCATCATTCATTTGATCATCAGTAGTTCACGTCCCTTATGCGTATATCACCCCCCTCTTATTCTTGTACTCATATGTTAGCCACCTCAAATAAATGTTTAGTCATGTGCTGCAGCCTCACCACTTAACCACACCTCACCCATTAAGCTTTGCTAGTGTTGATACCTTTGGAAATGAGATTGCTGAGTCCCTGTGGCTCACAGATTACTATAACACTAGTTGCAGGTATAGGTAAAGGGTTTCTTCTTCTTCATCATCGATCTAGGATGGGTTCCAGGCCGTCAGCTTGGGATATCAAGGATGGATGTCATTATTTTATCGTTTGTTTTCGTCCGTAGACGGACCCTGCTCTTCTTCATGATGACTATATGTATTGTACTATTGTGACTCTGATGTAGCTTGTGGCGAGTGTAAGCCAACTCCTTGTACTCATCTTTTCAGTATATGTACTTGTAACGATATCCATTCTTGCAAAATGACGAGATACGTTTCTATCCCTGTCGAGGCCCTCTTGTCAAAATAAGGATAGGACCGCATCTTGGGCGTTACACAACCGTTGCACTTCAGGAGGCACTTCCACAGATGGTGTCATAACAATGTGATTCAAAATAGTTGTAGCCCATACATCATTGACTTTTCCCACTTGAGTAGATGTTCAGCAGACATCTCTTGAAGTTGGTTTTGTTTAACTGGCAGAATTCCTTGTAATTTGATTTCCTGACCTTCATGTTGAAACTGTATCGGCCCAGTGACACTTCATGATTCCCCATTGCTCCAACCAATCCGTACCCAAGATAATATCATGTCCCCCTAAAGGAAGTATTTGTATGGTATTGTGGAAGCTGTGTCCTTGTATCCACCAAGTCAACTTAGGTACCATGTGAGTGCATGATACCATATCCCCATTTGCCACTCTAACTTTCAAGGGCATGCGCAGCTTCTCGGTTTTCACTGTGATCGTGGCCAACAAAGCTTGATCTGCAAAAGTATGAGTACTGCCAGAGTCATAAGTATGAGCACGACTTGATTGTCCACTAATGCTCTCAATTGAATGGTTTTGGGGTGAGCAACACCAAACAGAGCAGTAGTAGAGATAGTAGCACATTCTTCAGAGTTGGCAGTGACTAAGGCATCCAGCACAACATCACAAATTATCTCATGAGGATCCACAAGGTCTGCAGCTTTTAGTTGTCCCCGAGGCACCATTTTTTGATTACAATTGTGGCCTAGAATGAATTCCTCCCCACATTTGTAACATAGACCATTTGCACGCCTAGACTCCTTCAGCTGCTTAGCCTTCCAGAGCTCTCCAGTGAATAGTTGTCCTTTACTTTCAAACTTTCCCATGGTAGGTTTCCCATAGTAAGCCCTGGATTGTTTCTGTGTTGATAGCAGCCCTTCCTGAACAGAGGCATACATTGCTGCCAACTGTAAGGTAGTGGGCATCTGCAACTCCACTACACTTCTCAGTTCCTCCTTCAACCCCATGGTAAACCTTGTGACTAGAAAAGTGTCACTCGAGGCTGGCTCATACAACTTCACATGATACACCAATTGCAGGAACTGTTGCTTGTATAACTCCACACTTTCAACCTGTTTCAGAGACAGTAGCTCCTTCATTTTATGTCTGTATACATTTACATCAAATTCCATGATAACAGCTTCACAAAATCCTTCCCATGAGTGAACTGTTGTTGATTTCTTAACTGACTGGTACCAGTGTGCAACATTATCCATCAGGTACACAGAAGCAGAGGTAACCTTAAAGTTTTCAGGAATATTGTATAGTTGAAAGAAGGATTCACACTTCCCTATCCAAATCTGGACCTCAGTACCATCAAATCTAGGGAAACCCATCTTAGGCGTCCATCCACGTTTGCTACATGTGTCCCCAACTTGTAACTGCAACTGTTGGTCAGGATTCTACTCACATACCTGAATCGGGGGATACTGAATCGGAGGTGGTCGTTGTGTGATCAACACAGGAGGAGTGCCTAGGATGTCGTCTGAAACCTCTGAAGTGGTTGGTGACGAACTTTCCCCACTTCCTAGCCCCTGTGTTCGCTTCTCGCCCTGTGAAGTACATGGCGGCCCATGTTGAGCCCGACCAATAGCATCACATGAGAGATTTACCTTCATCTCCACCTGATTTAGGCGAGTAGCTGATACGTCTCAAACGTATCTATAATTTTTGATGGTTTCATGCTGTTATCTTGTCATCTTTGGATGTTTTATGTACCTTTTATATCTTTTTTTGGGACTAACTTATTAATTCAGTGTCAAGTGTGAGTTCCAGTTTTTTCTGTGTTTTTGGCTCTTTTCAGATTTGATTTTGGAATGGAGTCCAAATGGAATAAAATCCCCGAAATGATTTTTTCCCGAACAGAAGAAGATCAGGGCGCCAAGCCAGGAGGGCTGTAGGGAGCCCACAAGCCCCCACTCCGCCACCAGGGGGGAGGCGACGGTGGGCAGGCTTGTGGCCTCCCTGAGCGCCCCCTGACCTAGATCTTGCGCCTATATATTCCCTAAAAATCAAAAAAAAAATCAAGGGATCCACGAAAATACTTTTCCGCCGCTGCAAGCTTACGTTTCCACGAGATCTCATCTGGAGACCCTTCCCAGTGCCCTGCCGGAGGGGACTTTGGAGTTGGAGGGCTTCTTCATCATCATCATCGCCCCTCCAATGACTTGTGAGTAGTTCACTTCAGACCTACGGGTCCGTAGTTAGTAGCTATATGGCTTCTTCTCTCTCTTGGATCTTCAATACAAAGTTCTCCATGATCTTCATGGAGATCTATCCGATGTAATCTTTTTTGGCGGTGTGTTTGTCGAGATCCGATGAAATGTGCATTTGGGATCAGATTATCTATGATATATATTTGAGTCGTTGCTGATTTCTTATATGCATGATTTGATATCCTTGTAAGTCTCTCCGAGTCTTGGGTTTTGTTTGGCGAACTAGATCTATGATTCTTGCAATGGGAGAAGTGCTTGGTTTTGGGTTCTTACCATGTGGTGACCTTTCCCAGTGACAGTAGGGCCAGCAAGGCACACATTAAGTAGTTGCCATCAAGGGTAACAAGGTGGGCTCTGTCGTTGATATGAGATTGTCCATCTACATCATGTCATCTTGCTTAAGGCGTTACTCTGTTCTTTTGGACTTAATACACTAGATGCATGCTGGATAGTGGTCGACGTGTGGAGTAATAGTAGTAGATGCAGAAAGTATCGGTCTACTTGTTTTGGACGTGATGCCTATAGATATAATCATTGCCATAGATGATGTCACGACTTTGCGCGGTTCTATCAATTGCTCGACATTAATTTGTTCACCCACCGTCTACTTGCTTTCATGAGAGAAGCCACTAGTAAACACTACGCCCCCGAGTCTATTCACATCTATCGTTTCCACTTTCGCTTTTACTTTGCTTTGTTACTTTGTTGCTTTCAGTTCTCACTTGGCGAACAATATATAAGGGATTGACAACCCCTTCATAGCGTTGGGAGCAAGATTTTTGTGTTTCTGCAGGCACTTGTGATACTCCTTCACTGGATCGATACCTTGGTTCTCAAACTGAGGGAAATACTTACCACCGCTGTGCTACATCACCCTTTTCGCTTCGAGGGAACACCAACGCAAGGCTCTAAGGCCACGGGGAACTCCTTTGCATATTTGCCTAGGAACTCCCTTAAGGCATAGCCGTAGCAGAAGGATTCCTGGTGCCGCTGCTGAGGAGTATCAAGCAATACTCCTATTTCTGGCGCCATTGGAAGGTCTTTTGTTGCAGTAGCAGAAGTATTTCTGGCGCCGTTGCCAGCTAGGAGAGATCAAGATCTATCCAAGTAGGTCTCACAAACTCATCTCTTGCATTTACTTTTTTGCCAGTTGCCTCTCTTTTTCCTCTCCCCCACTTCACATTTGCCGTTTTCATTTTCCTTTCTCCTTTGCCGTTTTCTTTTGCCTTTGCCGTTTTCCTTTGCTGGTTTTCTTGCTTGCTTGTGTGCTTGTTTGTTTGTTGAAGTCATCATGGCTGAAAACACCAAACTTTGCGACTTATCGAGCACAAATAATAATG
Organism: Hordeum vulgare subsp. vulgare; assembly: GCF_904849725.1. Taxonomy (NCBI): domain Eukaryota; kingdom Viridiplantae; phylum Streptophyta; class Magnoliopsida; order Poales; family Poaceae; genus Hordeum; species Hordeum vulgare. Next base: position 615,684,205 of record NC_058524.1, read on the forward strand.
ATTTGATTAGTACTCCGATTGCTCCCGCCACTAGTGCGGAATCGTATGAAATCAACGCAGCTTTGTTGAATCTTGTTATGAAAGAGCAATTCTCTGGCCTTTCTAGTGAAGATGCCGCATCCCATCTCAATACCTTCATTGAGCTTTGCGATATGCAAAAGAAAAGAGATGTGGATAATGACGTGATTAAGTTGAAACTTTTTCCTTTCTTGTTGCGAGATCGCGCAAAAACTTGGTTTTCTTCTTTGCCTAAAAAATAGTATCGATTCTTGGGATAAGTGCAAAGATGCTTACATATCCAAGTATTTTCCGCCGGCTAAGATCATCTCCTTACGTAACGATATCATGAATTTCAAGCAACTTGATCCTGAACACGTTGCACAATCTTGGTAGAGGATGAAGCTTATGATTAGAAATTGTCCCGCTCATGGCTTGACTTTGTGGATGATTATACAAATCTTTTACGCTGGCTTGAATGTCGCTTCTCGCAATATCTTGGACTCCGCCTCAGGTGGAACATTCATGGAAATCACGTTAGGGGACGCTAAAAAACTCCTAGACAATATCATGACCAGCTACTCTCAGTGGCACACTGAAAGGTCGCCTGCTAGCAAAAAGGTACACGCTATAGAAGAGATTAACTCGCTTAGTGCTAAGATGGACGAGTTGATGAATTTGGTTGCTAGTAGAAACACTACTGTAGATCCTAATGACATTCCACTATCTTCTTTGATTGAGAGTAGCAACGCTAGTTTGGACGTGAATTTTGTTGGTAGGAACAATTTTGGCAACAACAATGCTTTTAGAGGAAACTATGTTCCTAGGCCTTTTCCTAGTAACTCCTCTAACAATTATGGCAATTCCTACAACAACACTTATGGAAATCACAACAAATTACCCTCTGATTTAGAGAGTAATATCAAAGAGTTCATCAACTCTCAAAAGATTTTCAATGCGTCCATAGAGGAAAAACTACTCAAAATAGACGATTTGGCTAAGAGCGTTGATAGGATGTCTTGTGATATTGATGCTTTGAAAGTTAGATGCGCTCCTCCCAAGGTCAACTTGGATGAAACTTTGAAAGCTATGCATGTCTCCATGAATGAGACCAAAGAAAGAACCGCCCAAATTCGCACTAGGCATGAATGGTTTAAAAGGGTGCGTTCTAGTGATGCAAATCACGAAGATCTTAAAGTGCTTGGTGTGTCTCCTCTTGAATCTTTGTTTTCGCATGTCAAACCTATTTATGGAGGGGCTGGATATGAATCCACTTTGGTTGAAAAACGCCCCAATGATTCGGAGTCCACCCATCTTGATGATAAAGGTGTGGAGAGTGGAGTAGAAGAGATCAAAATTTTGGGTAGTAATGAAACTCCCACTTTGGATTTCAAGGAATTCAATTATGATAATTGCTCCTTGTTTGAATGTATTTCTTTGATGCAATCCATTGCAAACTCTCCACACGCTTATAGCCAAAGCAAAGCCTTTACCGTGCATATAGTAGATGCTATGATGAAATCTCTGGAAGAGAAGCTCGAATTAGAAGTCTCTATACCTAGAAAACTTCATGATGAGTGGGAACCTACTATCAAAATCAAGATCAAAAACTATGAGTGCAATGCTTTGTGTGATTTGGGTGCTAGTGTTTCCGCGATTCCAAAGTCTTTATGTGATATTCTTGGTTTTCATGAGATTGAAGAGTGTTCTCTTAATTTGCATCTTGCGGATTCTACTATCAAGAAATCCATGGGAAGGATCGATGATGTTCTTATTGTTGCAAATAAGAACTATGTACCCGTGGATTTCATTGTACTTGACATAGATTGCAATCCTTCATGTCCCATTATTCTTGGTAGACCTTTCCTAAGGACTATTGGTGCTATCATCGATATGAAGGAAGGGAATATTAGATTTCAATTTCCTTTGAAGAAGGGCATGGAGCACTTTCCTAGAAAGAAAATAAGATTTCCTTATGAATCTATGATGAGGGCTACTTATGGTTTGAGCACCAAAGATGACTATACATGATTCCATCACCTTTCGCCTAGCTAAGGGCATTAAACAAAAGCGCTTGTTGGGAGGCAACCCAACGAATCTATCCTTTTTCTTTCTGTTTTGTGTTTTTCACACTTTCATAATTCTGTTATGATTGTGTTTTTTGTGTTTCTTTTTGCGTTTGTGCCAAGCAAAACCGTTATGATTAGTCTTGGGGATGATCGTTTGGTCATGCTGGAAAAGACACAAACTTTCTGCTCACGAAAAGAATTTTCATTTTTTCAGTAAGAGATTTTGAGTTGATTCTTTTTTCTGCGGATTGCTACACAAATTCTTCAGATTGTCGTAATTTTTCAGAATTGTTGAAGTACCAGAAGTATACGAAATATACATATTGCTACAAACTGGTCTGCTGTTAACAGATTCTGTTTTTGTTGTGTTGGTTGCTTATTTTGATGAAACTATGGATAGTATCGGGGGGTATTAGCCATGGAAGATTGAAAATACAGTAACCCAATATCAGCATAAGTAGAATTGAAGTTTGCTACAGTACCTAAGGAAGTGGTGGTTTGCTTTCTCATACTAATGTTATCATGAGTTTCTATTTAAGTTTCGTGTTGTGAAGTTTTCAAGTTTTGGGTGAAGTTCTTATGGACAAAGAGATAAAGAGTGGCAAAAGCTCAAGCTTGGGGATGCCCAAGGCACCGCAAGAGATTCAAGGATGCCATAAAATCCTAAGCTTGGGATGCCCCGGGAAGGCATCCCCTCTCGCGTCTTCAATCCATCGGTAACGTTACTTGGGGCTATATTTTTATTCACCACATGTTGTGTGTTTTTTCTTGGAGTGTCTTGTATCGTAGGAGGCTTTTATTTTTGTTGTGTCACAATCATCCTTGCTGCACACCTAGAGAGAGAGACATGCACTCAGCGTGATTTTGTCGAGCTTCACTTATATCTTTTGGTAGACAATTCAGCTCGCATGTGCTTCACTTATATCTTTTGAGCTAGATAATTTTGCTCTATGTGCTTCACTTATATCTTTTAGAGCACGGCGGTGCGTGGCTTGGTAGTTGATCTATGCTATGAAAGTAGTCTCAAAATGGGTAGTTATCCAAAGGGATGCGGAAACTTCCACCTTCATGTGCATTGAATAGTTAGAGAAGTTTGATTCATCTCAATTAGTTTTGAGTTGTAGTTATGGTAATATTGAAGTTATATTAGTAAGGTGTTGTGGATCTAGAAATACTTGTGTTGAAGTTAGTGATTCACGTAGCATGCATGTATGGTGAACCGCTATGTGATGAAGTCTGAGCATGATTAGTCTATTGATTGTCATCCTTTGCGTGGCGGTCGGGATCGCGCGATGGTTTATACCTACCAACCCTTCCCCTAGGAGTATGCGTTGAATGCTTTGTTTCGATTACTAATAAAACTTTTGCAACAAGTATATGAGTACTTCATGACTAATGTTGATTCATTGGTTTAGATGCACTTTTACCTTCCACCATCACTATCTTCTTAGTGCCGTGCAACTTCCGCCGGTACACAAAACCCACCATTAGCCTCCCTCAAAACAGCCACCATACCTACCTACTATGGCTTTTTCAAAGTCATTCCGAGATATATTGCCATGCAACTACCACCATGACATGTGCCACCACGTCTACATTGCCATTGCATGATCGTAAGATAGCCAACATGATGTTTCCATTAATGTCTATGCCATGCTAGATCATTGTCACGGTACACTACCGAAGGCATTCCATATAGATTCATCATTGCTCTAAGTTTTGAGTTGAAAGTGTGATGATCATCATTAATGGAGCATTGTCCCATGTGAGGAAATAAAAGAGGCCAAAGATGCCCACCAAAAAAAAAGAGGCCAAAGAGCCCACCAAAAAAAATTATTAAAAAAATGAGAGAAAAAGAGAGAAGGGACAATGCTACCACTTTTCCACACTTGTGCATATTAAGCACCATGATCTTCATGATTGAGAGTCTCTCGTTTTGTAGCCACCATATAGCTAGTGGCAAATTTTCATTATATAACTTGGCTTGTATATTCCAATGATATTTTTCAATTTGATGCCCATCCAGGCGTAGCTCGACCGCATTTAACCTCTCCAAGATGCTTACATGGCTCGAGGCCCCACACACGGCTCAACGGCCCACTAATGACCTAATTACAACGGCACAACGACCCAATGCACTAACTCTGCCTCTTGGTCGTTGTTGTAATAAGCATCGCGGTGCTTACAGTGACGTGCAACTAAACTGAAACCACCAAAAAAACTAGCCACAAGCAAATGAGAAAGTAAACCAGCCGACGGAGCTTGCACCGTCAACACTGAAAAGTGGGTCCAAGGCGTCATAATAGAGAAACAATAACAAGGTAATTAGTATGCACAAAAAAATAACAAGGTAATTAGTGGTGCATGTTTTGCTTAAATAGGTCAAAAATATGAACTTCGAATTAAATTCGAGGTTGTGCCGATGACGGCTGCTGCTCGAGGGAGCTACCAGATGCTGACACGTGGTGAGGGTATGCCGACGGCCTAGCCGTCGACAAAGCTAAGCAGACGACCACTGTCAGTCCTGTTGTCATAGATTGACGGTGTCAACGCATCGTCTACCACTAGGCCATCGGGCCCACATCAATGTCGACAGCGGTCCTATGCCGATGGCCACAGTAGGCATATCAAGATATACGTCAACGGCATTTTTACACTGACGGGAGTTGTAGGCATACCTCGACATATGCCGACGACGTTTCTACCCGCCCCGACGGTTTTCCGTTAGCCATTGGCATAGGTCGTGGTATGCCGACAGGGGCTGTCGGGACAAAGCTTTATTTTGATAGTGCATTCCTCTAAAACGGTGACCACCAGTTTTTTCCGATGAGCTTGCACCTGCACCGCACGCGTGAGACTTTAGACTCGCTTCCATTTGTTCGTCATTAGGGCGTCGGGCCGTGGCTCGTTCCTGTCTGAGGATGCTAATAAGACTACTCACAATGGGGAGTAACATAGAGTAGTAACATATATATGTTACTAGTCTAAGTTACTACCTCCAAAGTGGATAGTAACATATGGGTAGTAACATTGAGCCTATTATTTATTAGGCTATAGACTCATCTTACTTTGGTATCCGCTATGTTACTCATAGAGGTAGTAACATGCTAAGTTACTCAATTTCTCTCTCTTCTCATTTATTAGTTGTTGATGGTAGCTGTGCTAATGCACAATACTTTCCAATGGCGCTAGAAATAGGTGTGTCGATGGCACCAGGAATCCTTCAGCTACGGCTACGCCTTAAGGGACTTCCTAGGCAAATATGCAAAGGATTTCCCCCGTGGCCTTGGAGCCTTGTGTTGGTGTTCCCTTGAAGCGGAAAGGGTGCTGTAGCATAGCGGTGGTAAGTATTTCCCTCAGTTTGAGAACCAAGGTATCAATCCAGTGGAGGAGTATAACAAGATCCTGCACAAACACAAAAGCTTGCTCCCAACGCTATGAAGGGGTTGTCAATCCCTTATAGATTGATCGCCAAGTGAGAACTGAAAGCAACAAAGTAACAAAGCAAAGTAAAAGCGGAGGTGTAAACGATGGATGTGAATAGACCCGGGGGCCGTAGTGTTTACTAGTGGCTTCTCTCATGAAAGCAAGTAGACGGTGGGTGAACAAATTACTGTCAAGCAATTGATAGAACCGCGCAAAGTCATGACGATATCTATGGCAATGATTATATCTATAGGCATCACGTCCAAAACAAGTAGACCGATACTTTCTGCATCTACTACTATTACTCCACACGTCGACCACTATCCAACATGCATCTAGTGTATTAAGTCCAAAAGAACAGAGTAACGCCTTAAGCAAGTGACATGATGTAGAGGGATAATCTCAAACCAATGATGAAAACCCCATCTTTTTACCCTTGATGGCAACTACTTAATGTGTGCCTTGCTGCCCCTACTGTCACTGGGAAAGGTCACCACATGGTAGAACCCAAAACCAAGCACTTCTCCCATTGCAAGAATCATAGATCTAGTTGGCCAAACAAAACCCAAGACTCGGAGAGACTTACAAGGATATCAAATCATGCATATAAGAAATCAGCAAAGACTCAAATATATATCATAGATAATCTGATCACAAATCCACAATTCATCGGATCTCGACAAACACACCGCCAAAGAAGATTACATCGGATAGATCTCCATGAAGATCATGGAGAACTTTGTATTGAAGATCCAAGAGAGAGAATAAGCCATCTAGCTACTAACTACGGACCCGTAGGTCTGAAGTGAACTACTCACGAGTCATTGGAGGGGCGATGATGATGATGAATAAGCCCTCCAACTCCAAAGTCCCCTCCGGCAGGGTGCCGGGAAGGGTCTCCTGATGAGATCTCGTGGAAACGGAAGCTTGTGGCGGCGGAAAAGTATTTTCGAGGCTCCCCTGATTTTTTGTTTTATTTTTGGGAATTTATAGGACAAAGATCTAGGTCAGGGGGCGGCCAGGGAGGCCACAAGCCCTGACACCGCCGCCTCCCCCCTGGTGGCGGAGTGGGAGCTTGTGGGCTCCCTGGAGCCCACCTGGCTTGGCCCACAGGCCCCCTGATCTTTTTTCGTTCGGGAAAAAATCATTTCGGGGATTTTATTCCGTTTGGACTCCGTTCCAAAATCAGATCTGAAAAGAGCCAAAAACACAGAAAAAACAGGAACTGGCACTTGGCACTGAATTAATAAGTTAGTCCCAAAAAAGATATAAAAGGTACATAAAACATCCAAAGATGACAAGATAACAGCGTGAAACCATCAAAAATTATAGATATGTTTGAGACGTATCAGTTGCCACATCATACTTTTTGCTTAGGTGGCACTTATGTTACTACCTATGTTACTCCCATTGTGGGTAGTCTAACAGCGATACCGGCAGCCTTGCTCGCTCCTCCTGGTGCCGCCGTCTGCAGCTTTGATGCTCCGCATGGTGACTGGTTCCTTTCCAAAAAAATCAACTGTCTGAATTTGAAATTCACGCATTTGACATGCGGCCAAACTAAAACCACCGAAGAAAACCAGCTGAGGAAGCTTGCACGGTCAACACTGAAAAAGTGGCCCCAAGGCGTCAGAATCGAGAAACAATAATAAAGTAAATTAGTGGTAGTGGCCTTGCTTAAATGGGTCAAAAACTCGGGGTTATGAAAGGAGTCGACATTGTTGTCATTTCCGAGAGCTCGCAGTAATGGCAGCACTGCATGAATCCCCTCGCGCTCAGGCCAAGATTGCCTGAGAGGGTGCTTCACGTACCATCAACTTCGTTTTTTTGCTACGATCACGTAGATATGTATCTTGATACAATTTTTTGGTTGCAACCCTTCCTCTCTGGTGCGCCATGAGCTGGGTGTGGGGGGCGCACCAGCCCACCTAGGGGCTGGTTCCCTCCCACACTTGGCCCATATAGCCTTCCGGGGCATGTGGCCCCTCCCGATGGGCCTCCGGAACCCTTTCGATGGTCCCGGCACTTTGCCGGTGGTGCCCGAAACATTTCTGGCGTCCAAACCCATCCATCCTATATATCAATATTTACCTCCAGAGCTCCTCGTGACGTCTGGGACACCAAACAACCTTCGGTAATCTCGTATAACAATTCCCTATAAACCTAGCATCATCGAACCTTAAGTGTGTAGACCCTACGGGTTCGGGAGGCATGCAGACATGACCGAGACACTCTCCGGCCAATAACCACCAGAGAGATCTGGATACCCATGGTGGCTCCCACATGTTCCACGATGATCTCATCGGATGAACCACGATGTCAAGGATTCAATCAATCCCGTATACAATTCCCTTTGTCTGTCGATATAGAACTTGCCCGAGATTTGATCGTCGGTATACCCATACCTTGTTCAATCTCGTTACCGGTAAGTCTCTTTACTCGTTCCGTAGCACATCATCACATGACTAACTCCTTAGTCACATTGAGCTCATTATGATGATGTGAAAAGGATCGAGATGGACCTAGAGGGGGGTGAATAGGTACAGTTCCAAATTTTAATAATTACTTAGCAATTTTACGCAAAGGTGCGGAATATGAGTGTAGGCCTAATAATTGCTATGACAAGGAGTAAGCTATTTAGAGTGAAGTAAGGCAACCGGTAAACAATAATCAAATACAAGTGCGTAATAAGGATTAATACAAGTAGAGAGTTAGGGTTAGGAATAACCGAAACTCCAAGAGAGACGAGGATGTATCCCGATGTTCACTTCCTTGGAGGGAAGCTACGTCACCGTTAGAGGGGCGGATGTTACCACGAAGGCACACCAACGCCACGAAGGCTCACCCTATTCTCCCTTTGAGATAACTCCATGAAGGCGTTTCTCAACCACTAGTGGTAAGCCTTGAGGTGGCTTCCAAACCTTCACAAACTTTCCGGGGGAAATCACAATGGTTTGATTCCTCTCCGAAAACTCCTACCGCCTAGGAGTCTCCAACCTCCAAGAGTAACAAGATCACCGGGATTGCTCAAAACTTGCTCAAATCACAAATCACTTTGGTGGAGAGGAGGAGAAGGAGACGATCTATCTTTTGATTGGAACAACACTCAAAGGGACTCACAAATGCTCTTGGGATCTAAGATTGAGTGTAGACAAGAGTGAGTGAGAAGAAAGGTGTTCTTGTATGTGTTCTAGCTCTGTTGGACACCCTCTCACGAAGTGGGAGGGGGTATATATAGTGGGGAGTGTAAAACAACCGTTGGGGACACTTTAAGTCACACAGGGTTCGGACATCCGGCAGTTCACGGATGTCCGGGCGTCCACAGGGGGTCGGACGTCCGACAGGGGTCGGTCGTCCGAGGGTTGTAGATATGTCTGGAATCACTGAGAGTTGAATAGGGACCGGACGTCCGGAGAAGGCTGGAAGTCCGAGTTATTCGACTCAAACTTCTTCTGGTGCAAGATTTCGGATTTCCGAAAGGGGACGGATGTCCGGCCCTCGGACGTCCGGAGGGAGCCGGAAGTCCGAGTTATATGGCTCAAGTTCTTCTAGTGCAGGGCTCCGGATTCCGAAAGAGGATGGACGTCCGGCCCTCGGACGTCCAGAGGGAGCCGGAAGTCCGAGTTATATGGCTCAAGTTCTTCTGGTGCAGAGCTCCGGATTTCCAAAGCTTGTTGGTCGTCCGACCCTCGACCGGCCCTCGGACATCCGGAGGGAGCCGGAAGTCCAAGGCATTAGTCCTGTTTCGAGATAAGAGCAGAGTAGTGAAGATGTGGTATTGAGCAGAATAGTGAAGATGTGGTATGAGCAAATTCATCGCAAAACCTGTGATCCACTCTTAATAGTGCGGGATCCCTATACTCAAGAATAGTAAACTTAAAAGGATAGTCTACATCATCTTTTCTCAGTCCCGAGCCTTCTTGACATATAAATCCCGATCTTCTGAGACCACCTTGGCACATAATTCTCAATCTACTAAAGTACTTGCCATCCTGAGATACACTCAACAAATAGGATTAGTTTCCTATGTATGTGTTGTCATTAACACCAAAAGTCGATTAGGGGCATAACATGCACTTTCAATCTCCCCCTTTTTGGTAGTTGATGACAACATATACATAGGTCTCAAAAGACTTAACATACATTATAGCCTTGGAGAGGTTTAGTACGGAGCTCCCCCTTAGTATGTGCATGATAAAATATCGGAGCTCCCTTTTAATGTGTGTATCAAAAATATAATGGATCATCATGTAAAGATAATAGATCATCATAGAGGTAGTGGAGCAAAACATAATAGCCTATGATGATATCATAGCAATCCATAGCAATCACAACATTCATAAGTAGCCATACATGGGTTTATCCATTACATTACACAAACATACAAATTTAGACTAAATCTCCAAAGACTAAAAACTACGATACATTACTCCCCCTTTGGCACCAAGTACCAAAAAGGGAGGCACCAAACAGCATCAACCATGCTCAGAGATCATCGTCATCATCCTCATCGTCAGGCAAGCCACTGCCACCAGCCTCGTCAAGAAAATCAGCCCACTCAGGACCAGATGGGAAGCCAAAATCAGAAGGAGGAGGAGCGGGAAGGGCCTCATCGTCACTCACATCAAGAGCGCCCGAGTCTCTCAGACGAGCCTTGAGGGCATTCTTGGAGGAGACGAGGCGACAAACCACATCATGAGTTTGACCACACTGGAAAGAGACGGCCTTCATGATAGCAGAATGGGCCTTGCCAATGAATTTGGCAAAGCGACCGAGAGGAGCTGGGCTAGATGAAGGGGTTGCTGACCGGGCAGCAGTGCGGCGAGTGGATGTGGAGGATGGGGTTTTCTTGGGAGCATAGTTATCCGCCATGTGAGCGGGAATGACCCACTTGTGATGTGTGTGAGTGATAGCAACAGAGAATTCAGCAACATGATTAATAAGAGCCGGGATGAAGGGGCATGAGGGAAGGCTCGCTTGTATTGAAAACTAGCAAGCCGAATCTCATGCCATAGAAAGTGAGGCACATTAATTTTGCTCTTGGGGTGCTCGTACAAATGTGACATGATGTCAATACAGTAGCCACTGCAAGATCCCTTATCACCCATCTTGGGATAGATGGTGCGGATAAGACACTGAAAGATGATAAAGTAAGGAGAGCGCCAGATGGATACCTGGTTAAGATCCTTCATGCGTTCATCCGCATCAAGTTCACGGAGTGGTTTGAGGAGATATCCACACGCCTCAATTGGCTTATGTGCATGGTTAGGATCATTCTTATGGATTTTGAAGCCGGAGTTGGGGAAACCAAGTGCGGCAACAAACGTATCATAAGAGGCTGTGAAGTGAACGTCAGAGGTTATCCAGCTAACAGTGTTGTTTGGACCAAAGAAGCATGTGGCATAAAACTGGTGAATAGCAGCAGCGTTAAAATCGCGACGAAAAGAAAAGGGGGCAGCAAGCCCCGATGACTCAATGATCTCAATGGCACCCGGGTATTTCGCCGGGTGCGTGCGAATATGCTCAAGATCTATGAAGTGATGAACAGAGAGACCCTTAGGAACTATGACCGTAGTAAAGATGTCCGCCTGGACGTTTGTGCGGAAACGTGAGTCCATAGAGTCACATACGACAGCGAATTGATCAACGTCGCGGCGGAAAGTGAAGTAGGAAGACTTAGCTACCGTGGTGAAGTTCTTGACTTCACGACCTAAAGTAGCAGGAGGTTCAAGTGAGATGCGATGAGCTTCACCTTCGGGCTGTTCAGGAGGAGGTGGTGGAATATAGGAGGGCCTGCGAGTCCCGGGCTTTGGCATGGACCTCCGAACGGTGGGCTGGTCAGCACGATCCTCGGCAGCAAGCTCATCCTCGAAGTCAGAGCAATCAGACGACGAGGGGAGCTGTTGAGACGGAGGACGCCGGGAAGTCTGTTTGAAGGGATGACGTTGCCCTTCCGAGTCCGACCCCGTGCCAGTAGGGGCACGAGCGGATGAGCCAGCAGTGTCCTTCCGGGCGGCGTGCTTAATCTTGGGCATGATGAACAAAAGCCTACACGGATGGAAACCCAATGGGGAACGGTCATGGTCAAACCATATGAACGAACACGTGGACTTGTGAGAAAAAAGTGAACCAAACGCGAGGGGAACGGAGGAGATACCTGCAGATCGAGAGAGGAGAGGAAGAAGAGATGGATCCTGCGGAGGAGTTCGGATCCCGCGGAGGAGATCAGGCAGATCCCGGAGGTGGCGGCGCGAGCGAGCTCTCCTCGTGCTGGCGGCGGCGGCAGCTGGGAGAAAAGGAGGCGCGTGAGGGCTAGGGCAAGGCCCAGCCCCGCGCCCTTCTATTTATAGGACCCCGATGTGTCGGACGTCCGGAGTGGATTTAGCCTTCGGACGACCGACACTGGCCGGACGTCCGGAATGAGTTTAGCCGCCGGACGTCCGAGACACGTCGGACGATCGAGAGAGGAGTAGGCAGAGGCCGATTCTGGAATTTGGATGATGAGATGATTTGTCATGGTTTATCACAAAGAACACGAACACAGTTGCCTACAAGAATTACATATACTACTTGTGGACAGAAGTTGATTTATGCATATTTTGTAAGATCAAAACACAGAGTTATGACGTAAGTCCGAGTGACTCCCCCTAAATGCATGCCCACATCAAGACAAGAACATAATGTGAGTGTGTGTATGTGTGCAAGATTTCAAGTTATGTTATCAAGCTCCAAGATACCAAGTTCACGCCTAAGTTGACAGAACCTTGCTACGCTAAGTGGCTTGGTGAAAATGTCAGTGAGCTGCATGTCGGTACCCACATGGGTAATATCAATGTCACCCTTTTGCACATGGTCTCTCAAGAAATGATACCTGATATCAATATGTTTTGTGCGAGGGTGATCAATGGGGTTCTCGGAGATCTTTATGGCACTTTCATTATCACAGAGAAGAGGCACGTGTCGATACGTGATACCATAATCCTTTAGGGTTTGCCTCATCCATAGCAGTTGGGTTGCACAGCTTGCGGCTGCAATATATTCGGCCTCGGCCGTGGAGAGAGAAACAGAATTCTCCTTTTTCGAGGACCAACTTACCAAGGAGCGTCCAAGAAACTGACATGCACCGGAAGTGGATTTCCGTCCCACTTTGTCACCGGCCCAATCCGCATCGGAGTACCCAATAAGATCGAACTTTGCATCCTTAGGGTACCATAAGCCTAACTTTGGGGTGTGAACAAGGTATCTAAGAATATGCTTAACCGCCGTATGATGGCTTTCCCTAGGGGAAGCTTGAAATCTAGCACATATGCCTACACTTAACATGATGTCCGGTCTAGATGCGCAAAGATAAAGTAACGAACCAATCATGGAGCGGTAAGTAGATGGGTCAAAAGGAATATCGTTGGTGTCTTCATTTAGAACTACATCTGTGACCATGGGTGTCTTCATTGGTTTAGCATTTGTCATATCAAATTTTTCAAGAATGTCCTTGAGGTACTTAGTTTGAGACAAGAAAATTCCTTCTTGAAATTGTTGTATTTGAAACCCAAGAAAGAACTTCAAGTCCGTGTTGAGTGACATCTCAAAGGTCTTGGTCATGGAGGCCGCAAACTTCTTGCATAAATGGATGTTAGGAGAACCAAAAATGATGTCATCTACATAGATTTGGCATAAGATCAAATCACCATTTTCCCTCTTAGTAAAAAGAGTGGGATCGATCACCCCCACCACAAAGCCATCATCGAGTAAGAACTTCTTAAGATGATCATACCAAGCACGGGGTGCTTGTTTGAGGCCATACAGAGCCTTGTGAAGTTTGTATACATGGTCTTTGTGGTGAGGGTCAACAAACCCAGGTGGCTGTGATACATATACCTCTTCTTGTAGAGGACCTTTAAGAAAATCACTTTTCACATCCATTTGATGCAAAGTAAAACCATTGAAAGCAGCATAGGCCAATAGAATGTGAATGGATTCAAGACGAGCAACAGGGGCGAAAGTCTAACCAAAGTCCAAACCTTCAACTTGGGAGTACCACTGTGCTACTAACCTTGCCTTGTTGCGTAGGACAGTCCCATTCTCATCTTCCTTGTTCTTGAAGATCCATTTAGTTCCAATGACATTGTGTTCCTCAGTTGGTCGTTCTACCAATGACCATACTTCGTTGCGTGTAAAACTGTTTAACTCTTCTTGCATAGCAAGGAGCCAGTCATTGTCACACAATGCATCCTGAACCTTGTGTGTCACGGTACTAGAGACAAACGAAAAGTGAGCACAAAAGTTTGTTAATTGTTTACGAGTCACTCTACCTTCCGACACGCCGGTGAGGATTTGATCAATATCAACACGACCAGCCACACATGGCATGATGGAGGTCAGGGTTTCACGAGGTTCGACTTTGTTTCCATCATCAACGTCCTCAACATATGGATCATTTACGTGCGGTGGAAGATATTCCTCTTCGCGTTGCACCTGTTGAGGTTCATCATCAAGCATATCCATACTTTGGTCTAGCTCTTGAAGATCAACTTGTTCTTGAGTGTGATCAGAGTGAGAGACATGTTCTCCCACTTGATCCTCAACAACTGGCATGACATGTGTGCTAGTATCTTGTGGAGGTACGGGCAGTGAACTGTCTTGAGGATGAGAAATACTCTCATCATCTTCATCATCATCATGGGGTCTTTGTTCCATGGGAAGAAGTGCACCTACACCCATGTTCAAGATATCTTGCGAGGAATCTTCTTCACCTGCATCACTTAGATCAACTTGCTCCCCATGGGAGCGGTTAAATTCATCAAACGTCGCGTCACAGGTTTCTATAACACATCCAGTGGATTTGTTGTAGATTCTGTAGGCGTGAGAGTTTGATCCATAGCCAACAAAAATCCCTTCAGTTGTTTTGGATTGAAATTTTCCTAACCGTTCCCGTTTGTTGAGGATAAAACACTTGCATCCAAACACACGAAAGTACTTAACATTGGGCTTGTTCCCAGTTAGGAGCTCATATGGAGTCTTCTCCAATATTGATCGAAGGAAGAGCCGGTTTGATGCATGACATGCTGTGTTGACGGCCTCAGCCCAAAAACTATGTGGTGACTTGTATTCGTCTAACATGGACCTTGCCATTTCCACAAGTGTCCGGTTCTTCCTCTCTGCTACACCATTTTGCTGAGGGGTGTAAGGTGCGGAGTACTGATGTTCAATTCCCTCATCACTAAGGAATTATTCTAGGGTGTAGTTCTTGAACTCGAAGCCATTATCACTTCTTATTGCCTTGATGCCCTTGTCAAACTTCCGCTGGACTTGTTTGGCAAAATCAATGAAGGTGATCTTCGTCTCGTCCTTGGACTTGAGAAAGAATACCCATGTGTATCTTGAGTAATCATCAACAATGACTAGGCCATACTTTTTCCCTCCAAGACTTGCCCATGAAGGAGGCCCAAACAGATCCACATGAAGGAGCTCTAACGGCCTCGAAGTGGATACAATGTTCTTGGGTGGATGTTTTGTTTGATGTTGTTTCCCAGCTATGCATGCACTACACACACGATCTTTCATAAAAGATACATTTGTTAGTCCAAGGATGTGATTGCCGTTTAAGAGATTTTGAAGATTTCTCATGCTGACATGGGCGAGCCGGCGATGCCACAACCATCCCATGTCGGCCTTGGTCATTAGACAAGTTGTATGGAAGGTGCTCTCTTTCGAGAAATCAACCATGTAAAGGTTGCCATCCAACTCTCCAACAAAGGGCACTTCGAGAGTGTCTCTCTTAAAGACTTTCACATCCGTTAGTCCGAATAATGTGTCATAACCAACGGAAGCCAATTGGCGAACTGAAAGTAAATGATATTGAAGAGATTGGACAAGCATGACATTTGCAATAGACATGTCATTAGTGATTGCCACCTTGCCCAACCCAATTACCTGCCCTTTCGACCCTCCACCAAATACAATGCTCATGTATGGTCGAATGGCTTGCATGAAGTCATAGAGCAAGTTACTATCTCCGGTCATATGATTGGTGCATCCACAGTCGATCACCCATTTGGCTCCTTCGGAGAAAACGGCCTGTAACGAATTAAGACTTGGTTTGAGGTGCCCATTTCGTCATGGGGCCTCTCACATTAGTTACAAGAGTCTTAGGGACCCAAATAGCATAAAATCAGAATGCATTACGGGGACCAACAAATTTAGCATAAACCTCTCCTTCCTTTGATTTGCGAAGTACATAGGATGGAGGCATGAATTCAGTCGTCTTGTTGAGAGTAGGCGAACCCCTAGTGGCCGACCCACTCACAACCTTACCTTTCTCCTTGTGTCCCTCTCGTACAAATATTTCTTTAAGAGGAGTGGTACACTTGAGAGGAGATGCACTTTTCTTGGCGGTTCTTGGATTGAACCCAAGCCCTTCCTTGGAAAAGCCTCCATTGTGTTGACTTAAGATCTCATTGAGAGTCTTTTGTCCTTGTGCACATGTCATGGGACCTCTATCTAGCAGTGCCTTTAGCAAACAGTTTTCCTCAAGAATAGATGTCAGTTCACTAATAGAGTTAGTAGTGCAGGTATCAACATTAATAGTAGGTGAGGAGTAAGCCTTAGCTAAAGTGTCAAGATAAGTGACCTTGAGTGCCTCAAAGCTCTTTGTAAGGACAGTGAGTTTCTCTTCCTTGTCTTTGAGAGACAAAGATAGACGCTCACAGTCCTTAGAAAGGGAAGCATGAGAGTTCACTAGTCGGTTTTTATCATTTAGTAACTCTTTGCACACAGATTCAGCCTTTTTCAAGGAGGCAAGATCGTTAGCATGTTTATCAAGGTTTTCACCAACTTTTGAGCATAATGCATCATTTTGTGCTTCCTCATACAGGACTTTCTGCTCAAGGATTTAATTTCTTTCCTTCTCCTCAGTGATGAGGGTTTCGAGTTCCTTGATGGTATTGGTGTGCTTACTCACCACTTCCATAAGTATGCGAAACATAGTGAGCTTCTTTCCTTTAAGAGAGCACATAAATTTGTTTATTTTGGCACACATGGGATGATCTAAGTCATTATCCTCATAGTGATCTTCCGCATCAAGATACTCATCAGGTGAGGTAGAAGCTAGACTAAAAGAGTTTAACCGTGGAGTTACCTTAACCTTATCATGGGAGCTTTGGTCTTCCTCATCTCCCATGGCAGTCTTTGCCATCAAACATTTGTGGGCGTTGCCCTTGTAGTCTTTCATATAGTTGTAGCAAACAACATCACCACTTTTGTTGACTAGCCTCAAGGTGTTTTGTGTATCCTGAGCTACTCCGGCAACCCCACCAACGTCTTCTGGATCTGATTCTTCTTGTGCAACCATTGCTCTTCCATCTGTTCTCTTGAGCTTGGAGTTCATAGGATTTGGCAACTTCTTCTTTACAAAGGTCTTCGAAAACCTTGGTTTATCTTCTCTCTTCTCATAAGGGCAGTCATTGGGTGGTTGGTTTCCTCACAGTTATAGCATTTCCTTACCTTCTTCTTTGGGAATCTTCCCTTGAATTTTCCTACACTGAATTTCTTTACAAAGAGAGCAATGTCCTCATAAGATGGGCTTTCATCAGAGTCAACATCATCACCATCTTTGCAGTCATCATCACCCTCTTCTTCTTCACTTTCTTCTTCATCACATTCATGCTTGGCTTTCAAAGCAAGATTGATCTTTGACGTTGAAGTGCCATGCATGGCAAGGTGCTTTGTTGCATTTGCCTTTGATTCTTCAAATAATTGGAAAGTGGATATGATGTCATCTGGAGTCATTTCTTTGAACCCATGGTGCTGCGTCATGTCCCATACCATTTGATGGTGGTACGGAGCAAGAGCATGAAGTAACTTGTCCACGAGAAATCTCTTGGTCGGGTCGAAACCATCTTGCGTCTTGTCACAGTCACATGACTCAATGTCTGCGGCGAGAGTCATGAGCCGTTCTAGCAGTTTCTTGGGAGATTCACCCTTTTCCATACAGAAATTCTGTAATTGCCCCTTGGCAATTTCATATTGAGCAAGCCGAAGAGTGGAGGTACCGGCCTTGGTCCTTATAATGCTATCCCACAGTTCCTTGGCACTTGTGATGTGAATGTAAGGTCTCCGTTGCTTGTCATTCATTCCTTTTCCTATGCACATGATCGCGGTGTCATTGAGATGCTTGTCATAAGTTTCTCTGGGAGTGAGGCACCTTGGATCTACAGGATTGTACCCATGCTCGAGGATGTCCAACATCTCATCATTGGCGTACCTAAGATGATCCTGCATACCAACTCTCCACAAAGCAAAATCGGAATTGTCATCAAGCAAGGGAGGTTTTCTTCCAGGATTGTACTTAGGTTTCTCAACTTGAGATCTAGCATAAAGCCATGGAACATTGGTTTGGTTCCTTTCCGGAGGTTGTTGGCCAAATGAAGAACCGTGCACATGTGGCCCTGAGGCCCTCGGGGACATGGCTGTCCCCGTGGTTAATGATGCCAGTCTCATTTGGACCTAGGCCTCAAGAGAAGCATCATGCTCCTCTTTTTGCTTGGCAAGGGCCCGTTCCAGGTCCTCAGAGGTGAAGGACTTGACTTCCGTGGAAGTCTCGTCCCTCTCCACTGGAGCTACAGTAGAGGGAATCTCGTCCATCTCGCTCTAGGGCGGTTAAGTCACAAGAATAGAGCACGAGGCTCTGATACCAATTGAAAAGGATCGAGATGGACCTAGAGGGGGGGTGAATAGGTATAGTTCCAAATTTTAATAATTACTTCGCAATTTTAGGCAAAGGTGCGGAATATGAGTGTAGGCCTAATAATTGCTATGACAAGGAGTAAGCTATTTAGAGTGAAGTAAGGCAACCGGTAAACAATAATCAAATACAAGTGCGTAATAAGGATTAACACAAGTAGAGAGTTAGGGTTAGGAATAACCAAAACTCCAAGAGAGACGAGGATGTATCCCGATGTTCACTTCCTTGGAGGGAAGCTACATCACCGTTAGAGGGGCGGATGTTACCACGAAGGAACACCAACGCCACGAAGGCTCACCCTATTCTCCCTTTGAGATAACTCCACGAAGGCGTTTCTCAACCACTAGTGGTAAGCCTTGAGGTGGCTTCCAAACCTTCACAAACTTTCCGGGGGAAATCACAATGGTTTGATTCCTCTCCGAAGACTCCTACCGCCTAGGAGTCTCCAACCTCCAAGAGTAACAAGATCACGGGGATTGCTCAAAACTTGCTCAAATCACAAATCACTTTGGTGGAGAGGAGGAGAAGGAGACGATCTATCTTTTGATTGGAACAACACTCAAAGGGACTCACAAATGCTCTTGGGATCTAAGATTGAGTGTAGACAAGAGTGAGTGAGACGAAAGGTGTTCTTGTATGTGTTCTAGCTCCATTGGACACCCTCTCACGAAGTGGGAGGGGGTATATATAGTGGGGAGTGTAAAACAGCCGTTGGGGACACTTTAAGTCACACAGGGTTCGGACATCCGGCAGTTCACGGATGTCCGGGCGTCCACAGGGGGTCGCACGTCCGACAAGGGTCGGTCGTCCGAGGGCTATAGATATGTCTGGAATCTCTCAGAGTTGAACAGGGACCGGACGTCCGGAGAAGGCCGGAAGTCCGAGTTATTCGACTCAAACTTCTTCCGGTGCAAGATTCCGGATTTCCGAAAGGGGACGGACGTCCGGCCCTCGGACGTCCGGAGGGAGTCGGAAGTCCGAGTTATATGGCTCAAGTTCTTCTGGTGCAGGGCTCCGGATTTCCGAAAGAGGACGGACGTCCGGCCCTCGGACGTCCGGAGGGAGCCGGAAGTCCGAGTTATATGGCTCAAGTTCTTCTGGTGCAGAGCTCCGGATTTCCGAAGCTTGTCGGTCGTCCGACCCTCGACCGGCCCTCGGACATCCGGAGGGAGCCGGAAGTCCGAGGCATTAGTCCTGTTTTGAGATAAGAGCAGAGTAGTGAAGATGTGGTATTGAGCAGAATAGTGAAGATGTGGTATGAGCAAATTCATCGCAAAACCTGTGATCCCCTCTTAATAGTGCGGGATCCCTATACTCAAGAATAGTAAACTTAAAAGGATAGTCTACATCATCTTTTCTCAATCCCGAGCCTTCTTGACATATAAATCCCGATCTTCTCAGACCACCTTGGCACATAATTCTCAGTCTACTAAAGTACTTGTCATCCTGAGATACACTCAACAAATAGGATTAGTTTCCTATGTATGTGTTTTCATTAACACCAAAGTCGATTAGGGGCATAACATGCACTTTCATGATGTTCTACCGAGTGGGCCCAGAGATACCTCTCCGTCGCACGGAGTGAAAAATCTCAATCTCGATTCGTACCAACCCAACAGACACTTTCGGAGATACCGTAGTGCACCTTTATAGTCACCCAGTTACGTTGTGACGTTTGATACACCCAAAGCACTCCTACGGTATCCGGGAGTTGCACAAACTCACGGTCGAAGGAAAAGACACTTGACATTAGAAAAGCTTTAGCATACGAACAACACGATCTAGTGCTATGCTTAGGATTGGGTCTTGTCCATCACATCATTCTCCCAATGATGTGATCCCGTTATCAATGACATCCAATGTCCATGATCAGGAAACCATGATCATCTATAGATCAACGAGCTAGCCAACTAGAGGCTTGCTAGGGACACATTGTGATCTATTTATTCACACATGTATTAGTGTTTCCTGTTAATACAATTATAGCATGAACAATAGACGATTATCATGAACAAGGAAATATGATAATAACCATTTTATTATTGCCTCTAGGGCATATTTCCAACATTCGAGCCGTCTATCAGACCCTCCACGCCGCCGCCAATCCAAAACTAGATGGTGACCCGCTGCTGCCAACCGCGTCGCGCCGCCGCCCAAACCAGGCAAACCGCCGCTCGCCATCATTTGTGACCGGGCTGCCCGACGCACCTGCACCGGCCAATAAAGTGAAAATAGGTTGCCCAAAATCTGAAGTTCCAATTGAACTCGGGGTTGCGAAACGAGGCGTTGTTGTTGTCATTTCCAAGAGGTGGCAATAATGTAGCAATGCATGCATCCCCTCGCGCTCCGGTCGGTCGAGAACTCCCTCACCTAACCCTTATCTCAGCCATGATTGCATGAGTAAATAAAAGGAGCCGTGGTTACTCCATTGTCAGTCCTGCCTCGGTCTTCGAGTGCTCCTTCATAGACGATGCTCTGAAGAGAGAATGGACATCGTAGTGACGTCATTGTCCAATATGAAATACCAGATCCTAGGGTATCCCCGGGAGCAACACGAGCAGGTTGACAGTAGTTACATAATGATGTCATCATCAAGGTAATGATGGAGAACGTTGCCATCGCCTGCCGTCGACACGGTTTTCATCGGTAACTATGTCTCCCAACCTCGCAGCCGGGACTAGATGACTGATCTCGAGAACCAATCATCCAGCCTTAGACCGACAACCTCCGACGGAGGAGATGGCCACCACAGCCGGATGTACTGGTGAGAACAGATGTGACCGGAGTTGCCACCGAGCCGTCTACCAGACCCTTCATGACGCCGTCAATGCAAAACCAGATGGCGCGCCGCCGCCCGCCATCGTGTGTGACCTGGCTGCCCGACGCTCCTGCACCGGCCAAAAAAGTGAAAATAGCTAGTCCAAAATATGAAGTTGCAATTAAATTCGGGGTTGTGAAACGAGGCGGCGTTGTTGTCATTTCCGAGAGGTGGCAGTAGTGGCGGCAATGCATGCGTCCCTTCGCGCTCCGGCCTGTCGAGAACTCCCCTCCCGTCATGGCAGTGGCAGTGCAGCATGGAGGTGCTCCTCCTCCTCCATCTCCTGTTGTTCCTCCTTCGCCTCCTTCTCTAGCTCCGTCCGCCGACGGCCTTCGGCGTGCTCTGCCCGTAGGTGCTGCGACTTTCAGTGCAGGAGGTAGGCTTCCTCCTGCTCCGGTGTCGCGCCAAAGCTTTGGGCGACGCGCTGACCCACTCGTGGAGGCAGCCCGTCCATTGGTAGACCTCTTGCTGCTGCTCCGTGGGATCGGTCTTTGATGGAGGTGGCACGACACACACAGTCGCCGGCGGCGGACAGGGCGATGACATCCGTGAGCCGCTCATGGTACGCAGTCTCCTCCTCGTCAGCCTTGCACCGCTCTTCCTCCTTGCTCTCGCGGAGAATAGCTTCCAGCGTCGCTTGGTAGGCGGCCTCAGCCTCCTGGTCCTCCTCGCTGGCAACATGCGGGGGCGGCGGAGGGGCCCCTGGCTACACGTCGCGCACGCCATGCTGGCGCTGCTCCTCGTGCTCGACAGCGAACCAGAGCTCCCAGTGGGGAGAGTCAGCCGCGTAGGTAGGGTTGAGCCGTTGCTCCAGCGTTAGCAGACGCCAACGACGACTCACCTCCTCCGCGTGCAACCGCGTCGACTTCGGCACGGCCGACACCGGGATCCTCTCTTGATGCAGATGCCAGTGGTGTGGGAGGGTGACATCAAGGTACGGCACCGGGACGGGTGCTCCCAGTGCCACCATGCTTGGTGCACCGGGACGCTGACACGCTGACGAGACTGGCGGGAAGACGTTGGCGGGGAGATCGTGCGGGGGTAGACGGGGGCCTTGCCCTTGTTTTGGAAGGAGCCGGCCATGGCACACGGTGGTAGGGTTTGGTCACCGATGAGGTGGCGGGATGGGGACGGGTGGGTTCTGAAAGGAGATGAGGCGGAACCCACCGCATGCTCCTCGACCGCTGATGCGTGGGTCCGAGGAGGGCGTCTCCATAAATTATGTTGACCGTAGGTGGTTAGGATGGACACAGAGAGGACGCTTCGCGTCCGCAATGACGCATTTCATTTCGAAATTTAGACCGAAAATGGATCGACACAGACACAAAACGAACACATTTTGGTAATGGGTCAACACGTTGGACCATCATTTTGTCCGCACAGCCATAAACGGATGACGACGGACAAAATGGATTAAAGTTAGCTTTTGTAAACCGTGAAGGAGGGAGTAACGAGCGCGCGTTAGAACGCGCGATTTCCAACAGGCAAAAGCTTGTCCTTTTTAGCAAGGTAAACGCTTCCACCCGGTGCGCCGGCCGAATCGTTCGGCCGGTCGCGCACGGGCCGCGCGCCTCGCTGGCCAGGTGCATGCAATATTTTTTCGTCAGATTTGCTCCAACCATGTGTGAATTTGATACAAACGCTTTCCATTTTGCTACAATCTGTGTATTCAAAAAGCTACATCCACGTTTGGTTGTAACTCGAGTTCGTTGAATTTTTTCTACAACCGGTGTTTTGACTTTTGCTACAACCGTGTTATTTTTTGCTACAACCGGCATCATTTTTTGCTGCAACCGTTGACTAAAAAAGTTGCATACACGTTCACGTAGATATTTGCTACAACCGGCGTTTGAGTTTTGCTACCACGCACCATCAACTTCCTTTTTTTTCTACGATCACGTAGATATTTGCTACAACCGGCGTTTGAGTTCTGCTACCACGCACCATCAACTTCCTTTTTTTTGTAACATCACGTAGATATATTTTTTTATACAATTTTTTTGTTCCAACCGTTGACAAAAATTGCTGGGTCGTGAACGAAATTTGTTGCATCGAGAAAAAAATTGCTGCATGAAGATCAAACGGCACGGTCCGCCTACAGCTGGCGGATCGGATGGCCCGCGCGCAGCCGGCCGAATTTCAACCGGCGCGCCGGCGCAGAGCATCGTCCTTTTAGGCTGGTTGTAATGGAATTATCATATACTAGTATCATACATATGATACTAGTGTATGATACTCCATCCGTAATGATAGTATCATGTGCTAGTATCATAAAACGGTTCATTTATTGTCATGCAGACACATAGTAGCACAACATTTAATATGATACGGTATCATAATATGATACTCAACCCTCTTTTTCTTGATTTAATTTCATGGCACCTCATCAAATATGCCTAGTTGGCATGCATGATACTACTACTTAGAGCAAGTACAATAAGGTACAGTCAGCAGGCTGTAGGGATTAAAATACTATATTTTTAATGAGTTGGATGAGAGAGAAGAGGAGAGAGAAGGAAAGCGGGCTCTTCGTGAAGAGTCGGCTCTAACACGTGCTCTTATGTGCTTTATGAGAATGAATGGTGGGTCATATATGATAAAAGTAGTACTCTTTTATAGCTAACTATTGTACGAGCTAGCTATAAGATGGGCTATAAGACAACGACAAACCAGAATATTATTTTAAAGATTGTAATCCTGAGTTTCTTTGATGGGCTTTAGTGGCACAAATAGACGTGGATCAACCATAGTTGTGGCCCATGCCTATAACTAAAAGCATATAAATTTCAACCAGAACGGCTGAAAAAACATGATGACAAAATGATAAGTTAAGCCTCGTAGTAGTTATAACCACGCGTTGCCTTCAACCTAGCACGCGGTAGAGAAAGAAATGAATTCCGCAAAAGATGAATATGATATATATTTTCATGTATTCACAATTAAACACAGCTATTTTAACTCGAAGTTGGATAATTTTTACTATATAAGTTACACACAACATGTATACTAGATTTTTTTTTATATTTAAGATCCTGTTCATATTAGCCTAATCGCAAAGGATTGTTAGCACCGGGTTAACGGAAATTCCCTCGGAGAATGGAGAGGAGGGCATCTCGATTCATCATTTCTCCCGTTCCTTGATTTGGAAATCCGGTGAAACCGAGCGAGCAGCCCACGTGAGAGCAAATACCTCGTCGTCTCAGACACACTTATTCACGAGAAGCTGCTAGAAAAAAACATTTATTCACGAGAAAGAAAGAAAGGAAGAAAAAGAAGGGCAGCTCCTTTGGTTCATCCATCATTCTTCCCCATGATTTGGATGACGCGCACACCTCTCCCCACGACTCGACTCACAGCATCTCCAACGGCAGGTAAAAAATCCTTGCCCAATAAATTTTTTAGCGCGTCACTGTAGCAGTTTTGAAGCGCGGGGACCGGAGCATCTCCAACAGACGCGCGCTAGTGCGGCGCCCAATCCAGTCCGATCCAGCGGTCCCATCTGCAGCCGCTCAGAGTTTGATGCACGCGCAAGCCGGCGCACCAAATATGCTGCGCGCGATAGCGTTTTTAAGCGCGCGCCCAGAAGTTTTTAGCGCGCACAGCGTTTTGCAGTTTCTGCTGGAGCAGTCCGGGGCCCAAAAAACGAATCTTTTATCGTGCGGAGCAGTTTTTGGGCGTCTGTTGTAGATGCTCTCACAAGGTCACAAGCCAAGGCAACGAGACAACCAACGAGCGTGGAAAGCTCCCTCTTCCCCCTCATCCTGTAGACTCGACTGTGGGTAGCCTCCCTCCCTCCCTCCTAGATTCGATTCCTTTCCTCCGCTTCCGCCCCACCGCCAAAGGGAGAGAGAGGGGAATAGTAGCCTCGTGCCTACCCCCATTCATTGTCAGCTACTTTGGTGAGAGCTACTACTGTAGGAGAGATGCAAGCGCGATGTGGGGTTCGCCGCCGTTCCGCCCGGCTGCAAGCCCTTGGACGAGCAGGAGTTCCGCCCCACCGCCAAAGGGAGAGAGAGGGGAATAGTAGCCTCGTGCCTACCCCCATTCATTGTCAGCTACTTTGGTGAAAGCTACTACTGTAGGAGAGATGCAAGCGCGATGTGGGGTTCGCCGTCGTTCCGCCCGGCTGCAAGCCCTTGGACGAGCAGGAGTTCCGCCCCACCGCCAAAGGGAGAGAGAGGGGAATAGTAGCCTCGTGCCTACCCCCATTCATTGTCAGCTACTTTGGTGAAAGCTACTACTGTAGGAGAGATGCAAGCGCGATGTGGGGTTCGCCGTCGTTCCGCCCGGCTGCAAGCCCTTGGACGAGCAGGAGTTCCGCCCCACCGCCAAAGGGAGAGAGAGGGGAATAGTAGCCTCGTGCCTACCCCCATTCATTGTCAGCTACTTTGGTGAGAGCTACTACTGTAGGAGAGATGCAAACGCGATGTGGGGTTCGCCGCGGTTCCGCCGGCTGCAAGTCCTTGGACGAGCAGGAGCGGATCTCATTAGCGCGCTCCCCGACGACCTGCTCCTCCTCATCCTCGCCCACCTCCCCTGCGTCAGCGCCGCCGCGCGCACCGGCGTCCTATCCCGTCGGTGGCGCAGTCTCTGGCCCCGCCTCCGCCAGATCGTCTTCCGCGTCGTCCCGCTCCGCTCGCTTGAGGCGGCGCTCGGCCGCTTCCCTCGTCCCCCGCCCGCTGTTAGCCTCCTCGACATACGCGTCCCCATCTCCAAGGAGCAGCGCGCCGACGACGCCAGCGTCAACTCGCTGCTCCGCGCCGCGGCGCTGCTCGAGCCGGAGAGGTTCGTCTTTCATCTTCCCTCGGAGTTAATCGACGTCATCGTCGTCGTCAACCTGCCTTGCTTCCACCGCGCCTCCTTCATCGACCTGGAGCTTTGCCACGTCTTCCTCCTCGTGCCAGCCGGCGCCGACTTCGCCGCACTCGACACGTCTGCCTTGCTTCTACCGCGCCTCCTTCATCGAGCTGTACCTTTGCAACTTCCTCCGCGTGCCAGCCGGTTCCGACTTCGCCGCACTGGACACGCTGTGCCTCTCCTACTGCAATGTTGCCATTGACCGCTTGCTCTCCTGCTGCCCTCGCCTGTGCAAGCTCTACCTCGCCTGGGTTTCTTTCTTCAACGGCCACCTCACCGTCAAATCGGCGTCGCTGCAGGAGCTTTGGCTGACCTCGCCTGCGGGCCGTATCTTGCAGATAGCAACTATCGACACCGAAACCCCCGTGCTTAAGCAATTGATCTTTGGCTCCTTTTTCGCTCCGGATGACATTTCCGTCTTGGCACCGATGCTGGAGAAGGTTTGGTGGCGCTGCTACTTCAAGTTCAAGATGCCAGTTGTGTTTGATCTTTGGCTGCTCGAGCAGGTGTCACTAAAGACGGCAAAGGGACAAGGACAGCTCCGTTCGCTGCACATTCATGCTTGCGCCGTTCGTCCCTTCTCTTGCTATGTTTTCTGCATTCTCTGACTACAATAAATTTTGCGAATGACATATATAATATACCCTGCCAAATTGTTTTTTCAGAGATTGTCTAATTTTCGCGGCGGCAAGGTCGACGCCTTTACACAGGAGATAGAGAAGCATCTGATTGTGAAGTTTTCTGTTTTGGAGCTATGTCTCACAACAAACGGGCATGGTTTTGGACCACTCGCCTTTCATCTCCTTGGGATGGATCGAATTCGTCGTGCTACTCGAAGGCTCAAGATCACCCCACAGAGAACAATGGTAACTATCTGCTCTGTTTATTTCCCCAACAATACATTCTCTAGTAAATAATACACATTTTTTTTTGCCTTTAGGTGAACAATGCGGAGTGCCCATTTGATTGTCCTTGTGAGCCTGAGGGCTGGAGATCAAACACTGTATCCTTGACTGCTCTCGAAGAACTGGAGATCAATGGCTTTGGAGGAGATGATCATGAACTTGGTTTCCTGAAACCGATGTTCAAATGTGCGCCAATGCTCAAAAAACTGACCGTGAAGCTCTCACACAAGGCCTCATCACGTAATGATGGATGCACAAAATTATACAACATTGTCAAGGCTTGTTCTTCCGTGGAACTCAGTGTTTATCTTTCCTCTGGTGAGTATGTTCTGCATGCCTGGTTAGCATGCTTCTAGATCTAACAACGACATAGCTAGTAATCCTCGTTAAGTTTCACCAAAACCTAAAGTCAAGCGGTAAGTTTTTTCATGTCATGCAAACTCTCTAATGTGATATAAATGTCGCATGGACAGACCAATTATCTGATGCATATGTTGTTAGTGATAATCTTGTCTAGTAGTAGATTACTTAGTTTTCAGCTCAATTGTTTAGTCCGGCTAGGAGGTGTCTTGGCTATAGACTAGTATGTGAGTCGGAGTCAGTTAGTAGGTTTGCTTGTACGTGTCTTATTAGGACACCGGAGATCAAGGTAGCCTGAGGAGTTCCAACATATGTACCCCGAGTATTAGCTAAATATGCTTGCCAGTGAATTTGTGGGGGCTCATATCTTTATCAAATAGAAGCTTAATAGCGTAGTAGGCGATGAATGATTTGAATGTTTTAGGCAGGCTTCTTTACCTTAGTTGGCCTCTGTTTGCAATGTTCTGTATGGATGCCCGTGTATTTTGCATCTGTATTTAGTAGACCAAAAGGTAGTTTCTAAGTTTCATAAAGGTAGCTGTCCCATCTGAATTTCAGTATCGATAAAGTTGGTTTCTATGCTGAATTCTGTTCTAGGAGCACTTTGGTATATTTGTTCTTTGCTTTTACTATGTATTGCGTTTTGTCTGGCAATGGCAGCAAAATTTACTCATACAATGACTCTACGTTTGCAGCACATTACAATGCTAACCAGAGCTTATTTCAATTTGCGTCCTCTACAGGATTAATGCTTGGCTGGCCAAATTGCCCCTCAGGATGATTTCCATTGTTACGTCTGGACCCATGGCGACAAGATCATCCTTTCCAACTATGACCAACTCTGTTTCCCCAACTCTGTTACCTGGTCATCTTAGTATTTTGCTTTGTTGCTTCAACCGATTATCTATCTTAGGTGTTGTTATGTCTGTGTACTGAAGCATTATGTATTTCTGTAAGTTGTGCACCCGATTCAGTACTCAACTTAGTCACCGGTCACCGTGCGCTTTCACCAAACGTAGATTGTGCCGCAGTAGATGTTCACGCTGCAGTTGTTTATCTTTACACAAACAGGATCAGCTTTCTGGTCTGTTCGCCTTCTGAACTTGAGAGTTGCTTTTGTTTCAACTACTGCAATCTATCCGATGGATGGTAAGAGTTCCCTCACAAGTGCAAGTCATAATGTTTGCTGTCATTTCATATATGTCCATGAAACTGACTAGTGAATCCCGCTTCTCATTCCAGGTATATATACAGAGGGGAGCCGCACGTGCCCGGCACGTCCGAGGTGATGGCGTTAGACTAGGAAAGTCCCTGTGGACTAGGGACGCTAGTTATAACTGATTACAATGGATAACCATCAACATTAGTGTACAACATACGTGCGCTAGGTAAGACGTTCAGACAACTGATTACAATGGATAACCATCAACACTAGTGTACAATATAGAAGTTCAGACAACTGATTACAATGGATAACCATCAACACTAGTGTAGAATATACGTGCGCTAGGTAAGACGTACAGACTGGTGCGAAAGTCACGAAACACCAAAGAAGGCAGGTCGTTGGTGAAGACATCGGCAAATTGTGATGAAACACCAAAGAAGGCAGGCCCTTGGTGAAGACATCGGCAAACTGTGATGTCGTCGGGACATGCAACACCTTGACCTCATCGAGTGCCACGCGGTCGCGAACAAAGTACAGGTCAATCTCCACATGCTTGTCGCGCTGATGTTGGATGGGGTTGGAAGATAGATATACAACGCTGACATCATCACAACACACAATCGTGTCTCGACGAGGAGGTCGGTGAAGCTCGGCGAGAAGCTGACGAAGCCAACACGACTCAACGACGCAGTTGGCGACTGTGCAGTACTCTGCCTAGGCGCTAGAACGGGACACGGTGTGTTGCCTCTTAGACGACCACCCCACCCGACCGCACCCCACCGTTCTGGTGATCCTTTGGCTTGCGCTCAAGCTCCATGCAACGTTGCCTAGCCTTCTTCTTCCTCTTGTGCTCTTGTTGCTGAGTCCACCATGGGGGAGGAGGACCTCAATCCCCCTCGCGCCTCGATTGTTCTTGGGACCCTTTGCGGTGCTTCCCGTCATCATGGTCTCCTTGGCGCCCACGCATCGACAACTTAGCCTTGTCACATAGCTCCCGCTCCCAATAGTTGCTTTCGGCTTCATCTCTTTTTTCACTTACAGTTCTCTATATTTATGTGAACCAGTTCACCCTCTAAACTCAAGAATTGCTTTCGAATTCGTCTTTTTTTTCACTTACAGTTCTCTATATTTATATGAACCAAATTAGTTTTAATCTATTCACCCTCTAAACTCAAGAGTTGCTTTAGGCTTCAGCTCTTTTTTCACTTACTGTTCTCTATATTCATGTGAACCAAATTAGCTTTCTGATCTATTCACCCTCTAAACTCAAGAGTTGTTTTTGGCTTCGTCTTTTTTTTCACTTACAGTTCTCTATATTTATGTGAACCAAATTAGCTTTCTGATCTATTCACCCTCTAAACTCAAGAGTTGCTTTCAGCTTCATCTCTTTTTTCACTTACGGTTCTCTATATTTATGTGAACCAGATTAGCTTTCTCATCTATTCACCCTTTAAACTCAAGAGTTGCTTTCAGCTTTGTTGTGCCACCGTCCCCTGCCCACGCTTGCAGCGTCGCCGTCCCACGCTCGCGCCTACATCACCGCCACCACTGCCCCCACCCCGGCACTGGCAAGCTCGCGCCCCAGGCCTGCCGGCAAACCAGTGCTCACCGCGCCATCGATCCACGCTCCGACAAACCAGTGCTCACCGTGCCGACGACCCATGCCAGCGCTTGTAGCTTCATCGTCCTGTACCTGCGCCTACAGTGTCCATCGACCCCGTGACAGCCCGACGCCGACGTTCCAGAAGATTCCCCCCTTCTATTCCGTTTTCGTCATGTGGGTATTTTCTTTTGACGCATCATCATCGCATCATCTGCATTGCATCGGCATCTCCGTTGCCGCCAGTTTTCAAACTTGCATCCGTTAGTAGTTGTCAGTTCTCGTCGTTGACCGTTCTGAGCCCGACCGCACACGCACGCGCCCGCGGCTTCGTTCGAACCCTGTTTTAAAAGTGTGCGTAAAACTTTCTCTGATCGAGTTGAGATTTGACGTGCGGTCTTATTTTTATATAGCTAGGCCGCCTGTCGAGTTTCGTCGCGATCGGAGTTCGTCTCGTACCCGAACGGTCGACCGTAGCGGCACCGTATTCGATCTACCGTCGGACGTGTTCCGGTGTTTTAAATTGTGTTGCCACGCCGCCCGTTCTCCCTCTCGTCTCCGGTTATCCCCTCTACACGGCCGCGTACCCATACCCGCGTTCGGAATCGTCCGAATCCGACCGCACGGTTGGATCCGGAACGCGATTTCGGGTAACCTAGCCCCCCGTTTGTCTATATATAGGCCCCCATGTCATTATGTTAGACAGCCACTCTCTCATCCTCGTTTTCCGCGCAGCCCCACCAAACCCTAGTTCTCCCGCATTCTCTCTCTCCTCTATCAACCTCTGCGCAGCCGCCGGGCCCGCCAGGCCCAGATCGGGCCCGGTCGAGCCAAGATCCGCCGCCGGCTCGCGAGCGCGCCTCCGCACCCGTGCTCGAGGGCAGCAGCCCGAGCCCCCGGATCCCGCCGTCTCCTCGACGCTACCCCGCCGCCGGAAGCCTCCCTGCCGGAGCTGCAGTCGGCCGGTCCTTCACCGGTGCCCCGCCTCCGCGTCGCCGGACCCAAGTCGCCGCCACCTCGGCCCCTCCGTCCTCCGCCAGCCTCGAGCGGTAGCCGCCATGGAGACCCGCCGCCGACCGCCGGTGCCTCGCTGTCCCCGGGATCTGGCCGGGATCGAGCCCTCGGCCTTGTCCTGCTGGTGCCTCGCCACCCGTCCCCGGTGCCCCGCCTCCTCGCCGGGATGCCCACCGCCGCCGCCCTGGTTCCCGCTCGGGAGGAGCCCGACGGGAACCGCCCCGCTCCCGCACCGCGTGTGGCCGCTCGGCTGGGCCCCGAGCCGGCCCAGCTACGCGCCTCCAGTGCCCCGGCCCAACCGGCCTGGCCAGGCGAGGCCACCTCAGTCCAGCTGGCCCCTCCAGCCACCTCCTCCCCTCGGCGCTAGAGCCCATCACCAAGCCGCGGCCTAGATCCTTTCGGCCCAAGGTGAGGCCCCTCTCTCGCCTAACTCACGCACTAGGCGCTAGGTTTATCCTGTGCCCCCCCCCCCCCGGTGAAGCCCAATAGTGTTTTTTTTAGTTTTAGAATTTAATTAATTTCAGTAAATAGTCGAATAGTGTTTTGCCCGTAGTTTTTATTCCTTATGTCGGAACGAGGTGTGTAGCATATGGATTTCGTGTAGAATTTTGCGTAGATTACGAATTTACAACTTGCATATTTGTTTGACATAGATTAGTGTGCCATATGCATAGGTCAACGTGTTGTTTCTATGGGATATGTCCCGTATTTATTTTCCGCGCGAGTTTGAATTGCTCGGATGCCGTAGAATAAATGTCCATGTTTTAGGAATCATTTTTCCCATGCTTTTAGAGAAGTCATTTGTATTTTTGCGTGTAGGGATTGCCGGTAGATTATTTTCCCGTGTATAGGTATTTTTCTCGCATTTATGTGTGGCTTTATTTTGTGTTGCAACCCCACACAAAATAAGTTTTAGCTTTTGAGTAAGTTAGTTCGCGAGATATTTTGCCGTGATGCCCTTTTGTTTAATTCGTAGGATTTATTCTGTGCTTCGTTTAAAGGAGTTGTCAACTAGAGAGTTGATCTTGGATATTTTGTTTAGCCCCTGGCATTTTTGGTTGCAATAGAAATGCATGTTTAGGTGTTGTTTGCTTGCTCTCAAGTTGCTAGAAATAGTGCTGCTTTAGAGGAGCTGAAATATTTCTAAGTCTGGAATCTGTTATATTTTGTTGCTGTTTTGTTTTGCTTCTATCTTTAGAACTGTAGCTCTTTTGAGGTTGGTCCAATGGAGTTAGTTGTACCCCTTGTGTTTCTATAGCATGCTGTAAATTTTCATGCCATTTGGAGTCATGTAGCTTAGGATTTTGCTGCTGTCAATATTGCTTCAGGTCGAAAACTGCACTTTCATGAGGTGTAATTTTCACTAAGTCTGAAATAGTGTGTGAGATGCCATTTTGTGTCTTCTTTCCCTAGTGCTCCTTGCTGCCATGCTAGTTGTTGTTAGTTGTTTGTAGTAGTGCTTCTTGCCCTCTTTCGTGCCATGTCTTGCTTGAGTTTATCGGAGTTGTGTAGCTCGTAGTTGTGGGGCGTATAATATGCTATGTGGCTGATTTTGGCAGATTGTAGTCATTTCTTGTTTTGCTTGTAGATGTTGAACCGTAGCTCCGTTTTGATCGAGTCCTATATGAAACTTGCTTAGAATCTTGTGTAGTTTCATTTTATCTTGCTGGTTGTTTGTTTTGAAGTGTTCGTAGCCATCGTTGCACACATATTGCATTCATGCCATCATATCTTGCGGTGCTTGTATCTTTTGATCCGTAGCTCCGTTGGAGATGATCTCTATGTGTAGATTGATTGAAATGACGCGTAGAATCACGTGAACCTATTTGTTTTGCTGTTTAACAACTAATTAAATGTGTTAGTTCAGATCTGGACAGAATTGTAAATTAACATGTGAGGTCGTCTCGGAGGTGCTATATGTCATTTCCGACCTCATTTAAAATGCCTAGATAGGTAGTTTAATTGCGCTTCACCTCTTGCCATGTTTAATCACATTTAATATTGCCGTGTATCTAATCGGGATAGAACTAAATAAATAAACGTGAAGTTTCGTCAATATGCAACTTGTTGCATATTGAACTTCACTTAATGTGTAGTGATTGATTGTGTGAATTGTCATGCCGTGACTTGCATGTATTCAGCTGCTCATGCATCATTTGTGTTGTGCATCGTGTGGTGAATTCCGTGTGTTGATTTGTGTTTCCGGTTTGCTTCTTCTCGATAGAGTTCCGCAGCGTGCCGGATTGTGAGGACCCGTTCGACTACGTCGGTTCGTCTGCTTCACGGAGTCATTCTTCTTCCAAGCGGGATCTCAGGCAAGATGATCATTTCCCAAGATATCATTACTATCATTGCCATGCTAGTTTTATCGCTTCTATCGATTATGTCTCGTTGCCTACCACCTGTTAAACATCGGCCTCTCAACAATGCCATGAAACCTTCAACCTGTTCAACCTAGCAACCCACTGATTGGCTATGTTACCGCTTGCTTAACCTTGTGTTAGCGTTGCTAGTTGCAGGTGTAGTTGCTTCCATGTGAAAGCATGGGTTCCTTGTTATATCACCATATTTAAATGCTATTTAATTTAATGCACCTATATACTTGGTAAAAGGTGGAAGGCTCGGCCTTTCTAGCCTGGTGTTTTGTTCCACCTTTGCCCCCTTAGTTTCCGGCTATCGGTGTTATGTTCCATAATCGAGCGCTCCTAACACGATCGGGGTTGTTATGGGGACCCCCTTGATAATTCATTTTAGATTAAGACTGGTCTGGCAAGGCCCAACTTTGGTACTACATTTGCCTAATCACCTAATAAAATTGCATAGGGACTTCCCGGGCCTCGAGGATAATTTAATCAACCCCCGGGCCAGTGCTCCTCATGAGTGTTGGTCCAAATTGGCAGACTACGAGGCCACCGCGGGGCAACCCGAGGTTTGGTTCTCCTAATGTGACCCATCCGCCGTGTCCTGAGAACGAGGTACGCGACTCCTATCGGGATCGTCGACACGTCGGGCGGCCTTGCTGGGTTAGTTTTACCTTTGACGAAATATCTTGTGCATCGGGATTCCTGTGATGCTTTGGGTAATCTCAGAGTTGAGGTTTTCCACTAGGGAATCCGACGAGATCGCGAGCTTCGTGATTGAGGATTTCTATGCGGCTTGTGGTAATTTGTGATGGACTAGTTGGAGCACCCCTGCAGGGTTAAATCTTTCAGAAAGCCGTGCCCGCGGTTATGTGGCAACGTGGAAAACTCTGTTTAACACTGGTTCTAGATAACTTGAAGTTAACTTAATTAAAACTCGCGGTTATGTGTGCTTAACCGTGACTGTCTCCTTCGTGAGTTCTTACTCCGATCGAGGACACGGTGGGGTTATGCCTGACGTAGGTAGGTGTTCAGGATCATTCTTTTGATCATCAGTAGTTGACGTCCGTTATGCGTAGATCTTCCCTCTCTTACTTCTTGTACTCGTAAGTTAGCCACCATAAATATATGCTTAGCCGCTGCTGCAACCTCACCACTTAACCATGCCTCACCCATTAAGCTTTGCTAGTCTTGATACCTTTGGAAATGAGATTGCTGAGTCCCCTCTGGCTCACAGATTACTACAACACTAGTTGCAGGTACAGGTAAAGGTTACTTGACGCGAGCGCGTTGATTGTATATTTGGAGTTGCTTCTTCTTCTTCTTCTTCTTCTTCGATCTAGGATGGGTTCCAGGCCAGCAGCCTGGGATAGCAAGGATGGACGTCGTTCTTATTTTTCTCGTTTGTTTTCGTCCGTAGTCGGACCCTGCTCTTACTCTTGATGATTATGTAATGTAGTGAAGTGACTCTGATGTAGCTTGTGGCGAGTGTAAGCCAACTCTGTATTTATATCTCTTCTTTTCAATACATGTACTTGTAATGATATCCATTCTTGCGACACGACGAGATGCGCTTCTATCCCTGACGAGGCCTTCGTGCCAAATTGAGGATAGGGTCGCATCTTGGGCGTGACAGACCCCTTCCCCTGAGGTGCGCCGCCGCCCTGTCGTCGTCGTGTCCAGCTCGGGCTAGCAGCCCACCACCAACCAAACATACGCATGTGTAGTTGTTACCTCCAGTAGTCGTTAAATGTGGAGGAAAAGAAGAAATGATGAAAATAGATGAAAGGGTTGCTGGTGGGGCCAGCTTCCACTTCATCATATTGTCTATGAAGGCATGCCAAATCAGCCTAACTGGTGGGGCCATCTTACACAAATGATGAAAATAGACACGACTCAATTCCGCATTAGTGCGATTTGTTACTCACTAGCCATAGTCACTACAGGAATCAAAGAATTTGTCATCTGCCTGATCTTTGCCGTCTGTTGGCTGATTGCAAATATACTCTTTGCCACCAGTCCCTTCTTTGTCGTCCGCTGACGGACGACACAGAAGGACCAAACAGACGACAAAGACATAGCTGATGGCAAAGATGGTCCGGGCAGACGGCAAAGAGACACCGCATTTGGAGCCGTCACATTTGCCATCAGGGACCTCTTTGCCGTCTGCCTAGACCCTCTTTGCCGTTAGCTTGACGCCCTGGCGGGCGACAAAGAGCATACTTTGCCACCTGTAATAAAAAGGCGGACGACAAAGAAGAAACACACCACGCGGATTGATCCACGGATCGATGACGTGGCGGCCCCTCCTAACCCACGCAGCCCCACCATGCAGCCCCACCCACTCACGGACTCACCCATGCAGCCCCACCCCACCCACTCACTAATAATTAACTAGAGCAATGCTACATCTACGTAAATGTTTACGCAAGTTTACGGGATAGTATGATTTGTCAATCATTGATTTGATTAAGAGTAGGGTGAGGCCCACCCACCCCTGAAAATCAGGGGGGCATGTTTAGATTAGTTGGAAGGTTTAGTAATCGTAAGTAAGATTTAGTAGGTCTAGCATTTTCGAATTAACTAACACCCCCACCTACACATCTGTTGGGGAACGTCGCATCGGAAACAAAAATTTTCCTACGCGCACGAAGACCTATCATGGTGATGTCCATCTACGAGAGGAGATTTGGATCTACGTACCCTTGTAGATCGCACAACAGGAAGCGTTAAGAAACGCGGTTGATGTAGTGGAACGTCTTCACGTCCCTCGAACCGCCCCACGAACCGTCCCGCGATCCGTCCCACGATCCGTCCCGCGGTCCGTCTCATGATCCGTTGCACGAACCGTCTTGCGATCCGTCTCACGATCCGTTCCGATCTAGTGTCGAACGGACGGCACCTCCGCGTTCAGCACACGTACATCTCGATGACGATCTCCACCTTCTTGATCCAGCAAGAGGGGGCGGAGAGGTAGAAGAGTTCTCCGGCAGCGTGGCGGCGCGCCGATGGTGGTGATGATCTACTCCGACAGGGCTTCGCCTAAGCCCCGCAAAAATACGATCTAGAGGAAAAACTGTGTGGTATAGGGTCGAGCAGCACGTGGCAAAGTTGTGTCTAAAAAACCCTCAATACCTCTAGTATATATAGGAGGGAGGGAGGGGGGAGGCAGCCTCAAACCCTCAAGGTTTGGCCGAAATTGGAGGTGGAGGAGTCCTACTCCAATCCTACTTGGAGTAGGATTCCACCTTCCCACTTGGAAACTCTTTCCACCTTGTGTTTTTTCCTTCTCAAACCTTATGGGCCTTAGTGGGTACTTATTCCAGCCCACTAGGGGCTGATTTATCTCTTCCCATAGCCCATGAGACCCCTTGGGGCCTGACACCCCTCCCGATGGTCCCTGGCACCCCTCCCGGCACTCCCGGTACACTACCGATGAGCCCAAAACTTTTCCGGTGACCAAAACAGGACTTCCTATATATAAATCTTTAACTCTGGACCATTCTGGAGCTCCCCGTGACGTCCTGGATCATATCCGGGACTCTGAACAACTTTTGGTTACCAACACCTATAACTCAACTATACCGAAACGTCACCGAACCTTAAGTGTGCAGACCCTGCGGGTTCGAGAACTACGCAGACATGACCCGAGACACTCCTCGGTCAATATCCAACAGCGGGCCTGGATGCCCATATTGGATCCTACATATTCTCCGAAGATCTTATCGGTTGAACCTCAGTGCCAAGGATTCATATAATCTCGTATGTCATTCCCTTTGTCCTTCGGTATGTTACTTGCCCGAGATTCGATCATCGGTATCCGCATACCTATTTCAATCTCGTTACCGGAAAGTCTCTTTACTCATTTCGTAATACAATATCCCGTGACTTACACTTAGTCACATTGCTTGCAAGGCTTGTGTGTGATGTTGTATTACCGAGTGGGCCCCAAGATACCTCTCCATCACACGGAGTGACAAATCCCAGTCTTGATCCATACTAACTCAACGGACACCTTCAGAGATACCTGTAGAGCACCTTTATAGTCACCCAGTTACGTTGCGACGTTTGATGCACACAAGGTATTCCTCCGGTGCCAGTGAGTTATATGATCTCATGGTCATATGAACAAATACTTGACACGCAGAAAACAATAGCAATAAAACGACATGATCAATATGCTACGTTCATAGTTTGGGTCTTGTCCATCACATGATTCTCCTAATGATGTGGTCCCGTTATCAAGTGACAATACTTGCCTATGGCCATGAAACCTTGACCATCTTTGATCAACGAACTAGTCAACTAGAGGCTCACTAGGGACAGTGTGTTGTCTATGTATCCACACATGTATTTGAGTTTCCAATCAATACAATTCTAGCATGGATAATAAACGATTATTATGAACAAGGAAATATAATAATAACTAATTTATTATTGCCTCTAGGGCATATTTCCAACAACATCCACACATCCACGACCACACACACCACACACACCACACACCCACACATCCACGGCCGGCACACGCAACGAGCATGCCGGCCGCCGCGCGAAGCGAGCATGGCGGTTAGCGGATAGCGAGCATGGCGGCCGACGACCGGTGAGCATGGCGGCCACGCGGGCTTGGAGCAAGCCGGGCTTACAGGCCGCGAGCATGGAGGATGCACAGGCAGCAAGCATGGCAGACGCGCGGGTGGCAAGAATGGCGGGCGTAGGCTGCTCCCTCCATCATCGACTACTCAGCACGGGCACGGGCGGAGGCCGGCGTAGGCAAGTCCGGCTAGCGGCATGAGCTTTGGCTGCTGCAGGCGGACGACGACAGACACGGCTCGACGGTGGAGCAACAAGCAGGGACGGGCCGCGACCACGGGGGAGCGTGGCTAGGCGGTGGCGTGGCTCCGTCCTCTCTTCTCCCTAAAGAGTCGTCTCCCCATGCTCGTTCATGGAGCTCCGAATAGAGCAGAAGGAAGAAGAGGCAGGCGGATTCGACGATTTCTCTGCTGGAGGTGATGGATCTCGGACCGGCGACGCCGTGAGGACTACCCCAACCGACGAATCAAGGGCTGGATCTTTTTCGTTTATTCTTGTTCGAGAGGATATGTTGTGTAGCATTGTGTTCAGATGATTTTCCTGTCGGTGCAGTAACTTGTCAAAAATGTCAAAAATATTAGTTTGTTTTAACTTGCCACCACAAGATGAGAAGATACTCCAGCGACGATGGTGTGAACTTGCAGTTTGTTTTAACTCACGAGAGAGTCTATGCCGTCTGTAACACAACTGGCTGACGGCAAAAAAAAAACGTTTAGCTGACGGCAAAGGGCTAAGCCGTTGAAGACCGCAAAGGGCGCCCCCAGCAGACGACAAAGGCTCCGTTAGCAGCCTAACGGATTAAGTATCTGGCTGCTGCTGTTGAGCATATGTTCTCGTCTGCTCGGGGCTTTAGCTCACGACAAAAAAATTGCCGTCCGCCGCAAGGTGGCAGATGGCAAAGAAGCTCTTTACCGGCGTTAGCAAGTACGAAAAATTTGCCGTCCGCCGGCGGACAAAGACCTTTGCCGTCCGCTTGGCGAACGGCCAAGAAACCGATTCCTGTAGTGAGTATTCATGGTTTTTTGTAGTTTTTAGCAAAAGCGATGGTTTTGGAGTACCCTAGCCACAAATATGGTGGTTTTGAGAAATTTACTTCCACTAGTGCCCCAACAGTTACACCCCTACCTTGTAGAGATCTTTCTATAGCTAATGCACCATCATGGGTAGAAGTCCTCTTCCCATTCGGATCTGCGGCGGTCTTGTCAATATCATCCCTAGAGCCCATGATCCTTGTCATTATAATCCTCTCTTATCGTGCCAGACGCCAAGTCACCCCCACCAGAATCCATTGCAAAAAACTAGCAAAATGAAAAATCCTACATGCAACTCACACCGTCCGCCGTCGCAAGTCAACGAGAGCAAGGAACCCTAACGAGGAGGAAAGTATGGAAACCAAGTCATGAGTGTGTCACCATGTGATGTCAAAAGTAGATAGATACTTGATGACATACCGACGAAAGCCTATTCTTCTAGAATATGAGTTCCCCCCAAAAAAGAAGAGTATTGCTATGCACACGACAACAATGAGATGATTTTTGAATGACAATCATATTGAAAGATCCATGCATCTATCTCCCCTAATAATAAAGCGTGCAACGCTTGTGCCGTACGTCGCCGGCTTTTTTGCAAAAACACCCCTCGCTTTTCCGATATTCAACCCGCAGTCCGTTTTTAAGTCAAAAAATGAACTGTTTTTTTTTTGCATTTTTCAGAAAACCTCCTGATGTTTTAGGTAATCAACCCGCAGTCCGGATTTAAGTCAGAAAACGAATCTTTTTTTTTGCAATTTTCCGAAAACCCCCTGATGTTTCACGTAATCAACCCGCCCTCCGTATTTTAACAAAAAAACCCTAACTTTTTAGTTAATCAATCCACATTTTATCTAAAACAAAATTATCCATATCTTTTAAACCGTAACTCTGATTTTAACATGTTATATATGAAATTTGATTAAAAATGTGTAGAATCTAAATAAGATGTTATTTTTAGCTGTTGAATACTTCTTAAATATTATTTTTGGTGCAAATTAATCCGTAGTGCACGGTCCTTTTTTCTCTGTCTTTCCGGCGACGATACGAATTGCAATAAACATTCATTAAATTAAAACCAAATTGAGAGGAAAGAAAACATCGTTAACAACACATGCACACCTTTGGAAAACCTCGTGGGGGAGAAACAACATATTTCTCATCTTATTCCGAGTGACTGTATATTCAAACGCGTTTTCATTGTGTGAGCACTAAAGCCATCGTCGGCAACACAATTGTGATGTCATGTGAAAATATATTGCATTCAGAGCATGTGTTATTTTCTCTTTCATTGCAACACACGGGCTCTTTTGCTAGTCTCCCCTAATAATAAAGCGCGGAGCGCTTCTGTCGTTCGTCATCGGTCATTTTGCAGAAAAGCCCTCGCAGTTTTAGGTAATAAACCCGCGGTTCAATTTTAAGTCACAACGAACCGTTTTCTGTCATTTTGCAGAAAAGCACTCACACTTTTAGATAATCAACCCGCGGTCCTCCCGAGCTCCTCCATTGCGGCCAGCCGCTCCATGCTCCACACCTCGCAGCACGCCGCCGGCCCCTCGCATGCATCTCGCCGGGGACCCACCATCCGTAGTCGAGCCACCCCGCGCCGGCCGGTGACCCAGCCGCCACTCCCCAGATCCGCCTGCCCACCCCCGGCACCCCGGCGCCGCCTAGATCTGTGCTGCTTGCCGCTCTAGGGTGGGATTGCTTTGAGCCTTTTTTCTCGGCCGGGCCCGAGGCCTCCGGCGCTGCATTCGTGGGTGGGTGGAGTTCCCCTGGACTGTTCCAACCGCGGATCTCTCCGCCCCTTTCCTTTTTCGTGCCTCCTTTGATATTTTTCTGTTTATCTTTCATCCTTTTTGAAATTATTAGTTGTCGTGGTTGCTTTCACTGCGACAATGCTCATGATCTGCGGATGCCGCAGTTTCTGGAAGTTTTAGATCTACGCACTGACGTGTCCGGCGGTTCCGCTGCAGGGTCCTCAACCTCCGGCGCGCGACGGGCTAGGAGGCGGCTCCAATGGGGAAGTCCCCGGCCAAGTGGCTCAAGTCCGTGCTCTTCGGGAAGAAGACGTCCAGGTCTGCCTCCGCCAAGGCCAAGGAATTATCGGTATGCGAATACTTGGAGGTCAAAATTGAATTTTTCCAAGGATTCCGCGGAATTGCCTGCTATGTGATGCAATGAACCGGCGATGGTGGGTGTCCTCAAGGATGCGATCAGCAACTGAATGATGGTCTTTACTTCTTGACCAAAAGCCACCTGGTGGATTTAGGCCTGATTGGTATGCGAGAGATGCTGCAAGAATGGCAAGAAGCAACATACATGTGCGGGTCTTATTCAGATGCTTCTCAGTTTGGATGTTTTCAGCATTTTGAATGGGCACTCCTTGATTGCTGTCAGTATAGCCATTCTCAGAAAGTGTAGGATGGTCATGACTGCCAAGAATCTCAGCACTAGGATTATTAGCTTCAACCAGATTGTTTTGTTCAGCACGGTCCACATTGCCAATGGCTTCCATTGGTGCAGAAAGCACTTCATCCACCATGTCATGATTAGTGTCTCCGTTACCCTGCCTGGCTGACATATTTTGCTCAACTGAAAGAGCACTCCTGTCGGGATCATCAGGTGAAGATTGCTCCCTCATACTTGCAACTTTCTGGTTAGCTGACATACTGGACATGCTATTTTCAGTTTGCTGGTGGCTTAGTAATGGGTACTCCATGTTAGACACAACATCCTTGGCATGTTCTGGTCGTTGACAAGGACTCACAAGGAGCAGACACTGCTGTGCCTCTCTCAGTACGTTCGAGGCTTCGAGCTCCTGAAACTTATTACTTGGTGATATTTCATCTCACTGCTCTCTGGGGATTTGGCTTATAATCATGGATTGCTAATTTACAGGGGGCAAAGATTGTTGATCTTCATGTCATCATAACTCCAGTTGAGAACTATCAGTTGCCTCGTGAAACCTGCAAACAATTACTGGTAAGAATGTTTTAATGTTTTAACTTCATGACCATTATTTTAAGTTGTGTTGAACTGAAAAACCTTACTTTCAGGCCTGTGATTTTTTTAATCTATGAAACTGAAAAGGAACTAGATGAATATTACAACTGTTTTAAATCAAGAATATGGTGCATTTGTTTAATATCGCTTAACTTGGGGTAGAAATAGTTTTTCCCCTACTGTTACTGTTTAATGGCTTTCTATAGATGTGGTTTCCTCTCTGGAGCAGCACTTTTTTAAGCTTAGCAATTCAAAGGTTAAATATTGTTGTATTAAACTTCCAGTAACATTGTTTCAGTTTCCAAAACAATTTTTATGTAAGCATTACATTATATTTTAAAACTTTAAAAGAAACTCCTTCCGTCCAAAAATAGATGTCTTACATTTAACATTATAATTGACATTTATTAAAATTAATATCGTATAATGGCAAAGCAAGTAGGTTTTGCATTTTTTTCTAGCCCGGTGCAACGCACGGGCATTTGTACTAGTATCTACTAATAAAGACACCATAACTTTTGCGCGTCCGCCATAGCTTGCCTTGAACTTGCCCATAATTACCCTTGCCAATGGTAAGTAGGATAATAATTTATTTTTTCACATCGGCCGTTATCATTGGTTAGGATGTAGCGATCCCCAAATATATCCCAACTCCATGGGCACCCCGCTGGTTAGAGTCTCACTCTTCCATCCAGGGGGTCTGGATTTGATCACATGCGCCCTTCATTTCCATCTCTCTTCTTTTTCCCGTTTTCTCTCAGAAATTTTCTATGGATGTGGGATATAGCTGCTCGCTCTAAGACCATGTTTGGATTAGCGTTTCCATTCCAAATACATGCGTAAAACTTACAGACCGCCGCCCATCGTTTTGATTTCCGGCTGGAAATAGTTCTTCCTTTGTAAATTACACTTACAAGAAGAATACATGTGTATTCAAGTACACCGATTGCAAACGCGGCCTAATGGGCTGCACTTTTTGACCTAGCTACTCTTAGTTTAACCTTTTTCTTTTTTTTCTTATTGCATATTTCAATGTTTTTTAAAATATTCATATCTTTCAAACCCTAACTTCAAATCTAACATATTATATATGTAAATACCCTGAAAAATGTGTAGATTCCCAATATGAAATTATTTTACATGTTAATCATTTAAAAAATCATGTTTAGGGTGCCATCTTAATTAATGGTTCAATACCTTCTTTATTTGGTTTTTTGGAAATGTTTGTTATATATGTTTCCTACCCATTTAAATGAAGTAAATAGGTTAGTTTGATTCTCTCACAAAAGCTATTATTGACATCATAGGGAATGTTGATTCCTACAAGATTATGTGCTAAAGGTTACAATAAGTACATAATCATCATATCTATTTCACACCATGCACAATAATAATCCTATATATGATGATGTACATGAAACTATTGATACAAGCTTTATATAAACAAGTGGCTTAATGTTAATTTCCATATTGCTTGAAATTGTGCCAATAATTTGTTTTTTAAGAATATCGATGCTGATATGCAACGGTGAACATTTGGTATGCATGTCCTTACAGATTGATTGTTTTCGATGGAGTTGTCTAATATTTTGCAACCAAATCAAGTCTTGACTTGGATTACAGTTCCAAACACACGTATCAATTTGACAAAAACAATGCTCGCATGCACATGTTTATCACTGAATACTGAAATACAGTTGATATTTTCATTATAATGCAATATTTGTTGGGCATCACCGAGGAGGACGATAACAAAGGCGTAAGCATATACGGGCAACTAGGTAGATATTTATATTGTATAATGAATTAAAAACACCTTGAGTACACTTCAAAAATCATTCTACCTTTATGTTTTTGCACAACACGATTTACAATTTTCCTTGTTATGTTCCATCATGAAGAAAGATTTCAAGAGATTTACCAATGTCGAGTGTTTGTCTATGAGAGGTATTTTTTTTTATATGTTGCAACGGCCGAACATATTTACTAGTAAAATTGAAATTGCAGAAGACCACTCTGATTCGGCGTTGTGTAGTAG
This sequence comes from Hordeum vulgare subsp. vulgare, assembly GCF_904849725.1. Classification (NCBI taxonomy): domain Eukaryota; kingdom Viridiplantae; phylum Streptophyta; class Magnoliopsida; order Poales; family Poaceae; genus Hordeum; species Hordeum vulgare. The sequence goes on from NC_058524.1 coordinate 615,728,180, forward strand.
TCGGCCACGTGAAGTATCTGTACACAGAGTGGTTTTGAAAAAAAAAAAGTTACACTGTATTTATACATCATTAAAGTGCAGCAATTGTTTTTTTTTAGACAAGCAGCATTTGTTTTTTGAGCGGTAGTTACACTTACCTGAGCGGCCCGCTGCGGTGCCTCGCCTCCAAGCTCCTTTCCTCTGGAGGCCCATCAAGGGCCCATGCAAGGCCGCTCCAAAACCCTCATCTTCCTCTCCCTTCGCGGAGCGAACGGAACGGAAGAACCCATGGCCATGGCCGCCGCCACCCTCGCCGCGAGGTCGCGCGCCGCCACCGCCGCGTGGGCTCGCCTGATCTCCCACCACCACGTCGCCGCCGCATCCGCATCCAGCTCGCTGCCCCACCTAGCAGGCCCGCGGATCGCGCCCCAGCGCCGCCACCTCGCCTTCTCCTCTGCCTCCCCCGGTGCCGGCGCCGGCGAGGGAGGGGGCGAGGATCCGATGGCGAACGAGAGGGTCATCCACGACCTGCTGGCCCAGCTGGAGCGGGAGCGGCAGAAGGACCGCGAGGATCGGCGCAAAGCCGGGGCCGGCGGCGGCAAGGAGGAGGAGGAGGAGGAGGAAGAGGAGGACTTCCTGGGCGTGAAGCCGCTGATCGAGAAGCTGGAGCGGCGGAACGCCAAGGAGGCCAGACTCCCCGACGAGTCCTTCATGGAGCCCACCGACTCCGAGTCCGACGAGGACGACGAGCGCTTCTCCGACGACTCCATCCAACGCCGCGTCGACGAGTTCGAGCGCAAGTGCCAGCGCCAGTCCGAGCTCCTCCGCTCCTTCGCCGAGGCCGGTATGTATAGCCTCCCCTCCCATCCCCCTCCATTCCTCTCCATTTCCACCACATTTCGCCCCCATGTGTCATGCCCATCTATGTTTTGCTCTGCTTGACCACAGGCGCAAGATCACAATTTTGCGCTGATAACCATCACCGTCACAAATGCTAGTCATGTAATTTCCGTTTCTTGAATGCTGCCATGTTCCTGAATGAAACTCCTTCTGCGTTGATGTTGATGTTGCCGAACAGAGACCCTTGATGATGCTCACAAGTTCATGACGAAGATTGACAAGTTCGAGCAGCGCCATCTGAGCCTGCCACTGGAGTACAGGGTCATCGGGGACATGATGAACCGCCTCAAGGATGCCACTGGGAAAGAGCGCTTCATCCTCCTGCAGAAGCTGAACCGGGCCGTCAGGCTCATGGAGTGCAAGGAGGCGTATGACCCCAGCAACCCCGCAAACTTCGGGGTTATCCAGCACCAGCAGGTCGACTCTCCGGACGATGTGATTGACAACGCTGGCTTCGACAAGGAGAAGCAGATGATCCAGGGGGAGAGCCTCGATGACGATGAGGAGGAGTTCAATGAAGTCAAGGAGAAGGATGATATGCTCATCGAGAAACTAAATGCTATTGAGAAGAAGATCGAGGAGAAGTTGGCGGATCTGGATCATACGTTTGGTAAGAAGGGTAGGGTTTTGGAAGAGGAAATAAAGGATCTGGTGGAGGAGAGGAACTCCCTGACGGACAAAAAGAGGAGGCCTATGTACAGAAAAGTAAGTGATGGTTTATCACTGGAGTTCATTGAATTGTTACAGCAACCACCTTATGGCTGGGCGTGCCCTTCATTGTTGTTCTTAATTTTACATTTGTAACTCCACTGTGCCTACTGCATTGTTGCTTCTACTAACACATTTGGCCGTTATGCCTTTGACAGGGTTTTGATGTGAAGGTCATTGACGTTAATCGGACATGCAAAGTTACAAAGGTGAATGTTCTTTTTCTGGATGTTCATAAATACTAATTATAGAATATCCCTATGATTAATTCTGCATTTCTCTTCTCAGGGAGGCCAAATAGCAAAATACACAGCGTTGTTGGCAACTGGAAACTACCATGGTGTTGTAGGTTTTGCAAAAGCTAAAGGTCCAACAGCAAAGATTGCAATACAGAGGGTATGGATCTCCCCTGTTTCAAACAATATATTAAACTTATGTTTGAGCTATTGAATCATGTCCTTCCTCTCCATCTATTGTTGCTTGTCCTCAAGTAGTGCAGAATTACTACTTGTTAGTGAATCATCCATTCCACTATCAGCTCATTTTCTTTTCCCTTTTGGGGTTTATGTGGTATGTACATGCGAGTCTCACGGGATGGTGACTGAGCTGTGCATATGTGTGTACAGTACAGGGTTAGCATGCAGATTAATATTATTGATAGTGAAACATGGGTTATATATCTTATTCATTTCAGAACTGTGAATTCAAATTGCTGAATATGTCCAGCTTTGGTGTGCTTTGCTGCGCCGTTGGTGTTATTGATTTTTTTACAATATCTTTACTCCCTCTATTTCAAAATATTAGAGGCATTAGTTTTTTGAAAAACCAAACCTCTTTAAGTTTAATTAAATTTGTAGAGAAATATATCAATATCGATAATATCGAATCGGTGTCATTTGTTTCATCATGGGATGAATTTCATATTGTATTTCTTTAATATTGTGGAGATCGAATTGTCGGCTCTGAACTTGGTCAATGTTAAAGAAATTTCTGTTTTCAAAAAACTATTACACCTTATATTTTTGAACCGATGGAGTATTTCGTTTGGCGAGTTGGAGAAATGATGAAGCGTGTTTTATTTTTAATTATGATGCGGTGTTTTTGGTGGGCCCTTTGCGGGGTGATTATAGGTTATCTGCTAATCAATATATACTTATATGGAAAAAGATTGTACATGGATGGCTGTATGTACCATATTTGTGTTACGACATCACATGTCTGTTTTTTTCCCAAGGTGCTGAGAGGGCACATGGAGTTGATATGCTTTTTATATGCCGGATGTTGTCAATTAATTTGTAAAAACCGTGATCCGGTCTAAATATGAACTAAATCCAAAATTGAGTACCTCAATCAAATGGGAGAGTTTCAAAATTAAAGAGTGTAGCTAAATAAAAAACTGAATGAGAGGGCTCATTAAGAAATTGTTGACCTGATCAAAATGGAATGGACGCATTTTAAATTGAAGACCTCAATTGATTAAGAGACCTCTAAACTTAGGGAGCATAATGTATTACATAGATAGATCAGTGACCCATTTCCATCTCCTTGAGAAATTGTTGACCTGGTCAAAATAGGGTGACTCTATTTTAATTAGAGACCTCAATTGAATATGGTCTCTTCAAAACCAGGGAGCTTAGTGTTATAGTGGATTTAGTGAGATTCCTGTAAATCTAGTCATACTGAATTGTCAATGCTGGGTATATTCATCTGAGCAATACTTTTCTGGTATATGCAGATATTCTAAATACTTCTCTGAATCTTATATATGGTAAATACCGAGTTACTACTACTTTTAGGCTTCAATTGGAATTCAATATCTCAACTGAAAATCCTGGTTCTTACATGACATTTGCTTCCTCTCAAAACAAATGTTGTTGGTCCAGTATGGCCCATAGGATATTATGTATAGTGGAGTTCCTTCAAAATATAGTCATACTGAATTGTTAGTTGCTTAGTATGTTCATCTGGATTATGCTTATTTTAGTATGCAGATATGCAAAATAGTAAATACTGAGTTATTACCTTTCTAAGCTTCAGTTGGGTATGGATACGTCAACTAAAAAGTTCAGCTCTTACATGAAGTGTCTTGTTCTGTTTCCACTTTCCAGGCCTATGAGAAATGCTTCCAGAACCTACATTACATGGAGCGGTATGAGGAACACACAATTGCTCATGCGATTCAGGCCAAATACGAGAAAACAAAGGTAAGATACACACATCTGAGCATCAAATCACTCTTCTTGATCAGCTGCTGTATAGCATCTTTTCTGGATGTGATATATCCCTGTGTTGCATCTTAAGATCTACCTCTGGCCTGGACCAATGAGGAGTGGGATGTGTGCCGCTGGCAGGACTGTCGAAACTGTGATGTATCTAGCCGGGTTTAGCAACGTCAAGTCAAAGGTGTGCTTCCTCTGTACTCCTTGTCACTAGACAAGACCACTTATCACTCTGAATTTGCAAAGTGGTAATCTTATGTATTTATTATTGTCTTGCAGATTATTGGATCGAGGAGCCCGCTCAACGTTATCAAGGCTCTCTTCATAGCACTAAATGCTGTACGTGCACTATTACTCAGGATATTTACTTACAGTGCTTGTGTGTCCTCTCCCGCTTTCCTCAGCGATATGCTATCTGTATTTTGTTTGTTTTGCAGATTGAAACGCCCAAGGATGTGGAGCAGAAGTTTGGACGGACTGTTGTGGAGTCGTACTTGTTGTAGGGAGGTAGTCATCTGTTTGTGTTTGTGGAGATCGCGTCGGCCCTGCTGGAGTGGCAAGGGAAGACCGAAAAGAGGAGCCGGTGGCAGATCCGTCCGTGAGACCTCTGTTTGCATCCGTAATTCCAACTAGTATTTGTTTGTCCTGCGACCGTTCCCCTGTTAACCGGGTACTGTAATATTTCAAATCGATCAATGCATACTGTAACCAGATAGGAGGTGATGATATGTACTTGGCAAATAGAATGAAGGCCACGTCTGGTCGCAATTTTTTTATATTTTTTTTTTGGTTTTGTCAGCAGATATTCTGCGATTCTGTCGAGGCGGCCTGCCTGGTTGCTTGGGAGGTTAGATGTTAGATGGATCCTAAATTGGTAGAAAGAATAAAAACCCTTTCTCTCTTGTTCTTCTGCTTTGCTCCCCTTTGGTTTGCTGATTCCATCATTCATATATTCTCAAGTTTGTGGAGAAGTAATCAATTTTGCTGGAGTTGACTGATGGATATATATATCACACACTGCTATCCTGGCTTGGTCTTGTCACCGGCCCACATTGAAAACTTCTTAACCGTGGATTTCTAAATCTGGTTAGTTTGCTCCCAAATTGGCATACCAACCTATTGGCACGCCAAAAAATCGGCTAGCAATTGGTTGGCCTTCAACATACCCCAGCGAAAATAAAACCTTTTAAAAGTTGCCATTGCCAAATGTTGGCTAGCTAATAACCAATTATTGGCAGTAAACCAACCAGGCTCACATACCATTTTTGCAGTTTAACCAAGATCCTACACTGCGTAGCACGTGTGTTCCACTAGTATACAAGTAGACAGGATACATACGTTTAGTTCCTGAGTATATATACAGTCTATGTGCATTTTTTTAGCAAGTACAAAAAGTTCTGAAAATATTATTGAAATAAAGTTGACCTTCTATTGTACTTGTATATAAGAGAATTTACGAAGGAAAAACCCCGTTGACTTCAGGAATTTTTTTAAGGTCAAATAGGTGTGAATAGTAACTGGTATATGGCAATAAATTTTGTTTTCACCCTGTAGTCATGGTTTTTTTTCTTCATGCAAATTTATATACTAGTGCAAAATAAAGTCAAGTTATTTCCAAAAAAAAGTTCTAATTTTTTGGAGCGTTTTCATAACTAATTTAAGAAAGAAATCCCATATAATGTGTATATAAACTTGAGAAGCAAAGGGCATCCCAAGTAGTCGTTGGCTCGTTGCTTCTCTTTTTTCACAGTGCAGCTAAGCTTCAGTGCATAAACAGAAGGATACAAAGATGATCACAATAGAGTTTTGGTACTGGATATCAAAGGAGGCATGATCCATTACCTCTTGCCACAAACACGCTAGTCACACACTACGTACGGAAGAAACAAATATACGACCAGTGATTTCTCTTCCAGATAGAAAGCGGTTAGCCTCCAACAAGGTGGGCGTCAAGCTCGCCAAAATCGCCGTCATCATCTTGCAGGCGAACGGCGTCCAGCTTCTGCCTCAGGATGGTGATAGCATTCATGATCAGCTCGTAGTCTGTGATGGCGCCGGTCGTTTCCACGGTGAACACAAAGCTGTCCTCCTTGGCGTTGATCTCCACCAGTCCTGGCTTCCCCATGGCCTCTGCTTTCTTGATCACCTCATCGTCATACGTGTATGCCTCTGGATCCACAATCGTCACCTGACAGTGACACAGAAGAAGGCATGCTCAAAATCAATGGCTCGTTATATGCAATAAATAAGACAAATGGCACACAACTAGTAAGCATGCAAATATCATTCTAGCATATTATTTGGAAACAAACAGCTCCATCGCGTAATTTACACTAGCAGATATGAAAAGAAATTACAAACCCATCTTAAACCGATAGGCATTTGGTATCATTTACTGTTTCATGTACAAAAACAACTCAAGTCTGACAGACGATGACATTTACTGTTTTGATCATTCTTTTAGAATGAGCTAGGCTAGCTACATAAGGTGATCGAAGAGAATATAACTAAATGTTTACAAGGCACAAAGTGACAGAAGTTCCTCAAGATATGCTTAAATAAAAGACATGTACCGCAAGTCCTGAGACATTTGATTTTGCCCAAAGCATGACATCGTTTAGAGAAAAACAAGACCCAGTAAGGGAATGAGGAGGTCAGGTGGAATGAACTCTTAAAAGGCCAATTCAGGAGGTGACTAAGTATAAATCCACTCCCAAGGTGTGGATTGATTTTAAATAATCCATAAAAAACAATTCGTTAGAAATGATAGCTGCATTCAGGCTGAATATACACACCCATTCATATTCAATTCCTGTATTTCTTCTGTTCCTGCGTTTTTAGAATCCTGTGAGCCAAAGGAGGCCTTACATGATGCTAGTAGATCCACCTTCACTTAGTGGCTGCAAACAGGGCACGTGATTTGGATGGTGATGGGATAGTTCACCCCAACAAGGACATGCTAGAAGAAGGCATTCATGAAATGTTAACTTTAGCTAGTAGCTCTGAGAGTTTAGGAATGTCTTTTAACAATCATTAGCATGCTTTGCATATGTTGTTGTGGTTGCTAACTTGCCGTAATTTTTTGCTCTCGCACTTTGGAGAATCAATTGAGTCTGAACAGACACTTATTTAGGGGTTTGTTCTCCTTGACTCATGAGAAGTGCCTACCCAAGAGTTCAGTAAACAAAACAGCGTAATTTGCGGTATCATCAGGAATGGAAACGTAAATTTGGTAACACTAAACACAGTTGTACAGTCACATGTTTTAAATAGCGGGCTACGGCAAATAGCGGCGAGCCTTCAAATCAGCTACAACGGAGCTATAACGGGCTATAGCGGCATATTTATACATGATACCATTTAGCGGCATCCTGCTGAAAAGGCTATAGCGAGCCTATAGCGGGCTATTTAAAACTATGATAAAATCTCTACTATGAAGTATCAGTGCTATGTGTACTGATATGTCAAGTTGGCAACCAGACCAAAAGACAAAGTCAGGTATTTGACAATTATTTATTTCCAACAGCCAGAAAAATAGATAGCAGATACATGTACACAAGCAATGAATGGAAATACATGCACCACTTACGATAGCAGGTTCTGTTTTACAATGAAGTGCCTACAACACTGTAGTGATAGATGCAGCAACAGCAAATATTGATGGCTCATCTAAAGTAAAGCATAAAGACTGCATAACATCATAGAGTTGGTGTTTAATGATTTGATTAATATACTGTAAGATGACTGATGAAACTAGGAATAGTTCGCCCACAGGCCCTTGCGCGCGCGCACACACACACAAACACACAATGAATCTAGCAATAGTTTAGCATACCATATGAAAAATTCCTAAAACTAGGGATTCGTTGTTGGTGTTATTGAAACAAGTGATGGAGAAGCACTAGCAGAGAACAAGCTGACCTGTTGGGTGACAGGATCAATGTCAAATACTTTTGTAGGGCTGCTCTCCACCCAGCTTTGTTTTTCCTCAAGTGTAAGTATCTCCATGAGTTCTTCATTAATACATATATCAGGCTCATACATGAAGGTCACAGTAGCAGCTGGAGACCATTTGGCATGGTCCTTTCCAATTCCCTTCCTAGCAATTGCTCGAAGACGCAGCTCTTGCCCACAACGCAGCTTTACAATTAATATGCCCCTGAAATAAGATATTATTTAAAGCTAAATACCAATAAGCGTTAGTTAAACAAGAGAAAACTTAAGGGCAGTTTTCAGACATTTATTTCAACTAACTGCTTACAAAGGAAAATGATTTGGTTAACTTAATAAGAGAAGGAAAGATACATGTGACAGACAGAGTAGTATGCCCAACATAAGTATTTACAATCTGCACACTGAAATGGGATGTGTAAAATTGAGTCATTTGCAGTGTTGTTCCGCATAAGATTAGTGTGTACAATCATCATGTAAAGATCCACTAGTAACCAAATGCTCAGTACTTCCATTCATAACGTCCCATTATGATGGAATGAAAGAGGAGGGAAAAGAAGATTGTACAAAAAAAAAGTATCGTTCTTTCAAAGGAAAATGAATTGGTTAACTTAGCCATCAAGCTCGTTTGTTTACATTATTGAAAAGTAAAAGAAAAATACATGCTAGTTTATTTTCTCTCTTTCTCTCTCTTTTCTAAAAGTGATATCAAGGTCTAAAGTAAATAATTTCTCTGGGCAAAGGATGCAGAAATTTCGACCATGTAGTATGTATATAACCCAAAAAGTTATCTAGACAAGCTAAGAGTGTGCATATCCAACAATGATAAATAATTTATAATTTTCACTGGACACATGTTTTTGGAGGCTACAACAAAAGCACTGGACATGACAATCGAAACAATAGGTCAACATATTTTATGCTACCAGAACTACATACCATGAAAGAGATTGAGAAAGTCATTTTAATCTCATGTTGAAGTGCATTTATATCTTCTCAGTGACTTCAACAAAAATACAGAACGTGATTTAACAGAGTGTCCATGTGTACTAAATGTCTAACTAACAAAATTTTCAAAGAGGCTTACACAACTAATAATGCTATTAAACCATCTACACGAATGATTTATTGAAATCTTAGATTACATGACAGTATCAATATTTCCACACAAAGAAAATGTCTGCAGGATTAGTATGACAAATTTCCAAATTTCAATGTTAGCAAGAATATGCCATCTTCAGAATTCAGAGATATCAACGTTAATACTAGGAAATGCTGCTTTAGTTCAGATATAGTATAACGATGGAAAAATGAGTGTTCACTGGAATCAACAATACAAGATTGCTTTTGCTAAATAAATCTATGCCTTCATCTTAATCCTGATCTCACTTGAAGATCATGTACAACGATACAAATATAGTTTCACTCAGGTTATTCAATTTTAAGGCAGTGAAAGCATACAGTGGTGTAAGTGAGGACAACTAGCATTCTAGCATAGATACATGAGTTAAATGCACTGGAGGACCGAAATATTTTTTCAAAGTGTCCGTTTGGTGCTTGTTCTTTCAAAATGTAAGTTTAGGTTCCAATTCTGTAGTAAGTGGTTCATCCGGAGTCCTTTTTTGCCTGAGCTCTCTTTGACCAGCTGCTCACGTGGCATGTTCACCGCCGCCACATCGACGGTGGGGCCACGATGTTTTCTATTTTTATAGTAAACCCCTCATAAAACATCCTATTATCATTTCCCACTCACTGGCCCAATATCCTCTCTCTCCCTCGTGCCCTAGCCTTCGCCATGGCTAGGACTGGTAACTCCTCGGCATGGAAGCGAGTTTAGAAGAGGAGTGTTCCAGTGTCGGTGTAACCTTGTTCCAGTGTCGGTGTAACCTTCCACCGCCATAGTAATCTGCCGGTCAGTGGCTCTTCGGCAAGTTTAAACCGCAGAGAGTGAGCGTGCATGCCAGTGACGCTCCGGGCAATGCAAGAGTACGCCATGTGTGATGCACATGTGTGCGTGGGCTTGCTAGTGCGAAGCCAAAGTGAGGGGGGGGGGGGGGGGGGGCGGTAGCAGCTGGGGTGGCCGAAGAAAGGGCACTGGTAAGCTTTTGTGGCTGCCAGAAGCACTAAGTGGGAGGAAGTCAGGAGATGCGGGAAAGCTCAGGAAAAGAGGCAAACATCAGTGCATGGTGAGGTGAACTCGGGGACGTGAGGGAGTACGTAGGTTCGCCAATGGAAGTGTGGGGCAGAGCGTGCATCTGCCTCTGAATGTAGACATTGTCAATCTTCCACAAATGTGGTCGGCAAGACATTACCAATCCATCCATATCCTATTCGAAGTTAACTATGCCCATGTGACGACATCTTCTTCCTCAATCCATAGCCTAGCTATGCAGCTTGTCACAAAATTCGCTCTCCTCCATGCTTCAATATTCATTTGCTTGGGTCACTGTCTCTCCTCCCGTGCAGTGAGAGCGCTAATGATACCTAGGGCACGTCCTTGCTGAGCCCGAAGGCCATGTTTGAGAGATCCACTATTATGTTTAGAGCCTTCCTGGGGAAAGTATCGAGCCTAGGTGCCCCAAATCGCCGATGCCCTTCATCTTCTTCCTCGCCTTTGGTGAGCGTTGCCGTGCCTCAATCTCTGGCTATGGCGAGCCCCTTTGAAGATAATCTCCTCCTGAAACTTGGAAATGCTCTATAGGTCTCCATTCCGCCCGTTTGAAGCATCTCGTCCCGAGTTGTCCTTCCCGTGATGGCCCGCTCCAGCAGCCGCCTCCACCGCCCATGGATTCGTTTCTGAACTCCTCTGCCAGACTCGACAACTATGGCGTGCTCAAGGTGAGCTGGCGGTTGTTCCATGCTGCTCCCCTTCTTATGTCTCCCAGCTGCTCTCCTGCCAAGGATCGTCGACCGCCGCCGTTATCAATCGTTATCGGCGTTACTCCGGCGGCTCCACACGGAACCGCTGGTCCAAGACATTGTGGGCTAGCACCCGCAAGACCGCACACACGGGTGCAGCTGCCATATCTCATTCCACGGTGATGTTGAGCCTTGCCGCCATGCGCTCGTACGGGTTGTGGCGTTTGAGCGCCGGCAATGCCCTTGCCTAGTGGGCTAGGGAACCGCGCATGAGAATATGATTATTTATAAGGTGTTTCCTATAAAAAGACCATCCCCTTGTCGGCGCGTGCATGTGGTCACCGTACCACATGAGCAGGTCAGAGAGCGCTCGGGCAATAAAGAATCCCGGGTGAACCACTTACTACAAAATTGGTACCTAAACACACACTTCGAAAGAACTAGGGCTAAACTGACACTTGGATTAAAGATTTAGTACCTCGAGTGCATTTTGATAGATCCTTTGAATCTTAGACTAGATGTGTTTGGTATGATATAGAGATTTGTTACCTTGTTGTGATCTCGATGAGCTTCCTCTCATCGTCCATCTTGATGTAGAGGAGACGGTGGGAAGCAGGGAGATGTGGTAGCGGCGGCGGTGGACTTTCCATCGCTTCAGTGCATCCCTCTAGATCGGATTAGGGTTGGGAGTGGGGAACCAGTGGCGGCGGCGAACCCTGTAACTTGTGTCGTGGTCCCCACCTCCTCTTTATAGCACTGCGCGATAAGGGCCCACCAGCCTTGCTTGGGTTGGACGCCCCCGATCAGGGCGTGAGTCAAGGTCCAATGGGCCGTTGGGCCCATTGGGAAAGAGATCAATCTAACACATTTAACACTAGAGTAGCAATTGTAGCATGGCTAATTTGAAATTGAGATCTGGTTGAGCATAAATGAATTACATGCAATGCTAGACTACAAGCAACAGAATGCTGATTAAAAATACAAGAATGAGCACCTGGAGAATAATGTCGTTAAAGTGTAATTGTGACCTTCCGATACAAATTAACCACCAAACTGAATCATGTACAGATACGATGACGAACATGAGCTAGGTGCTTCGAATAGTGCAGTCACAAGATTACATTTTTATACATCTACCTTCCCAAGAAATAGGATATGCATTTAGAGGCAAGGCAAAGAGTTAGGGGCACATAAACCAGTTAGCAGTACAAAGCATGCATAATTAATCTGACAAACAAAAAACAACAATAAGATACTCCCTCCGTATATAAATATATGTCTTTTTAGAGGTTTCATTAAAAAACTATTTACAAATGTATATAGACATATTTTAAAATATAGATTCACTCATTTTGTTTCGTATGTATTCCAGTTCTCTAATGAAATTTCTAAAAAAGACTTATATTTAGAAAAGGAGAGAGTAGATAGAGAAAGAGATAGCGACAGAGAGGTGGACTGGGAATTCATCGTACATATGATCTAAATAGTAAAGATTAAGACAGTGGCCGAAGTGGAGATGGCGACTTGCCTGTGGTCACTGGCAGCATCGGCCTGGTCGACAGGGCAGACCTTGGGGTCGGTCGACCGGAGGTCCTGGGCGGTGACCTCGAGCGTCTGGCCGGACTCGGTGGCGCGGGCAGCGAGGTGGAACTCAACGGAGCAGTACTCGCAGGAGCCGTCGCCGTCGCAGGCGTCGCAGTCGCGGGAGAGGCGCATGGACATGGCGGCGGAGGAGGTGAGCGGGATGAGGCCGAGGCGGTGCGCGATGAACTCGTCGTTGAGGACGGAGGAGTTGCTCTCGATCTCGACGAGGTCGATGGCCACGGTGGGGACCTCGGCGATCATGACGCGGCGGAGCGCGTTGGCCATGCTCGCGTCGGTGTCCCGCAGCTCGAACTTGGCGTACTCGTCCTTGAGCTCGCGGATCCGCACGCGCGGGAACCGCTGGTAGGAGATGCCCGCCGCCGGACGCTCCATTCCCGCTCGGCCGCCGGAGGGGGGGGGGGGGGCGGAGGAGAAGACGGGAGGACGGGGTTTATGTCCGTCTTTTGCCCTTTTTTTTTAGAAAAAAATACCTCCCCTTGATATCTGGATGCGTCACGTTAAGATTCGTGCCGGATCAAATGCGTGGCGAGTCCGTTTGCAGATATGACGATAGTCTGTTTTCGTGATCGCTACTTAATTACCGATGAAATTTATGTCTGTTATGTTGTTTATTATTATAAGTGATGTGGAGCAATAGTATAGACAACAGTTCTTCAACTGTTGTACATGCCCTTATGAGGTTAGAAAGAAGGAGAATTCATAGGCAGGGGGCTTGATCACGTGTTCAGTGATGTAGTGGAGGACGATTAACAATAACTCATAGAGATTTAACAATAATTCATGGACATTGACACGGGTGTGTATGGCGCAATCAGATGGGAAAATAAATACCCCTCCGTTTTTTAATATGGATTTTTTAGTAATTTTACTATAGACTATATAATGTGCCAAATTAATGAATGAATCTACATTCTAAGAGCATCTACAACCAGACCACTCATATCTGTCTCAAACTTCCAGGCAACCCATCCGGTCACTGACCGGTCACGAAATTACAACTCGGTTGGACCCCTTAAACGGGCTTCAAATGCCCAGGCTGACCGACACCTCTTATATCCAACCCAAATACGGGACGGATATGGGGGAGTCCGGACACGCCCAGGCACGTCCGCCACATCGGAGCCGACATCCTGACCCATCACAAATCGGGCCAAATTCATCACGTAGACCAACCAGACCCATTTGTTATTTTCATCTCTTCTTCGTCCTCATGTCGTCCGCCTCGCAGCTCCGCCGCCGTTCGTAGCCTCTACCCCACCAGCTCCATCAGAGGAGTCTTCTATCCCGTCCTCGTGGTGGAGGACGTCGTCGTTGGCCCGGAAAACACCGCGGTACGTACGACAACTCTCTAACTCTGCCTTGTGCTAGATGTGTTCGGTAGAATGTCTGGTCGGGTTTTTTGGCCTTTTTTTAGGGAAAAGATGAATTATGATGCTCCGTCCGGCGATGAGTATGGACCGACAAAGCTTGATCAACTGATTGAACATGAGTTCTTCGATTCATCGGATTCAAACGAAGAAGTGGACATGATCATGCTCATGGCCATGCATGAAGAAATGGGTCGTCAAGTGGAGCATATTCTCAATTTCAAGGGCTCAATCAAAGGGAGAAGAGTGATCAATCGGGATAGGGTATCCGGGACAAAGCTATTGCAGAAGGATTACTTTCCTCCGAACCCAACTTTCCCGAATGATCCATGGTTTCGTCAACATTTTCACATGCAAAAACCATTATTTTCGTAAATTGTGGAGGTAGTGGAGCACACGATGACTTCAAGCTAACAAATGATTGTTGCATTAAACTATCTTTCTTTGCCAAACAAAAGTGCACGGCTGCTCTGAGAATGCTTGCACTTGGTACTGAGTCAGATGTCGTTGGCGAGATAGTCAGGATGAGGGAGAGCACGTGCTTGAAGACTACTGTCAAGTTCGCATGTGCTGTGGTGGAGGTGTTTGAAGCAGAGTATCTGAGAGAACCAAATGTGCAAGACATAGAGAAGTTGTTGGCTATTGCAGAGGCCAGAGAGTTTCCAAGAATGTTCGGATCAATTGATTGTATGCATTAGCAATGGAAGAATTGTCCCAAAGGGTTGCGAGGAATGTATCAAGGTCACAACAAAGAGGCCACCATCATACTAGAAGCGGTGGCATCACATGACTTATGGATTTGGCATGTTTTTTTGGAGTGTCGGGTTCTCACAAAGACATTAACATGCTTCAACGATCTCTGGTGTTCAGGAGGCTTTGCAATGGGGAATCACCTCATTGCAACTGCACCGTCAACGGTCGAGACTACAACATGTGATAATATCTCGCCGATTTCATATATCCTCAATGGGTTACATTTATGAAGACCATATCCGAACCACATGGAAACAAACAAAAGCACTTCGCAACAATGCAGAAAGCAACTAGGAAGGATGTGGAGAGGGCATTCGGAGTGCCGCAAGCGCGTTGGAGAATTGTCAGTGGCACTGCACTAATGTGGAAATTAGAAATATTGCGGCAGCTGATGACATGTTGTGTTATTTTGCACAATATAATCGTCAAGGATGAGGATTATGGTTTAGCTCAAACCAATGATTGTGAAGCACCTGTAGAACAAGTTGAAATTCCGAAAGATCAACATGCAGTTCAGCTTATGAACTTTCTGCAGATGCATCATAATCTCCAAGACCATCACGTGCACGCGCAACTACTCAGTGATCTGGTGGAGCATACGTGGACCCATAATGAAAATCAAAGAGGAGATGATTGATTGTGCACTTCAAATAAATTTGATATAAACGGTATTTATGTTAGGTATCAACATTTGTTATTTATGTGTGGTATTAGTCTTTGTGATAGATGTGCATGGTTTTGCATGGATTTGTGAGTCCAGATATGAGATATGTGGACGTGTGGAACGATTTATGAGAGGCCTTCCAGATGCATCCGCGGACGTGTGTGACAGCCCGAGACCGACGTTCCAGAAGATTCCCCCTTCTTTTCCGTTTTCGTCGTGTGATTAGAAGTATTCGTTGCATCGTCATGTAGTTGCATCACGCATGGCATCATGTCATCGGTGTTTTGTCGGTGTTGCTTGTTGCTTCGTGTTGTTGGGTGTTAGTGTTTCGTGAGTGGCGTCGTTTGTTGGCGCGATGAGAGAGGGAGCGTGAGGGCCACCGCTAAACCCCGTTGCCCCGCCGACCTAAACCTTCTCCCCTCCTCTCCCCTCCTAAGTTGTTTTGTGGTTTTGCTAAAGATTTCTAACTTTACCCCTCTTCCAAAATATTCGTCTTCTTTTTAAAAGTCCTTTTATTAAACGTAGGGGCAACCCTTAGGTTTTATTTTAACTCTCCGTTTGCCTTATTTTAATACCCTCCCATTTTATTTTTCTCTTTCAAAAGGTTTTAATTTATCCTTTAAATAAAGAGGTTTTATTTAATTCTTAAAAGGGGTCATTTTTATTTTCTTGTTAAAAGAGTTTTTAACTTAATTCTTCAAAAGGGTGTTGAATTTTAATTCTTTTAAAAAGGGTATAATTTTATTCTTAAAATAATTTAGTTTTATTTGATAAAAGGGGCCCAATCTATTTTATAGTCGGGGCATAATTTTTGGTTTTAAGAAGTCAAAGGTCTTTATTTTTTTCCTATTTACTTTAAACATTTTTTTTCCGTTGTTTGTTGAGCTTCTGTTAAAAAAAACGAATTAGCAGGGGGAGGGAGCCCAGCCAGCCGGCCAGGCCAGGCCCAGGCCAATTCTCCTGACCTAGCGCCCCAGCCAGCCTCGCTCGCTCCCCTCTCCTCATGCAGCGCCGTCGTCCTCCCCCATCTCCCTGCTCTGCCCGATTCCTCCTCCCTCTCCTTCCTTGCTCGCCGCGCCTCCAATTCCCATGCCTGTAGCCAGCCTGCCGGAGGTCCCCCTCGCTGCCGGAGTCCCTCGCCGGACCGCCTGCACCAGCTTCTGCGCCGCCCCGCGCGGCAGCAGTCCTCCCGCGCCTCCCGTCGCCCGTGCCAGGCCCTCGACCCAAGCTGCGCCGCCCCGCCGACGCTCCTCCAGCGCCGCCCAGCTGCGCCACCTGCGCCCCCCTCGCGCGTCAGTAGCGCCGCCGTGCCGCCCGTCCCGCACCCTGCGCCCTGGCCTCCCGTCCGTCGCCGAGCCCCTCCAGCCCCGAGCTCGCCGTGCTGTCGCCTCGCCGCCGGAGTCCCTCGACCTCGTCGAGCCGGCCCCGCCGACCTCTCCCGCGCCGCCCTCGCCTCGGGTTCTCCGCGCCGCCGGTCGCCCTGGCCTCCGCGCCTGTTCCCCGCGTCGCCCCGCTGTCGCCAGCTTTCGGCCTCGCCGCGCCGCCGGCCGCCTCGCCCCTCTGCTCCTCTTCCCCAAGCTCGAGCCGTCGCCCTCGCCCTGCAGCGCCGTCGCCCCTGCGCCGCCCTGCCCGATCTGGCCCCGTTGGTTGTTGCTGCTGCGCCTCCCCGTGCGCCGCCCCTCGCCTCGGCCTCGCCCTGTTGCCGCGTGCCGAGCCGCCTCGTCCAGCCCTCCTCCTCGTTGCTCAACCGGGCCAGTGCCGCGCCGTCGTGCCGCTGTTGCCGCTGTCGCTGTGCGATGTGGTGCTGTTGTTTGTGGCAGCTGCTGTTAGCTGATGCGCTCTTGCTGTTGCTGAGCATCTCGCTGCTGTGCCATGCTGTTGCTGTTGCCGAGCCGCTACTGTTGCTGTAGAGGTTAGCTAGGTTGCTGTTGCTGCTGTGTGCTGTAGCTAGCTGTTGGAGCGGTGCCGTTTTGCTGCTACTGCTATGCAAGCTGTCATGCTTGTTGTTGCCGAGTTGGTGCTCCTGTGTGCCTTGCCGATATTGCTGCTAGCTTGGCTTAGCTGCTGATCGCCTTGGTCCCGCGCGCCCCCGTGCTCGCCCTGTTGCTGTTCTGCTGCTTTAGGTGTGCCTACTACCGGGTGCTGTTGCTAGTTGCCGTAGATGCTACTGCTGCTAGCTGATGCTTTTGTTGTTAGATGCTAGTCTAGGTAGCTAGTGGCTTGCGGTTGTCCGCTTATTCTAGTCATGATGCTGCCGCTTGCGTCGCCGCGCGGACCATCCTCGCCTACCGTGAGTCGTCGACGAGATCGGCAAGTGCAACGACGACCTCGACGAACCCCGAGCACCGACGGAGACGTGATCGACTACCGACGCCGAAGACCGTCTGCCGACGCCGAGAGTACGACTACCGTCGACGAGACCGTGTACCACTACTTCAACTACCGGTGCGTGTACGACTACTTCCACGACGACCATGACGTCCGCTTCGACCGAACCCCTCCGACTCGCATGCGTCGAAGGTATACCGTTGGGGCATGTCGAGTACCGTGTGCTAGTGATGTACGGATGTATGTGTTGTACAAGTTGAATGCATGTATGCACCGTATTTATGCACCGTTTAATTGCCGTGTACGTCGTCTTCCTTTTCGTCGAGCCCTCGACACATGGGAACCCGAGAAACGGGATCACCCCAGCTTTATTTACCGTTCCCGCACGCGTTCGTATACGTTGGCACGATTGCTCGCCGAGTTGTCGTGATAGGAACGTTGCCGTGGCATCGTTTCCGATTCGCCGCCTTGTTTTCCTCTCGCTCGCCATGACGACACCATGCTTATTTCCCTCTTTGTCGTGATGTGTCGAGCTCTCATGCATGAAGCATTCATGGCATATGTTTTTGTGTTGCTTGTTCTTGTGCCGTAGCTCCGTTCAAAGTCCGACGTGCTGTCGACTAGGTTGTCATGTAGGTTCATCGCTCACCCCGTGCCATGTTAACAACATTTAATATTGTCTTGTAAATAATTGGGAGTTAATTAAATATTTAAACGTGGAGTTTCGTCGATATGCAACCCGTTGCATATCGAGCTTCATTTAACGTGTAGTGTATGTGTGAGGTGTTTTGCCGTGCCATCCCGTGCATCGATGACCTGTTCATGCATCATATTAGGGTTGCATCATGTCTTGCCTTGTGGTGGTGAATACTTGTGTTGATGTTTGTTTCCGGTTTCCTCCGTCTCGATAGAGTTCCGCAAGCGTGTCGGAATGTGAGGACCGTTCGACTACGTGGGTTCGCCGACTTCACCGAGTTGTTCTTCTTCCAAGCGGGATCTCAGGCAAGATGATCATTTCCTCAGATACCATTACTATCATTGCCATGCTAGTTTTATCGCTGCTATCGATTATGTCTCCTTGCCTACCACATGTTATTATCAGCCTCTCAACAATGCCATGATCACCTTCAACCTGTTCGACCTAGCAAACCACTGAATGGCTATGTTACCGCTTGCTTAACCCTGTTGTTAGTGTTGCTAGTTGCAGGTGCCGTCGCTTCCATGTGAAAGCATGAGTTCCTTGTTATATCACCTTATATGAATGCTATTTAATTTAATGCACCTATATACCTGGTAAAGGTGGAAGGCTCGGCCTTTTTAGCCTGGTGTTTTGTTCCACCTTTGCCCCCTTAGTTTCAGCTACCGGTGTTATGTTCCATAATTGAGCGCTCCTAACACGATCGGGGTTGTTATGGGGACCCCCTTGATAATTCGTTTTAGATTAAAGCTGGTCTGGCAAGGCCCAACTTTGGTACTACATTTGCCTAATCACTAATAAACTGCATAGGGAGTAGTTAACCCGAGGAAATTTAATCAACCCCCGGGCCAGTGCTCCTCATGAGTGTTGGTCCAAACTAGAGCCGTTTGCGGGGCCAACCCGGGGCAACTCGGGAGATTTCTATCAGGCCACCGTACGCTGTGCTTATCCGTCGTGTCCTGAGAACGAGGTACGCGACTCCTATCGGGATCGTCGACACGTCGGGCGGCCTTGCTGGATTAGTTTTACCTTTGACGAGATATCTTGTGCATCGGGATTCCGGTGACGCTTTGGGTAATCTCAGAGTTGAGGTTTTCCACTAGGGAATCCGACGAGATCGCGAGCTTCGTGATTGAGGATTTCTATGCGGCTTGTGGTAATTTGTGATGGACTAGTTGGAGCACCCCTGCAGGGTTAAATCTTTCGGAAAGCCGTGCCCGCGGTTATGTGGCAACGTGGAAGCTTTGTTTAACACTGGTTCTAGATAACTTGAAGTTAACTTAATTAAAACTTGCCAACTGTGTGCGTAACCGTGACTGTCTCTTTCGTGAGTTCCTTCTCCGATCGAGGACACGGTGGGGTTATGTCTGACGTAGGTAGGTGTTCAGGATCATTCATTTGATCATCAGTACTCACGTCTGCTATGCGTAGATCTTCCCCCTCTTATTTCTTGTACTCGTAAGTTAGCCACCATATATATGCTTAGCCGCTGCTGCAACCTCACCACTTAACCATGCCTCGCCTAACAAGCTTTGCTAGTCTTGATACCTTTGGAAATGAGATTGCTGAGTCCCCTGTGGCTCACAGATTACTACAACACCAGTTGCAGGTACAGGTAGAGGGTACTTGACGCGAGCGCGTTGATTGATCATTTGGAGTTGCTTCTTCTTCTTCTTCTTCGATCTAGGATGGGTTCCAGGCCGGCAGCCTGGGATAGCAAGGATGGACGTCGTTCTTCTTTTGTCGTTTGTTTTCGTCCGTAGACGGACCCTGCTCTTACTCTTGATGTTTATGTAATGTACTGATGTGACTCTGATGTAGCTTGTGGCGAGTGTAAGCCAACTCTTTATATATCTCTTCTTTTCAGTACATGTACTTGTAACAATATCCATTCTTGCGACACGACGAGATGCGCTTCTATCCCTGACGAGGTCCTCGTGCCAAATTGAGGATAGGGTCGCATCTTGGGCGTGACAACGTGCCCTGGCACGTCCGCCGACATGTAGGGGCGTGAATTTGCCTAGACCAGTTGTAGATGCTCTAAAATATGTCTATATACATCTATATGTAGTCTATAATGCGTAATCATTAAAGTGACGTATTTTGATCAATATGTGTTAGTCATCCACTATGTTTTGATGGTTCCATGGAGCATTATGATGATTTCATACACCTAGCATACCTCGTGAAAATATATACAACATAAATTTCAAAAACATTATTTCAAGCGTATTTCAATGTAATTTTAAAACCTTTCCTTAGAGATTCTTGAGTTATCAACACGAATTAACTTATTCGTACATCTTATGAAACCAAGCCAGGTTTTTCCTAAATTGTGTCAAAATACAAAGGACAAAAAGAGTTTCTCCTAAATTGTGACAAAATACAAAGGACAAAAAGAACACCGTGTGAATTAAAACTCGTTCAAGGAAAAATAGATCTTTTTCCTCCCTAACAGGTCCGGACCGGCAAAATTTAAGCCCGGTGCAAAACTGTAAAATGAACCCTATCTCACTAGAAAAACTATATAAATATAATTATAATATAATGTAGAGATCATAATATCTTACGGAGTAATGAAAAAAAAATCAAGAATCATACTTATTCTTGGTTGTAAAGTGATTGGTTAGCAGAGGATACTCGTGTTCTTTTTTTCATAATAAACGCGTCCATATTTCCATACCGAGACTGAGTTAATTTTTTGACTTTTTGTTTCTTCAAACGCTTTTGATAACCAGATTCATGTTTTCTAAGTGAAGACGTGATTTGAATCTTGCAATTCTAGACACCTAATTGATAAAAATAATTAAATTAGCTGCAAACTTGGGATCAAAGCTAAAACTCACTCAAGGGACAAGAGCTCACGGCAGGCCAGACACTGGATGTGGATCAGTGGATGCAACGCCAACGAGGCATGTACCCTGCTTCCTGATTCCTTTAAATTGCCTGGCCGTAGTGCCGTTTTCTCTTGCCTGGTCTGATCCAAGGCCTTATCTCATCGCTGCCTGGACTGTTGAAAGCCCTAGCCGCGTTAGGGTCGAACCGACAAAGTCGAAGGGACACAGAATAAGAGGCGCTTCAATCGCTGTTTGCTGAACGTTGAGTCTCGTCTGTGGCTTCGATCGTTGGCGCTGGGTCTCCTACGCCAGCAACGCCGCATCGGTCAGCTACTGGGGAGTAGTTAGCGCTGAAGCCTCGAGTCCCATCTATCATTATCAAGCCTAATAGATCTGTAAAAATAAGTTTGAGGCCCCTAAAAACTAGAGCCCTGTGCGCCCGCACAGGTGACACACCACTAGGACCGGGCCTGTCCCCTAACTCTAGGCAAGTAGGCAAACTCTGCACTCCAAGCTTCACCGACGATCCCATGAATTCTTGTTCCCTCTGTCTACCACTTCGGCGGTCGCATGAGGAGGGGGGGGGGGGGGGGGGGGGTGCCCTGGTCAGTGCCTTTTAGTCTTTACAGGTGCGGCGTTCGGACAGATTGCGACACTTCTCCTTTGAGGTTTTCTTCCAGGTTTCAATCCTCCTCAATTCCGTTCATCTGGACGTAGTCGACGAAGCTCCGAAGTAGTTTTCTGTCGTCTCGTTGGGGCGGTGAGTTTAGTGTTCCTCGTCATGTGAGGAAAATTTGATGTCAGGTGCTTGAGATCTATGCAAGGGTACAACGACGAATAGTACAGACACTGTAAATCTTAAAACACATGCATGAAAACTTTCCGGCTGTCATCTATAAGGTGAAGCTGTCTTTGTCGTAGGGGAGCAGCAAAACATGAGTGAAGTCTGAAATAAACCTTAAGATTGTAATTGCCGACGTAACTGAACCCTCATCTCTAAATCCCTGAAATCTGTACCCTAACCTTTCTAATCCCGGTCTATCCAATCCCTAGATATGTTTGGCAGAGCAGGAAAAGCACAATCCTGTCGGGTGTATGCTTTTCTCCTAGGTGTGGGTCAACACATCATAGCCATTTTTCCCATCTGGCCACGACGAGCTTGAGCAGAGGGGAGCACCGGAGCAGCACAAGATGGCAACCACCAACGTAGAGTTCGGCAGCCAATATATATCACGCCAAGCTCCGGGCGCGGTCACAAAGAGAAGGCCACGCTGATCCCGCACAGCGCGGCGGACGCCGACGCCGCCGTCGCGGCCGACTCCATCAGCAGCCCCGTCACCTCCACCTCCGTCGCGCTGCCTTGGCCACCGTCGAGGATGCTCAGGCGCGAGGGACGGCTGGAACACTCTCTGGCCGCGGCGGCGAGGCGTGCAAGTTCCTTGCCGGCCCTGCGCTGCGCCGCACGGCCGAATCCAGGCGCGCCCCGTCGCGTCGGTGCACGGCGGCAAGCGCCTCAGCCACTTCCTGCTTGAGCGCGACCACGGCCTCCTGGAAGCATCCGTGCGCGTCGGCAAGGCGGAGGAAGGAGTACAAGAGCCGGTCGACGTTGCCGCCGGTGCCGGAGAGCTCGCCCTGGGCCTTGGGCAGGTCGAGGAGGTCGCCGAGTGCGTCGTGGAGCGCGTCGACGTGCACCAGCCCCATGGCTATGGAGGCGGCCAACGCCGCCGGGCCCTGCTGCGCCCAGGCGTGCACGGAGCGGATGCGGGTGTGGAGATGAGCGACGCGGTTTCTTAGGAGAGAGATAGATAGATCGGGCTAGAAAAGATGAATATGACATGTGGACCCGTACTGTCAGTGGATTAAAGTGTGATCCCGACTGGGATACTTGATTTCCTAGCGGGTCAAACAAGTCTAGATAGGTTCACGGTTGAGATTGATCGGGATCCATAAATATAGGATACATATTTGAGGGATTTGAAGGCAAAGGTTTATTTCCGACCGGCTTTATAATCTTAAGGTTTAAAACAAACTTCGCTCAGCAAAACATCCACCCGCCAACAACTTATTCTGGTAACACTAGTGGGGTCTCGAAATCCCAATGTAATTTTGTTACGTTCAGTGCGGTCTTCCGACAACCTTTACAATAGACCTGATTATTTCATCAAGAAACAAGTGCCTTGAAAAACGATTTTATACGTATTTGTGAGACTGCGCGCAACGCCTGCCTGCGTCGGCCACTCGCTTGCGTCTCCTTCTCTCTCTAAAAGGAAAAAACGCCCGCGTCTCCGTCCACGGATCCGCCACCGCCGCCGCCGCTCGCCGGAGCCCGCCTCGCCCCCCCGTCCACCCCGTCCCCCCAATCGTTAACTGCGGTAAGCGCCTCCCTACCCGCCCCCTCCCCCCTTTCAGCAACATCCCTTTCCTGCTCATCTGCTCCGGTCGCCGCGGGGCTGCGCGCCGGCGATCCGGTCCGGGCCACCCCGCGCTCCTAACCTTTGTGACCAGTCCCGCGTCTCGGGTTAGATCCCCAGGGCGCCCGTTGATTGCCGACTGTAGATCTGAATTTCGTCTCGGGAACTGCTGGGGGGCTCGACGTTGTGAGGGAAGCATTTCGCAGCAAATCCGTCCGCGTGGTTATTGGGCTTGGTTGATTGTGCCCTGATTTCCTTTCAATCCTCTTCGCCTTCGGTATGATGTCTCGAATGGTGATGTAGATGCGGCCAGGATCATCCAATTTGTTCGCTGCATGTCTGCATCAGCTACTTGCCTGCTGCCTTTCGTGATTACCATACCACTCCAACTTTTTGCTATAGCACGGCTTATTATATCTTCGATGCAGAGCCTGAATTGCTGCCGGCCGACAGGGGGCATTAGCCAGCTTCCGAGGAAGCTATTCAAAGCCAGCCAGCCTTCTTCTGTAAGTGCTTTCTCAAAACTCCTGCATTCGTATGCAGTCCGTTGAAAAGCAAGTCCAGTATCCAGTTGCCTTATTATCTGTTCTGTTTAGGTTTCACAGCTGTACTAGGGCCAACTTCCTTCTTCGGCAACCGGCCTCAATCCCATCCTTTCTCTCTACCAGATAGACGCTACTCAGGAGATCTACGTAGGCGGCGTTCCTTGTTTGTCCGCGGTGCACCGTACCCGGCGGTCCTTCATAGCCATGGTGAGTTACTTGCCATCTCCTTCTTCCAGACCTTGTTATTCCTTGGACGCTATTGTCACCGAATTTGGGCAGCCAATGGGTCTGACTAGGCCAAATTGAAAGCAAAGTTTTGTTTTGACCGTTAAGTTGGCACATAAAGATTGGTGCCATTTTGGACGTGCTCTGTTTTTCATTACTGAAGTCGGTACTGCTACACTAACCTATGCAATGCACCTCAATACCTCATTACAAAAGTCCTGTTTATTTTTTCTCGTTATTTACCAAATCTGGAAGGTCCTGGAGCAAAGTTTGGGAAGGTTCTGGAAGCTGATGTTAAAGTAGAGCCCAGATAATTCTAGTTTGGTATCATCACAGTTTGCGATCCATAATACCCCCTCTGCTCCAAAATAAGTGTCGTGGTTTAGATCAAATTTGAGCTAAAACCACGACACTTGTTTTGGAATGGAGGGAGTACATAACTAGAGGGGGGAGGCACATTCTGCTGCACCAGCTACAGCTGTGTTTTGTTCATCCAAGGGATTACATAATTAGAGGGGGGAAGCTATATGACATTTTCATTTGCAAGTTAAACTTACAGCTATATAGTTGTGTGTTGTCTTCTGCTAATACCAGTCAAGGCAGTCTAAACAGGAGAAAGGTAATAAGGTGACCTCAATATTGTGGGTCAAAGTACTTCAATTAGAGTTACTCTGTTAGAAACACCTTTCATGGGTTTATCCGTATGATGAATGTAATAACAATGGAAGCAAATATCTATCTAATGTGCTCATCACTTGCTTTAGTATCCCATCCTAGTTTTGTTAGTTCTGGTCTGGTGACGGTTAACATCAACTATGTGATGTCTGAACACCTTATGCATTTCTCCCTCGTGGACAGGTTTATCACTCTAGTTTCATTGATGATGACGGGATCACAAAAGCCTGTGGGTGTCCTTTGCTTCCACTAAAAACTCATATAAAGGGCCCAGCCCCAGCCTCAGATTCAGGTACTGTTACAACATCAGACACATTTCGGTCCTGCACGACCACGCTGAACTGCTTATTAAAACATTGATGCTATTACAGATAAGGCGGATATAATTGATGAAGCGATAACTTTCTTCCGTGCAAATGTTTTCTTCAAAAACTTCCATGTCAAAAGCCCAGCAGACAAATTGCTCATCTATCTGACATCTTACATCAATATTGCCTTGAAAAGACTAGAAACCTGCCGGACGCTGGCTGTCGGAACCAAGGCAATCATTAACCTGGGATTGGAGAAAGTTCCTGTTCCTGGAGAACCAGGATTTCCTTTCCCTGGACTTTTCACTCTCCCCCAATCTCAGGAGGAAGCAGGTATATGGCTCCATCAACTTCAATTGCATATATGCATGTTCGTACAGTGAAAGTAACTAAGCTAAACTCTTCTCTGCAGAAGTAAGAAGTTGTTCACGTAATTTACTTCTTGAGAGAGAAGCAAGTACTCCCTCCGATCCATATTACTTGTTGCTCAAACGGATGTATCTAGACTTATTTCAGCGCTAGATACGCCTGTTTGAGTGACAACTAATATGGATTGGAGGGAATAGTAGTATTTTATTCAATCCTTAGGCTAGTTCGGCTATAAATTGGAAGATACCGACCAAATCTAACAGCAGAATATTCTAACTCCCATGGAATGTGACCCTCTCTAATGCAGAACTGTTGAGGAACTATCTGAAGCAGATAAGGGAGGAAACAAGCGGGAGGCTGCTCAACTGCGCTTACAGAGCTAATGGCACTCCAAACAAATGGTGGTTGGCTTTTGCAAAGAGGAAGTTCATGAACGTTGTCATCCTTTAGAGCGTAAGCATATCAGCAACAGCTTAAGAGGCGTTCATGTAAATCCTGATTGCACTTGCACATTTAGTCCTACGATGATGTAAAAGATTCTTTCTCTTTGAAGTCTTCAAGTATACAATGACGAAAACAGTTTCTTGCAATGTACCTGCTGTTATCATGGCCTTCACTGAATGAATCCTTCATTTTCTTCCTGTGGGACTTGCCCGAAACTGGACCGGGTTTGCCGTCGATGCACTGTTATGCAGATTGAATAACCTATGTCAGTTACAATTCTTATGATTGGTATCGAAGACATAATTTAGGTACGATGATTGTACTGCGACTTTTATGCAGGCCTGCTTGCCTTAGTTTTCCTTTTCATTTGCACAATCTTCTGAGTGATTGTGCCCTTCTGTTTAGCATTTATATTCAACAACAAAAGGGGACTTTATAAATTACCTGAAATTAGTTGTGTCATCTAAATTTATTGACCTGTCGGTTTGGTACAAGTTATTTAGTTCACATGCTATCTCCCAGAGATAACAATAATGTTCACACATATAATGAATACATGAGCATGTTCATATTGACGGTAGGTGGTTTCAATTGTTCATGCATATGATGCTTACGGAGATTTAATCTCCCCTTATTATCGTTTGCACGGTGGAAAATTTGCTATTCGATTTGCATTGAGAGAAGGGATGTGGAACCCGTGTACAAATAAATCAATCTACAAAATAATGTGAGATAAAAACATGACAAACAAATCAAAATTACCATGTCACGAAGGTGTGGCTGTGGGGCTTGTCGCTTGTGGGTTTGCGGGTGGCGTGGCTGTGGACAAGAGACCTTTTTCCTGAAATCCCTGCAAAGGAAGAATTTCTACCTCTTTCTATAAGATTTAATGAAAATTGATAAATCATTTAATATAATTGCTATGCTTAGTGTGTGACTCGTTATTTGTTTCCTTTTTAAAGAAAAAAACTTAGTAATCTATACTACTATTAAACAATCAAACGAGAACTTTTTTACGTGCACCCAGTAATTAGTACACAAAAATACACGAAGCAATCAACATCAAAAATTAGTCCCACAAATCCTAATCCAACAGCCAGCATTTACCTAATACATCTATGTGCGTACTTAGCAAATTTCCATGACTGACCGTGCTCCATCTCCACCACCCATCCTGCAGCACATAATCCCATCAGATCTCACCCTTCCCTCGAGCGTGGGACCCGTCGGCACGTATGCGCCGTCGCCGGCTCGAAGTCCTCGAAGCAGCCGCTGTGGCGCGCGGGCTCGTGATCTCGATGAACGCTGACGACGGCGCTGGTAAGCACTGGCCGGGGCCGTAGTAATCGGCTCGCTGGCCTTCCCTCGACCATGGTTCGCTCGCCGCGACCGAGCAGCTGCTCCGGCCCCGCCGCGGCGGCTCCCCCATGTCCATCTCGACGATCTTGGCATGCTCCTCGCCGGACTTGTCCATCTCCTGCATGCACCAGACACACATACATTCCCTGATTCAACGATGCCGGCCTACACGATCCCGAGGTACTACGTACTAGCGCTCGCGTGCGGGCTTACATAGGAGCGGCGGCGCCTGGGGTGCTGCGGCGACCGGCGGTCGACAGGGGCGGCGGCGGCGTGGTCTTCGTCCTCGAGCATGCGCATGCGCTGCGCGCGCACGCGGGTCTGCGCCATGAGGAGGGCCTGCATGCGTCGGAGCGTGGCCCTGTCCTCCTTCCTCACCAGGTGGCCCCTGATCAGCGCCTGCAGCTTCACCAGACCCCTGAGCGCGCACAGAGCCTTCCTTGCCTGCACCACCTCACATGCTCAGCTCAAATCAAAAAAAGAAATGCATTTGTTTCTGCACAATTTGCTCAATTGCATCGGCATTGCTAAATCAGGAGTATGTGTTAACATTGTGTTTTAATCGAGCTAATCACATGGAAGATGGATGGACCAACACATTATCAAACTTGTTGGCGTCAAGCTCACCAGGTAGCCTCTGAAGGTGGCCTGGATCCTTGCGGCCGCGGCCTCCTGGAAAGGGGTGGCATACAGGTTGAGGTCGTCCTCCGCCTCGGGGGGCGTCAGCCATGGCCACCGCCACGGCGTGCTTGCTCTGCTCAAGTTCGCGCTCCGACACCGCCACCGCCACCGACAGACCGCCAGGTTCCACAGCCAACGGCGACGGTGCGGCGGCGGTCTTGACCAGCGGCGCAGGCCTCCGGAAGCTCCATCGCCTCTTCTCCCTCGGGCTGGTAGCCACCGGCAGCTCGGCCAAAGGCGTCGAGTCACACCGTGACTGCCCCCGCTTGTCCCCTCTCCGGCCACCACCCTTCTTCCCGGCCAAGATGCTCCTCAGCCACCTCTCAGCCTTCCCCATTGCCGGCACCTTCGATGAACCGCCCTCAGCCACAACAAAGCCGATGAACGGGTGAACTATATTATAGCCCATGGCAACAAATTAAGAACCCTATGCATTGCAAGCGCCATCACCAACCCGACAACCACCACGGCCGCGCTGCGCGAGCTTGGAACAGTAATACAACGTGTCAGTCATCCGACGCGGGCCACCGAGCAATGGCATAGCGAAGGAGCTCGAGCTCGCGGCGCGGTGGCGCCCGCTCCCCACTTCCATCTCCCTCCTCTCTCTCCTCCTTGCCGCCCCCACATGCCACCGCTACGGGAGCGCACAAAGGCGAAGGAGCGGCGAGAGGAGCTCACCAGCGTCGATGGGAAGGCTCGGTGCAGTCGGAGGAGCTCGGAGAGAAGAGATCGACGACGGTGAGCTCTCGGGTCCGAGGTTGAAGAAGAGGAACGAGGCGAAGCTGCGTCGTGCTCCGGTTTGATCCAAAGCTCGAGGGGGTCGAGGAGGATGTCGTGGAGCGTCTGGGCTCGACGGAGAGGAGCGAGGCGAGCGGTGGCCGCGAGCTCACCGTAGCATGGCCATGGCGGCGTTCGGCCGGACATGGGGAAAGGGGCAACAAAGGAGAGGAGCTCCTTGGGGGCGCGAGGCGAGGCGAAAAGGAGGCTAGGGTTGGAGAGGCGCTCAGGGTGGCATTATCCGCGTCGGGGAGCCGTGTAATGCTCGCCATCGAGGGCATTCGCGCGCGGACGGATGTGGCGCCATGGCCTCCCCTGCCTCTGTCGGGAGGTGGGAGAAAGGCAAGTCTAGCTGGGCTGGGCCAGCCTGTACCAGCTGGGCCTAAGTGCCTAGTAGCTTTCTTCTTTTTATTTTTTCTTATTTTTTTTGTTTCTGCTTTCTTTTATTATTTTCTGCTTTATTTAATATCAGCAACTATTCCCTATAGCAAAAATGTGTGACATGGTCCAACACATATCTTACAGTATTTTAAATGACCACAAAAATAATTAGGCCCATTGGAATATGTTTGGATTTTTCCATGGAATTTAAGAGCACTTTTAAATGCAAAAATGACTCTGTTTTGATGGTGGGGTCCACACCAACATCGAGGGTGATGTTGTTTTCCTTAATAATAATTGTTTTGGATTATTCCACAATTGTGCAATATTTTTCCGATGCTGTTTGTGGAATTATTTTATTTTCATATAATTCAAGTGGCTTTTTACGTGGAATTTGAAAAGAGATCTGAATTTCAACTTGATCATATCCAATTTAGCAAAATGA
Organism: Hordeum vulgare subsp. vulgare; assembly: GCF_904849725.1. Classification (NCBI taxonomy): domain Eukaryota; kingdom Viridiplantae; phylum Streptophyta; class Magnoliopsida; order Poales; family Poaceae; genus Hordeum; species Hordeum vulgare. The sequence goes on from NC_058524.1 coordinate 615,757,667, forward strand.
TTTGTTGCTGATCATGGTCTCCTTGTCTTATGTTACTCCAAACATTTTTTTCATTATTCCACTGAATACATTTGTTTTCAATTTTTCAACGGAGTGTAAGTAATGTGTATATTGTGTGTGTTTCAATTTTAATAATAAAAACAATTTATAAATTATTCGGTTAGTTGTGCGTTGCACGTGCATGCTAACTAGTTATAGAAAATTAACTAATACTAATAACAAACCTATTGCTTCGTATTGTCGAGATCCTAACTAAGAAACAGTCATTATATGAATAAATACCTTTATCATAAATGAGTAGATATGTCATATAGTTGTAGCAACTGCAATTTTTTATCTAAAAAACAAATGGGATTCTCGGTTGTGAAGCTTGCAGACTTCCTCAGTCTTAGTAATCAGTGTACTCCTTGTATTTGCTTATCCTGATGGTTGGTCAAATAATAAAAATGTTGTATTTTCACAGGTGGTGGATAAAGATGATCGGGAAAGATATATGGTAGTTAATGAAGACGATTACACGTGTGAGGCTAGTGGGGGTTCCAAAGATGATGCCTTGCAATTCTGGTTTTCTATTTTATAAGACGATTTGTCTTGTCTAAATGTTTGAAATCTTTTGTTAAAAGTTTATACTTGTGTTTAGAGTAAGTACAATATAGCTGAGTCAGCTGGCTATAAGGAATAAACTAATATTTTTTGTTTAGTTAGAGGAAAGAGAAGAGGAGAGAAAAGGTAAGCGTGCTCTTAGATAAGAGCCAGCTCTAGCACGTGTTCCTAGGTATTTTGTGAGTATGAAAGGTGGATCATATAATAAAGAAGTAGTACACTTTTACAATGAACTATTATACATGTTGGCTATAAAATGAGCTATAGATGACATGACAATAGCTTATAGCCAGCAGCTGGCTATATTATTGTACTTGATCTTAAAGGCTTAAAACATTGGCTTTACTTTTCAAAATAAAAAATTCCAGCCATTGGCTTACCGTTTTACTAGGTTACCGCCGTATGTTATCCATAATACCCAATGTGCTGTTTTTGATGGTGAGACCAATTTCCAGTTTTTGATGGTGAGACCGACATGCACTGAAGTTCTTCATCTTCCACATGTTTATTATTTGGTAGGAGTCAGTTTGACCTGCCAGGTTGTCACGTCCAAGATGCGACCTTATCCTTAATTTGGCACGAGGGCCTCGTCAGGGATAGAAGCGCATCTCGTCGTGTCGCAAGAATGGATATCGTTACAAGTACATGTACTGAAAAGAAGAGATATATACATAGAATTGGCTTACACTCGCCACAAGCTACATCAGAGTCACATCAGTACAATACATGAAAATCATGAATAAGAGCAGGGTCCGACTACGGACGAAAACAAACGAGAAAAGTAAAACGACGTCCATCCTTGCTATCCCAGGCTGCCAGCCTGGAACCCATCCTAGATCGATGAAGAAGAAGAAGAAGCAACTCCAAATGAACAATCAACGCGTTTGCGTCAAGTAACCTTTAGTTGTACCTGCAACTGGTGTGGTAGTAATCTGCGAGCCATAGGGGACTCAGCAATCTCATTTCCAAAGGTATCAAAACTATCAAAGCTTAATAGGTGAGGTTGCAGCAGCGGCTTAGCATATATTTGGTGGCTAAACTTACGAGTACAAGAATAAAGAGGGGATGATCTACGCATAACGGACGTGAACTACTGATGATCACAAGAACTCCACCGTGTCCTCGATCGGAGAAGGAACTCACGAAACAGACAATCACGGTTACGCACACAGTTGGCATATTTTAATTAAGTTAAATTCAAGTTATCTAGAACCAGTGTTAAACAAAGTTTCCACGTTGCCACATAACCGCGGGCACGGCTTTTCGAAAAGATTTAACCCTGCAGGGGTGCTCCAACTAGTCCATCACAAATTACCACAAGCCGCATAGAAATCCTCGATCACGCCACTCGCGATCTCCTCGGACTCCTTAGTGGAAAACCTCAACTCTGAGATTACCCAAAGCATCACCGGAATCCCGATGCACAAGATATTTCGTCAAAGGTAAAACTAATCCAGCAAGGCCGCCCGACGTATCGACGATCTCGATAGGAGCCGCGTATCTCGTTCTCAGGACACGACGGATGAGCTAGACGTCGGGATCGCTAAACCTATTGGTGACCAGGGGGCGTCGGACATCGCTCAGGTGGGACCAACACTCATGAGGAGCACTGGCCCGGGGGTTGATTAAATTCCTCGGGTTAATTACTCACTATGCATTTCATTAGTTATTAGGCAAATGTAGTACCAAAGTTGGGCCTTGTCAAGGGGGTCCCCATAACAACCCCGATCGTGTTAGGAGCGCTCAATTATGAAACATAACAACAGTAGCCGAAACTAAGGGGCAAAGGTGAAACAAAACACCAGGCTAGAAAGGTCGAGCCTTCCACCTTTTACCAATGTATAGGTGCATTAAGTTAAATAACATTTAATATGGTGATAAGACAAGGAACCCATGTTTTCACATGGAAGCAACTACACCTACAACTAGTAACGCTAACAACATGATTAAGCAAGTAGTAACATAGCCAATCAGTGGTTTGCTAGGTTGAACAGTTGAAGGTTTCATGACATTGTTGAGAGGCTCATATGTAACATGTGGTAGGTAACGAGACGTAAACGGTAGAAACGGTAAAACTAGCATGTCAATGATAGTAATGGTATCTGGGGAAATGGTCATCTTGCCTGAGATCCCGCTTGGAAGAAGAACAACTCCGTGAAGTCGGCGAACCAACGTAGTCGAACGGGTCCTCACATTCCGACACGCTTGCGGAACTCTATCGAGACGGAGCAAACCGGAAGCAAACATCAATACAGATATTCACCACACGATGCACAACATGATGCACAACCTACTATGATGCATGAACAGTTCAAGATGCAATGGATGGCATGGCAATTCACCTCACGCAAACACTACACATTAAGTGAAGCTCGATATGCAACGTTGCATATCGACGAAACCCCACAATTAATTATTTAGTTCACTCCCGGTTATTAACACACGATATTAAATGTTGTTAACATGGCAAGGGGTGAAGCGGTGATTCTACAAGTCATCCTAATCGGTTAACACGCGGAACATAGAACGGAGCTACGTTACAAGAAACATGCAACACAGGAAATTATGCCATGAATGCGTCATGCATGATAGTTACAACACGGGCAAGAAGAGAAAGAAGCATGTGTCGCCACGGCGAGCGACAGGGAACCATGGCGGCAAAACGGAAACGGAAACTCAACGAGATATCGGTGCCAACGAATTGGGAGCGCGTGCGGGTCATGCCAAATAAAGATGGGGTGATCCCGGTTACCGGGTTCCCATGTGTCGAGGGCACAACAAAAGAGGAACACGTGCAACGGGCAACATTTATAGGCGCAAACATACGGGTACATCTCATACATCATATGCACAAGGTTCACGACACGTTCCAACGTATACCTTTGAAGCGTGCATATCGTAGCGGTTCGGATTGTTGCGGTGAAAAGATAGATCGTCGGGGAAGTCGTGGTACTCGGGTCTCGTCGACGGTAGTCGTACTCTTGGCGTCGGTGGTCGAACACGGTTTCGTAGATGTTCGGGGTCGTCGAGGACGTCGCTGTACTCGGCGAACTTGTCGGACCCACGGTGGCGGGGATGGTGCACGCGGTCTTCGGCGACGGCAAACAGCGACAACAACAACATCTAGCAGCTAGCAACTGATACCAACAGCTAGCAGCAACGATGGAATAGCAACAGTAGCAAGCTAGCATGGCACAACAACAACTACAACAAGCATCGCCATCAACTAGCTAGCAGCAAGCAACGCAGGCACAACAGCTAGCAGGCAATAGCAAGCAAGCACAGCAGCAACGGTAGGCAACAACGCCAGCAGGCAACGCAAGCATCAGCAACAACACAACAATGGGTAGCAACTTCGGCAGCAGCGGCAGCACAAACAATAACAACAACACATCGGCAGGCATCGTAGCACGCAACACACCGGCGGCAGGGCGGCGCGGGAGGCCACGGCAACCGGAGGCGGGGACGGACGAGGTCGGCGCCTGCAGGGGAGCTTGGCACGGGGCTGGGCTCCAGCGAGAGGAGGCGAGGCCGAGGGGCCCTGGCGCGGGAACTTGGCGGCGGGCGACCATGGCGGCGGCCGACGGCGCTAGAGGAGCTTCGGCGGGCGGCGCGGGGAGGCGAGCACGGGCGACGGCGTGCTCGGGACGAGGGGCCCTGGCACGGGAGCTCCTTCGCGAGAGCGAGGTGGCGCGGGGTTGGCGGCATCCGGGAAGCCGGCGGGCATCGCGGGGCTGTGGCGGCGCTGGGACTCGGGCAGAGGGGAACAGGGAGGAGGAAGCGCAGGGCTCGCGAGGGAGAAGGGGGAGGACGACGGCGCAGGGGATCGAGAGGGGATCGGGCGAGGGCCTCCCCTGTCGCTAGGGTTAGCCAGGGGCTGGCTGGGCCTTGTGCCAGCTCGGGCAAGAGCTAGGCGGGCTCCTCTCTCCCTCTTTTGTTTTTTTAAAACAAAAAACACCTTAAAGAAAAGGATTTAACAAAAATAAAAATAAAATACTTTTGAGCTCCTTAAAAACATACCCCAACTATAAAAAATAGATTGGACACTTTTTGAAGAATAAAATGAAACCTTTGTTTTTTTATAAATAAAAAATTAGACTCTATTTTTGCAAATAAACAAAAGGAGAGATAAAGAAAAACCCAAGGGGTTGCCCCCATATTTAATAAAAGAATTTTTAAAAGAAGACAAACTTTTTAATAGGGGTTAAAACTGAAACTTTAACGCAGCCACAAAATAGAATAAGAGAGGAGAGAAGGTTTATGTCCATGGTGCAACAAGGGTTTTGAAGTGGCTCTTGTTGCACCCACTCTCATCACACCACCACACTCACAATGCACTAACACTCCAACAACAAGGAGCAACAAGCAACACATACAAAGAACACAGTTGACGTGATGCCATGCATGATGCCATGATGCAAACTAAATGATGATGCAACAAATAAAATAAATGATGGTGCAACAAGGGTTTTGAAGTGGCTCTTGTTGCACCCACTCTCATCACACCACCACACTCACAATGCACTAACACTCCAACAACAAGGAGCAACAAGCAACACATACAAAGAACACAGTTGACGTGATGCCATGCATGATGCCATGATGCAAACTAAATGATGATGCAACAAATAAAATAAATGATGGTGCAACAAGGGTTTTGAAGTGGCTCTTGTTGCACCCACTCTCATCACACCACCACACTCACAATGCACTAACACTCCAACAACAAGGAGCAACAAGCAACACATACAAAGAACACAGTTGACGTGATGCCATGCATGATGCCATGATGCAAACTAAATGATGATGCAACAAATAAAATAATCACACGACGGAAACGAAAATAGAGGGGAATATTCTGAAGCGTCGGCATCGGGCTGTCACACAGGTGTGCCATGGCACATCCAGAATTTCGGAAAATGTTCTTTTACATTGTATTAATTAGCTGATTTTAAGGCACATCTAAACCAATGAAAATGGACCTCAATTTTTTGAAGTGTGCACACCCTCGGACCCTCCATTCTATTTTTTGGTCCGCCACTGACTGACTGAAGTAGTATCCTGAATTGATAGCTTGCCCGTCCTAGTCGTAGGTTCGTGCAAAGTATGCTCATGGTTTTCTATTAGCATCAGTTTTCTTTTGATTCTATAATCTGATGTCTGCTGATTTTTTCCCTACACCTAATTCTTGGTTTATTTCCGTCTCCGACATTTTCCCTAGTTTTGCTGTCATCTCACAAACAGCTCTGTGTCATCCCGGGGCATCACCGTGCTAGTTTTCTAGTTTCCATCTAGATGAGATCTTAAAACTTAAATAGAACATATGCTCGAATTCTACTGAAAAACAGTATAAGAAGGCCTCGAATTTTTTTTTTGCAATTTATTTTCAAATGTGCATAACAGAGGAAACGTTAAAAATGTGGATATGTCTGGCATATGCTACCGAATGATGACTATATATTCTTCGGAAGATTCTCTTATAGCTAGCGGTAATGTGCCAATTTGCATGTACATGTGCCGTTCTGGCTTGGATATGGGAAGTGCATGGGTTGCATCGACCTGGTTATGTCATAAAAATCCAATCACTTTTGAAATATTATTTATTTGTCACCTTGATTTGAGCCTAAATTTGTTCATAAACATCTTGCGTGCTTTGGACGGCATTTAATTGGATGGTTAGTACACAACATAGTCTTGATTTGGTTCAAGATAACAGAGAATTATACATACTCGACCTGCGGCTGCATTTAAGTTGGTATGTTTATTTCAATGAAGGGGACTTTATTGACTCAAACATTGGATCAAGGCGATATAAGCATGCTTAGTACAAACTTTAACTGTGCATATCATCCATTGAGACAACTCTGGGGCAAAGCATCCAACCCCATGTAAAGTGTGGCAAATGATCCAAATCCGTGCATAGCAAGATGTAGTCCATACATCTATGTAGCTTAGGTGAGGGTACTGATATGTCGGCTCGCTTTTGTTACAAGGGCAGAAGCAAACATTTGCTTAGGTCAGGAGCAACATTTTAATCATCTTATTGTTTCTAAAAAAATCTAATTAGGTTTACTGTAAATTCATCATATTTCAAAGGTTTTTGCATAACTATTACAAGAGCTGTAATTTTCTAACCGTATCACAGTACGTTTTTTAGAAACACGCATTGTCTTATCATGCATTTGTAATTTTGTATGCGTGTCTCAACAAATTGTCAGGCTTACACAACCCAAGTACAATACTCAGTACAAATAGAAAGGAAAAAAAGGATCAGCGTATCACACTCATGCCGTCAAGCGCATAAAGTGGCAAATAAAGGTCATTGTACATAGAAAAAGATGGAAATGCTTAGAATCACGTTGGCGGAGCGATGGAAAGGTTGCGTGAGATTGATCCTCTGCCTATCTTGTGGCGGCAGCACATTCTCCTCCTGGTCCTTGATTGATTCCCCTCTGCAAGCTTTCTCTCTTGCGTGCATGGAGAGAGCTTTCTCACAAAGAAGGAATCATGAAAAATTCAAGTACCAAACAGAATGGGCATCCAATCTAATCTGATGTCAGAATAAAGCAGTAACATTCTTTCATTTTTCTTTGGCATTTCGTATCGGAGAACCTTTCTTTCCTCCTCCTTTTGGCCTCGATCCATGGCATCGGTTGCAAATGCGACGAAAGGAGGATGTTCTCGGTGGATATGCCGTTTTCGGTAGCGCATAAATACGCGGCAACGTCGGTTCTCCTCCTCTCACCAAACAACGCCAACGACAACATCAACAATAGCTAGAAGGAGAAGGAACCCTTGTCTGTGGCGAGTGAGATAGGTGTATGCTGTATGTATATATGTGAGTGTGTGCATTACAGGGCAACTGCTCCATTGGCAGAGGGATGGATGTTGGCCCCTCTTACTTTGCTCTTTTGTCTATCTGCCAAAGGAGATTTGCCCCGCTATTCACCACCACCTGTTTGTGCCTCGCTGCATCCATTGTTGGTCTCTCTGTCTCTAACTGAAGGTATGCAATGCACACGTATGAAAAATTATTTGGTTGACTTGATGACTGCTCGCTGCTACAACGAGTCGGTTTTCACCTTGAGGTCTCTGCTTGCGTTCCTCTCAGCAGCAGCAGAAGCCTGCTGCTCCCGCTGGTGGCGTGGTTTTTGGACCGCATCCGTTCTCCGCCTCGCCATCGCATAACCGCGGACATCATCTGTCAATATAGTGCAGGCCAATTGTTGACTATAACTTGATATTTTTTAGAGTTGTCTTGCTGACCATAGTGCAGGCCAATATGATCCGGTCTAATTATTCAAATGACATTATTTTTTCTTGGTGACCATCACAGTTTAAATAGCGGTCTACAGCGTTTCAAGGAGCATCATTCTGAAGGGCATAGTGTATGAAAGTTAGCAGCGCCACTTTTAGCACATTGAGGCTTCCACTATTTGCCATAGCCTGCTATAAAAAAAAAATCTTCTCGGTTTCACTGTTCATCAGCTATGAAATTCATTTTTGTTCTCGGTTTTGCTGTTCATCCACCCCCCTCCCACCCCTCCAAAAAAAAACCATACCGAACAAAAACTATCGATTTTTTGAATTTCAATGCTCAATGTATAATAAATACGTAGGGTCTAATTACACTCAGCAGAATTTGCTTTGGCGTTGCAAGCAATATCGTTCCCGTTTCGGGAGGTTGCTGTTTCGAGGTTTCTTCTTGCACTACTTTTCATCTTTGTATATTTTTTAGAATATGTATAAGTGCAAAACGTCAAAAATTAAAAGACCGAGAAGTCGAACTCGAGACATCACACAATGTACAAGTTAAGGTTTGGGCCACTGGAGCCCTGGCCTCCTCAAGAAACGAAGCACGGATGATTTGTTTTTTCTATTCGTAGGAGTGAGCAGAGCGCTTATCATTGCAGGTAGAAAAAAAATATGGAAATGCAAACCACTCACGATCACATCACATTTCGTGGACCAGGGTCCATGCTCCATGGCATCCTGCTGGTGGAGCGAGAGAAAGGTTGTAAGAGATCGATTGATTCTCTGTCTAGCTTGTGGTGGCAGGACATTCTTCCCTTTATGCTTGGTTGATTCCGCTCTGCAAGGTTTCTCTCTCGCGTGCATTGGGAGAGCTTTCTCACGAAGGAATAGGGAAATCCAAGTCGCGGCATCCAATCTAATCTGATATCGGAATAAAGCAGTAGTATTTTCCTCTTTTCCTTTGGCATTTCATTTCGGCGAGCCTTTTCTTTCCTCCTCCTTTTAGCCTCGATCGACGGTATCGGTTGCAAATGTGACGAAAGGAGAGGAGCATGTGCTCGATGGATATGCCGTTTTCGGTAGTGCATAAATACGGCGTGCCGCCGGTCCTCCTCCCTCTCACCAACCAACGCCGAAGGCAGCATAAAAAAATAGCTAGAACAACAGGAAGGAACATATATATGCCGGTGGCGGTGATTAGAAAGTGAGATAGGTGCATACGGTATGTATGTGAGTGTGAAGGTGCATCGCAGGGCAGCTGCTCCATTGGCAGAGAGATGGATGTGGATTTAGCCCTCTTTGCTTCGCTCTTTTGCCTGTCTGCCAAAGGAGATTTGCCCCGCGATCCATCACCACTTGTTCTTGCACCATTTTGGGTCTCTCCGTCTGAAGGTATGCAATGCACGCATATGAGAAAGCATTTGGCTGACTTGATTGATGACTTCTCGCTGCTACAGTTAGTCGGTTTCCAGCCTGAGCTCTCCGACTTGCATTTGTCCCAGCAGTAGAAGAGGGAGGACCGCATCAGATCAGCACCCTCTCCGGCGACCTGCTGCTCCGCTTGGCCTTCCTTTGTTGTGCAGCACAGCGTCCATTCCCGATGGTGGCGTGGCCTCGTGAGTCGTGAACCGCCTCCATCCTTCGCCTCGGCATATCGCACAATTGTTTGACTATAACTTGATTTATATTCTTCGGAATCATCATATCTAGCACATGGTTTTCAATTCCAGTTCCAAAGAAAATAAATCAGAACCAACGTGATTTCATTTTGCATTTCAGCCAAAGGGCCGAAATATTCATTTAAACTTAATTAAATATGGGCACTGCTAGGCATCCATCGATGGATTTGTAGTAACCATCCACCACCCATTTAGCCGTTCGATGCATACGCGCGCACCGTCCGATCACACCGTTCACCACACAAAATTCCGAAACAACGCTTCAGTTGCGGAAACAAGCACGCTGCTACGCATAATTTCTGAAACGATGGTTGAGTTGCAGAAACTTTCGCTTTGTTGCAAGAAATAAATTTTGGACCCGTTAATTCCTGAAACAACGGTCGAGTTTCAGAAACAATTTGCTTGTTGCAGAATTTTTTTTCCTTCGTCTTTCTGCAACATAGGTACTTTTGCGAGAGAATTTTTTACAACAAAGGTCATGCTTCAGGAATTTTTGCAACAAAGGTCAAGTTGCGGAAAAATTTTCGTCTCTCCCTTCTCCGATCTAACGCCGCCGCTGCCCCATCAACCAGCCGTAGCACGTGCCCCGACCCCTGCCCGCCCGCCCGCCACACTCGCGGCAGGGCAACTCGGCCGCAACCATGCCTAACTCACCCAAGGTGTTCTCCTCCTCGGCGGCCGCAACCTCCCGACGCTCCTTGCTCCGCCGCCTCCTCTCCTCGCCGGCCGTCTCCGCGGCCTGCCTCCTCTTCGGCCTCGCTGGGTTCCTCGCCGCCGCCATATCCGTCGCCTGGGACCGGCGCCCTGGGGATGCCGCGGGGGGCGCCACCGAGCTCCCGGCGGGCCACGCCACCGGATCGCGCGGCAGGCACAAGGTCATGGCCTTCGTCGGGATCTTCACCGGGTTCGGCTCCGTCGGCCGCCGCCGCACGCTCAGGCGGACGTGGCTCCCCTCCGATCGACAGGGCCTCCTTCGGTTAGTTGGCGGAGGGGCGGCGAGACGGAGCAGGCCGGCCGCGACGAGGTCGTCGGGGCGGAGGCGGAGGCGGAGACACAGACGGGTAGTTTCCTGAAACAACTGCCCAGTTTCTGAAACAACGATCCAGCTTCAGGAAACGGTTCGCGATCAGATCGATGCCAGATCCAACGAACCAGCGGGCGCGACGGATGGATCACGCGGATCAGTCGGTGAAAGGTAAGACTTTCCCATAAACAAAAGAGTTGCCAGCCAAAAAAAAGAGAGTCGATCGTGTCTGACTCATGTGTCATGACCTTGGCGATCACCGTTAAACACTAGCTGGAGCTGCTAGCGGCAGAGACAAGCTAGGATTTCACGATCCACATTCCCAGGAATAAGACGATCGACAAGTTCGAGCCATTGGCATTTGGCACACGAAGCTGCAATGGAGTTGAGATCAGCGAATAGCATTAGTGTGTGTTCCTCCCGGCATCAGAGCGAGGCCGAGGACCGCATCAGCGCCCTCCCTGACGACCTGCTCATCCTCGTTCTAGCCGGCCTATGCTGCACCTCTGCCGCCGCACACATAGGTGTCCTCTCCCGCCGGTGGGGTGGCCTCTGGACCCGGCTCCACCAGATCGCCTTCTGCGGCGTCCCGTTCCCTTCTCTCGAAGCAGCGCTCGGCCGCATCGACTCCCCTGCGGTTTCCCTCCTCGAAATCCACGTCCCGCAGAGGTAGATCCCAGGGGTTCGACGGCCCGACCCCGTCGTCATCGACTCGCTGCTGCGCGCCGCCGCTCGTCTCGCACCTGAGAAGTTTGCCTTCCACCTCCGGTGCATCTCGACCAATGCCCAACTGCCATGCTTCTACCGCGCCACTTCGATCGTGCTGGACTCGCGCTTCCTATTGCTCCGTGTGCCGTCCGGAGTCGGGTTCCTCGTGTTCGAGACGCTGTCCCTCTCGGGCTGCGTCGTCAACTTTGATACCTTGCTCTCCCGCTGCCCGCGCCTGCGCATCTTCAGGCTGAAGATGACCTGTTTTTTGTCTCATGAGGAAGACCTGAGTGTCCAGTTGTCCACTCGGCGTCGCTGCAGGAGCTTGCCATGCAAATCCAGGCATCATGGCTACATTGTGTCGACATTGTTGCCCCCTCGCTTAAGCAAATAACTATGTCCTTAGTTGTCTGGAACATGGAGGTCAGCGTCTATGTTTTAGCGCCTATGTTGGAGAAGGTCTCGTGGTGCTGCTCCTATAACGGCGGGTATGTCGCCTTTGGTCTTTGGCGGCTCGAGCAGCTGAGGCTGCAGACGGCAGAGAGGCAAGGACAACTCCCTTCGCTGCAAATTCATGCCTGCACCGTGCGTCGCCCTCTCCTACTCAATTTACCGCAAGCTACGACTAAGCTAAATTTTGTGAATGATATTTATCCTGCTGAAATCGTTTTCCCAGCGTTCCTGTACTTTACACAGTGAAGCACTCAATTTTACGCGGGAGATAGAGAAGCATATGTTTGTTGCCTTCTCTGTTTTAGAGTTACATATTGAAACAAACGGGCATGTTTTTTGAGCATTGGTGTTTCATCTCTTTGAGATGGATCGAATTCGTAATGATATGCAGAGGCTTAAAATCTTCCTACAGAGATCAACGGTAATTATTTGCCCTCATTATATATCTCGCTAATGCATTATAATAAGTAACTCACATAAAGATCGTGGTTTTAGGGAAAATTAAGATAGATGCCCACCACATTGTCCTTGTCAGCCCACAAACTGGAGATCTCAGACTATCTTCTTGACTGCTCTCAAAGAAGTGAAGATTTACGGATTCAAAGGAGGCAAACATGAGATTGATTTCTTAAAGCTGATATTCGAATGTGCGCCAATGCTTACAAGAATGATTGTGAAGCTATCACATGAGGCCTCTGCAACTGCAAGTAACAACGGATGCACAAAGATATACAACATCTTCGAGGCCCATCCTTCTGTGGAATCATGTGTTTTATCTTATTAACTCCGGTGAGTATATGTTCCAGATAAAGTCATAACGTCAATTTAAAAAGCATGATTGTGCGTATGTATCACAATTATTGACGCTATATTTGTGTCTGCACCACCTAGTTTCTTGTCATAACTTATAATAGATGTTGAATGATCGAATTGGGTGATACAAAACTTTTTATACAGGCTTTCTTAGCATAGTTTCCCTTTAAGTTGTGCAATCTTCTAGGGTGTTCCCCTCTGTTTAGCATATAGTATACCATTTGAAAAAGGCACTTTGTAAATTACCTCCACTTTGTTATGTCGTCTGAAATTAATTAGCCTTTGGATTTGGTCGTTTGGCACAAGTTATTTAGTTCACGTGTTATTTGCTTGTGACAACAATGTTTACGAATATGGCGACTCCTTTAGCATGTTACGATACTGGCCGGAGTTGCTTGCCTTCTTTGCAGGGTTCACACATGCCAATCAAGATTGTCCACGGACATGATTCTCATCCTCTAGTTTGTGGATTCATGATGCGGGTCGACATGATTATCCTTTCACATGATGACTCGGTTGCAGGAATTTGTCTGGTTTGGTGCAAGCTTTCAATAGAGCCATTGTTTTAGCAGTTCACTGCAGCTTGTTCTACAAATTGTGAATTTTATTGACTCCAAATGAAACACCTAGCAGATACAACTACATTAGTACACACCCGACCACTGCACAGTTAGGACACGCACAACCAACACGAACATGCACACACAGAGAACGCGTCGGCAAAGAGCACCAAGTGGAGGAGGGCGCCGGCCGATGGAGGAGGGCACCAGCCGAAGGTGGGGCTCCAATGGGGAGCAGGCCGTTGTGGGGTGGGGGGTGGGAGTGGACGACACGGGGGAGAACGAATGAGAGTTGTACCATGTGGAAGAAACTTAAGTGTCCCGCGGGCCTTTACCGAGAATCTGTCGGTGCGACGATCGGTAAAGCTCCAACACTAGATCTAGGGTTCACCATGTACCGAGGATCCCTCTCGGTAAAGGTCCTACACTAGTTATAGGGTTCACCTTTTACGGAGAGGCACTCTCGAAAAAAGAGACTTATACCAAGATGTACCCTTGGAAAACATCCTATACGCGCCCTTCACGGATGTCACAAGGACATCAAAAAGTATTTTCCATGCCACTTTCTGACATGATTTCATGCGCCGCCTTGCATATCTGCAATTTCAGGGGATGAAATCCTAGCAGAGCAATAAATGACTTCAATATTGCACGCGGGTCCTAAAAATGCGATGGTCTGGCACGTGTCACGCGATGGCCTTCTGTGAGAGCATGAGAAGTTTCGAGGCCAACGGAGCAACATGACCCGCACATTCCTCACAAACCTCGGTATTGAGCATCTTGCTAGTCTCCACAAGAAAGTTTTTAGCCTTCCCTGGTGCATCAACCGACCAAAGTGAAGTCCATTCCTGGCCTCTTCTTCATAGTTTGATCTGGCTGCATTGCCCTCTAGCTAGTCCTCTCTCCTCCTCATAGTGTCTACTAGCATACGATATGCGTATCTGACTGTGAATGTGCCATTTTTCTCGTAGTTCCACACCAACGAATCCTCTAGGTTTCTAGTGCACGGGGGGGTGGTGCTATGGATGGAGTTTATATTCGGCGCCAAAAAGACTTGTTGTAGCACGCCCCTTCTCAAAGTTGCACTAGTTGCATCAATCAGTTCTTCAACTTGCCTCGACAGGTCCCTTGACAAAGAGACAATCGGACTCATGATAACATTATTAGGAAGCCAATTATGTTCCCAAATCATTGTAGAAACACTGTTGCCAGTTTTTCTTATAAGTCCTTGGTTTAGAACATCCCTGCCAACCAGAATAGCTCGCCATATTTGCGATGGCCCTCTACCCAATTCTGTTGTCAATATGGATCCATTGGGGAAGTAGATGGCTTTGAGCATTTGTCACATAAAGATTCCAGATTTTGCAACAGACGCCATGACTGTATGGCAAGCAAGGACAAATTGAAAAGTTCAAAATTTTCAAAGCATAGATCCCCCATAAATTTGGGCTGTCACAGTCCTCCATGAAACCCAACTAGGATTGTGTTTTCCTTCCTTACTCCCAAAGTAAAACTGCCTTATCAACTTGTTCAGATGCTCACATAATCCTCTTGGTACCTTGAAACAAGACATAGAAAATCCTGGCACTTCATGGACCACATATTTTACCAGCACTTCCTTGCCTTGAAAAGAATTAATTTTCTCTATCCATCCTTTAACATTCTCCATAACTGTCCTTCAAATATTTGAAAGCCCAAAAATTTGGAAGTACCAACATCACAAGGCATACCTATGTACTTTTCATTGAAAGACTTATTCGAGACATTCAGAATACCTTTGATCTCAACTTTTGTATCAACGAGGCAACCTTTGCTAAAGAAAATAGAATATTTGCTTGAATTAAATCTCTAACTTGAAGCTTGGCAAAACCGTTCCAACAGGTTTGACACCTCTCTTGCCCCGTCATATTATTGGCTTTGAATAGCAGGCTACCATCAGCAAACAAAAGGTGGTTTACGGGTGGTGCCGCCGGCGCCACTTGTATCCCTCCAATGTGCAATGAGTGATCTTAAAAAATTAGGTGGCAAGAAAAGCCCTCTGCTGCCAACAAAAACAAATAAGGTGAAATCGGATCTTTCTACCGAAGTCCCATGCTCGGCTTGAATTCATCAAATTTCTTCTCATTAAAAGAATTGAATAGAAAGCAGAAGTAACAAGGTTCATTGTATCTAGGTAGCACACGCTTTATCGGATGGCACATTTGTATATGACAGGAGGTGAGCGCACTAGGGCCTCCAGCTAGGATGCTGTTCTTTTGGTTTGTCGTTTTGATTTCTTGAGGTTTTCCCAGGTTTCTTTCGTTTTTTTTTCTTTTGGTAATTTATCTTGAAATTTAACCTTTAACCTGTCTTTGTTGCTGCCTTTTCATTTTTACTCTTTTCCAATTCAAGAATTTATTTAAAACTATATAGGTATTTTAAAATAAATTTACTAACTTTTATTTTAATGAACTTATTTTAATTCATGAATATTTGAAAATGTGGAGATATTTTTGATAATTCGAGGACATTTTATCGAATACATGAAGACTTTATTTAAGTTCATAAACCAACTGAAAACAACGCTTTCTCAGAATTCGAGAAAATCTGTTAATATTGTTAAGCATGCATAACTTTTACAAGTTGTCATCAATTATTTAATTCTATGAATATTTCTTAAAAATCAACGTACTTTTTATTGCACGGATATTTGCACGAGATGGAGAAAGGCGTGGAGGTCCGTTAAATTTTTTACTTACACATTCCTTTCAACGAACTAAAATGCTCGCCGTTGGCTGATCCATATAGCTAGCCTACTGTCCCGAAAAATAAATTAGCTAGCCTACTGAATTTCGGTTTTGGGAACTTTCCACATGATCCAGTCCGGTTTTACTGGTTTTGAAAATTATCAAAAGCTTCCATTGAATTTCCTCCTTTAGTTTTTATCTCTTTTCCATTTCCTAAATTTTCCTTTTATAAAATACGTTTTCAAATAATTATACTTCAAAATATTTGCATTTCTAAAATAACACCATATACAAGAAATTTTCATGTTTTAAAAAATATTCTAAAATATTTCTAAAATATTTTTTAGATATATTCTAATAAAAATGCATAGAAATTTTAAAAAATTTCACCCTTTTTCAAAATAAATTAATAAGAATTCGAAATTTCCAGAAGAGTTATATTGTTTTTAGATAATTATTTAGAAAAATAAAAATAGTTCAGAAAAGTTTTCAAAATTGTTCGCCCTTATAAGAAAATGTTTGTATTACTAAAAACATATTCACAAAATTTTCATTTGACAAAAAAACATGTACTTCAATATTTGAGAAAATATTCACAAAAGTATAAGAAAAACCCTGATTTTTAATTTTATTATTTTGTTTCTAAACTTTCCTACTCACAATTGTTTTGGGAGAAAACCGACCAGAAACCGCCACGGTGGGTAAATAGGTTGGTCTGGTCGTTACAATAAGATTTGAATAGTGGCCAAAATGGAGTAACCTAAATGGGTGACTTCTATTTGGAGAGCAATTAACGAAGAAGCGCTCCTTTGGAACCTCCCCAAGGGTCATTTGGGGTGAGCTGACAGCGCGTCATTGGGGTGCACTCAGCCACCAACACCTTTCGTGCTCCGGGCACTTCCTCCATTTTATTATTATTATTTGGTTTTTCACCGATTTTTCTTAGTTTTGAAAGAAAAAATTGAAACCATTTTTTCTTGTTAAAAAACGTGTTTTTTTTCTTCTGCTAGAGGCTCAGTTGTGCCTTTTGAAAAGGAAAAAAAAACAAGTTTTTTTTTAATTCTACAAAAGGTATGGTTTTACTTCTTCAAGAGTCACAGTCGTGCATCTAGGAAACAAATAAAAAGATGTGTTTTATACTTTTGCTTCTGCGAGAGGCACGATCGTGTCTCTCGAAAACGAAGAAAAACATGTTTTTCACTTTTGCGAGAGGCATGATTTTGCTTCACGAGCGGCACAGATTTGTTTCCGTGAGCGGCACAGATTTGCAAGATGGATTTTCCCTTCTGCTAGAGGCACGGGATTTATTTTCGTGGAGGCATGGATTTGCTTCCGCAAGAGTCATAGTCGGGCTTCTTTCAAACAGAAAAAAATATGCTCTGAGTTTGGTTTTTTTCGCTGGGATTTTTTCGCAAAGAGAACTTCGTCATTACCAATCAATATGGGATATAGTTTTGAAATCTCAAACGAGGAGTCCAACGATAAAAATGATTCACGATTTAGACGCATGATTTAAACGATAAAGCGTTTTTAATAAACAGATCTATCAAAAAAAAGAAAAACTTCAAAAACTTTGAAGTGCGTCACTCGTTATAACCTGAGAAGATGACAATGGCATTCGCAAAGAATGTTTATTAATTAGTGATTTCGGATGTTTGGTGTGAGTGTCGCCATGGAGCGACCGGTGTGCGCACCCTACTCTCACGCTGGAATATCTATGGGCCAACCCAATTTACGGGATGCACCGCAAACAGTCTTTGGTGTTAGAGTTTAATTAATTAATTAAGTTAATCTCTACTTGTAACCGCACGCACGATGCGGGAACCGACGTATGCGGGAACCGTCTTTCCCTGACATATAAAGTTCATCATCAAGAATAAAGTTAACAGTTGTTTTCATTTACATCTCTCTCTCATTTCAATCACAATACGTTATCAGCACTGCTTCTTCCAGAGTGCCTTCGACGAGGAGAGATCAACAGGAAGAAAAGGTAGGATGCCTCGTTCAATGCCGACGAACCTTCGTCGCCTGCTGCAGAACGACGTCCGTCGTCGCCGCCTTGTTGCTCTCCACCGCAGGTTCGGAGAGCGTCGCCGCTTCGACTGTCGACGCCATGGAGCGGGTCGCTACATCGGCCGCCGCCACGGCGCCGGTGGCTACCGAGCGATCCGTCACGGCCTGGGCACCCGGTCCCTGAGCGGTGCAAATCTGGCAGTTGGCGCCGAGCCCCGCGCCCCGCTCGCACTGGATGCCCTCGGCTGGCTCCTCGCTGGCCTTGCCCCGCCGATGCTCGGGGCAGACGTGGCACAGGGAGCGCCGCCGCCGGGCTTTTGGTGCTCTGCCCATGGATGGGTAGTTTGCCCACTCCACGGGTACGAAGCTGTCGCCGCCGTGGACTCCGTCGAGCACGCCCCCGTCACCATCTTCGAGGTCGGCTCTACCAGCGCCGCCGGGCCACGCCTCCTGTCTCCGACCCCCGCGGTTGTCGAGATGGGGAGCGGTTCCTCCGCCTCTGCGCCCGCCCCGGCCGGAGTCTCAGCCTCCACCTTCGCGTTCGGCTCCTCCGCCCCCGCGCCGACCAGCGCCTCCACCTTCGCGTTCGGCGCCTCCGCCCCCGCGCCGACCGGCGCCTCCGCCTCCGCGCCCGTGCCCGCGCCGACCGGCGCCTGCGCCTCCGGTTTTGGCTCCGCTGCCCGTAGTTTCTCCTGCGCGGCGGCCGTCGACGCCATCGCGCCCGCGGTGCCGGCTGCGCACCCACGCCTGCGCCTGCAGTCTGCAGCGCCGGCTTCGCCCCCGTGCCCGCGCCTGCCGTCCCCGACGTCGGCGACCCCTCCGACGCGCCGCCTGCTGATGCCCTTCGGCCTCGCGGTGGCGGGCTCTCCGTCGAGCAGCCGCGCCCCGCGCGCTGGCTCCTGGAGCCCGGCTGCCCTGGGGCTCGCGAACGGCGCCTCGCCCGGCTCTCTGCACCCGGGCGGGCCTTGCGACGAAGAGGAGGACGTGCGCGGCGGAGGCACACTCGCCTGTCACCGGTGAAAGCTGCGGTGCAGCACGGGCGGCTCTCCCTGGCGCACTTGTTGTTCTTGCGCTGGTGACTGAATACTAGCTGAGTGCTGCCTTATCCTCTCGGTGACTAAATAGATGGCTGTGTACTACGGTGTTGGAAAGATCTAGCAGAGCACACGTGGTCTAGCAGTAGTATACTAGTACTATTTGATATCTGCTTTAGGTTAATTCCAGTAGCATCAACAGTAGATCTAGCAGTAGACTAATCCCTGGTTTAGATCCTGCTTAATTCCTGTTTTAATTTCTGTAGAATACTTTGTATTCCAGCATATATGTGATGTAATATATATTTCCATGTTTGCTACATGTTGAGATTTATTACCCGTATTATTTGTAATTGAGATTTTAAATTTCTTGCAAATAAAAATCAACCCCTCGTCTTAATTGAGCTTTTGGCTTAATACGAGCACGAGTTGATATGCAAAATTTCAAAGTGTTTTTCTTTCAAATTGATGTTTTGGGACCACACAGTAGTGAGTTGATCTACTGCATAGCAGATTATCGCCACTACGATTAAGCCTACATTCTATCATATTGATATAATGATTGCTTAATATTGTGCCCTCCCATACATTTTATTAAGTTATGACATAAGGTACTAGAAACATGAGTATCTACTGATTTTTATCAGATTATACTCTCTAGTTCTGAGAGACGGACCCCGAATTTTCTTTCGGGGCGTATCTACAATGTGTCAAACTTAACAATTTGAAAGTCACACTAATGATTTCAAGCCCATTTCTTGAAGTTAACATTAATTTTGCAACGTTCAATACAACGTAACCATGAAGGTTTTTATTTACCACGGTGTAAATGAATAATCTCTGGTTTACCCATGTAGGTAACTAATGGCTGGAAGAGAGTTCGGTGCACTCGACCTCAATGGCCACAACTATCCTACCTGGGCCATGGACATCAAGATCGCTCTTGCATCCCGTGGATTAGTGCGTGCAATCCAGACTCCGGAAGATCCTCTTCCGGATGGAGTCACGCCGTTGAGAGATGAACAGAAATATGCCGCCTTATACATCATAAGGCACCATATCCACCCAGATCTCAAATCTGAATATTTGGAGGAGGAATCCCCACTTACTCTGTTTCAGGCCCTCAAGACGAGGTATGAACAGCAAAAGGCAGTTGTCCTGCCGGAAGCACTCCATGATTGGACGCATATCCGACTCCAGGATTTCAAATTCATCGGGGCATACAATCACGAGGTTCATAAGATAAGTTCCAAATTACGCTTTTGCGGGAAGGAACCTACTGATGTGGAAAAGATAGAAAAAACTCTGTCTACTATGCTCCCATCTGAAAGGGTCCTCCAGCAACAGTACTGCGCTCGTGACTACCAAGTCTATTCCGACCTCATTCATATCCTACTTCAGGCTGAAAAGCATGATGAACTACTCGCTAAGAATGGTTCTCAGCGTCCGGTTGGTTCCCAACCTCTGCCTGAAGTTCATATGAACGTCGTGAACAAACGAAAGTTTGATGGTGCGTCCCATGGCAAGCCATCGAACTTCAAGGGTAAACGCAAGCGCAACCGGAACAGAAAGCCTGGAAACTCGGACCGTGGGAAAGGCACCGCAAAGCCCAAGTTTGATAAAACTAAGCTTTGTGACAAGTGTGGATGCTACACGCATCCTACCAATAAGTGCAAGACCCCGAAGCATCTGGCAATTCTGTATCAGCAATCTAAGGGACGCAAAGTACCTCACGGGAAAAGGTTTGAAGCCAACTTCGACCTTCATCCAGATGGCACCAATGGAGCTGGTGGTTCGCAAGATGTTCCTCCCGGATCTAGCAACACCATGACACTCCATACATCAGAGGATCCTACAGACACAGAGAACATGATGGTTGAGTACGCCTGAACCGACATGTTTGGAGACTTCGATTAGTCCCATTATCTCCTTAGTGATCGATTTATTAAATAAATCATATCCATGTGTGATGATTGTAATAGAACATAAGTATTGTTGTCATTTATATATTGTATCAGCACTTTGATATAATAAGATTGTATTCTATGTATTGAAATAAGGTTTTCTTATTGAAAATTCCTCATTTTTATATATAGATTTCTACGGGGACAATCCGATGGAAGAGGAATTATGCCTTGTGGACAGTGCTACCACAAACTCCATTCTGAGGGAGTTGAAATATTTTCAGACTCTGAAAAAGATGAATGGAGATATTTTGACAATCGCTGGACGCGATACGGTAATTGTTGGCACTGGACGTGCCATATTTACCCTCCCAGGTGGTACACAAGTGACAATTGAGGATGCCTTGCTATATCCCGATTCATCCCGTACCTTCATCAGTTTTCGAGATATCCGTTAAAATGGTTTTCACATTGAAACTCATGAGGACAACAAAGAAGAGTTTCTACTCTTCACAAAAGATTACGGATATGGCAAGCAAGTACTTGAAGAATTCCTTCACTATGGTCCGGACTGTACTGTACGTAAATCAAGCCCGTAGAACATGTTGCTTACAAGGTAATTTTTCAGAATGTTAATGCATTCCAAACTTGGCATGATCGCCTTGGCCACCCCAGTGTTGGGATGATGAGGAAAATTACTAGCAATTCCATTGGTCATAATTTGCTTGAGTCAAAGTTTCCTCAGTCATCAGATTTTGTGTGCACATCCTGCGCCACAGGGAAACTAATTTTGAGGCCATCACACCTTAAAATACAAGCTGAACCGCTTCAGTTCCTTGAATGCATTCAAGGTGACATTTGTGGTCCTATCCAACCATTATCTGGACCATTTCGGTATTTCATGGTTCTGATTGACGCATCTACACGATGGTCACACGTGTGCCTTCTATCCACACGAAACCATGCATTTGCCAAGATAATGCGGGAAGTAATTAAGTTACAGGTCCATTATCCAGAAAATCGGATTAAATCAATTCGCATGGACAATGCTGCAGAATTCTCTTCACGTGCTTTCAATGACTATTGCATGGCCTTGGGGATAGAAGTTCAGCACTCTGTCCCATACGTCCATACTCAAAATGGTTTGGCTGAATCTCTAATTAAAAGGATCAAACTCATTGCAAGACCTTTGTTAATAAATTGCAGCTTGCCAACTTCGTGTTGGGGTCATGCAATTTTACACGGTGCTGACTTAATCCAATTGCGACCTACTGCATATCACAGTACTTCCCCTCTGCAATTGGTACGTGGAAATCCTCCCAGCATTTCCCATCTGCGTAAGTTCGGATGTACTACGTACGTCCCAATCTCATCACCACAGCAGACATCCATGGGCCCACACAGGAAACTTGGGATCTATGTGGGGTACAAATCACCGTCGATTATCAAGTACCTGGAACCCCTTACTGGGGATCTATTCACAGCTCGTCACGCTGATTGCATTTTTGACGAGGAACATTTTCCGGCATTAGGGGGAGATTTCAAGTACCAGAAAGAATGCCCGGAAATTGATTGGAATGCCATTGCCATTTCAACCTCTGATCCACGTACTCAAGAGACCGAACTACAAGTTCGGAAAATTATTAATTTGCAACATCTTGCAAATAATCTACCAGATTCATTTACTGATCTAAAAGGTGTTACAAAATCCTTGATTCCAGCCAGGAATGCGCCCGAAAGAGTGGAGGTACCAACTAAAACCACTCAACTCCCTGTTCCTAAAAAGAGGGGGAGTAGTACGGCCGCTGACCCGGAACCTGCTTCTCGCAAGCAGCAAAGGAAAGAGAGGAGAAAACCCTCAAAATTAGTAAATGCAAGTCAACTCAACGTTGATGAACACCTTATGGGTAGTTTACATCCAGTAGAAGGGCAACCTTCACAACCCAGCTCCAGTGTGCACAAACTAGCTGGAACATCGGAACACCTAGACTCAATCGTATTGGGAAATAACGAAGAGTGTCTAGGGGTGCAAGAAATTTCCATCAACTATGTTGATTCTGGAGAATCATTTGACCGCAAGTCTACGACTGTCGACATATATTTTGCTGAAAAGATTGCAGATATCCTTATCACTGATCATGATCCAAAGTCTATCATCGAGTGCCAAAGGCGCTCCGACTGGCCTAAATGGAAGGATGCAATCCAAGCAGAAACTGCCTCGCTTAACAAAAGGAAGGTATTCACTGAAGCAATACCTACACCTCCCAATGTTTTCCCTGTGGGATTCAAATGGGTTTTCCTCCGGAAACGGAATGAGAACAATGAGGTGGTGAGATATAAAGCAAGGCTCGTAGCACAAGGTTTTACGCAGAAACCCGGCATTGATTTCAATGAGACATACTCTCCAGTAATGAGTGGAACAACTTTCCGATATCTTGTATCTATGGAAGTACAAAATCGTCTATCCATGCAGTTGATGGACGTCGTGACCGCATATCTTTACGGGTCACTAGATTCGGACATATATATGAAGGTTCCTGACGGTATCTCTGTCCCGAGTAACAATGCAAAACGCAACATATATTGTGTAAAGCTGAATAAGTCATTGTATGGCTTAAAACAGTCGGGACGGATGTGGTACAACCGACTAAGTGTGTTCCTTCTTCAGAAAGGTTACTCCAATAATGATGATTGCCCATGTGTCTTCATCAAGAAGTCCTCTACAGGATTTTGCATCATTTCTGTGTATGTTGATGATCTCAACATCATCGGCAATGCACCAGATATTGATAAAGCACACAATCACCTAAAGATGGAATCTGAGATGAAGGATTTGGGTCAAACCAAATTTTGCTTGGGTCTCCAACTCGAGCACCTTACCTCAGGAATAATGGTACACCAAGCTGCCTATATCCAGAAAATATTGGAGAAATTTAATATGGACAAATCCTACCCATCTAAAACTCCCATGGTGGTTCGATCTCTAGACGTAGAGAAAGATCCGTTCAGACCAAGGGATGATGGTGAAGAGATTTTGGGGCCCGAGGTTCCATATCTCAGTGCTGTTGGAGCGTTTATGTATCTTGCAAATTGCACAAGACCTGATATTGCATTTGCAGTAAATCTACTTGCTAGACACAGCGCAGCTCCCACCAAACGCCATTGGTCAGGAGTCAAGAATTTCTTTCGATATCTCCAAGGCACAAAGGATCTTGGTCTATTCTTTAAGTTCCAGGAAAAACTAGACTCTGGTATAATTGGATATACAGATGCTGGCTATTTATCTGATTCCCGTAATGTCAGACCGCAGACCAGCTTTGTGTTCCTACATGGTGGAACTGCTATATCATGGAAGTCTTCGAAACAGACCCTTGTTGCAACATCTACCAATCATTCTGAAATAATTGCTTTATATGAGGCATCACGTTAATGCACGTGGCTTCGCAGAATGATAAACCACATACAACAGTCATGTGGAATTGGTTCTATCGAATCACCTACCATTATCTATGAAGATAATGCGGCTTGTGTTGCACAGATGCAAACAGGATACATAAAGAGCAATATCACTAAGCATATTGCCCCTAATTTGTTTTATCCCCATGAACTCCAGAAAAGTGGTGAAATCAACATCTTGCAAGTCAAGTCATGTGATAATCTCGCTGATCTTTTCACAAAGTCTCTACCAGCTTCAACATTCCAGAAATACCTTCATGGAATTGGTATGCGACGGCTCCGAGATTTGCAAGAGTCAGGGGGAGTATCTTCTTGAACTGTTCCTGTTCAAAGCCTCATATTACACTCTTTTTCCTTTATGAGTTTACTCTAGAGGTTCTCATCAAGGTTTTTAATGAGGTAATATTAACATAAGAACACATGTCATACTATCTGTTTTCCCCACCGGGGTTTTTAGGAAAAGTATATACGACATATTTATTGTCCTCTTATTCTATGGATACATTTCATATGGAGTTAACGGAGGCAATAACCATCATATGCGGTATCATTTTCTCCTTATTTTCCCACAGGGTTTGAAGGAGTTTTAGCTGCATATACTACATCACTCCTTATATTTTTCCCACAGGGTTTTTGGAGGAGACTATTACAAGATGATGAACACGTTCAAGGACAAGTATAGATTAGGGGGAGTGTTAGAGTTTAATTAATTATGTAATTAATTAAGTTAATCCCTACTTGTAACCGCACGCACGATGCGGGAACCGACGTATGCGGGAACCGTCTTTCCCTGACATATAAAGTTCATCATCAAGAATAAAGTTGACAGTTGTTTTCATTTACATCTCTCTCTCATTTCAATCACAATATTTGGGAAGGTTGTAGAACCTTCCCCCAACAGGCTATTCTGTTGTTCCTTATTTTTTTGTTTTGTTTTTTTTTCTTTTTTCTTCCCTTTTCTATTTTCTTTCTGTCATTAGTTTCTCATATCTATTTTTCTTTTCTAAATTTGCAAAAATCATTTAAATTCGTTAAAAAATTTGTTACATTTTTTATTTTTTGTTTTCGTTTTCAATTTGAAAATATCTCTCAAATTTGTTAACATTTTTTTCAAATCATGACCAATTTTTGAAATCGTGAATAGATTTTTTGAAATTGCATACTTTTGGCTGATTGGACGAGGCATGGGCCGAGGCCATCGGGGATGCCCTTTAATGCAGAGGTGCGGCTGAGAGCGGCGCTCCTCCATCACGTGGCGTGGAGGCCGAGAGAACAACTCATCTTTGATGCGTCAGGACGATGAGAGGGCCTCCTCCTTAACGCAACGTCTGATTTGGATGCAGCGGTTGCCAGTGAGAGGGTGGAGGGGAGGCAGGCTCCGGCTTCACGCGGAGGAGCAGGTGCCACTAGGTTGTTGATGTAGAGGAGGGAGCGATGGAGCATCACCTCTATCTGCTTCTTGTACTCTTCGTTCGTGACGACGAACACCGGTACCGTCTGCTATTGCAGTTGGTCCTCCTCATTACTGTAAAAGTCGATGTGCTCCACCTTCTGCGAGGAGCCTCCCGACAATGAGGACTACACCCCCGAAATTCGTGGGTGGCGGCGTCAAGGTCCTCCAAGCGCTGCCTGCCATCCGGAAACAGGCACCTGCTAGCGCCGAGGCTCGTGACTTGCCCATCGTGAGAGTTGTGAAGGAAGAGGGGAGGGAAGGGGAAGGTTGTGCGGAGTGATGCGGCGAGTGTAATCTGGACGGCGTCCGAGCATGACTTAGGGCATCTCCAATAGTTTGTATGTAGTCTTGTTGGTAAAATTGTCCATGTCATCAACCAACAAAGGATCATACAACTACTTCAATTGTTGCATCTAAATTATCCAATAGAAGAAGAGAGAATAAATGTAATTGCTCTCTATGTAACAATGTAGCTTGTGAAAGAGATGTTGGTTAATCTACATACAGCTTTCATCTCTCTTTTCACTTATTTATTGCTACATCATCATATACCCTAGATGGTAAAGTTTATCAACAACTATCTTATTAAACATGGGAGATGCCCTTATAAAGCCACTGTTAGGCCATGCGAACGGTCGGTCGGCCACTTCAATGCATCGCAGCGGCCGACGTTGGTTCCTTGGGATGGTGTGTCCGCATTGAAGCTACGGCTCCCGAGAAGTCACATCGGTCAGGGGAGCCCTCCCGTCCGATCATATCACACGACATAAAAGCTGGCCACTGCATGCTCTGGGACGGCATATGGATCCGACGTGGTAAGCAACACGTGCATTGGCAGGAAATCATGGGAGAGGTGAATAGAGTTATTTGCTGGGACACGCCAGTCAGGAGCGGACGTGGCGGTGCTGCAGACACCCGCAAATGCTCCCGGTTTGTCTTCGGTTTGTAAGGAAAAGTGCATCTGAACTGCCAAGCGGACCGATAGAGGAACACGTTGCATGACAAAACTGTTGGGTAACGTAGTATAAATTTAAATTTTTCCTATGTTATATTCAGATCTTCTTATGGAGAGACCAGCAATGAGAGAGGGGAGGGTGCATCTTCATATTATTGAAGATCGCTAAGCGGAAACGTTGTTAGAACGCGGTTGATGGAGTCGTACTCGCGGCGATTCAGATCGCGGTGTGATTCCGATCTAGTGTCGAACCACGGCACCTCCGCGTTCAACACACGTGCAACCCGATGACGTCTCCCGCACCTTGATCCAGCAAAGAGGAGGGAGAGGTTGGGGAAGATCTCCGGCAGCACGACGGCGTGGTGTCGATGGAGAGACGAGGTCTCCCAGCAGTGCTTCGCCAAGCACGGTGGGAGAAGAGAAAGAAGAGAGACATGGATGCGCCGAGAGAGATGGAAAAACCGTGTTCTCAAAGGCCAAAACCCCCGCTATATATAGGGGGAAGGGAGGGTGGCGCCCCCTTTAGGCCTTGTTCGGTTCTTCCAAAATTGAAGGGGTTTGACGGGATTGGGAGGGATTAAATCCCCTGCAAGTCAAATTCCACCTCAATCCCCTCCAATCCTCTTCAATCCCCTCCTTGGTGGGATTAACCAAACAAGCCCTTAGGGTTTCCCACCCTAAAGGGGGGCGGCAGACCTAGATGGAAGAGGGGGTGGCGGCTAGGAAGGGGAGAGGGGGGTGGCGCACCCCTGGTGGGCCTTAGGCCCACCAGACTTAGGGTTTCCCCCCTTTCCCTCTCTAGGCGCCTTGGGCCCCTCGTGGGACGCGCACCAGCCCACTCTGGGATGGGTCCCTTCCACCTTTTGTCCCATGTCACCTTTTGGGGCTGGTGGCCCCTCCCGGTGGACCTCCGGAACCCTTTCGGGTGGTCCATACGAACAATACGATCTAGTGCTATGCTTAGGATTGGGTCTTGTCCATCACATCATTCTCCCAATGATGTGATCCTGTTATCAATGACATCTAATGTCCATGATCAGGAAACCATGATCATCTATTGATTAACGAGCTAGCCAACTAGAGGCTTACTAGGTACACATTCTGATCTATTTATTCACACATGTATTACTGTTTCCTGTTAATACAATTATAGCATGAACAATAGATGATTATCATGAACAAGGAAATATGATAATAACCATTTTATTATTGCCTCTAGGGCATATTTCCAACAAAAACACATCCGAACCGCGCGATCCGAACGTATGCGGACGATTTGAGGGTCCGTGTTACATATGACCTTAGGCCAACTCCAACACGATGAAACAGATGAACACACTTTTTGTCCGTTTGGGTCAGCCGCATAAACAAGGGCGTCCATTTGTGTCCCTGCGCTCATAGGTGCACCCAAGGTTTACACGCATTTCACACATTACATAATAATAGTTTAAATCTCGTTGTTCAAAAAACCATCTGATACAACGATTTATCATCCGGTTTATCGCTTATGGGGGGGGGGGGGGTTGACCGATAAGATTATGCCATATCTTCACTGTTTATCATTTGGACCGATTTGTCGTTGTGACAAGCAATTTATCGGGAATCTAGCGATCAACCGTGCCTATTTCTAGCAATAGGTTTGCAAAAAAAAAATATGTTTCTTTATGTTTTGTGGACCTTGTTATACAATATATACGGTTTTCCTATTTTGTTTCCTGTTATACGAGGATTCAAAGGCTAGGAATCATGGTAACACTTTTGTCCAATACTTTTTTGGTGTTGAATATAACGTATTTTAAGTTTGGGAATTTGGGATCTGCAAAAATATGATCGACTAATAGTCGGCCGAAAAATTGATTAATCGGTCAATTTCTGATTAATCTCTAATCTCCAGCTGACGCCGAAAAATTGATTAATCGGTCAATTTCTGATTAATCTCTAATCTCCAGCTGACCGAGATGCTAACGATAAGTGATTGTTGGAAATATGTCCTAGAGGCAATAATAAATTAGTTATTATTATATTTCTTTGTTCATGATAATCGTTTATTATCCATTCTATAATTGTATTGATTGGAAACACAATACTTGTGTGGATACATAGACAAAACACTGTCCCTAGTAACCCTCTAGTTGACTGGCTCGTTGATCAAAGATGGTCATGGTTTCCTGACCATAGGCAAGTGTTGTCACTTGATAACGGGATCACATCATTAGGAGAATCATGTGATGGACTAGACCCAAACTAATGTACGTAGCATGTTGATCGTGTCATTTTGTTGCTACTGTTTTTCTGCGTGTCAAGTATTTGTTCCTATGACCATGAGATCATATAACCCACTGGCACCGGAGGAATACCTTGTGTGTATCAAACGTCACAACGTAACTGGGTGGTTATAAAGATGCCCTACATGTATCTCCGAAGGTGTCCGTTGAGTTAGTATGGATCAAGACTGAGATTTGTCACTCCGTGTGACGGAGAGGTATCTCGGGGCCCACTCGGTAATACAACATCACATACATGCCTTGCAAGCAATGTGACTTAGTGTAAGTTGCGGGATCTTGTATTACGGAACGAGTAAAGAGACTTGTTGGTAAACGAGATTGAAATAGGTATGCGGATACTAACAATCGAATGTCGGGCAAGTAACATACCGAAGGACAAAGGGAATGACATACGGGATTATATGAATCCTTGCACTGAGGTTCAACCGATAAGATCTTCGAAGAATATGTAGGATCCAATATGGGCATCCAGGTCCCGCTATTGGATATTGACCGAGGAGTCCCTCGGGTCATGTCTACATAGTTCTTGAACCCGCAGGGTCTGCATAGTTAAGGTTCGACGTTGTTTTATGCGTATTTAAGTTATATGGTTGGTTACTGAATGTTGTTCGGAGTTCCGGATGAGATCACGGACGTCACGAGGGTTTCCGGACTGGTCCGGAGACGAAGATTGATATATAGGATGACCTCATTTGATTACCGGAAGGTTTTCGGAGTTACCCCTATGCGCAGGAGAAAGAAAAATCAAAGAGAAAAGGAACAAAAAAAGGGGAAGTGGGAAAGTGGAGAAGGACTCCACCTTCCAATCCTAGTTGGGGGAGGACTCCCCCCCCCCTTGGTTCGGCCGAACCCCCCTCCCCTCCCACCTATATATACGGAGGTTTTAGGGCTGATTTGAGACAACTTTGCCACGGCAGCCCGACCACATACCTCCACGGTTTTTCCTCTAGATCGCGTTTCTGCGGAGCTCGGGTGGAGCCTTGCTGAGATTAGATCACCACCAACCTCCGGAGCGCCGTCACGCTGCCGTAGAACTCATCTACCTCTCAGTCTCTCTTGCTGGATCAAGAAGGCTGAGATCATCGTCGAGCTGTACGTGTGCTGAACGCGGAGGTGTCGTCCGTTCGGCACTAGATCGGAGCGGATCGTGGGACGGATCGCGGGACAGTTTGTGGGACGGTTCGCGGGGCGGATCGAGGGACGTGAGGACGTTCCACTACATCAACCGCGTTTATTAAACGCTTGTGCTGTGCGATCTACAAGGGTACGTAGATCTGAAATCCCCCTCATAGATGGACATCACCATGATAGGTTTTCGTGCTCGTAGGAATTTTTTTTGTTTCCCATGCGACGTTCCCCAACAGTGATATCCTCAACATTGTTAAATCTAAACCTAAATTTAAAATATATTACATTGTATCCAGAAGTCTCAGTCATCGTCACGGTTAAATATACTTAAACTTGAATGAGAATACCCGAAAAAAAACTTGAACCGAAATAAACAAATTGTATACCTAGTCCTAGCCGTTGTCGACTTTCTCATCGTCGCTTTTTTCCAGGTTGAGGTCAACCACGGGTGGTCACTATCACGAGCGGGTGGAAGCACCTGTTGCGGCTCCGATGGTGGCGGAGGCGACAGTGACCCCGTCTCCGTGCCCATTCACGCGAGCGCCCGGAACAAATTGTTGTGTGCATGGCAACGTCGATGTACGCTATGAGGACTACCCTATGAGCGTCTGGTTCCGTGTCGGCTCCTCCTTCGCCTCCTCCTCCACCACCACCACCACCACTAGCACCTCCATCACATCCTCTAGCTCGGGAATGGAGACATCACCGGTGGCCGACAAAAGCAAGCTGCTTCGCCAAATCTTCCCACTCTTTGAACTCGTCGAGTTTGTAGTCCTCGAGCACCTTCTTCAAGACCACGTCCTCCTCGTCATCCATGAGCCAACCCATACGAGTGTTATAGCACCAACTCCATGGTTTTAAGATGGAATAAGAGCTTCGGGGGGCTCACACAACCACCACCGCCTAAACCAAGGCCAAAACATGTAGCGGCATCACGACCATGCACCGAACAACTTCACTTTTCTATCGGAACAAACACTATCTCAAAACATAGCCCAACATGATATGTGAATTAAAAAACTCATGAAAAACATAACTAAAGCCCAAACCAATGTAGATGCCAAAATGAGACAGTTGCCTGCAATAACATACATGAGAGAGAAAAGCTAATCCCACGAGTGAAGACCGTGGAGCGCGCCTTTAAACTGGTCATAGTGGAAGTGACATAGATAGTAACATAGATGCCCTATAAGCAAAAAATAATAATGTGTCAAGTATTTAATGATAAGAGAGACAAATAGAATAACATAATATGTTACCATAACATAACGCTTCCCAATTCAAAATGGCTCTACAAATTAATAAATAGAAACATGTATGCTACCATATCTATATTACTATTCATTGTGAAGGTAGTAACAGTCTAAGTTACTCTCCACTATGACTAGCCTTAGCTTCAAGAGCTAGTACGGTGAGGAAAACAATGACATGTGCTAATGGTGAATTGAGGACAACACTGACTTGGGAGTTGTGCTTATTGCTTAATTTATGGCTGGTTGTAACTTGAACTCATGAATTTAGAGTTTGTTTCTGAGCAATTGAAACTTCCACAATTCATTGTTGGTTGCATTTGAACTTGTGCAATTTTCAAAACTGTACTTGTGATGTGATATATAGAGAAATATTGGTTTGAACTTGGCAAATATATATATGTTGTTCAAATGGCATGTCTAGTGGGTAATCTCTCCAGTTCTTCGAAGAGTCATCTCATCAACCTATCCATCTCTCATCCTTTCAATCAAACATAAAATTGGCTATCCCTAACTACTTACTCTCCTCAGAACCAAATGTAAAAAATGACTATCCTAACCAGCTCGATGGGATACCCACAACCACCCAAACCAATCTCTTAAACCGAACTCACCCTAAACAGTCTACTATACCACATTTTTGGTTTGCCCACACTCAGCACCCGGCTCCCCCAACATTGGCTTCGCTGCTTCGCCTGCTACCTATTATCTAGGTCCTGATTTATCCACCCCGATCGTATTCTGTGCTAAATTCAACAATATGTTTTCTATTACATGCTCACATTTTTTTGAAATCTAAAATCAAATTTTGACATAAAATATAAAAAAGGACCAATAAACCAGGACGGAGGTAGTAGCCGCCGAGACGTGAGCAAAGCACGGATCATCGTTTCACTTACATGGACATGTCACTGAGTTTCCCTACAGAATCTTATCAGTGACCATTGAGATGCACCTTCTTGCTGAAAGAAAAGAACCCTCACAAAATCTTTACTTGCATCTTGCAATCTTGCATGCACGTTAAACTCGAATTAAACGTAGTACCCTCAAGCCAGCTAGCTGCCGCATCCATGCAGACGACGAGGTGCAGCAAGTCAAGTCTGCATCCACTAGCTAGCAAGGCAGTCACATGCCACACCGGACAAAACGCAGGCACAGTAAGATAACCCAGTGGTCTGATCGCTAGCTGGTCTGGTCTGCTCATGGATGCTCGGACTCGTTTCTTCACGGGTGGCATGGCGCCAAAGGGACACATGCTCGCCACGCACTTTTGCGCCTATCCTTGCGCTCCGCCGCAGAGCATGTCGCAGCCGTCCGGCCGTCCGTACGTTCGTGACCAGATCTCACACAAGATCCTCTTGCTACGATGCAAATTACCACTGACATTAAAAGGTAGTATATATAATCCGTGCATGCATTGCATTGCATGCACCAACGTATTCCTAGTAAGCATCCATGTCCAATCAAATCACGACTAGTCATTCTGGGACAACTCTGAGAATTATTCATGGCATGGAATCTTACTACTGTTTGCTGGATTAGCCAATCAATTGGTCATCAGTTGTGACCATCACAATTAACTAATAGAACACACACCGATTATCACCTCCTGCATCGATCAAACCACAACACACAGACCTATAATAGGCTAATATAACCAAACACAAAAAGGAAACCACAAGAAATGACGAAACATAGACACCCATCGATCCGTTCTTTGGTGATCGATCTCTTTCTTCTTCTTGCTCGCTACTAGCGCTAGCTACTTGGCGACGACGTTTGACATCCTCTCATGTCGATGCATGAATCCATCTCCAAGTACACTGGTTCACCGAGGTTAATTAGCTCGACTAGATGGAGCAGGTGTAGCTGGGGGGAGGGGTCTTGCCGCAGGTGAGGAGGAGCTGGAGGGCGAGGGGCAGGACGAGGTTGATGTTGAGGAGCTTGAGCCGGATGGTGGTGCACAGGCACACCGCCGCCTCCAGCTCCACCAGACCCTGCAGCAGCGGGCAGCACTTGTTCACCACCGGGTCGCCGAGGCCCACGTGCACCAGCCCGCCCAGCAGGTCCACGCACGCCCCGATCTTCAGCGAGTCCACCGGGCACGTCTGCGCCGCGGGCGTCGCCGGCGGTGGCGGAGGGCACGGCGTGTTCACCGGTGGCGACGGGTACGTGACCGGCGGGTTGGTCACCGGAGGCGAAGGGTACGTGACCGGAGGGGCAGTCACGGGTGGCGCAGGATAGGTGACCGGAGGGGCGGTCACCGGTGGCGCGGGGTAGGTGACCGGCGGTGCGGTCACCGGTGGCGCGGGGTAGGTGACCGGCGGTGCGGTGACTGGCGGCGTGGGGTAGGTCACCGGCGGCCCGACGACGACGGGCGGGCCGTAGACCGGCGGGCGTGTGACGGGGCCCTTGGGCGGGCCGTAGACCGGCGGGCGGGGGACGTGGCCCTTCGGCGGGCCGACGACCGGCGGGCGCGGGAGGTGGCCCTTCGGCGGGCCGACGACCGGCGGGCGCGGGAGGTGGCCCTTGGGCGCCGGCGACGGGTAGGTAGGGCCCTTGGGTCCCGGCTTGGGGCCCTTGGTGGGGGGCTTGGTCTTGGGCGGGTGGGAAGGCTTGGGGGCCTTGGGGTTGTCGCAGTCGCAGTCGATGGCGGGCGCCGCGACGGCGGTGGTGAGGAGCAGGAGGAGGGTCAGCAGGAGCGGACCGAGCTTCTTCGTGCTCGCCGCCATGGCTGCAAGCTGGTGGTAGTGGTGGTGGACAGGAGGAGTGGATTGATGAGTGCTTCTAGGGTTTGTGAGCAGTGTGGTTTTATAGAGCGAGCTAGGGCATGGAGGCTCCTGATCCCTACGGTGGCTAGGGTTTTCAATTTGTGCATTTGACTGGGTAACTTACGGTGGACTGTGATGTGTTGCTCGAAGATTCAACCCCCACGGGAGCAAATTATCTTAGTTACCTCCAAACGGAAAATGAGACTTTCCACTTCCAAGTCCTGTAGTGTGGAGCTTGAAAATATAAAGAGTAATGCTACATCTACAAAGGTTTGCTTAAAGATTTTACGTACAAACTTGTGTAGAATTGTAATTGGTCATTGGGGGATGAGAGGCCCCACCCCCACTGAAAATCAGGGGGAGAGAAGAATTAGTTTTTTGTAGGTGTAGCACTATTGAAATATAAAGAGTAATGCTACATCCACAAATGCTTACTTAAAGATTTTACGTACAAACTGCAATTGGTCATTGGGGGATGAGAGGCCCCATCCCCATTGAAAATCAAGGGAAAAAAGAAGAATTAGTTTGAAAGGTTAAGTAAGCCTTTGTAAGTTTTTGTAGGTGTAGCACTATTGAAATATAAATTATGGTAGTTACATTCTTGGACAGTTACACTACCAGACTATTCCCCTATGCGGACCGCCCCTGGCCGGCCGACGGGTGCCGTCGACGTAGAATACGTCAGCGTAGTTGTGTCAGACCGTCGGCATAGGGGTCTATGTCGACGGCTTTCGTATGGTCGTGGGCATAGTTTGACCCTCGACGCTTTTTTCACGAGACGGCCGTAGACGGCGCCATCACTGCGTCGTCGGTGCCGCAGGGTGAAATGTGGTGCAGATATGCCGACGGCCATGTGGGCACACATGTAAGCCGACGCCAGGCCGTCGGCATAGGGGGGGGGGGCAGTCTAAGCCGACGGCCTGGCCGTCGGTATAGTTCTGCTCTGTTGTTTTATATTTCCTGTTTCGTCCATTTCATTCACATTCAACACACAAATATGATAAATATAACAGATATGACATTAAAACTCAAGATCATCATCTATGTTCAAACCACAAATATGACAGATCACACCAAGATCATCATTGGCGAAACTTAGTGAACACAAGCACCATCATCTTCATCTAAAGAACGGAACATGAAAAGTATGATATTATAATGAACACAAGTTTGAGACACAAGCATCATCATCGCCATCACCATCGACATCAGCCAAGAAAGCCAGAACTCGACGAAGCAGGAGTCGAGCCACTACTCCCCTAAATGTTTGAGAAGAGATTGTAATGGTAAATATGATATGATAGTGTTGAATGAATGAGAGCTAGTTTGTCAATACTTAGGCAAATGTACTAACCGGAGTCTGACTGCCTAGTGCCACCCATTCATCGAACATGGGCACGTGTGGGGGTTCTCCAGCAGGTGGTGGTGGGGGTCCCATTTGTGGTGGATCCGTGCGGTTATTCCAAGACGCCAACATAGCCTGGATGTTAGTTAACCAAGCAAACCAGAAGGTCACAGGGAATGAAAGTGCAAGTTTTAGCTTGATTTTAAGGGGGCAAAACTAACCGTCATCATCTCACAGTTGTAATCCTCGTTTTCCTTCACTCGTTTCAAGTACTTCCGCACCTCGAGATTCCTAAGATCGACAAAGGCCTTGTATGCCTACAAAATTTAGGTTGTTTGTAAGTGGGCAATGCTGAAAAAAACTCAGAAAGTGAGAAAGAAACATGATAAGGGGGAAATACTTACATCATACTGGCGGGCTAAGGGAGGTTGCGAACGGCCCGTACTGGTGCACGGGCTCGGGTTGGTAGCCCGAAGCCGTGTGTAAGAGACTGAAGGGGTGATCAAGCCATCGAAACACGGGTAGCGGCCATGGGCCTTCCCCTGGATGGACACCATCGTCGTGTCGTCAATCTGAGACTCGACCACGTCAGGAGCATCCAGACCAGGCGGATGCAACCTCTCAAACTGCTGCTTGTAGAACTCCAGGTGCTCCTCGGTATTGCCATAGTACTCGCTCTCGCCTTCCTCGGATTCAGGCCTAGCACGGGCCAGCTTCCATGACTCCATGTATGAGAGTGGCATCTTCAACTTGTCCTCCGCAACGTGAGACATAAGTTAGCCATGCATAAGAACATGTCGGTAGCTGTAAAAAGAAGAACAAAAATGCACCATGCATATAGATATACCTTCATGGCCTTGAAGCCCCAGTGATTCGTGTTTCCTTGGCCGTGTGTCCCGTCTTTTCCACGGTTAGCCCAGGTCGTGCTGCTCTTGGCAGCAAACTCTGCATCCTTGTCAAGCCACCTATCCACCAACCTAGCTCATCCCTCATCCTTTCCAAAGCACAATTTAGGAATAACTAAAAAATGGAAGCATGGCATGTCAACACAGAACAATGAAATTGACTGCTTATACGTTGGAATGAAAAGTGTCTAATACTCACTTCATGTACTGCTCCCTATTCAAGGAAAGTCGTTTCTTCTGCGCTTCACTTTTGATCATCTTTTGATTAAGGTACGTGTGGTAGTAGTGCGAGACGGCAACCCAGCACACCTCGTACTACAACTGACGAGCTTTCTTCTACGCAGCCGCCAGCAAGACCACATCAGCTCTGGCCTTGTGCTCGTCAAGAACTCTATAGAATTGATGCAATCATGCATAAAACCATAAGTAAACAAGGCATGAGTTTAGTTATTCAATGATAAACTATGAACGAAACTGAAGACAAGTGATTCAGAAGAGAAATTACCCAAAATTTAGTGATCACGGCATTAGCGTCCGTCCCTTACTCCGCGAGGCTGGAAGCCTCGTAGTGGGCCCATCTCGTGGCGAAAACCCACAGCTCCAGGTCCCTGTCTGGCCGCGGGCAGAATAAGCCCAGCCAAAACTCCTTCAACAAGACAGTGATAAGGCCGTTCGGTTTACGGCCCTTTCCATGAAAGATCCAGTTGCCGCAAAAGAATCAAAGAATTGGCATGTGTACAATAAGAAAATGTTGTCATGTGTTCGAAATATGATTGAGAGGCACTTACTCTATCCCTGCGGGTTTAATGAGCAACTTGTTCGCCTCAATAGAAGGTGGTGTAGGTAGTTCTACAATACCACGCAGCCACCCCTTCGGAGCACCCAACGGCAAGTCACCCCACAACTCGGCAACAACCTCCCCTCCACCACCCTCCTCCCCACCCTCCTCCTCACTCTCCTCCTCCTCGCACTCCTCCTCCTCGACCTCCTCCTCCTTAGGAACCTCCTCCTCCTCCTCAGACTCACAAGGTGCCTCATTATAGGAGGACATCGAAGAAGACCCCCTATTTCGGACACGACCCGGAATTTTTTGAGCCGGGTGCCTCTCCCACCACCCCCTCCTCCTCTAGGGGATCTCCCCCACCCCCTCCTCCTCTAGGGTCTCCTCCCCCGACCCCTCGACCTCCATGTGAGGTGTCATCCTCGTATAGTCGGGGGGAACCTTGTGGACTCGTCCACTCTGAGTAAGTCCTTTGAATTCGCTGAGGAAACCGGCGCCGCTAGACTTGACCATGATTAGCAAACCTGCATTGAGAAGAGAATACACAATTAGTAAGGATATCAAATAAACAAGCATACAGAAAAGAACATTAATAACAGAAGAGCACATCATGCATATCGAAAAGAACATTAATAACAAAAGTCCACATTAAGCATACAGAAAAGAACATTAATAACATAAGAGCACATTAAGTGTAGTATTGTAATCTACCTCAATCATCATTAAAAGAACTTACATTTTCTAGAACCCATATGAATCATCACTATTGTAATCTATTTGTCGACTGGTCTCACCATCACTATCACGCATATCTTCTTCGTTGTCTCACGGAGGTGGAGGCTCTTCCTCATCGTCATCGTCTTCATTTAGCTTTTCAAGCTTTATTATGTCTGTTTGATTCACAATTGCATCACCATCAATCTGTGCATCGTCATCGTTTGGATCTAGGTCAACATAACCCAACTCATCATCATCCTTGTTTCGGACCACGTCACCATGTTGCTCTTGAAAGAACACTCCCTCGTATGTCATGGGATTTATGTTGCAGTAAT
This sequence comes from Hordeum vulgare subsp. vulgare, assembly GCF_904849725.1. Classification (NCBI taxonomy): domain Eukaryota; kingdom Viridiplantae; phylum Streptophyta; class Magnoliopsida; order Poales; family Poaceae; genus Hordeum; species Hordeum vulgare. The sequence goes on from NC_058524.1 coordinate 615,795,819, forward strand.
CATCATCGTTCGGGTCCGGTAGCTTACCATGTGGCGACACCTTGAACACAACTTGCCAACCTTTTAGGTACTCTTTCTGGCATGGGTAAGGCAGATAATATACTTGTGTGGCCTGGGTAGCCGCGATAAAGATATCAGCTTCGGCATAGACGGTCGATGGTTTAACTTCAACTAAACCAACAGAAGGCGTATGTCTCAAACCCTTTTTGGGGTCGAACCATCGGCATTTGAACATAGTGAGACTTAGGGGTTCACGACCACGATTGAATGTAAGCTCGTATATTTTTCCTACCCTTCTATAGTATTCTACTTTATTATCTCCTTCGGTGAAGACTCCGGTATTTATAGTTTTCGGATCAGGCCGAGTGTTCTGGTGCTCCTCTGTATGGAAGCGATACCCATTCACATCATACTTTGACCATGTCATGACCCGACTGTTAAAGCCCATGGAAACCCATCTCAATTCTTCATCCATTGATGTGTTCGTATCTTTTCCCTGCAAGTTGAATTAAAATATAGGGTGCATTAGTTTAATTGGAATTGTAGGGTGGACTCGATAATAGGGAAGTGTGAAAAATTACTTTCTCCATGAACCACGCAACAATTTTTTTCCTTCCATCGGCACCCTTTTGGAGAAGAGCAGGTGCCTCCGCTTCAGTAGGAGGCAGCATTCCCGTCCACTCTTCATCAACGAACCGAATAAAATAAGAAAAGCGGTGTTAGAACGAGGCAAAGTGAACATACGAATTGACTAAAAGAATGGTGCAAAGGTATTACCTCATCCACTCATCCTCAACTTCCTTGATGTTGTGCAAGATATAGAACATGACATCCTCCCACTCATCTTGTCGCATGATATAAGGTGTCGTGCATCCAGCCCTGCCACCTTGCCCACTGAATAGAGGGAGCTTGGTTTTATACTTGGGTTCTTCTGTATTGTATCGAGACACCTTATTGTGCAGCGTGGGAACATGGTTCAGATAGTACGATGTCATGAGGTCTGCCACCTCCTCTAGGATAACTGCCTCAGCTATGGAAGCTTCAATCGTTGCTTTGTTTCCAAATTTTTGTCTCAGATGCTTGTTCTGTCTCTCAGGGCCGTACTGGCAACGATTTTGCATAGGGCCCCCCAACAATACCTCGTTCGGGAGGTGCAAAATCAGATGTGTCACCGGAGTAAAGAAGCCCGGCGGGAAGATCTTCTCTAGTTTGCATATCAACTCTGGCGCCTTTTTAGTCTTTGTTTGCTAAGTTTCATAGACTTGTGGCTGAATTCGAGGTGGTACACCTAGAACTGATGAAGGTGATCATCTATGACAAGAAATGAGTTGATGTGATATACAAAGAGTGTGGCGATAAGAAGTTGTTTAAGAAGGTTTGTGAGCCTTATAACTAGGTGATCTTTTATCAGTTTTACCTATTCTAGGTATTTTGTTGGCATGCTTATGAGGGTCTCGCTTGTTGATACCCAAAACATGACTTCTGTGTTGAACTACCATGAGTCTTTTGTGAACTGTTTTTTTAGGTATGGTCTTTCGCTACGATAGTTAAATTGATTGTATGGCCATAAACTTTGCATGATCATGAACTTATAAGAATTATTCATCCAAGTTTTGGGAAGGCATCTGAGTGGTACTATTGACACTGATAGAAGGGTGCACCTCACATAATCCTTGCTTGATATTATCCTCACACAATCTCTGGCTAACTCTGTCAGAGCCTCCAGGCCGATCATTTACAGACTGGGCCGCGGATCAAAGCGTTAACCCACGTTGGTACTCCTGTATGAGTTGTTGGATTTCCCTAAAGAGGAAGGATAATATAGCACAACAACAGAAATTATTTCCTTTAGTTAAGAACTAAGCTTTATCGAACCAGTAGGAGGAACCATAGTAACAACTATAACAGTATGTGCACACAAACAAAATAATTGCTTGCACCCAACAAAAGAGAGGGGGTCATCGATCCATGCCAATTACACTCCCCTTGTTCTTGCCAATTACAAGATTAAGCGATAGTGATAGCAAAATAGTAATAATAATTTTAGGATCTAGAAATTTAATTGGCAATGGAACCAAGGATCATAGGTTAATTCCCTTGTGGAATCTCTCTCGAAAGGTAAACAAATTAATGTTGTGCAATTGACATAATTACACATAGTTATGAAAATCAACAATGGTATAAACATTACAAAAGAAATATATCTGTTATAAGTAGATCGCTAAATTTACTAACGTCTGCTACTATTACTCCATGCCAAGACCGCTATTCAGCATGTATCTCAAAGTATTAAGTCATAATAAATAGAGTAATGTAATAGGCAAGATGACATAATGTAGACAAAGTATGATCGATCAATATGATTAAACCAAATCATTTTATCCATAGTACTAAACAAAAAAGTATTTGCCCTTATCCTTTCTGTCACTCGATGGTATCACTGCAAGGTTGAACCTACTACAAAGAGCCTCTTCTGCCAAAGATAAACCAAACTTGGCGGAAGTATACCGATGGATCAGAGAGAATACAAAGCTATAAATTACGCAGTAGTAAGCTCAAGAACTCAGAATATATCAATGAATAATATAATTATAGACCCACAATTCAACATATCCCAACAAACACATCGCAAAAGATTACATCGGATATCATTGTATTGAATATTAAAAGAGAGAGAACAAACAATCTAGTTATAGCTATGGACCCATAGTTCATGTCGGAACTACTCACACATCATCATGGAGAAAATAAGGTTGATGAAAATGGCCTCCCCAATGACCCCCCCCCCCCTTAGGCAGAGTACCAAAAAGGGGCTCAAGGTGGGACCACCGTGGAACAGATGCTTGCGATGATGATAAAATTGTTTTGGCTCTCGTTTAGAAAGTTCATTAATATTACAGAATTTATAGGTTAAGGATTAAGGCAAACAGAGCCATGGGGTGCCCTCAAATCAGGGGGGTGCCCCTAGCTTCTTGTGGGCCCCTCATGGATCTTCTCATCCTCCCACAAAGCTTCCAGCGTCTCTTATGTTTCTGAAGAAAAATCACCAAAAAGCTTCGTCATGCTTCGTCTTTTTACGAAACAAAAAACATGCAGAAAACACGAATTGACACTGAACACTAAGTTAATAGGTTAATCCATGAAAGTAATGTAAATTAATATATAAATAATATAAAATGAAAATAATAACATTTAACAATTAAAAAGTATCGATACGTTGAAGTCGCCTCCTATGATCTTTATTACCTTCTGTTTTCCCTATTCTCGCAAGTTATTTCACATTTCTCTTCTCCAGCGAGTAGTCTCTCCTCTCCGTTGAGCTATCAGCCGCTGTGGGGGTTTTCTGCGGTGTCCGCATCGCATATCTTTTGGGCGTTGGGCATGGTGGCCATGGCAGGAAAAAAGTTCAACCATAGAGTCGTTAGGTTGCTTCAGATGTTCCCGCAAAGGCAGATGTTGGTCGTGCCCTCATGGACCACGGATCCAGCACCTTTTCCGATCCTACAAATATTCTGCTTCCCCCTACGCATCGATAGAATGGTATGTATTTGGTGTTCCTGTTAATATTATCATCGAGCCTAGATTGGCATGAATGTTTAAACATAGATATGTATTTGATGAAATACTGATTTAGTTACTTGAAATTTTCTGCTGACAGTTTTTTTTTTTTTTGAAAGATCCAGCTTGGAATGCTGGCATATATTAGAACTTAGCAGGTAGGAAGGCGGTTACAGAAAGGCGGGGATACGATCCTAGGACCAAGGAGAAAAACGAGAGAGAAACTTAAAAAGAAAACGAGAGGGGGGGGGGGGGGGTAGAGCCGATCCCTCACGGAGGATCCCAGAAAGGGTGCTCCAAGAAGAATGCTCCAGCTTGTCTCCATAGCTCAACGGTTCTCGTGATTGCGCATTGTAAGTCTTGTATATGCGCCTGCTTGTTTGTGAAGGTGCAATCATTCCTGTGTTTCCAAATCTCCCATAGAATCAGTATGATCATCGTCTTGGTAGCCTTGCAGTGAAGTGGTTGGGCCGCCCCGATCATTGCGGTCATTTTCTCGACTGACCCAGTCTTCGTCGCCCATAAGGGAGGAGACAAAGAGGCGCATCCAGCCCTGGAGGCGGCCTGCGTCCAAATCTGCAGCGTCATGGGGCATTCCCAGAACAGATGTACTGGTGTCTTCAGGTTCCGTAGGCATAGCTGACAGAAATAGCTGACAGTTAGAAGTTTGAAAGTACTAAACCTATACGCTACTCCCTCCCTTCCTGTTTAGAAGACGTACTTAGAAATTCTCTGAAACCTAAATGATTATTGATTAGCTGCGAGGTGGACTGAAAAATAGCATTCACACTATGCATGCATGTAGAAGTAATACAACGAAGTACTAATTAGATGCTGGAATTAAATACAATGCGTCCTAAACCTTGCCTATTGTGAAAATGCATATATATTTAATCGTGCCTTCTAAACTGTGATGAAGAGAGTACATAATTGTGTTTATCAATGCATGCATGACCAATAAATAACTAAGAACTTTTACATGCATCGATGAGTTTTTTCTTAATACTCCCATGTCGTGATTTAATGCATTTTGATATTTGAGTGTGTGAGGGCAAGCAATAGAAATGAGACTAATAAAACGGGAAAACAAAAGTTTTGAGTTAAACTCTGCAAACCGTAAAGGTGGTAGTGTATTTTAACTGAAATGATGTTATTATGAGTTTGTTTGCCTACTTATTAGCCCATACCATCCATTCAATGCCTGCAACGCGTGGAGATGTGTTTGCATGAGTGGGTTTGAGGTCGCAACATAGCAACCCGTACAACCAAATCCCTTTGAGAAAAGCGCCGGCATGAGTATTATGTTTGCTTATTTTAGATTTGACATGCTACCACGATTAAGACGTTAAAATAGAAAATCATACCTATATTCAATTAATCATGAACCCAACACATGTTTTGTTTTTTTGGATATCGTTGTCCATAATCTGCATCCATTCCTGAACTATCTCCCAAACTGCAAATATCGTCAGAACAACGAAATCCTAAACAGATTGGTTTCTAAATTCATCCTCAATTATATGATCAATGACCTCATCAAAAAATAATCTTTATTTAACGTCCTCATCGTCGCCTTCAAAGCAAGGATAATGAACAACCTAAAACCCTAAACAACGAGGAATAAAAATGATCCACATGCGTGGATCCAACGATCCTCCTCATCACTGATGACCGAGGTCACTAGCGGAGGGGACTCAGGGGAGCCGCCGCCGGAGGTTGAGCTGAAAGATTGTCCTCCTGACGGCGCCTAGGATCCGGACGCGAGGAACGAGAGGAAAACGGCAAAATGGAAAATTTGATCCAAAAACCAAACTAATTCAAAAACTGAACTACGTTTGAAAAAAAATTCACCCAGCTGACCCTTTTGTGTGACGCTTTTGTCTTAGGCGCCACACTATACTGTGTAGCGCCCGACACTACGTTGTGTGACGTCTGAGACCTAGTATGGCGTCTAAGACATAGGCGTCATAATATACTGTGTGACGCCTAAGACAAAGGCGTCACATAATGTAGTATGGCGTCTAAGACAAAGACGTCACATAATGTAGTGTGGCGCCTGACTATCGGGCGCCACATAAAAGGGTCAGCTGGATGAAAAAATTTCAAACGTAAAATACTTTGGCTCCTGGATAAAATTTATTAATTTTGCCTGCTACTGTTTTTCCATATGCACATATATGTAGCTAGTTCTCTCAGCAGCCGTCTGCCCGTACGTACGTAGACCAGATCTCACAAGAGATCCACTTGCTAGCATTCCAAGTTACCACCGACAATGAAAAGGGATATAACCCGTGCATGCACTGTCGCAGTCATGCATGCACAAGCATACTCCTAGTCACCATCGATGTCTAATCCAATCACGAGTGGTCACTCCGGAACAGCGTTCCAGCCCCTGTGAATTATTCATGACATGGATTCTCACCTCTTGCATCAAACCACAACAGACAGACCTAGCCAAACACAAAATAAAAATCACAAAAAAGAAAAACACTCATCGATCGATCCATTCATAGCTAGCTGATCGATCTTTCTTCTTGCTCGCTACTAGCTAGTAGCTCGTAGCCGACGACGTCCGACACCCTCTCATGTCGATCCATCCATCCATCTCCAAGTACACTGACTCACCGAGCTTAGCTTGGTTAGAATTAGATGGAGCAGGTGTAGCCGCGGGGCGGGGTCTTGCCGCAGGTGAGGAGGAGCTGGACGGCGAGGGGCAGGACGAGGTTGATGTTGAGGAGCTTCAGCCGGATGGTGGTGCACAGGCACGCCGCCGCCTCCAGCTCCGCCAGCCCCTCCAGCAGCGGGCAGCACTGGTTCACCACCGGGTCGCCCAGCCCGATATGCACCAGCCCGCCCAGCAGGTCCACGCACGCCCCGAGCTTCAGCGTGTCCACCGGGCACGTCTGCGTCGCCGGCGGCGGTGGCGGCTGCGACCGACAGCCGCACGATGTGCCCCCCGGCGGCGACGGGGGTGTGCTCCCCGGCGTCGACGGGGGAGTGGTGGCCGGCGGAGACGGAGGAGTGGTGACCGGCGGCGACGGGGCAGGAGTGGTGACTGGCGGCGACGGGGCAGGAGTGGTGACTGGCGGCGACGGGGGAGGAGTGGTGACCGGAGGGGCGATCACCGGTGGCGCAGGGTACGTTACCGGCGGGCTGACGGCGGGAGGGCTGGTGATGGGCGGGAAGGTGACCGGCGGCCCGACGACGACGGGAGGAGAGGTGACCGGCGGGCGCACGATGGGCCCCCTGGGAGGAGGGTTGGTGATGGGCGGGTACGTGACCGGCGGGCCGACGACGACGGGAGGAGTGGTGACCGGCGGAGGAACGTGACCCTTGGGCGGGCCAACGACCGGCGGGCGAGGGACGTGGCCCTTGGGCGGGCCGACGACCGGCGGGCGAGGGACGTGGCCCTTGGGCGGGCCGACGACCGGCGGGCGAGGGACGTGGCCCTTGGGCGGGCCGACGACCGGCGGGCGAGGGACGTGGCCCTTGGGCGGGCCGACGACCGGCGGGCGAGGTGTGTGGCCCTTGGGCGGGCCGACGACCGGCGGGCAAGGTGCGTGGCTCTTGGGCGGGTGGGAATGCTTGGGGGCCTTGGGCTTGTGGCAGTCGTCGCAGGCGAGGGTGGGCGCCGCGATGGCGGTGGTGATGAGGAGGAGGAAGGTCAGCAGGAGCGACCGTAGCTTCTTCGTGCTCGCCACCATGGCTGCAACCTGCAAGCTAGCTGGAGTGGAGCACGAGCGAGGTGGAGGACTGATTTGTGCTTCTAGAGTTTGTGAGTAATGTGGTTTTATAGAGCGAGGAGCATGCAATGGAGGCCCGTGATCTCTACGGTGGCTAGGGCTTTCAAATCGTGTGTGTGACTGAGCGATTTACTGTGGACTGCAATGTGTTGTTCGAAGCTTCACCCTCTACAGGAGCAAAACCGTGTATTAAAATCTTCGAAATGCCATATATTTAGAAACAGAGAGGGTAATATAATTTGCCGGTTTTGCTAAAACTCATCTAGCAGGATTTTAGTTATGTCTGATTCATCTTTTATTGTCGTTGGATGTGATATTTTAAGATGCGTGTGTACCGATGTGGTTGTATCTGTTTTGGTTTTTTATGTGAATGAGACTAAATTATATCTTATCTAGATGAACTCTGTTTTATATAAACTACATACGAAACAGAATGGGTAAATTTATATTTTAAAATGTGTTTATATACATCCGTGAGTTGTCTGTATTGAAATTTAAAAGGTTTCATATATGTTTGGAAATGGAGGGAGTACATCTTAATTACGTACTTCCTCTATAATAAATATAAGATCATTTATTAGATTAGATTACTAAAATAGTGATCAAAATGTTTTTATATTACTTACCTTAAGTAAAACACGTGAAATGAGACTTCCCATTTTCACATAGTGTGCTTGTTTTAACTAGGGAGCCTATGTGTCAGTCAAGATGCGTGAACGTGATAAAAATTTATGTCAGTCAAATATTTGAACAGTTTGGGCGTTTCTAGCCAATCTCTTATATTTTAACTCCTTATATGCCATATAATCTTAATTACATATAATTTGGCGAGTAGTTAAATGATGGCCAAACGTGGCCGAGCCCCTATATTTAACTCTCTAATCTTTTTTACCACTTCCTCTAGCCTTCGTCACATACATTTCAAACAACAAAAGAAATCAACCATAAACATGCATATGCTTCATCTAATCGAGCAATTCAAATTAGAACATGCATGGAGTTCATTCAGAAGACATCATGTCGATCAAGTTTGATTCGAATTTTTGTCTAAAAAGACCACTAACCGAATGATATTGTTAAAAAAAACCACATGCGGTATGAAATGGCAGAAGAGACCCCCACCTTTCGTGGCGGCAGGCGCGTCAAGTGACGCGTGGCGCCTGCCGCCACGGGCCGAGGCGGCTGGGCCCTGCCGCCACCAGGCGAGGCGGCCGGCCGCGCAGGTGTAACCTGCCGCCACCACTCGTGGGGCCGGCCACCTCACGCATGCTTCTTGCACCACACAATAGCTTATGCATGCATGCTTGCTTGCACCGGGCAGCAGCGATAGCTTATGCATGCATGCTTGCTTGCACCACACAGCGAATGCATGGGTTCATGCATGCTTGATTGCACGATGCAGCGACTGAGTGGTGGCGGCAGGTCACATCTACACGGCCGGCCGCCTCGCCAGGTGGCGGCAGGGCCCAGCCGCCTCGGCCCGTGGCGGCAGGTGCCACGCGTCACCTGACGCGTCTGCCGCCACGAGAGGTGGGGGTCTCTTCTGCCATTCCATACCGCATGTGGTTTTTTTTTGACAATATCATTCGGTTAGTGGTCTTTTTGAACAAAAATTTGTTTGATTCAAAATCATCAAAACATAGTATTGTCTTTTCTCGTGCATCGAGCCTTACAAAAGACATGTTGAGTGCTCATCACCTCCAACGAAATCATCGAAAACCCCATGACCTCCGCCACCACAACATGCATGGACACCATATTCATCACCCCCTCCCCCCTACACCACAACCATGTATCACCCCCACAACCACCCCCATCATCCCCACGGCCACCACCACCACCTCCATGGACAATACCACATCACCCCACCTGCCACCACCATACATATCACACCCCTAAACGAGTGAGCTCCCAATACGCATTTGTCATGTCATCCATCATGCTTGGGTACTTGAACATGATATCTCTCTCTTCGGTTTTCTTCTCTTCTGCAAACCTTTCCGCCTCGAGTACAATTACAAGTTCCTCTGTGTTTACCTTCCTCTCTTTGTTCGCCTACTTTGCCCTCCACTTCTCATCCTCCAAGCACTTCAACTCGTTCCACCTTCCCGCCATATCTTCTTTGCGTTCGGCCTCTAATGATTTCTTTGTCTCAATCATAGCACAAAGCTCCTCCATGTAGGCATCGGCACCCCCACGGTTCTTCCTCTCTTTTGCAAGCTTTTGCCCATACGGGCTCCTATAAGGATTTTCATCCTCCTCGTCATCGGCTTCAACTGATATGTTAACCCGTGACCTCTTTAGTGTGGTTCAAAGTTCCCCTGGATCCACTTCTCTTTGTCAGCGAGTTCCATGTAGCAATGGTAATGTGTGAAGGCCTTGCCGACCTTCTGTTGCATTGCTCTTGGATGGTGCCCCAAAAGTGTCCGGGAGAGAGCCTTGAGGGCGGTTGGATGAGACGGTCAAAGTGTTACAGTTTTAGTCTTTAATCCTACTCAAAAACCTCTCATTGGTTTGATCTGTGCCAACCGATGCATCAAGCGTCATGTTCATCCAGGCATGGCACTAAGTAGTGTCTTTACCTTGGGAACAGTCTTGTGTCCTTGATCTTTTGGTCCTTGTTTGAGTATCTGCGGGATCTTCGACCTCCTCCACTTCAGGATCATTGCTCTTTTCAGTATATACTTATTAAGCATAGATAGCACTATCATAATCTAGATCGTCCAGGTATGTGCTGATGCAACTGAGACATGACTCTTGCAACATTTCCCTCGTCCACACTACAATCAACAAGAACACGTCCATAAATCCCACGGCCGCAAACCATCATCAATGTGTCGGCCGAAAATATTAAGGAAAAAATTACCTCTCCAACATATCATCAAGCACTTAGGGGCCTGACATGTCCCAAACGTAACTATAATTTCTGCTTGTTCCATGATCTTTTGGGTGACAATGTCATATGTTTTGCTACACTTTTATATCATTTTATACATATTTGGACTAACCTACTAACTCGGTGCATCCAGTGCCAGTTTATGTCTGCTGATGTCTTTTTTGCAGGGGCTTTTACCCAATTTTCTGAAGCCCGAAAAAATCCAGAAAACTATATAAAAAAATCAACGAAACAGAAGCTTCGAGATCACCGAAGGAGCGCCAGAGGGGGTCCAAGGGCCTCCCAGGCGGCTTGTTGGCGCGACCAGGGCCCAGGTCGCGCCAGGAGGTCGCCTAGGTGGGCCCCACCTCCTCCGGTGCCCTCCTTTGGCCTATATTTAGTGTTCCATGAGGAAACCCTCGCAGACTTTCTGGAATATCAAATTTCTCCATCATTCCGCCGCCGCAGCGTTTCCAAGATCGGGAGCGTCAAGAGACCTCTTCCCGGCACCCTGTCCGAGGGAGGATTGACCTCCGGGAGCTTCTCCACCGCCATGGACGCCTACCGGATGTGAAGTGAGTAGTTTCCCTTGGACCATGAGACCATGACCAGTAGCTATGTGATGTCTTCTCTCCAATCTTGTGCTTCAATGGTTAGTCCTTGTGAGATGCCCTACATGATCAAGGCATCTGTGTAATCCTCTTGCTTTTGCTATGCTCGGTTTGTTGGGATCTGATGGATAATGAGATTATGTTCAGATTGTTATGAGTTATATATTTGATTATCCTTTTATATTATGTTCCTTAGTGACTCTTGCATGTTCTCCGTTGCTTTTTATTGCTTTGGCCAAGTTGTAGATCGTAACTCCTAGAGGGAGCGTTATGCATGATTGTGGGTTCTGGCCCCTCGATCTCTAGCTTGAGTGACAGAAACATGAGACTAGGGGATGTGCTTGTTGCCACCAGGGAGAAAACAACAGTGCTTGTGACCAAGGTTGCAAGGATTGTTTACCTTACGCATAGTTCGTTAATGCAGTTGTCCGTTGCTTTGAGTTTACACTTTGGATGGGGCTCGCAACTTAATGCCGGAGAGATGTTCTGGATAGATATCTCAAGGTGGATGATTATTAAGTAGATGTTGATGAATAAACGGTCTACTTGTCTTGGCATATTGCCCATTACTAGTGAACCTCTAACTATCAAGGAGCATAATTAGCATTGCGGTGCGATCATAATTCTGTCAATTGCCCAACTGTGATTTGTTTACCCTAGCATAGTTGTTTATCGTCTTTTCGGAGAGAGACATCAGTAGTGAACATCATGTGACTACGATCCATATCACCATCATTGTTTACACCTCCACCATTTACCGATTTATTTACTTTTCCGTTGCAGTCACTATTACCTTACCGCTTGTGTTTTGATCATTTGCAAACTACAAGGCCGGAGAGATTGACAAGCTCTCTGTACTCGTTGGGAGCAAAGTTATTTGTTATGTGTGCAGGTTCATGCCTTCCGCTAGCGCCAGGGTCAAAGACACCTACTTGTTGAGCCTAGGAGTCCTCCTGGTTCGATAAACCTTACAGTCTCTATGTGAGGGAAATTTGCTGTTGACTACATCTCTACCTTCCACTTGGGTCCAACGAGGGGCGACAAGCATATACATCACCTCGTCATCAGGGCCATGTCCATCGGTCGCGGCTGCGGAGGCCGAACGCGTGGCATGTGGAGGTGTGGTGATGGTGAAAGCGTGGCTATGAGCCATCGATCAATAAGAATGAGGTGCGGACATCGGTATGCATGCCTTCTTCTTCTTTGTCATCGTCTTAGAGGCGCCTTCATCATCTTCATTGGCTTCCTCACCGTCTTGCCGCTAGAAGGAGGAAGATGAGGTCTACCAAGTGTCGTTGTATCCATTGTGGCCTTACCGTCAGCCTTCATTGAAGGCACGGTTGTCTGTAGCACATTTTTTGTCTCCAACCTCTTCCTTGGCACGGGTCGTGTCGAGGGGGAGGGTTGATTCTAGTGGCATTGAGCCGACAACAATTGTCGGTGTGGTAGCAAACTCGCCTTCCACTTTAACTGTAGCCGGAATGAGGGATTGCGGTGGCAAAGACGACAAGGTCGGGTAGCTGTGGTGGGAAGATTTGGCCCTCGGGCGACAGTGGGTGCGGCCGAAATTTATCTTGAGATCGACTATATATTAAGGACTTGAGCTACCGTTTGGGTATTGATCCTTATAATTTTACACCTCAATATGTTTAAGAGTTCGTCTAGGCGCGGTTAGCTGCTCATTTTGCTCTTCTAAGGGTTTACAAAGGATTATCTAGAGGTGCCCTTAAACCACAGTCCAACAGCCGATATGATCCCACGTGCATGCACGGTTCATCTTGAAACTCGAGTCGTCTTCCTCCTACCGCCCATCCCCCATAGGTTGGGTCACCAACTACAGCCACCTCTCGCTGGTCACGCTCCTGCGACCCACCCTACCGATGTGTTGCAGTAATCCCTAGGTCTCATTGGCCAACAGATTTATCGAACGACCCACCCCCTCTCCACCTCCCTCATGAGCTATATTGGGCAAACCGCTTTCTCTCTTTCGCCTACGATGTCATCGTTTGTTGCCGCTCATAGCTTTGTCCCCGTATTCGGTGCGATCCTGGCTTAACATCACCAAGGACCACGCTCTTCGTTGTGCTCATCATGTTGCCCCATCTTTGGCCTCGGTAGAATTGACTGAGATGAGCAAATTTTTTAGGTGCCTAAGATTAGAAGACGAGTTTAAATCTTCACGCCGCCCCATCTAGGTCACTTCTCTATTTAACAATAATCATTCTTGGAGTCTTTATATCAACAACAAGTCATCCTCGTCTACTCATCAAATAAGGTATAAAGACCAGAAATTGCAATCTCCAAAATTCACCATTTTTGGCTTGATAACGTGAGTTTTTTGTTCTAAAAAAATATCCATGCTGTTAATAACACGCAACATTTAGAAAATATGTGATGAAAGTACACATACTATATCGAAATGATCGAGAATTTCTGCTCTGGGCGTTTGCTGAATCATTTTCCGGTGTGACACGCTGCCAGCCATTAGATCATGAATTACATGATCATTTTTTTATGATGTATTACTGGTGTGTTGAAGGAACACTAGCATTGTGCAGCCTATTTGGTGACACTATGTTCCACTCCTTAAATGTTCAATTCAAGGTACGAACACACATAAATATTAGCATTGAGGTCATTTGAACCTTTTTTTTCTAAATCCGGAAAATTGTATCTTAAGAAGAAATCGAAGGAATTTTCTACCTGACAAATGTTTTTGAGTGAACAAGCACTCAGGTTCCTTTGCACAATTGGATCAATATCGGACAGCCTAGACACCACTCTCCAAGCCCCCCTCCCACTCCCTCCCTCTTTGTCGCTCGCTTGCTGGACCCACACCCCCTCCTTACACAACTTCTGATCTTGTTGCTCCACGGTTCCCAAATAAGGTTCTTCATCTAAATCTTCAAGATTGGTAAAACCCTAACCCTAACTCTTAACCTAAGTCTCAAATCGCAGGAGAAATGAGTCCATGAAGATTTCTTTCGGCAGCTATAGAGGGTAATTGTGGCTAAAGCAGGCACTTTTCCAGACAGGAGAGAGTATCTTCATAAGAAGAGGATGTCCATAGCACTTCAGAGAGCAACTATAGTGGCAATTTCGTGGGAGATTTACTTTCATGCTCTTTACTCATCTCGCTTCTGTCTCGAAGGAGGTGTGACCTTCACATTAAGTCCCTACCTCGGCTCAAAGTATTCTTCCCATCACCAAGTCCGACTCCGGCTTGCTAGGCAAGAGGAAGATGAAAGATCAAGGAAGAGGATGTATTGAATGAAAAAAAAATTGGTTTCGATCACCAAACAAAAGACAAGAGATGTAAGTAAGTACGTAAATTCATCCAACAGGAAACGGCATCAGACGGTAACTAGATAGGCAATGGTACGAATGATGCCTTTGGAGCACGGGCACATTGAGACCCTTTTTTTGAAGTTTAAAAATGAATTTTCACGGTCTGAAAAATTCCAAAAACAATTGTGTACATGCAGTATAGCAGTGTACTATAGTTGTGCAAACTTATATCGATATAAGTGCTTGCATGCGAGAGACACAAAAGGACAAATACATGCAAAAGATGGGATTATTTTTTGTTAATTTTGGGCCCGGAATTTTGTCTTCTCAGTGTAGCGTACAATACAACACATTATTGAATGATTTTTTCGACGTGATTATTGAATGAAATTTAACATGTACCTAGCGTATTCATGTAAATCAAATCAAATCTTTTCGAAACTTTTAAGCACCCTCTTTGTGGGGTTTAGAAAACGCTCTCAAATGCAGCCGTGCTCAAAAAGTCTTATTTAGGCAATGCTGCCGCTACTATGTAGGTGTAGTATGTTGAAAGGAGTTGCCAACTGCCGGTGTACAGGCAGGGCCGGCCTACAGGCCGGGGCAACGGGGCGCCCACCCTGGGCCCCTGGGAGGTAGGGGCCCCGGCCCAGCACCGCGGCACCTAGCGACTAGCGAGCCTGTTAGCACTCTCGTCGCCTCGCCTCCTGCGGTCGCCTCGGCACCGCGGCACCTAGCGACTAGCGAACAACGCCGTGGCTCCCGCAGTCCCGCGCCTGATTCGAGGCGACGAGGCCGTCGATCCCGTGCCGTCATTAATGGAGACCAATGGTGATTTCCCTTCCCCAATCTTCTCCCTCCTTTCCCAATCCCGCAGTCCTGCAGATTTGATGTTAAATAGCTAAGAGACTCCTCCTTCAGATTCGGAATTTCAGAGCAGGGGGAACTGGGGAAGGACATCGCCTTCTCTACTCGCCGGTGCATGGCCTGTGGCGGTGGAGAGCCCCTTCTCTACTCGCCGGTGGAGAGCCCCTCCTCTAGAGTCCAGATTCAAAGCAGGGTCTCTGGAGGATGGAGCAAGCAGGTTGCCATTTCTCATTTTCTCTGCTACTTGGTCCTCTACTCGTCTATGAAAACTGATTTATTCTTGATACAGAGAAAGTGTAGGGAGCACAGGAAAGATTTCACATCGATAATTTCACATCGAGCCCATATCCAGGTGCTTTTGTTCCCTGTATTGACTCTCTTTTTTGCAAATTGATTGGTGACATGTCTTTTAGAAAATGTTTATCTGGTAGTGAGAAAAGGAAGAGAAAAAACAGAAAGATGAACTAATAGAATCCGATAAATTTCATGTGGCGTGCGTTTCATTGTCCCTGTTCAAAGACCATTGATCTATACTATGTACTGATTACTGAATTGCTGTTGAAATACGATAAATTTTACTGTCTACAAGAGTTCAATTTTGTTGTCTCGCCCCAGGACCTCTCAAATGTATGGACCGGCCCTGTGTACAGGATCCGCGTCTCGTGACTATGCACGGCGATGGTGCTCTCGTCCGTCCTATGTTGTTGTTCTCCGTCGAATAAAAGACAATGAAGTGAAGTACGTATGTACACCTAGCTAGGTACGTACGTTTGGCGTCGAGATGGATGTACACTACACAAGCATGCTACTATATCCTTGCATCCGATTTGACATGACAAGTCAATCCGCATTTTCATGGAGGACTTATTTTACGAAGCGCCATGTTTTTTCTGGACAAAGATGTCATTCCCAAAATACTGAGACTGCCATCTCGCTGGCTCTTTTGCATGCAGTCCTAAGAAAATCGTCGTGTCGTTTGAATCACGGCAGCATGCAGTGGGTCAGCTAGCTAGCTACCGGTACACTCCCTACTCCTACATCCACAGTGCCCACAGTCGGCGATCTGCACTGTGCTACGCGTGCCGCTGGGGCCACGCACGAGCCACCACTCTCTCCAGTCCTCTACCCGCGCTGTGCAGTGCTACTACATGGACGATATTCTGCGGCCGACCTCCGTACGACACAGAAATTGCAGGCATGTGTACTATTATTCGGTCAGTGTGAGTGGCTACAGCCGTCGACCGCAGGAACGGATGGTAGTCCCCTCAGGCCTCGTTTGGTTAAGGGTGATTGGGGAGGTTTTAAGAGGGAGGGATTTCAGGGGAGTGGGTGAATCCCTTTGTTACACCCAATCCTCTTAAATCCTCGGGATTTTGCTTTCACTAGTCTTTCAGGCCTCGTTTGGTTAAGGGGGATTAGGGAGGTTTTGAAAGGAAAATCCCCTGGAGGGCCAGAAACCCCACAAATCCTCGGGCGCCCATTTGATAGGAGGGGTTTGCTTAGCCCAATCCCCTCCGTTCCCCTTAAATGCCTTCCTATCCATGTGTTTCAAAACCCCCCTCGGGATACTAGTGGAAGCAAAGCCCCGGGATTTGAGAGGATTGGGTGGAACAAAGGGATTCACTCAATCCTTTGAAATCCCTCCCTCTCAAAACCTACCTAATCCCCCTTAACCAAACGAGGCCTCAGGGATTTGATTATTCTTCAATCGACGTAGCTATTTCAATAAAAAAAAATCCTATTTTATAAAAGCTTTGTCTTTTTCATGAACAAACTCGTCCCTCCATGCGTACATCTGGCTTTCGTCGCTGGTCGACCATGAGTCTCGTTCGATCTTCGTACACCAACCATCGTTTCCACAGTCGTAATCCTAAGTTCCTCCTCTTTGGTGGTGCATCTACACACATGCGTATACACGTACTGTCAATAATCTGTTCTTGAACAGTGCCAATGATTCTAGTTTTTATCTCAGATACGAAACGTGGTTAGGACCTTTTTATAAGGAAGAGCGTCACACTTCTTTAATGTCGGTCTCTTAAAATGTTGTGTGCTCTTTGCTTATAATGAAATTAATGTCTGATACGCATCGAAAAACGCTCAAACGTATGTCGATGAACCGAAAGCTGGACCTAGGATGCCAACACGTACTCCCTTCGATCCATATTAAGGTATCGTTGTTTTAATACATAAATGTATTAAATCAACGGCAATTAACATGGTTCGAACGAAGGGAATACGTAATTTGCCGGGAGATAAAATAGGGGAACGGTGGCGGGGTACACGTACGTGTATGCTTGGTTTGCACCAAGTGTGGTGTGGTGTATGTGGTGGATCGATCAAGTCGGACGGATGGAGGGAGCTAGGTAGGCGTCCGTGATCCTGGTGGGGCAAGCGTGAAGTTGGATCTATGCGGCTCCGTGACCGGCATCCTATCCTCTTCCAAGACACTCCTCCCCCCATAGGCCATAGCCCTCCCACGCTAATCCTCGTCGTCTTGTCCAGAATTGTTCTCGGCGCGAATCTATGGCAGCCAGCGCGCGGCTTCACGTGGGCTCACAGCTTGCGACTCCGGCTGGGCGTAGAGGACGGGTGGTGCTTTCCTTCAGGCCACAGCACGGACGACGTACGGTTCAGGACGCAGTGCAGTCGGCTGCCGTCTCATGTCTCTACCGTTCAGATCGCTTGGATTTTATTCCTTTTTGTACTAACCACGTAATATTGTTTATAGGTTCCTTACATAATAATGACTTGGAGTGGAGGTCGACGAACCGTGTGCAAATTATTAAGTCCATGCATACGTTAATTAAGAAGAATATCTCTTACGATTGGTCTCGTATATATATACGTGCTCACATGCGATATACAGATTTTCGGCGGTGCAGCCCGTGTGCGTTCCTGTAATGTCTACTCCACGAGATACATCATACGTCTTCGGGCACCGCCAAGAACGAAGATACGTACATATCTCTTCAACTGGACCTCATCAAACACGATGTGAGGTGCTCTTGTCACAAGCTTCTGAACGCCGGTCATTCGCCCCCGATCTCCCAGTAATTCTGCGGTAGTGCAATCGGAGGAGAGAGACATTAAGCTTTCGCCTCACTGCCTCGGGACGCGTGCGTGCTCTCATGTCACCTTGTGCCAACTTGCTCAACTGGCACTGGGCGCCGAAGGGACGTTCCAAAGCTAGTCAAATAGGGCGGGTGACCAAGTGCGCCCCGCTTCTGTTTTGCCTTGTGATCTTTCCTTCGTAGAGGAGAGCACGAGATTAGTACACGGTTCCATCTTCCATGCTCGTTTCATCTGAATTGACGGGTAAACTCACTGTGGGAACGGTTTCAAGTTACTTCCCTCCGTCTCGGTTTATAAGTCATCTTACAAAAACCAAACAATCTTAAAATATTTAAGCACGATGCATTAGTTTTTACATCGTTTTTTATTTTTTTGACATGAATAAAAGAATCAACCAATAAAAGACGTGGGACGTGTATATTTTTAATGACTTGAGACTAACTAGCACGACATGCAGTGGTTAATTCATTGCATGCAATGGTATTTATTACCAAATTAATATTATTATTATTTTTCTTTTTCCTTTCCGTCTTGATCACGGTGCAATGGAGTAACTGAGTTCTACATACTTCTTCCATTTTTATATACAAGGCCACAAACTTATATTACATGTACGAAGGCAAAAAGTTAATGTCTTTTAAGTCAAATATTACAGGTCAACTTGTCTTCTTGTTTGATGTGTAAATTAATGTGTATTTTTCTCTTTCATGCACATCAAACCCATGATCTCACTCCTGCATGCATGCAAGGATAAATAATGTCCTTTTTTTGTTAGTATCACAAGGCAAACATCATTAATATTGCATCGATTAGTGTTAGTAGTCTTGTATTTCTGTAAATTATAATTGTGATAGTGACCTTGTATATAAAAATGGAGGGAGTAGACGCAAGGAATGACACTCTATCTTGTAGGAATATTACCAGTGATTTAGATCTGACCACTAACCCGCCATCGGGCAACGCGTCACTCCCTTAGAGCTACTTTACCAGAGTCGACATATGACCCCAATTATCATAATAAGCGTCAATACAATGATTTTGTTAATGACATTTTATCAGTGTTACCATATGTGTAGTGCCCCAAGTGTAAAGCCTTCCCTTTTTGTAACCTTTCATGTGGAACCATCTTGACATTGTCATGAGAGCTATATATGCATGTATGATTTCATGTGTTACCTTGTATTCTTCTTTTGCATACATGCATCCATGCCATACCATCCTTGCCATACCTTGTGTTCACTTGTGAAGTTGAGATTTGATACTTGTGGTTTTATGTGGTGATGCTCATGAGGTGTTGGAGTGTGTAGTAGTTGTGGTGGTTCTCACCTTCAAACCACTTTGGGTTGCAAAACCCTTTTCCTTTCCTTTTACCTCATGTTCAAAATTCCATCTTCCCAAAAGCTGTTTTAAAATGTCTTGTGTTTAGAGTTTATTGTGGAGATGATGATGTGATGATTTTGAGTTTTATTCTTGGTCTTGAGGGTGAATATAAATCACAAAACAGAATAAATAAATGATGTTTTGGATTTATGAAAGTAGCCCCATAAATGTTGGAAGTATTTTATTTAAATAGCTGGTTCATTTTCAGGTCCAGGGTAATTTTCCATTTGATTTTACCCCTTTTATTTTGACATGTGCCTATTTTTCTTCTATGTTTTATTTTTAAATAGAAATAGACAGGGGGCTCTATTTCTCTATCTGGCGCACTATAAGTGGGCTCCCTCCCACTTAGCGGCCCATCTTTCCTTCCCCCCTCGCAGCCCATCGCGCGCACGCTCGTCGTCAACCTCCTTTCCAGCGAGGCAGTGGGACCCTCCTGTCATTCTCTCTCTCGTTCCCCTCTGTTCCCCGGAGAGAGCCGCGCACATGGTGCCGTCGCGCGTCCCTCGCTTCCCCCTCTCGCCCTATAAAGAGCCTTGGCGTCCGTGCAAAAACGCTAGGGTTCCTCCCCGCCGCCGCTCCGTCCAAATCTCGATCCCCCCCTCTCTCTCTCGTCGCAGCAAGGTAAGAAGAGGCTCGGCTCCGCCATGGCCGAGGGATGGAGGTCGTCGTCGCCGTCGTTCTGCTTCCTCTTCTTCCTCTTCGAAGGGGACAGACCCTCGAGGGCATCTCCAGGAGCCCGTTCCCGCTGCTGGATCGTCTTCCCCGGCCCTGCTTCGTCTTCTTCCCGGAGGCGCACCTTCTCCGACGAGCTTCGCTGCTCCGCGCCCTTCTTCCTGCTACTTCCTCTACGTGCGCTTCTTCCTCGACCCGTACGTGAGGTAGCACTCCTCCTCCCTCCTCCATGTGCTAGATCGAGCGTCGTAGCCACGTAATCGAAGCGCGCGTTTTCTCTTTCACCGAAGCCGCCGCTCGCCGTGGATTCGTCGTTGTAGAGCCTCTCGGGCGTAGTTAGGTGCAGGAATGGTACCATGGGTGCGTCTGCATCCTTCCATCCAGGAGCCGTAGATCGATTGCTAGCAGATCGCCGACGAGTTTCGTCCCCTGTTCCGGCAAGTCGTCGGCAGCAGAGTTAGCAGTAGGGTTATTTCTTCAGAGATGCTGCCCCTACATAGTCAAGTACCGATTCGTAGCCTAGTGGTAGTGGGGTGTTGTTGCCTGTTGAGAGGGCGCGGGTTCGATCCCCCCTCGGCACTCTTTTGTTTTTCTGATTTAAGCTCCACAGTAGCAACAGGAACAGGTTATCATGTTTACTTCCCCTACCCTGTCGACAAAGTGGCAGTGGCGTAGTGGCTTGGTGTTGTTGCTGTGCACAGGAGGTGCTGGGTTCGATCCCCAGGAGCCCCTGTGGCCTATTTTTGCCTTTTCTTTTATTTTCTAATTCTTTTAGTTGATCCAACACTTTGTGCCTAATTCATAGACATCAAAGTGGCCTTTTAATTCTTCTTCCTGCTAGTGTAGCTAGGTGCAGGTTGTATTTGTGTGTGTGTTTTGCACACACTAGAGGAAGTGATATGTGTGTGAATGTGGCCTAAGTGATGTGTGTGTGTATGTGATCTTGCTAGTATATGTTGGTGGTGTAATTGCAAGTAGTCATGTGTGCATAGGAGTTGTGAGTGATGAGGATGGTGTAGGTATGGAGATATGTGTGTAAGTAGTGCACACCACATGTGGTACCTACTAGAAGTGATTGAGATATGATGCTTCCATGTTACTTGCATAGTAGTTTTCCCCCTCATGTTGTTCTTGGGTTTAAGTGATTGTGATGAGGTTTGTGGTGATGATATGTGTGTGTGGTGAAACAGCCCCATGGGCAACACTTGTGCACCTCCTCATGTTCATATGAGAGAGGGCATGATGTGTGAGTGTGTGTGGGTGATCTAGTGATTATCTTGATAGAAGTGCTTGTGATGTTGTGGTGCATGACACAAACATGGGGTTCAAACCCTCATGTCCATATTGTCTTTGTGCACATGAGCATAGCTATGTGGTAGTTGATCTAGTGAGTGCACATGAAATGTTGCACTATTCAATTTGTAGGAATCTATGTAGTTTTCCTTCCTAGTTTGTGGCCACTTGCTCTAAACAAGTGTATGCATATTATATATGTTTTTGTGGTAGAATCTCCCATGGAACCCATTGGTGAACTCAGTTTTGCCATTGGAACATTTTCTGGAGATGACACATTTTCAATTTCTTCTATGTTTGGAGTTTGGTTCCATGAGTTGTGGTGAGCCTTTGTGAATGTTTCTTGGTTGTGCTAGTAGAGGGTGACCCCCTCTACCTCTTGTTGGTTTCATCTCATGATTAGGATTCCATATGTGCAAGTTATGTCCACTCAAAGTAGGCATCTGGCTGAAATTCCATATTAGTGAAAATCTGAGATTTCACTAAATCTGAGAATCTGTTTATATTTTCTTTTCCTGTAGATGAGGTTATGCAGGTCAATGTGTTGTGATCTAGCCTCAGCTTTCAAATAGAAAGTTGGACCTGATATGGTTGTCTACCTTCCTGTAAAATTTCATTTCATTTGGAGCCCTGTAGGTATTGTTTTGGCTGCTGTCAAAATGCTTCAGAGCATAGACAGAAAGTGAGAATCTGGAATTTTCACGAAGTCCCTGAAAACTGCTGTTTTTGGGCAAGTTTGCAGCCTTGTATCTTTCTGTGTTTAATTCCTTTTTGTGTGATTCTTGCTTGAGCTTGTAGTATCCTTGGATAGCTACAGCCACATATATTATTTGTCATAGTTGGGTGGCTGTAGGTGCTTTGCATGTAGCTCACAAAGTGCTATGATGCAGTTTATGGCAGATTGTGTAGTTTTTGTCATTTTGATGTTTGTGAGTGCTTAGTTGATGTTGTGGTGTTCTTCTTTGCTCCACCCCATCCATGATAGTTTGTTTTATGTCTTGGCAACCTGGGAATACCAGATTTGTGCCATTTGAGTGTGTGGTGATGATTTTGCTACGTAGGGCTTCATATCTTGTTTCGTTGATTCCCGTTGATCCGTAGCTCCGTTTGTAATGTTATTTATATGCTTTTGCATCGTTTTCTCGAGACGCATATGATCATGTCATTCTCATGCATGTCAAAATAGGTTAGCATACAGTTCTGTCCAGGAACATGTAATTACTCCTTATGCTTGTGTTAGTGATAGAAATAGTGATGCATGCTCATACTCATCTCATGCATCATGTGCTTGTTGCATCTTGAGGTGCTGTTGTTCATTGGATGTTATTCTTATGTTGGGTAGCACCGGGATCGGAGAACGAATACGTGGAGTCAGGAGAGTACGTGCAGGACGATCAAGAACCATTCCAAGCTGAGGATATCACAGGCAAGATGATATGACCTTGATTCCATCTCTAGACTTGTTATGCTAGATTACGTTTCCGTTGTCATGTGTTCGCTGCCTACCACTAAAATATTTGCCTCTTGAAATGCCATGAACCCAAACACTGATCCCTTCCTAGCAAACTTGAATGGCTAAGTAGGCTTTGCTCAACTACTAATGTTAGCGTTGCTAGATGCAGGTGCTTTGACTCATGTGATAACATGAGTTTGATATCATTATCTTAAATTCTGTTATTTAAGTAATGCACCTATATACTTGGTAAATGACGGAAGGCCTAGCCTTTTGCCGGGTGCTTTGTTCCATTATTGCCGCCATAGTTACCGGCTACCGGTGTTTGATTTCCTATTGATCGGTCCTAACATGTTCGGGGTTGTTATGGGGACCCCCTCGATAAATCGCGTAGTGCTAAGGCTTGTCCGGCAGGACCCAACATTGGTGTTAATTTGCTAATTACTTAATAATAATCTGCATAGGGAATGGCCTACCCGAGGAATTTAATCAACAACCCGGGCCAGTGCTCCTCATGAGTGTTGGTCCAACCAGAGCAGCTTATTACGCTCCCCAGGGCAACTCGGTGTTTTGTCGTGGTAACCATCGCTCATCCGACGTGTCCTGAGACTGAGATACGTGGCTCTTATCAGGGTCGTCGACACGTCGGGAGGTCCTGCTAGTCTTGTCTTACCTTAGCAATATATCTTGCGTATAGGAATCCCAGTGAAGCTTTGGTTCTCCCCAGAGTTGAGGTTTTCCTCTAAGGAATCCGACGAGATCACGAGATTCGTGATAGAGGATTACTTTGCGGCATGTGTACGTTTGTGATGGACTAGTTGGAGCACCCCTGCAGGGTTTAATCTTTCGGAAAGCCGTGCCCGCGGTTATGTGGCAACTTGAAATATTTTGTTAATATCCGGTATTAGATAACTTAAACAAAAGCTAATAAAATTGCCAACTGTGTGCGTAACCGTGACTGTCCCCTCGAAGATCTCTCTTCGATCGGGAACACGGTGGGGTTATGATTGACGTAGGTAGGTGTTAAGGATCACTTAGTGATCAAGTATTCTCGACCGTTAGTGTAGTCCACCTTCACATATGTTCTACGTAAGATGCTGCAACCTTAAACACTCTATCCTATCCAACCTAATAACTTGACTAGTTCTGGCACCAAGGTCATAGATTACGGAGTTCCCGTGGCTCACAGATTTCTTCACAACACCAACAGGTTCAGGTACCCCAGAGACAGGTGATCCCGACGGCACGCAGCTGGCGTGGCAGTACGACGAGGAGTCCGACCGCCTGTACGTGAACTATCCAGAAGATTGAGGCGTGGTCGTGATCGTGGGCCAGCAGGCAGGGTAGCATAGCTTTTTCTCTGTTTTGTAGTCCGTAGCGGAACTACTTTGGTTGTATGCGTGATGTACTCTGATATTTATGAGAAGGCAATTGAACCCCTGATTGTCTATCTTTTATTATTATGTATGTGTTGTGTTACCTATTTGCGAGACGCTTAGATGCGCTCCTTTCCAGCACGGGGCCTCGATCCCTAGATTGGAAAGGACCGCATCTTGGTCGTTACAAGTTGGTAATCAGAGCCTTACGACCATAGGAGCCTTTGTGTGATCGTACTTGGCCGAGTCGAGTCTAGTAAAATGTTTTGAGTCTTAGTTATATCGGAGAGTAGGATACTTTTTTCTCCTCTTCCATGCTCTGGTGAGGTTCCCGACTTAGGAAATCATTAATTCTACTCCTCTTCTCGCTCAAAAAAAAATGAGGATCATGCGGGTATTTGTGAAATCTATATGATTTCGATGTGACGGAGTCCTGTCTTGGTGCCTCGTGTCTGCTTTGAGTTTCTTCCGGGGAGTTGAGCTCCAGGGGATTCTTGCGCACATCGCCATCATTCAGATTTCTGAGTATCTAAGAACGAAGGATGTTCGTAATTGCTTCAATACTGGTAGTGGCGAGATAACCCCGATGTCCCTAGTACTGGTGCAGATTGTTCGGGAGTACTGCCATACTTAGTATCGTTGTGATCACGAGGGTCTGTTGTAGATGAAGGTCCGAGATGCTGGTTGTGTGTTGACGGATGTGATATAGGTGACGGGTTAGTATAGGAGTTGTGTGATATTACTCCTTGTATCCGTGTACCAGATTGCATGACCAGTTATTTCGAGAATTCATAGGTGGGATATCAAGTAGTATCTTATAGGACTATCTTCCTACAGATGCATGATTGAGGTTGGGGAAATCTCGATCATATGTTTGTTCTGAGCAGTTCTAGCTCATACTTGTTCGCAGTGGTATTAATCGGAATTTTGTTGTCCGTCACTTTGAGGAAGCATTCTTACTATTTTTGTTCGAGTGCAATTGCTTTATTCCTGTTCAGATATTCTTGTCTTTTGATTCAGCAATATCTTCAATTATTCTGTGGGCTAATATGATGTCCGTCTTCAGGATGGCTCCACCAACGCGTCAGAACCCAGGGCGTGAGGATATGCCGCCTCCACCTCCTCCTCCGGAGAACCCTCCGCCGCCGCTTCCTCCTGCAGAGGCCTGACAAGCGGTGATGGCTGCTACTAATGCAAACACCCAGATGCTGATACAGTTGCTGCAAGAGAGAGCCAACCAACAGCAAGACAATTTTTAGCATGGTGGAAATCAGTTTGCCAGTCTGAGTCACTTCCTGTCGAACCAGCCAAAGACGTTCACTTCATGCGACCGGCCATTTGATGCAGAAGATTGGATCCGTGATATGAACAAACATTTCGAGTGTAGCAATGTGCGTCCGGAGGATTATGTTTGCAACGTTCTAGTTGAAGGGGCAGGCTTCTATATGGTGGCAGCAACTGAAGGACTCTAGAGGCGCCAGGGTGATTTCTTGGGATGAGTTCTGTCATGACTTCAGGTCCCACTACATCCCTTCCAGCTTTGTGGAGGAGATGCGTGAGAAGTTTAGGCGTTTGAAGCAGGGTGGCAATTCCGTGTCCAAGTAGAACGTTGAGTTCCATGAGCTGGCCCGTTACGCGCTGCAGGATATCCCGGATCAGAAGAGCAAGATTTATCAGTTCAGGGATGGATTGAAAGAAGATTTGCAGTTAGCTCTTGCCTTGCACGATCCTGAGGAGTTCGACAAGTTCTACAACCTAGCTCTCATAGCAGAGGCAGCCTTGCTCAGGGTGGAGAATTCTAAGAAGCGCTTCACAAATTCCAGCTCTTCCTCGACTCAGGTGGTTCAGAAGCAACAAAGTTCTGGGTGTCTCCTCCTTGTCAACACTCGCAGCAGCTTAAGCACTCAGGTGGTCGTGGTTCTTCCCACCCACCCAACCCCGTCTTCCAACAGAGATACCAGCATCAGAAGCAAGGGCCTCCTCAGACTCAGTACCGGCAGCCAGCAGATGTCACTTGTCACAAGTGTGGGCAGAAGGGTCACTATGCCAACAAGTGTACTTCTCAGCTTCGACTGCCGCCTCCTCCTCCAGGCAAACCTCCAAGCAACGCTCTTGTCAAGTTCAACCCCAGATCAGCTCGAGTCAACATGGTGAACGCAGCTGAAGCAGAGAACTCGTCAGATGTGATCATGGGTAACCTCCTCGTCAATGATATTCCTGCTAAAGTGTTATTTGATTCTGGTGCATCGCATTGCTTAATCTCCAAGCCTTTCATAGCTAAGCATGATATTCCTGATATTCATTTGGATAGTCCCTTCCATGTGGTTTCTCCGGGCATGCGCATGAGTTCGCACATGAGGGTTCCGGATGCTTCTGTCAAGATAGGTAGTTATTCTTTTCTGGCATCTCCTATTGTCTTGGGCAATTCCGACATCGACTTGATTCTTGGTATGGATTGGCTGGCCATGAACAAGGCGTCAATTGATTGTGAAGCCAAAGAAGTGAAGCTTACCCACTCTTCGGAAGACGTGATTATATTCGCGGCGCGCGATGATACAATCCGTCTGTTATCTTTGAATGAAAAGGGTGAGATCAATCCTATCTCGCAAGTCCCAGTGGTCTGCGAATATGAAGATGTGTTTCCTGAAGAGCTGCCAGGCATGCCTTCGCACCATGAAGTTGAGTTTGTCATTGAGCTTGAGCCAGGCACAGAGCCAGTGTGCAAACCAGTCGTTCGGGAAATTCTTGAATGGCTGCCCACCGGAGAAGCCCAAAGCCGCAGAAGCGCATACTTTTCAGCCCAGCAGAGAGCAGCACAGCGGCACAGCGCTCCACGCGTAGTCTGAAACGCAACGCAGCACCGCAGCTCGATTAGTCCCACCTCGCCTACCGAAACGGGCCGCTGGACAACTGGACTGTTTGGGCCTCGCAGCCCACTCCAGCCAACACCATTTTGTTTTTCACTTCCTTTTTGTTTTTTTGTGATTGCTGTGCTGCGCACAACAAGTGCTGAGAGAGCGAACCACCATGTTGTTTTTTCCATTTTTATTCTTGCTTCTGCGCTGAATTGCTTATTGTTCTCGTCTCCTTTTGATTACAAAATATTGCAGTTCTTTAGCAATGATTTGTCTCAAAAGGAAAAGAAAGATCATTTTTTTATTATTATTATTCCTGCTCCGCTGGATTGCTTCTTGTTCTCGTTGCCTTGATTACAAAATACTAATTCATTTAGCAATAATTTGTCTCAGGAAAGGAAAGAAAGATGGTATGTCGATGTCTTCGTACATTCTCCAAAAAATGAAGTTATCCTCATTGACAAGACCTAAACGGCAGCTGAAGTCGGTTCATCGCTCGACATCCATTTGTGGAGCAGAGCTGACCAGCAAAACATTAGGAATCAAGACAGCGAGCAAGGATGCGCAAACGCAATTACAAAGAGTGCTGCGCCGGGGGACTCAGATTGAAGAGATAATTCCTGAGGTTTCTCAGTTTCTTTGGTCTTTGATTTTTCATATGGGAAGCAAACATGTGCATTGGTCTGCTTATATTGTCTTTGCTCACTTGTGGTTTCATTTGAGTGGCACTCAGGCCCCCATTATGATGATCTAAAAGACAGTGAGACGGCAATCTAATCACATATACACATGACCAACATCTATTAAGGTATATGCCCTCGGCCTGAGCATGGAAAAACAAATACTTCCTCTGTACTTAAATACTTGTAGTTCAGGAGAACTAGACTAGTTCTTCCCAGCTACAAGTATATAGATACAGAAGGAGTAGTTCCAACCCAAGCAAATTCATGTCCTTACAGCAGCAGGTCAAGTTGTAATCAAGCACACCTTATTGACTCATAAAACACATTGGGACGACAAACAGATCGCAGAGATCCAACAACCGCACCTCAGCTTATGGAAGCATAAGTTATCAACAACACTTAACATGACACGGAGTGGTAGTTCGGCGAACATGGCATACCACACGGAACTGAGACGGAACGACAGCAACCGCGTTGCACAAATATACCACATGCTAGACAAGCAGATGTCGAAGAAAAAGAACTTAAAACGCAGCAACACAAGGATGTTCTCAAGCACATATTATTACTGACTCATAATATCAATATCACACTCCGTTTCGGAATAACTCTTCATATCACACACAGCAGTGTTTAAATCAGTTCGGCATAGAGATCCCAGACAAGAGAGCACCCACATGGGCGTTAACAATATTTACGAGGCTGTCAGATATGAGCAGCCCTTGACAACTGATGGAGAAGCGAGTGAACATTGCATAAGCCGTACCTGGAAAACAGAGATGAGAATAGAGTAAGATGTTAGTTCGTCACAGAACAAAACTGTTCAAGAATTAAAGGAAGGATAGGTCTCGATTACGAGCTATCTCTGCAATGCATTGTTCACTGCCTGTTACTAACATATTCTACAATTATGCTATGCTACCGACTAACAGTTGCAGAAAAATTAAAAGTAATGTACTCCGTCCGCAAATACTCACTTAGCAACCAGTAGCATTAATGTACTGGATATTTACCTTCTAATGCTACTGGCTCTGCCAATAAGAAAAGTTGCAACACAGTGCGAATATGAATGTTAGTTGGCACAGAGATGGAAACCTTCATGGGGATAAATCAGTGTGTTATATTACTGGAATGTGTGGTGTGGTGTCAGCACTGGCATGTTTTACTGTACACATAATACTGTGTGATGACCAAGTACCATTTTGCTATGGTAAATTGGTAGTGCATATGACAGCCAGAAGTGAAGGAGTTTAATAATTAGTTTCCGTGTCTGTCATTTCCTTTTGATTAAGTGCTAACCTTTGGGTTTGTTTATTATCACACTACTAATATACCAGAAATTATCCTATGCCACACCCTTTATATAATCTGAATCCAATGTCAACCAGTGAATTAACTATATGTGATACCGTCATACTTCGCTTTCTACCTTGACAAACAAAGGGACAAAACAACCAGTCCTGTCATCTGGATGAGTTCCAAAACCACTGGCTTACTGATCTCGAAGATTCTAATTAATATCAGATGTTTACAACATCCATCACTTTGATGAATCAGGAATACCAGTGAGATTATGTTGTATTTAGCATGAAAACATGGAGCAATAAAAGTGCCATCTATGGGCCAACTAACATTCATGGTTCTATCTGTCAAAAAAAAATCATGGTTCTAAATAGCTGATATAGAACAGCTGTAAATTGGCTATGGACTATCAAGTACAAGTTGGCAGACTATACATCGAAGTTGAAAGATGAGAGTTTGCACATACTGTGCCTTTCTAGCATCAAGCTTATTCTGATGTTACTATATATCATGCCATTTACTGGTTTATAACTACAGCAAAGGAGAAGAGTACAGTGAAGGGCTGGCGGCACACATAGTGAATGAATCAAAGGGTAACTTTTGCATAATGGGTCAATCATCAAAATGGCAAGTGAAAATTATATATGATATCGTTAAATAATAAAATGCCTTGGTGAAAAGATGTGGGGCCATAAATTGCACATATATCAGCCAGTACATCTCTATAGAAACAATAATTTGTACCTTCAAAGTACTTGCTAGATTAGGTACCTAAGCATAGCTTTCAAACTGACTTGGTAAACACTACAAACATACATACTATAGTACAATATCCAACACATGCTGCACAGTATCCTAACAATCACTATATGGATATCAAATCCTCAATTGCATATCGTCAATAATATGTCCAATAGAACAAGGGTGTGCTTTCACACATAAATGACGCTGCCCTCTATGTACATAAATATCCACTGATGGTATATTCAGATTAAGTGATATAACAAGATGAGCCTTTGACCCACTGAACGAATGTTACACCATGATAGTAGTATCAAGGAGTAAGATAAGTGTATACAGTATGCCATGCACTTGATAAGAGCATACATCATGCAATGCTCCTGAACTCTTTCTATTGTTAGAGGTAACATGCTAGGCATGAGAAAAATTAGGTGTACAAATTGTCAAATCTATACATCTGTAAGTGTACAACTTAACTAGAAGCCTAGAAGTGCCAAGTTATTTACTCACTAAATTTAGATAGAATGATGCTAAACTCAAAAGGCATGAAAGAAGCTTGACAATATTATACACAGTATTCAGTGTTTGCTATCTTTTGTTATTGTTATTATTGTTACAGCCTTACAGGTAAACTCAAAAGGCATAAAAGAATTCCCAATACTGTCCTGTACTAATCTGAAATCTAAAGAATTGCAAATCGAAAGGCTTGAAAGAAGCATACATAAGCACCAGGACAACCTAACAACCACAAATTGAATTTTCTTGACACAGTTGATGAGACGAAATCATAGTCTCTGAAGTAAAAAGTAGTAAGAAATATGGTGCAGCAGCAGCAGGCAAGCTGGAGTATCATTCATGGGCATATGGTGCCAGGCTATTTATCTAGATATAGATAGATAAATCACCTGATCTGAAGCGTAAGCGTTTGTTCAGCCGCGGGCCTTGAGCTCAGCGAGGCGGCGGGTGAGGTCGTCCTCGTCGACCTTCTCCTTGTCCTTGGCGGCGGGGATGGCGTGTGCGGCGGCCTGGGGTAGGCCGACGGAGACCTCGAGGCCGTAGTCGTCGGCGACCTGCTGCATGAGGGAGTTGACCTCGGTCTCGGGCGTGGAGAGGGAGGTGGAACCTGCCATGGCGCCCTCCATGAACTCGGCCTGGACCTCCATGTTGACGAACTGGCGCTCGAAGTTGTCCATGGTCTCGGACATCTTCTGGAGGTTGCCGGTGGCGAGGGAGGAGTCGAGCGACTTGACGATGTTGCCCATGGACTTTCCGATGGCCTGCATCTTGGCCTGCGTGTCGAGGCGGGAGACGACGGCGTCGAGGCGGGAGGCGAGGCGGAGGTAGTTCATGTGCTCGGTGCGCTTGCGGATGGCGTTCTCGGCGTAGATCCGCGCGCCGTCGACGTTGCCCTTCTCGATGGCCTTCTTGACCTTGAGCTTCTGGTCCTTCTCCTCCTTCTCGCACTTGCGCGCCTGCCGCTGCAGCGACTTGGAGGTGAACTTGAGGTCGAAGATCTGCGCCATCAGCTTCTCCGGGTTGCCCATCGCCGCCGCCGCCGGTTGTTAGCTAGGGTTTCGTCGGGGGTCGGGATTGGGGAGGGGGGCGAGAGGAGGATTGGGGATTTTTTAGGGGAGGGAGGGCGACGCGGTGGTTTGAGGATTCGGTTGGGAAAGGACTAGGAGAGACGCGGGTTTGGTCGTGACACGGCTAAGCAAACGTGCCGCTGCGTGTGGGCGTCGGCGCGTGCCGTACGGACGATGGAATCAGGGCCTGACTTTTCTTTTCTTTCCGGATTGATTGACTGATTCAATTCAAACGAGGGCCTGTTTGGTTTAAACCAGCAAATACGACGGTGCGTTGCAACGGTAAATAAAAATATCACGTTGTAGCCAAATAAATATGGCTCAATATCCTGACATATGAGCGTTCATTCTCTATTTTTTTATTTTACCACGATGGCCCATCATATTATCACTTTTTTTTTTGCTTGATGATGGCCCCGGTGGCCATGTTATCAAATTTTGTAACATTTTATAAAATTTCACACACATCTTCTTTGAATTCATGGATATGCTTTGAATACATCATCATTTTCAAAATCTTGAATGTTTTATATTGGATGAATATATTTTTCGAAATTGTGAATTCTTTTACGATATCGGAACAGTTTTTAAAAATCATCAACATTTTTTAGTCCGCGAACATTTTATGTTTTCCTGAAACTTTATTTAAATTACCAAACATTTTATGATTTCATGATTTCGTTTTTCCAAAACTCAAAACCTTTAAAATACAGAATTTTGAGAAATTCTGAATTAATTTATAGAAGATAAATAAATTGAAATAAGAAACATTTT
The DNA here is from genome assembly GCF_904849725.1 of Hordeum vulgare subsp. vulgare. NCBI lineage: Eukaryota > Viridiplantae > Streptophyta > Magnoliopsida > Poales > Poaceae > Hordeum > Hordeum vulgare. The sequence continues at coordinate 615,827,945 of NC_058524.1, forward strand.
ATATTTTCCAGAATATATTTGTCGAATTTGTGAATTATTTTATAATATGCAAACTGTTTTTTGAAAATCATAAAAAAATTTGAATTCCGCAAACAATTTCTGATTTCCTGATCCTTCTTTTGAATTTCTAGACATTTTATGATTTCCTGAACATTTTTTCTATATTTTGAATACATGATCATTTTCAAATCATGAACGTTTGAATTTCTAGACATTTTATGATTTCCTGAACATTTTTTCTATATTTTGAATACATGATCATTTTCAAATCATGAACGTTCTTTATTTTCTGAATATATTTTTGGAAATTGTGAATTCTTTTATAATATGAAAACAGTTTTCCAAAACTTGAAACTTTTAAAATTGGGATTATGAAAAGTTCTGAATTAATTAAAAGAAGGCAACAAACAAATTGAAATAATAAAACAGAAAATCCGATGAAAAAGGTGTTGGTTCAGGAATCGAAGAAATTGTGAATTCTTTTATAATATGCAAACAGTTTTTCAAAACTCGAAACTTTTAAAATTAGAATTTTAAAAAGTTCTGAATTAATTAAAAGAAGGCAACAGACAAATCGAAATAATAAAACAGAAAATCCGATGAAAAAGGTGTTGGTTCAGGAATCGAACCTGGGATTCCTGGATGGAGTAGCGGCACTAAAGCCAATAGGCTAGCTGTTGTTGCTTTCGAAGGTCTCGCCTTGCCTTTTAAGTACCGATACGCACGGTGACTTTGACAGATTCGAAAATCAAATCGTCTCCTCCACTTATGGGGTGGCATAGTGCGTAATTTAATACAACATTAAGGGCAATTTTAATGACGTACCACAAAAGCAATAGGTGCTTTATTAATAGGTAAAGATAAGTCAGGTGACTTATAAGTCAGGTGACTTAAAACCAGTGACTTATAAGTCACGCCTGTTTGGTTGTCATCTGATTTATAAGTCACCTGACCACACCTTCCCACGCAAAATTGGGTGACATATAAGTTGGGGTGGAGCAACTTATGACTTATAAGTTGGGGTGACTTATAAGTTGGGGTGGAGCAACTTATGACTTATAAGTTGAGGTGACTTATAAGTTGGGTCTGTTTGGTAAAATAAGTCACTTTTTGCACTTTTCAACTTATAAGTTAGTGACTTATTTGGAACCAAACAGGAACTGAGTATTTCTGCCTTGGTATAGCAGTACTTCCTCCGTAAACTAATATAAAAGGGGACTGCTACGCATCTACCGATGGATATTTATTAAACATCCATCACCCTCGACAACCGTTCAATCTCGCGTGTGTAGCCGTCCGATCCGCTCCGTCTGATCCGCTCTGGACTTAATTCCTGAAACGACGCTCGAGTTGCAGAAACTTTCGCTTTGTTGAAAAAAATAAACTTTGGATCCGTTAATTCCTGAAACAACGGTCGAGTTTCAGAAACAATTTGCTTGTTGTAGAATTTTTTTCTTCGTCTTTCTGTAACATAGGTATTTTTACGGAAGAATTTTTGCCACAAATGTCGTGTTGCAGAAAACTTTTGCAACAAAGGTCGAGTTGCAGAACTTAGTTGCGGAGCAGGCCGGTGCGCGGGCCGCGGGTAGGTTGGTGGTGGAGGACGGCGGCGTGGCTGGCCAACGGGCGTCGGCGTGCGCGGGCCACGGGCAGGCCGGCGGTGGAGGACGACGGCGGGGCTGGCCAGCGGGCGTCGCCGTGCGCGGGCCGCGGGCAGGCCGGCGGTGGAGGACGGCGGCGGGGCTGGCCAGCGGGCGTCGCCGTGCGCGGGTGGGATCGGCGTCTGCCCGGACGCGGGCGAGCTCGCGGCCGTGCTGGCCGACGCTGACGGAGAGGGAGGCCGCGGAGTGCGCGCACGTGCTAAGGAGCTGGCGGCGGAAGCGACGGACGCGGTGATGGAAGGTGGAAGCTCGTGCATGGATCTGGAGCGGTTGGTTCAAGAGATTAAGCTCCCCAGCGATGGGAGCTTGCCGGCGTCCGTGCCCCACACCTCCTCGTACGCCGCGCGAGGTGGGGATCCGGCGATCCGGCGAGGTGGGGATCTGGCGAGGGGCTGGCCGGCGGTGGAGGGCGTCGGGGCAGCGCACAGGCCGACGGGCGGAGGGCGGCGGAGCAGGGGCGGCGGGCCCGCGGCAGGCCGGTGACGACATGCGCGCGGGGCTGCGGTAGGCTGACAACGGACTAGGAAGTTTCTGAAACAACTACCCAGTTGCAGAAAAACGTTGGACGCGTGATGGGAAAAAATCGACGGATGAGGAGGCGGCGGATGGATCGTACAGATCCGCCGGTGAAAGGTAAGCTTTTCCCAATATAAAAACGTTTAGATCACTATTTGATCTAAAAGTTTTTATATTAGTTTACGAGGGAGTATATGTTTTCCTTTAAAAATATTCAAACAAATTTGAAGTTTCTTTAGCATCTAAAGGCGCTTGACTTCCCCTGTCTTATTTCTGTTATTCTTTCTTCATGCTCCAAACATCTTCCTTTCCAAAAGAAATCAGATTTTTTAAAATCTTTTTCTGGTATTCTTTTATTTTGCTGTTGACACGCAGGACAGCTGAGACGATAAGGAGTGTTGACAGCCAGTTACATGCCGTCGCCTGACTTGCAACTGCAAAGTTGCACCTTGACTGCATGGCCTCGACGCGAAGGTTTGTCCCCAAGTTACAAGTACATCATTATTAAAAAAAAGAATTAAGGGCCTGTCTCATTCTTATAGTCGAGCCCGAATTGTCGACAACAAATTTTGCAATGTCTATCATTCCATCCGAAAGAACTTCTGAACATGTCCACCATTAGATATGCAACTGCAAGGATTGCAACCAGATTATAAATTGCATTGCCCATGTTGTGTGTGCAACTGGACAGGGAGGGCATTGTCCGCTCGTGCCATGTCCACCAGTAGACATATAAGTGCAATTGTTGCAAAACGATTACAACTGTCCCACCACACGAGTGCAGCTAGTGAGGTTGCCATTTGTGATAACCCACAAGTATAGAGGATCACAACAGTCTTCGAGGATAGTATTTCATCCAAATTTATTGATTCGATACATGGTAAGTCAAAGGATATTTATGAGCCACCTGGAAATATATCTTCCTGCAGTAGAGTATTTAGTAGCACAATAGTTTGTTAGTTTTAGTAGTAGCGGCATTGGTAACAGTAGTAACAGCAGTAGTTTTATAGTGATTGTAACAACAGTAGCAACAATAGTAACTTAGCAAACACAAACTAAGCAAAGGGCAGGCACTTGATCAGTGATGAATAATTGTATGAATGACATATATCATGTAACAGTCACAACCTAGAGCGACACTGAACTAGCTCCAAGTCGTAAATTCAGTGTAGACATGTATTCCGTATATAGTCATCCATACTTATAATAAGAACTTGTATAACGTCTTTTGTTCAACCCCTCTCGCGGCAGCGGGTTGCTAATGGGATTCTAAGAGTAATTAAGGCCTCATTTTAACAGAGAACCGAAACAAAGCATTCATACATAGTGAATACATGAACTCTTCATAGTATGATCATCACCGAAGGTGGTCCCAATTTCTGTCATTTGGGATCTACGTATCACAACACTCCCTCCATTTTAATTCACTCCGCATATTAGGTTTGTCTAAAGTCAAATTTTATATACTTTCAACAAGCTTGCACTAGTGCAGAAAAGCCTAGCTATGGCGTGACAAAAATGGCCTTGCTGGCGTAGACATCTGCCGTCATCAATATGGCACCACAGTTAAAAAATAGTGGTGGCATTGGATCCCACGCCAGCAGTATATGACATCTTGCTAGCATCCATAGTTAAAAAATAGTGGTGGCTTTGGCTCCTTCTCCTCCTTCTCGCACTTGTGCGCCTGCCACTACGTTGTGGAGGTGAACTTGAGGTCGAAGATCTGCGCCATCAGCTTCTCCGGGTTGCCCATGACCGCCGCCGCCGCTGCCGCTCGCTAGGGTTTCGTCGGGGGTCGGGATTGGGGAGGGGGCAAGAGGATTGGGGATTTTTTTAGGGGAGGGAGGGCGAGGGCGACGCGGTGGTTTGAGGATTCGGTTGGGAAAGGAGAGACGCGGTTTGGTCGTGGGGAAACGTGCTGCTGCGGGCGTGGGCGCGTGCCGTACGGGCGATGGAATCAGGGTCTGACTTTTCTTTTCTTTCTGGACTGATTGAGTGATTCAATTCAAATGAGTATTTTTGCCTTGGTATAGTAGTATATGTTTTCCTTTTTAAAAATTCAAACAAACTTGAAGTTTTTTTAGCATCGAAGATGCTTGACTGCGTTTGTGGTTCGTGTCAATTTCTAGCTCCTTCGGGCATCTGAGTAGCTATCGATAAAAAGAAAAAAAATCGTTCGAACTGTGCACGAACAATCAACTTTTTTGCATATCCCGATTTTGTATCATTTGCTGTTAGTTACTCAAATGTAAAATGAGTTGAGAATTGGCAGGGACCTCATATATCTTCCTTGCCAAAAGAAATCAGAGTTTTTTTAAAAAAAAATCTGGTATTCTTTTATTTTGCTGTTGACACGCAGGAGCAGCTGAGTCAACTTTTGAGTATTGACAGACAGTTACATGCCGTCGCTGGACTTGCAACTGCAAAGTTGTTATTTGACTGACATTTTTTTAAACAATCACCGGGGGGAGGCTCCCCACCTGAATGCATTACTCAAAGAGCCGTGAGGCGAGTTTACAAAGTACTAGAGCCGCGAGAGGAGAGGTATTGGCACCATGACATGGCTCCTACCTTCTCTTTGGAGCACCTAAATCTAGCAGTTCAAAGGGTGAAGTCGTTTATAATATTTTGGACAGTTACATGTACAGGGTGACGTGTTCCGCGGAAGGACATGGAGTTTTTAGAGTCCCATATCTTCCAAAGGATGGTGAGGGCAACCGAAGGCCAAGTCTCGTCGTCATGTCCGAGTGGCGTGTCGATGTCCCGAATTTCTGGTATTGAGCTGCAGAGCCAACCACACGGCGACTGAGTCGGGACAGGGAAGGAAGATGTGGGTGGCGTCCTCGCAGGGCGCGGAGCAACGCGCACACATGGTGTCGAAGACGATGGTCTTGCGGAGGAGGTTGGCCTTGGAGTTGAGGCGGTTTTGGAATAGGAGCCAGCCAAAAACCTGAACCTTGATTGGGACGCGGAGACCCATATGAGAGCAGCGCTGGTGTCGTTGTCTCGTGAGCCGATGAGAAGGTTGTAACCGTTCTTAATGGAGAACGGGAGCCCATGGGTGAGGTACCTTTCGTCGACGGCGTCATTAGGATGGAAATGCTGCAACAGGGACAGAACAACAGCAAGCTCTACAGTGGCAACATTAGTAAGACGATTTCGCTGGTTAGCTAGCAAACCATTTTGCATAATGAGCGAGACGATTTCGCACCTTGACCGCATGGTCTCGTTGCGAAGGTTTGTACCCAAGTTACATGTCCACCATTAAAAAAATAACTAAGGGGAGACTCCCTCTGTCTTATTCTTATAGTCGAGGCCGGATTGTCGACAACAAATTTTGCAATGTCTACCATTCCACCCGAAAGAGTTTCTGAACATGTCCACCACTAAATATGCAACTTCAAGGATTACAACTAGATTACAAATTGCATTTCCCATGCTATGTGTGCGGAGGGCATTGTCCGCTAGTGCCATGTCCACCAGTAGACATATAAGTGCAATTGTTGCAAAACGACTACAACTGGCCCACCACACGAGTGCAGCTAGTGAGGTTGTTGTTTGTGATAACCCACAAGTATAGTGGATCACAACGGTCTTCAAGGATAGTATTTCATTCAAATTTATTGATTCGATACAAGGTAAGCCAAAGGATATTTATGAGCCACACCTGAAATATATCTTCCTGCAGTAGAGTATTTAGTAGCACAATAGTTTGATAGTTTTGGTAGTAGCGGTGTTGGTAACAGTAGTAACATTAGTAGTTTGGTAGTGATTGTAACAACAGTAGGAACAATAGTAACTTAGCAAACACAAACTAAGCGAAGGGCAGGCATTTTATCAGTGATGAATAATTGTACGGATGACATATATCATGTAACAGTCACAACCTAGAGCGACACTGAAGTAGCTCCAAGTCATAAATTCAGTGTAGGCACGTATTCCGTATACAGTCATGCATGTTTATAATAAGAACTTGTATGACATCTTTTGTTCAAGCCCTCCCGCGGCAGCGGGTTTCTAATGAGATTCTAAGAATAATTAAGGCCTCCTTTTAATAGAGAACCCAAACAAAGCATTAATACATAGTGAATAAATGAATTCTTCATACTGTGATCATCATCGGAGGTGGTCCCATTTTTTGTCACTTTGGGGTCTACGGATCACAACACTCCCTCCATTTTTATTCACTCCGCATATTAAGTTTGTCTAAAGTCAATTTTTATATACTTTCAACAATCTTGCACTAGTGCAGAAAAGCCTAGCTATATAGCGCCACAGTTAAAAATAGTGGTGGCGTTGGGTCCCATGCCAGCAGTAACATGTTGCTGACATCCACCTTTGTTCGACACCAACAATTTGTTTTTTGATAATAAAAAAAATACGACTTCACAAAAGGTACTGATCAACTAAACATACTTATAAATTTCAGAGTTTAAAACTTAGTATTGATCAACTAAACATACTTATAAATTTCAGAGTTTAAAACTTAGTATTGATCAACTAAACATACTTATAATTAAACTTCAAAGTTTAAAACTCCACAAAAGATACTAAAATAATTAAACTAGCTATATAGCTACTCTTCATGAAGGATTATTCTCAGCTAGCGAAGCTTCTTCCGATCGTTCTTTTCCATTTTTTTGGAGTAAGCAACGTCTCTTTGTAGGTCAATCCTCTCTATCATGAGTTTTTTCTCTCCATATTTAATATATCCCTCTCCTCCGTAAACTTATCCATCAGTTCCCTCAGTTTGTCTACCTTATTGCGGGCATTAGCACCCTCTATGAGCAACGGATCCCTTTTATTCTTCACGCCGGCATTATTTTCTTCGAGTTTTTTGATTCTCCACTCTCACGACTCTAAGAGGTACTGATTCCACAGCTCCACGTCACCCACCGATTCGTTGTTGCTTGATGAATTATCCATGTGTGTTGTTTCAAATTATGTATAAGTACGAATCATTACGAATCATTATGTAATACAACATTTTATATCTATCATGACGATTTCATCTAATGAAACAGCAAAATCAATAAACCATTCTAGTTTTCTAGCAATCTAGCATTCTAGTTTCTACTTTTCTAGCAATCTAGCATTATAGTTTTCTAGCAAAATCAATCAACCATTCTAGTTTTCTAGAAATCTAGCATTCTAGTTTTCTAGCAACATCAAACAATCATTATGTAATTTATAAGTACGAATCATTACGAATCCTAACCCTAAGCAGAATGAGAGAGGGAGGGGGCACCCGACTTACCGCGGAGGTGCTCGGGGGCAAGGAGAGGTGTGCGGGCGGCGGCGGTGACGTCTGGCGGGGCGACCGCGACGTCATATCAAGTTTGGATCATGTCCTTTGTTTTTTAGAGTGTGTTGAGTTGATGACTAACTTTTTTTCTAAACTGAGTTGATGACCAACTTTTTTTGAACACAATACCGACGTAGACGCTCATACATACACATATACATTCATCCATATGAATTCATGAACGCACATCATATCCCTATGAGCACCTCCGAGATACTGAATCGGCACACCATCTTGAAATTGATAAAGTCGCCACAGACGCCTCCGTGGTCGACGGACTGTCTCATCCCACTACACGCACATCCGCCGGAAAGGCCTAATGTCAAGACTAGGGTTTGAACTCTGGTGGGTAAGGGATACCACTGTCCTCCTAACTATCCAACCATATATTGAGGTTGGTTCGCAGTTGATGACTAACTTTGGCACGACTATTCTTAGGCAATGTGACTAAAAAATGTCCACCGCAAGACTAGGATTTGAACTCTGGTGGGCAGACAATACCACCGTCCTCCTAACTATCCAACCACAGATTGAGGTTGGTTCGCATTTGATGACTAACTTTGGCATGACTATTCTTAGGCAATGTGGCAAAAAAATGTCCACCGCAAGATTTGTGAAGAATTTATTTTCAAGTCTATTAACATGTGAACCATATAGTGGAGGAATTGTGGCAAGCCACGACTATAACAATTAACCAAACACATGTCTGATGTGTTATGGCATGAAAACCTTAGGCTACAAACCCTTCCAAACAACTCAAGAAACCATGAATGAAGTACAAATACTTTCCATTTCATTCCATTGTCAAATTTTCAGCAGACTAATAAATAAGTTTGGATAATACATATTTCAGAATGTCAATATGATCTATCCAGCAGTTCCCAAAAGGGTACATAAGCATCACAACGAGTCCGTTATTTTTTCCCACCAGTGTCAACAACATGGGCTACAAACCAGTACCGGAGGAAAAACACTGCATTCCTAGAGACAAATTCAACACCTTTCATGGACAATGCCTTCATATCAAGCTGAGCAACCTACCATATTATCTTTGATGTAAGTTTTTTTTACCCTTGACAGGATTCATATGGCATGAAAATGCATTTTGAATGTTTGGGTGGAAATCTGCCCTGTGGCCAGAACCCTTTTTGTGCTCCTGCTGGAGTTTTTGGTTGAATGATCACGAGATTCTGCAAATGGCTGATGCAGAAACTGTAATAGGGAGCGAAATACCAACTATGTTTCCAAAGGACCACCAGGAACCAAAACACACACTCCAAGCTCTAATCAAGCATATGACTGTTTGTTGAAGAAAATATATTATCATCTCATGTACCTCTTGTTTCACAAAAACAAAAATTGCAAATATATATCAATAACAGGAAAAAAATGCATCTTAAAAAACTGGATCAATTTCCCTTCGAACAAAAATATGCTGGAAAAACCTAACTCATTGTGTGCAAAATCAGAAGAAAATAAAGGCTGTGATAGAGAAACTCAAATTTTAGGTTACTTCACTATATACTTAAAGTAGAAACAACTCTGCAACTAATCCATGCCAATATCCAGCTCACATTCCTGGCGTATATTACAAGATCCTTCAAGCTAATCAACTTGATGGTTTCTTCTTTGCTTCAAGATCCTTCACAATATTAGTAAGAGATCTTGCATCCCAAGCTTTAGCCAGTTTACCACGATCTTCAGACTGCAGAAAGTACAGATCATTTTAGTAATAACATGCGTTCAGCCTATTCATTTGTTTCAAAGTTATATATTATATTATTTATTTATAAGAAATATTTATGACAATATGAGCCAGTTTAACACGATCTTCACACTGTAGAAAGTACATATCATTTTAGTAATAATATATATGTTCAGTCCATTCATTTGTTTCAAACATATTTATTTATTTATGACAATCTTCAAATGCAAATAGAAGGGTAGTAAAGAAAGATATGTTACACTTTGCAAATTGCAAGATCAAAAGCCTAACCTTCTCCAGCTCTAAAGCGCGGTCGTTCAGCTGATCAGCCGTAAAACCTTTCTTGTGAACCACCTGAAGGACCTTAAGCAGGTGCTGCTGAAGACTCTCTGAACAGTGCTCCTCAAGGTTATGTTCAGCGAACGAAGAATCACAGCCGAAAGGGCACTTCATGGGCCTCATGGGGCAGACAGTAACACAATGTCTATCCATATCACGCCTCAGAAGCCGTTTCTCGCAGTTCTGCTCGCACTGAAGGATCTTGAAGAGACAAGCTGCATCATGATCCTGCATGCACCGTACAGAAACTTTCGCTCGGCATCCATCGTTCGGGCAAGTGACAGGCCTGAAGCTACACTGTGCCTTGTGATGAGCAAGACGTTCTTCATCTTCATATTTCTCAGGGCAGTGGAACTTGGTTTTAATGTCCACATTCTTGAGGAGGACCTCGGCGATTGCTTCTCTCCTTTCTAGTGGCCAGAAGCGGGTCATATCCATTTCTTGGACAAAGTCATCGATCTTATCTTCACGGCTATCGCTCAACAACCACCCAGAGACATGGCCGATGATGTTTCTTTTCGTGCGACTGAAATCATCCATGAAGATTGATATGATCTCATAAGGGTCATCTGGCATCTCATTCTCAGTGTTTTGTTCCACCTCCGATTCAATGAGAGCATCAGCTATGAACGTTTCACTTCTTTGCGTAATGTAGTCCACCATTTCTTTCCTGAGGTCAACGGCAACAACAGATGGGCTCCTGAACAGATCACCCGTCGTACCGTCGACACAGACCGCAGCCAAACCAGGGAGCAAGAATTGTGCTAGTTTGTGCATTGCTTCGGAATCACAATACGGGCACTGGAGAAGCTCACCTTCATCCCTCACCGGTCCAGGATCGGCAACTGGAAGATCCATTGCCCCCTTAGATCCAACACCTGCAAACACATAACTTGGATTCACCATCAGTGACTTAAAGTTGACAAACAACGTCCGTCATTCTGATATGTGTTGCTGACCTTCATCCTTGGTTGGTCCAGGATCGGCAACTGAAGGGTCCATTTCAACCTGTGATCACCTACAGATGCATGACAAGCAACATAGTCAGGACCAGGATCAACTGATCTCCCTGTTACTCTAAAAAGAAAGAGAAAAAAAGGACCATGATCAACAACAGAAGAAGCTTAAAATTCTAAGATGCATTTTCCAGTCTGATCTGAAGGCCCTGGCTCCGCGCCTGGGTGGTACTATTTCCGGCCAGGAATTGTGAATAAACATTTCAAAATAAAGGAAAAAAACAAATTGTAAACAAAAATCAATCAGATAGTATCGAAATTGCAAAACACGGGCCGTGGGATGGAAAGGCGTCGACTGGGATTGAAATTCGAAGGAAAAATGATTTAATTGTTGACAGCAGAGGCAACAAGAGAGCAAAACAAACAAAGAGCAATCCAGGCAGGACAGGTTCCCTTACCAGCAAAGGGATCGGGTCCAGATGGATCAAGAGACTGCCTCGCTCTAGGGAAAACTGACAGATCGGGGACAAAAGGCAACGTTTAGAATATTCCTATAATTAGCAAGCAAGGGATTGACCTCTCTATCTATTATTAAACTGACTGAGAGGGGGGGTAAGATGCAACGTTTAGAATTTCCTATAATTAGCCAGCCAGTTATTAGCTCAGATAAATGCTACACCACTCACTCACTCACTCAGTCAGCACAATAGCAAGAATAGAATGCACACCAGTCACTCATCCGTGCCGAAGCCATGGATTGGACACACATCTTTTATGACAAGTTCATGCACGAGCCACTCTATCCGCCACACACGACAACACAGAGACTTTTTGTAGATACTACTCCCTCCGTTCCTAAATATAAGTCTTTCTAGAGGTTCCACTAATGGACTACATACGGATGCATATAGACATAATATAAAGTGTAGATTCACTCATTTTGCTCCGTATATAGACCCCTAGTGAAATCTCTTAAAAAGACTTATATTTAGGAACGGAGGGAGTACAAGGCATTGCAATGCAAACAAGTGCCCCGCTTTTTACATGCCATTTGGTAACAATGTGATGCTAAAACAAGAGGACTGTATGCTGTAAAAAAAAAAAGCAAGGGTACCCCCTAGCTTGACAAATTACTAGAAGATGGGATAAGACCGTGCCTAGACTCGATTGCGGAAGGCTCTGCCCCCCAGTTGAGACGGGGCTTTTCAGGAACGGGGAATCACGGTCTTCAGGAACCGCATGCTCGATGGTGAGTTGCGGGCATCGTAGCTAGCAATGGTGGGATCATGATGCTCGGAAATACAAATCGCCGCATCGGTGGTTGCTGGGCGTATGCAGTAACGAACGACTAACGCGGTTACAGAGGCCGAACCTGTGGCGGCGGCGGCCGAGGAATCGGCGGGAGAGAGAGATGGGTCCTGGGCTGGGCGACGATGTTGCCCTGGGGCACACCGCTCCGGCGACGGGCCGACACCCGAGAGAGGCGTCGTGGGAGGGGGAGGCCCGGCGACGGCACGGCCGGCGAGCGGTGGTCCGGTGGACGGCGGAGGAGTCTACTTGGACGGGAGAGGAACAGAGCCAGAGGGGCCTTCGCAGATCCGCTTTCTTTCGTCTTCAATTGAGAAGAATTCACCGTACTTCCTTATACTTGTCTTGGTGATTACTTTAGAATTGTAGTTACAAATACTAGTGAAATGACCCGTGCGTTGTCACGGAAGAAAAAAAAACATAATCTCCAATGATGATGATCACATTTTGTTCACATATCATCGTTTGATTTAGAAATTTTATACACAAATACAAGAAATGTTTCTTCTTTTAAATTTATTCACAAGTTGAAGCAATATTTACATTTTTAAAAAATATATATCATGGTTGTCAAAATTCTTGGAAACTCACAGATTTATTCTGAATTTCAAGAAATGCTTTTTAAAAAACATACAATAATAATTCGATCCATCCAACAGTTAATTCTTTAAAATTCACACAGGTATATTGTTACAAAGACTTAGAAGCATAAATATTTAACTACATATATTAGATCTTCCATGAACAATTTTACAAATATGGGAACAATTTTAAAATCGAGAACATTTTTTACAATTTACAAACATTTACTAAAAATCATGACTATTTTTTATATTTCGAATGAGTTTAAATATTTTCTTTTGAATTGGCGACCAATTTAAGAAAAGACGAACATAATTTATGATGTTGGAGGATTTTATTTTAAATTCACAAACATTTTTTGAAACACATGAAGTTTTTCTGAATAAACAAAACATTTTTATAAATCAGTAATATATTTATTGAATTCATGGACATTGTTTTGTAATTTTCCAAAAAAATATAAAAATCCGGCGCTTTTTTGAATCCTATTTTTAATTGAAAATAAAAATTCGTCAGCATTTTAATTCAAAATTAATATTTTTTAATATGCAAAAGTTTTTGTAATTCTAAATTATTTAAATTATGAATAAACAAAAAAATGGAACGGAAAATTTTAAATAAAAAAAACTACCAAAACAGGCATTAGCTATTTTTAAAGTTTTAAGACATTTTTAAATGCATTAACATATTTTGAATTAGAAAGCATTTTGTTAAATGTCTTTAATAATTTTTAATACATGGAATTGTATTTGAGATCGTGGACTATTCTTATTGTACAAACATTTTTCAAAAATTGGAAACATTTTATTGTATATGCGAGCATTTTTTACAAAACTCCGAGCAGTTTTTGAAGTCACAAACATTTTAATTTTTTAAGTATGTTGATTTATAATTTTCAGTTTATTAAAAATTTAAAGATTATTTGAAGTTCTAAATTATTTAAAATAAACAAATAAAATGGAACTGAAAATAAATAAATAAACGAAACTAAAAGCAGTCGCCTGTGCATGGGCCGGCCCATACGGTGTGCTGGATATTCTCCCAGCGTGCAGAGCGTAATATAAGAGGTTTTTTACATGGGCCGGCCCAGTCCAAAAAAATTCGATTTCTGAAACGTTTTCTATTACTTACCGGTGGCATGGTGGGTAATTTATGTAAACTTTAGGGGTAATTTCTAAGACGGACGACCAGAAATCGTATTTGCTTTATTATTAGAGAGAGATTACACCCCGATGTTCGTCCTCGTGCCCCACACACGGAAATTGGAGATCTTGGACTCGCTCAGGAACTCCATCAGGGTAGTGGTTGTGGAAAGCTTCAGAACAACTATGCGCGGCGTGAGGGTTTTGGTTCTCAAGGCTTGTGAACCTGATCTTGATGATGTTATCGTCTTGCTGAGATGCTTCCCTTACCTGACGAAACTGTACATCACGTACTCTCTGGGGACGTGCTTGAGAAATGATGGACACGGTTACAACCCGCAAGATCCTATCTCATGCCTTGAGCTTCATCTCATAGAGGTGGTGCTCAAGTGCTACGAGGGCAAGCAGTTGGATGTGGATTTTGCCAAGTTCTTTGTGGTGAATGCTAAAGTGCTCGAGTCAATTAAGTTTGGGGTCCACGACAGTTGCACCGATAAATGGATAGCTAATCAGGGCAAGCGCCTGCATCTGGATAGTAGGGCTTCTCGAGATGCTCAATTTGATTTTAGATCCGATCTTACTTGTGATGATTTTGTTTGCTATGATGTTCTCTTTGTGCCTGATCCCTTGGGTACCAGAAGGTCTTGTGAATATTGTTCACGAGGCTGACCAGGTTGGTGACCTTGTATCAGAACTTTTCGCCCATCCTATTTTGGTGTAAACATGCCTATCATGTGTAATTTCTTGGGTCTTCTATTAGTGCTACTATTGTGCGCTTCTATATCTGTTCTATCAAATAAAGAAGCTAATTTTAAGATAATGCGTAATTTTTTGAATCTTCTGTTAGTGCAGCTATTGTGTCCTTCTATATCTGTTCATCAAATAGAGAAGCTATTTTTAATAAGATAATAATGTAGTTCCATGAGTTTGCCTCTTTACCAAAGCATCTCCAATACTCGTAAAATGTCATGCTAATACTCCATGTGTTCCATGTCAGTCTCCCTGATATTATAGCATAGCATCCCAAATGGTCGAGTACTTAATTGTTCTAAACATCCATGCTGGAGATGGATACCACATCAGCAAGGATGCTATCATATCATGGAAGACATTGAGCTAGTTTCATATCCTTCGGTCATAGGTGCATTGGACCCAACACTAAATTTCACAAATCTAAAAAGGGTATTTTTACTATCTTTTGCTAGGTAACCCCTGGCAACTGAAACTTATTGATTATGCACTGTCAGTCAGTCATGTGAACATGCAGGTTGCTTTGGCTTTGCGAACATAAAAACTCAAATGGTCTTGTACATAAGTTACTATACTAAAGCGGAAGCTTTCCCTTTTTCTCCTTTTTTCGGCATTTTTTTTCAATCTTCTACTGTTCATTTACATGTCCAACAGTGAGTAGTAATCATGAGCAGCAATCATTCAATCTTCTACTGTTCATGTATGTGCTCTATAGTGAATAGTGATTATTATAGACTGTACCTCAATTGTAAACAATGTTATATAAGAAAAAAAAAGACCTTTTACGTACAAAAAACATCATAGGGTTTCACATTTCCAAAAGGATTTCTTGAAAAGTATTAATATTTATGAATAGTACCATTTATTACTTAAAAATATATATTATTTATGAATAGTACCTTAAAAATGGCTTCTTTTTTACGTATTGCATATCATCATAAGTTTTTACATTTTTAAAAAGAGATCTTCATGTATATTTTATTACCCTCTTACACGTAAATTACTCCTATATTATTATTATTTTTATTGCCTACTAAACTGTTTACAGGTTTCCTTAAATACAATTATATCATGCTATCTTTTAGAATCATTTATAGATAATTACCTAAAGTGAAGAACACACAAATCTAATAGATTACTTAAATAAACAAAGTAAAAAAATAAACCGAATAAATACTAATTTAGTTTGATCTGATCTATACTCATATTATGTGATAATTCATTTTACTTATTGGCATTGCTCTTATGTTAAAAATATGGGCTTAATAAATACAAACTTGGTTTGGTCTGAATGTCGCCATGTCTCACATGTTGAAGAAATTTCGCAAGGACAAAAAAGGCGAAACACTAATGATTTACCTATAGGCAAAATGGATTTTCGATTTGTTACACCATATTTAGAGTGATTTGTTCTGTATCGCACCTATACTATTTAACTCTTTGTCATAAATAAATCACAACTCGTTCAAAACCTCAATCACATGATCCTTAAAACACTTCACGCCTTGCAACTGAACTCGTCGAAGACCTCGTTTGCCTCGTAGGTCACCCTCTTGACCTCCTCCAGCCAGGCGATGGACCCGACTCTATTTAACATAGCCTGCTCTGCGTCAGCGATGACATCCAGAAAGGCGCGCAGCTTGCGCTTGAGCACCCTGTGCTGCTCGCTCCTCCATCACCTTGTACTTCTCCAGCAGGTGGCTGGACACCTTCTGCTTCACAATGGACAGCAACGGCCCAACCACTATGGTGGCCACGAGCTCTGCCATCAGACTACTCAGAGCTCGTAGCTGCACACGCAGAACCACTCATAGGGCTGAGGAGATAATGGTGGTGTGAGCAAGCTAGATCCTTGCTGCTGAACCTGGAGAAGGGGCTGGGAACCAAAGTTGAAGTCCAGCCATTTACTGCATGTTTGTGTGGATCAATTGGTTGTGACGAATAAGAATAGAGGAAACATAGCATACCTGGTGTTGTCGACGGCAAGCAGGACCAAAACGGCTGTGACATCCAAGATGGTGAACCTCAACCACAACACCAGCGTTCTCCTTCACAATAGTTAATGACCAAACTTCACAGATCTGCTAGGTGAGCCATAAAGATATATTACGATTTACAACACATAATTAGCAAATGGCCAAATGTTCCAACTAAGAGCAGTGAATAAACTTGATTTAGAGGATGTGAGAGATCCAGCAGAGCAGACTAAGAAAGACAAAAAATACTTACCAGGACGAAGGGATGCCATCATGCGCCTCCATCACCTTGTACCGGTCCAAGCTTCACAATGGACTGGCCACCAGCTCTGCTATTGGAATGCTCAGAGCTCGTGACACACGCACAACACAAGGAAACACTATTGCAGTCCAGTGTGGAGAAGAAAGTAGTGGAGTGAGCAGATGCTTGCTTATGAGGAAAAATGGAAGCCAATGCGAGTATTGACTTTCTGGGGAACAAGTGGGAGCGTTTGGTTGCTTCCATCAATCATCACAAATATAAATTGTTGGTTATGCAAGTTCAAAAAAAATGTTGGTTGTGCAAGTTCAAAAAAAAATGTTGGTTGTGCTTAATAAAATACCTCTATGGAGAAGTAGAGCAGGATCTACACTTCTTTAGCTAAAATGCAAGTCAAGTGTCCAATCTTGCAATAGCTCAGCATCGGGTACTACTTTTAGACTGCACAATCAAGTGAGCTTAAAACAAAATTATTCACTCCAGCTGACAGCACCTGCTGCAGGGCATTGTCAATTTTTGTGTTGATGCATAATAACAGCGACACCTAACTGAACCTTCTGACATCAATAAATTTTTGGGTTGATACAAAAAGAAAATAAATCAAATATATTTTTCGAGAAGATAAAGGATAACTAAATTCTCGCCTTAGTAGAGAAAGAATAATTAGATTAAGGATAGTTGGATGAGAAATATGCTTAGAACAATTTCGTCAGTTTAAAAGGAAGCACATACATATAGACACAAAATCAGCAAATGTGCTACATGAACACCAACAAATAAGTGATAATAATACTCAGACCAGCAAAGCCATATTTTGTAGAAATTAGGTGTAACAAGTGGGTTGGTCATAGACTCAAAGTTATTCAAATCTGTGCAAAGATTCATAGATCAAGTGTCAACAACTCTAAATTTCGTAAATCTTCTCATTAAAGCAGCCCTACTTCCTTAAAAAAAAGTGCAAGTACACATGCAGATCATGAGGGCATTGGCTGATGGGTAATGGGTTGACCAGTAAAAATTCCATGTGCCGGTAACAAAACCATCTTTCCTGCCTTGAAGCCTAAGAAAGAATATGTATGCTGAGTACTTCGAGCGATAAATTTATTGATCCCCACTTTTTACTGATGCCCATGTGAAAAAATGGATCTGAAAAATAATAAAAAGAGCACATACCTTGGTGGCAGCTATTGCGGCCTACGAATCGAACAAACAGGACCCAAATTTGCAGTTTACTGAAAGATAAGAAAGGACAACACCGCAATAAACACATGAGTAGAGAATGACCAAAATGGAGCGCTCCATTTTCCTACATGACATTACTTTCTAGAAATGTCACAGGGTGCTTTTATAAAGACAACTACCATATGGGAGACCTGTGAAGAGTACAAAATAACATCTATTACCTTTAGGGTGTTTGGAGAACAGAGCTCACAACCATATGCATTTGACCGTACACCTAGCATTGATGATAGGAACTCGTCCTTGGGGTTCTAAATCAATTCCAAGAGGAAAGGCTTGTGCTTCAGCTCAAATCTCTAGTAGCTAGACGCTTTTCTGCAAGCACAAACAGAAATAAGACAAACATATAAATAAATGTGTTCTTGTTCTCAAAAGGATGTGTGCGATAGCCAACGTACCTGATGCTCTAATTTAGCTGGATAGAAAGTTCCCACTATGAGGAAAGAACTAATGATAAGGATGTTCATAGGGTCATGTCATTGCTTAGAAAGACTACTATCAAAAAACATTGTTTTGTGCATATAAAGGTCTTTGTATGAGCCAGCAACGGCCAACACAATTTGTGACATTGTATGATCAAGTTCTCTGCTTCCTCGCGAATTTCCTGGTCATCTCATTAACTGTCGAGGTAGTAGAAAACTGAAGGGCCTTGCATTCTTATATATAATAATGATGAGAATAGTATGAGTGATCATTAAATTATTAAGAACTTAAGAAATCAGAGGCGCCTGCATTATAAACCTTTGTTCGCCTCCATGTTTGAAATCTGCCATCTTCACCAATAATGAGGTACAATACCTTTGAATGGTTTGGTGTCAACTAATTGCACCAATGATTCAGAAAATTAATGTTTCTCATTCTGAACCAAAGCAACAATGACTACTTGTCTAGTATAATCATTTTTCTCAGTCTGGTGGGAAATGAGCATAAAAACATAGAAAAATAAATCTATGCATTGCACGTCTATTGCACTATTAATGTGAAAAGCTTTAAATAAATGTGACATCAAATATTTATTTCAGTTCTCAAGATAATATTACATTATTAATGCGTACAAAGAAAATACCCAAAGCTATTTGTGGTTCTTAAAACTTGCAGTTGAATTGCTGGCAAATGAAGAAAACACAGATCTATCTGTGGTTCTTTCATCAGCAATCAGTCCTTGTGTTTCTAAACCTCTATAGTAAATAAGTTCATCTGCATAGAATATTCATGCTAATAAGTAATAACATCGAGAGGCAAGAGCAACTTAGCAAAATTATTGTTGGCAAAGAATAATTCTATAACCTGATTGCTGATTGAGCAACAACCTGAAATAAGCTGCAAATAAGGGTGCAAGCATGGTATCATACATGACTTATCCAGTAACAACTGCTGTAAGATCTTATTGTGAATCTCTGAGACGCAAAGGGCTATCAAGAACAAATTCCTTCTGATCTAGAAAGCCCGAGCAGTCTTGACGTAACTAAACATGGGCATCGTGAGTGAGGAGGAGGTCAAGCAGGGCCAGGGAAAGGAAGCCTGACGCTGGCCTCCATGGAGATGGCGGAGGCGAGGGCGATAACATCGTGCAGCCGGGAGGAGAAAAAATTGGACACAAACCTGGACCCGGCTACCACAGCCGCCGTCGAACAAGCAGGTAGCCGTGTCGTCCCTAATCTCCCTTCTCTCCACTCCCCCACCTCATCTCTTCTTCCCAGGAGACCGAGCCGCCATGGCCATGGAGTGCCGCCGCCGCCAATGACGCGTCGCACCGATGGATACCGACCTGACCGGCCTCACTCCGGTGTTCGCCTCTTCCCGGCCGTCGTCCCGCATCATGCCCCGATCTGATCGGTGCCGCCGCCGTCAGTCTTCTGGGAGCGAGGAGAAAAACGAGATCTAGAGAAGGGGGCATGGGAAGGGAAGGGAATAAGGAGGTGAGACGACGTGGGTACGTGGGTTTTTTTTTCTTTTCGTTTTTTTCTTTCGAGCGAGGAGGCACTTTTTTCACGTATGTGCGGAAGGGGGATCGAGCGAGGGAGCTGGGATCGAGAGGTGGGATCGAGAGGTCGAACCAGGTAGTCGAACCATCACGACGTTCGATCCTGCTTTAATAGTAGAGACTGCTATCTTAGGAATACTCAAAATACAATCATCATACTTGTCTTAGAGGTTCATTAGTACAAATGCACGTGCGTTGCACGAGGTAAGAAAAACAATCTGCTTGTTGTGCCATTATGCGGCATTAGTTGAAATAAATGTGCATAATAATGTTAACTGTTTTCTTTTAAAATATTAGGTAGTGCTTACAAAAAAAACTGGATGAATTTTTTTATAATTGTTACATTTTTTATTAAATTTTTAAATTTGTTGTAAAAGATAAATTGTTATTTTTTCAAAAGGATCTTTTTATTGTGTGATAATAACATTTTTTGATTGGAAATGGCATTTGTGCGTACAAATATTTTCCATAATTATTTTTTGAATAATATCTTTTATTGTGTTTTGCAAAACTTGCTTCATGTGTTATTGTGCATCATTTTTATATGGATTTTTAATAATTGTCGATGATAAGGTTAAATGTTATTTAAAAAAAATTGATGTATGCATAAATTTTTAATATTTTTTAAGAAGTGTTGTTTTTATGAATTTTCAGCTTTTGTGTGAAAAGAAATCTTTTTTAAATAAATATTTTCTTGAACATTTTACGAATTTTGGTCTTGGCCCAAACGACTTGCAGTACAATAACAATTGACGCTATTAAAAAAAGGCATTGTCGTTTGATAGACAAATTGCAGCATCATCTCTCCCGTCCCCATTTCATTTTTCCTATTGATGTGGTCTCCTGCGACCCTCGTTCCCCGACGATCTCCTCCTCCGGTGAGCACCTCAAGTTCCTCCGCACTACATCCTCCGCCACGGCAGATCGATCTCCGTCGAAGACCCTAGCTCCGCCGTACTGCTCCCTCTGCCATGCCGGATCTAGGTCCACCGGTGACCTTGCATTTGTTGGATGGCAATCCCTATACACTCACATTGGTATCTATTGATGGACATCTTCATAGCCCGTTGATATGCCTAGTTGATGTGAGACTATCTTCTCCCTTTTTTTGCAACCTCCGCCATACTCTATTGCACCTATAGTGCTATATCCATGGCTCACGCTCATGTATTGCGTGAGAGTTGAAAAGTTTTGAGAACATAAAAGGTGTGAAACAATTGCTTGATTTTCATCGGGGTTGTGCATGATTTAGATACTTTGCGTGGTGAAGATGGAGCATAACCAGACTATATTATTTTGTAGGGATAACTTTCTAAGACCATGTTATTTTGAAAGGAATGAATTGCCTTATTAGTATGTGATACGTCTCCAGCGTATCTATAATTTTTGATGGTTCCATGCTATTATCTTGTCAACTTTGGATGTTTTGTATGCATGAATATGCTATTTCATATCTTTTTTGGGACTAACCTTTTAACTCAGTGCTAGGTGTAAGTTTCTGTTTTTTACGTGTTTCTGACCTTTTTCAGATGAGAATATTAAACGGAGTCCAAACGGAATAAAACCTGCAGAATGATTTTTTCCATAACAGAAGATACGCAGGGGACTTGAGAACCAAGGCAAAGGACCCTGAGGGAGGTCACAAGCCCCCTAGCCGCGGCCTGGGGGCGCCTAGCAGGCTTGTGTGTCACGCCCAAGATGCGACCCTATCCTCAATTTGGCACGAAGGCCTCGTCAGGGATAGAAGCGCATCTCGTCGTGTCGCAAGAATGGATATCGCTACAAGTACATGTACTGAAAAGAAGAGGTATATAACAGAGTTGGCTTACACTCGCCACAAGCTACATCAGAGTCACTTCAGTGTTGGGGAACGTCGCATGGGAAACAAAAATTTTCCTACGCGCACGAAGACCTATCATGGTGATGTCCATCTACGAGAGGGGATGAGTGATCTACGTACCCTTGTAGATCGTACAGCAGAAGCGATTAGAGATCGCGGTTGATGTAGTGGAACGTCCTCACGTCCCTCGATCCGCCCCGCGAACAATCCCGCGATCAGTCCCACGATCTAGTACCGAACGGACGGCACCTCCGCGTTCAGCACACGTACAGCTCGACGATGATCTCGGCCTTCTTGATCCAGCAAGAGAGACGGAGAGGTAGAAGAGTTCTCCGGCAGCGTGACGGCGCTCCGGAGGTTGGTGATGATCTCGTCTCAGCAGGGCTCCGCCCGAGCTCCGCAGAAACGCGATCTAGAGGAAAAACTATGGAGGTATGTGGTCGGGCTGCCGTGGAAAAGTCGTCTCAAATCAGCCCTAAAACCTCCGTATATATAGGTGGGAGGGAGGGGAGGAGGCAGCCTCAAAACCTAAAGGTTTGGCCGAAATTGGAGGTGGAGGAGTCCTACTCCAATCCTACTTGGAGTAGGATTCCACCTTCCCACTTGGAAACTCTTTCCACCTTGTGTTTTTTCCTTCTCAAACCTTATGGGCCTTAGTGGGAACTTATTCCAGCCCACTAGGGGCTGGTTTATCTCTTCCCATAGCCCATGAGACCCCTTGGGGCGTGACACCCCTCCCGATGGTCCCCGGCACCCCTCCCGGCACTCCCGGTACACTACCGATGAGCCCGAAACTTTTCCGGTAATGCACGAAAACCTTCCGGTAACCAAATGAGGTCATCCTATATATCAATCTTCGTTTCCGGACCATTCCGGAAACCCTCGTGACGTCCGTGATCTCATCCGGGACTCCGAACAACATTCGGTAACCAACCATATAACTCAAATACGCATAAAACAACGTCGAACCTTAAGTGTGCAGACCCTGCGGGTTCGAGAACTATGTAGACATGACCCGAGAGACTCCTCGGTCAATATCCAATAGCGGGACCTGGATGCCCATATTGGATCCTACATATTCTACGAAGATCTTATCGTTTGAACCTCAGTGCCAAGGATTCATATAATCCCGTATGTCATTCCCTTTGTCCTTCGGTATGTTACTTGCCCGAGATTCGATCGTCAGTATCCGTATACCTATTTCAATCTCGTTTACTGGCAAGTCTCTTTACTCGTTCCGTAATACAAGATCCCGCAACTTACACTAAGTTACATTGCTTGCAAGGCTTGTGTGTGATGTTGTATTACCGAGTGGGCCCCGAGATACCTCTCCGTTCACACGGAGTGACAAATCCCAGTCTTGATCCATACTAACTCAACTAACACCTTCGGAGATACCTGTAGAGCATCTTTATAGTCACCCAGTTACGTTGCGACGTTTGATACACACAAAGCATTCCTCCGGTGTCAGTGAGTTATATGATCTCATGGTCATAGGAATAAATACTTGACACGCAGAAAACAGTAGCAACAAAATGACACGATCAACATGCTACGTCTATTAGTTTGGGTCTAGTCCATCACATGATTCTCCTAATGATGTGATCTCGTTATCAAGTGACAACACTTGCCTATGGCCAGGAAACCTTGACCATCTTTGATTAACGAGCTAGTCAACTAGAGGCTTACTAGGGACAGTGTTTTGTCTATGTATCCACACAAGTATTGTGTTTCCAATCAATACAATTATAGCATGGATAATAAACGATTATCATGAACTAAGAAATATAATAATAACTAATTTATTATTGCCTCTAGGGCATATTTCCAACAGTCTCCCACTTGCACTAGAGTCAATAATCTAGTTCACATCACCATGTGATTCCAACGAATCCAACACCCATATAGTTATGGGGTCTGATCATGTCTTGCTTGTGAAAGAGGTTTTAGTCAACGGTTCTGAAACTTTCAGATCCGTGCGTTCTTTACAAATCTTTATGTCATCTTATAGATGCTGCTACTACGTGCTATTCGGAAATGCTCCAAATATCCACTCTACTATATGAATCTGTTTCACTACTCATAGTTATTCAGATTAGTGTCAAAGCTTGCATCGACGTTACCCTTTACGATGAACTCTTTAACCACCTCCATAATCGAGAAAAATTCCTTAGTCCATTTGTTACTAAGGATAAATTTTGACCGCTGCTAGTGATTCAAACATGGATCACTCTCTGTACCTCTCAACATACTTTGAGTCAAGGCACACTTCAGGTGCGGTACACAGCATGGCATACTTTAGATTCTACGGCTAAGGCATAGAAGACGACCTTCATCTATTCTCTTTATTCTGCCGTGGTCGGGTTTTGAGTCTTACTCAAATTCACACCTCACAACGCAACCAAGAACTCCTTCTTTGCTGGTCTATTTTGAACTCTTTCAAAAACTTGTCAAGGCATGCATCTTGTTGAAACTTCTATTAAGCGCTTTCGATCTATCTCCATAGATCTTTGATGCTCAACCTTCAAGTAGCATAATCCAGGTACTCCTTTGAAAACTTCTTTCAAACAACCTTGTATGCTTTACAGAAATTCTACATTACTTCTGATCCACAATATGTCAACCACATATACCTATCAGAAATTCTATAGTGCTCCCACTCACTTCTTTGGAAATACAAGTTTCTCATAAACCTTGTACACACCCAAAATCTTTGATCATCTCATCAAAGTGCTTATTCCAACTCCGAGATGCTTGCACCAGTCCATTGAAGGATCACTGGAGCTTGCATACTTGCTAGTATCTTTAGGATCGACAAAACCTTCTGGTTGTATCACATACAATGTTTGCTCAAGGAAACCGTCGAGGAAACAATGTTTTGACATCCTACGTGCAATATTTCATAAATAATGCAGCAACTACTAACATAATTCTAACAGACCTTTAGCATCGCTACGAGTGAGAAAGACTCATCATAGTCAACTGTTTGATCTTGTCGAAAACATCTTTGCGACAAGTCGAGCTTTTCTTAATAGTGACTTATCACCATCATCGTCTGTCTTCTTTTAAAGATCCATTTTACCCAATAGTCCCATGACCATCAAGTAGTTCTACCAAAGTCTACACTTTGTTTTCACACATGGATCCTCTCTCGGATTTTATGGCTTCCAGCCATTTGTCAGAATCTGGGCCCACCATCGCTTTCTCCATAACTCGTAGGTTCACTGTTGCTCAACAACATGACCTCCAAGACAGGGTTACCGTACTACTCTGCAGCAGTACGCGACCTTGTCGACCTACGAGGTTTGTAGTAACTTGATCCGATGCTTAATGATCACCATCATCAGCTTCCACTTCAATTGGTGTAGGCGCCACAGGAACAACTTCCTACGCCCTGCTACACACTGGTTGAAGTGATGGTTCAATAACCCCATCGTGTCCTCGATCGGAGAAGGAACTCACGAAAGAGACAGTCACGGTTACGCACACAGTTGGCAAGTTTTAATTAAGTTAACTTCAAGTTATCTAGAACCAGTGTTAAACAAAGTTTCCACGTTGCCACATAACCGCGGGCACGGCTTTCCGAAAGATTTAACCCTGCAGAGGTGCTCCAACTAGTCCATAACAAATTACCACAAGCCGCATAGAAATCCTCAATCACGAAGCTTGCGATCTCGTCGGATTCCCTAGTGGAAAACCTCAACCATGAGATTACCCGAAGCATCACCGGAATCCCGATGCACAAGATATCTCGTCAAAGGTAAAACTAATCCAGCAAGGACGCCCGACGTGTCGACGATCCCGATAGGAGTCGCGTACCTCGTTCTCAGGACACGACGGATGAGCGATGGTTACCACGCCAAACGCCGAGTTGCCCCGGGTAGCGTTAATAAGCTGGTCTATTTTGGACCAACACTCATGAGGAACACTGGCCTGGGGGGTTGATTAAATAGTCCGCGGGTGCCGGCGGGTCCCTATGCAATTTTATTAGGTGATTAGGCAAATGTAGTACCAATGTTGGGCCTTGCCACACCAGCTTTAATCTAGAACGAATTATCAAGGGGGTCCACATAACAACCCCGATCGTGTTAGGAGCGCTCAATTATGGAACATAACACCGTTAGCCCGAAACTAAGGGGGCAAAGGTGGAACAAAACACCAGGCTAGAAAAGGGCCGAGCCTTCCACCTTTACCAACTATATATGTGCATTAAATTAAATAGCATTTAAATATGGTGATATAACAAGGAACCCATGCTTTCACATGGAAGCATCTGCACCTGCAACTAGCAACGCTATCAACAGGGTTAAGCAAGCAGTAACATAGCCAATCAGTGGTTTGCTAGGTCGAACAGGTTGAAGGTTATCATGGCATTGTTGAGAGGCTGATGTTTAACATGTGGTAGGCAACGAGAAATAATCGATAGCATCGAAATAACTAGCATGGCAATGATAGTAATGGTATCTGGGGAAATAGTCATCTTGCCTGAGATCCCGCTTGGAAGAAGAATGCCTCCGTGAAGCAGACGAACCGACGTAGTCGAACGGGTCCTCATAATCCGACACGCTGCGGAACTCTAACGAGACAAAGCAAACCGAAAACACAAATCAACACACGATATTCACTACACGATGCACAACATATATGATGCATGAGCAGCTGAAAACATGCAAGTCACGGCATGACAATTCAAACAATCAAACACTACACATTAAGTGAAGTTCAATATGCAACGAGTTGCATATTGACGAAACTCCACGTTTATTTATTTAGTTCTATCCCGATTAGGTACACGGTAATATTAAATGTTGTTAAACATGGCAAGAGGTGAAGCGTAATTAAACTACCTATCTAGGCATTTTAAATGAGATCGGAAACGTCATATAGCATCTCCGAAATGACCTCACGTGTTAATTTATAATTCTTCCCAGATCTGAACTAACACATTTAATTAGTTGTTAAACAGCAAAACAAATAGGTTCACGTGATTCTACGCGTCATGGCAAGCAATCTACACATAAAGAACATCTCCAACGGAGCTACGGATCAAAAGATACAAGCACCGCAAGATATGATGGCATGAATGCAATATGTGTGCAACGACGGTCACGAGCACTTCAACACATGCAACCAGCGAGAGAAAAATGAAACTACACGAGATTCTAAGCAAGTTTCATATAGGACACGATCAAATCGGAGCTACGGTTCAAAAACTACGAGCAAAACAAGAAATGACTACAATCTGCCAAAATCAGCCACATAGCACTTTCTACGCCCCACAACTACGAGCTACACAACTCCGATAAACTCAAGCAAGGCATGGCACTAAAGAGGGCAAGAAGCACTACTTCAAACCACTAACAACAACTAGCATGGCATCATGGATCACTAGGGAAAGAAGTCACAAAAAGGCATCTCACTCACTATTTCAGACTTAGTGAAAATTACACCTCATGAAAGTGCAGTTTTCGATCTGAAGCAATATTGACAGCAGCAAAACCTATAGCTGCAAGACTCCAAATAACATGAAAATTTACAGCATGCTAGAGAAACACAAGGGGTACAACTAACTCCATTGGACCAACCTCAATAGAGCTACACATCACAAGATAGAAGCAAGACAAGACAACAACAAAATATAACAGATTCGAGACTTTGAAATATTTCAGCACCTCCAAATCAGCACTATTTCTAGCAACTTGAGGGCAATCAAACCACACCTAAACATGCATTTCTATTGCAACTAAAAATACCAGGGGCTAGTCTAAACACCAAAGATCAACTCTCTAGTTGACCACTCCGACAAACGACGCACGGAATAAATTCTACGAATTAAACAAAAGGGCAACATAGCAAAATATCTTGCGAACTAACTTACTCAAATGCTAAAACTAATTGCACAGAAAAATCCATGGGATTTTTCTACCCCGAAGCACAGGAAATAATCTAGCGGCAAATCCCTACACGCAAAAATACGCGAGACCACTCTAAAATACATGGCAAATTAGTCCCTAAAACATGGGCATTTCTAAAACGGCATACGAGCAACCCGGACTTGCACGAAAATTAAATACGGGGCGTGTCCTATTGAAACAGCATGCAAAACTAGGCGTTTGGCACGTTCAACTAGCTCAAATAATTATGCAAATTTGATAATCGTATTCTACGTGAAATTCTACACCAAATCCATATATAGATCACCTCTATCCGACTTACGGAATAAAAGTTACGGGGGTTTTAAAATAGCTATTTTTCTGGAAAAAAACCCTAATTCTCAGGCAAAACCTAAAAGAAATCTATTGGCCGAATCTACGTCAAACGGGCCTACACAGGGGTGGCGCTAGGTAATTAACTACCGCGTGAGGCGCACAATAGAGGGGCAAGGGGGTGCTCACCTGAGGGCCACATGGGCCGGCTCGGCTTGGAGAAGAGCTGGGCCTCGGTTCGCTCATGGGCCTGGCAGGAACGCGGGCCGGCCTGCTCGGCAGGTCAACACCCAGGCGAGCAGCCTCGGCTTTCTCCCGAGCGAAGCAAGCAGCGGCGGCGGCGCAGCGCTGCTCGAGGGAGCTCCGGCGAGCGGACAAGGGCAGGGCCGGCTGGAGATGGGAACGCTGTTGGAAATATGCCCTAGAGGCAATAATAAATTAGTTATTATTATATTTCTTTGTTCATGATAATCGTTTATTATCCATGCTATAATTGTATTGATTGGAAACACAGTACTTGTGTGGATACATAGACAAAACACTGTCCCTAGTAAGCCTCTAGTTGACTAGCTCGTTGATCAAAGATGGCCAAGGTTTCCTGGCCATAGGCAAGTGTTGTTACTTGATAACGGGATCACATCATTAGGAGAATCATGTGATGGACTAGACCCAAACTAATAGACGTAGCATGTTGATCGTGTCATTTTGTTGGTACTATTTTCTGCGTGTCAAGTATTTGTTCCTATGACCATGAGATCATATAACTCACTAACACCGGAGGAATGCTTTGTGTGTATCAAACGTCGCAACGTAACTGGGTGACTATAAAGATACTCTACAGGTATCTCAGAAGGTGTTAGCTGAGTTAGTATGGATCGAGACTGGGATTTGTCACTTCGTGTGACGGAGAGGTATCTCGGGGCCCACTCGGTAATACAACATCACACACAAGCCTTGCAAGCAATGTGACTTAGTGTAAGTTGCGGGATCTTGTATTACGGAACGAGTAAAGAGACTTGCCGGTAAAGGAGATTGAAATAGGTATGCGGATACTGACGATCGAATCTCGGGCAAGTAACATACCGAAGGACAAAGGGAATGACATTCGGGATTATATGAATCCTTGGCACTAAGGTTCAAACGATAAGATCTTCGTAGAATATGTAGGATCCAATATGGGCATCCAGGTCCCGCTATTGGATATTGACCGAGGAGTCCCTCGGGTCATGTCTACATAGTTCTCGAACCTGCAGGGTCTGCACACTTAAGGTTCGACGATGTTTTATGCGTATTTGAGTTATATGGTTGGTTACCGAATGTTGTTCGGAGTCCTGGATGAGATCACGAACGTCACGAGGGTTTCTGGAATGGTCCGTAGACGAAGATTGATATATAGGATGACCTCATTTGGTTACCGGAAAGTTTCCGGGCATTACCGGAAAAGTTTCGGGCTCATCGGTAGTGTACCGGGAGTGCCGGGAGGGGTGACGGGGACCATCGAGAGGGGTGTCACGCCCCAAGGGGTCTCATGGGCTATGGGAAGAGATAAACCAGCCCCTAGTGGGCTGGAATAAGTTCCCACTAAGGCCCATAAGGTTTGAGAAGGGAAAAACACAAGGTGGAAAGAGTTTCCAAGTGGGAAGGTGGAATCCTACTCCAAGTAGGATTGGAGTAGGACTCCTCCACCTCAAATTTCGGCCAAACCTTGAGGGTTTGAGGCTGCCTCCTCCCTCCCTCCCTCCTATATATACTGAGGTATTAGGGCTGATTTGAGACAACTTTTGCCACGGCAGCCCGACCACATACCTCCACGGTTTTTCCTCTAGATCGTGTTTCTGCGGAGCTCGGGCGGAGCCCTGCTGAGATTAGATCACCACCAACCTCCGGAGCGCCATCACGCTGCCAGAGAACTCATCTACCTCTCTGTCTCTCTTGCTGGATCAAGAAGGCCGAGATCATCGTCGAGCTGTACGTGTGCTGAACGAGGAGGTGCCGTCCGTTCGGCACTAGATCGGAGCGGATCGTGGGACGGATCGCGGGACGGTTCGCGGGGCGGATCGAGGGACGTGAGGACGTTCCACTACATCAACCTCGTTTCTTAACGCTTCTGCTGTGCGATCTACAAGGGTACGTAGATCAGAAATCCCCTCTCGTAGATGGACATCACCATGATAGGTCTTCGTGCGCGTAGGAAATTTTTTGTTTCCCATGCGACGTTCCCCAACAGTGGTATCAGAGCTAGGTTCATGCGTAGATGTCTTCTCGAGTAGAACACAAAATTTTTTTGTGGGCGGTGATGTGCGTTTTGCTGCCCTCCTTAGTCTTTTCTTGATTACGCGGTATTGTTGGATCGAAGCAGCTCGGACCGACATTACTCGTACGCTTACGAGAGACTGGTTTCATCGCTACGAGTAACTCCGTTGCTCAAAGATGATCGGCGAGTGTCGGTTTCTCCAACTTTAGTTGAATCGGATTTGACCGAGGAGGTCCTTGGATGAGGTTAAATAGCAATTCATATATCTCCGGTGTGGTGTTTGCGTAAGTAAGATGCGATCCTACTAGATACCCATGGTCACCACGTAAAACATGCAACAACAATTAGAGGACGTCTAACTTGTTTTTGCAGGGTATGCTTGTGATGTGATATGGCCAACGATGTGATGTGATATATTGGATGTATGAGATGATCATGTTGTAATAGTTAATATCGACTTGCACGTCGATGGTACGGCAACCGGCAGGAGCCATAGGGTTGTCTTTAAACTAACGTTTGTGCTTGCAGATGCGTTTACTATATTGCTAGGACGTAGCTTTAGTAGTAATAGCATGAGTAGCATGACAACCCCGATGGTGACACGTTGATGGAGATCATGATGACGGAGATCATGGTGTGACGCCGGTGACAAGAAGATCATACCGGTGCTTTGGTGATGGAGATCAAGAAGCGCATGATGATGGCCATATCATGTCACTTATGAATTGCATGTGATGCTAATCCTTTTTGCACCTTATCTTGCTTAGAACGACGGTAGCATTATGAGGTGATCTCTCACTAAAATTTCAAGACGAAATTGCGTTCTCCCCGACTGTGCACCGTTGCGACAGTTCTTCGTTTCGAGACACCACGTGATGATCGGGTGTGATAGACTCAACGTTCACATACAACGGGTGCAAAACTGTTGCACACGCAGAACACTCGGGTTAAGCTTGACGAGCCTAGCATGTGCAGACATGGCCTCGGAACACATGAGACCGAAAGGTCGAGCATGAATCGTATAGTTGATATGATTAGCATAGAGATGCTTACCACTGAAACTATTCTCGACTCACGTGATGATCGGACTTGAGATAGTGGATTTGGATCATGTACCACTCAAATGACTAGAGAGATGTACTTTTTGAGTGGGAGTTCTTAAGTAATATGGTTAGTTGAACTAATTGTCATGAACGTAGTCTAATGGTCTTTGCGAATTACGATGTAGCTTGCGCTATAGCTCTACTGTTTTCATATGTTCCTAGAGAAAATTTAGTTGAAAGTTGATAGTAGCAAACTTTGAAGAGGATTGTCCTCGTTGCTGCGCAGAAGGCTTATGTCCTTAATGCACCACTCAGTGTGTTGCACCTCGAGCGTCGTCTGTGGATGCTGTGAACATCCGACATACACGTTTCTGATGACTACACGATAGTTCAGTGCAAAATACTTAATGGCTTAGAAGCAAGGCACCGAAGACGTTTTGAAACGTCACGGAACATAAGTGATGTTCTAAAGAGATGAAATTGTGATTTCATGCTCGTGCCCTTGTTGAGAGGTACGAGACCTCCGACAAGATTCTTTGTCCACAAAGTAAAGGAGAAAAGCTCAATCGTTGAGCGTGTGCTCAGATTGTGTGAGTACGACAATCACTTGAATCAAGTGGGAGTTAATCTTCCAGATGAGATAGTGATGGTTCTCCAAAGTCACTGCCACCAAGCTGTGAGAGCTTCGTGATGAACTATAACATATAAAGGATAGATACAATGATCCTTGAGCGATTCGCGATGTTTGACACTGCGAAAGTAGAAATCAAGAAGGAGCATCAATAGTTGATGGTTTGTAAAACCACTAAGTTTCAAGAAAGGCAAGGGCTAGAAGGGATACTTCGTGAAACGGCAAAACAGTTGCTGCACTAATGAAGAGACCCAAGATTAAACCCAAACCCGAGACTAAGTGCTTCTGTAATGAGGGGAACAGTCACTGAGGCGGAGCAACTCTAGATACTTGGTAGATAAGAAGGCTGGCAAAAGTCGAAAGAAGTATATTTGATATACATGATGTTGATGTGTATTTACTAGTACTCCTAGTAGCATGAGGGTATTGGATACCGGTTCGGTTGCTAAGTGATTAGTAACACGAAATGAAAGCTACGGCATAAACGGAGACTAGCTAAAGGCGAGGTGACGATACGTGTTGGAAGTGTTTCCATGGTTGATATGATGAAACGTCGCACGCTCCCTCTACCATCGGGATTGGTGTTAAACCTAAATAATTGTTATTTGGTGCTTGCGTTAAGCATAAACATGATTGGATCGTGTTTATTGCAATACGATTATTTATTTAAAGAGAATAATGGTTACTCTATTTTCTTGAATAATCACCTTCAATGGTTTATTGAATCTCGATCGTAGTGTTACACATGTTCATGATATTGGTGCCAAAAGATACGAGGTAATGATGATAGTACCACTTACTTGTGGCACTGCCGCTTGAGTCATGTTGGTATAAATTGCATGAAGAGGCTCCATGCTGATGGATCTTTATACTCACTTGATTTTGAATCACTAGTGACATGCAAATCATACCACATGAGCAATGCCTTGTTTTCATTGAGATGAAATAAGATAGTAACTTGTTGGAAGTGATACATTTTGATGTATGCACTCCAATGGGTGCTGAGGCACGCAGTGGATATCATTATGTTCTTACTTCAATGACGATTTGAGTAGATACTAGAGTATTTGCTTAATGAATCACAAATCTGAAATATTGAAAAGTTCAATTATGTTTCGGAGTGAAGTTCGTCGTAACAAGAGGATAAACTGTCTACGATATGATCATAGAAATGAATATCTGAGTTACGAGTTTTGGTACGCAGTTAAGACACTGTGGAAATTGTTTCGCGGTTCATGCCACCTAAAACATCATAGTGTGATGATGTGTGTGAACGTCATAGCCACGCACTATTTGGTATGGTGCATGCTATGATGTCTCTTATCGAATTACCACTATCGTTTATGGGTTATGCATTAGAGACAACCGCATTCACTTTAAATAGGGCACCGCGTATTTCCGTTGAGATGACACAGTATAGACTGAGGTTTAGCGAAATCTAAACTGTCGTTTCTTGAAAGTTTGGGGCTTTGACACTTATGTGAAAAAGTTTCAGTCTGATAAGCTCGAACCCAAAGCGGATAAATGCATCTTCATAGGATATCCAAAACAGTTGGGTACATCTCCTATCTCAGATCCGAAAGCAAAGTGTTTGTTTCTAGAAACGGATCCTTTCCCGAGGAAAGGTTTCTCTCGAAAGAATTGAGTGGGAGGGTGGTAGAACTTGATGAGGTTATTGAACCATCACTTCAACCAGTGTGTAGCAGGGCGCAGGAAGTTGTTCCTGTGGCGCCTACACCAATTGAAGTGGAAGCTGATGATGGTGATCATTGAGCATCGGATCAAGTTACTACAAGCCTCGTAGGTTGACAGGGTCACGCACAACTGCAGA
Source organism: Hordeum vulgare subsp. vulgare (assembly GCF_904849725.1). Taxonomy (NCBI): domain Eukaryota; kingdom Viridiplantae; phylum Streptophyta; class Magnoliopsida; order Poales; family Poaceae; genus Hordeum; species Hordeum vulgare. The sequence goes on from NC_058524.1 coordinate 615,861,472, forward strand.
GTGGTACGGTAACCCTGTCTTGGAATTCATGTTGTTGAGCAACAGTGAACCTACGAGTTATGAAGAAAGCAATGGTGGGCCCGGATTTCGACAAATGGCTGGAGGCCATGAAATCCGGAGAGGATCCATGTATGAAAACAAAGTGTAGACTTTGGAAGAACTACTTGATGGTCGTAGGACTATTGAGTAAAGATGGATCTTTAAAAGGAAGACAAACGATGATGGTGATAAGTCACTGTTAAGAAAAGCTCGACTTGTCGCAAAGATGTTTCTGACAAGATCAAACAGTTGACTATGATGAGACTTTCTCACTCGTAGCGATGCTAAAAGTCTGTTAGAATTATGTTAGTAGTTGATGCATTATTTATGAAATATTGCACATAGGATGTCAAAACATTGTTTCCTCGACGGTTTCCTTGAGCAAACATTGTATGTGATACAACCAGGAGGTTTTGTCGATCCTAAAGATACTAGCAAGTATGCAAGCTCCAGGGGTCCTTCAATGGACTGGTGCAAGCATCTCGGAGTTGGAATGTACACTTTGATGAGATGATCAAAGATTTTGGGTTTGTACAAGGTTTATGAGAAACTTGTATTTCCAAAGAAGTGAGTGGGAGCACTATAGAATTTCTGATAAGTATATGTGGTTGACATATTGTGGATCAGAAGTAATGTAGAATTTCTGTAAAGCATACAAGGTTGTTTTGAAATGAGTTTTCAAAGGAATACCTGGATTGCGCTACTTGAACGTTGAGCATCAAAGATCTATGGAGATAGATCGAAAGCGCTTGATAGAAGTTTCAACAAGATGCATGCCTTGACAAGTTTTTGAAGGTGTTCAAAATGGATCAGCAAAGAAGGAGTTCTTGGTTGCGTTGTAAGGTGTGAATTTGAGTAAGACTCAAAACCCGACCACCGCAGAATAAAGTGAATAGACGAAGGTCGTCTTCTATGCCTTAGCCGTAGACTCTAAAGTATGCCATGCTGAGTACCGCACCTGATGTGTGCATTGCAGCAAGTCTGTTAAGAGGTACACAGAGTGATCCAGGATTGAATCACTGATCAGCGGTCAAAGTTATCCTTGGTAACTAAATAGACTAAGGAATTTTTCTCGATTATGGAGGTGGTTAAAGAGTTCGTCGTAAAGGGTTACGTCGATGCAAGCTTTGACACTAATCCGAATAACTATGAGTAGTGAAACGGATTCGTATAGTAGAGTAGATATTTGGAGCATTTCCGAATAGCACGTAGTAGCAGCATCTATAAGATGACATAAAGATTTGTAAAGATCGCATGGATCTAAAAGTTCCAGAACCGTTGACTAAAACCTCTTTCACAAGCAAGACGTGATCACACCCCATAACTATATGGGTGTTGGATTCGTTGGAATCACATGGTGATGTGAACTAGATTATTGACTCTAGTGCAAGTGGGAGACTGTTGGAAATATGCCCTAGAGGCAATAATAAATTAGTTATTATTATATTTCTTTGTTCATGATAATCGTTTATTATCCATGCTATAATTGTATTGATTGGAAACACACTACTTGTGTGGATACATAGACAAAACACTGTCCCTAGTAAGCCTCTAGTTGACTAGCTCGTTGATCAAAGATGGCCAAGGTTTCCTGGCCATAGGCAAGTGTTGTTACTTGATAACGGGATCACATCATTAGGACAATCATGTGATGGACTAGACCCAAACTAATAGACGTAGCATGTTGATCGTGTCATTTTGTTGCTACTGTTTTCTGCGTGTCAAGTATTTGTTCCTATAACCATGAGATCATATAACTCACTGACACCGGAGGAATGCTTTGTGTGTATCAAACGTCGCAACGTAACTGGGTGACTATAAAGATACTCTACAGGTATCTCAGAAGGTGTTAGCTGAGTTAGTATGGATCGAGACTGGGATTTGTCACTCCGTGTGACGGAGAAGTATCTCGGGGCCCACTCGGTAATACAACATCACACACAAGACTTGCAAGCAATGTGACTTAGTGTAAGTTGCGGGATCTTGTATTACGGAACGAGTAAAGAGACTTGCTGGTAAACGAGATTGAAATAGGTATGCGGATACTGACGATCGAATCTCGGGCAAGTAACATACCGAAGGACAAAGGGAATGAGATACGGGATTATACGAATCCTTGGCACTGAGGTTCAAACGATAAGATCTTCGTAGAATATGTAGGATCCAATATGGGCATCCAGGTCCCGCTATTGGATATTGACCGAGGAGTCCCTCGGGTCATGTCTACATAGTTCTCGAACCCGCAGGGTCTGCACACTTAAGGTTCGATGATGTTTTATGCGTATTTGAGTTATATGGTTGGTTACCGAATGTTGTTCGGAGTCCCGGATGGGATCACGAACGTCACGAGGGTTTCCGGAATGGTCCGGAGACGAAGCTTGATATATAGGATGACCTCATTTGGTTACCGGAAAGTTTCCGGGCATTACCGGAAAAGTTTCGGGCTCATCGGTAGTGTACCGGGAGTGCCGGGAGGGGTGACGGGGACCATCGAGAGGGGTGTCACGCCCCAAGGGGTCTCATGGGCTTTGGGAAGAGATAAACCAGCCCCTAGTGGGCTGGAATAAGTTCCCACTAAGGCCCATAAGGTTTGAGAAGGGAAAAACACAAGGTGGAAAGAGTTTCCAAGTGGGAAGGTGGAATCCTACTCCAAGTAGGATTGGAGTAGGACTCCTGCACCTCAAATTTCGGCCAAACCTTGAGGGTTTGAGGCTGCCTCCTCCCCTCCCTCTTATATATACTGAGGTATTAGGGCTGATTTGAGACAACTTTTGCCACGGCAGCCCGACCACATACCTCCACGGTTTTTCCTCTAGATCGTGTTTCTGCGGAGCTCGGGCGGAGCCCTGCTGAGATTAGATCACCACCAACCTCCGGAGCGCCGTCACGCTGCCGGAGAACTCATCTATCTCTCTGTCTCTCTTGCTGGATCAAGAAGGCCGGGATCATCGTCGAGCTGTACGTGTGCTGAACGCGGAGGTGTCGTCCGTTCGGCACTAGATCGGAGCGGATCGTGGGACGGATCGCGGGACGGTTCGCAGGGCGGATCGAGGGACGTGAGGACGTTCCACTACATCAACCGCGTTTCTTAACGCTTCTGCTGTGCGATCCACAAGGGTACGTAGATCGGAAATCCCCTCTCGTAGATGGACATCACCATGATAGGTCTTCGTGCGCGTAGGAATTTTTTTGTTTCCCATGCGACGTTCCCCAACAAATGCACCTCCCCGGGCCGGAACCGGCCGGATCTGGGCGGCGTCGACGGAGATTAGGCAGGGGCTCGTTCGCTGCAGAGAGAGGGGAAGAGAAGTGGTGAGGGAGAGGAGGTAGGAGGAGAAGGGAGAGGAGAACGCGGGGCACCGGTTGGACGGCGACGGGGTCAGCGCGATGGCGGCTTGCCGGAGCACCGGTGGCCGGCCGACGTGGGAGGATGAGCCGGCTCGTGCGGGAGCTGCTGGCTAGAGGCATGGGAGAAGCGAGCGCCGGGGCAGGGAGACGCACGGGCGGCTCGGGAGGCGGCGGCTGGCGACGGATTCGGGCCCGGCGGGCCAGCCGTGGGCTCGCGGGCCCGACGGCGCGAGGAGGAGGTGGGAAGAGGCTGCGGGAGGATTAGGGTTTCGGAGTTGGCACGGTTTTCAAGGCAGGGAAGAGGGGTTGTCTACAAAATTATGGTGGAGGGGTATTTATAGAGAAAAGAGGGGCTCGGTTAACCGGAATCGCGTTCCGGATCCAACCGCGGGGTCGGATTCGGACGATTCCGAACGCGGGAACGGTTACGTGGCCGTGTAGAGTGGATATCCGGAGACGAGAGGGAGCACGGGCGGCGCGGCACGGATTTTTTTAAAACACCGACTAATGTCCGACGGTAGACCGAATACGGTGCCGCTACGGTCGACCGTTCGAGTACCAGACGGTCCCCGATCGCGACGAAACTCGACAGGCGGCCTAGCTATATATAAATAATACCGCACGACAAATTCCAGCTCAATCGGAGAAAGTTTTATACACGCCTTCAAAACAGAGTTACGACGGTGCCGCGGGCGCGTGGTGTGCGGTCAGGCTCGGAACGAACAATGACTTTAACCGGCAACTAACAATGGATGCAACGTTTGAAAACTGGCAGCAACGGAGATGCCGATGCAATGCAGATGATGCGAATGATGCGATGATGATGCGAAAAAATAAAACAGTCACACGACGAAAACGGAAAGGAAAGGGAATCTTGTGGAACGTCGGCATCGGGCTGTCACAACTCTCCTACACTACAAGAGGATCTCGCCCCGAGATCCAAGAATGAAAGGGCGGGAGGATGAGAAAGAACAAGAGGTAAAAACTACTCGCTTCTTTGACAAACGAGTGAAAACAATGAACCTTGAAGGTTGCAAAGAGATGAGGAATGATATGAGAAAGAAGCAAGAAATTCACGGAAAATTCGGCAGCAGTTCGGTAGGAAAATGGGACAAAAAATTCGATAAGAAGAGAGAATTAGATGATATACACAACGAACAACTAAATAGAGCAAGGGAACACCATGATCTTGATAGAACAACATAATAGACCGAAAAGAGCAACATCACAATGCCTCCGGAACAGATAGAATAGGAGCTAGCTCAAGCGGAAGAAGAGAATGAAGAAAGAATGCCAACTATCATCACAATAGAATTAAAGAGCCTCCGGCTAGAAGAATAGACGGAGTAGTTGGAAAACCTACAACGAAAAGAACAAGACAGTAGTGGGCTTATGAAGATCATCTCAACATATAAGAGGTGACAACCAACCACTAAAAGAAACAAGGATAGATTTGGAGAAACAAGATATGAACAATTCTTACACCAAGAGGATACAATGAGAACTTGGATTAATGGCAAGCACCATAATAGCAACAATCCATAGGAAAAGCTTTAGGTGAAATCCAAACCAAGATAGCTCAACGAAGAAATCATGAGTTGAAAATATCTCATGATCATAGAATTGATGGATTTATTTGTATCATTCTTGAAAGGAAATCTCTTCGAGGCTCCTACACTAACAAGAATGTTATAAAACCACCACAAAGGATAAAGGAAGAACAAATGCACTTGGAAATGCAAGAGAAAGAATACTTGAGGTACTCCAACAAGAATCTTGAAGAACACTTGAGAATGAGTTGATATCATGACTAACCACCATGAAGGACCTCCGTATACAAATGAATGATGCAAACATAACAAGGTAGAAAAGAATAAGATTATGACCTTGTCAAGATTTAGATGAAGCTTCACAAAGAGATACTTGACAAAACTTGGAACTCCGGAAAGAAAAGATAAGAACACTTGAGAAAAGAATTGACATCATGAGCCACTCCGGAAGAAGAATTCAAAAAACTACGAACAAGAATAAGAATTATGTTAAGCTTATCCTTCATCAAGTTAAACTGATGACAATCAACGGATTTAGCATACCACTTATTCTTCTAGAAATGATTTAGGAGAGATATATGAGCACAAACTAGAAGAAATGTTGCAAGAAACACCGGTGAGAATTGAAATGAACGAGGCAACCATGACTGGATGGAGATACACGAGAATGAAGAGATCATGAGCCACCTGAGAGAAAAAACTAGAACAAGGCATCGGAATAATTGAGAGACGAACGAAGAGACAACAATTGAGAAGAATTAGACGAAAGCTGAAAGCTGAGAACGAAGAATCTTCTAAAATGATGGCCTTCGGAGGAACGAGAAATAAAAACAACTCTGAAATGCACCGGATAGAACGAAAGGGATTACTCACGATAGAAACAATTGAGAGGAAAACATGAAGCTGAGATGACAATCTTCACAAGATGGAGCAAGATTGAGAATGATGACGAGAAACAACACCAAGAATTAACTGAGACACCCTGGAATAATGAGGAATGAAAGGTTGATCCAAAGACGAAAATAAATTCAAATTGAACTTGGAGAAAGAATATGACCGATGAAATTCATACTTACTTCATAGTTGAAAAGATTTAGAGATCTCCGGAAAATAACAAGAGCCAGATAAGATCCTGGGAAAGAACCTGTGGGTTATGGGGCCACTCGAAGAAACCACCGTTGAAAGGATTACTAGAACGGAAGATATTGCACCGGTATGAAGAAAACTAGATGAGGATAGCACCTCAAAATAATTAAAAGGATTGGAAATAAGAACCTTTGAGAAAACTTCAGCACTCCGGATGGAATAGAGAGAAATGACAATAAGAAGACTGATGAGAATTTCCCACATGGGAAAAATTATAAGGATGAATAGGATACAATGAACACGGATAATTAAATTAAATTCACCGGAAAAGATGACAAGAACGAACAAATATGACACGAATCTCCTGAGAATCTTCACGATGAATCACCGGTTACGAAAGAAAGAAGAGATAGCGGAAGCATCACTGAAATGAAATGCAGTTGGATGAAATCCAATCACTGAAGAAAAAGGGCGGGAGGGCGGGAAAAACAAAGACAACATGGGACAGATGAGATGAACTCTGGAATAAAATGAGAGAATGATCTGCAACAACTGGAGAAGATTGAATTCAGTTGCAGAGAAGCACACCGGTAAAATGGAATTGATACGACGACTCCGGTTGACAAGAATTGATAAGACAACTGATTGAGCAAAAGAATTAGCATTCACATAAAAACTATGAGAACACCTCTTAGAAAAGATCTGGAATCACCACTTGACATCGAAGCGACTCGAATTACCATATTCAACAAAACAAAGGATGCGGCTTACAATTAGCCAGAAGAAACTCATGAGAAAGATTTCGTCCGATATTTTCGTGGACAGGAATCCACTATATGTCGAACCCCAACCTAACATCATGCGTTTGTTGGAAGATTGTCCTATAAGCAACTACTTGAATTCCCACCTATGAATTCCCGAAATATCTGGTCATGCAATCTGGTACACGGATACAAGGAGTAATATCACACAACTCCTATACTAACCCGCACCTGTATCACATCCGTCAACACACAACCAGAATCTCGGACCTTTGTCCACAACAGACCCTCGTGATCACAACGATACAAAGTATGGCAGTACTCCCGAACAATCTGCACCAGTACTGGGGACATCGGGGTTATCTCGCCACTACTAGTATTGAAGCAATTACGAACATCCTTCGTACTGAGATACTAAGAAATATGAATGATAACGATGTGCTCAAGAATCCCCTGGAGCTCAACTCCCCTGAGACTTAGAGTAGATAGGAGGCACCAAGACAGAACTCCGTCACATCGGCATCATATAGATCTCAAAAATATCCGCGTGATCCTACAAATTTTTTGAGTGAGAAGAGGAGTAGAATTAAAACATTACGTCAAGATTCCTCACCAGAGCATAGAAGAGGAGAAAAAAGAATCCCACTCTCCGATATATAACTAGACTCAAAGTATTTTTTTCACTAGACTCGACTCGACCAAGTTCGATCAATCAAGGGGGCTCCTAGGTCGGAACCTGGCTCTGATACCAACTTGTCACGCCCAAGATGCGACCCTATCCTCAATTTGGCACGAAGGCCTCGTCAGGGATAGAAGCGCATCCCGTCATGTCGCAAGAATGGATATCGTTACAAGTACATGTACTGAAAAGAAGAGGTATATAACAGAGTTGGCTTACACTCGCCACAAGCTACATCAGAGTCACTTCAGTACATTACATAAGCATCAAGAGTAAGAGCAGGGTCCGACTACGGACGAAAACAAACAACAAAAGAAGAACGACGTCCATCCTTGCTATCCCAGGCTACCGGCCTGGAACCCATCCTAGATCAATGAAGAAGAAGAAGAAGCAACTCCAAATGTACAATCAACGCGCTCGCGTCAAGTAACCTTTACCTGTACCTGCAACTGGTGTTGTAGTAATCTGTGAGCCACAGGGGACTCAGCAATCTCATTTCCAAAGGTATCAAGACTAGCAAAGCTTAGTGGGTGAAGTATGGTTAAGTGGTGAGGTTGCAGCAACGGCTAAGCATATGTTTGGTGGCTAACTTACGAGTACCAGAATTAAGAGGGGGAAGATCTACGCATAGCGGACGTGAACTACAGATGATCAAATGAATGATCCTGAACACCTACCTACGTCAGACATAACCCCACCGTGTCCTCGATCGGAGAAGGCACTCACGAAAGAGACAGTCACGATTACGCACACAGTTGGCAAGTTTTAATTAAGTTAACTTCAAGTTATCTAGAACCAGTGTTAAACAAAGTTTCCACGTTGCCACATAACCGCGGGCACGGCTTTCCGAAAGATTTAACCCTGCAGGGGTGCTCCAACTAGTCCATAACAAATTACCACAAGCCGCATAGAAATCCTCAATCACGAAGCTCGCGATCTCGTCGGATTCCCTAGTGGAAAACCTCAACTATGAGATTACCCAAAGCATCACCGGAATCCCGATGCACAAGATATCTCGTCAAAGGTAAAACTAATCCAGCAAGGACGCCCGACGTGTCGACGATCCCGATAGGAGTCGCGTACCTCGTTCTCAGGACACGACGGATGAGCGATGGTTACCACGCCAAACGCCGAGTTGCCCCGGGTAGCGTTAATAAGCTGCCCTGTTTTGGACCAACACTCATGAGGAGCACTGGCCCGGGGGTTGATTAAATAGTCCGCGGGTGCCGGCGGGTCCCTATGCAATTTTATTAGGTGATTAGGCAAATGTAGTACCAATGTTGGGCCTTGCCAGACCAGCTTTAATCTAAAACGAATTATCAAGGGGGTCCCCATAACAACCCCGATCGTGTTAGGAGCGCTCAATTATGGAACATAACACCGGTAGCCGGAAACTAAGGGGGCAAAGGTGGAACAAAACACCAGGCTAGAAAAGGGCCGAGCCTTCCACCTTTACCAAGTATATAGGTGCATTAAATTAAATAGCATTTAAATATGGTGATATAACAAGGAACCCATGCTTTCACATGGAAGCATCTGCACCTGCAACTAGCAACGCTATCAACAGGGTTAAGCAAGCAGTAACATAGCCAATCAGTGGTTTGCTAGGTCGAACAGGTTGAAGGTTATCATGGCATTGTTGAGAGGCTGATGTTTAACATGTGGTAGGCAACGAGACATAATCGATAGCATCGAAATAACTAGAATGGCAATGATAGTAATGGTATCTGGGGAAATGGTCATCTTGCCTGAGATCCCGCTTGGAAGAAGAATGCCTCCGTGAAGCAGACGAACCGACGTAGTCGAACGGGTCCTCACAATCCGACACGCTGCGGAACTCTAACGAGACGAAGCAAACCGAAAACACAAATCAACACACGATATTCACCACACGATGCACAACATATATGATGCATGAGCAGCTGAAAACATGCAAGTCACGGCTTGACAATTCACACAATCAAACACTACACATTAAGTGAAGTTCAATATGCAACGTGTTGCATATTGACGAAACTCCACGTTTATTTATTTAGTTCTATCCCGATTAGGTACGCGGCAATATTAAATGTTGTTAAACATGGCAAGAGGTAAAGCGTAATTAAACTACCTATCTAGGCATTTTAAATGAGATCGGAAACGTCATATAGCATCTACGAAATGACCTCACGTGTTAATTTACAATTCTGCCCAGATCTGAACTAACACATTTAATTAGTTGTTAAACAGCAAAACAAATAGGTTCACGTGATTCTACGCGTCATGGCAATCAATCTACACATAAAGAACATCTCCAACGGAGCTACAGATCAAAAGATACAAGCACCGCAAGATATGATGGCATGAATGCAATATGTGTGCAACGACGGTCACGAGCACTTCAACACATGCAACCAGCAAGAGAAAAATTAAACTACACGAGATTCTAAGCAAGTTTCATATAGGACACGATCAAATCGGAGGTACGGTTCAAAAACTACGAGCAAAACAAGAAATGACTACAATCTGCCAAAATCAGCCACATAGCACTTTCTACGCCCCACAACTACGAGCTACACAACTCCGATAAACTCAAGCAAGGCATGGCACGAAAGAGGGCAAGAAGAACTACTACAAACCAATAACAACAACTAGCATGGCATCATGGATCACTAGAGAAAGAAGTCACAAAAAGGCATCTCACTCACTATTTCAGACTTAGTGAAAATTACACCTCATGAAAGTGCAGTTTTCGATCTGAAGCAATATTGACAGCAGTAAAACCTATAGCTACAGGACTCCAAATGGCATGAAAATTTACAGCATGCTAGAGAAACACAAGGGGTACAACTAACTCCATTGGACCAACCTCAATAGAGCTACAGATCAAAAGATAGAAGCAAGACAAGACAACAACAAAATATAACAGATTCCAGACTTTGAAATATTTCAGCACCTCCAAATCAGCACTATTTCTAGCAACTTGAGGGCAACCAAACCACAACTAAACATGCATTTCTATTGCAAATAAAAATACCAGGGGCTAGTCTAAACACCCAAGATCAACTCTCTAGTTGACCACTCCGTCAAACGACGCACGGAATAAATTCTACGAATTAAACAAAAGGGCAACATAGCAAAATATCTCGTGAACTAACTTACTCAAATGCTAAAACTAATTGCACAGAAGGATTTTTCTACCCCGAAAGCGTATAAAATATGTGGGGTTGCGCAACAAAAAAAGGAATACCACACGTAAATGTGAGACATTGTCCTAAGCACGGGAAATAATCTAGCGGCAAATCCCTACATGCAAAAATACGCGTGACCACTCTAAAATACATGGCAAATTAGTCCCTAAAACATGGGCATTTCTAAAACGGCATACGAGCAACCCGGACTTGCACGAAAATTAAATACGGGGCGTGTCCTATTGAAACAGCACGCAAAACTAGGCGTTTGGCACGTTCAACTAGCTCAAATAATTATGCAAGTTTGATAATCGTATTCTACATGAATTCCTACACCAAATCCATATATAGATCACCTCGATCCGACTTACGGAATAAAAGTTACGGGGGTTTCAAAATACCTATTTTTTTGGAAAAAAAACCTAATTCTCAGGCAAAACCTAAAAGAAATCTATGGGCCGAATCTACGTCAAACGGGCCTACACAGGGGTGGCGCTGGGTAATTAACTACCGCCTGAGGCGCACAATAGAGGGGCAAGGGGGTGCTCAGCTGAGGGCCACACGGGCCGGCTCGGCCTGAACAAGAGCTGGGCCTCGGTTCGCTCATGGGCCTGGCAGGAACGCGGGCCGGCCTGCTCGGCAGGTCAACGCCCAGGCGAGCAGCCTGGGCTTTCTCCCGAGCGAAGCGAGCAGCGGCGGCGGTGCAGCGCTGCTCGAGGGAGCTCCGGCGAGCGGACAAGGGCGGGGCCGGCTGGAGATGGGAACGCACCTCCCCGGGCCGGATCTCGCCGGAACCGGCCGGATCTGGGCGGCGTCGACGGAGATTAGGCAGGGGCTCGTTCGCTGTAGAGAGAGAGGAAGAGAAGTGGTGAGGGAGAGGAGGTAGGAGGAGAAGGGAGAGGAGAACGCGGGGCACCGGTTGGACGCCGGCGGGGTCAGCGCGATGGCGGCTTGCCGGAGCACCGGTGGCCGGCCGACGTGGGAGGATGAGCCGGCTCGTGCGGGAGCTGCTCGCTAGAGGCGCGGGAGAAGCGAGCGCCGGGGCGGGGAGTCGCACGGGCAGCTCGGGAGGCGGCGGCTGGCGGCGGATTCGGGCCCGGCGGGCCAGCCGTGGGCTCGCGGGCCCGGCGGCGCGAGGAGGAGGTGGGAGGAGGCTGCGAGAGGATTAGGGTTTCGGGGTTGGCACGGTTTTCAAGGCAGGGAAGAGGGGTTGTCTAAAAAATTATGGTGGAGGGGTATTTATAGAGAAAAGAGGGGCTCGGTTAACCGGAATCGCGTTCCGGATCCAACCGCGGGGTCGGATTCGGACGATTCCGAACGCGGGAACGGTTACGTGGCCGTGTAGAGTGGATATCCCGAGACGAGAGGGAGAACGGGCGGCGCGACACGAATTTTTTAAAAACACCGACTAACGTCCGACAGTAGACCGAATACGGTGCCGCTACAGTCGACCGTTCGGGTACCAGACGGTCTCCGATCACGACGAAACTCGACAGGCGGCCTAGCTATATATAAATAATACCACACGACAAATTCTAGCTCAATCGGAGAAAGTTTTATACACGCCTTAAAAACAGAGTTACGACGGTGCCGCGGGCGCGTGCGTATGCGGTCAGGCTCGGAACGAACAACGACGTTAACCGGCAACTAACAACGGATGCAACGTTTGAAACTGGCGGCAACGGAGATGCCGATGCAATGCAGATGATGCGAATGATGCGATGATGATGCGAAAAAATAAAACAGACACACGACGAAAACGGAAAGGAAAGAGAAACTTGTGGAACGTCGGCATCGGGCTGTCACATTGTGGGCCTCCCGTGGCTCCTTTGCCCTACTTCTTCCGCCTATAAATTCTCAAAAAATCTGAAACTGCCAGAGAGAGCCACGGAAATACTTTTTCGCCGCCGCAAGCTTCTGTCTCCGCAAGATCCCATTTGGGGCACGTTCTGGTGCCCTGCCGAGGGGGGATTCAGACACGGAGGGCTTCTTCATCAACACCATTGCCTCTCCGATGATGCGTGAGTAGTTCACCACAGACCTTCGGGTCCATAGCTAGTAGCTAGATGGCTTCTTCTCTCTCTTGGATCTTCAATACAAAGTTCTCCATGATCTTCATGGAGATCTATCCGATGTAATCTTCTTTTGCGGTGTGTTTGTCGAGATCCGATGAATTGTGGATTTACGATCAGATTATCTATGAATATTATTTGAGTCTCCTCTGATCTCTTATATGCATGATTTCGTATCCTTGTAATTCTCTTCGAGTTGTGGGTTTCGTTTGGCCAACTTGATCTATAATTCTTGCAATGAGAGAAGTGCTTGGTTTTGGGTTCATACCATCTGGTGTCCTCACCCAGTGACAGAAGGGGTAGCGAGGCACGCATCGTGTTGTTGCCATCAAGGGTAAAAAGAAGGGGTTTATATCTATTGCATGAATTTATCCCTCTACATCATGTCATCTTGCTTAAGCCGTTACTCTGTTTGTTATGAACTCAATACACTAGATGCATGCTGGATAGCGGTCGATGTGTGGAGTAATAGTAGTAGATGCAGACAATATCGGTCTACTTGTCTCGGACGTGATGCCTATATGTATGATCATTGCCTTAGATATCATCATGACTTTGTGTGATTCTATCAATTGCTCGACAGTAATTCGTTCACCCACCGTAATACTTGCTATCATGAGAGAAGCCTCTAGTGAACACTATGGCCCCCGGGTCTACTTCACATCATATTTTCAGCTCTACACTTTTACTTTGTTGCACTTTCCACCTTCAGATCTCACCTTGCAATTAATCGTGAAGGGATTGACAACCCCTTTATAGTGTTGGGTGCAAGTTTGTTTGTTTTTGCGCAGGTACATTGGTGACTTTTCTTGATACTCCTACTGGATTGATACCTTGGTTCTCAAACCGAGGGAAATACTTACTACTACTGTGCTGCATCACCCTTTCCACTTTAAGGGAAAAACCAACGCAAGCTCAAGAGGTAGCAGTATGCTTGAAGTATTATTGTTTTTATGTCAATATTAGACTTTTGTTTTGAATCTTATGGATCTGAATATTCATGCCACAATAAATAATATTACATGGATAAATATGTTAGGTATCATTCCACATTAAAAATTATGTTTTTATCATTTACCTACTCAAGGACGAGCAGGAATTAAGCTTGGGGATGCTTGATACGTCTCCAATGTATCTATAATTTTTTATTGTTCCATGCTATTATATTATCTGTTTTGGATGTTTTATATGCATTAATATGTTGTTTTATATTATTTTTGGGAATAACCTATTAATCTAGAGCCTAGTGCCAGTTTCTGTTTTTCCAATGTTTTTGAGTATTGCAGATAAGGAATATTAAACGAAGTCCAAACGGAATAAAATCTTTGGAATGATTTTTCTTGGACCAGAAGAAACCCAGAAGACTTGGAGTAGGGGGCAGGGCACCTGCCGGGAGGCCACAAGCCTATAGGGCACGCCCTAGGGGGGTGGTCGAGCCCCCTGGCTTCTGGGTCCCCTGTAGGCCTCCTAACCCTATTCTTCGTCCTATAAATTCCCAAATATTTCCCCATCACTAAAGAGAGCCACGGAAATATTTTTCCACCCCCGGGAGCCTCTGTTTCCGCGAGATCCAATCTGGGAGCCTTTTTCAGTAATTTGCCAGAGAGGGAATTGATCACAGAGTGCATCTACATCAACTCCATTGCCCCTCCGATGATGCGTGAGTAGTTCACCACAGACCTACGGGTCCATAGCTAGTAGCCAGATATCTTCTTCTTTCTCTTTGATGTTCAATACCATGTTCTTCATGATGTTCATGGAGATCTATCTGATGTAATACTCTTTTGCGGTGTGTTTGTCAAGATCCGATGAATTGTGAGTTTATGTTCAGATTATCTATGAATATTATTTTAATCTCTTCTAAATTCTTATATGCATGATTTCATATCTTAGCAAGTCTCTTCGAGTTATTGGTTTGGTTTGACTAACTAGATTGATAATTCTTGCAATGGGAGAAGTGCTTAGTTTTGGGTTCAATCTTGCGGTGTCCTCACCCAGTGACATAGTAGGGGTAGCGAGGCACGTATTTTATTGTTGTCGTCGAGGATAAAAAGATGGGGTTTTCATCATATTGCTTGAGTTTATCCATCTACATCATGTCATCTTACTTAATGCGTTAGTCTGTTCTTCATGAACTTAATACTCTAGATGCAGGCATGAATCGGTCGATGTGTGGAGTAATAGTAGTAGATGCCGAATCGTTTCGGTCTACTTGACACGAACGTGATGCATATATGCATAATCATTGCCTTGAATATCTTCATAATTATTTGCTTTTCTATCAATTGTTCGACAGTAATTTGTTCATCCGCCGTATTATTTTCCTTTATGAGAGAATCCTCTAGTGAAACCTATGCTCCCGGGTCTATTTTCCATATTATACTTTCAGATCTATAAACCAAGAATACCAAAAATATCTTGCTACAATTTATTTACTTTTGTTTTCGCAATCTATTATATCTATCTCTATCATATCTCATCCTTGCAAATAACTCTGAAGGGATTGACAACCCCTTTTTAGTGTTGGGGTGCAAGAGTTTAATTATTTGTGTAGGTACTACGTTTGGGGCCTTGCTTGTTCCTCCTACTGAATTGATACATTGGTTCTCAACAAACTGAGAGAAATACTTATCTATTTCGCTGCATCACCCTTTCCTCTTCAAGGGAAAAACCAACGCAAACTCAAGAGGTAGCAGTTCATCTTCATTACACAAGACCGAAAAGACCAAATTAATATAAGTTCATACACACACTTATTCTCATAGAACAACATACAAAAGTATCTAGCTAAAGCATTAAAATGCAACAACAAATGCGATCAAGATCGCAACTAAGGTAACAATTGATAAAACAACATAGTAATACCAAGCCTCTTTATTAACGGCATATTTTCTAATCTTTCTAATCTTCAAGCGTATTGCATCCATCTTTCTAATCATCGACGAGGTCGGCAACATACTTTCAAATACTCGTTTTCTTTTTCAACTAAATTTAACTTCTCGACAAGAGGGTCGTTTGCAATTTCCGATTCACATACTTCCTAGATAAAAATATATGTGTCAACTTGATGGGCATAATTGTCATAAACGAGAAATGCAACAAATACTTATAAAAGAGAATATACCACATCTGAATCATAAACCGGACGAGGGCCGACGGTGACGGATATCAAGACCATGGCACTATTTATAACAAACAATCATACATGTAATAAAACTATCTAAATCATACAACTAAGATTTTTCTTGTATAAAAAGGATAAGAACAAGAGGATCACTAAGGTGTTGCCGGCGACGGGACGGTGCGGGCGATCGATGGTGGTTAGGACGGGGACGGGAAGGCACTAAGTAAATCACACCTACACATATACAAATAAGATGTAAATTTGAGCTCAAATTGCATATAAATCAAATAAACTCCCACAAAATTACTCCTCAAACTAAAATCCACAAATCACTATACTTATAGAGCATTGCACGAGCTAATCTACCAATGAAAGATGAAAGGACAAAGTTGCTAACCTTTGTGAACACTTGGAGAGATGGGATGCCTCAAATCTTGACAAATCTTGGCAAAAAAATGAAGGATGAGCTCGAGCTAAGAGCAAGAATAGATAGGGGAATGGATAAAACAGAGAAACGGGCTCGGTCTGGACGAAGGGCTTATATAGGGAGATCTTTAGTCCCGGTTTGTATAACCAGCCGGGACCAAAGACTAGCCTCATGAACCGGTTTGTGTTACAAACCGGGACTAAAGGTGTTCGCAGGGGCCCCAGCCGGACACCAGCCTGTCACCACCCCTTTAGTCCCGGCTAGAGGTCAAAAATGAACCGGGACTAAATACTAGCCTCATGAACCAGGACTAGTGGAAGTATTAGTCCCAGTCCAAAAGCCAACCGGGACTAATGCTTCGATCCAAAGGCATGTTTTCTACTAGTGCCTACCCAAGATCAACCAGAATCAACTCTGTCACCCACCACTAAATATACTTGTCATGTGATGTTACAAATATTGGGGACAAATACAATATTTAAAGATCACCCTACTTAAAAGATCTACCATGAAAAGAAGGGTGCATATAAGGGATAATTTTTCATAAATAGTTTATACAAGTGCCATACGGTATAACCCTTTTTTTGGCAACTGATGGTAATCTCGATCTCGATGTGCATATCTGTTCCATGGTGATCTTTATCTGCACGCCTCCCATGTCAACCGGCAATTGTTACATGAGACACAGTACAACATTGAAAGTTCTTTGCTTCAACATCCTTCACAATATTAGCAAGAGATCTTGCATCCCGAGCTTTACACAGTTTACCACGATCTTCACACTGCAAAGATCATATTAGTAATAACATATGTTCAGTCTATTCATTTGTTGTGAAATATATGCATATACTGATGGCAATATTTAAGTACAAATAAGGGCATCTCCAAAGCCATGCCACAAAAAGCCTACAAACATCGGGATCGACGCGTCCCGTGCGACCATTTTTGAAATTCAAAACGATGTCGCATACACCCACATGTCTGATTTTCCGCAAACCAGAAGCAAACCTGCGGGAGTTTGGACGTCCGCCTAGCAAATCAAAAGCCACCACATACACGTTCGCTGCTATTTGACAGAAGGACAGCAACTACATGATTATATCATTGTATAGTCGTGTTATATGGTGGAAGGCTGCGGGTCCATATTAATGTGTTCTTTGGCAGAAGGAGAACGTTAAATCATTGTATAATGTTAGCTATTTGGCGGAAGGTTGATTTCATTTGACAGAAGGTTGATTTTAGGTATTTGGCAGAAGGGTGGTATTATTTTTGAAGTAATAAAGGCGGACATTTTGACATGCATTTGGATGAAACACTCCCGCACCCGTCTCCGTCCGTGGATGGATAGTGAGTCTGTTTTGCGGCAGCGCGTTGGAGATGCCATAAGACAGCTATAAAAACAGATATGTTGCAGCTTGCAAATTGTAAGATCAAAAGCCTAACCTTCTCCAGCCGTAAAGCACTGTCCTTTAGCTCCTCAGTTGTAAAATCATTCTTGTGAATCACCTGAAGGACCTTAAGCAGGTGTTGCTGGAGACTCTCTGAACAGTGCTCCTCGAGGGTATGTTCAGGGAACGAAGAATCACAGCCGAAAGGGCACTTCATGGGCCTCATGGGGCAGACAGTGACACAATGTCTATCCATATCACGCCTCAGAAGCCGTTTCTCGCAGTTCTGCTCACACTGAAGGATCTTGAAAAGGCAAGCTGCATCATGGTCCTGCATGCAACGAACGGAGACCTTTGCCCGGCATCCCTCGTTTGGGCAAGTGACAGGCCTGAAGCTACACTGTGCCTTGTGATCAGCAAGACGTGCCTCGTTTTCGTATTTGTCAGGGCAATGGAACTTTGTTTTAATGTCCACGTTCCTGAGGAGGACCTCGGCGATCGCTTCCCTCCTCTCTAACGGCCAGAACCGGGTCATCTCCATTTCTTGCACAAAGTCATCGATCTTGTCCTCGCGGCTGTCGCTCAGCAACCACCCGGAGACATGCCCGATGATGTTCCTTTTCGTGCGACTGAAATCGTCCATGAAGATCGACACGATCTCGTAAGGGTCATCCGACATTTCATTCTCACCGTTTTGTTCCGCCGCCTCAGTTTCGGCTATGAACGTTTCACTTCTCTGTGTGATGCTGTCCACCATTTCCTTTCTCAGGTCAACGGCAACATCAGATGGGCTCCTGAACAGATCACCGGTTGTACCGTCGACACAGACCGCAGCCAAACCAGGGAGCAAGAACTGCGCTAGTTTGTACACCGCTTCGGAATCGCAAAAAGGGCACCGGAGTAGCTCACCTTCATCCCTCACCGGTCCAGGATCGGCAACCGGGAGATCCATTTCGCCCTTAGATCCAACACCTGCAAACACATGCATATGTCAAGCATTAATTATATATAAGCGATGTAGCCATGCATAACTTGGTTGACAAACAACGCTCTTCATTCTGATATGTGTTGCTGACCTTCATCCTTTGTTGGTCCAGGAGGGTCCATTTCAACTTGCGATCAACTCATTATGCATAATGGACCAGGGGACATGATCTCCCTGTTACTCCATAAAAAAGGACCATGATGATCGACCAACAACAGGAGAAACTTAAAATTCTAAGCTGCGTGCATTCTAAACTGAAGGAGAGGGGGGAAGAGGCAGAGTTTAGAACGTTCCTATAATTAGCCGGCCATGGATTGACACTTCTATTATTAAACTGACGGAGAAGGTAAAAAAAAGAGGCAACGCGTTTAGCATGTGCCTATTATTCACCAACCAGTGTATCGTGTAGACTGTTATGAGATCAGATAAATTTTACACCATTCACTCAGCACAATTCAAAGAATAGCAATGCACAACAGCACAAGTTCATCGTCCCTGCTGAAGCCATGGGCAGAGCTAGCATAACAATATGCCAGAAAAACTGTAGATACTACGCACAAGGCGTTGCAATGCAGGCCGACTTTTTTAGGCGCCATTTGGTAACAATGTGTTATTAAAACAAGAGTACAAGAAGTTGTACAAAAGTGACATGGATGCACCATTTGATGCGCCAATTGATCACGCGGTCCCTCGTGTTGGGACAAACCCACCGGTGATGAACACCGAGAAACACCAAGCAGCCCACAAATGATGTGTGAGATGGATGCCTGAGATGTACGCACTCAGATATAGGTTCGGCCGCTCAACCCATCATCGCCGTTGTGCTAGGGCATCACCAGCTGATGGCAGCGCATCGCATGGTGGCGCATCATATCTAATTCGATTATGGACCCTCGCTGGCCGTTGCCTACAGCCTGTCTATGCGGTGTGTCCAGTCTTTCTTTTCCACACGCTTCGAATTTGACACTCAAGGCTGCACAACATGATTCATGCCAGATCAAAGGTATATCATAAAACAACTCATGTCTAGGCTGTCACAAGTTATTACTATATTACTAGATCTGCATAATCTAAGAGACGGTAGTTATTGTTTGTGAGATTGATTATAAATTACATACTGGATTGTATATATAATAGGTTTGACCCCAATTTTTTCATCTTTAGCATTAATCAACTACCGATCAAATATTTTTGGCACAAGTAGAACTACAAAGCGCACCATATGAGATTATAGGCTTTGTTTTATTTTTTAGGTTCTATGAGCTGCATTCAAACTAATAGAAATCTGTTTTGTTTTTTTATGTTTGCCAAATCTTGCATTCCTCTCGTATGGTCACTCAAAAAAAAAAACTCTTATACTACCATTGTCTTCCTCCCCCCCCCCCCCTCAGGCTCCAAGTGGGACTAATAGCGGGAGTCCCACCACATCTCACTTAATTCCAACATGTTTTGGTGGGTTATAGCCAACAATCCACTAAAATTTAAGTGGGTTAAATGGGATCAAGTGGGTTCTTACTTTTTAAATGTATACAACATGTACGACTATTATCCCCTTTTTGAATCATGATTATCTGAAGCTACAACTAGGATCATACATGGGCGCAAAGAAAGAAATCACATGCCAACCTTTGTGCAGCCTTGACATTAATTAAGCTCTGTTTTCTGACGGAGCATGGTGCAGACACACACTGTCACCGTAACAAGAAAGTAGAACTAATAGGGGTTTTTTCACTGTTTTGACCCGAGGAGTGTAAGTTAATCACGCAACGAACTCGTTTCACAAGAATTTCACGTTTTGACCCCTTTCTTGAAACGCCATAGACCGTGGCGTTGCAGCCCTATTAGGAAACGCCACTCTATTGTGGCGTTGTAGACCTTCGTTAAAACGCCTGTCTATTGTGGCGTTTCTGGCCTGAGGTGAAACGCGAGTGGCTATGGCGTTTCTTGGCTTTATATTCTGCCACCCCAACCCCCTCGCCCACCAACCACCATTTCTCCTCTTCTTTTGTTCTTCTTTGCACGAAAAAGCTCTCCCTTGTCCTCAAGATCCCCCCTTCGATCTCCCTCCTCCCTCAACCTTTTAGTTGGTTCTTTGGGGCAAATCAAAGAGGCCGATAAGCTCCTCCAATTCTCCAATTAGTTTTTGCATGACTTTGTATTTGTGTAGATTTTTTTGCACTAGGTGTTCTATTTATGTTGCATTGTATTGGTTGGTTTCTTATTATTGATAAGATTTGGTTAGGGTTATGCCTAGTTTGGTTGGACAAGGGTTAGGGTTAGTGTTAGGTTTTGTGTTATGCCTAATTTGGATGGACAAGGTTTAGGGTTAGGGTTTGTGTTAATGCCTAATTTGGATGGACAATGGTTAGGGTAATGTTTTGTTAGTTGTTTTGTTATATACTTAGAATTGGTAATTTTGTCCCCTTTCTTCATACTTCAAAGTACTAAAAATTTCATAAGCCAAGTTGATAGTTCAAACTTCATAACCCAAGTTCTTACTTCAAACTTCAAAGTACTAAAAATTCCATAAGCCACGTTGATACTTCAAACTTCAAACTACTTAAAACTACAAGAACCCAAGTTCTTACTTCAAACTTCAAAGTACATAAAACTCCATAAGACAACTTCAAACTTCAAAGCATGACATGACACTAATAGTTCATAATTCATTTCCTTCCTCTCTTCGCAGCCATCTTGCCCTTACTGACGTAGCCCTCTGGAGTATTCTGCCAGCCAGGACATCGGACGTTCCTTGAGCTAGCTCGACGTGTTTCTTCCGTCGCCTGAGTGGGTTGACTTGGCTGCGGAGCATCTTCCATCTGCGAAGCCCCAAACTCGATGAAGTCCGGATCCGCGGCCTCGTTGTCTGACTCCTCTTCTTCTTCTTCAAACACCTCAACATGTGCTCGGCTAGAGTAAGCACGTGCTCGACTCGAAGACGGACGAGCGGAAGAGGCCCGTGGACGGCTGGCAGACGGACGAGCGGAAGACCGCACATCCATCATGTACTGCGCACGTGCCCTCACATCGTTGGACGAAACACCGTGGCAAGAAAGTAAAGCCGCTAGTGTGCGACACCGATTGGCGACCTTCTGCGCAAGGAAAAGATAATGACATGTTAATATGCTAACAAAGCTACGACAACTAAGACAAAGGTTAACAAAGCATCTAACCTGCAGAGTAGTTCTAGCAAACCCGTCAGTTTGTGAAGATGGGGCACGGCCAAGGGCCACGTTACTATCGTTGATACATCTCCATAGCTCCGTGCCCTGGATAAAACATATGTGACATACCACCCACGAATAAATGACACTTGTTCATATTTTCAAGAATAAAGGTACCACTCGGTCATGAAGAGGGCCATAGTCAAGATGCGCTCCAACTGTCTCCCTAATAGAATTGTTTAATGCAACATCAGCAGCCTCACTCGGCAGTAAGTCCAAGCAATCGGAACAAGTCCAGGCTTCCTTATGGATAACTCTATACTCTGTACGTATCCACTCCAAATGCCTTAAATATGCCGCCTCGTCAGTGTCGGGTGTTTGATCATTTTCAACTCAAGCATGTCTCTGAGCATTCCACATGTCCACCCAAATTTTGTGGTGCTCTTCCAATTGATGACATTCTTATTAGTTTGCCGGTTTGTCCTACAAAGCAATAGTTCAATACTATATCACTTCCATTTTTTCGTGTTAGACATTGATCAACAGGATAAACACGTGATACAAAATACTCACTTATGTAGCTGCACACTTGTCTCGACGTAATCCGGCAGGGTGCGTTGTTGTACCCCGAACTGCTTTGAAACACGATGAGGAAGATGCCACTCCACCGCAAAGAAGCATATCATGGGGCACCGCACACGTCAAAGATGCTGGTCACGAAGGCACATGTTGCTCAGAGGAAACTGCCTAAGTACCGTGTACGGCCTCCAATTCACCTACATAACGACAAGTCACTCGACCATCCATGAAAAATTTCCAGACAAATTTGTGAAAACATTTACCTGTTCATAAGTCAGCATGTCTAGCTCGCTTATTTATGCCTTATACCGCCCAATAGCTGCGATACTCGTCCATTGGACATTAGCCCATGTGTGTGCGATAGTGGGGTACCGCTCCTCATCTCCGTCAAACGGGTACATCCAAGGTTCTTCCGGAGGAAGGCTGAGGTTACGACCAACAGGCATACGCTCCCACATCCAAACCTGTAGGGCCCAAACAAAACCTCCAAGAGTGGACGTTGGCTTGCTCCTTATACATGCTCCATCCAACTACAAATTCAGTAAAATGAAAATGCATCATATACCCATTTAATATAATGAAAATGCATCATATACCCATTGAATAAAAAAATGCATGATATTAAACCGTACCTGATGGTACAAGAAGACTAGTGTCGCCGAACCCCAACTCCACTTGACATCCGGGTCACGAAGAGGATCCAAAAACATCCACAAGGCTGTGTCCCCCGTACCATCCGGAAACACCACTTGGGTCAAAAGATTCCAGAGGTAAGCCCTGGCGAACCTCTCCACAACAAGCGGACTAGCATCCCTTGGGCACTTGCGAAAATATCTCTGTATCCAAGAGAACAACACACCGGATGGCCTAGGATCCTTCCGGGCTTCATTAGTCCATGGCTCGGGTTCAAGACCAACCAATGTTGCAACCCGTTGTCGCCATCCATCGGACCTAACCTTCCCTGTAAGAGCCCTGCCCTCGATAGGAAGCCCGGTGATCATACCAATATCCTCCAGAGTTATTGTCATCTCACCAAGAGGAAGGTAAAAAGAGTGCGTCTCCCGCCTCCAATGGTCCGTAAGGGCGGTAAGGGCCGTGGTATTCAACCATGGTGGTGTGCCTTTAATGTTGAGCACAAACTGAAGAAAATCCATTCTTCTAAAATAAGGCTCGTACCGAGGGTCATATAGCAGAGATTCATTCGGGTTATGCCCCCTCAAACGAAGTACTCGAGGAACCTAAATCAACAAACGCATAATTTATCACAATATGAAAATCATGGAATATAGAAAAATAATCATCAAGACCATCATAATTACCACTCCTCTTTCAACCAGCACCGCACGATGCTTCTGCTCGTATAACTCATCAAGTCCCGGATATTTATCCGGCTGAAACATCCTACATAATATGAACAAAATTCTTTTAGGCATTAAACTAGTGTGAACTAAATCTAGGCATTAAACTAGTGTGCCAAAAAAGCTACGCATTCACCTACTACCACTAATATGAACTAAATCTAGGCATTCACCTAGTGCCACTAATATGAACTAAATCTAGACATTCACCGAGTGCCACTAATATGAACTAAACCTAGGCATTCATCTAATATCAATAATATGAAGTACAACTAGGTTATACCTACATCCACCATAAACTAGACCTAGAACCACCATAAACTACACATATTAACCATCACAAAATAGTTTTTACTTCAAAACATACGTTACACCTAATGCAAAAAAAATTTACACAAATGCAAAATCATTCCAAAAACTAATTGGAGGGGTTGAAGGAGCTTACTGGCCTCTTCGATTTGCCCCAAACAACCAACAAAACGGTTGAGGGAGGAGGGAGATCGAAGGGGGGGGGATCTGGAGGCCGAGACTCTCTTTTTTCGCCAAAGAAACGAACCAGAGGGAGGAGAAAGGAGGTTGGTGGCCGACGGGTCGGGCTGGCAAATTATAAAGGTAAGAAACGCCAGGGTGCCTGGCGTTTCATATCAGGCCTGCAACGCCACAACGGTTGGCGTTTCACACGGCCAGAAACGCCACAATAGACAGGCGTTTTGTGCATGTCCAGAAACGCCACAATAGAGTGGCGTTTGTACGTAGGGCTAGTCCCAAGACTATGTTAGTAGCTATGATACTCTTATTATGGCCAGCCTAAGCCTGGGATTGATCTCGTTCAGCTACACTGCAATAATTCATCGTTTCTTTTCTGACGGAGCATTGAGCATGTAGTAACACTGCTCAATAAACAGCAAGTTCAACTGCACGCAGAAGCAGGCAATGCGTGAATCAGCCCAGGCTTCAGCCTTCTCTTGCTTTTTTGGATTAGTGCACTTTTCTTCACTAGCTTGGGAGAGAAAAATTATCATGATTAAAAACTGCATCTCTATTTCTTGAACATCGACGCCTTCATGATAAAGTAGTGTGATAATTTTTACCTTTCTCTTTTTCTTGGACGTCGACGGGTTCATCACGACTTTGTTCATTTCTTCGTGTTTCCCGTGATACTCGCTGCTTCTCTGTCTACTTCGCTTCCTTTTCCTACCCTTGTGCTCCTCAAGATCCGGGCCACTAGCCTTCTCAATTTTTATAGCACGCAAGAGCTCAGTACTACCCTTATTCTTCTCAAGATCTGAAAATTTTGATATGATGATAGAATAATAAATCTATAAGATGGTAGAATAATAAATGTATAGAAAACCACTTATAAAATTTTCATAAGATGGTAGAAAAATAAATTTCAACTTATATATATATGGCTACAAACAAACCTCCTACAGACATCAACTTCAATGTCATCAAGCAAACACAATTCAAAGTTCACTATAACTACAAGAAACATAATCCTGTAGAAACACACTAGAACTCGTCTGATATAAATAGGAGCACACATATGATGATAACTCGTCTGATATAAACTGGCATAACATAGCGCAAAATTGTATAAACCAGCCAGGTCAACTGCTCTCCATACTCTAAAATAACCAGGAATATATCAACCGTAGTAGACAACTGCTCTTCATTTGTCTGTCTAGTGCCGCAAGGGGAAACTGAAAGTGTCAACAGGATCAAATGAGATCTGAACAGATTTTGAATGCCTGCAGGTTCTTTCCTACAAAGAAGAACAGGCAGGTGTGGGGGCTTCACAAACAAGTGCACAGACTGATACTAGAGATCGTCAAGGAAAGAGGCGTTTGTGTCAAGGATGGCCCTTCTGCTAGTGTTCAAACTTCAGATTCGGTTCAGTTCAGGCTTTGCAGAACATCAGGAATATGTTTCTTGTTTTTTTAGAAAAGGAACATCAAGAATATGTGTGCATAGTGTAGATACATTACATGATACAGTCGCATCGGTGTTAAAGAAAATTGGTATGTCTTGCATCGTTTGACTCTTAACATAACACCTAATCTTGATTTACTAAAGAGCAACTACATCCAAATAAAATCTTTCCTTTTGATTAAGTCAGTGAAACTCTGAACTCTGAAAGCAAATAAAGCAGCAGGGTAATCCATGAACTCTGAACTTGAAATTAACCTGTTGTACGCATTGTTAGACATTGTATTATCCAGTATACACATGGTATATGTATAAACCATGTGTATCACGTTGTAGGCGTGCGTGTGTAGGTTTAAGCTGAGGATGTCTTGTTAGGATCTATCTCTTGTGTTTAAACTTGTAGATAAGATAGATCCTAACTCCTTGTTGTAATCCCCTTGGCCTTGTGCCCCTTTATTAACACGCACGCGTCCCTGCTAACGCATACGCTTCAAGCCTTCCTATTCTCACATGGTATCGAACCTCTCTCTTCCATCCACATCCAACCTATCCTCCTCCACCGCCGCCGCCATGTCTTCTTCTTCTTCTTTCTCCCTCGCCGCCCTCGGTCACACCATCACCGAGAAGCTCTCCCGAGACAACTTTCTGGTGTCGAAAGCTCAAGTTCTTCCCCACATCAGGGTCGCCGGCCTAATGGGATACCTTGATGGTACTTCCATGGCACCCCCTACCGTTCTTCAATCTGAAATGGACGTCTCCGGGAAGAAGGAGATGGTCTCCACTCCAAATCCTGCCTACACCATCTGGTATACTCAAGATCAGCAAGTTCTCACCTTCCTGCTGGCCTCGCTTTCCCGGGAGGTTTTGCTGCAAGTCCACGACATCACCTCCTCCACCGGGGTCTGGCACATGATCCTGCAACTGTTCGCCTCACAATCTCGTGGGCGCGTCATGCAGCTTCGGGGTCAACTCTCCACAACTCGCAAGGGCGATCTCTCTGCAGCCGCCTACTACACCAAGATGAAGGGCTTCGCTGACGAGCTTGCCGCGGTTGGAAAACCAGTTGATGAAGATGAGGTGGTGTCCCATCTACTCCACGGATTGGATTCAGATTACAATTCTTTTGTATATGCGATTTCCACCCGTGCTGCGGCTGATAATCCCATTGGCCTTGGCGAACTCTACTCCCTGCTGCTCTCCGCTGAGGCCCGCCTCGAAGCTCAGAACACCACCCTCTCCCACTCCCTGAACCTTGCATCGGAGGGGGGTGGCCGTGGCTCTCCCGCCCGATCTGCAGAAGGGCGGGACCTTCGGTTCAGTCCTGGTGGGGGTGCGCCTCCTCCAGGACGCGGTGCTGCACCGTCTCATGGGCCTCTTGGTCCCCTTGTTTGTTAAATCTGCAAGCTTGACGGACATGGGGCGTGGTCCTGCAAGAAGCGCTTCGACAAGACCTTCAACAACAATCCCAAGCGTCGTGACAAGTCTGCAAACACCGCAACTGCCTCCTACGGTGTTGATACCAACTAGTATCTCGACACCGGTGCAACAAATCACGTCACCGGAGAGCTGGAGAAGCTGACCGCGCGTGATCGCTACACTGGACCGGACCAAATTCACAATGCAAGTGGCCAAGGTATGGAAATTACACATGTTGGTCATGCACTTCTTCCTACTCCTCATGAATCTCTCAAACTAAACAATATCTTACATGTCCCTACCGCATCCAGAAGTCTTCTTTCTGGTCATCAACTTACTAAAGATAATCATGCGTATCTTCTTGTTTACCCCGAGTTCTTTTCTATTAACGATCAGGAAACGGGGAGAACAATCCTTCAAGGTCCAAGTAAACGTGGGCTATATCCCATTGCTGGCCAGTCGGTAGCACATGGACGTCAAATTCTTGGTGTCATCAAGCCATCTACTTCTAGGTGGCATAGGCGCCTAGGTCATCCATCGATCCAAGTGGTGCAGCAAATTCTTCGTCAAAATAGTCTTCTTGTACCCAATAAATCCGATCATCATCTTGTGTGTGATGCATGTCAAATGGCCAAGAGCCACCAATTACCTTATTCTCGTTCAACTAGTGTTTCCCAAGCTCCTTTAGAGCTAATTTTTCGGATGTATGGGGTCCTAGCCCTCTTTCCATTGGTAGACAGAAATATTATGTCAGTTTCATCGATGATTTCAGCAAGTTTAGTTGGATTTATCTCATTAAAATAAATCTGATGTCTTCCAAAAGTTTCATATTTTCCAAGCTCTAGTTGAACGCTTATTTGATCGGAAAAATTATTGCCATGCAAACTGAATGGGGTGGCGAGTACCAAAAGTTAAACCAATTCTTTGAACGCATTGGTATTACCCATCATGTTTCATGTCCCTATGCTCACCAACAGAACGGGTTTGCTGAACGCAAACACCGTCATATTGTTGAGGTTGGTCTAACCCTTTTAGCACATGCATCCATGTCTCTAAAGTTTTGGGATGAAGCATTCCTCACAGCCGTCTACCGTGTTCCTAGTCGTGTTATTCATAACCAAACTCCCTTGGAACGCCTTTTTGGCACCAAACCCGACTATTCCTCTCTTCGTATTTTTGGCTGTGCGGTATGGCCTAATCTCCGGCCTTTTAAAAAACACAAGTTGGAGTACCGCTCAAAACAGTGTGTTTTTCTCGGCTATAGCGCCCTTCACAAAGGCTATAAGTGCCTTGATGTTTCCACGGGGCGTGTTTATGTCTCTCGTGATGTAATTTTTGATGAACATATCTTTCCCTTTGCCGCACTACATCCTAATGCAGGTGCTCAACTACGCCAAGAACTCCTACTACTTCCTCCACTACTCCTTAATCATCCACCTATCCCGGCTCAGGAGGAAGTGCATACTAACAATGTGACAATTTCTGATACTATTGGGCCTAATTCTGATGCAAGTGTGCAGGAATCTGTTCACAACGGCGCTGGCGATAGTCATGATTTTATGTGTGCAGACTCTCCTGCAGGTGCAGCAGCCACAGAAGATCCGGCAGGCGCGTCAACCGGGACTGGTTCACCTGCAGATCCTGCCTCGGGATTGGTCTCCAGGGCCGTTGTACCAGACATCCCCGCGTCGGGATCCAGTGGCGCCAGAGGATCCCCGCCGGTCTCCGCGCCCCAACCACCTCCCGCCACGTCTCCCGACCTGGCCTCGGGTCCGGGTCACACCGCGTGGGCGCCTGGTGGATTGGACGTCTCCGCCTCGGGTATGGTATGGTCCCTCATCCACCCACCCGACCAGCACCAGGTGGACCCTGGCTCGGTCTCTATCGACAGCGCCCCGATGTCGCCCCGCCAAGAGATCCTGCCGCCGCCTCCTGGTCCTGTCGGCTCTGGATCCGATCTGTCGGACCACGTGACGCCTTCGGACTCGCCGGCCTCCCCGGGTGCGGCAACTTCGGTTGTCTCCTTCGACTCTCCTGTAGCACGGCGCCTCCATCAGCAGCTACTTCCAGCTCAACCATCATCGTCATCCACCCGTGTCAATACACGGTCACGCAGTGGTATTATTAAACCTAAAGAATTTACCGATGGTTGTATTCGTTGGGTTTTTTTGTGCTACAGGTGAACCACACCATTTAAAGGAAGCTCTTGATCATCCAAAGTGGAAAGAAGCTATGGATGAGGAGTCTCGTGCACTCATGGACAACCAAACTTGGCACTTGGTCACACCTCGCGCAGGTACAAATATTATTGACTCCAAGTGGGTATATAAGGTAAAGCGCAAATCTGATGGCAGTATTGATCGCTATAAAGCACGTCTAGTTGCAAAAGGGTTTAAACAACGTTATGGTCTTGATTATGAGGATACTTTCAGTCCTGTTGTCAAAGCTGCTACCATCAGATTGGTTCTCTCTATAGCTGTCTCTAGAAATTGGTGCATGTGACAGTTGGACGTTAAGAACGCGTTCTTGCATGGTGTTCTGGAAGAGAATGTCTTTATGAAACAACCACCCGGGTATACGGATCCAAGGTTTCCGCACTTGGTCTGTAAACTTGATAAAGCTCTGTATGGCCTGAAACAGGCACCTCGTGCATGGTACTCTCGTTTGTCCTTCAAGCTTCAGTCTCTTGGCTTTCTCCCCTCCAAGAGTGATACTTCACTGTTCTTTTATTCTCGGAGTGGGGTTACTATTTTTATGCTCATATATGTTGATGACATTATTGTTACCAGTTCTTCTGTTCAAGCAGTTGAAGCTCTTCTCAGTGATCTGCGCATGGACTTTGCCCTCAAAGATCTTGGTTCCTTGCATTATTTTCTTGGTATTGAGGTAACTTCTACTGATGATGGTATTGCTTTATCCCAAGGAAAATATTTGCTTGATCTTCTTCAACGAGTAAACATGAATGGTTGCAAACCTGCAAGTACTCCTTTGTCTACTTCAGAAAAGTTGTCCTTGTTTGATGGTCATCCTCTTGAAGATGTGGATTCTACCAACTATCGTAGCATTGTAGGTGCTCTACAATACTTAACATTGACTCGACCAGATATTTGTTTTCCAGTCAACAAAGTCTGTCAGTTCTTGCATGCTCCCACCTCGTTTCACTGGACAGCAGTCAAGCGCATTCTTCATTATTTACAAGGCACTATCACTCATGGTCTTCGTATTTCTAAGTCTGATTCCATGTTAGTCAGTGCCTTCTCTGATGCAGATTGGGTTGGTTGTGTTGATGGTAGGAAATCCACTGGAGGTTTTGTTGTGTTTGTTGGTAGTAATCTGGTATCTTGGACTGCACGTAAGCAACTTACAGTTTTTCGGTCTAGTACAGAAGCTGAGTACAAAGCCCTTGCTAATGCCACTGCCGAGGTAATATGGGTACAAAATCTCTTGACTGGGCTGGGTATTTCTCATCCTAAGTCTGCCTCCCTCTGGTGTGATAATCTAGGAGCTACCTACTTATCTGCGAATCCTATTTTTCATGCACGGACAAAGCATATTGAAATTGATTATCACTTTGTACGTGAACGTGTTGCTCAAAAACTGCTCAATATCCGGTTCATTCCCACCGGTGATCAATTGGCTGATGGGTTTACTAAACCTCTTACTCTTCGCCAGTTGAAGGTTTTTCATCGCAATCTCAACTTGGATAAATTGTGATTGAGGGGGAGTGTTAGACATTGTATTATCCCGTATACACATGGTATATGTATAAACCATGTGTATCACGTTGTAGGCGTGCGTGTGTAGGTTTAAGCTGAGGATGTCTTGTTAGGATCTATCTCTTGTGTTTAAACTTGTAGATAAGATGGATCCTAACTCCTTGTTGTAATCTCCTTGGCCTCGTGTCCCTTTATTAACACGCACGCGTCCTGCTAACGCATACGCTTCAAGCCTTCCTATTCTCACAGACATCACATCTAAAAGCAAATAAATCTGAATGGACGATGGATTACCTTCAGCCGGCAAGCTGGGGCTCGGTGTTGGGGCAGCCGGCGAGCTGGAGGTGATGTTTGTTGCTGCCGGTGACCTGAGGGACGGGGTTAGGGCTGCCGGCGACCTGACCATCCCGTCCGACCGGGGTCGAGTTGGGACGGCGATGTGATGCGGAGCAGCAAGAAGCTGCGAGGCAGGGGAGGGCGGGAGGTGCTGAGCGGGAGGCGGGAGAGAAGGTGATGCAGCGACGTCAACCATCGGCGGCCCGCAGCCCCTCTTCTCTACAAAGGGAACGGGGGATAGAGATGGACGGGTGGCCTGGTGAGTTAAGTGGGTTCCACCGGGCTAATGTGGTTAGCCCTTTTTTTTTGCCTATCCAATAAAACGTTTTAAGTGGATGGAATAAAAAGTTCCACTTAAATCCACTTCCACTTGCAGCCCTACCCCCCTCCCCTTGCCTGCTCCGCGCTAATCCGCTGTTGCCCTTCTTTTCACTTAAAAGCCTAGTAATTAAACAAAATCGGTCGTCTGTCTGCTTAACCAAATCCACAGAAAGACCAGCCGCTCGTTTCGTCTCCTCCCTTATCCACTCACTTTTCCTACACCCAAACCAGTAGCTTCTACATGGTCGTGGTCCTCCCGGCGACGCTCGTCAATGAACTCCACGTCGCCCCTGCAGCCACGGCGTCCCTCCTCGTAAGCGAGATGCGTGCCGTTCCTGAGGCCGCAGCCTCCGTCGCTCGGCACGGCGCTCGTCGGCGAACTGTGCGCCGTCGATCCTCGCTTGGCCCCACGCTCGTAGGCAGATGTGCCGTTCCTCAGGCCACTGCACATCCTCCTCCTTCTCCTGAAGCACTAACTTTTTTATGTCGACGCTGGGGCGGTTGGGGTCAGGCGACAGCTGCATGGTGCGTAGCCACAACAGTCGATGCGTAACTTTTTGATGCTTGGATTCTGCTGCATAATTTGTGCATATTTTGGTGAAGATTTTCATATTCATTTATTGTTCTGGTTTGATTCAATTTCGTCACATTTCACTGAAAATTAATTTTGGTTTGCACTTTTGGTCCGAGATTTTCCGAAACGAAATCACAATATTTGGTTTGCACTTTCTGTTTTTCGCGGGAGGCACAGTTTTGCTTTCGCGAGAGGCATGACTTTACTTTCGCGAGAGACACGGTTGTGCCTCTCTGAAACGAAAAAAATCTCGTTTTCTGTTTTTTGCGGGGGCACGATTTTGCTTCCGCGAGTGGCACGGCCGTGTGTCACGGAAATGAAAAAAAATGTGTTTTTTTGTTTTTTTATGAGAGGCACGTTTTTTCCTTCGCGAGATGCATGTTTATGCTTCTCGTAAACGAAAAAACGTGTTTTTAATTTATTTTTTCTATTACGAGAGTCATAATTTTTTGTTCTTTTTCCCATATTTTCATGAAAAAAAGTTTATCAAAACCGATCAACATGGGATCTAATTTTAAAGATCACAATGCGGGGAACCCAACGGTGAAAACGGTTCAAAATTTAAATGCATGGTTTAAGAGATAAAATGTTTTAGGAAAACTCCCAGGTTGCGACAAGTGACACACATGCAATGCGCCACTTGTCGCAACCGGGTAAGGTGATAGCGATCTTTGAAAGGTGTCCAGCAAGTTTTGACATTCAATTGCCATGATTTAATGAAAAAGGGTTTTCCCCCCTTTATATTATAAGGCAATCATCCGATACAACCAGCTCGCTGAGGCCACAACACAAACAAGGCCAAAAGGAAAAGAAAAAAGAAAAAAGAGAGAAACAAATGCCGACACCGGCAGATTGACAAGGAGAAGAAGACCGGCAATCGCTGCACCTGCCAAAAAAGTACCACCGCGTCCCAGGATTCCAAAGCGTCGCGCACCAAACAACACCTTCAAGAAGGAATGCGACGATGGAGGCCGCCGTTGTTGCCCGAACAAGTCCTAGGATTTCCCCCGGTACGCTGAGGGGAGTGGAGAAGGGATATCCTCGACGCCCTTCAGGAAGGTTCGGCGGCGCCCGCAGGCCTCACCGCATCAATGTCGGGCAAGCCGCCAGGGATTTCTCCCGATCCACAACCACCACCACCACCCCAGACACTTCGAAATGCACCACCCACTCATCCGCCCACCAGCCTGTGCCACCACGATTACCGGACCATCCTCGCCG
This sequence comes from Hordeum vulgare subsp. vulgare, assembly GCF_904849725.1. NCBI lineage: Eukaryota > Viridiplantae > Streptophyta > Magnoliopsida > Poales > Poaceae > Hordeum > Hordeum vulgare. The sequence continues at coordinate 615,894,715 of NC_058524.1, forward strand.
TCTCTCTGGAGCTGCCAACACGAGGCCTGGAGGAGGAAAGGAGACACCGGCCACGGGAGCGGCCACACCTCGGTCGGAGGGAGGGGACAACCTCCACCGCCAATGCGGAGCCGAGCGGACGCTATGACGAGGCCTTGCCAGGCCCTACGGCACGGCGGGGGTCACTTGGGCCCGGACAATACCTGTCCCCGCACTGCAACTCGTCGACCGACGAGGTGGACACCGCCGTAGACCGTCGCCGCCTCGTCCCACCACCAGGGAGCGCCACCGCCGAATGTCGCGCTACCGGCTTATCCAAACCCAGATGGGGCCCAAACGGGCCTAGATCTGGGCCTGGCAGGCGCCGCCAGCGCCACCGTGTCACCCCACGACCAACAACCGTGCCGCCGCGTCGAGAGCTACCGAGGCACGCGACACCATTGCCTCTGTGTCACACCGCCGTCGGTCGAAGAGCACCGCCGCCAGCCGCCACCGCCCGAGCATGGGATCCACGCACGGGGAATGGCAGACCCGCCACCACCAGCACCACGTGGGCAGGGCCTGGCGGCGCTCGCTGGCGGCGGCGGGGGGAGGGGAGGGAGAGGGAGGGGCGCTAGATGGGGGGAGGGGGATCCCCCGGCTGCCTCGCTCGGGGAGGCGACACGGGGGGGGGGGGGGGTCAGTCTCAATTGCCATGATTTACCAGTCATCTTATTGTTAAGCACTTACTCGGTAAAAAAATGGAACTGCCTCTTCGCTTATGTCGAGATATTGATTCCTCCACACAACAATTGGCCTCTCGTGTCGATGAATTAGAAGAGATGTCAATCGGCAACCGTATCTGGAAACAACGATTAGTGGATATTAGCACTGTCACTGCACAGCAAGCAAAGGATTGGGGATTCAGTGATGTAATGTTAAGAGGTCGTGCGACATGAAGACATTGATAGCAATATGGGGGAAGTTCCCATCAGGCAACAACGGTTCTGCTTGACCCTACAATCAAAGAATATTATTATTTGGGAGAAAATCAGAGATGGGAGGAAAAAATCAAACTTGAGAAGGGAAGGGGGGACCATATAGAGAGAGGCTCGACGAAGGAAAGGGTCAAACGAAAACCTTGCCTATTTTTGAATAGTAGAGATAAAAATGAAACCCAAATGGCACACATGAAGTTACACGGTGAGCTGGGGAGAAGGATCTCTCTTCAAATGACTCTGTTGTAGAGCAGGTGAAAGAACTTATGAGTGAGTTTCAAGAGTTTAGGGTTAAAAGAGTGCAACGGTCTACCAATAAAGCCGCACCTGCTACTGCCCGCGATGTGCTCAGCGGCACGAAGACGCGTCACACCTGGCACTTCATTGCCCTAGAGCTGTCCAGGTGCGGGATCTCTTCGGACTTCGGCCGTCATGCGACATCGACCTCATCTGGACCATTGCCACCCCGATCGGCCTCGACATCAATATTTGGCCCACGGTGGCTCTCGTCCTTCTCTGGAAACTCTGGGACTCTCGTAATGCCCATGTGTTTCGCAATGAGAATAACTCTGTTATGGACACTGTTTGTATGTAACATATGATCTTATTCTTTGAGTCTTTAGGTTTAAAGACCCGGTAGTCATGGAAGCCGTCATCGCTTGGCGCCACTTTCTTTCAGCTTGATGTAACCCGTAATGTAACTCTGGCCTATGAGCTCTAATTTTAGTAATACTAGCAAAAGGGTCTGTGCACTGCAACGGGATAAGAAAACTATATGGAGGCAACCCTCTGGTTTTTACTTTGTATTCTCCTTTTCTTTTATTTCAAAACAAAGTCTCGTTTTATATAAAAGAGTTTTATTTTATTCTTCTAAAAATGCCCAAATTATTTTCATAGTTGGAGCATGATTTTAGAAGCCCAAAAGTATTTTCATTTTAGTTAACTCTTTTTCTTTTGTCTGTTGTATTTTGTTTTTTAAAACCCAGCCTTATTTAGTCGAGAGTCCTTTTATTTGTGAGAGAGGAGGCCCAACCCAGCCGGCATCTTGGGCCTTCTGCAGCCCAAGGCCCAGCCGCCCCTGCCGCCACCGAACCCTAGCGCTAGGGAGAGAGCTCCCTCGCTTGGTTCCCTCCCTCCTCCTGCCCGGCCCCACGCTCGTCTCCTCGCCAGGGCGCTTCACCCACGACGGCAGCCGCTCCCGCAGCCACAGCCACTTGGCGCGCCGCCGCCAGCCAGCCCCTTTGGGATCGAGGGGAGGAGCCCCTCGAGCACCCAACCCTGCTCGTCGCGACCTGCGCCTGTTGTCCGTCTGCCAGCCGCCGGGGATGGACGGATCCGGGGAACTTCGATGTGGATCCGACCTTCCTTGCTCTCCTCGCCACGCCGGAGCCCTGCTGCGAAGTTCACGTCGCCGCCCAGGACGTGCGAGCTCTCTGCTTCTGCACGCGCGTAGGTAGACGGGCCCAGTTTCAGGGAGGACCACGGGTTGATTTCAATAAATCTCAGGGGTTTTTTTGCAAAAAAAACATGACGTACGAACAGAAACTATTATTGGAAAGAGATTCAGGTGGGGAAGCTCTCCCTCGGTGGTTGTTAAAAAAAAAAGGCACACATGATTTTGCCGGAATAAAACTTGTGGTTCCGAGTCCCTGTCGAGCTGGTGTACTCCGTGGTAGCCTCATAGTAGTACCCGTCCCCATAACTTACGCATCCACAAAATCTGTGCCGATCAAGATCAATCGCTAAACCATGAATCTGCGATCAGGGCAACGGGCCGGCTCGTCTGCGCCGCCGCGATCTAGCGGTGGGGCAGACCGCATCAGCGCCCTCGCCGACGAACTGCTCCTCCTGGTCCTCGCCCGCCTCCGCTGCGTCCGCACCGCCGCGCGGGCCAGCGTCCTCTCCAGCCGGTGGCGCGGCCTCTGGACCCGCCTCCCGTCGTTCGTCTTCCGCGACGTCGCCCTGCCCGCCCTCGCAGCGGTTCTCCACCGCGTGGCCTCCGACAACGTGGTGTCCCTCTCCCTGCTCGACATTGACGTCCCCCAGCGAGACAGGTCGCCCAGCTGGGCGGCGCCGCACGGCAGGGTCTCCTCGTTGCTGTGCGCCGCCGCACGGCTCTCGCCGGAGCGGCTCGTCCTCGCCCTCCCGTGGGACGCGGCCGCGCCGCACGAGAAGGTCGAGCTGCCGCGGTTCCAGCGCGCCACCTCCATCACGCTCTCTACGCCATCCTTGGTGATCCTCCGCGCGCGGGCCGTGGGCCAGCTCTCGGCGCTTACAACGCTCGTACTCTCCGGCTGCACCGCCGACGCCCTCGACGACCTGGTCCCCCGCTGCCCGCGCCTGCGCGTGCTCAGGTTCTCCGGCACAGTTGCCTGCTACACCGGCATCACCGTCGACACTATCATGGTCTGCTCGCGCTCGCTGCAGGAGCTCGTGCTCAACGTGGAGGGCCACACAAGGGTGCGCGGCATCGTGGTCGCAACACCCATGCTGGAGCAACTAACCGTGGCCTCCCGCGTCGGAGACAACCTCTGCGTCTCCGTCCTGGCGCCCATGGCGGGCAATGTCTCATGGCACTGCCGTTACGGCAGCGAGTCACCGGGGTTGGGAAGCTGGACGCTTGAGAGAGTGAGCTTGGTGATGTCGCCGCCGGCGACACGACTAGCTCCAGTGCTGCAGATACAACTACTCAAGGTTTGTTTGTCACCTCACCTCTGGCTTGAGTCCCTTACACGTACATTATTACTTATCAATTGACACTGAGTAGTTTTATGATCGATGGAACTATATATTTGCTCGAATCTGCACTTGTGCTGCAGCACAGGGACCGTTTCTCGGATTGGTTGTCGATGCAAGATACCTTTGCGGGTGAAGTGGAGAAACATCTGCAGATGCAGGTTGCAGCCGATTTATCTGTCTTCGACTTGGAGCTGCATCTTGCACCTTTGGGCCATGTCTATGGAGCACTCGCGTCTTTCTTCCTCGGGATTCATAGGATTCGTGACGCCATACATAGGCTCAAGGTTGTCCTGCCAGAACCCAAGTTACACACGGTAAGTAATTGTGATTTATATATCCTCTCTCCACTGTAATATGCTTGTTCAAAGGATCAGTTGTTCTCACATGCATTGTACATATAGTAATTCTTGCTTATGCACCAATTCATCATTCATAGGACAAGGTGAAATGCGAAGAAGAATATTGCGGCTGCGAGCCCGACGACGACTGGACATGCCAAACTATCACGGTGCCGGAGCTTGAAGAAGTGGAAATCGACGGTTTTCAAGGTGACGACCACGAGTTTGAGTTCCTCGAACATCTATTAAGATGTGCGCCGATGCTTACAAGAGTGATCCTAAGGGTATCGGGTGAGAACACGGGTACTAATGACGCAAAAGTTCACGACTTCTCCATGGAGCATCCTTATGTGGAATGCCACTATGTTGGGCACAGCTAGGAATCAGACTACTGATTCCTAAGCATCCATCAGACTAGGATTCTACCGTTAGATATACAGAGTCTGGATCGTTGGATTTCTCCCACAAACTGTGCACCTGAGGTTATTTCCCGCTAATGCAGCCATTAATTGCTTCCTAAAGGAAAGTACTCTCCCGAAAATCACTCATGAAATAACTGCTTCCAGTTTATTTTTCACTGCTGTGTATCATTCCCTCTTATTTTCGTGAGAATATATCCACAATATTTTTGTTTCAGTAAAGTTTGCTTCCCATGCAGTTGAGATTTTTTTCCGTGCACAATATGTATCTAAAAGTTTGAGTTCGTATGATTTAGTCTTGAATAACTGCCGCCAAGAATCACGTCTGATTTTTTGAACTAAGTTAGTTTTTCCTATTATTCACCAATATCACAACACATCGCTCGTTCTTCTATGTGATTTGTATGACCTGAAAAATTTCTACCAGCTCTTTAATTTGGTGGTAGCCTTTTAGATAACATATCCGGGCTTCATATTTTCATAAACATGTTTCCGAAGACCTACAGATTTGCTTCCTTGTACTCACGACTATTACAATGCTTCCTATTTTTATTTGGAATGTTTAAACATGCTACAAACGTGCTTCCCACCTCCTTTGGTTACTACCATTATGATCATGCTGCAAGAGCTCATAATTTAAATTTCTTACGTTAATACAAATCATTTATCAATCAGAATTTGAAATGTCACATTGTACACAATTGTCAGTTTGACCTAAAAAATTCTTAGTTTCTTGCATTAGTATTGTTTGCTTCAAAAACCATACAACAATGCGACTTTGCATAAATATTTTCAGCTTCCACAAACCACGTCTTGGAACGAGGGCTCTCCGTCGTGGCTTGGGCCCTTTAGAAACACCGTATGGCAACTCCTGCAGAATCAAGGTGTATCAAGCTATTTCATGATGAAAAAGCCATGAACTGAAATTAAAAAGTGTCAATCAATCAGCTAACACAAACATCTCTAATATGTAAGAATGTTCAATAATAATATTATAGCAGCATTTGTGAAGAAGCATGACCGGCAAGAAACATAGGATTGACTGTGGGCATCATGCATGAGAAATAAACAAGAGTATGAAGTATGGTTTTAAACCTCAACTAGTAGGAATCATACAGATGTGCTATCACAATATGGCTCATTTAAATTGGAAGCATGGACATTTGGAAATGAAAACCAACAAGGACTGCGACCAAAATGAGGATGCATGTCTATATGACCTAAATTCAAAATTCTTAAAACTTGGTTGAGAGATGGAAGCAATTATCTAGACAGACGAAGCATGTATAGTATGATGTGGAAGCTAAATAAGTAGAAAGCATGAAAAAGTGGTGTAAACAACTCATCTTGATAGGAAGCATATACAATGAAAAAATGGAAATAAACTAACAGTGCCACAAAGGTCGAAGCACACAGGTATGAAGCTACAAAGTAAAATAGAGGGTGCATTATTAGTTTCAGGTGGAAGCATGAAATTTTGGAAAAAGGAAACAATTGAAACAATTGTTTTTCCAGTGACTACGGATGCATATTTTTCGAAGCTCTCTATACAGGAAGCAATGAAGCAACCAGTCAGGCATTTCCAGGCGACCAGCCGGGCATGCTCCCAGAATCTATTTGACATATGCTTGGAACAAATAACTGTGTGCAGTGTAATAGAGAATCACACACGGTTAGTACATGAAAACTATGTGAAAATCATCACACACAATTAAAACCAGAAAATTGGCTGGAACAAGAAATGCCATCGGATCAGAAATCGGAGACAAGGACACCATATCCCTAGCTAGAACCACCACGGCAGGGAGTGTTGCACCCATCACCAGACCCGAAGGTGACCTGGACGCCGCCAGATGCACCACCGCTAACAACCAGCACCACCAACGCGACTCGTTGCACGCACCGGAGCCACCACCAACACCACGGTCCAGCTGATCAGGGCAGGGAAAGGATGCGCCGACGCCAGCACCAACAAAGCCAGCGAAGGAGAAGGCATGGCCGGACCGAGAGCCATGGGGAGGAGCAGCCGACAGTGGTAGGTCGTTGAGTTGAGAGGTGCTGGAGGAGGTGGAGCTCGGGTATGTACACGCCGCACCGGGGCCAACAACGACGGTCGAGAGAACGAGGACGCAGCCGACGGATCCACCGCCAGCCGGGGGAGAAGCTGCTACGGGAGTTGCGGCAAGAGTCACGACAGATGAGCCACCGGTGCGGTGCGGCGCGGCAATGGATTTGCGATGCGAGGGGAGGAGGAGCGCTGCCGCGCGAGGCCGTCGCCCACCAGGAAACGGGGAACAGGGTGGGATTCTGGGGCAATTAATTCGGCACAAGGAGTTATTAGGGGAGAGCGTGGATGCGAAAATTAGGGGAGTACTTTGGAAAGTTCGCACAGAAATTTTACTGCGTCTACAGCCGTGAGATCCAACATAGATCAATGGTCCGTGGGCGGTCTGGCGACTACCCTCTGATCAGACGTCTGGAGGTTAGTGTTTCCCCACTATGTTGTATCTTCGGATCATGTATGTGTGCCTCCTGTTGAGTAAATAGGCAATTTTTCGAATAGATTAATCCATGAAATAATTACTAACATGATATTGACTAGATTCATGACATACTGATCACGGAGCAGACTAGCAAATACTACGCAGACTAACAAATACTACGCATATAGCAAAACCATCACACATATAGCTAGTACTACTAGGGTTAAAATAAACAGGAACGGGATAAACGAATTATACCCTCGGCTCAGCTCATTCCCGCCACCCGTGACGAGGCATGGCGAGGCGGGCGACGGAGGAGGAGTGTGCGAGGGTCTGTTCTCTGCTCACTCTCCAATAGCATGTAGAAAAGAGACCCTTATAAAGGGGTCCAACTTCTTCTCCACTAGCGGGGTGGGACTAGATTTCCCACCATCACCTTGTCATGCCACCACCTACATGGGCCCTTGAAGATTTCTGAATTCTGTTATTGGCCTAAAGCCCACCACAAATTACAACAATCCCCCACCAGATCTCAAGGACACATCGTGTTCCTTCGTTCTAATCACTGTTTTGATATACCAGCATTTCAGTGAAGACCTGTTAAGGTTGAGCTTCACCTAGAACAAACAGCTACACCCCTTTACAACTGAAAAATGGACTATGCCTTGAATGTCAGTTTGGTGTAAAGAAGCTTCACCACAAGTCTTACTACTACTAGGCTACCGAGGGCTGGCCCCTTGGATGGAGCATGTTAGTCACACTCCTGGCCTATTCATGAGTTTACTAGATATCACCCCAATCTCATAGACTGTGACCAGCAGTCGGGCTCATATAGGTGTGTTCCTCCAAAGATCGCTCTTTAGGACAGCATCTTGCTTACACATAAGCTTTAGAACACATTAAGACAGTAGTCATCCTACCATACAGTATCCGAGAGCATTGCATCTCCAACAGAGTGAGTTAGTAAAGTTACTCTCCTCAGTTCACCATTGGCTTGTTTTCCCAGGTCCTACTTCACCGGATCTCCGATCATATAGGTTGGGTTACTGCCATGGCAACTCATGTGGGTCTCATACCCATCTCCCTCGATGCACTATCTCTCACAACATGTGATAGCCCTTTAGTAAAGGGATCTGCCAGATTCTTAGCCGTTTGGATGTAATCCAACGCTATCACTCAGGAGTTTCTCAAATGTCTGACAGATTTCAATCTCATTCTTATATGTTTGTCGGACTTCATATTGTCCTTTGAACTCTTCACTTTGACAATAATTGTCTGATTATCGCAGTTCATAAGGATAGCCGAAACCGGCTTCTCAACCACGGGTAAGTCCATCAAAAGATCTCGAAGAAATTCCGCTTCGACACCAAATGTGTCTAATGCTGTTAATTCTGCTTCCATTGTCGATCTCGTTAAGATCGTTTGCTTGCAAGACTTTCAGGAAACAGCACCACCTCCAAGAGTAAATATATACCCAGTAGTGGCCTTCATACCATCAGCATCAGAGATCCAATTCACATCACTATACCCTTCAAGTACCGATGGGTATCCCGTATAGTGAAGTCCGTGGTTGACAGTACCTTTTAGGTAGCGCATAATTCTTTCAACGGCAAGCCAATGAACATCGCCCGGGTTGGCAACAAACCAGCTAAGTTTGTTCACAGCAAACGTGATGTCAAGCCTCGTTGCGCTAGCTAGATACATAAGTGAACCTATAATTTGTGAGAATCCCAATTGATCTATAGTTGTGCCTTTGAACTTTCGAATCAGCACACTAGGATCATATGGTGTTTGAGAAATTTTGCAGTCTGAATATCCAAAACGACTCAAAATCTTCTCAACATAGTGGGATTGCAGAAGTGTAATCCCACCCTCATCATCTCAAAAGCTTGATGTTCAAGATAACATCAGCCACCCCAAGGTCCTTCATCTCAAAGTTTTGAGACAGAAAAGACTTAACCTCCTCAATCACTTTGAGGTTGGTTCCAAATATCAGTATGTCATCAACATACAAGCACAATATAACTCCTTCGTCCCCACCATGGCGATAGTATACACACTTGTCAGCTTCATTAACAACGAAGCCAACAGATGTCAGAGTTGTATTAAACTTCTCATGCCATTGCATAGGTGCTTGTCTCGGACCATATAAAGATTTCAGCAACTTACGCACCTTTACTTCCTGACCTTCTATCACAAAGCCATCTGGTTGTTGCATATATATTTCCCCGGTTAGCTCTATTTCAGAACAGTCGTCTTAACGTCCATTTGATGAACGAGAAGACCATTCGAGGCTACCGACGAGAGTAGTACTCAAATGGTGGTCAGTCTAGCCACAGGTGAATAAGTATCAAAGAAATCTTCTTCTTCTTCTTTCTCGGCATTGCCCTTGGCCACAAGCCTAGCCTTGTACTTCAATCGTACCATCGGACCTAAGCTTCCTTTACGGACCGTAGGTATGAGCTCGGCTCGGCTCATTCCCGCAACCCGTGACGAGGTGTGGCGGGCGGCGGAGGAGGAGTGCGCGAGGGCCTCTTTTCTTCTCACTCTCCAATAACATGCAGAAGAGAGACCCTTATAAAGGGGTTCAACTTCTTATCGACTAGCGGGATGGGACTAAACTTTTCACCACCACCTTGTCATGCCACCACCTACATGGGCCCTTGGATATTTCTGAAATTCTCTTATGGGCCTAAGGCCCATCACAGATTTCAACACCTAGAACGATTAATAATAATAATAATAATAATAATAATAATAATGATGATGATGATGATGATGATGATGATTATCATTTTCATTTCCAAGAAAGGAAATTATGACGTGAGGGGTTTTAAAAATCTCAAGAATGTTGTACCTAGTCCAAGTTCCTCTGCTTTTTAGGAAACTTTTCAAGTCAGTCAAACTATCTATTCTGTTTTCTTTGTGGATTAAAAATAACAAGCTCGCTTGTTCTATGATTCTTTTTTTTAACCCTCAAGCATCTTTTCTCTTATATTTCACAAGAACCACAAAAAAAACAAGTATATACTGGTTGGCGTTTACAAGCAAACGGATCTGATAATATAGGCATGGATCATCAAACAAGGACAAACTTATTATGAGACCAAACCACTCAACATCACATCTTCATTTGCCTTCTAATTATCTATTAAACATTCATTCATTTTGCCCGTTCCCTCACTAACTCTTTGGTGAATGTTGCGATATGGCTTTTTTCTTCCCACCACGAGCTTTTTTATCTCCATCGCGCTTCCACCATCCACCACATGCATCATATTTTGTACACCCTCTGTAAAGAAACATAAAAGCGTTTAGATCATTAAAGTAGTGATATAAACGTTGTTATCTTTCTTTACAGAGGGAGTATAACTTTGTGCACTAACCCATGCTCATATCACCATGAAAATAAGTTGTCACGAGTTCGACACACTAATAGTAACAAGAATAGTGAATGTGTGATATAGAACCTTGATGGAATTTATCCTGCATATCCAACGTCACTGTGAGAATTAGCATTTGTTGTGCCACTACTATCGGGCTCTCTTGTCGACTTTGTGTCCAACCATGAACGAGTCACATTCTCTTGTTTTTTTTCCATCTCCTTGCGGGTTGTCTATGCCCATCCTCTTATCAGCTTTGCATCCGCCCTTTATCAAATCAAATTCTTATCCATGTGGTAATGGTTTCCAAAAGAGGACAGACCATATTACATATGTGAAGTAAATAGTTACAAGCGATAAATGTATCAAATAGAAAACAACTTTTTGTTGATTCTCATTCACGAACTCACAAAATCAACTCTGCCGAGATAGCTAATAGATTCAAACACTCACTAGTGGAATCGATATGGACATCGAGTGCAGGAACACTCGACAAAGGGATGAAAACACTCGGTAAAGTCTTTGTCGGGAGTTTCCCTCGGCGAAGCCCACCCGACGTACACTTCTCGGGAAAACAAAAATTCAAACAGAAGACTATCAAGATGTTTGCATCCAAAGTATGACGCTCCAAAAAAACTTGGATGTTGCCTCAAGTAATTCTAGCCATCTATCATCCAAAGATCGAGCATGATGGAATAGTTTTAATCGTTAAATTTTACCATGTGCTATAAAATAGATATTTATTAATCGATTTAGATGACTTTAAATTTTTAATATTATGATCCGAGTCTACCAAACAAATACTTTTGTAGAAAGAGGACTATGGCTGGAGGATAATTCAAGGAAATTGGCTCCTGTCATCCCCTATCTCCTCGGGGCTTGAAATACCCCTATGCCAACCAAATTATTGGATATTATGATTGGTTACCTAACAGTCATAGGTGGTATGTGTCCAAGGTGATGTCATGATTCAAACTTCAAATATATCGTCTTTACACATATGTGAACGTTTCTCGATACAAATGAGATCATCATACTCATCTACTTTCCCTAGTCGATCAAATAATGAGTTATGAGAGATTAGCTAACTCAACTAAATTCCCTAGTCCATCCCCTCCAATAAAAAATAACCAACTCAACTAGCCGATACACCATGCAACACACAGATCGAGTAAAAATACAAGCCTCCAACAAAAAAAACTTATCGAGTATCTTTACCTAATAATAAAGAGGTTATCGCTTTCGTCGGAAAACCCATCGAGGTGATTTTATAAAAAAGTCTTTACTGTTTATGACATTAAACTCGTAGTATATATTAAATATTTTTTTAAATACTCATATCTTTTAAACCGTAACTCCAAATTTAACATATTATACATGAAATTTGATTAGAAAAATATGTAGAATTTAAATATGATATTATTTTATCTGTTAAACGTTTAATAAAAATACTATCTAGGGTGCAATCTTAATAAATAAGTCATTATTCGTCTTTCTTTCATACCGGTACTCATCCGGATTGGGGATGAACACGTCAACAAAATCAAGATTAGAGATGAAACTGAAGGTCACTTGACTGATTCTTTGTACGTATTAAATCTACATGCAAACCGTGTTAAAATAGAAGACCTGTGAAATTTTGAACTGCATTTTTGTAGGATAAGACCATCTTTATTTGTATCGTAACTATAAATTCTCAAATTATAGACTTTTTTATAAATTAAGAGCGTGTGCCGTGTGGTATTTCTTTCTCCCGTTGCAACGCATGAGCCCTTTTGCTAGTTGTACTAAAAAGGACTTCTAGAGTATCATCATGAGAAGCAGAACAACCAAGCAGCCTTTTTTTTAGTCGAACAAGCGGCACTTCAAGTTCCTATTCCGGTAGTGGGCCGATCCATCGAGATCCCATTAATCGTCACGGATCCAACAGAAAATTGGCCCACGATCCATCAACCCGTGGCTGCAGCAGGGCAACGCAGCGGGAATTTCCTGTTCGCCGCTCTGTGCGAAGCGTTATCGCGGGGCTTCGCAAAGGAGCGGAGCAGAGCGATTTTAAAAGGACTGGCCCATTTAGCGGTTTTGCAAACCTTAGAGTTTTGCAAACCTTAGAGTTTATAACCCTTTTTTTCAGTTTTGGGAAAATCTAGAAGGTTCCGTGGACCGTTTTTTTTTCTTTTTTTTTCTTTATTCTTTTCTGTTTCTTTTTAAAATTTTCTGTTTTTGTTTCAAAAAATGTTTTTTGCATTTTCAAAAAATGTTCTTGATTAAAAAAATTTGTATGTTCAAAAAATGTTCTTCAAATTCTAAAATTGTCCACAATTTATAATTTTGCTCATGAATTTAATATTTATTCATTTTATAAAATTTATTTACAATTCAAAAAATATTCTCAGTTTCAATATTTGTTCGCAGATTAAAAAAATGTTTATAATTTTATAATTTTTCTAAAAATTCGAAAGATGTTCTTATTTTCAAAATTTATGAGCAGATTCAAAAAATATTCACAATTTTCTAGTCTTGTTTACGGATTTGAAATTTGTTGATGTTTCAAGATTTGTTCAAAATTCAAAAAACGTTCGTGGTTTCAAAATTGAAAAAATGTTCACACTTTTATAATTTTGTTCATGAATTTTAAATTTGTTCATGTTTTAATATTTGTTCACAATTTGAAAATTGATTGTGGTTTCAAAACTTGATCACATATTCAAAAAATGTTCAAATTTTGAAAAAACTTTCCCATTTTCAGAAAAAATTGAAATTTCACAAAATGTCCGTGTTTTCAAAAAATACCTTCAATTTCAAAAAACCAATCACAATTTTCAAATTTTGTTCATGAATTAGAAATATGTTCCTGTTCTTTTAAAATTTGTTCACAATTCATAAAATGGTCACACTTTTATAAAAAAAAATCAGGAATTTGACATTTGTTTATGTTTTAGAAAATTTGAAAACTCTTCACAGTTTCAAAATTTGTTCGTGGATTCGAAAAATATTCACAGTTCGAAAAATGTTCCCATTTTCATATTTTTGTTTCGAAATTCCAAAAAATGTTCATGTTTCAAAAAATGCTCTCATTGTTCGCGCTTCCGAATTTGTTCAGGATTTTCTAAAATTGTTCTCGGTTTCAAAATTTGTTCTTAAGATTCAAAAAATGATCATGATTTAAATTTTTGTTTTTGCCTCTAAATTTGTTCGGGTTTTGCCAAAATTGTTTTCTGTTTCAAAATTTGGTACTCAAGATTCAAAACATGTTCGTAATTTCAAAATTGTCCGCGCTTCTAAATTTGTTTGGTGTTTTTAAAAATTGTTTTCATTTTTTAAAATTTGTTCTTAAGATATAGAAAATGTTCGTGCTTCTATATATTGTTCACTCTTCTAAATTTATTCATGATTTTTGAAAATTATTATGTAAATTCGAAATATGGTTTTGCTTCAAATACAAAAAGAAAAAGGAAAAGGAAAGAAAAAAGAAAATAAGCAGAAAAAGGAAAAAATAACAGAGAACAAAAGCAAAGCTGGGCCGGCCCAGTCGGGGCGCCCACCTGTGCTGTGCAGGACTCCCTGGCGCAAAGAGCCGCGGGTAGGAGCTCCCAACGCAGCGGTCGTCTTTCTTTTAGTATATATAAGCCAATTCATCTATAGTCTAGATGGAGCTGAAAACAATGGCTTACAAGGAGCTTGATAGATAGGCAAGAATTCATGGCAACATCTTCAAGGAGCATCCTACTACGGAATGCAATCATGTTTTATCATCCGATTATGCATCGAGGCTTATGTTTAGGAAGATGCAAAAAAACATTTAAGTTTCATCCATCAATGATGCACGACCTTTTAGTTTAAAGAGGCAATTTGAATTGAAACCCAAGAAGGAAACAAGATAGTCCCTCCGATCGATACAAATTGTCACTGATTTAGTACATATTTTCTTCCGAGGGCCATAAGAAAATCAGCAAGAATGCAGGACAATGATAATCCATGCTATGGCATTCATTAGTTAATAACACTGGCTTGCACTGCTCTCAAGTTTCCCAGCCAGATCCCTCACACTCTCACATAACTGAAGGTTTCATCAGTCATCGGTTCATGATCATCAGAAACTGTTCTAGTCAGCGACACGAAAGCTCGAAAAAAGACAAAAAGTTCAAATAATCTAAAGCGTTTTACTTAAAAACAACCGGTTTAGCAGTGCGCGGGTCACATGTTCCACGAGTACGCGCCGCCTCCCTGCTGCTCCTCCAAGAACAGCCCGCTCTCCGCGAGTTCGCTGCTGATGAGATGGTCCAGCTCGGGCACCTCGTGCATGGACTCCGCCTTGGGACTCACCGGGTTTCCACCGGAAGTAGCCACAGCAGCAGCCGGGTTGCTGCTCACCGACTTGAAACTGCTGCATCGTTGGACCATGCCGGCTGCGCTGTTGATTAGATTGCTGGGCCCCGTCGTACTCGCTGGAGGGGCGCCCTTCGCGGCTCCACTATTCATGTCATGTGCCTCTCCACTAGCAGGGCTGTTGGTGATCACGGCTCCCGCGCTGGTAGGCTGCTGCTGCTGTTGCACCATTATGCGGTTGTTGCTACTCTTGGCTTCTTGCAGCAGCTGCTGGATGAGGTGCTGCTGGTACTGTGTACTCACACCAGCCCCAAAACTGTTCTGCTGATGCTGGGGCATAGCTTGCTGGAACGACATAGGATGCTGCTGGAACTGGCCAAGCTGACCCGCACGGAAGGATCTAGACACATCCAGCTGAACGCCATTGTGCATTCCTGTGGAGCCTTTAAACATACTTGATGCCTCCTGCTGAAGCAAACTCTGGTTTGAGCTCGAGCTCCTAGCCATATTCTGGTAATTGTTTAGTGCCGCCACATTCTGTGATGCCTCCTGCTGAAGCTGGTTTGCGCTTGAGCTTCTAAGCATATTCTGGTAATTGTTTAGCACCGCGGCATTCTGTGACGCCTCCTGCTGAAGCAAACCCTGGTTTGCGCTTGAGCTTCTCAGCATATTCTGGTAGTTGTTTTGTGCTGCGGCATTCTGCGGACTGCTACAAATGGTACTGGCACCTGGGGCCTCGTTATTATTCCCATGGGTGCTCATTTCCATGCTGGTCCCCTTTGCCTCGTGCATGTTCTGCATTGTAAGCTTTGGCCCCATTTGTCTGGGATAGTTCTTCAGGCTCTCTGCAGATTTACATGCAAACCATTATGCAATTTAAACCACAGATCACTGGGTCAAAGCAGGAAGGGCTACACATGAGCATTAGAACATTGCTGGATCTTCTATGGAAAAAGAGCGTCTGCTTTCGAAAGAAACAATCCAATAGTATAATTTGTTCTACAGTCTGGTGCAAACTACAGACAAATCATTGGTCATGAAGAAACTGTTTTAGGGAAACTTAATTCAGCACCCAGGTGAACACTTAAGATGATGCTGATTGATGAACGTGCATGGTCTCATACCTATAGGACCAAGCTTGTTCTTGTGGCTGAACTCAATTAAGTCCTTCATGTTATTCACCACCTCTGATATCTGAGAAGAGCACACAAGCAATCACAACATACTGTAAATGAAGTCATATAAGGAATAGAAGCATCCAATAATAACCAAGTAAAAGATCAAAAGTACTTTTCAGATAATATCGAGGGAAGTGATGGATAAATGCTACAAAGGGGACTCTAATTACCTGCAAGCAGCGAACATATCTTTTAGAAAGCCCATGTTCATTTAAGCTGTGGCGGTCTAGATTTTTCGCTAATTGTTCTGATGCTGACACAAACCTTTGAGAACAAAAAACACATCCTCACATTGATTAGAATATAACAGAAAGTTAGCTCTTAGACAGAATGAAATACATATTTCTGTGCTTTATAATGCCAAAAGGAACTGTAAGAAGCAAATGAATGATATAGCGATGCATGTTAGGTTTACTAACAAGTTGCAAATGGCTTCTGCATCATTGGCCGATACCCCAGCAGGCCCACTTTCATTGGTAGCAGCTTGATACTTCTGGGCAATTTGAAGCAGATGATTAACCTGGTAAACAACAGAAGCATGTACGTAAGAAAATATAAAGGTGCCAAATTTAAACCATATACAGTCTGCAGACTGGTCTTTCATAATTGCCTGGAGCTGGAAAGCAGAAGCTACACGATAGAAGACTGAAATTGCCAAAAATACAAGCTTTAAAGTAACAAAGATGTGGTATCCACACTTTGAACCTTGAAGCAGCAGATGAGGAAAAGAAAACAGTTTCACTCTGCTAAACAACTTAAGTTCCTCAAAACATAGACAAAACAAGAAATAGCTTGTACCAATAATGATTCCAAAATTCAGCAGCCATAACACATAATAGCTAAATTCATGTAGTCAATACATATTAAAAAAAAAGATCTACACAGAGCCTGTTCTGCACAAAGAACCGGTACTCTTAGACAGCTGGTTGAAAACACACTAGTCTTGGCTCGTTCTTGTCAGTACTACCAAGCATTTCATTAATTAGAATCTGGCGCTATTAGCTCAACATATATAATGGTAGCTATTTAGTAAGTTGACAAAATGCAATATGGAGGTATACCACCCATAGTACCATTGTTTTGCACAAAGTCGTAGAAAAGAAACAATACCAGATTACCACTATCTTGTAGCATAGAAAAGACGCACACACACACAAAAAAAAAACTAATCTTGGCCACATAGATCAATATTACGCATATGAAATACCATATTAACATTCTGCAGACTAAAGCAAAATAAAAGCTGCTAGTAATACATGGGATTTCAGGAGAAGAAACCAGCTCATTCTACAAAGAATAAGCAATGTGCGGCTCAATATGAGCAGTACTACTCTTCGACTTCCTTCGTTATTTCTGACATTAGTTCATCATTGTAATCCTCAAACGAGCCATCATATTTACTAACTGCCCCATCCTCCACAACCCATATCTGGGTCATGGCTAACCAAGACCACACCTCCAGTGAATTCATCCAGAGCAACTGCCAGAGCATCAATATTTTGCATGTCCAAGTGATTTGTAGGCTTGTCCAGCCGGAGAATGTGAGGGTGTGATTATCACACAGATTCAGATTTATAATTAAGTACACATTTGCTACTTGCTACGCAAGTAAAATATATATAGAGAGAGAGAGAAATGTCAAACAAAAGAACAGAAGATTTCCAAATGCACAAACAGGAAGAACGTCTAATACCTGCGGTGCTAAAAACCTGCGAGTGATATACTCGTCATGCCGTCGTGAACAGAACTCCCAAGACATAATCTGCATAGGCGGCAATGAGCAGATCAGAATGGTCCTTGTTTGGACCTCATTTGTAACATCCAGATGCTCACTAATGGTCCACAAATAAGGCACCCAAGACATGGGTGCCATGGCATGGGCAAGCTACTACTACATCTAGCAACATACCTTTAGTTCCGGAGTGAATATTATTCTCAGTTGCCCCTCGTGCGTAACATGTAGATGATCATAGATACTCTTCTGAACAACTTTAGTATGCTCTAGGAGAAGTAATCCGTTGGGCAACCGGAATTCATTGGGCACGTCGAGGAATAGATATTCATCTACAACACCATGGTCAAATCGAATTTGACAGAGTCTAGGAAGTATTTCGTGGGTAGCCTCTGTAAGATGGATATAAGAAATGAAAAGGAGTAAGCTCAAAGAGGCATTTTGATATAAATACAGAATATTAACTAACATATGTAACAATTAAAGTACAAGTTAGGCCGCTGGTATACTTCCGATTTGAACCGTCCACAAATATTTTTATACTATATTAACAGCCTCCAGATTACTACTTAATTTTTTCGCAAAAAAAAATATTACTACTTAATTTTTAGCCTACGAACTTCTTTTTTCTTCGGAGATGTTTATGGCAGAAATAAGTCAAGATATACCTAAAAAAAATAGGTGACTTATATTTTAGATATGGTTTTTTTCATATGTGAGTATATACTATACAAAACATACGATATGTAAATGCGCGTTGCACACGCACATGTGTGTTTTCTAATCTATGAGAATAACACGCTAAAGGAGCAAAACAGGAAGAGCCCAAAAAAGAGATGTTAAGGTGTTCACCAAAAAACAGGAGGAGCAAAGTGCAGGACTACATAAACAAAATGTTGCTGTAGAAGAAATGCAATGCCAAAACCACAGACTGCAACACTACCATCTTTCCAAGAGTGCGCTTTTCATTCGTGAATGTGTCCCACAACCCCTTATGATAAGGTGTTATGTGCAGCCAAAGAAAATTATAGCATGCTTGAGTAGCACAACCTATATAAGTTAGCATGCTTAACTGTTTTCGCACGAACTACAAGAATACTGAATTTGGTGACTATTACAGAATAATACCATAAGAGATCAGCATTCATTTTCAAGAAGCAGATATGGAGAAGGGTCGAGCAAACTTAGTCAGAAATCAACTTACCATATCCTTTCCCAGTATGTGTATTACAAATATCACAACGCCATGTATCCTGTAACAAAGAGAAATATGACCATGTGATAGATGATTTCATAGATACTCCCTCCGTCCGAAAATACTTGTCACAGTAATGGATGCATCTAGATGTATTTTAGTTCTAGATACATCCATTTTTATAAATTTGTGCGACAAGTAATTCCGGACGGAGGGAGTATCATGTAACATCAAAGGATAACTACCCTTGCTATTGACCATATATGCAGATTAGACACAGAATCGGCTTTATCAGCTTACAATGGATTCATTACATGGAACATATTTTACAATCATATTAATTATTGCATGAAAGATTACAATAGCCATTGCCTGCTAAGAATCAAGTATAGTGTTCCTCACTACCAACAAAGATACTTGATAATCAAGCAGTGTTCAATGATCCTATGAGACCCTTAAGGAGATGTTAAATAACTTTATTTTGAACGTCGATATGAAAGTGATGTTGTACATGGCAAGTTTCGAGTATTCAAGGGAAATTTCGGGTGAAAACTGTTAACTAACCCGAGCTGTCTGCGGAATAACAACCGGAGAATTCCCTCTTTTTTCATATGACGACACACACCATCTTTCTCTTGCTTGTGGTGCAAAATATTCATCAATAAGCTTCCTCCAGTATGTTATGGGATTATTCTACAAGACAGTATGTGAGTAAACTGATCTTTCAATGGCTCGTGTCTTCTAATCAATGTATATATTGAAGAGACTCTCACCTCTGGACGCTGACGCTTATGATACAAATACTGCATTAACCTTCGAGAACAAAGCCCGCTCTCGACAGGAGTCCTAACAGGCCCAGGTAGTTGCATCCCAGGCTGTGCTAGCGGCGGCCTCAACTGCGGCTGTCGAGGTATGCCAATTTGAGATTGCTGGATCTGAGGAAATTGTTGCGACAACTGATGCTGCTGTAGATGCTGAATATGTGCCAGTTTCTGCTGCCGGATTAATGCTTGAAGCTGTGGGTTATGTTGGCCCTGGAAATGAAGAGAACTCTGGCCTTGGAGCAGCTGCTGAATCAAGTGCTGTTGCAGGATATCATCTTGCCTAATATCAACCCTTGGCTTCTTCTGACCATGAAATGCACCATCAGCCTCAATCCCAGGTTGCGATGTTGCACTAGATGATCTCCGCTTCTGCATCTGCTCTTGAGGTGGACTTTGCTGCATGGTGGACCCATCAATGACTGACGAGCCAGATATGTTATTGGATGAAAATGACATCGGTGAGGAAGGAAGGCGCATGAATGAATCAGCATTCATGCTTGTGCTATGCTGAAACTGGGCACCTCCAGAGAGTGATGAGTTGCCATCGGTCACCAAAGAGCTAACACCAATACTTGGCCCAGAGGAATTTGCAGAACTAACTGGAATGCTACCATTCATGTCCCTGGGAACAAGTCCAAGATTGAAGTGTGGAGCCACAGACATGGAGATCACCAGTGTTGCAACTCAACCATCACCTTGTAGAATCTTGATTATTGAAAAAGAACACCACTCGATGGGTGCTACTGAGGATCTTCGGATATTTTAGCTGGAAAATAAAAATGTGTGATTATCAGTAAATATTTGGAAGCCACGCAAGATAACAAGGAAGCTGTCAACATAAAAAAAAATCTCAAAGCAGACAGTCTATGAACAAACAGCTCAACAATGTCCTGATTCTAATTTTTAGATCTCAATACTAGAGCAGGCTTGTGTTCTCCGTACATTAGATACCAGACTAGCTGACATAAAAATGAAGTGCTGATCAGAGCTAACAGGTGAAATACATTAATTTGAACTTCCAGAAGGAATTCCAATTATGCAACCAATGTCAAACAATTCACAGAAGAACGATAGTAGACATAAAACAAGGCAGAAGAAAGATAAAAAAATACAAAAATCTTAAATTTGAGCTACAAACCAACCCGCAGATACAATGAAACCCAGCAACACACAGTTTTGAATCGGTAAGTAGCATCTACAGGACGATCAAGTTTATCCAAATCAAGCCTAGGAAGCAAAGCTTAACACAAACATTCAGTCGCAACTTAGCACTAATTTACAACACTCTGTGGCGTAATGCACTTATAAAACTAGTATTTTTTATTAAAAAAAAAAAGAGGGGACATGAGAACAAGAAGGAGCTGAAACTAGATGCACACACAAAAGACAGATCCCTCCAACAGCTAAAGTGCTAGAATAATAGTCTCCCACCAACACCCTGAAGAATCTTGATTGTTGGCATCGAGCATAGTTAACTAAAATTAACACCGTGATGGAGTACTATTTATTTTAAAGAAAAACAAGAGGGGATATGAGAACAAGAAGTAGATGGAACTAGAAGCGCACAAGAGACAGATCCCTCCAGCAGGCTGAAGCGCTGGAACAAGATTCTCCTGCCGCACAACACAAGCTACAGATAATGAACGCGGAACAGCCTCGCCGCCTCCACCAACTCCGCCATCCGCACTGAGCGGGCCGGACGTACGTGAATCCCCAAATCTTTCCTCCCCGAGCCGCCGCCGCGTGTAAGTAAAACCCTAGCCGAGCTCGGCCGGCGCGGACGCAACCCACCCCAGACGGAGGGCGGGAGACTCCCGAACAGAATCCACCCGGTGGCCGGCCGGGAGCTGCATTGGGGGGGAGCCGGGGCCCCTCTCCCCGGACCAAGAAAACGCAAAAAGGAAGAAAAGAAGGTCCCCCCGCCGACGCCGGCACGCCCGAGCAAACACGAACCCACGCGGCAATAGGAGCGCGGGCGGAGGGGCCGGAGCGGCGGACGAGGAGCGGGGGAAAGGGCATCACCTCCGCCGGCGAGCTCCGGTCCGCGGCGTCGACGAGACGGCCGGGCTTGCTCCAGTCGCTCCCTCCTTTGCTTGGGTCGGTCTGCGAGACGGGTGGGTGACCGGGTCCTGCTTTGACCGCCCTTGAAGCGCCCCCGGCCGTCGGATCGGGATCCCACGCGCGCGGGAGGTCGGCGCCTGGCCGCGTGCGCGGCGCGCCGGGATTGGGCTCGCGGCCCAGGTGTCAGTGGCGCGGCTCGCTTCGCTCGTGGCTGCGTGCACGTGCTCAGTGGCGCCGACACGCGGGCTCCCTCGACGGGGCCCCCACCGTGCGGTGAGCGGTGGCGCGCGGGCCGGTGTGGGTTTTGTTGTGGCTTGGGCCCCCTACAGCAGCAGTTATTTTTCCCCAATCAATATCGACAGTTGTCGTTGCGTTACATTTAATTTTTACTACTCCCTTGGTTCCAAAATATAAGACATTTAGAGATTCTACTAGGAGGCTACATACAAAACAAAATGAGTGAATCTATACTTTAAAATATGTCTATTACATCCGTACGTAGTTCATAGTGTAATCTCTAAAAATTCTTATATTTAGGAACGGAGGGAGTATTAAAAGGTCCGTATGTTGTAATGAAAAAAAAATACGTTTTTAGTTTACAAAAAATTATCTACTTCCTTCGTCCGGAAATACTTGTCTTATAAATGAATGAATCTAGATTTATTTTAGTTACAGATACATCCATTATATATATTTTTAGGACAAGTATTTCTCGCAATTCAACACTTTAAGCTTGACTCATAATTCATGGTTTCCCATCAGTTATATCTTAAATTCACCTAAGTTTCTCGCAATCGAGCTCAAAATTACTTTAGTTCCACTGCTATTGGTGTGCTTATCTGAGTTTATTACTTCAGACCAGCCCGGTTCTGAGAATGACAGGCTCACACAAGCCTACGCAAAAGCACACCAAAGTATTACTTCGCATAAGCAATCTATTTTAAATAAAATAAATTAGCTAACTATAAAAATAAACTGTATCAACAAAACTGCAAATAGACTTACTGTCCACAGGTTTGCAGCCTGGGCATTGTTCAGTCAGATTATCAACAAGGTAACGAAAGAGACTATTCAAAAACAAAAGGTGGAAAATAAATCGACTACTTTTTTTCCGAGAAAACGCAAAGAGCCTTGCGTTTCTTTGTATTGAAAAGAAGGGGGATTACAGCCTCCTAAGAGGCGATTACAGCATTGTTACAAGGGGTTTAGTGGACATCCCAGGATGGGGGCAAGACTACCCTAAGCCCTTTGTCCCGGGCTCTCGCCCAGCACCTCATCTCATCTTTGATCCTATTCAAGAGCTCGTCGAGCGACAGAGCAATATGGTCAAAGACACACACATTCCTGTGTTTCCATATCATCCAGGGCACCAATAGCGCGGCTGACCTCAACGCCTTGCGAAGCGATGGTGGTGTGGCATCCCTCGCCCTCATCCACCAGTCTTGGATGGAGGCATCATGGTCCGGCGACGGGGCCGGTAGGCGCAGCCAGGATATGGCCTCGTGTCAAGCCTGCCTCGCAAAAGGACAGGTGAGCAGCAGGTGTTGGATGGTCTCCGGCTCTTGGTCCCATAGCAGGCAGCGGGTGTGATGGGGAAGGCCTCGGCGAGCGAGCCTTTCCGCAGTCCAATATCGGTCCAGGTTCGCAAGCCAGTGGAAGAACTTGACCTTCGGTGGGGCCCATCCGTTCCAGATGAGCTGCCATGAACGGCATGTCAATGATTCGTGGAAGGTTGCCCGATAGCAGGACCTCGCCGAGTAGACACCGTTGGCCGTCCATTTCCAAACACTACTGGAAATCAGTTTTTTGCCGTCTGCCAAATCTTTGCCGTCTGCTAGCTGATGGCAAAGAGTGTCTTTGTCGTCAGCTCCCAGAAAGCAGATGGCAAAGAACTGGCTGATGGCAAAGAAGGTCTTTGCCAGCAGTCAATTCTTTGTCGTCTGTCGCAGACGGCAAAGAAGGGGACAACAGACGGCAAAGAAGCTCATCTGGCTGAGGGAACCTTAGGTCAAACTACGCCCTTCTTTGTCGTCTGCTGGCTGACGGCAAAGATGCCAGAGGCAGACGGCAAAGCGTATAGACCCCTTTGTCGTCCGCCAGCAGACGGCAAAGGTCATAAATCTACTAACGATTGTCCCGCCCCACCCCGGCCCTCTCTCTCTCTCTCAAACGACCACTCTCTCTCTCTCCTCCCCCGACGCCCAACGCCGCCACCACCGTCGCCCGGCAACCCCCGGCGCCCCCAGCGCCGCCCCGGTGCCCCACAACCCCCCTGGCGCCCCTGGTGTCGCCCCTGGTGCCACCCCCGCAGCCCCACCGCCGGTCCAGGCACTGCCCCGCAGGCCCCGGCGCCGCCCCCGCAGCCCCAACACTGTCGGTAAGCCCCCACACCCCCACAGCCTTGTTATTTAGTTTTTTGGAGGAAGAAGACGAAGAGGAGGAGGAGGAGGAGAAGAGGAGAAGAAGAAGAGGAGTGATACATCTCAAGCGTATCTATAATTTTTGATGGTTTCACGCTGTTATCTTGTTTACTTTGTATGTTTTATGTACCTTTTTATATCTTTTTGGGGACTAACTTATTGATTCAGTGCCAAGTGCCAGTTCCTGTTTTTCCGTGTTTTTGACTCTTTTCAGATCTGATTTTGGAACGGAGTCCAAACGGAATAAAATCCCCGAAATGATTTTTTCCCAAACGAAAGAAGTCCAGGGAGACTTTGGGCCATGCCAGGTGGGCCCCAGGGAGCCCACAAGCTTGCACCACGCCACCAAGGGGAGGCGGCGGTGGGCAAGCTTGTGGCTTCTCTGGCCGCCTCCTGACCTAGGTTTTGCGCCTATATATTCCCAAATATTCCGCAAAAAATCAGGGGAGCCTCGAAAATACTTCTTCGCCGCCGCAAACTTCCGTTTCCGCGAGATTTCATCTCGAGACCCTTCCCGGCGCCCTGTCGGAGGGGACTTTGGAGGTGGAGGGCTTCTTCATCATCATCATCGCCCCTCCAATGACTCGTGAGTAGTTCACTTCAGACCTATGGGTCCGTAGTTAGTAGCTAGATGTCTTCTTCTCTCTCTTGGATCTTCAATACAAAGTTCTCCATGATCTTCATGTGTTTGTCGAGATCCGATGAATTCTAGACTTGTGATCAGATTATCTATGATATATATTTGAGTCTTTGCTGATTTCTTATATGCATGATCTGATATCCTTGTAAGTCTCTCTGAGTCTTGGGTTTTGTTTGTCCAACTAGATCTATGATTCTTGCAATGGGAGAAGTGCTTGGTTTTGGGTTCTGTCATGTGGTGACCTTTCCCAGTGACAGAAGGGCCAGCAAGGCACACATCAAGCAGTTGCCATCAAGGGTAAAAAGATGGGGTTTTTATCATTGGTTTGAGATTATCCCTCTACATCATGTCATCTTGCTTAAGGCGTTACTCTGTTCTTATGGACTTAATACACTAGATGCATGCTGGATAGCGGTCGACGTGTGGAGTAATAGTAGTAGATGCAGAAAGTATCGGTCTACTTGTTTCGGACGTGATGCCTATAGAAATAATCATTGCATAGATATCGTCACGACTCTGCGCAATTCTATCAATTGCTCGGCAGTAATTTGTTCACCCACCGTCTACTTGCTTTCATGAGAGAAGCCACTAGTAAACACTACGACCCCCGGGTCTATTCACATCCATTGTTTACAACTCCGCTTTTACTTTGCTTTGTTACTTTGTTACTTTCAGTTCTCACTTGGCAAACAATCTATAAGGGATTGACAACCCCTTCATAGCGTTGGGTGCAAGCTTTTGTGTTTGTGCAGGTTGGTCATTAACTCTTCCGCCGGATTGATACGTTGGTTCTCAAACTGCGGGAAATACTTACCGTCGCTGTGCTACATCACCCTTTCTGCTTTGAGGGAATACCAACGTGCCGCAGTAGGAGTATTTCTGGCACAATTACCAGGGATACACAGCAAACATCAGAAGTATTTCTGGCGCCGTTGTCGAGGATGTTTTTGAGGTAGCAGAAGTATTTATGGCGCCATTGCCGGGGAAGAGGATCGCTTGTCGAGGAGGATCGTGAAGAATATTCTCCCGACAACACGCCTATCTCTGGCGTCGTTGCCGGGTAGGAGAAATCAAGGTATATCCAAGTAGGTCTCACAAACTCTTCTCTTGCATTTACTTTTGTTGCCATTTGCCTCTCGTTTTCCTCTCCCCCACTTCACATTTGACGTTTTCATTCGCCTTTTTCCTTCGTCGTTTTCTTTTGCCCGTTTCACTCTCTCTTCCTGCTCGTTTGTGTGTGAGATAGTCCATCAATGGCTAGACCCACCACTCCAAACGACACCCCTGAAAATGGAGTTCTCAATTTCAGGCAGAATGAGGAAGAAAATTTAAAGGACGCTTGGTACAGGATTTGCAATGCTTAAAGTAGATCTACTCGTAAGCAATCCACTACCGTCCTTCTTCACAGTTTCTATGTTGGAATTTCTCCTTGGAATAGGTATATCCTTGATACCATTGTAGGCGGGAACTTTTTGGGGAGCCATACTGTTGACTCCTATAGAGCTATCATTAATTTGGTAGGCTCACCCCCGCTCATGGTTAATGGAACTATCTTGACCTTGGAACGCGTATGCAAAGGCTTGACGCTATTGAAAACAAAATTGCCACAGTTAAACTTATTGAGGGCTTGGATAGAAAGATCCACAATCAAATTACTCAGTACGGATCCAAAGTGGGAAACTTTTTGAAAAATTTAAAGGAGAAGGAACTTATAGTTAATGATTCTTCTAGAATTGGCAAATTAGAAGATGTCATAACCAACTTGGGTTCCGCTTTTGCCGATGTGCAAAATACTCCAAATCTTACTCTCAAAAAGACCGTCAAGCCTGTTTTTGTTCCTAAGGCTGGTGGTGAGTCATCCAATAAAGATGAAAATCTTAATATGATAAATGATCACGCTACCTATGGTTTGAGCACCAAAGATGACTATACGTGATTCCATCACTTTCGCCTAGCTAAGGGCGTTAAACAAAAGCGCTTGTTGGGAGGCAACCCAACGAATCTATCCTTTTTCTTTCTGTTTTGTGTTTTCCACACTTTCATAATTCTGTTATGATTGTGTTTTTTGTGTTTCTTTTTGCGTTTGTGCCAAGCAAAACCGTTATGATTAGTCTTGAGGATGATCGTTTGGTCATGCTGGGAAAGACAGAAACTTTCTTCTCACGAAAAGAATTTTCATTTTTGTTCTGTAAGAGCTTTTGAGTTGTGTTTGTCGAGATCCGATGAATTGTGGACTTGTGATCAGATTATCTATGATATATATTTGAGTCTTTGCTGATTTCTTATATGCATGATTTGATATCCTTGTAAGTCTCTCCGAGTCTTGGGTTTTGTTTGGCCAACTAGATCTATGATTCTTGCGATGGGAGAAGTGCTTGGTTTTGGGTTCTGTCATGTGGTGACCTTTCCCAGTAACAGAAGGGGCAACAAGGCACACATCAAGCAGTTGCCATCAAGGGTAAAAATATGGGGTTTTTATCATTGGTTTGAGATTATCCCTCTACATCATGTCATCTTGCTTAAGGCGTTACTCTGTTCTTATGGACTTAATACACTAGATGCATGCTGGATAGCGGTCGATGTGTGGAGTAATAGTAGTAGATGCAGAAAGTATCGGTCTACTTGTTTCGGACGCGATGCCTATAGAAATAATCATTGCATAGATATCGTTACGACTCTGCACAGTTCTATCAATTGCTCGGCAGTAATTTGTTCACCCACCGTCTACTTGCTTTCATGAGAGAAGCCACTAGTAAACACTACGGCCCCGGGTCTATTCACATCCATCGTTTACAACTCCGCTTTTACTTTGCTTTGTTACTTTGTTACTTTCAGTTCTCACTTGGCAAACAATCTATAAGGGATTGACAACCCCTTCATAGCGTTGGGTGCAAGCTTCTGTGTTTGTGCAGGTTGGTGAGATACTCTTCCGCCGGATTGATACCTTGGTTCTCAAACTGAGGGAAACACTTACCGTCGTTGTGCTACATCTGTTGGGGAACGTCGCATGGGAAACAAAAAATTTCCTACGCGCACGAAGACCTATCATGGTGATGTCCATCTACGAGAGGGGATGTGTGATCTACGTACCCTTGTAGACCGTACAACAGAAGCCTTAGTGAACGCGGTTGATGTAGTGGAACGTCCTCACGTCCCTCGATCCGCCCCGCGAACCGTCCCGCGATCAGTCCCACGATCTAGTACCGAACGGACGGCACCTCCGCGTTCAGCACAAGTACAGCTCGACGATGATCTCGGCCTTCTTGATCCAGCAAGAGAGACGGAGAGGTAGAAGAGTTCTCCGGCAGCGTGACGGCGCTCCAGAGGTTGGTGATGATCTTGTCTCAGCAGGGCTCCGCCCGAGCTCCGCAGAAACGCGATCTAGAGGAAAAACCGTGGAGGTATGTGGTCGGGCTGCCAAGGAAAAGTCGTTTCAAATCAGCCCAAAAACCTCCGTATATATAGGGGGAAGAGGGAGAGCCTTGCCTTGGGGTCCAAGGACCCCTAAGGGCTTCGGCCGAGCCAAGGGGGGAAGGTCTCCCCTTCCAAACCGAATCCAACTTGGTTTGGAAGGTGGAGTCCTTCTTCCCTTTCCCACCTCCTCCTTTTTTTTTCTTTTCTCTTTGATTTTCTTCCTATGGCGCATAGGGCCTTCTTGGGCTGTCCCACCAGCCCACTAAGGGCTGGTGTGCCACCCCCAAGGCCTATGGGCTTCCCCGGGGTGGGTTCCCCCCCCGGTGAACTCCCGAAACCCATTCGTCATTCCCGGTAACTCCGAAAACCTTCCGGTAATCAAATGAGGTCATCCTATATATCAATCTTCGTTTCCGGACCATTCCGAAAACCCTCGTGACGTCCATGATCTCATCCGGGACTCCGAATAACATTCGATAACCAACCATATAACTCAAATACGCATAAAACAACGTCGAACCTTAAGTGTGCAGACCCTGCGGGTTCGAGATACCTCTCCGTCACACGGAGTGACAAATCCCAGTCTTGATCCATACTAACTCAACGAACACCTTCGGAGATACCTGTAGAGTATCTTTATAGTCACCCAGTTACGTTGCGACGTTTGATACACACAAACTATTCCTCCGGTGTTAGTGAGTTATATGATCTCATGGTCATAGGAACAAATACTTGACACGCAGAAAAACAGTAGCAACAAAATGACACGATCAACATGCTACGTCTATTAGTTTGGGTCTAGTCCATCACGTGATTCTCCTAATGACGTGATCCAGTTATCAAGCAACAACACCTTGTTCATAATCAGAAGACACTGACTATCCTTGATCAACTAGCTAGCCAACTAGAGGCTTGCTAGGGACAGTGTTTTGTCTATGTATCCACACATGTAAATGAGTCTTCATTCGATACAATTATAGCATGGATAATAAACGATTATCTTGATACAGGAATTATAATAATAACTATATTATTATTGCCTCTAGGGCATAATTCAAAAAGTCTCCCACTTGCACTAGAGTCAATAATCTCGCCCTCACATCATCATGCGAATTACATTGTAATAAATCTAACACCCATACAGTTCTGGTGTTGATCATGCTTTGCCCGTGGAAGAGGTTTAGTCAGTGGGTCTGCTACATTCAGATCCGTGTGCACTTTGCATATATTTACGTCCTCCCCTTCGACGTAGTCGCGGATGAGGTTGAAGCGTCGTTTGATGTGTCTGGACTTCTTGTGAAACCGTGGTTCCTTTGCTAAGGCAATGGCACCCGTGTTGTCACAGAACAAGGTTATTGGATTCAGTGCGCTTGGCACCACTCCAAAATCCGTCATGAATTGCTTCATCCAGACACCCTCCTTAGCCGCCTCCGAGGCAGCCATGTATTCCGCTTCACATGTAGAATCCGCTACGACGCTTTGCTTGGAACTGCTCCAGCTTACCGCACCCCCATTAAGAATAAATACGTATCCGGTTTGCGACTTAGAGTCGTCCGGATCTGTGTCAAAGCTTGCATCGACGTAACCTTTTACGGCGAGCTCTTCGTCACCTCCATACACGAGAAACATCTCCTTAGTACTTTTCAGGTACTTCAGGATATTCTTGACCGTTGTCCAGTGATCCACTCCTGGATTACTCTGGAACCTACCTGCCATACTTATGGCCAGGCTAACGTCCGGTCTAGTGCACAGCATTGCATACATGATAGAGCCTATGGCTGAAGCATAGGGGACGGAGCGCATATGCTCTCTATCCTCATCAGTTGCTGGGCACTGAGTCTTACTCAATCTCGTACCTTGTAAAACTGGCAAGAACCCCTTCTTGGACTGTTCCATTTTGAACCTCTTCAAAACTTTATCAAGGTATGTGCTTTGTGAAAGTCCTATCAGGCGTTTTGATCTATCCCTATAGATCTTAATGCCTAGAATGTAAGCAACTTCTCCTAGGTCCTTCATAGAGAAACTTTTATTCAAGTAATCCTTTATGCTTCTCCTAGGACCTTGTTAGCATTCTTAGGATCGACAAAACCTTCGGGTTGCATCATATACAATTCTTCCTTAAGGAAACCATTAAGGAACGACGTTTTGACATCCATCTGCCAAATTTCATAATCGAAAAATGCAGCTATTGCTAACATGATTCTGACGGACTTAAGCATCGCTACGGGTGAGAATGTCTCATCATAGTCAACTCCTTGAACTTGTGAAAAACCCTTTGCCACAAGTCGAGCTTTATAAACGGTCACATTGCCGTCAGCGTCCGTCTTCCTCTTAAAGATCCATTTGTTCTGAATAGCCTTGCGGCCCTCAGGCAGTACCTCCAAAGTCCACACTTTGTTCTCATATATGGATCCTATCTCGGACTTCATGGCTTCTAGCCATTTGTTGGAATCTGGGCCCACCATTGCTTCTTCATAATTTGCAGGTTCATTGTTGTCCAACAACATGATTGATAAGACGGGATTACCGTACCACTCTGGAGCAGCACGTGGTCTCGTCGACCTGCGTGGTTCGACAGAAACTTGAACCGGAGTTTCATGATCATCATCATTAACTTCCTCCTCAACCGGCGTTGCAACGACAGAGGTTTCCCCTTGCCCTGCGCCACCATCCAGAGGGATGAGAGGTTCGACAACCTCGTCAAGTTCTATCTTCCTCCCACTCAATTCTCTCGAGAGAAACTCCTTCTCGAGAAAAGCTCCGTTTTTAGCAACAAACACTTTGCCCTCGGATTTGAGATAGAAGGTGTACCCAACTGTCTCTTTTGGGTAACCTATGAAGATGCACCTTTCCGCTTTGGGTTCCAGTTTTTCAGGCTGAAGCTTTTTGACATAAGCATCACATCCCCAAACTTTAAGAAACGACAACTTTGGCCTTTTGCCATACCACAGTTCGTATGGTGTCGTCTCAACGGATTTTGATGGTGCCCTATTTAAAGTGAATGCAGCTGTTTCTAATGCATAACCCCAAAACGATAACGGCAAATCGGTAAGAGACATCATAGATCGCACCATCTCTAATAAAGTACGATTACGACGTTCGGACACACCATTACGCTGTGGTGTTCCAGGCGGTGTCAACTGTGAAACAATTCCACATTGTCTTAAGTGAGCACCAAACTCGAAACTCAGATATTCACCCCCACGATCAGACCGTAGGAACTTGATCTTCTTGTTACGATGATTTTCAACTTCACTCTGAAATTGCTTGAACTTTTCAAATGTTTCAGACTTGTGCTTCATCAAGTAGACATAACCATATCTACTCAAATCGTCAGTGAAGGTGAGAAAATAACGATATCCGCCGCGTGCCTCCATGCTCATCGGACCACACACATCGGTATGGATGATTTCCAACAAGTCACTTGCACGCTCCATTGTTCCGGAGAACGGAGTCTTAGTCATCTTGCCCATGAGGCATGGCTCGCACGTGTCAAGTGAATCAAAGTCAAGTGACTCCAAAAGTCCATCAGCATGGAGTTTCTTCATGCGCTTTACACCAATATGGCCTAAGCGGCAGTGCCACAAAAATATGGTGCTATCATTGTTAACTCTAACTATTTTGGTCTCAATGTTATGTATGTGTGTATCGCTATCAAGATTCAATATGAACAATCCTCTCACATTGGGTGCATGACCATAAAAGATGTTACTCATAGAAATAGAACAACCATTATTCTCTGACTTAAAAGAGTAACCGTCTCGCAATAAACAAGATCCAGATATAATGTTCATGCTCAACGCAGGCACTAATAAACAATGATTCAAGTTCATAACTAATCCTGATGGTAACTGAAGTGAAACTGTGCCGACGGCGATTGCATCAATCTTGGAACCATTTCCTACGCGCATCGTCACTTCATCTTTTGCCAGCCTTCGTCTATTCCGCAGTTCCTGTTTCGAGTTGCAAATATGTGCAACAGAACCGGTATCGAATACCCAGGCACTACTACGAGAGCCGGTTAAGTACACATCAATAACATGTATATCGAATATACCTGATTTTTCTTTGGCCGCCTTCTTATCAGCCAGATACTTGGGGCAATTGCGCTTCCAGTGACCCATACCCTTACAATAGTAACACTCTGTTTCAGGCTTAGGTCCAGCTTTGGGTTTCTTCATTGGATTGGCAACAGGTTTGCCACTCTTCTTTGATTTACCCTTCTTGCCTTTGCCGTTTCTCTTGAAACTGGTGGTCTTATTCACCATCAACACTTGATGTTCTTTACGGAGTTCAGACTCTGCGACTTTCAGCATCGCAAACAACTCGCCGGGTGACTTGTTCATCCCTTGCATGTTGTAGTTCAACACACAGCCTTTATAGCTTGGCGGCAGTAATTGAAGGATTCTATCAGTGATAGCCTCTTGCGGGAGTTCAATCCCCAGCTCAGCTAGACGGTTTGAGTACCCAGACATTTTGAGCACATGTTCACTCACAGACGAGTTCTCCTCCATCTTGCAAGCATAGAATTTATCGGAGGTCTCATACCTCTCGATCCGGGCGTTCTTCTGAAAGATAAACTTCAACTCCTGGAACATCTCAAATGCTCCATGACGCTCAAAGCGTCGTTGAAGTCCCGGTTCTAAGCCATACAAGACTGCACATTGAACTACTGAGTAGTCCTCCTTACGTGCTAACCAAGTGTTCTTAACATCCCGATCAGCCGTAGCGGGTGGTTCATCTCCAAGCGCAGCATTAAGGACATAATCCTTCTTCCCAGCTTGTAAGATTAGCTTAAGATTACGAGCCCAGTCTACAAAGTTGCTTCCATCATCTTTCAACTTAGCTTTCTCTAGGAACGTATTAAAATTCAGGTGACTGTCGCGTGAGCCATGATCTACAACACAAATATATTCAAAGTGGACTTAGACTATGTTCAAGATAATTAGAGTTTAACTTAACCAAATTATTCGCTAAACTCCCACTCAAAAAGTACATCTCTCTAGTCATTTGAGTGGTTCATGATCCACTTACACTAGCTCAAGTCCGATCATCACGTGAGTTGAGTATAGTTTCAGTGGTAAGCATCCCTATGCTAATCATATCATCTATATGATTCATGATCGACCTTTCGGTCTCATGTGTTCCGAGGCCATGTCTGCACATGCTAGGCTCGTCAAGCTTAACCCGAGTGTTCCGCGTGCGCAACTGTTTTGCACCCGTTGTATGTGAACGTTGAGTCTATCACACCCGATCATCACGTGGTGTCTCGAAACGACGAACTGTAGCAACGGTGCACAGTCGGGGAGAACACAATTTCGTCTTGAAATTTTAGTGAGAGATCACCTCATAATGCTACCGTCGTTCTAAGCAAAATAAGGTGCATAAAAGGATTAACATCACATGCAATTCATAAGTGACATGATATGGCCATCATCACGTGCTCCTTGATCTCTATCACCAAAGCACCGGCACGATCTTCTTGTCACCGGCGCCACACCATGATCTCCATCAACGTGTCGCCATCGGGGTTGTCGTGCTACTCATGTTATTACTACTAAAGCTACATCCTAGCAAAATAGTAAACGCATCTGCAAGCACAAACATTAGTATAAAGACAACCCTATGGCTCCTGCCGGTTGCCGTACCATCGACGTGCAAGTCGATATTATCTATTACAACATGATCATCTCATACATCCAATATATCACATCACATCGTTGGCCATATCACATCACAAGCATACCCTGCAAAAACAAGTTAGACGTCCTCTAATTTTGTTGTTGCATGTTTTACGTGGTGACCATGGGTATCTAGTAGGATCGCATCTTACTTACGCAAACACCACAACAGAGATATATGAGTTGCTATTTAACCTCATCCAAGGACCTCCTCGGTCAAATCCGATTCAACTAAAGTTGGAGAAACTGACACCCGCCAGTCATCTTTGAGCAACGGAGTTACTCGTAGCGATGAAACCAGTCTCTCGTAAGTGTACGAGTAATGTAGGTCCGAGCCGCTTCGATCCAACAATACCGCGGAATCAAGAAAAGACTAAGGAGGGCAGCAAAACGCACATCACCGCCCACAAAAACTTTTGTGTTCTACTCGAGAAGACATCTACGCATGAACCTGGCTCTGATACCACTGTTGGGGAATGTCGCATGGGAAACAAAAAATTTCCTACGCGCACGAAGACCTATCATGGTGATGTCCATCTACGAGAGGGGATGTGTGATCTACGTACCCTTGTAGACCGTACAGCAGAAGCCTTAGTGAACGCGGTTGATGTAGTGGAACGTCCTCGCGTCCCTCGATCCGCCCCGCGAACCGTCCCGCGATCAGTCCCACGATCTAGTGCCGAACGGACGGCACCTCCGCGTTCAGCACACGTACAGCTCGACGATGATCTCGGCCTTCTTGATCCAGCAAGAGAGACGGAGAGGTAGAAGAGTTCTCCGGCAGCGTGACGGCGCTCCGGAGGTTGGTGATGATCTTGTCTCAGCAGGGCTCCGTCCGAGCTCCGCAGAAACGCGATCTAGAGGAAAAACCATGGAGGTATGTGGTCGGGCTGCCGAGGAAAAGTCGTCTCAAATCAGCCCTAAAACCTACGTATATATAGGGGGAAGAGGGGGAGCCTTGCCTTGGGGTCCAAGGACCCCTAAGGGTTTCGGCCGAGCCAAGGGGGGAAGGTCTCCCCTTCCAAACCGAATCCAACTTGGTTTGGAAGGTGGAGTCCTTCTTCCCTTTCCCACCTCCTCCTTTTTTTTCTTTTCTCTTTGATTTTCTTCCTATGGCGCATAGGGCCTTCTTGGGCTGTCCCACCAGCCCACTAAGGGCTGGTGTGCCACCCCCAAGGCCTATGGGCTTCCCCGGGGTGGGTTGCCCCCCCCCCCCCCCGCGGTGAACTCCCGAAACCCATTCGTCATTCCCGGTAACTCCGAAAACCTTCCGGTAATCAAATGAGGTCATCCTATATATCAATCTTCGTTTCCGGACCATTCCGAAAACCCTCGTGATGTCTGTGATCTCATCCGGGACTCCGAATAACATTCCGTAACCAACCATATAACTCAAATACGCATAAAACAACGTCGAACCTTAAGTGTGCAGACCCTGCGGGTTTGAGAATTATGTAGACATGACCCGAGAGACTCCTCGGTCAATATCCAATAGCGGGACCTGGATGCCCATATTGGATCCTATATATTCTACGAAGATCTTATCGTTTGAACCTCAGTGCCAAGGATTCATATAATCCCGTATGTCATTCCCTTTGTCCTTCGGTATGTTACTTGCCCGAGATTCGATTGTCAGTATCCGCATACCTATTTCAATCTCGTTTACCGGCAAGTCTCTTTACTCGTTCCGTAATACAAGATCCCGCAACTTACACTAAGTCACATTGCTTGCAAGGCTTGTGTGTGATGTTGTATTACCGAGTGGGCCCCGAGATACCTCTCCGTCACACGGAGTGACAAATCCCAGTCTTGATCCATACTAACTCAACGAACACCTTCGGAGATACCTGTAGAGTATCTTTATAGTCACCCGGTTACGTTGCGACGTTTGGTACACACAAAGTATTCCTCCGGTGTTAGTGAGTTATATGATCTCATGGTCATAGGAACAAATACTTGACACGTAGAAAAACAGTAGCAACAAAATGACACGATCAACATGCTACGTCTATTAGTTTGGGTCTAGTCCATCACGTGATTCTCCTAATGACGTGATCCAGTTATCAAGCAAAAATACCTTGTTCATAATCAGAAGACACTGACTATCTTTGATCAACTGGCTAGCCAACTAGAGGCTTGCTAGGGACAGTGTTTTGTCTATGTATCCACACATGTAAATGAGTCTTCATTCAATACAATTATAGCATGGATAATAAACGATTATCTTGATACAGGAATTATAATAATAATTATATTTATTATTGCCTCTAGGGCATAATTCCAACAACATCACCCTTTCCGCTTCGAGGGAATACCAATGTGCCGTAGTAGGAGTATTTCTGGCACAATTGCGAGGGATACACAACAAACATCTAGGAGTAGGAGGAGGAGGAGGAGAAGAAAAAGAAGAAGAAGAAGAAGAAGAATAAGAAGAGAAGAAAAAAATAAGAAGGAGAAGAAGAAGAAGGAGGAGAAGAAGAAGAAGAGAAGAAAAAAATAAGAAGGAGAAGAAGTAAAGAAGAAGAGAAGAAGAGAAGAAGAAAAAAATAAGAAGGAGAAGAAGAGAAAAAAGAAGAAGAAGTTGATTTTTTATTGTTTGGTATTTAGTTTTTTGGAATTAGATTATAACTACCGGCATGATTTTTTATTGTTGTTGTAGTAGTTGTTCTTGTTATTGTAGTTGTTGTAGTTGTTGTTATTATTGTAGTTGTTGTGGCATATATAGTTTAGTTGATAGGTTAGTTAATTAGTAGTTTTAGTGGTAGTTTAGTTAGTTGGTAGATTTAGTTAGTTAATTAGTAGATTTAGTAGGTAGTTTAGTGGTAGATTTTGTTTTGTTAATTAGTGGTAGCTAGATTCTTTTTTAGTTACTTAGTGGTAGATTCTGTTTTTGTTATATTTTTGCTGTTTAGTGCTATATAGGTTTAGCGATAGGTTTAGTTAGCTTGGTTAGTTAGGTTAGTTAGTTAGTTATCTTAATAGAAAGAATAGGAAGAAGAAGAGGAGGAGGAGGAGGAGAAGAGGAGAAGAGGAGAAGAGGAGGAGGAGGAGGAGGAGAAGAAGAAGAATAAGAGGAGGAGGAGGAGAAGACAAAAATGAGAAGGAGAAGAAGAAAAGAAGAAGAAAAGAAGAAGAGAAGAAGAAGAGAAGAAGAGAAGAAGAATACCTTCTCCTCCTTCTCCTTCTTCTCCTTCTTCTCCTCCTCCTCCTTCTCCTTCTTCTTGATTTCTTCTTCTTCTTCTCCTCCTCCTCTTTCTTCTCCTCTATCTTATTCTCCTTACCTTATTTTCCCCAACAATGAAATAGTTAGCCCATTTAGCTACCAAATGGCATAAAAACCTTGGTTAGCTCATGAATATTACATTCTTAACTTGTTTTCCTCTAAAATGACATAATTAGAATATTTGTGTTGATCGGGTGGATTTACATGTGATAGTTGTCTCGCCGGTGTGAGGTCTGCTGTGCGAAGACCTTCACGTGCGTTGTACGAGCTCCACCCCTGCATTCGTGGGTCAGTACAAATTTCATCTTCTCCTCGCCCCTTCATTTACTGTGGCTCGGTTTCCGGATGAAACTCTCTAGATTTAGGTAATTAAATTAATTTATCAGTATGCGTGACCAGTATGCGTCTCCCGTTCGAAAGGGCGACATCTATAAATATGCATGTCTTTGCATATTTATAACCGCCATCCTTTCGAATTATCCAACATTATCCATGGACAGCCCGAGTATGTGTAGATTGGGTTCGTTTTCCCGTATGTTGTGCTCTGGATCCGATGCGGAATTTCGTCAGTGCCTCCCTCTTGTTATCCGGATGCGCATCCTCTCTGTTTATTGCAGAGACGTGTATCAGGAGAACAACGGAGAGGTGCTGCCAAAATTTTGTGTTGGATCTGGAGCAGAGCATGGGAAAACGAACCCAATCTACACATACTCGGATGGGATTAGGACCTATCTTTACCTATTAGCGTGTAGGTTGCGTGGACGTAATAAAAATGGCGAACCTGATTAACCGATGAATATAAATGCTAAATTATATATAAATATATTTCTTCTGTCTTTAGTAGCTAGGCAAGATGAGTGATCGTGCATGGATGTATACCGGTCACCCTAGTCAGAAAGAGATGACGAAAGAATGGTTTGTAAAAACAAAGGAATTTGTGAAAGCCGCATTCGCAAATGGCCAGGAAAGAAACTATTGCCCCTGTCCTAGATGCGACAACTATAAAAAGACGATAGAGGCTATAATGATTAAACACCTGCAGAGGAGGGGTTTTAAGCCTAATTATACGGTGTGGACATTTCATGGTGAGTCTATACAACGCACAAGAGCTGAGGTGGTCCGTCGTCGCACAGACGAGCATGGTACCGGGATCGAAGACATGGTGCAAGACTTTGATGATGCTCGGGATTCGGAAGATGAGATGGAGGAATCTGCAAAGGCCTTTTATGAAATGTTGGAGTCTTCAAAACGTCCTCTCCATGAGCACACTGAGCTCTGTCAGCTGGATGCAATTGCACAAGTAATGGCTCTGAAGGCTCAGTTCAACTTGGGAAGAGAATGCTACGACGCGATGATGACACTATTTGGACGCTTCCTACCCAAAGGCCATGTCATGCCTGCAAACCTGTATCAGTCGGACAAAATACTTCGTGTACTTAAGATGCCCTATGAGAAGATAGATGCATGTGAGAAAGGATGTGTCTTATTTAGGAAGGAGTATGCACACTTGGACTATTGTTCCAATTGCGAGTCTTGCATGTATCTTGTGGTAGATAATGGTATGGGCGAGAAGAGGCAGATCAAAATCGCAGTTAGTGTTCTTCGATATATGCCAATCGTACCAAGACTTCAACGTCTTTTCATGGTCGAAGAGACAACCAGACAGATGAGATGGCACAAATTGGGCAAAAGAACCGAACTAGATGCGGATGGGAATAAGATGGT
Organism: Hordeum vulgare subsp. vulgare; assembly: GCF_904849725.1. Taxonomy (NCBI): domain Eukaryota; kingdom Viridiplantae; phylum Streptophyta; class Magnoliopsida; order Poales; family Poaceae; genus Hordeum; species Hordeum vulgare. The sequence goes on from NC_058524.1 coordinate 615,933,452, forward strand.
GGTACACACATCGGATGGGGAAGCGTGGAAACATTTCGATGGATTGCATCAGGATAAAGCGGCAGATCCAAGGAATCCTCGAGTCTGCATCGCCACGGATGGTTTTAATCCCTTCGGCATGGCGACAACCAAATATAGTTGTTGGCCTGTATTTGTCATTCCACTCAATCTCCCCCCCGAACAGATTATGCAAAGAAAGAACATATTTCTGACGTTGATAATTCCAGGGCCCAATTATCCGGGGAAGAATATGAATGTGTACCTACAGCCGCTTAAGGATGAATTGGAAGACGCTTGGGATAATGGGGTCAAGACATACGATGCCGCTAGAAAACAAAACTTCAAAATGCATGTGTGGTACATGTACTCTATGCATGACTTGCCGGCGTATGCACTATTCTCTGGATGGTGTGTGCATGGAAGGTTCCCGTGCCCCCAATGCAAGGCAACTCTTCAGTTTCATTGGTTGCAGGAGGGTCGGAAGTATTCTTGCTTTGACTTGCATAGACAATTCCTGGATCCTGACCATCAGTTTAGAAAAGACGAGAAGAACTTTACCAAAGGTAAAGTTGTCAAAAACTTGGCACCACCTGCGTTGACAGGCCAACAGATCCTGGATCAGTTAAAGGAGGAGGAGGAGGCGGCCAAGGTTCTTGAGGCCGAGTGTAGGCGGTTACTACAGAACTTACGCCACGAGGCTCGGCCGCAGGCTATTCGAGACTACTACACCACGCGTGGTATTAAGAAGCAGAAGAAGGATTGCCGCAGAAAGTTTCTCAAGAAGGAGCAATACATGAAGGTAATTACCTATTCTTAAGTCCTTCTACATAGTTTTCTTGATTTCATTCATAGGCGTAGCGCTCAAAATTCTTTCTAATAACTTACAGGTGCCCCCGATATGGTGTCCGGATAAGATGGATTGTTGGGAGGCGTTGGTTGATGAGTGGTGCACAAGCAGCTGGCGATCCATCCACGAGAATGCGAAGGATCAGCGTAGCCAAATGGTTGGTGTGCCACACCATCAAGGCAGCGCCAACTAACTTCAGTTCGAACGAAATTGGGTATGTGATTTGCTTCATGATTCATGCAATTCATTCTTCATGATAATATTTTGTTCCTCTCTTTTAGGCGCATCACAATAAGACGGAGGAGGAGAAGAAGGAGAAGGAGGAGGAGAAGGAGGAGAAGGAGGAGGAGGAGAAGAAGGAGAAGGAGAAGGAGAAGGAGGAGGAGAAGAAGGAGAAGGAGGAGGATGTCACGCCCAAGATGCGATCCTATCCTCAATTTGGCACGAGGGCCTCGTCACGGATAGAAGCGCATCTCGTCGTGTTGCAAGAATGGATATCGTTACAAGTACATGTACTGAAAATAAGAGATATATAAAGGGTTGGCTTACACTCGCCACAAGCTGCACGAGAGTCACAACAGTACATTACACAATCATCAAGAGTAAGAGCAGGGTCCGACTACGGACGAAAACAAACGACAAAAGAAGAACGACGTCCATCCTTGCTATCCCAGGCTGCCGGCCTGGAACCCATCCTAGATCGAAGAAGAAGAAGAATAAGCAACTCCAAATGATCAATCAACGCGCTCGCGTCAAGCAACCTTTACCTGTACCTGCAACTGGTGTTGTAGTAATCTGTGAGCCACAGGGGACTCAGCAATCTCATTTCCAAAGGTATCAAGACTAGCAAAGCTTAATGGGTGAGGCGTGGGTAAGTGGTGAGGTTGCAGCAGCGACTAAGCATATGTTTGGTAGCTAACTTACGAGTACAAGAAATAAGAGGGGGAAGATCTACGCATAACGGACGTGAACTACTGATGATCAAATGAATGATCCTGAACACCTACCTACGTCAGACATAACTCCACCGTGTCCTCGATCGGAGGAGGAACTCACGAAAGAGAAAGTCACGGTTACGGACACGGTTGGCATATTTTAAATAAGTTAACTTCAAGTTATCTAGAACCAGTGTTAAACAAAGTTTCCACGTTGCCACATAACCGCGGGCACGGCTTTCCGAAAGATTTAACCCTGCAGGGGTGCTCCAACTAGTCCATCACAAATTACCACAAGCCGCATAGAAATCCTCAATCACGAAGCTCGCGATCTCGTCGGATTCCCTAGTGGAAAACCTCAACTCTGAGATTACCCAAAGCATCACCGGAATCCCGATGCACAAGATATCTCGTCAAAGGTAAAACTAATCCAGCAAGGCCGCCCGACGTGTCGACGATCCCGATAGGAGTCGCGTACCTCGTTCTCAGGACACGACGGATGGGTCACACTAGGAGTACCAAACCTCGGGTTGCCCCGCGGTGGCCCCGTAGTCTGCCAATTTGGACCAACACTCATGAGGAGCACTGGCCCGGGGGTTGATTAAATTATCCTCGGGGTCCGGAAAGTCCCTATGCAATTTTATTAGGTGTTTAGGAAAATGTAGTACCAAAGTTGGGCCTTGCCAGACCAGCCTTAATCTAAAACGAATTATCAAGGGGGTCCCCATAACAACCCCGATCGTGTTAGGAGCGCTCATTTATGGAACATAACACCGGTAGCCGAAACTAAGGGGGCAAAGGTGGAACAAAACACCAGGCTAGAAAGGCCGAGCCTTCCACCTTTTACCAAGTATATAGGTCCATTAAATTAAATAGCATTAATATGGTGATATAACAAGGAACCCATGTTTCACATGGAAGCAACTGCACCTGCAACTAGCAACGCTAACAACAGGGTTAAGCAAGCAGTAACATAGCCAATCAGTGGTTTGCTAGGTTGAACAGGTTGAGGGTTAACATGGCATTGTTGAGAGGCTGATATTTAACATGTGGTAGGCAACGAGACATAATCGATAGAAGCGATAATACTAGCATGGCGATGATAGTAATGGTATCTGGGGAAATGATCATCTTGCCTGAGATCCCGCTTGGAAGAAGAATGCCTCCGTGAAGCAGACGAACCGACGTAGTCGAACGGGTCCTCACATCCGACACGCTTGCGGAACTCTATCGATACGGAGGAAAACGGAGACAAGCATCAACACACGATATTCATCATACGATGCACAACACATATGATGCATGAGCTACTGAATACATGCAAGTCACGGCATGACAAATCACACAATCAAACACTACACATTAAGTGAAGTTCAATATGCACGAGTTGCATATTGACGAAACTCCACGGTAGTTATTTAGTTCACTCCCGGTTATTTACACGGCAATGTTAATGTTGTTAAACATGCAAGAGGTGAAGCGGGAATTAAACTACCTACCTAGACATTTTAAATGAGGTCGGAAATGTCCTATAGCATCTCCGAGACGACCTCACATGTTAATTTACAATTCTGTCCAGATCTGATCTAATGCATATAATTGGTTGTTAAATAGCAAAACAAATAGGTTCACGTGATTCTACGCGTCAAGGCAAGCAATCTACACGTAAAGAACATCTCCAACGGAGCTACGGATCAAAAAGATACAGACACCGCAAGATATGATGGCATGAATGCAATATGTGTGCAACGACGTCTACGAGCGCTTCAAAACAAACAACCAGCAAGAGAAAATGAAACTACACGAAATTCTAAGCAAGTTTCATGTAGGACACGATCAAAACGGAGCTACGGTTCGGAAACTACGAGCAAAACAAGAAAACACTACAAACTGCCAAAATCAGCCACATAGCATATTCTACGCCCCACAACTACGGATACCCAACTCCGATTAGCTCAAGCAACGCATGACACGGAAGAGGGCAAAAAGCACAACTACAAACAGCTGACAACAACTAGCGTGGCAACAAGGAGCACTAGGAAAAGAAGACACAAAACGGCATCTCACACGCTATTCCAGACTTAGTGAAAATATCACCTCCTGAAAGTGCAGTTTTCAGCCTGAAGCAATATTGACAGCAGCAAAACCTATATCTACAGGACTCCAAAAGACATGAAACTTAACAGCATGCTAGAGAAACATAAGGGGAACAACTAACTCCATTGGACCAACCTCAAAATAGCTACAGATCTAAAGATGCAAGCAAGACAAGACAGCAACAAAATATATCATATTCCGGACTTAGAAATATTTCAGCTCCTCTAAAACAGCACTATTCAAGCAACTTGAGAGCAAGCAAACAACACCTAAACATGCATTTCTATTGCAACTAAAAATACCAGGGGCTAAACAAAACACCCAAGATCAACTCTCTAGTTGACAACTAATTCAAACGAAGCACGGAATAAATCCTACGAATTAAACAAAAGGGCTTCACGACAAAATATCTCGCGAACTAGCTTCCTCAAAAGGTAAAACTAATTGCACAGAAAAATCTCTACCCCGGAAACATATAAAATATGTGGGGTTTGCAACGCAAAATAAAGCCACACCATAAAGCGGGATAACAACCTATATACGGGAAAATAAACTAGAGGCAAATCCCTACACATAAAAATATCAATGACCACTCTAAAATACCCGGAATTAAGGTCCCTAAAACATAGGCATTTATACTACGGTATACGGGCAGTCCGGACCGGCTCGAAAAATAAATACGGGCACTAAGCTAATGGGGCAGCACGGTAAACAGAGCATTTGGCACGTTAAACCACGTCAAAGAAATATGCAAGTTGCGAAAATGTGTTCTACTCGCAAAACTACCTCAAAACCATATAAGATACGCCTCGTTCCGACTTACGGATCAAAAGATACGCGCGTTTAATATTCGGTTAAAAACTGGAATTTATTAATTCCGAAAATTCCTATTGACTAACGGGCCTAACAAGGGGCGCAACTTACTAAAATGTGCTGGGGGCGGGGAATAGGGAGGCTTACCGGGTGGGCTCGGCCCATGCAGACTGAGGCGGAGGCGGCCTGGCAAGGGAGGCCGGTCGGGCCTCGGGGCGATTGGGCCGGCTCGGCGCCAACTGGGCCGCGCGGCGGAGCGAGCGGCTGGGCCGGGATGCGCTGGAGCAGACAAGGCCCATGCGAGGCGAGGGCGCTGCTGGCCTGGATCGGCCGAGGGGCGTCTGGGCCGGCTCGGCTGGAGGTGGGCCTGGGGCGCGGCCCAGCCGAGAGGGGCACTGCGCCCGCGTCATCCTCCCGATCCCCAGACGAGGCGAGGGCAGCACAACGACGGCGGGAGCACGGCCGGCGGGGCTTGGTGTTCGCCGGGGATACCGCACGGAGATGGATCCGGCGCGGGACCACCGGATCTGCTCGCCGGCCGGCCGCGTCGAGGCCTCCATGGCGGCGGGCGCTGCTCTGGCGTCCCAGGTGAGGCGGCTCTCCAGCGAGTTGCAGGGACGCGGCGGAGGAGCTCCGGCTGCCGGCGAGGGCCGGGTCACAGGGAGGCACGGCGGCGACTGGGGGCGGAGGCGGCCGGGGACGCACGGGGGCCGAGGACGGCGGGGCTCCGGCCGGCGACGGGAGGCAGCGCGACGGGGCTGTTGCTGCGGGCACGGGCGGCGGCGGCCGGATGGGCTTGGCCGGGCCCGATCTGGGCCTGGCGGGCCGGCGGCGTAGGAAGGGGAGAGAGGGCAGGCTGCGAGGTGGCGGCTAGGGTTTGGTAGGTGGGGCGCGGAAAACGAGGCAGGGAAGAGGGGCTGTCTAATTAATGGCATGGGGGGTATTTATAGAGAAAAAGGGGGCTCGGTTAACCGGAATCGCGATCCGGATCCAACCGCGGGGTCGGATTCGGACGATTCCGAACGCGGGTATGCGTACGCGGCCGTGTAGAGGGATTATCCGGAGACGAGAGGGAGAGCGGGCGGCGCGGCACGAACTTTAAAACACCGACAGACGTCCGACGGTAGACCGAATACGGTGCCGCTACGGGCGACCATTCGGGTACCAGACGGTCTCCGATCGCGACGAAATTCGACAGGCGGCCTAGCTATATCTAATCGCGACCGCGTGCCAAGTTTCACCTCGATCAGAAAGAGTTTTAAACGCACTTTAAAAACAGGGTTTCGACGGTGCCGCGGGCGCGTGCGAGTGCGGTCGGGCTCGGAATGGACAACGACGAGAACCGGCGACTACTAACGAATGCAAGTTTTGAAAACTGGCGGCAACGGAGATGCCGATGCAATGCTGATGATGCGCATGATGCGATGATGACACGACAATTAAAATAAGCCACACGACGAAAACGGAAAGAGAGGGGAAGCTTCTGGAACGTCGGTCTCGGGCTGTCACAACACTCCTACACTACAAGAGGATCTCGCCCTGAGATCCAAGAATGGAAGGGGGGAGAGGATGAGAAGGCAAGAGGTAAAAATTTAGTCGCTTCTTTGACAAACGAGTGAAACCAACGATCCCTGAAGGTTGCAAAGAGACGGGGAATTATATGAGAAAGAAACAAGAATTCACGGAAATTTTCGGCAGCACTTCGGTAGGAAAATGGGACAAAAATTCGATAAGATGGAAGAAATAGACAATAAACACAACAAACAAGTAAATAGAATGAGGGAACACCATGATCTTGGTAGAACAACAAGATTGACCCAAAGGAGCAACGTTACAATGCCTCCGGAACAATAGAATAGGATCTAGCTCATACGAAGGAAGATAATGACGCAAAGGAATGAGAACTACCATTACCATAGAATAGAAGAGCCTCCGGTCATAGAATTGACATAGACGTTGGAAACCCAACAACGAAAAGAACAAGATAGTAGTGGGCTTGTGAAAATCATCTCAACAGATATGAGGTGACAACAACCACTAAAAGACACAAGGATAGATTGGGAGAAACAAGATAAGAACAACTCTTACACGAAGAGGATACATTGAGAACTGGGATTACAGACAAGCATCATGATAGCACAATCCCTAGGAAAAGCTTTAGGTGCAATCCAAACCAAAATAGCTCAATGAAGAATCACGGGTAGAAAATATCTCATGATCATAGAATTGGTGGGTTTATCATTCTTGAAAAGAAAAACTCTTCGAGTCTCCTACACTAACAAGAATGCTATAATACCACCTCAAAGGATAAACGAAGAACAAATGCACTGAAATGCAAGGGAAAGAATGCTTGATGTTCTCCAACAAGAATCTTGAAGAACACTTTGAGAATGAATTGAAATCTTGATGAATCACCATGAAGGACCTCCGTATACGAATGAATGATGCAACGATAACAAGGTAGAAAAGAATAAGATTATGACGTTGCCAAGATTTAGATGAAGCAACACGAAGAGATACTTGAGAAAACTTGGAACTCCGGAAAAGAAAGATAAGAAGACTAGAGGAAAGGAATTGATATCAAGAGCCACCCCGGAAGAAGAATTGAAATCTCTTGGAAGAAGGAAGAACAAGAATAAGAATTATGTTATGCACATCCTTCATCAAGTATAATTGGTGACAAGCAACGGATCTAGCATACAACTTATTCCTCTAAAAATGAATCTTGAAGAGTGAGAGAGATAAGCACCACTTGAGGCAAAAATTGAAGGAAGCACCGGTACGAATTCACGATCGAATGGAACACCACGAATTAATGGATATACAAGAGAATGAAAAGATCATAAGCCACCTGAGAGAATACTAGAACAAGGCACCGGATAAACGAGAGACAACGAAGAGACAACAATTGAGAAGAATTGAGCATGAAAGCTGAAAGCTGAGAACGAAGAATCTTCTAAAATGATGGCCTTCGGAGGAACGAGAAATAAAAACAACTCAGAGAAGCACCGGATAGCACGAAAGGGATTACCCACGATTGGGAATAATTCAAGATGATGCCAGCAGGTTGAAGCGATGAATCATGAATAATAATGGACCAACATTGAGAAAAACACTCCTTCGAATACAAGCTGAGAATGATGACGAGAACAACACCCAGAATTACTGAGACCTCCGGAATAATGAAGAATGCAAGGTTGAGCCAAATAAGAGAATTAACTCAAATAGATCTTGAAGAAGTAATATGACTGATGGAAATCATTCTTACGTCATAGTTGAAAAGAATTAAGGATCTCCAGAAAGGATTAAAAGAGCCAGGTAAGATCCTGGGAAAGAACCTGTGGGTTATGGGCCCACTCAAGGAAATCACCGTAGAAAAGATTACTAGAAAGATTGATATAGCCCCGGAATGAAGAGAACTAGATGAGGTTGATCACCTCAAAATAATTAAAAGAATTGAAAACACGAAACTTCCGAGATATCTTCAACACTCCGGATAGAAAAAAAAGAATGAATAACAGGATATGTTGATAAGAATCTCCAACATAGGAAGAATTACAAGGACGAAAAGGATATGAAGAACATGGACAACTGAAATAAATTCACCGGGAAGGAACAAAATGAAGAAACGATGAAAAAGACTCCGGAGAATGTTCACAATGAATCACCGGCTACAAAAAGGAAGAAGAGGTAGCGGAAGCACAATGAAAAGAAATGCAGTTGGATGAAATCCAACCACTGAGGAAAAGGGCGGGAGGGCGGGGAAAAACAAAGACAACTTGGGACAGATGAGAGAACTCCGGAAAGAATTGAGAGAATGATCTGCAACAATTGGAGAGGAAAGAATTCACTAGAGAATCACACTGATTGAACGGAATCGATACGATGACTCCGGTTGACAAGAACTGATATGACAATTGAACGAACCAAAGAATTAATACTCTCATATAAATATGAGCACACCTCTTAGAAAAGATCTGGAATCCCCACTTGACATCGAAGCAACTGAATTACCATATTTCAACAAACCAAAGAGTGAGGCTTATGAAACAAGCCAGAACAAACTCATGAGAAAGATTTCCGTTCGATATTTTCGTGGACAGGATCGCACGGGCACGGTTTACAGTAGCCACCAAGTGCAAGGCAGTGCACCTGACATACGAAGCGTCCCCGAGTCGTAGCAAGCTACAAGGACTCTTTAAGACACAACGTGTACCGCTGTAAGTCGACCGTGAATAAACGAATCCACTAGATGTCGAACCCCAACCTAACATCATGCATTTGTTGGAAGAATGTCCTATAAGTAACTACTTGAATTCCCACCTATGAATTCCCGAAATATCTGGTCATGCAATCTGGTACACGGATACAAGGAGTAATATCACACAACTCCTATACTAAACCGTCACTTGTATCACATCCGTCAACACACGACCAGAATCTCGGACCTTCATCTACAACAGACCCTCGTGATCACAACGATACACAGCATGGCAGTACTCCCGAACAATCTGCACCAGTACTGGGGACATCGGGGTTATCTCACCACTACTAGTATTGAAGCAATTACGAACATCCTTCGTTCTGAGATATTAAGAAATCTGAATGATAACGATGTGCTCGAGAATCCCCTGGAGCTCAACTCCCGGAAGAAGATCAAGTCAGACAGGAGGCACCAAGACAGAACTCCGTCACATCGACATCATATAGATTCCAAAAATATCCACGTGATCCTAATTTTTTTTTTGAGTGGGAAGAGGAGTAGAATAAATTATTACGTCAGGATTCCTCACCAGAGCATAGAAGAGGAGAAAAAAGAATCCTACTCTCCGATATATAACTAAGACTCAAATAGTTTTTCACTAGACTCGACTCGGCCAAGTTCGATCAATCAAGGGGGCTCCTAGGTCGGTCCTTGCTCTGATACCAACTTGTCACGCCCAAGATGCGATCCTATCCTTAATTTGGCACGAAGGCCTCGTCAGGGATAGAAGCGCATCTCGTCGTGTTGCAAGAATGGATATCGTTACAAGTACATGTACTGAAAAGAAGAGATATATAAAGGGTTGGCTTACACTCGCCACAAGCTGCACGAGAGTCACAACCGTACATTACACAATCATCAAGAGTAAGAGCAGGGTCCGACTACGGAGGAAAACAAACGACAAAAGAAGAACGACGTCCATCCTTGCTATCCCAGGCTGCCGGCCTGGAACCCATCCTAGATCGAAGAGGAAGAAGAAGAAGCAACTCCAAATGATCAATCAACGCGCTCGCGTCAAGCAACCTTTACCTGTACCTGCAACTGGTGTTGTAGTAATCTGTGAGCCACAGGGGACTCATCAATCTCATTTCCAAAGGTATCAAGACTAGCAAAGCTTAATGGGTGAGGCATGGGTAAGTGGTGAGGTTGCAGCAGCGACTAAGCATATGTTTGGTAGCTAACTTACGAGTACAAGAAATAAGAGGGGGAAGATCTACGCATAACGGACGTGAACTACTGATGATCAAATGAATGATCCTGAACACCTACCTACGTCAGACATAACTCCACCGTGTCCTCGATCGGAGGAGGAACTCACGAAAGAGACAGTCACGGTTACGCACACGGTTGGCATATTTTAAATAAGTTAACTTCAAGTTATCTAGAACCAGTGTTAAACAAAATTTCCACGTTGCCACATAACCGCGGGCACGGCTTTCCGAAAGATTTAACCCTGCAGGGGTGCTCCAACTAGTCCATCACAAATTACCACAAGCCGCATAGAAATCCTCAATCATGAAGCTCGCGATCTCGTCGGATTCCCTAGTGGAAAACCTCAACTCTGAGATTACCCAAAGCATCACCGGAATCCCGATGCACAAGATATCTCGTCAAAGGTAAAACTAATCCAGCAAGGCCGCCCGACGTGTCGACGATCCCGATAGGAGTCGCGTACCTCGTTCTCAGGACACGACGGATGGGTCACACTAGGAGTACCAAACCTCGGGTTGCCCCGCGGTGGCCCCGTAGTCTGCCAATTTGGACCAACACTCATGAGGAGCACTGGCCCGGGGGTTGATTAAATTATCCTCGGGGTCCGGAAAGTCCCTATGCAATTTTATTAGGTGTTTAGGAAAATGTAGTACCAAAGTTGGGCCTTGCCAGACCAGCCTTAATCTAAAACGAATTATCAAGGGGGTCCCCATAACAACCCCGATCGTGTTAGGAGCGCTCATTTATGGAACATAACACCGGTAGCCGAAACTAAGGGGGCAAAGGTGGAACAAAACACCAGGCTAGAAAGGCCGAGCCTTCCACCTTTTACCAAGTATATAGGTCCATTAAATTAAATAGCATTAATATGGTGATATAACAAGGAACCCATGTTTCACATGGAAGCAACTGCACCTGCAACTAGCAACGCTAACAACAGGGTTAAGCAAGCAGTAACATAGCCAATCAGTGGTTTGCTAGGTTGAACAGGTTGAGGGTTAACATGGCATTGTTGAGAGGCTGATATTTAACATGTGGTAGGCAACGAGACATAATCGATAGAAGCGATAATACTAGCATGGCGATGATAGTAATGGTATCTGGGGAAATGATCATCTTGCCTGAGATCCCGCTTGGAAGAAGAATGCCTCCGTGAAGCAGACGAACCGACGTAGTCGAACGGGTCCTCACATCCGACACGCTTGCGGAACTCTATCGATACGGAGGAAAACGGAGACAAGCATCAACACACGATATTCATCATACGATGCACAACACATATGATGCATGAGCTACTGAATACATGCAAGTCACGGCATGACAAATCACACAATCAAACACTACACATTAAGTGAAGTTCAATATGCACGAGTTGCATATTGACGAAACTCCACGGTAGTTATTTAGTTCACTCCCGGTTATTTACACGGCAATGTTAATGTTGTTAAACATGCAAGAGGTGAAGCGGGAATTAAACTACCTACCTAGACATTTTAAATGAGGTCGGAAATGTCCTATAGCATCTCCGAGACGACCTCACATGTTAATTTACAATTCTGTCCAGATCTGATCTAATGCATATAATTGGTTGTTAAACAGCAAAACAAATAGGTTCACGTGATTCTACGCGTCAAGGCAAGCAATCTACACGTAAAGAACATCTCCAACGGAGCTACGGATCAAAAGATACAGGCACCGCAAGATATGATGGCATGAATGCAATATGTATGCAACGACGTCTACGAGCGCTTCAAAACAAACAACCAGCAAGAGAAAATGAAACTACACGAAATTCTAAGCAAGTTTCATGTAGGACACGATCAAAACGGAGCTACGGTTCGGAAACTACGAGCAAAACAAGAAAACACTACAAACTGCCAAAATCAGCCACATAGCATATTCTACGCCCCACAACTACGGATACCCAACTCCGATTAGCTCAAGCAAGGCATGACACGGAAGAGGGCAAAAAGCACAACTACAAACAGCTGACAACAACTAGTGTGGCAACAAGGAGCACTAGGAAAAGAAGACACAAAATGGCATCTCACACTGACGGTCGTTAGTAGTCAGGCTCGGAACGGACAACGACGAGAACCGGCGACTACTAACGAATGCATGTTTTGAAAACTGGCGGCAACGGAGATGCCGATGCAATGCTGATGATGCGCATGATGCGATGATGACACGACAATTAAAATAAGCCACACGACGAAAACGGAAAGAGAGGGGAAGCTTCTGGAACGTCGGTCTCAGGCTGTCACAGAGGAGGAGGAGGAGGAGGAGAAGGACTAGTAGAAGGAGGAGAAGGCCAAGGACCTTCTAGTCCTTCTCCTCCTCCTCCTCCTTCTCCTCCTTGTTTATTTCTTCTTCTTCTCCTCCTCCTCCTCTTTCTTCTCCTCTTTCATATTCTCCTTGCCTTAATTTCCCCAACAATGACATAATTAGCCCATTTAGCTCCAAAATGCCATAATAACCTCAAAATGGCATAAGAACCTTGGTTAGCTCATTAATATTATATACTTACCTTGTTTTCCTCTAAAATGGGATAATTAGCCCATTTAGCTCCAAAAAGACATAGTTAGCTAATTTAGCTCCAAGAAGAGGAGAAGAGGAGAAGAAATAGGAAAAATAAAAAGAAAGAAGAAGAAGAAGAAGAAGAGAAGAAGGAGAAGGAGGAGGAGGAGGAGGAGGAGGAGAAGAAGGAGAAGGCCAAGGACCTTCTAGTCCTTCTCCTCCTCCTCCTCCTCCTTCTCCCCCTTCTTCTTTATTTCTTATTCTTCTCCTCCTCCTCCTCTTTCATATTCTCCTTGCCTTAATTTCCCCAACAATGACATAATTAGCCCATTTAGCTCCAAAAAGACATTATAAGCTCAAAATGGCATAAGAACCTTGGTTAGCTCATAAATATTATATACTTAGCTTGGTTTCCTCTAAAATAGGATAATTAGCCCATTTAGCTCCAAAAAGACATAGTTAGCTAATTTAGCTCCAAGAAGAGGAGAAGAGGAGAAATGAAAAGGAAGAACAAAAAGAAGAAGAGAAAGAGAAGAGAAGGAGAAGGACAAGAAGGAGGAGGAGAAGAAGAAGAGAAGGAGGAGCAGGAGGAGAAGGCCAAGGACCTTCTAGTCCTTCTCCTTGTCCTCCTCCTTCTTGATTTCTTCTTCTTCTCCTCCTCCTCCTCTTTCTTCTCCTCTTTCATATTCTCCTTGCCTTAATTTCCCCAACAATGACATAATTAGCCCATTTAGCTCCAAAATGTCATAATAACCTCAAAATGGCATAAGAACCTTGGTTAGCTCATTAATATTATATACTTACCTTGTTTTCCTCTAAAATGGGATAATTAGCCCATTTAGCTCCAAAAAGACATAGTTAGCTAATTTAGCTCCAAGAAGAGGAGAAGAGGAGAAGAAATAGGAAAAATGAAAAGAAAGAAGAAGAAGAAGAAGAAGAGAAGAGGAGAAGGAGGAGGAGGAGGAGGAGGAGAAGGCCAAGGACCTTCTAGTCCTTATCCTCCTTCTTTATTCCTTCTTCTTCTCCTCCTCCTCCTATTTCTTCTCCTCTTTCATATTCTCCTTGCCTTAATTTCCCCAACAATGACATAATTAGCCCATTTAGCTCCAAAATGCCATAATAACCTCAAAATGGCATAAGAACCTTGGTTAGCTCATTAATATTATATACTTAGCTTGTTTTCCTCTAAAATGGGATAATTAGCCCATTTAGCTCCAAAAAGACATTGTTAGGTAATTTAGCTCCAAGCAGAGGAGAAGAGGAGAAGAAATAGGAAAAATTAAAAGAAAGAAGAAGAAGAAGAAGAAGAGAAGAAGGAGAAGGATGAGGAGGAGGAGGAGAAGGAGGAGGAGAAGGCCAAGGACCTTCTAGTCCTTCTCCTCCTCCTCCTCCTTCTCCTCCTTCTTCGTTATTTCTTCTTCTTCTTCTCCTACTCCTCTTTCTTCTCCTCTTTCATATTCTCCTTGCCTTAATTTCCCCAACAATGACATAATTAGCCAATTTAGCTCCAAAAAGACATTATAAGCTCAAAATGGCATAAGAACCTTGGTTAGCTCATCAATATTATATACTTAGCTTGTTTTCCTCTATAATGACATAATTAGACCATTTAGCTCCAAAAAGACATAGTTAGCTAATTTAGTTCCAAGATGAGGAGAAGAGGAGAAATGAAAAGGAAGAACAAAAAGAAGAAGAGAAAGAGAAGAGAAGGAGAAGGAGAAGGAGGAGGAGGAGAAGAAGAAGAGAAGAAGGAGAAGGAGGAGATGGAGCCCTCCTTATTCTCCTTCTTCTTCCCTCCTTCTTCTCTTATTCTTCTTCAATTTAGCTTATTTTCCCCAACAAAGACATACCTAGCCAATTATCATCCAAAATGACATAATTAGCTTAGTTAGGTAAAAACATCATAAGAACCTTGGTTAGCTCAATAAAATGACTAATCAAGCTCCTAAAAGACATAATAAGCTCAAAATGGCATAAGAACCTTGGTTAGCTCATTAATATTATATACTTAGCTTGTTTTCCTCTAGAATGACATAATTAGCCCATTTAGCTGCAAAAAGACTTAGTTAGCTAATTAGCTCCAAGAAGAGGAGAAGAGGAGAAATGAAAAGAAGGAAGAAGGAGAAGAAGAAGAGAAGAAGTAGAGAAGGAGAAGAAGAAGGAGAAGAAGAACAAGGAGGAGGAGAAGAAGAAGAAGGAGAAGGAGGAGAAGAAGGAGAAGGAGCCCTCCTTCTTCTCCTTCTTCTTCTCTCCTCCTTCTTCACCTCCTTCTTCTCCTTCTTCTTCTCTTCTTCTTTTTTCTTCTTCTCCTCCTCCTTCTCCTTATCCTTACCCTCCTCCTCCTCCTCCTTCTTGTTTTTCTTCTCCTTGTTCTCTTCTTGCTTCTTCTCTTTCTTCTTCAATTTAGCTTATTTGTCATATATATGTTGTTGTTGTTCTTTTTCTGACTTTCTTATTCCCATTTTGCATATTGGATGTACTACATGTATGGAAGCTGGCATTGATGGAGTGCTTTAGTTCTAGTTTTCATTTGAGTTGATGAACACTGTGGAATTATATGTATATGTATATATGGATGAACAGTATATGTGGAACTATATGTAGGCAACATATATGGTGAATCCTACCTATTTTGTGTGTCCGTGTAGCCAGTCAGGTTCAACCCTACGATCTTAATCCTGAGCATCACTGGTAGCTAAGCAACTAATTACCTTTACCCGCACGCTTTCTAACTTACCTCGTACTTTATTCATAGATGAGCCCCTAAAGCCTTTGACGCATGAATACGCATACAGCTTCTGTATGCCGTGCGCCGCCGTCGCCGCCTCCGCCATCGCCGCCGCCGCCATCGCCGTCGTGTGCCTCCGATTTCCGTCAGCTCGATCTGGACGTCCACCGGCACCCAC
Source organism: Hordeum vulgare subsp. vulgare (assembly GCF_904849725.1). Classification (NCBI taxonomy): domain Eukaryota; kingdom Viridiplantae; phylum Streptophyta; class Magnoliopsida; order Poales; family Poaceae; genus Hordeum; species Hordeum vulgare. The sequence goes on from NC_058524.1 coordinate 615,949,043, forward strand.
CAGGTAGTGTCCCAGTCTTGTGCCTGCTCGTCTGATCCCACGTTAACACGAACGTGGAAACCATCAGCAAACGTCCCATGCACGTACTTCCCGATCCAGACCAGTTTCCTGTATAGCTGATAATACTTTGTTGCAGCAGCGAGTACTGACGAGCAACTTCCAAATAGAACGATGCCACCTACAATCAGCGGTACGAAGGGCATCAAAAGTTTGAGGTAAACTACACATAGATTCAGTCCTTGTGTGTACACGTGTGAGTGTAGGTTGCAAGGCTAATCATGTGGCATGTGTGCAGCAGTATGGATGGAGCGACTCGCGTTCAAATCGATGTGAACCATGCAGGATTTAGTACACCCCAAAAGAACACAGACATATCTCTGTTTGTAAGTTCAGTTTGCACTAACAATTGAAATTATGCATAAAATGCTTATTCGGCTTTATTCTTGATGTTGCAGCCTTCGTCTTTTACACCTGAATGTGATGAGCACTTAAAGCCTAAAGTGGGTATGACATTTGAAGGACTCGAGGTAGTGGAGAAATTCTACAAGGCATATGCACATGAATCGGGTTTTGGTGTTCGTATCGGACAGCAGAAAAAGATTGAGAATAAGGTAGTCCGGACTAAGCGTTTCATGTGTAATAGGGAAGGATTCAAGTCAAAAGATAGTAAGGAGACAGGTGACCCCTTGAAGAAAAGGCGTAAGCAGACAAATACGCGATGCGGTTGTGATGCTCATATCTTTGTTCGACTTTGTGGGGACAATACCTACAAGATAGACTCATGTGTTGAGCACCATGTTCATGGTCTTGTCTCACGTGATAAGCGTCATTTGATCAGATCGAATCGTAGAGTTAGTGAGAGGGCAAAGAATACTTTATACACATGTCATAAGGCAAGCATTGGAACCTCCCAGGCATACAGGCTCTTGCAAGTTAGCGGGGGTGGCATTCCAAATGTTGGTTGCTCAAAGAGGGACTTGCAGAATTACTACCACGCACTCAGGTATAAAATCAGAGATGCATATGCTCACATGTTTGTAGCCCAATTAGCTAGAAAGCAGGAAGTGAATTCAGCATTTTTCTATGATTTTGAGGTGAATGATGAGGGGAAGCTAGTTCGCGTGTTCTGGACGGATGCCACAAGCAGGAAGAACTATAGTCACTTTGGTGATGTCATATCCTTTGATTCTACATACACCACTAATCGGTACAACATGATATTTGCCCCATTTACCGGGGTTAATCATCACTTACAAAGTGTATTTTTCGCTGCTGCATTCTTATCAAATGAGAAGGATGAGTCATACATTTGGTTATTTGAGACCTTCTTGAGAGCAATGGGAGGGGTAGCACCTACACTCATCATAACCGATGAAGCCACTAGCATCAAGAATGGTATTGGCAAAGTTTTTCCAACCACCATCCATAGGTTGTGCATGTGGCATATAATGGAAAAGGTGCCTGAAAAAGTTGGACCTGTAGTTAGAGAAGATTCTCAATTTTGGACGAGATTGAACTCATGTGTTTGGGGTTCAGAAACTTCAACTGAGTTTGAGTTACAATGGAATTCCATCATTATAGATTTTGGGTTGGAGGAAAATGAGTGGTTGACTAAGAGGTTTAGCATTCGAGATACATGGATACCAGCCTACTTTATGGATATTTCTCTAGCCAGCATTCTCCGAACCACTTCAAGATCAGAAAGTGCAAATTCTTTTTTTAATCGCTTCATTCATTGAAGACTCGCTTGTTGAGTTTTGGCTTAGGTTTGATACAACTTTAGAATGCCAACGTGAGGAAGAATTAATGGCAGACAATAGAAGCATACATACCACCCCACAACTATTTACGCCATGGACGATGGAGAAACAAGGTAGTAAGGTATTCACATATGAGGTGTTTGAGAAATTTCAGCTACAAGTTCTTGCTGCTAGAGACCATTGTTGTGTTCAGAGTATTACACAAGGTGTGGGGGTAAAACACATGACCCTTAGAGGTCGATCTGGTAAGGTTAGGGAGGTCTGCTATGATACTGCAAGCATGACAACAAATTGTTCGTGCAAGTTATTTGAGTCACTCGGTATTCCATGTCGTCATATTATCCAAGTATTGAGGATTGAAAACCAAAATGAGCTTCCTAGCTGCTTCATTATGAAAATATGGCAGAAAAGGTGCAAAAGGTAAAAATAATAATGCACTCCAGCCAAATTTTTAGGTTATTCCAAAATCATATGACTAACAACATTCTATTGTTTTGTAGGGAGAATGTTTATGATGAACAGGGGAACCTACTAGAAGAAAAGCCCATGGATTCACTAGATGCAGCCACGAGAAAGAAGATCTCGTCTATACGAGATAAGATGGAAGTGTTGGAATTATGCCCTAGAGGCAATAATAAATATAGTTATTATTATAATTCCTGTATCAAGATAATCGTTTATTATCCATGCTATAATTGTATTGAATCAAGACTTATATACATGTGTGGATACATAGACAAAACACTGTCCCTAGCAAGCCTCTAATTGGCTAGCCAGTTGATCAACGATAGTCAGTGTCTTCTGATTATGAACAAGGTGTTGTTGCTTGATAACTGGATCACGTCATTAGGAGAATCACGTGATGGACTAGACCCAAACTAATAGACGTAGCATGTTGATCATGTCATTTTATTGCTACTGTTTTCTGCGTGTCAAGTATTTGTTCCTATGACCATGAGATCATATAACTCACTAACACCGGAGGAATACTTTGTGTGTATCAAACGTCGCAACGTAATTGGGTGACTATAAAGATGCTCTACAGGTATCTCCGAAGGTGTTCGTTGAGTTAGTATGGATCGAGACTGGGTTTTGTCACTCCGTGTGACGGAGAGGTATCTCGGGGCCCACTCGGTAATACAACATCACACACAAGCCTTGCAAGCAATGTGACTTAGTGTAAGTTGCGGGATCTTGTATTACGGAACGAGTAAAGATACTTGCCGGTAAACGAGATTGAAATAGGTATGCGGATACTGACGATCGAATCTCGGGCAAGTAACATACCAAAGGACAAAGGGAATGACATACGGGATTATATGAATCCTTGGCACTGAGGTTCAAACGATAAGATCTTCATAGAATATGTAGGATCCAATATGGGCATCCAGGTCCCGCTATTGGATATTGACCGAGGAGTCTCTCGGGTCATGTCTACATAGTTCCCGAACCCGCAAGGTCTGCACACTTAAGGTTCGACGTTGTTTTATGCGTATTTGAGTTATATGGTTGGTTACCGAATGTTGTTCGGAGTCCCGGATGACATCACGGACGTCACGAGGGTTTCCGGAATGGTCCGGAAACGAAGATTGATATATAGGATGACCTCATTTGATTACCGGAAGGTTTTTCGGAGTTACCGGAAATGTACCGGGAATGATGAATGGGTTCTGGGAGTTCACCGGGGGGGGGGGGGAACCCACCCCGTGGAAGCCCATAGGCATTGAGGGTGGCGCACCAGCCCTTAGTGGGCTGGTGGTACAGCCCAAAAGAGCCCTGTGCGCATTGGAAGAAAAATCAAAGAGAAAAGAAAAAAAAGGAGGAGGTGGGAAAGGGAAGAAGGACTCCACCTTCCAAACCAAGTAGGACTCAGTTTGGGGGGGGGGGGAGACCTTCCCCCTTGGCTCGGCCGAAGCCCTTAGGGGTCCTTGGACCCCAAGGCAAGGCTCCCCCTCTTCCCCCTGTATATACAGAGGTTTTAGGGCTGATTTGAGACAACTTTGCCACAGCAGCCCAACCACATATCTCCACGGTTTTACCTTTAGATCGCGTTTCTGCGGAGCTCGGGCGGAGCCCTGCTGAGACGAGATCATGACCAACCTCCAGAGCGCCGTCACGCTGCCGGAGAACTCTTCTACCTCTCCGTCTCTCTTGCTGGATCAAGAAGGGCGAGATCATCGTCGAGCTGTACGTGTGCTGAACGCGGAGGTGCCGTCCGTTCGGCACTAGATCGAGGGACTGATCGCGGGATGGTTCGCGGGGCGGATCGAGGGACGTGAGGACGTTCCACTACATCAACCGCGTTCACTAACGCTTCTGCTGTACGGTCTACAAGGGTACATAGATCACACATCCCCTCTCGTAGATGGACATCACCATGATAGGTCTTCGTGCGCGTAGGAAATTTTTTGTTTCCCATGCGACGTTCCCCAACAGTGGCATCATGAGCTAGGTTCATGCGTAGATGTCTTCTCGAGTAGAACACAAAAGTTCTTGTGGGCGGTGATGTGCGTTTTGCTGCCCTCCTTAGTCTTTTCTTGATTCCGCGGTATTGTTGGATCGAAGCGGCTCGGACCGACATTACTCGTACGCTTACGAGAGACTGGTTTCATCGCTACGAGTAACTCCGTTGCTCAAAGATGACTGGCGGGTGTCAGTTTCTCCAACTTTAGTTGAATCGGATTTGACCGAGGAGGTCCTTGGATGAGGTTAAATAGCAACTTATATATCTCCGTTGTGGTGTTTGCGTAAGTAAGATGCGATCCTACTAGATACCCATGGTCACCACGTAAAACATGCAACCACAAAATTAGAGGACGTCTAACTTGTTTTAGCAGGGTATGCTTGTGATGTGATATGGCCAATGATGTGATGTGATATATTGGATGTATGAGATGATCATGTTGTAATAGATAATATCGACTTGCATGTCGATGGTACGGCAACCGGCAGGAGCCATAGGGTTGTCTTTATAACTAACGTTTGTGCTTGCAGATGCGTTTACTATTTTGCTAGGATGTAGCTTTAGTAGTAATAGCATGAGTAGCATGACAACCCCGATGGCGACACGTTGATGGAGATCATGGTGTGGCGCCGGTGACAAGAAGATCGTGCTGGTGCTTTGGTGATGGAGATCAAGGAGCACATGATGATGGCCATATCATGTCACTTATGAATTGCATGTGATGTTAATCCTTTTATGAACCTTATTTTGCTTAGAACGACGGTAGCATTATGAGGTGATCTCTCACTAAAATTTCAAGACGAAATTGTGTTCTCCCCGACTGTGCACCGTTGCTACATTTCGTCGTTTTGAGACACCACGTGATGATCGGGTGTGATAGACTCAACGTTCACATACAACGGGTGCAAAACAGTTGCGCACGCGGAACACTCGGGTTAAGCTTGACGAGCCTAGCATGTGCAGACATGGCCTCGGAACACATGAGACCGAAAGGTCGATCATGAATCATATAGATGATATGATTAGCATGGGGATGCTTACCACTGAAACTATGCTCAACTCACGTGATGATCGGACTTGAGCTAGTGTAAGTGGATCATGAACCACTCAAATGACTAGAGAGATGTACTTTTTGAGTGGGAGTTTAGCGAATAATTTGATTAAGTTAAACTCTAATTATCTTGAACATAGTCTAAGTCCACTTTGAATATATTTGTGTTGTAGATCATGGCTCACGCGACAGTCACCCTGAATTTTAATACGTTCCTAGAGAAAGCTAAGTTGAAAGATGATGGAAGCAACTTTGTAGACTGGGCTCATAATCTTAAGCTAATCTTACAAGCTGGGAAGAAGGATTATGTCCTTAATGCTGCGCTAGGAGATGAACCACCCGCTACGGCTGATCAGGATGTTAAGAACGCTTGGTTAGCACGTAAGGAGGACTACTCAGTAGTTCAATGTGCAGTCTTGTATGGCTTAGAACCGGGACTTCAACGTCGCTTTGAGCGTCATGGAGCATTTGAGATGTTCCAGGAGTTGAAGTTTATCTTTCAGAAGAACGCCCAGATCGAGAGGTATGAGACCTCCGATAAATTCTATGCTTGCAAGATGGAGGAGAACTTGTCTGTCAGTGAACATGTGCTCAAAATGTCTGGGTACTCAAACCGTCTAGCTGAGCTGGGGATTGAACTCCTGCAAGAAGCTATCACTGACAGAATCCTTCAATCACTGCCGCCAAGCTATAAAGGCTTTGTGTTGAACTACAACATGCAAGGGATGAACAAGTCTCCCGGCGGGTTGTTTGCGATGCTGAAAGTCGCAGAGTCTGAACTCCGTAAAGAGCATCAAGTGTTGATGGTGAATAAGACCACTAGTTTCAAGAGAAACGACAAAGGCAAGAAGGGTAATTCAAAGAAGAGCGGCAAGCCTGTTGCGAATCCGACGAAGAAACCCAAAGCTGGACCTAAGCCTAAAACAGAGTGTTACTATTGCAAGGGTATGGGTCACTGGAAGCGCAATTGCCCCAAGTATCTGGCTGATAAGAAGGCGGCCAAAGAAAAATCAGGTATATTTGATATACATGTTATTGATGTGTACTTAACCGGCTCTCGTAGTAGTGCCTGGGTATTCGATACCGGTTCTGTTGCTCATATTTGCAACTCGAAACAGGAATTGCGGAATAGACGAAGGCTGGCGAAAGATGAAGTGACGATGCGCGTAGGAAATGGTTCCAAGGTTGATGCAATCGCCGTCGGCACAGTTTCACTTCAGTTACCATCAGGATTAGTTATGAACTTGAATCATTGTTATTTAGTGCCTGCGTTGAGCATGAACATTATATCTGGATCTTGTTTATTGCGAGACGGTTACTCTTTTAAGTCAGAGAATAATGGTTGTTCTATTTCTATGAGTAACATCTTTTATGGTCATGCACCCAATGTGAGAGGATTGTTCATATTGAATCTTGATAGTGATACACACATACATAACATTGAGACCAAAAGAGTTAGAGTTAACAATGATAACGCCATATTTTTGTGGCACTGCCGCTTAGGTCATATTGGTGTAAAGCGCATGAAGAAACTCCATGTCGATGGACTTTTGGAGTCACTTGACTTTGATTCACTTGACACGTGCGAACCATGCCTCATGGGCAAGATGACTAAAACTCCGTTCTCTGGAACAATGGAGCGTGCAAGTGACTTGTTGGAAATCATACATACCGATGTGTGTGGTCCGATGAGCGTAGAGGCACGCGGCGGATATTGTTATTTTCTCACCTTCACTGACGATTTGAGTAGATATGGTTATGTCTACTTAATGAAGCACAAGTCTGAAACATTTGAAAAGTTCAAGCAATTTCAAAGTGAAGTTGAAAATCATCGTAACAAGAAGATCAAGTTCCTACGGTCTGATCGTGGGGGTGAATATCTGAGTTTCGAGTTTGGTGCTCACTTAAGACAATGTGGAATTGTTTCACAGTTGACACCGCCTGGAACACCACAACGTAATGGTGTGTCCGAACGTCGTAATCGTACTTTATTAGAGATGGTGCGATCTATGATGTCTCTTACCGATTTGCCATTATCATTTTGGGGTTATGCATTAGAAACAGCTGCATTCACTTTAAATAGGGCACCATCAGAATCCGTTGAGACGACACCATACGAACTGTGGTATGGCAAAAGGCCAAAGTTGTCGTTTCTCAAATTTGGGGATGTGATGCTTATGTCAAAAAGCTTCAGCCTGAAAAGCTGGAACCCAAAGCGGAAAAGTGCATCTTCATAGGTTACCCAAAAGAGACAGTTGGGTACACCTTCTACCTCAAATCCGAGGGCAAAGTGTTTGTTGATAAGAACGGAGCTTTTCTCGAGAAGGAGTTTCTCTCGAGAGAATTGAGTGGGAGGAAGATAGAACTTGACGAGCTTGTCGAACCTCTCATCCCTCTGGATGGTGGCGCAGGGCAAGGGGAAACCTCTGTCGTTGCGACGCCGGTTGAGGAGGAAGTTAATGATGATGATCATGAAACTCCAGTTCAAGTTACTGTTGAACCACGCAGGTCGACGAGATCACGTGCTGCTCCAGAGTGGTACGGTAATCCCGTCTTATCAATCATGTTGTTAGACAACAATGAACCTGCAAGTTATGAAGAAGCAATGGTGGGCCCAGATTCCAACAAATGGCTAGAAGCCATGAAATCCGAAATAGGATCCATGTATGAGAACAAAGTGTGGACTTTGGAGATACTACCTGAGGGCCGCAAGGCTATTCAGAACAAATGGATCTTTAAGAAGAAGACGGACGCTGACGGTAATGTGACCGTTTATAAAGCTCGACTTGTGGCAAAGGGTTTTTCACAAGTTCAAGGAGTTGACTACGATGAGACATTCTCACCCGTAGCGATGCTTAAGTCCGTCAGAATCATGTTAGCAATAGCTGCATTTTTCGATTATGAAATCTGGCAGATGGATGTCAAAACGGCGTTCCTTAATGGTTTCCTTAAGGAAGAGTTGTATATGATGCAACCCGAAGGTTGTGTCGATCCTAAGAATGCTAACAAGGTGTGCAAGCTCCAGCGATCCATTTATGGACTGGTGCAAGCATCTCGGAGTTGGAACAAACGCTTTGATGAGGTGATCAAAGCATTTGGGTTTATACAAGTGGTTGGAGAATCTTGTATTTACAAGAAAGTGAGTGGGAGCTCTGTGGCGTTTCTAATATTATATGTGGATGACATATTGCTGATTGGAAACAACGTTGAGTTTTTGGAGAGCATAAAGGATTACTTGAATAAAAGTTTCTCTATGAAGGACCTAGGAGAAGCTGCTTACATTCTAGGCATTAAGATCTACAGGAATAGATCAAAACGCCTGATAGGACTTTCACAAAGCACATACCTTGATAAAGTTTTGAAGAGGTTCAAAATGGAACAGTCCAAGAAAGGGTTCTTGCCAGTTTTACAAGGTACGAGATTGAGTAAGACTCAGTGCCCAACAACTGATGAAGATAGAGAGCATATGCGCTCCGTCCCCTATGCTTCAGCCATAGGTTCTATCATGTATGCAATGTTGTGCACTAGACCGGAAGTTAGCCTGGCCATAAGTATGGCAAGTAGGTTCCAGAGTAATCCAGGAGTGGATCACTGGACGGCGGTCAAGAATATCCTGAAGTACCTGAGAAGGACTAAGGAGATGTTTCATGCAAGTAACATACCAAAGGACAAAGGGAATGACATACGGGGTTATATGAATCCTTGGCACTAAGGTTCAAATGATAAGATCTTCGTAGAATATGTAGGATCCAATATGGGCATCTAGGTCCCGCTATTGGATATTGACCGAGGAGTCTCTCGGGTCATGTCTACATAGTTCTCGAACCCGCAGGGTCTGCACACTTAAGGTTCGACGTTGTTTTATGTGTATTTGAGTTATATGGTTGGTTACCGAATGTTGTTCGGAGTCCCGGATGAGATCACAGACGTCACGAGGGTTTCCGGAATGGTCCGTAAACGAAGATTGATATATAGGATGACCTCATTTGATTACCGGAAGGTTTTTCGGAGTTACCGGGAATGTACCGGGAATGACGAATGGGTTCCGGGAGTTCACCGGGGGGGGGCAACCCACCCCGGGGAATCCCATAGGCATTGAGGGTGGCGCACCAGCCCTTAGTGGGCTGGTGGGACAGCCCAAAAGAGCCCTATGCGCATTGGAAGAAAAATCAAAGAGAAAAGAAAAAAAGGAGGAGGTGGGAAAGGGAAGAAAGACTCCACCTTCCAAACCAAGTAGGACTCAGTTTGGGGGGGGGGGGAGACCTTCCCCCTTGGCTCGGCCGAAGCCCTTAGGGGTCCTTGGACTCCAAGGCAAGGCTCCCTGTAAGTGCATCTAGTGCCCCTTCGTGATTTTGGTGGTTTGGAGACTTATAGGTTAAGTATCTAATGTGTTTATAAGTGTACACATGATCTATAAGTCATTGAGGAGTTTGAGATATTTGAAGAATATCGACCCCTAAAAATGTATATCTTCAGTTGAAGAAATTAGTCTGAAGCTGAAGAAATGAATTGCGAAGAATCTGCGATGAAATTGATATTCCTCATGAAGATATTGATATTGAGAAGATTGGTGGTTCCTGAAGAAAATCGTTCTGAAGAAATTGAAGCGTGAAGATTTACATTTTCTGTTTACCTTCTTTGTATTTGATGAATAGGAACACCGTACTGTTAAAGGGGGTCAAAGTAACGCTATGGAATGGATTTCCTCATGATGCTCAACCCAATCCAAATCCTACCAAAAGCCTCAAGTGAGGAATATGAGTGACATGAGGACTCTCACAGTTGAGGGTCCCGACCGTTTCGATAGCCACGCCAAGTCACTGGTCTTATCCACTCCAACGGTCATATTATTTAAGGGCATTAATGTCAAATCATGTCGGGATGCTCCCAGGCTATAAATAGCCGCCCCCACAACCACTAGCTGGTTGGCTGCTCCGCTAGAAACTGACACTTGTCATAAGAGCAACCCAATTCCTCAGAGCCTTCGAGAGTAAATCATCAGTGAGGAAATACACCACCCACCGAAACCACAAACCAAACCTAGTGATTGAGCGTCACTGAAGAAGTTGTTCCTGTGTGGGACTGAAGCCTTTTACCTTTGAGGACTGTGCATCCTCCAGACGGTTAGGCGTCATGGTCTAGAGCAATCCAGCAGTCAATTGTGGATCGCCGGGTGACCGAGTTTGTGAGGGTTTGGAAGTCTGCCCTGAAGACTTACCACGAGTGTTGGGTGAGGACTGTGTGTCCTTAGCTCAAGGAGAATATGGTAGGGACTGTGTGTCCCGGGACTGGGTGTCCTTTGGTTTCAATACCAAGCCGCTCCAAACCAGATGTACAACTGTCACAGCAGTTGGAACTGGGTCATCAACAACAGTCTTCACCAAGCATCGGGTTCTAATTCCTCAACTCTTTACATTCTCTGTATTAAGTGCTGATGACTTTCACTGTGACTGTTTGAAGAATTTGCTGAAGACTTTCTCTGAATTTCCTCAACCCCAAATTCTTCACTTGAGTTAATCATCATCTGTATTCTGCGTGCCCGCTTACTGTGCAATCTGTTTTCATAATCTTCACTCTGTAATACTGCCGTTGTAAACGATTGCACGATTGATCCTTAACTGTTTCCGCTGTAAGTTAGTCATCAGTGAGGAATTTCCTCAAAAGGAATTTCCTCAGTGATGAAATTCTAAAAATCTCCTATTCACCCCCCCTCTAGTCGATATAACGCACTTTCAATTGGTATCAGAGCAAGGTACTCCCTTGTTTTGTGTGGTTTTGGTTTAACCACCTGGAGTTTTAGTTATGTCGACTGCAAGCATGTTTAAGGTGACTGCAGCATGTCCTACCTACGAGGGAAAGAACTTTCCCTTCTGGAAGAACAAAATGCAAATGCATCTACAAGCTATAGACAATGATCTCTGGTATATTGTGGAAAATGGTGTCCCCATCATTTCTGCTAGTGTCACTGCAGCTGATGTGAAGAAATTCAAGCAACTCGATTCTCAAGCGAAGAACATCATCTGTGGTCATCTGAGCCCTGGCCAGTTTGGAAGAGTAAGTGCCTTAGGCTCTGCAACACTGATCTGGGAGAGACTGTGCAAGGTAAATGAAGGAGTATCAACCCAACGTGACTCTCGTGTTGATATTCTTCACAATCTCTTCAATCGTTTCAAGAGACATGAAAATGAAAGCTGCCAAGACATCTTTGATCGCCTCACTGACATATCAAATGAACTGCAAGCACTGGGAGCTCAAGACATCACTGCTCACGAAGTTGTGAAGAAACTGCTGAGATCTTTGGATTCTTTATTTGATACTTTAGTTCTGATGATTCAAGAAAGACCAGACTACAAGATGCTAGATCCTGCTGATATCCTCGAAAGGTTAAATACTCATGAATTCCAGCTAGAAGAAAAGAGAGATTTATATGGACAAAGCTATTCCAGACCACGTGCACTGAAGGCAAGAGCAATTTCCTCATCTGAAGAAGACACAGATGACAGCAGTTGTGACCCTGAAGAATTTGGTCAGGAACTTGCAATGCTTGTGAGGAAATTCCAGAGATTTACACGACGAGGCCAGTTCGGTAAATCATCAAGAAGAGACATGAGGAAATCAGAATCTGCATCTGAGGACTACAAGAAACGGACCTGTCACAAGTGCAAGAAATCAGGTCATTACATTGCTGATTGTCCTCGCTGGGAAAGGAATCAAAGAAGAAGAAATACAAGGATGACAGTTCTGATGACTCAAAGAAAAAGAAGAAATCTTCAAAATCCTCATCTTCTAAGTCCTCCTCACACAAGAAGACTAGCTTCAGAAAGGCTCGAGCACTTATTGGCAAGGAAATGGATTCCGAGGCAGAATCAGAGGAATGTGATGATGAAGAAGACTCTGGAGAAGATTCAGAATCCGGACAGGCTAGTCTTGCACTAGCAACCAATTTCGTCAGCAAGTCAATCTTCAATCTTGAAGAAAATGATTGCACCATCCATACTGATGAATATGCTGATGACTTCTCTCCAACCTATTGCTTCATGGCAAAAGGTTCAAAGGTATCACATAATGCCTCCTCCTCTGATTCAAGTGACTGTGAGCATGATGATTACAAAAAACCCAGTTACAGTAAACTTGCCATCATTGCTACTAAACAACAAACTGATCTGGAAAAGCTTCAAAAACTGCTAGACAAAAGTGATGATCTGTTGAATGATGAAATGAATCTTAATCAAATCCTCGCCGATGACATGAAAAATCTTCAGTCTAGATTTGATATTCTTCAGGATCGTTATGATACACTCCTCACTGATCATGAGAAGCTTTCCTACGAATTTCTTCAAAGGAAGCTTGATCTTGAGAAGCTGAGGATGTCTTATGATGATCTTCGAATGGAAAATGATTCATTACTAGCTCAACAGATCAACGCTAGTCAAGTTGAATTTATTCCTCTGTGTCTTAAATGCATTGAACTTGAAACTGCTAATTCTTCACCAGAATCATCAAATGCTACAAATTCTTCAACTGCACCTGCTGTGTCTATTTCCTCACTTGAGGAAAACACAAATATTACTGATGAAAATGTAGGGTTGAAGGAATTGTATGTGACAGGCATGTACAAAAGCCTCAAAGGACACCAAATCCTTTGTGATGTGCTCAAAAAGCATATCTTGAACAGGAACCCGAGGAAAGAAGGAATTGCCTTTGAGAGAAAACTAAATGCTGATGGATCTTATTGGAAACCTGAGCAGTATCCCAAAACCTCATGGGTTGCTGCTACCGGGCCTCCTTTTGATCCATCTAACCTAACTGGCTTCTCATGTGAATTATCCTATTCCTCAGATGAGTCATTTGATTCCAACTATAAACTGTTCAAAAATCAATATGGTGAAGTATTTGCTCGATATGTTGGAACTAACTGCAGGAATGGCCCTCCTCTGAGGAAAATCTGGGTTCCCAAAAGTTGTCTTGAAAATCTTCAAGTGAATGTTCTCATGACATCACCTCTGAAGAATCTGAACCCCAGATCAAATTCCTCAGGAGGACCAAAGTCTTCAAGAGGATCAAAATCCTCAACTGGTCAAAACTATGCTCGTACCCGTGCTTATGCGTCTAACATGCAGGGAAATTACAAGGAATATGATTATGAGCGCTACTCCTCAAATCATTATGTTCATAAATCCTCAAACCAGTTCTCTGCATACTCATATGAGTACTTTAACCCCCCCCCTACTGTTAAGAGAAGTGCATTAGCTTCAATGCCACCTTTCTCATATGGTGCTCGCAGGATGATGAACACTTTGCCACCCCTTCAGATGTGGGTGGTGAAGAAATCAAACTAATCACTTCTGCAGGTCAGGTCTCCAGATGAAAATCATCATCTGAAGAATTTGCTGGAGACCTGAGGAAATGCTTGATAGGACGCAAGCTAATGATTGATGAAATAGAAATATTTCACACGTCCTTACTTTTCTGTAAAGATGAAATTACTGAACTGATGAAATTAGTATCATATTCTTCAAATCTGAAGCATATGAGATGGTAAGCTGTACTAATTCATCTGCAGGATGACAAACCCAAAAATACTGAGTGGGTTCTCGATAGTGGCTGCACACATCACATGACTGGTGATAAAAGCCTACTGATGAATATGCCACTAACTCCATCACCTCTGAAGCAAATCACATATGCTTATAAAGGTAAAAGCAAGGTATTGGGACTTGGCAAAGTAGCTATTTCCAAGGATAGGCATATGGACAAAGTGATGCTTGTTGAATCCCTTGGTTTTAACCTCATGTCAGTCTCGATGCTTTGTGATCTTGATATGATTGTTATCTTTGGTAGATATAGATGTGTAGTCATCATGGAGTCTGACAGATCCAAAGTCTTCGAAGGTGTAAGAAGAGGGGATTTGTACATTGTTGACTTCTCTACAGGTCCTCAACCAGCCACTTGCTTACTAGCAAAAACCTCAGAAGGATGGCTGTGGCACCGAAGACTAGGTCATGCAGGCATGAGGAATTTGCACACACTTGAAAAGAAGAAGCATGTCATTGGCATCGAATCAGTCAAATTCCTCAAGGATCATCTCTGCGGTGCTTGTGAATCTGGGAAAATGACCAGATCCAAGCATCCCTCCAAAACCATCATGACCACTACACGTCCATTTGAATTGCTTCATATGGATCTATTTGGACCTACTCACTATGCAACACTAACCAGTGCAACATCTCTATATGGCTTTGTCATAGTTGATGATTATTCCAGATACACTTGGGTGCATATTATAGTGTATAAAACTGAAGTGCAGGAAATCTTCAAACGATTTTCTTCAAGGGCCTCGACGAACTTCGGCATCAAGATCAAACATATCAGGAGTGATAATGGAATCGAGTTCAAAAACACAGGTCTTGATGATTATCTTGATGAACTTGGTATTACTCACGAATTGTCTGCTCCTTATACTCCTCAGCAGAATGGTGTCGTCGAAAGAAAGAACAGGACTCTGGTTGAAATGGCAAGAACTATGCTTGAAGAATATCAGACTCCTCGTCGCTTCTGGCCTGAAGCAATCAACACTGCATGTCATATCATCAACAGGGTATATCTTCACAAATTCCTCAAGAAAACCTCATATGAACTCCTCACTGACAAGAAACCCAATGTAAGTTATTTCAAAGTCTTCGGTGCAAAATGTTGGATTAGAGATCCTCATCATAGCTCAAAATTTGCACCTAAGGCACATGAAGGTTTTATGCTCGGTTATGGAAAGGACTCGCACACCTACAGAGTCCTCAACAACTACCACAACAAAGTTGTTGAGACTGTAGATGTGCGGTTCGATGAAACTAACGGCTCGCAAAGAGAGCAATTGCCTTCTGATCCAGATAAGCTGTCTCTTGAGGAAGCAATAAAGCTTAAGCCTACTGAAGACATTGTCCCCACTGAGGAAATTGATGAAGAAACGATCCCCATCGCTGATGAAAACCAAGAAGATGCACCTGAGGAAATTGTAACAGCACCACCTTCTCAGCCCAGACAAAATCCTCAACCAGCTCATCCGAGGATTGCAAATGAAGTAGAACTTGACAAAATCCTCAACGATATCAACGCGCCAGGTCCTCTCACTCGCTCAAAAGCTTCACACTTAGTTAACATTTGTGGGCATTTTTCCTTTGTATCCATCACAGAACCCTCAAAAGTAGCTAAGGCTTTTCTGGAACCGGAGTAGATCCAAGCCATGCAAGACGAACTTCTTCAATTCAAGCTGAATGACGTATGGGAGCTCGTCAAACGACCAGATCCTCGCAAGCATAACATCATCGGCGCCAAGTGGATTTTCCGAAACAAGCAAGATGAGGACGGTCAAGTGGTGAGGAACAAGGCACGACTTGTAGCCCAAGGCTACACCCAGGTTGAAGGAATAGATTTCGATGAAACTTTTGCACGTGTTGCTAGACTTGAAGCTATTCGAATTCTACTTGCTTATGCAAATCATCATAACATCATCTTATATCAAATGGATGTGAAAAGTGTATTCCTCAATGGTAAGCTTGAGGAAGAAGTATATGTTGCTCAGCCCCCAGGTTTTGAGGATCCAAAGAATCCAGACAAAGTCTTCAGACTCAAAAAGGCTCTGTATGACCTCAAGCAAGCCCCTCGGGCATGGTATGATACATTGAAGGAATTCCTCATGAAGAAAGGCTTCAAACCTGGTTCACTCGATCCAACTCTTTTCACAAAATCTTATGATAATGAGCTGTTTATATGTCAAATATATGTTGATGATATCATATTTGGCTGTACTGACAAAAGATACAGTGATGAATTTGCCTACATGATGAGTGAAGAATATCATATGTCCATGATGGGGGAGCTGAAATTCTTCTTAGGTCTACAAATTCGTCAACAAAGCAATGGAATCTTCATATCACAGGAGAAATACCTCAAGGATGTTCTGAGGAAATTTGACATGCACGAATGCAAAGGTGCCAAGACTCCAATGCCTACCAACGATCACCTCGGCACTGATGAAAATGGTAAAGATTTCGATCAGCAGGTATACCGTTCTATGATTGGGTCTTTATTGTATCTATGTGCATCTAGGCCAGATATAATGCTTAGTGTTTGCATGTGTGCATGTTTTCAAGCAAAACCGAAGGAATCACACCATAAGGCTGTGAAACATATTCTTCGATACTTAGCTCACACACCAACACTAGGATTATGGTATCCCAAGGGCTCCAATCTTCATCTGGTAGGGTATTCCGATTCAGACTATGCTGGTGACCGTGTGGATCGCAAGTCAACTTCTGGCACATGCCATTTCCTCGGAAGATCACTAGTTTGCTGGTCCTCAAAGAAGCAGAACTGCGTATCACTCTCCACTGCCGAAGCTGAATACATTGCTGCTGGTTCTTGCTGTGCTCAATTGCTGTGGATGAAGCAAACCCTCAAGGACTACAACATCAACATGAAGAATGTGCCTCTCTACTGTGACAATGAGAGTGCTATCAAGATTGCCTACAACCCAGTGCAGCACTCGAAGAGCAAGCACATCCAGATTCGTCATCATTTTCTTCGGGACCATGTCCTCAAGGGCAATATCCTCATCGACCATGTGAAGACTGATGATCAACTGGCTGATATCTTCACTAAGACCTTGGATGAGAAAAGGTTTTGCAAGTTGCGGTGTGAGCTAAATATCTTAGAGTCTTCAAATGTTTTGTAAAACGTGCACACATCCTAACACTTATGCAAAGTTGATGACTTAGATGCGCAACACATAATGAAACGATTTTCTTCAACCGATGAAGAAAGTCACTCTGAATGTGAAGAAATTAACGAAGAAATTGATTCTCAGGGCCCTACGACAATTGTACGCGGCGTCTGTAATCAACATTCTTATATGGTGGGTAACGCCACCGCCCAATGTGAAATTCCTCAAGTTGATTTTCTTCAAATGATCAATTTCCTCACAATGCATTTTTCTTCAAAATAGCTGTTCTTCATTGTGATGATATATTACAAAATCTTCAAAAACCACTTGATGACTTTCATTTGCCTAGGTAGACTGTGATTTCTAGCCCTCAAAAGCATTCACTTATTGCTAATTCTTCAAGTTGATGTTTCTGCTAAGTGAATGTGATCGGACCCTACTTTTCCTCTATGCTATACTTATCCAGTGTATTCAATTCTTCATATGCGTTCTACTTGAAACTTTGTTCAAAATCCTCACTGCATCCTTGTCAGCTGATGATTTTGTAACAAAAATCCTCAAATCTTCAAAAATTGTTTTTCTTTAAAAGGAACAGTAACTGAACCCCACTTCCCACGATCGGATAACCACGATCTCCACTATCTCTACCGCATCGTACGGGAGCTACACGTGTCCTACGGAGACGTAGAGGCAAGGGCTATTCGGTCCGAAACTTTCGCGCCAAACAGTAACTTTCGGGCTATAAATAGGTCCTTATCCTCCATGGTATCTTCTTCTTCGCCTCATCGCTCTCCTTCCATCACACTCTCCATCGAACCCTAGCGCCACCGCTGGTTGTCTTGTCGCCGGCAAGGAAGAGCTTCACTGCCTCAACCTTTTCGCCGCCAGGATCACGCCGGAGTCGGAACATCTACATCCGCCGCCGCCGTAGACGTCCTCTGCTGCCAAGTTAGGGTGCATTGGACACTTGACCGAAGAGCCTCTCCAACACCACCTTTTGTGTTCTTCGCTCGCACCTTCTAGGGTAAATATACTCCATTTTTACAGCAGCTTAGATCTGAAATTTTACCTCTCCCATGTGAAATCTGTTTTTCCTCAAGATACGATGCGCACATGATTCCTCAAACACTATCCATCACCACAATCATTGATGAACTAGCTAAGCATCTAAGATTTTCACGAGATTCCTCAATTGTGCGAATTTTCGGATCTGTACAACTCTGGAACCCAAGAACAGTATGCTTAAGCAAATTCCTCAATCACTGGTTATATTCCTCAAACTGTCAAACTTTTTCATTTTCTTCAAATCTGAGAACGCATATGACCTCTCCAAATTCCTCGCAACTATACTCTGTTCATAGGTACACACATGTCAGCTGATGAATCTCTCGGTTCTCATCACATTAACTCATTTGCAGCGTTTCTGGAAGAAACTCTTCAAGGCTCATCAGAATCTTCAAGAGTTCAAAATCATCAGCAAATTCCTCGTCTGAAGAAAATGGAGGAAGAGAGGAAACAAAAGGGAGGAAAGAAACTGGAGCAGAACACAGCTGTTGATATTCCTGATGACATATACATGGACTATTGCACGCCTGATGAAGAACTAGAGACAATGGCTAAACGAAAGATTAGGCTGCAGAAAATTGAACGCAGATGGGCAAAGGAGTGGAAGGAGTACAGATTTGTGACCCCAAAATATGCGAAGAAATTTGCTTTGAAGCCTCCTGGCAGAAGGGCTCCACTTGAGGATCATCAAGTAGCTCATCCCTCAAGTCTTATGACACTTGATGACTACCCAGATGAAAAAGAAAGGCATCTGGCCAAGCTCAAGAAGCAAGCCGAAACAGCAGTGAAGAAATTCAATGAATCCTCAGCTGCTGCCTCCGGTGCTGCTCATTCCTCAGCAGCAGAAACTTCTGGCTCAGAGATTCCTCAAAAGCAGTTTGCGCCATCAAAGCCAAAGGCTCCAAAGCCTCAAGAGAAGTCTGGATAGGCTTCTGTCACAAAACCCTCGGTTCCAAAACCGTCAACACCAAAACCATCAGCGCCAAAACCCTCAGCACCCATCTCATCTACACCAAAGTCCTCAGCTCCACCTCCTAAGCCAGTACAGAAGAAAGTCGTGAAGACTACGACTGCCAGCTCCAGCTCCTCACTCCCAGCTGCAACTAGCTCGGAGACAAAGTCTTCAACACCCCTTGTGAAGACTTTGGCAACTACTGAACCTGCACCTCTGCCCAGCCCCAGCAAAATCATCACAGTCCCGTCTGCATCAGAGGGAAGTGATGAGTATGATGATGAAACCCTGGAAGCCATCATCAGGAACAAGCAAGAAAGGGTAGCACAAGCATCAGGCAGTGCTATTCCTCTGGCCATGGACCCCAAGGTCCTCCTCGACTTCATCAATGTATGGTATGAAGACCCAAACACACCCATTGATGATTTGAAACTTCCTCCTGGCGTCAGCCACATGGTAGCCACCTTCATAAACGAAGCCAAGTGGAAGGAACAGAAGGCCAAGCAGGCAAAGATTGCAAAGGCCAAAAAGGAGAAATTCCTCAGGCAAAATGTCCTCAAGCCGACGCCTGAAGCACTGGTGTCAACCCAGGCAGAGCTGTAAGTCTTGACAGACAAGTGCGAAAAACTGTCAGACCGCAAAAGCATCAAACGCAATTTCATCAAGCTAGCCACTAGTGCTGTTGATGACTACAACAAACGTCACCCACCACCAGCGCCAACTCCTCAGCCCCTGGTTGAACAGCCAGAAGATGCATCTCCTGATGAGGAGGAAATTCCTCAAGGTGAGGAACAACACCAAGAGCGCCGTGTTGATGAGCCGGCCATTGAAGAAATCATCACCGAGACCGCTCCTGATGAAACTGCAACCCCTGATGCAACTGCTCCTGATCCAACTGCTTCACCAAAGCAGGCTGATGACTCTGTTCCAGCTGGTTCTGTTGGAGATATGCCCTAGAGGCAATAATAAAATGGTTATTATCATATTTCCGTGTTCATGATAATCGTCTATCATTCATGCTATAATTGTATTAACAGGAAACAGTAATACATGTGTGAATGAATAGATCACAATGTGTCCCTAGCAAGCCTCTAGTTGGCTAGCTCGTTAGTCAATAGATGATCATGGTTTCCTGATCATGGGCATTAGATGTCGTTGATAACGGGATCACATCATTGGGAGAATGATGTGATGGACAAGACCCAATCCTAAGCCTAGCACTAGATCGTATTGTTCGTATGCTAATGCTTTTCTAATGTCAAGTATCTTTTCCTTCGACCGTGAGATTGTGCAACTCCCGGATACCGTAGGAGTGCTTTGGGTGTATCAAACGTCACGACGTAACTGGGTGGCTATAAAGGTGCACTACGGGTACCTCCGAAAGTGTCTGTTGGGTTGGCACGAATCGAGATCGGGATTTGTCACTCCGTGTGACGGAGAGGTATCTCTGGGCCCACTCGGTAGAACATCATCATGAGCTCAATGTGACTAAAGAGTTGGTCACACGATGACGTGCTACGGAACGAGTAAAGAGACTTACCGGTAACGAGATTGAACAAGGTATAGGTATACCGACGATCGAATCTCGGGCAAGTTCTATACCGACAGACAAAGGGAATCGCATACGGGATTGATTGAATCCTTGACATCGTGGTTCATCCGATGAGATCATCGTGGAGCTAGTGGGAGCCACCATGGGTATCCAGACCCCGCTGATGGTTATTGGCAAGAGAGGTGTCTCGGTCATGTCTGCCTGTCTCCCGAACCCGTAGGGTCTACACACTTAAGGTTCGATGACGCTAGGGTTATAGGGAATTGTTATACGAGGCTACCGAAAGTTGTTCGGAGTCCCGGATGAGATCCTGGACGTCACTAGGAGCTCCGGAATGGTCCGGAGGTAAAGATTGATATATAGGACGGATGGTTTCGGACACCGGAAGTGTTTCGGGCATCACCAGTAACGTACTGGGACCACCGGAGGTGGTCCCGGGGGACCACCGAAGGGGGGCTGCGACCCCGGGAGGTAAGGTGGGCCAAGTGGGGGTGGGAACCAGCCCCTAGGTGGGCTGGTGTGCCTCCCCACTCAGCCCATGGCGCAGGGGAAAGAAAAAGGGGGGCAAACCCTAGGCCAGGTGGGCCTAAGGCCCACCAATGGGTGCGCCACCCCCTCCTCCCCATCTGGCCGCCGCACCACCCATCTGGGAGGGCTGCCGCACCCCCTAGGGTGGGAACCCTAGGGGTGGCACCCCCTCTCCCCTTCCCCTATATATAGTGGGCACTTTTGGCCTTTGGAGGACACGGTTTTCCCTCTCCCTCGGCGCAGCCCTGCACTTCTTCCTCCTCCTCTCTGCCGGTGCTTGGCGAAGCCCTGCCGGGAGACCTCGTCTCTCCACTGACACCACGCGGTTGTGTTGCTGGACTTCTTCCCCAACCTCTCCCTCCTCCTTGCTGGATCAAGGTGCGGGAGACGTCACCGGGCTGCACGTGTGTTGAACGCGGAGGTGCCGTTGTTCGGCACTAGATCGGAATCGCCGCGAGTACGACTCCATCAACCGCGTTCTAGCAACGCTTCCGCTTAGCGATCCTCAAAGGTATGAAGATGCTCTTACCCCTCTCTCATTGCTGGTCTCTCCATAGGAAGATCTGAACATGCGTAGGAATTTTTTTGAATTTATGCTACGTTACCCAACAGTGGCGAGCCAGGTTTTCTCTGCGTAGATTCTATGCACGAGTAGAACACAAAAGTTGTGGGCGATGGTTTGTCAATTTGCTTGACGTTACTAGTCTTATTCTTTCCCGACGGTATTGTGGGATGAAGCGGCCCGGACCGACCTTACACGTACGCTTACGTGAGACTGGTTCCACCGACAGACATGCACATCGTGCATAAAGGTGGCTAGCGGGTGTCTGTCTCTCCTACTCTAGTCGGATTGGATTTGATGAAAAGGGTCCTTATGAAGGGTAAATAGCTTTGGCATACCATCGTTGTGGCTGTCACGTAGGTAAGAAGGCGTTCTTGCTAGAAACCCAAATCAGCCACGTAAAACTTGCAACAACAATTAGAGGACGTCTAACTTGTTTTTGCAGGGTTTGACATGTGATGTGATATGGCCAAAGTTGTGATGTTGCATGTATGATGTATGAGATGATCATGTTATTGTAATAGGTTTCACGACTTGCATGTCGATGAGTATGACAACCGGCAGGAGCCATAGGAGTTGTCTTAATTTATTGTATGAGATGCAACGCCATGTGCATACTACTTTTACTTCATTGCTAACGGTTAGCCATAGTAGTAGTGATAGTAGTAGTTGGCGTGACGACTTCACGGAGACACGATGATGGAGATCATGATGATGGAGATCATGGTGTCACGCCGGTGACGATGATGATCATGCGATGCCTGAAGATGGAGATCGAAAGAGCAAAGATGATAATGGCCATATCATGTCACTATATGATTGCATTGTGATGTTTATCATGTTTTACATCTTATTGCTTAAAACGACGGTAGCATAATAAGATGGTCCCTCTTAAAATTTCGAGAACGTATTCCCCTAAGTGTGCACCGTTGCGAAGGTTCGTTGTCTCGAAGCACCACGTGATGATCGGGTGTGATAGATTCTAACGTTCGCATACAACGGTTGTAAGCCAGATTTACACACGCGAAACACCTAGGTTGACTCGACGAGCTTAGCATGTACATACATGACCTCGAATACAAGAGACCGAAAGGTCGAACATGAGTCGTATGGTTGAATACGATCAGCATGAAGTTGCTCACCATGGTGACTAGTCCGTCTCACGTGATGATCGGACACGGGTTAGTCAACATGGATCATGTATCACTTAGATGACTAGAGGGATGTCGATTTCATACTTAATTTGATTAAATGAACTTAATTGTCATGAACTTAGTCTAAAAGTTGTCTTTATAAATATTGTAGATGTCCAACGTCAACCTCAACTTCAACGCATTCCTAGAGAAAAACAAGCTGAAAGATGATGGTAGCAACTATGCGGACTGGGTTCGCAACCTGAAGCTCATCCTTGAAGCAAGTAAAAAGGCTTATGTCCTTAATGCGCCGCTAGGTGACCCTCCCGCTCCTGCAGCAGCCCAGGACATTCTAAACGTCTGGCAAGCGCGGAGTGATGACTACTCTCTGGTCAGGTGTGGCATGTTATACAGTTTAGAAACGGGGCTCCAAAGACGTTTTGAGCAACACGGGGCATATGAGATGTTCCAAGAGCTGAAGCTAGTTTTTCAAGCTCATGCCCGTGTCGAGAGATATGAAGTCTCCCACAAGTTCTTCAGCTGTAAGATGGAGGAGAACAGTTCTGTCAGTGAGCACATACTCAAAATGTCTGGGTTACACGGTCGTCTCACTTCACTTGGAGTCAAACTTCCGGATGATGCTATAATTGACAGAATCCTCCAGTCTCTCCCACCAAGCTACAAAGGCTTTGTGCTTAACTACAACATGCAAGGGATGGAGAAGACCATTCCCGAGTTGTACTCGATGCTCAAATCTGCAGAAGTAGAAATCAAGAAAGAGCATCAAGTGTTGATGGTCAACAAGACCACTAGTTTCAAGAAAGGCAAGGGTAAGAAGAACTTCAAGAAAGACGGCAAAGCTGTTGCCGCGCCCGGTAAGCCAGATGCCGGGAAGAAGAAAAAGAACGGACCCAAGCCTGAGACTGAGTGCTTCTATTGCAAGGGAAAGGGCCACTGGAAGCGGAACTGCCCCAAATACTTAGCGGACAGGAAGGCCGGCAACGTTAAAGGTATATTTGATATACATGTTATTGATGTGTACCTTACCAGCGCTCGTAGTAGCTCCTGGGTATTTGATACCGGTGCTGTTGCTCACATTTGCAACTCCAAGCAGGAACTGCGGAATAAGCGGAGACTGGCCAAGGACGAGGTGACGATGCGCGTCGGGAATGGTTCAAAGGTCGATGTGATCGCCGTCGGCACGCTACCTCTACATCTACCGTCGGGATTAGTTTTAAACCTTAATAATTGTTATTTAGTACCAGCTTTAAGCATGAACATTGTATCAGGGTCTTGCTTAATGCGAGACGGCTACTTATTTAAGTCAGAGAATAATGGTTGTTCTATTTATATGAGTGATATGTTTTATGGTCATGCTCCGCTGGTGAATGGTTTATTCTTGATGAATCTCGATCGTGATGTTACACATATTCATAGCGTGAGTACCAAAAGATGCAAAGTTGATAATGATAGTCCCACATACTTGTGGCACTGCCACCTTGGTCATATCGGCGTTAAACGCATGAGGAAGCTCCATATTGATGGACTATTAGAGTCTCTTGACTTTGAATCATTTGACACATGCGAACCGTGCCTCATGGGCAAGATGACTAAGACTCCATTCTCAGGAATAATGGAGAGAGCAACCGACTTATTGGAAATAATACATACTGATGTGTGTGGTCCAATGAACGTTGAAGCTCGCGGTGGTTATCGTTATGTTCTCACTCTCACCGATGATTTGAGTAGGTATGGGTATATCTACTTGATGAAGCACAAATCTGAGACGTTTGAAAAGTTCAAGGAATTTCAGAGTGAGGTTGAGAATCAACGTGACAGAAAAATTAAATGTCTACGATCTGATCGTGGAGGAGAATATTTGAGTCACGAGTTTGGCACACACCTAAGGAAGGTTGGAATCGCTTCACAACTGACGCCGCCTGGCACACCACAGCGCAACGGAGTGTCTGAACGTCGTAATCGCACTTTATTAGATATGGTACGATCTATGATGTCTCTCACCGACTTACCGCTATCATTTTGGGGATACGCATTAGAAACTGCAGCATTCACTTTAAATAGGGCACCGTCTAAATCCGTTGAGACGACATCGTATGAACTATGGTTTGGCAAGAAACCTAAGTTGTCGTTTCTTAAAGTTTGGGGCTGCGATGCTTATGTGAAGAAACTTCAACCAGAAAAGCTCGAACCCAGAGCGGAGAAATGCGTATTCATAGGATACCCTAAGGAAACTATTGGGTATACCTTCTATCTTAGATCCGAAGGTAAAACCTTTGTTGCCAAGAACGGATCCTTTCTAGAGAAAGAGTTTCTCTCAAAAGAAATAAGTGTGAGGAAGGTAGAACTTGATGAGGTAATTACACCCCCTCTCGAACAGGAAAGTAGCGCAGTGCAGGAAGTTGTTCCTGTGGCGCCTACACCGACTGAAGAGGAAGTTAATGATGATGATCATGAAGCTTCGGATCAAGTTACTACTGAACCGCGAAGGTCCACAAGGGTATGCTCCGCACCAGAGTGGTACGGCAACCCTGTGATGGAAATCATGTTGTTAGACAACGGTGAACCTTCGAACTATGAAGAAGCGATGGCGGGCCCAGATTCCAACAAATGGCTTGAGGCCATGAAATCCGAGATAGGATCCATGTATGAGAACAAAGTATGGACTTTGGTGGACTTGCCCGATGACCGGCGAGCCATAGAAAATAAATGGATCTTCAAGAAGAAGACTGATGCAAACGGTAATGTAACCGTTTACAAAGCTCGACTTGTCGCAAAGGGTTTTCGACAAATTCAAGGAGTTGACTACGAAGAGACTTTCTCTCCCGTAGCGAAGCTGAAATCAGTCCGAATCATGTTAGCAATTGCCGCCTTTTATGATTATGAAATTTGGCAAATGGACGTCAAAACAGCGTTCCTTAACGGGAACCTTAAGGAAGAATTGTATATGATGCAACCAGAAGGTTTTGTCGATCCTAAAGGTGCTAACAAAGTATGCAAGCTGCAGCGCTCCATCTATGGGCTGGTGCAAGCATCTCGGAGTTGGAACATTCGCTTTAATGAGGTGATTAAAGCGTTTGGGTTCATACAGGTTTACGGAGAAGCATGTCTGTACAAGAAAGTGAGTGGGAGCTCTGTAGCTTTCCTCATACTATATGTGGATGACATATTATTGATGGGGAATGATATAGAGATGTTGGAGAGCATAAAGGCCTATTTGAACAAGAGTTTTTCAATGAAGGACCTTGGAGAAGTTGCATACATATTAGGCATCAAGATCTATAGAGATAGATCGAGACGCCTCATAGGTCTTTCGCAAAGTACATACCTTGACAAGATATTGAAGAAGTTCAATATGGAAAACTCAAAGAAAGGGTTCTTGCCAGTTTTGCAAGGTATGAGATTGAGTAAGACTCAGTCGCCGACCACGGCAGCAGATAGAGAGAAGATGAGTTCTGTCCCCTACACTTCAGCCGTGGGCTCTCTAATGTATGCCATGCTGTGTACCAGACCTGATATAAACCTTGCCATAAGCTTGGTAGGGAGGTACCAAAGTGATCCCGGTACGGAACACTGGACAACGGTCAAGAATATCCTTAAGTACCTGAAAAGGACTAAGGAAATGTTTCTCGTTTATGGAGGTGACGAAGAGCTCGTCGTAAAGGGTTACGTCGACGCTAGCTTCGACACAGATCCGGATGACTCTAAGTCATAGACCGGATACGTATATGTGTTAAATGGTGGGGCAGTGAGCTGGTGCAGCAGCAAGCAAGAAGTCGTGGCAGCATCTACATGTGAAGCGGAGTACATAGCTGCTTCAGAAGCGGCTCATGAAGGAATTTGGATGAAGGAGCTCATCACCGACCTTGGAGTGGTTCCAAGCGCGTCGGGTCCTATGACACTCTTCTGTGATAACACTGGAGTCATTGCCATAGCCAAGGAGCCCAAGTTTCACCGGAAGACGAAGCACATCAAGCGCCGCTACAACTCCATCCAGGACCATGTCCAGAGTGGAGTGATAGATATTTGTAAAGTACACACGGATCTGAATATTGCAGACCCGTTGACTAAACCTCTTCCACGAGCAAAACATGATCAACACCATGATGCTATGGGTGTTCGATACATCACAATGTAACTAGATTATTGACTCTAGTGCAAGTGGGAGACTGTTGGAGATATGCCCTAGAGGCAATAATAAAATGGTTATTATCATATTTCCTTGTTCATGATAATCGTCTATCATTCATGCTATAATTGTATTAACAGGAAACAGTAATACATGTGTGAATGAATAGATCACAATGTGTCCCTAGCAAGCCTCTAGTTGGCTAGCTCGTTAGTCAATAGCTGATCATGGTTTCCTGATCACGGGCATTAGATGTCGTTGATAACGGGATCACATCATTGGGAGAATGATGTGATGGACAAGACCCAATCCTAAGCCTAGCACTAGATCGTATTGTTCGTATGCTAATGCTTTTATAATGTCAAGTATCTTTTCCTTCGACCGTGAGATTGTGCAACTCCCGGATACCGTAGGAGTGCTTTGGGTGTATCAAACGTCACAACGTAACTGGGTGGCTATAAAGGTGCACTACGGGTACCTCCGAAAGTGTCTGTTGGGTTGGCACGAATCGAGATCGGGATTTGTCACTCCGTGTGACGGAGAGGTATCTCTGGGCCCACTCGGTAGAACATCATCATGAGCTCAATGTGACTAAAGAGTTGGTCACACGATGACGTGCTACGGAACGAGTAAAGAGACTTACCGGTAACGAGATTGAACAAGGTATAGGTATACCGACGATCGAATCTCGGGCAAGTTCTATACCGACAGACAAAGGGAATCGTATACGGGATTGATTGAATCCTTGACATCGTGGTTCATCCGATGAGATCATTGTGGAGCTAGTGGGAGCCACCATGGGTATCCATACCCTGCTGATGGTTATTGGCCAGAGAGGTGTCTCGGTCATGTCTGCCTGTCTCCCGAACCCGTAGGGTCTACACACTTAAGGTTCGATGACGCTAGGGTTATAGGGAATTGTTATACGAGGTTACCGAAAGTTGTTCGGAGTCTCGGATGAGATCCCGGACGTCACGAGGAGCTCCGGAATGGTCCGGAGGTAAAGATTGATATATAGGACGGATGGTTTCGGACACCGGAAGTGTTTCGGGCATCACCGGTAACGTACCGGGACCACCGGGACCACCGGAGGTGGTCCCGAGGGACCACCGAAGGGGGGCTGCGACCCCGGGAGGTAAGGTGGGCCAAGTGGGGGTGGGAACCAGCCCCTAGGTGGGCTGGTGCGCCTCCCCACTCAGCCCATGGCGCAGGGAAAGAAAAACGGGGGGGCAAACCCTAGGCCAGGTGGGCCTAAGGCCCACCAGTGGGTGCGCCACCCCCTCCTCCCCATCTGGCCGCCGCACCACCCATCTGGGAGGGCTGCCGCACCCCCTAGGGTGGTAACCCTAGGGGTGGCACCCCCTCTCCCCTTTCCCTATATATAGTGGGCACTTTTGGCCTTTGGAGGACACGGTTTTCCCTCTCCCTCGGCGCAGCCCTGCACTTCTTCCTCCTCCTCTCTGCCGGTGCTTGGCGAAGCCCTGCCAGGAGACCTCGTCTCTCCACCGACACCACGCCGTCGTGTTGCTGGACTTCTTCCCCAACCTCTCCCTCCTCCTTTCTGGATCAAGGTGCGGGAGACGTCACCGGGCTGCACGTGTGTTGAACGCGGAGGTTCTGTTGTTCGGCACTAGATCGGAATCGCCGCGAGTATGACTCCATCAACCGCGTTCTAGCAACGCTTCCGCTTAGCGATCTTCAAAGGTATGAAGATGCTCTTACCCCTCTCTCGTTGCTGGTCTCTCCATAGGAAGATCTGAACATGCGTAGGAAATTTTTTGAATTTATGCTACGTTACCCAACAGGTTCTTCACTACCAGCTGAAGAATCTGTAGAGAAAACACCTTCACCAAAAGCTTCAAAGGTGTAGAAGTTAATCCCATCTGTATCAGACGCAAAAAAGACAAGAGCTGCTGAGAAGGAAGCGAAGAAGAGAAAAGCTTCCTCAGCAGAAGAAAAGATTGAGGCAAAACGTCTCAAGGAAACTGAAGCATCTGCCCCTCTGGACCCGGTGCCTCTAAATGTTGCACCTTCATATGAAATGGTCGTCATTGGTGACCACACTACAAGGGCAGATGAGGAAATGAAGGATGCTTCCTCTGAGGAGCATACTGATGAGGAAATCCAGATTGATGAAAGTCCTCAACCTCATATTCCTCAGACAGAGACTACTCAAGCTTCAGCTGCAGCAGCTGATGAATCTGCTTCTGCCACAAAGTCAGCTGATGAAAACCAAGCTGAAGAAAATGTCCAGTCTGAGCAGGCTCCTCCCACTGAACAGGCCGACCAAACTCCTCAAGCTGAGAAGGAAGAAGAAATTCCTCAGCCTGAAGCTCAGCCAGAGCAAGCTGATGAAATTCCTCAACCTGAGGAAACTGCTGAAGAAAATGTTCCCGCCCCTGACAATGACTTCATTGTGCTCAACCCAGAGACTGCCATGGTTGTTTCCCCTCCCATTCCTCAGCAAAATCTCAAGCCAGTTCAGCGCCTGCCATTCTCGAAGCGGCCCAAGTTTCAGAAAGAGAATTTCTTTGAGGAACGCATGTATTTCATCGGAGAGAATCCTTATGACAAGCCTCAAATGAGGCATCTGAAGTTTTGGACAAGGACTCAGATGAACTACTATGCTTCTGTGCTCTGTGGACGCAACAAGATATTCCAGCACAGGCACATTCCTCATGATGAACTTGAAGAAATTCCCTGCATGGAACCAGTCCTCGGTGTACTCCATGATGCAGGTTTGCTCCCTATGTGCTCAGACATATCAAATTGGAATAGTGAGCTTATTCTTCAGTTCTATGCAACTCTGCACATCTCGGGCAATGCTGATGACATCAACACTTGGGTGTTCGACTGGATGACCCAAAACACTCACTACAAGGCTCCAGCGTCTGAACTCCTCAGAGAACTGCCCGTACCAATTCCTTCAGAAGGGGCAGTGAAGCTTTATGGTGAGCGTGAGCTGCCAAATGGAATGATGGAAGTCCTCATGAAGCCTTTGGCTGCAGGAAAACCCTCAAGAACCACATTCCTCGTCCATGAGCTCAAGTACACACCCCGGTCTGTCTATCGCATTCTCTGCAGTGTGCTCGCGCCAATCAAAGGCCATGACGATGAAGAAGATGTCGTCGGCCTCATGAAGAATATCCTCTTCAACATCATTCACGGTATTCCCATGAATATCCATGATTTCTTCTTGAGGACTTTGGCTGACAATGCAATGTGCCCCTATGATCATAAAATTTATGCACCATGGATCATGAGATTCCTCAGGACAAGGACAGGCATCAACTTCCACGCAGATTTCCAGAACCATGTTGGTTATATGCCTCCTATCCGGGTCAACAAGAAGACTTTCGAGCCCATTGAGGGAAAAGGAAAGTCTGTGATTGATGAAGGCAGCAGGCCTCTTGATGGTCAGTTCAAAGAGCCAGACGCATATTCTTCATGGGACGATACTGAGACTCGTCCACCCAGCCCTGTTCCTCCTCGTGTGCTAAACACCAGAGAGCTTCTTCTCAGTCTTCATCAGAAGGTAGATCACAACCACAAATGGGTCAAACACCAGTTTGGTGCCATTGTGAAAACCCTCACTGAGACACAGAACTCTGTGAAACTTAATCATCACTATCTGCATGAGGTTTTCGATCGCACCTGGGCTACTCTTGCACATCTGAAGACCTAGACTGAGCTTGAAGAATTGAACTTTGAGCAAGACTTTGAGTGGTCGTGGCCTTCCAAGAAGAAGTTCAGGCCCATTCCTGTGCCAGATCTTGAAGACAGCTCCTTCTCGTCATTCCGCACCGCCGAATCTGATGAGGAACAACTAGACACCGCAACAGGCCCAAGGAAGAAGACTACACCCAAGAAGCGCCAATGATCTTCATCAACCGCCAAGAAATGAAGTCTTCACGGGCGTTAGTCCTCAGTTTGTCCCTTTTTGTCACTTGATGACAAAGGGGGAGAAACTTGAGAGTTAGTCTTCAAACGGGATTTATTTTTGGGGCTTATGAACTATATTTAAGTTAGAAACTCTTGGCTCTTCTGAAGTTTTTATGTAATGAGTTGTAACTTAAGCCCGATGGTACTCTGACGCTTTTGAACGTTTTTCTTCGCATGCTTATTCCTCAAGTTTTAATGCACGCATGCTGAAATTTGTCAGATACCATTTGCCATCATGCATCTTCATTTTCTTCATATGATATGTTATATGTATGCATGATTTACAAGATTCACGGGGAGATCTCCATGATATAAATCATCAATGTGCATCTTCTATAAAAGCAGAATCCTCAAGGTATGCACATCTTCAGGGGGAGTCTCTGTGAATCTTGTTTTTCAAATTCCTCAATTAAGTATTTACACTTTATATTTTTGATCCCTGTTGAAGACTTAACCTAATTGTCATCAACCACCAAAAAGGGGGAGATTGTAAGTGCATCTAGTGCCCCTTAGTGATTTTGGTGGTTTGAAGACTTATAGGTTAAGTATCTAATGTGTTTATAAGTGTACACAGGATCTATAAGTCATTGAGGAGTTTGAGATATTTGAAGAATATCGACCCCTAAAAATATATATCTTCAGTTGAAGAAATTAGTCTGAAGCTGAAGAAATGAATCGCAAAGAATCTGCGATGAAATTGATATTCCTCATGAAGATATTGATATTGAGAAGATCGGTGGTTCCTAAAGAAAATCGTTCTGAAGAAATTGAAGCGTGAAGATTTACATTTTCTGTTTACCTTCTTTGTATTTGATGAATAGGAACACCGTACTGTTAAAGGGGGTCAAAGTAACGCTATGGAATGGATTTCCTCATGATGCTCAACCCAATCCAAATCCTACCAAAAGCCTCAAGTGAGGAATATGAGTGACATGAGGACTCTCACAGTTGAGGGTCCCGACCGTTTCGATAGCCACGCCAAGTCACTGGTCTTATCCACTCCAACGGTCATATTATTTAAGGGCATTAATGTCAAATCATGTCGGGATGCTCCCAGGCTATAAATAGCCGCCCCCACAACCACTAGCTGGTTGGCTGCTCCGCTAGAAACTGACACTTGTCATAAGAGCAACCCAATTCCTCAGAGCCTTCGAGAGTAAATCATCAGTGAGGAAATACACCACCCACCGAAACCACAAACCAAACCTAGTGATTGAGCGTCACTGAAGAAGTTGTTCCTGTGTGGGACTGAAGCCTTTTACCTTTGAGGACTGTGCATCCTCCAGACGGTTAGGCGTCATGGTCTAGAGCAATCCAGCAGTCAATTATGGATCGCCGGGTGACCGAGTTTATGAGGGTTTGGAAGTCTGCCCTGAAGACTTACCACGAGTGTTGGGCGAGGACTGTGTGTCCTTAGCTCAAGGAGAATACGGTAGGGACTGTGTGTCCCGGGTCTGGGTGTCCTTTGGTTTCAATACCAAGCCACTCCAAACCAGATGTACAACTGTCACAGCAGTTGGAACTGGGTCATCAACAACAGTCTTCACCAAGCATCGGGTTCTAATTCCTCAACTCTTTACATTCTCTGTATTAAGTGCTGACTTTCACTGTGACTGTTTGAAGAATTTGCTGAAGACTTTCTCTGAATTTCCTCAACCCCAAATTCTTCACTTGAGTTAATCATCATCTGTATTCTGCGTGCCTGCTTACTGTGCAATCTGTTTTCATAATCTTCACTCTGTAATACTGCCGTTGTAAACGATTGCACGACTGATCCTTAACTGTTTCCGCTGTAAGTTAGTCATCAGTGAGGAATTTCCTCAAAAGGAATTTCCTCAGTGATGAAATTCTAAAAATCTCCTATTCACCCCCCCTCTAGTCGATATAACGCACTTTCACTCCCCCTCTTCCCCCTATATATACGGAGGTTTTAGGGCTGATTTGAGACAACTTTGCCACGGCAGCCCGACCACATATCTCCACGGTTTTACCTCTAGATCGCGTTTCTGCGGAGCTCGGGGGGAGCCCTGCTGAGACGAGATAATCACCAACCTCCGGAGCGCCGTCACGCTGCCGGAGAACTCTTCTACCTCTCCGTCTCTCTTGTTGGATCAAGAAGGCCGAGATCATCGTCGAGCTGTACGTGTGCTGAACGCGGAGGTGCCGTCCGTTCGGCACTAGATCGTGGGACTGATCGCGGGACGGTTCGCGGGGCGGATCGAGGGACGTGAGGACGTTCCACTACATCAACCGCGTTCACTAACGCTTCTGTTGTACGGTCTACAAGGGTACGTAGATCACACATCCCCTCTCGTAGATGGACATCACCATGATAGGTCTTCGTGCGCGTAGGAAATTTTTTGTTTCCCATGCGACGTTCCCCAACAGGAAGAGCTTATTCAAAAAGCAAAGCTTTCAGATGAAGGCATGGACTTCTTAACATCAAGTGTGATGAACATTGAGGCACCTTTGGACCAAATGGTCCCTGCAGCCACCAAAGCAGTAGGCAGGAGGAATATGAGGCTTTTATTGGTTGCAATATTCCCACTGAAGTTCATATACATCCGCCGAATAATGTTCGTATTGTGGGGAGATGCAAAAGAATAAAGCGAGGAAAGGAGATCAAGGACGGGGTTCAAAACAATAAGGTCAAAGAAGGGAATGTAAAAGTCGCACGCTTGTGCAAGACATGCAAGCAAATGGTATTCCATGATAGTCGTAATTGTCCAAGAAAAAAAGGAAAATGGAGTGTGATTGTGCAAGATACGCAGCCAAATGGTGCTTCCTGATACAGTCCAAGCAAAGAATGATTTTATCTATGTTATCATGTACACTTTGATGTACAGAATTAATGTAATGATGAGAATTTGTGTTATGTGAAATTAAATTTGACTTGATTTCTCACAAGTTTGATGCTTGTCAAATTGCTACAGAATATCGAACATATTTATCAATTTCTGACATTTTTACCAGCTATGCAAGCATGATTAATAATCTGGTTTATATTTAAACTTGTATTGCTCTGTAGTGGCAATCCATGCAAGTTTATTTACTTTTTATTTTCTGATCGTACTTCCATCATCTAGTAGCACACAATGAAGTTTGTAGGTGTTCTCAAAACTGGACATAGCCATCCCAGAGCACTTCTGTACTTCAAAAGCTTTACTGAAAAATAAAAGCATTGAGCAAAGGACTGAGATATTATTTAAGGCAATCCCAGAACATTAGTAAATGCCATCCCAGAACATTTCTGGTGATTCTCTGAATAACTCACAGATTTTGGGATGTAGTCACTGAACTTTATGAATGTTTAGGAAAAATGGACAATGACTTGCTGCTTATAGCTTACATATCAAAACTTAAGAAAGCCATCCCATCCCACTTCTACAACTCCAAATCTTTACCGAAGAGTATATGCTTTGACCACATGACATGTTCAGGAAAAATGGACAGTGACTGATAGAGTTTACTCATATGAGCATAGCACTAGTACATGTGCTTCTACAGGCTACAGGCTACATTACTGTGGTTTCCTATGGGTGAGAGGCTGCAACTTCCTACGAAGGAATCGTCGCGATCTGGCGAGGCATCCAGAGTGGCGTTGGCACATCATCATCCGCGTCGTCACCTCCTCAGAACATCATCACTTGGCATGGCTTCGCCGTCGAGACGGCCGACCTGGTGGGTGCCGGTGGATGCCGTCGAAACGTGGGATCAGATGAGCAGGC
Source organism: Hordeum vulgare subsp. vulgare (assembly GCF_904849725.1). NCBI lineage: Eukaryota > Viridiplantae > Streptophyta > Magnoliopsida > Poales > Poaceae > Hordeum > Hordeum vulgare. The sequence continues at coordinate 615,983,643 of NC_058524.1, forward strand.
ACAAGACTGGGACACTACTGGTGGGTGCCGGTGGACGTCCGGATCGAGCCGACGGAAATCGGAGGCACACGACGGCGACGGCGGCGCACGGCGTACAGAAGCTGTATGCGTATTCATGCGTCAAAGGCTTTAGGGGCTCATCTATGAATAAAGTACGAGGTAAGTTAGAAAGCGGGCGGGTAAATGTAATTAGTTGCTTGGCTGCCAGTGATGCTCAGGATTAAGATCGTAGGGTTGAAGCTGACTGGCTACACGGACACACAAAATATGCAGGATTCACCAAATATGTTGCCCTATATGTATATGTGTTGTGACCTATATATGTGCTATGAATATGGATGAAACTTTGTGCTATGAATATGTGCTGTGACCTATATATGTGCTATGTATATGTATATGTGTTGTGACCTATATATGTGCTATGTATATGTATATGTGTTGTGAAATAAACAAGAAAAAACTGTGACAATATGGGCTCTTTGCCGTCTGCCAGCAGATGGCAAAGGCCTTTGCCATCAGCTGACCGACGACAAAGGTGCCACGTGGCGCCCAGCTGTGCAACCTGGGTAGCAGCAGCTGGCCATATAGTATCTTTGTCGTCTACTTCCAGGGGGGCAGACGGCAAAGAAGAGGGCACAGAGGAGGGGGGAGGAGGGGTAGGCAGACGACAAAGAGTGGAGGGGGAGGAGGTGGAGGCAGACGACAAAGAAGAGGGGGGAGGCAGACGACAAAGAGTGGGGGGAGGAGTGTGACAGCCCGATGCCGACGTTCCAGAAGATTCCCCTTTTCTTTCCGTTTTCGTCGCGTGTCTATTTTCTTTTGTCGCATCATGCGCATCATCAGCATTGCATCGGCATCTCCGTTGCCGCCAGTTTTCGAAACTTGCATCCGTTGTTAGTTGCCGGTTCTCGTCGTTGTCCGTTCTGAGCCCGACCACACTTGCACACGCCCGCGGCAACGTTTAAATCTTGTTTTCAAAAGTGTGCGTAAAACTTTCTCTGATCGGGGTGAAACTTGGCATGCGGTCGTGATTAGTTATAGCTAGGCCGCCTGTCGAATTTCGTCGCGACCGGAGTCCGTCTGGTACCCGAACGGTCGACCGTATTCGGTCTACCGTCGGACGTCTGTCGGTGTTTTAAAATTCGTTGTCGCGCTGCCCGTTCTCCCTCTCGTCTCCGGTAAACCACCCTACACGGCCACGTACCCATTCCCGCGTGCGGAATTGTCCGAATCCGACCGCACGGTTGGATCCGGGTCAAAATTTCGTTAAACCTAGCCCCCCATTTGTCTATATATAGTTCCCTAGTGCATTTTTAGACAACCCCCTCCTTCCACCTCGGGATCCGTGCCCCTCAAACCCTAATTCCCCCTCACTCTCTCTCCTCCCTCCAGCCCCAGCCGCCGTGCGCCGCCGAGCCCATCCGAGGCCCGCGCGGGCCCGGTCGCACCGCCCCTCTCCTGTGGCGCCCCAGCCAGGAGGGGTTCCTCCTCGATCTGGATCGGGAGGGCAGCCCCGAGCTCGGCCTCCCTCACCGTCCGGCGAGCTCCCGCCGCCCGTGCACAGCCCCTGTCGGTGCCCTCGCCCCCTCGTGCCCGCGGTGTCCCGCCTCGACGACATCACCGTTCGGCCAGCAGCAGCCGCCGCCGGAGACCAACCGTGCGCCATGGGCCTCCTCCTTCCCGAGCTCGCCGCCGTTCGGTGGTTCCTCGCCGGATCCGCTGGCCGTGCGCCCGCCATCCCTGTCTGTAGGAGCGCTGCCTGCCTCCATCCCCGCCGGCGATCTGCTCCTGCCGCCAGCCGCCTCGTTGGGCATCCTCTCCTCTCGGAGGAGGAGGACGATGCCCCAGCAGGCCGGATCCCCCCTCGGCTGGGCCCCGAGTCGGCCCAGTCCGGTGCGCACCGCCCCCAGCTGCCCACCTCTTCGGTCCGAACCGGCCCAAGCTGCCTCCTCGGCGGCCCAAGGTGAGGCTGAGTATTCCCCGCCTTGCATTTTTTTGTTTCTTGCGCTGCCCTTTCGACCCATGTAGATTTTAGGAATTTTAGGAATTAATAAATTCCAGATTATAGACGATTTTAGAATGTCCGTAGATTTTATTTCGTAAGTCGGATTGAGGTGTGTAGCATATAGTTTTCGTGTAGTTTCTCGCGTAGGATCCGTTTTTTAAAACTTGCACAAATGTTTGACGTCGTTTAGCATGCCTAACGTCTAGTTTAGCGTGCTGTCCCAATAGAATGTTGCCCGTGTTTAACTTTTGCGCGTGTCCGGTTTGCCCGAATGCCTTAGATTAAATGTTCATGCTCTAGGGACCCTTTTTCCATGTATTTTAGAGCGGTCACTCGTATTTTTACGTGTAGGGAATTGCCGCTAATTTTTTTTCCGTGTATAGGTTATTTTCTCGCATTTATGTGTGGCATTATTTTTGTGTTGCAACCCCACATATTTTATATGTTTTCGGGGTATAAAAATCCATGGGATTTTTCTGTGAATTTAGTTTTAGCTTTTGAGTAAGTTAGTTCGCGCGATATTTTGCCGTGATGCCCTTTTGTTTAATTCGTAGGATTTATTCCGTGCTCCATTTGATTAAGTTGTCAACTAGGGAGTTGTTCTTGGGTATTTAGTCTAGCCCCTGGTATTTTTGATTGCAATAGAAATGCATGTTTAGGTGTGGTTTGATAGCCCTCAAGTTTCTAGAAATAGTGCTGATTTGGAGGAGCTGAAATATTTCTAAGTCTGGAATCTGTTATTTTTGTTGCTGTTTTGTTTTGCTTCTATCTTGTGATCTGTAGCTCTTTTGAGGTTGGTCCAATGGAGTTAGTTGTACCCCTTGTGTTTCTCTAGCATGCTGTAAATTTTCATGCCATTTGAAGTCCTTTAGCTATAGGTTTTGCTGCTGTCAATATAGCTTCAGATCGAAAACTGCACTTTCATGAGGTGTAATTTTCACTAAGTCTGAAATAGTGTGTGAGATGCCATTTTGTGTCTTCTTTTCCTAGTGCTCCTTGATGCCATGCTAGTTGTTGTTAGTTGTTTGTAGTAGTTCTTCTTGCCCTCTTTCGTGTCATGCCTTGATTGAGTTTATCGGAGTTGTGTAGCCCGTAGTTGTGGGGCGTAGAAAGTGATATGTGGCTGTTTTTGGCAGATTGTAGTGTTTTCTTGTTTTGCTCGTAGTTTTTGAACCGTAGCTCCGATTTGATCGTGTCCTACATGAAACTTGCTTAGAATCTCGTGTAGTTTCTTTTTATCTTGCTGGTAGTATGTTTTGAAGTGCTCGTGACCGTCGTTGCACACATATTGCATCCATGCCATCATATCTTGCGGTGCTTGTATCTTTTGAACCGTAGCTCCGTTGGAGATGATCTCTATGTGAAAATTGCCTGAAATGACGCGTAGAATCACGTGAAAGTATTTGTTTTGCTGTTTAACAACTAATTAAATGTGTTAGTTCAGATCTGGGCAGAATTGTAAATTAACATGTAAGGTCGTTTCGGAGATGCTATATGTCATTTCCGACCTTATTTAAAATGCCTAGATAAGTAGTTTAATTACACTTCACCTCTTACCATGTTTAACCACATTTAATATTGCCGTGTATCTAATCGGGATAGAACGAAATAGTTAAACGTGGAGTTTCGTCAATATGCAACCCGTTGCATATTGAACTTCACTTAATGTGTAGTGTATGATTGTGTGAATTGTCATGCCGTGACTTGCATGAATTCAGATGCTCATGCATCATTTGTGTTGTGCATCATGTGGTGAATTCCGTGTGTTGATTTGTGTTTCCGGTTTGCTTCGTCTCGATAGAGTTCCGCAGCGTGCCGGATTGTGAGGACCCGTTCGACTACGTCAGTTCGTCTGCTTCACGGAGTCATTCTTCTTCCAAGCAGGATCTCAGGCAAGATGACCATTTCCCCAGATACCATTACTATCATTGCCATGCTAGATTTATCGCTTCTATCGTTATGTCTCGTTGCCTACCACATGTTAAATATCAGCCTCTCAACAATGCCATGAAAACCTTCAACATGTTCAACCTAGCAAACCACTGATTGGCTATGTTACTGCTTGTTTAACCATGTGTTAGCGTCGCTAGTTGCAGGTGCAGTTGCTTCCATGTGAAAACATGGGTTCCTTGTTATATCATCATATTAAATGATATTTAATTTAATGCACCTATATAGTTGGTAAAAGGTGGAAGGCTCGGCCTTTCTAGCATGGTGTTTTGTTCCACCTTTGCCCCCTTAGTTTTCGGCTACCGGTGTTATGTTCCATAAATGAGTGCTCCTAACACGATCGGGGTTGTTATGGGACCCCCTTGATAGTTCGTTTTAGATTAAGACTGGTCTGGCAAGGCCCAACTTTGGTACTACATTTGCCTAATAATCTAATAATAATGCATAGGGACCTGCCGGCACCCGAGGAAATTTAATCAACCCCCGGGCCAGTGCTCCTCATGAGTGTTGGTCCAAATTGGCAGACTACGGGGACACCGCGAGGCAACCCGAGGTTTGGTATCTCCTAGTGTGACCCATCCGTCGTGTCCTGAGAACGAGGTACGCGACTCCTATCGAGATCGTCGACACGTCGGGCGGCCTTGCTGGATTAGTTTTACCTTTGACGAAATATCTTGTGCATCGGGATTCTGGTGATGCTTTGGGTAATCTCAGAGTTGAGGTTTTCCACTAGGGAATCCGACGAGATCGCGAGCTTCGTGATTGAGGATTTCTATGCGGCTTGTGGTAATTTGTGATGGACTATTTGGAGCACCCCTGCAGGGTTAAATCTTTTCGGAAAGCCGTGCCCGTGGTTATGTGGCAACGTGGAAACTTTGTTTAACACTGGTTCTAGATAACTTGAAGTTAACTTAATTAAAATATGCCAACTGTGTGCGTAACCGTGACTGTCTCTTCCGTGAGTTCCTTCTCCGATCGAGGACACGGTGGGGTTATGTCTGACGTAGGTAGGTGTTCAGGATCATTCATTTGGTCATCGTAGCTTCCGTCCGCTATGCGTAGATCTTCCCCCTCTTATTTCTTGTACTCGTAAGTTTAGCCATCAAATATATGCTAGCCGCTGCTGCAACCTCACCACTTAACCATACCTCACCCTTAAGCTTTGCTAGTCTTGATACCTTTGGAAATGAGATTGCTGAGTCCCCTGTGGCTCACAGATTACTACAACACCAGTTGCAGGTACAGGTAAAGGTTACTTGACGCGAGCGCGTTGATTGTTCATTTGGAGTTGCTTCTTCTTCTTCTTCTTCATCGATCTAGGATGGGTTCCAGGCCGGCAGCCTGGGATAGCAAGGATGGACGTCGTTCTTCTTTTGTCGTTTGTTTTCGTCCGTAGTCGGACCCTGCTCTTACTCTTGATGAATATGTAATGTACTGATGTGACTTTGATGTAGCTTGTGGCGAGTGTAAGCCAATTCTATATATATAGCTCTTCTTTTCAGCACATGTACTTGTAACGATATCCATTCTTGCGACACAACGAGATGCGCTTCTATCCCTGACGAGGCCTTCGTGCCAAATTGAGGATAGTGTCGCATCTTGGGCGTGACAAGGAGGTGGAGGCAGACGACAAAGAAGAGGGGGAGGCAGACGACAAAGCCTCCGTAGCCCCTAACGGAGGCAACGCCTGCCGGCTGCCGTCTCGACATATTTGTCGACTGCTCTTATGAAAAAGCTGACGGCAAAGCTCTTTGCCGTCCGCTTCGGTGAGGCAGACGGCAAAGAAGCTACAATGCCGGCGTAGGCTGACGCAGAAATTTTGCCGACAGTGGGATTCTTTGCCGTCTGTGTATTACTCTTTGCCGTCGGTGGTTTACTCTTTGCCGTCTGTGATGGCAGACGACAAAGAAGCTAATTCATGTAATGAAACGAGCTTGTCCGGCTCGATGGACAGTATCGTGTGCGCCACAAGCTGCCATGTCCTCATGTATTGGCCGATCTCTTGCAGACCCACTACGCCATGAATGTCTCGTGCCCAGGCATTGCCGGCGATGCCTTCCGCCACCGTTCGCGCTCTTCTTCTATTCTTGGGAATGCATAGGTATAGCAGGGGCGCGAGCTCGCGTATAGACTGCCCGTGCAGCCAGCGGTCTTCCCAGAACAGGGCAGTGAGGCCATCTCCTACCACCATGAAGGTGGAGGCATAGAAGAGGCCGAGCTCCTCATGGGAGAACTGCAGGTCGAGGCCTTGCCAAGCTCGATCGGCGTCCGACGTCCGTCCTCGAGAGCCAGAGCCATCAGAGTCTGAGTGCGAGCCCCGTGCGCTCGAGGTCTCGGATGCCCAGCCCGCCATATGCGAGCGGCCGACAGACCGTGCGCCAGTTCACGTGGCAGTGTCCTCCAAGCACAGCCTCGCGGCCAGTCCAGAGAAAGTCACGCTGGATCTTCTCTAGTTGCTTCAGAGCCTTCTTCGGGGGCGCTAAGGCAAGCATCTGGTGAGTTGGAATTGCGCTGAGGACTGATTTAACAAGTGCCAGCCGCTCGGCCTTGTTCATGAGCCATGCTTTCCATGACGGGAGGCGACCAGCCACTGCGTCGACTAGCGGCTGCATCTGTGCCGCAGAGGGTCGACGGGTGGTGAGCGGGATGCCCAGGTAGGTGATGGGCAGGTCCGCCGACTGGCAGCCCAGCGCCTCTAGCAAGGCGGCGCCATCCTCGTCTCCATGCAGGGTCGTGGCCGAGCTCTTGCCGTAAAGATACCCAGGATGCTCTTCATGGCGACCACCTCATCCATCTCAGCATGGCAAAACAACATCACATCGTCGGCATATAGAGAAATGGCCGGGACGTTGCGGCGGGGGTGCAGGCGCCGAAGGATGCCGGTCTGGAGCGCCCGGTGCATGAGGCGGGCAAGCGTGTCGACTGTCAGGACGAATAGCTGCGGTGATGTGGAGTCGCCTTGGCGTAGCCTGCGACGGTGCCAGATCGGGGGCCACCCAACCCAGGGGGTCTAATACCGCGCAAAAGCACCCTAACAGAGTCTACGCCACCATCATCAACAATCTATACCTACTAATAAAAGAAATATGTATTCTTAGTCCGTTATGTTATTTTATAGAAAAAACCTCCTGATGTTTTTGACATTAAACCCACAGTACATATCAAATATTTTTTTTAAATGCTCATATCTTCTAAACCGTAACTCCAAATTTAATATGCTATATATGGATTTTGTTTAAAAATATATATATAGAATCTGAATATGATGTTATTTTACCTGTTAACCATTTTAAAAATATTATCTAGGATACAATCTTAATCAATATGCATTACACGTCTTTCTTTCATACCGATAACGATTTGAATTGTGGATGAATATCTCAGCAAAATCAGGATTAGAGACAAAATTGAAGATCACTTGACCGTTTCTCTGTATGTATTAAATCTACATGCAAGATATATTTAAATAAAAAATATGTGGAATCTTGAACTGCGTTTTTGTAGATTAAGATCATCTTTGTTTGGGTGGTAGCTACAAATACTTAAATTATAGTTTTTTTTTTGTAAATTAAGAGTGTGGCATTCTTTTCTCCCTTTGCAACGCACGGTATAGATTTGAATTGTGGATGAACATCTCAGCAAAATCAGGATTAGAGACGAAATTAAAGATCACTTGACCGTTTCTTTGTACATATATTAAATCTATATATTTAGATAGAAGACCCGTGGAATCTTGAACTGCGTTTTTATAGGCAAATATCATGTTTGTTTGGATCATAGCTACAAATACTTAAATTATAGACTACTTTTTGTAAATTAAGAGTCTGTAGTATTCTTTTTTCCCGTTGCAACGTACGGGCCTTTTGCTAGTGTATCTAAAAAAGTGTCCAACCCAGTAGCTACTTTACAAAGCCAACAAATTAAGGAGCCTATCACCACATAAAAAGCGCAATGCAGTGGTTCTTCTCCGGGGATATCGAGCTTTATCATCCTTCCTCAGTTTCTTCCTAGGTCTCATCTTCAACTTCATTGGCATCTCTAATCTGCGGAATGTCAGGAGCAGTCGACGCCCGCACCGCTTCATTAGCACGCACCGGCGTACCATCAAGTAAAGTCGCGCCTTCCAGCAAGTTATTCTTGTCCATCTCCTTCTGCATACCTGCTCACAAATGAAGGAAAGCGCACATGTAGCAGATCAACTCAATAGTTGATATAAGCTTATTCTCAAAAGATGCTCTGTTGCCAGATTAAGCAACGTAAGGCAGCAATCCCCACATGAAATTTACGCCAGCAGGAATCACATCAGCAACCCACCAAAAATATTGAGCAAAACAGTTGGTCCTGGTACAAGCTCCAACAATATTACTAATAACACTCCTTGTAAGAAGCAGCAGAGCCAGCAAAGAATACAGGTGATGGATGCTTTCATCTACTTCACAAAACCTGAAGGCATCTGTATCTCTAGCAGTACAAAAGCGCATGAGATACTTGTGGGAAACAGGTTTGGCATACTAGCGCCACTTGCAATGCCATTGGGGAAATTTGTCTACCATTGACATTGCCAGATATAGCCTCCACTAAACCCTAAAACATTTTTCTCTAGTAACGAGTACCAAATGTCAGGTCTAACATAAAATCCTTGGCCAAATCTAGGAACGGAGTGGGAGGGGGTGTTGGGACAGAAACCCTCACCGAGGTGGCTGGTGGGAGCATGGTTTTCAATTTCAGTTGAGGAAAAATTTCAGCACCAACCGAAATTACTGAAATTCAGTAATTTCAGTTTGCATTTCGGTCAAAGGGGTGAAATATTCACTTGAATTTAATTAAATATTTGAAATTTACGAAAAATATTTTAAAATATATTTGATTTCCAGTGTACTACTGAAATTGCTGAAATATTTTGACTGAAACGTAATATTTCAGTGTTTATTGAAATTAATGAAATTCAGTGAATTTCATTGAAATCTCACTGAAAATGAAAACCATGGGTGGGAGTAGGGCCGTGGGATAGAGACCGCTTGTGGGTGTACTCTTCCTCAGAGCTTCGTCAATGGCGGACAAGTTGGGATAATATGGTAGATCATCCCAGAAACTGAAATAGACATGTTGCCCCCAACTGACTGATGTTGTGTCACCTCCGATTCCGGCAACACAGGAGACCACGGTGGCAAAGAAAAGGGCTTAGCCGTCTCAAAGTACACCTCCTCAGGTGTACAGTATTAGCGAGTTGCTCGATCTTGTGACGCACGGATGCCGGATAGCAAAGGAAAATCACCTCTTATTTTATTTTGGAAAAAAAAGGTCCTCTTCAGCGCTAATTGACAGTTTCAGAAGTAGATTAACAGACGCATAGTGAGTAACTCTAGAAAATTAAAACCTGTGTGCATAGGCACCATCGTGACCAGATTTTCGAAAACTAAAATTAAAGTACTTATGTAGATTTTCATGAAAACTAGACCATCTGAGTGGAGAGCCTCTTTCTGCCTTGTTATCATACCTCATTTACCATTTGGCTTGAACCTATTCTGTTAAGCATATCAACAATTTCGACTATGGAAGGTCTGCATCTCCAATCAATCTCAAGACATTTCAGCCCAATATTGATGCATGCTTTTACTTGCATAAGGCATTCTAAATCCAACAGTGCATACTTGGATGCTATGTGCTCCAGTGTCCCATCTTCACGTACCTACAAAAATGAAATCAAGATGCTTAGTGATAACATAAAAAATAAATGTAACATACGCATCAATTTCAACCTTTGGATAATCATATAATACTGTACATCCTCTTACTTTATCAATAAATTTTCTTGCGGATGGATGGTAGCTTTCAGGGCAACTCTGCTCTCCAGTGGTGATCTCAATTATCAACAGGCCCAGACTGTATATGTCTGACTGGGTCGAGATTTCACCACTGTATACATATTCTGGAGCCATGTACTGACTGGATGGCATTGACATTGAAAGTTAAATAGGCAATACTTGAATGACGAAAATTGAATTTACAATATACTGTAGTTATCAAGTTTCATGATGAGCTTACTGTGATCCCGCAACTCTTTGTGTGTACAATCGGGTTTGATCTTGGCCAAAGAGTCGAGAGAGTGCAAAGTCCGCAATCTTTGGCACCATATTTCCATCCAACAGTATATTTTCAGGATTTAGATCCATATGGATTATGGGATTGTCCAACTCATGTAGAAAACGTAAACCCTGGCAGATCCCCTTGATAATTTTGAAGCGTGTCCCCCATCTGATATTGGGTTTAGATGAAGAGACATCCTTGGCTGCCTTGGTCCCTGTATACCAGTGTAAAAAAGATCAAGAATCTAGAAGATTAATAATGTAATCATACATATTAAGAGAAACTAAACAGGATGGGAAACTCTAAATGTAGAGAAGTGATGTCCATGCTCCAAACTTGAAAACAAAACATTAAGAGATCTAGAAGAGAAATGCAAAATATGCAGGAGATATTGTGTATGTCATACCAAAAAGAATCTTCTGAAGGCTCCCATTAGGTAGATATTCGTAGCAGAGTAAACGTTCAGTAGCGTCTGTCACTATATATTCTTCATGAAACCACACTAATTTCTTTGTTGTTTCACTGCAGAATCCAACCAATTCTACTATGTTTTCATGTTTGAGCGCCATAACATTCTGAACCTCTTTTTCAAATGTTTTGTCAGCTGGCATTGGTGTGTTTTCTTGAAGTTTCTTCACAGCAATCACTGTGCCACCATATGGTACAGTTCCCTGTTTAATCTCATAGATAAAATAGATATTAGCATATTTGTATCAACCTTAATGGAAAGGACTGGAAATCGTTAAGAGAAAATCAAACCTTATCGAGTGTTCCAAATGGACTAACACTAATTTCATGCTCATCGGAGAAGTAATTTGTAATGTTCTCCAAAAATTCATATGATAGTTCCATCGGTAGTTCAGGGCTTGGCTTGCGCTCTTGGGTTTTACTTCCAGTGGCCATTTCATTCACCATTTCTTCAGACTCCTCATCTCTGCAACCCTCTGCCCCTTCATCAAGTGGAGTGATCTCAACCTCATCCATCATCAAATCCTCTTCCCCCAATCTTCGGAGTTCAAGTCCAGGATGACCAGGATGAGCGCAGATCACACCCCAAATTGCACTCTCTACAGCTTCCACCTCGCTAGCCTCCGCATCCTTACAGTCAATATCTACAAGGATATGTCTAAGGGAAGCAATTTTCTCAATGCCAAACTGAAAACCATAATGCGGAAACACTCCTTTTGCCCGGAACTTGAGATGGAGCTTTTCCAGCACAAGCATACTCCCTTGTTCAAAAATTACCATGTCCCAAATGTTCCAACAAGTAAAGTCAAACTGTTTCAGATGTTTGAATCCATGACTTGTGATGATGAGTCCTTGATTGGGCCCTGCGGATTTCACCGACAGCAAGAGAACTAGCAGAGAAGGCAAATTCCCAAGGATCTCCAACACTTTCTCTCCCACTGTATCAATGTTGATCTCTAACAATTTGAGGCTAACAAGTGAGGTCATCCATTGCGGAATTCTTGGAAAGTAGTAATCTGAGGTCATACGAAACTCATAGAGCCGGTTAAAAGGAGCAGATAAGGAATCCAACAAAAAATCCAACGAACATCCAGAACCACTGCCGATATGAAGAGATTGGAGGTTGGAAGTGCCAAGTTTGTCAAGTGAGGAGATCAAGCTACCGGCACAAATTTTCATACAAATATCTGTGTCACTAATGCACCAGTTTAGCCCGAGGACCCTCAACATTGTCAAACGGCCCAGCTCCTCCAAAGAATTTCGCGAATTACTGCTCTCAACTTCAACATACGATAGCTTCTGCAGAGCTTCCAACTCTCCGATTCCATCTGGCAATTTTACATTTTTAACAAGTAAATAAGTCAGCTGCCTCAATCGAACAATATTGCAGGGCAGTCTGCTTATTGGCGCACCAGTCAGATCCAATGTCTGGAGGAACTGCAATTCCACTACTTGTTCTGGAAGCTCAATGAACTTCTCTACGTTCTTCACCATTCCATGTTTTTGTTGTCTGGCCACCGCTACTTGTTCTGGCAGCTGATTGAACCTCTCTACGTTCTTCACCATTCCATGTTTTTGTTGTCTGGCCACCGCTACTTGTTCTGGCAGCTGATTGAACCTCTCTACGTTCTTCACCATTCCATGTTTTTGTTGTCTGGCCACCGCTACTTGTTCTGGCAGCTGATTGAACCTCTCTACGTTCTTCACCATTCCATGTTTTTGTTGTCTGGCCACCGCTACTTGTTCTGGCAGCTGATTAAACCACTCTACGTTCTTGACCATTCCATGTTTTTGCTGCCTGGCCACCGTTACTTGTCCTGGCAGCTCAATGAACCTCTCTACTTTCTCCACCATTCCATGTTCTTGCTGCCTTGGCACCACTACTTGTTCTCGCAGCTCAATGAGCCTCCCTCTGTTCTCCACCGTTCCATGTTCTTCCTGCCTGGACAGCAAGGTTCCATGTGCGGCACACAACCCGCTCTGGCTACGGGCAAACTTCTCACAACCTAATCCCCAGGTGCAACGCTTGCCTCCACCATGGGCTTTGCAGAACTGCGTGCTCCCCTGAGCACTCTTACCACAGTTGTCAATTGTGCAACGCTTACCACCACCATGCTTCACGCAACAGTCCGTGAGGCCGCGGGCACTCTTGGTGCAGCCAGGCACTGCACAACGCTTCTGTCCTCCATGTGCCACGCAAAATTCAGTCTCTCCTTGTACGTTCTTTCCACAGACACCACCTCCTTCGAACATGCATCTCTTCCCACGACCATGGGACTTGCAGAAAAGTGTGCTCCCCTCTGCACTTTTGCTGCACCTATCGAAGATGCAGCCCTTGCCACCACCATGTGCCTTGCAGTACAATGTGCTTCCCTGAGCATCCTTGATACAATATGGATACTGGTACACGCGTACACCACCATGAGAAATGCAGAGTCCAGACTTCGCCTCAGCACTCCGAATGCAACCTTCCACTGGACACCTCTTCATACCACCGTGCTTTATGCACTGTCCAGACATACCCCGTGCAGCTTTAGGACAATCAGGATGTTCACAGCGGCGGCCTCCACCATGAGCAGTACAATAATCTGTCATTCCCTTGGCCCTCTTGGTGCAACCAAGCTGCTCACACAGCTGTCCACCGGCATGGGCCGCCTTGCAATATGTTGTGCTGCTCTGGGCTCCTTTTTGGCACTCAGGCGTTGTTTGAAGCTGTAGATCCTTTAACAGGGATTGTTTCCCTATATTGGTGCTGTTCCCAGGCGTTGTTTGGAGCCGTAGATACTTTAACATGGACGCTTTCCCTATATTTTGAAGAAAACTGGCATCTTGTAACTCCCCACTATATTCAATATCAAGAACTCGAAGTGCTCGGAAGTTTGCAAGAATAGGCATCTCTTTATCATTCATAAAAATGGTGAGTGATCGGATATGAGAAGCATTTATTGCAGATGGTATAAATCTATCTTCTTTACCATGGGATAGGCGGCGAATCCTGTGTTGTAGTCCAGAAATACAGCCAGGATTATCATATCTGGTTACAAAATTCTCTTCAGCAGATATAGACAGAATGAAATCCAAAATCATGTTCTGAACTTGGCAAGCTTCGATTCGACCATCATATCGGATACAAACTGGTTGGATAAGACCCCTGTTAATAAGCTCATTGAAATAACATTCTCCTACTTCCTCAGAACTCTTCCCATGCTCTTCAATAATAAACCCTTCACCAATCCATCTCCTTATCAACCGTGCCTTGTCAATAACATAACCTTCTGGAAAGACTGTGAGATATAACAAGCATGTTCTTAAATCAGAGGGAAGATCAAAATACGAAAAATTTAGCATCTTCTTCATCCCGTCGAGATTAGCACTTTTATCAATTACGGAGCCAATAGCATCTCGAACTCTCTTCCATTCATTTCCATCTGATTTTGTAGCTAACAAGCTAGCTATAATAATGATTGCCAGTGGTATACCACCACATTTTTTCAAGATATCAATAGATATTCGTGTCAAACGAAGTGGACAGCAATATTCAGGGTGAAATATTCTTCTGAAAAATAACTTTCTGGCCTCAGCATCACTAAGGGGTGGCATTTCAAATATATGGTCTTCGTCAAAATAGCAGCTTGGGCTAGCTATGGAAACGATGCACGTTGTCACCAGTATTCTACTGCCACAACCATTATCTGGGAAAGCCCATCTGATTAATTTCCATGCAGATACATCCCATATATCTTCAATAACAATAAAATACCTGTTATGTGCATTCACATATGAAAGGCGATTAAGAAACAACAAAACTAGATCACGCAAGGATAGTAAGCAGTTCACCTATATGTATAGGCTAGGAAAGAAATCATGCGCCGTAAGAAATGCATCAAACAAAGGGATTCTGAACTCGAAGTCATGCATACCTCCTGGTTTTGAGGAATTCACTTAGTGTATGGATGAGTTGTTCCTCGTCATATTGTCTGAAGTCATATTCCTGCACACCGACTTGAGATAGTATGCTTATAAGAATCATCCGCAAATCATCACCTCGGGACACTGAGATGACGGTATAGCAATGAAACCTCTCTTTGAGGCTTTGATACACCTCCATGGCAAGCGTAGTCTTGCCGATACCTCTGGATCCAACAATCGATACCAGCTTCAGCTGCTTCTTGCCATCTGGATCCAGCAACTTTACCAGTCGGTCCCTCGGGCCTTCCACACCGACAAGGCTGTTCCCCCAATGAGCACTGGAGAAGGGCAGAAGACCATCGATGGGTATGGCATTAGATGGTATGGACAACGGATCCCTGGGATCGCAGACAATCCCGTACCTCCAGCGCCTCTCAGATGCCTCGCAGACTTGTTCCTTGAGTTCTTTCAACAGGATCGTATACTGACGCCTCAATGTTACCATCTTGAGCAGCTGAGCTACCCGGTTGGTGTTACATGGAACAGCTGAGAGCACAAAATCGTCGATGCTGTCCTCCAAATCATAAGTCATATCTCGTACCTGATTCATCCATCCCTCAACTAATGGGCCCATATCCTCAGTACTAGCCGCTCTCCTCTCAAGGAAGCTTCTCATGCTGGTCAGCGCGCACCTTAGAGCAACGATGCTGTTCCTCGTGCGTGGGTTGAGTTCATCCTCCAGCAGGGTAGCAAGCTTTGAGAGGACGGAGTTCATTGCCCCTGTGGATGCGCTCACCATCGGCTGTGCCGCCATGGAGAAACAGATGAGAGTTTCAGGGTGGATAGATACAAATGGAGTAGGCTATTGAAGTTGGTTGCTAGTTGGCTACATAGAGATGATAGAACAGATATCTCAAAAATAAAAGGATGATAAAGCAGAGAGGAGGAAGGTCTGATGCCTCCCTAGAGTCCTTCAATTACTCTTTGATGTTTCTCTTGACACTTTTGCGAATGAGCACACGATCTATCTTATAACCAAATATGAGTGCATCAAGACCTAGAAAGATTCCATGTGACTTTGACACAACTGCCCATACAATGTCCAGGAATTACAATCCAGATGTATAGGATGATTGAGTTTTACACAACGGCCAAACCATGTTGAAGAATTAAATAATAGTACAGCTAAACTCTTTATAAATATTGAAGAAGCGTTCCTATCAGTTTTTTTTCCTTGGTGATTCCTTTATTAGAAATCGGTGGGTGGGGTTGGGAGGTCGTGGTCCCTTCATCAATTAGTCCAAAAAAAATGTATGTATATTATTCCCTAAGATACAAACAGATAGTACCATTGACTATCTTTGGCTAACCATTGCTTTGTGTTCAGATCCAAGAGCATAGCCAGTACCATTTCCAACTCGAAATACCTGTGTTTTCTTGGCCGATTGTAGCCCAGGCTCGGGTACCGTTTCCAACTAGGTACAAGAGGTAGAAGGAGGAGGACTGGAGGTGCCGGACGATAGCCGGCTGGAATGGAGGCAGCTGTGATACGTAGCGTCATCGGAGTTGTGGTAATGAAGCTCCACAAAATGATCGAAGAAGACAGCATGCTGAGGTACGACCTTAAGAAATTGCTTCGCTATATGAAGAAGGAGATGCAGATGATGAACGATGCCATCATCACGTATGGGAAGTCCAAGGACCATTGGCTGTGGATACTTGAGCTGCAGGAGCTGGCGTACGACATGGAGGACTGCCTAGATATCTTCGAGGAGAAGGCAGCCTGCGAGGCTGGCATGCCTTGGTACCGCCGCAGACTTCACCAGTTTAAAACAGTGGACATCCGTACTCAGTTTGCCAGAGAGCTCACAGATCTCAAGCAACGCGCGCTGGAGGCATCTGGGCGGAGGGATAGATACATCAGCACCAACACCCTATCTGCACCAGAGCCAGACACCTCCTCAAATTCCACCTCCTACACCCCGGAGGCTGAGCTTGTGGGCATCACCAAGCCAAAGGAAGTGCTTCTAAAGTTGCTCTGGGAGAAAGAGAGACCAAGGAGGGTGATCTCCATCCTGGGACCTCGTGGAATTGGGAAAACAACCCTTGCTAGGGCAATCTATGATGATGCTGATATCAAGAACCGGTTTCCATGGCGTGCTTGGGTTGTGGCCTCAGAGCACAGAGGAGACAAAGAGCTCCTGAAGGAGATAGTCCGACAAGTGGAGGCCCCGTCTTCCTCTTCTGATGTGGATCATGGTGAAAATCTCAACAAGCATCTGCAGGTTAAATCAAGGTAAGCATATCAAGGGAACCAATAAGAAACATATGGCAATGAATCAAAATATTATTTTTTTGAGAATAAAGTACAGTTCTGTGTATTATTTCGGATCTGTAACATCCGTCATTATTTGTTTTCAAGTAAATTGTGATGGTGCCTAAACCCTTAAATTGCTGAGTGAACTACATGTCTACATCCCCATAGTACTGGCATGGCAAGTATTCATACAAACAATTTAGATGCTTATTCTTATAATTGATATGCAGTTTTTACGCAAGAATTTCGTATATTGTCTTTGACACTTTTGCACACACATCTTGTATAACTTTTACAGTGTGGATTTGAGAATTATCACAAAACAACCTCTAATCTATATAAGAGCATCGACATGTTTTTGCATGAAAACATCAACCATTGTAGCTTAAAGGTACAAATCGAGCATGTTTGTATTGCCCTTTGGCCCCTAAATTTTCAATTTGTCCATCAGGTACTTGATTGTAATTGATGACGTGCAAACTTCTCTACTGGACACAATCAGACCTTACCTCCCTGATAATGGCAGAATCATTGTGACCACAAGCATGCAGTCCATAGCAAATACCTGCAGCACCAATACAAGTTATATATACAGAATGGAAGCTCTTAGTGATGATGATTCCAAAGCTTTGCTTTTCAAAATTGTTCTTGGTGATGTGACAAAATCTCCTTCACTTCATCTTGAGGAAGGTTCCAAAAGCATATTAAGGAAATGTGAAGGTTTACCACTTGGTATAGTTAACATTGCTAATTATTTGAAAGAACAAGGATCAGAGAAGATCACAAACACTAGTTGCGACAAGATGTGCAGAAACCTAGGTTCTCATATGCATAGTAATGGTGCTCTTGGAAGAATGAAGCAAGTGCTCATCCATAGCTATGACAATCTACCTGGCCATGATCTAAAAAACTGCTTGCTTTCTGTAAGCATTTACCCAAAGGATCAGCCAATCAAAAGAAAAAGGCTAGTTAGAAGATGGTTAGCCGAAGGATTCGTGGTCAAAGTCGTCAATCGCAAAGACGAGGATGTTGCTTGCGAACATTTTGACAGCTTGATCAACAGGAGTATCATTCAGCCAGTAGAGATAAGCAACAGTGTTGGGGTGAGCACGTGTCGTCTTCATGGTATAATGCTTGATTTCATAGTCCACAAGTCAGCCTCTGAGAACTTCATTACTCTGATTCACAATGATGAGATCATAACAAATGCAAATTATGATTGTGCTATCCGTCGACTCTCTCTCCACAAACTTACTGAAGAAGGTGGCAGAGCAGTAATGGGAATAGATATATCCCGGATAAGGTCACTAACAATCTTTGGGCATACTAGTCAAGCTCTTGTTGATTTTCACAAGAGCAAGTTGCTGCGAGTGTTAGATCTTGAAAATTGCAAGGAGCTTAGGGATTGTGACCTTGACAGCATATGCACATTGTTGCAACTGAAGTATCTGAACCTTAGGGGCACTGGTGTCAGCAAGCTCCCAAAGGAAATATCAAAGCTGCTCCATTTGGAAACACTGGACATACGGGACACAAGAGTGAACATGTTGCCTAAGGAGGTTCTCAGTCTACCAGAGTTAACTCACCTGTTTGGCAAATTTAAGCTGCCTTGTGAACTTGGCATAACTGCTACAAGGGCTAGCAGTCAGACTCGGACCATATTTTCGGGGGATAGCAAATTGGAAACTCTGGCAGGCTTTGTGCTGGGTGAGACCCATTTTCAACAGATTATACTCAATATGAAGAAATTGAGGAAGGTTAAGGTACTGGCCGAGAGTACTCCAAGTAGTGATATAATTGGGCATCTAGTTTCTTCCTTCAAAAAGCGTCTTATCAGCTCCAATCCTCTTGATTCTCTATCAGTTGATTTCGGTGATCACTCCATAGATTTCCTTGACACTCTTGATGCCTCCGGTTGTTCTCTTACTTCGATCAAACTACATGGCTGCCTAACGAGTTTGCCTATCTTCATCACATCACTGCTTGGACTATCGAAGTTGCATCTTGTATCAACTGGCTTAGACAGCAGCATTCTATCAACACTGCAAGAATTACATCTACTGATTTGTCTGAAGTTAGTTGAGAATCGCCTTGAATTTGGCAATGGCAGCTTTACTGTTGAAAAGAAGGGATTCCAAAGCCTACAACGACTCTACATTCAGGCCAAAAAGCTTCCAAAATTTAATATTGCCAAAGGGGCTATGCAGCATCTCTACTCTCTTCAGTTGATTTCTGAAGACATCAGTGGTGTTCATGAAGATACGGTTAAACATCTGAAGGGTCTCAAGGAAGTAACACTTGATCATTCGGTTGGTGATGACACAAGGAAATCATGGGAAGCAGAACTGAAGCAGCATAAAAACAGGCCATTGTTATGGATTAAAACTGATGCCTGACAAAGTACCAGACAACATCGAGAATCTGCAGGTGGGAAATATCATGATTTGGCAATATGAGTGGAGCAGTTGTATTCTTATTTGTGTTTTTGAACAGTATTCTTATCTGCGCTATATGTGAATTTTCCTCTCCCTTGTCTTCCACTCTTATATTTTCACTAGTTCACTTTGATAAATCATAAGCTCTGAATAACATACTGTGATGAGGCAGCACATAATGTATTATGGCTACAGGCTACTGCCATGCATTTCTAGAAATTAAATGTGCATTGTTGGTGGTCAATGTTTTGGGGGAAGCACTAATTGTCAGACCATGTTACTAACATCGGCCAGAAGTCGGATAGGAATGAACTCAAGGATAACGGTGGTAGGTGAAAGATGGTGCCAATAGGAAGAGGAATAGATCTAGAAGACTAAAATAGCCGGTCAAGGATACGACCACAACATGAAACTACAGACCAAGTGACTTTGCTTCATATTTTGCTTGATTAAAGACGAAACCATTGTAATACTTTCACGGGCATGACTAAACTTACATCTATCCCTACGATTGTAATCTCTAAATTAGAAGCATACGACGATGACAGTCTGCATTGTTGGGAAAACCGACAACATACGTGAATAAAGCAAAGGCCATCAAAGAAATTTGCATCCATAAAATGTATCTTCCACACACAACTAACAGGAAAAGATGGCACCAGGTGATAAGTATCTTCACACTAGAATTTTAATTAAGTAACATAAAAGCAAATCTACAGAAGAATGTTGGGGTTATGTTTTTGTTTGAACAAAACTAAGCTTGAAGTCACTATAGCTTGTCTAGAATGGGAGACAAAGATGAACAAATGAAGATACAGGTTTGACTGACACTTTCTGACTGTATTTATCAAATTACATGTGAATACATATTTCCCCTTTCTACAACCCAAAACGATGAATAAATGCAGATAAATGGTGATTTCACCTGATTTTTTCATTGTTAATAGTTCTTCTACAGTTATTTTTCCCAAAGTACTATATTATTTTGCATTACTTCGCATAATTTGTATGGTAAGAATACCTTTCATTAAGTGGCACTCATTATAATTTATACGGATTAAGGTTGCATACAAAAATAAGTAAGTTGCATAAATCAAAGCGCATAGCTACTAGTAACAACTAAGCATCTTCTAGGGTACCATACACAAGAAACGACTGCATCTTTCTCGACCAAATAACCATGGGTTTGGTACGACTCAGAGACCGGCTCAATAATAGCTGGTGAGTAGACATGCTAGCCATACGATCTACACCCAAGAAGCCAACTCTGTACTAGTTTATAAATAAGATAATCAAGAAAGCACGTAGCATGGTGGATAAAATATGGTCAATAGACAATGCAGACACGTTAGGTTCTTCTCCTTTCCGAATCATTGATTTAAATAATACAGTGGTTCCGCCTTGGATTAATGCAGAGACAAGGATTGGTTCTAAACTACCTCGAACATTTGGACTTTCTATGTCCTTTTACAGAGACTACCAACACTGACTCAATATTCAGATTTAAACTGGTATATTTGCAATTTAGCTTTCTAAGTACTTGCAATTAACATTTTGCATCATTTGCATTTTGCACTTTAGCTTTTTGGAATTTACATTAGCACCTTAGATACTGAAGGTATAGGATATCTTGATTCAGGGGAAGGTTCCACAAAGTACACAAACTTTATAGAAGGGTGCATCTCTTCTATGCAATCAACATCAACTTGTTGAAGTTACTCAAACTTGTACACATATTTCAGTGAGAAAAAAAGGACATCCTTTCAAGAAAATTGGCATGTGTATCTGGAAGAAATTAGGATTTACAACCATGTTTCTTAATTTATCAATTACATTTTACTGTATTGGTAAGATGTATGCTGACATTGTTCATAAACTGAAGCATGATGTCAAAATGCATCATAGCCAGGCCTCAAAGAACCTTATAACACCATTAGCAGAATAGGAGTCAATTTGGTGGGAATGTACCAATACAGTCGTGTAGGTCTTGATCTTGAGTGTCAATGATACAAATGGCCATTGGGCAGGTGGAAGATTCGTTTTCCTCGGTTGGTTACATGAACAAAGCAAAGAATAGCAGCTCTACAATCTTAGGATCCAATGCTTCCAGTCATACCAGCTGATAGCCTGGTAACCAAGCAAATGCCAGCCAAACAACAATACATATACATCGATTGGTGCAGACGCTTAACATAACACCCTGTCACAACTATACTATTCCATGGGTTGATTTAGAGTGATCCAACATAACGGTGACCAGCGTGCTCATATTTAGTTATGCAATAACTGAATTAGAATAACAACCGAATTGCCCATCAGAACAAGCAAACCTAAATGCACTTGCCTAATTATATAGTACCACGACGCTTGGAAAATATACATGTTGTGAATCCAACATGTCTGCCCTTGCTTGTGTTGTCTGATTGATAAAAACGACTTTCTGCTGCTAAGCAATACTAGAGATTTTTACTCTTTTTTTTTCTAATAAAACCTTCCTTTATTGAAAAAAGTAATGTTTAATCTTTCAATGCATACTTCCAAAGAAGGAGTCAAGTACCCAAGTATATAGTACTCCCTCCGTTCCTAAATATAAGACCTTGTAGAGATTGCACTATGGACTACATACGGATGTATATAGACATATTTTAAAGTGTAGATTCACTCATGTTGCTTCGATGTAGTCTATAGTAAAACCTTTAGGAACGGAGGGAGTAGTAACCAAACAAGCATACAAACATTGGTATAACATCAGCTCTGCTGATAGTTGTGTTTCGTTAGGACCAAAATAAATATCCATTGCAGATCTATGATTAGAGTAGAGAGGCATAAGGTCAGATGGCAATAGAGTATTGAAACGCGGCATAATATCGGAGGGACCCAGTCTTCCCATGAATACTTGTCCTTTGAGGCACTTGGCACGGCACCTCGAAAATCTCGGTAGGTGTCGGCAATGTTGCCATCGCCAGTGACAGAGGCTGGAAATGTAGATCTGTCAATAGAATACTAGGGTTACCAGGTTACGAACCCCGCGCGCGCGCCACTTGCGCGTGGGTGGATGCGGATTTCGCTCTCGGATGTCGAGAGGCGGCAGAAGATTGGCGCGCAGTCAGACCCGGGATCGATCTTACGTATACGGGCGAGGAAGCATGAGGGCGGAATCACTAACCATGTTTGGGATCGCTAACCTGCTGTTAGACAGGTAGGTAGGTAATCGGAGCTGCAAACGGACGAGGCCGCGGAGGGGAATCGCCGGAGGTCCCCGGGATTGCTTCCCTGCTCCGACGAGCGCCATGGGAATTGGAAACTTTGGGAGGACGATGTGTCGCCCCGGCGGCGCGCAGAGGAGACGAGAGTTTTTTTTTTTTTTTTTTTTTTTTAGAGAGAGACGGTCCGGCCGAGCGCTACACAAGTTGCTTCCCAATCGGCCCAAGATGCTTTTCGTTTTTGCTTTTGCATTTCTTTTTTTGCTTGTTTTTTAAGCCATCTTTCGAAATCACCAATTAAAGAATACATCTTTCAAAAATTACTTTCATCTTCCAATGTTGCGACAAGTGATGCACTGCATGCGTGCCTTTTTTCATAATCTTGGAGTTTTCTTTTTTTCGTAGATCTGTATTTTCAAAATATTTTATCTTCTAAACCGTTTGTTCAAATCTCGAACCAATTTTATCGTTGGATTTCTCGCGTCGAGCTCTTTAAAAACTAGATCTCATGTTGGTTTGGACAAACTTTTTCTCCATGAAAAAGACGGACGAAAAAAATCGTGCCTCTCGTGATAGAAAAAACGTGTTATTTCGCTTTTTTTTCTTTCCGAGATTCATGGTTGTGCCTCTCACGAAATCAAAACCATGCCTCTCATGAAAAATAAAAAATGCGTCTTTTCCTTCTCGAACGAAGGCAAAGTCGTGCCTCTCGTGAAAAATAAACAGAAAACGCATTTTTTTCCTTCCCGAGAGGCACAACCCGTGAAGGCACAGTAAACCATGTCTCTTGTAAAAAAACGTGTTTTTTCAGTTTTCGACAGGCACGGTCGTGCCTCTCGTGGAAAAAAAATCATGGCTCTCACAAAAAACAACAGAAAAGGCATCTTCTTGCGCATTTTTTATGAATTTGTTTTTCGTCAAAAAACTAAAAAAGAGCGGTGAAAAACCGAAACACAAAAAAAAACAGAAAAACCCAATCTAAAAAGCCAAAAATGCGTACGAAAAAAATAAAATCTAGAAAAAACACTCAGAACGCGACACGTGGCGGCGTCTGAGAACACGCCAAATGACAGAGCGTGAGAGTGCTTGATAGGAAGCTCCCAAAAAAGCTTTTGCTAACTAGTTGCTCTCGCAATCCCTATTTTCCTGCACAGGCCATGAGACAGTTGTATCTTACTTATAATGAGATAGAGGGCTGACCCATTAGCTCAACTCGCTCGCGCTACTCAGATTCACAACTCCCTCCTTTCCATAAGGGCCTTAATCTCAGCAGCTAAATGACCGTACGCTAACCGAGAAAGTGTATCATCAGTCAGGATACACTATAGTAGAAAACATGCCTTTGGATCGAAGCTTTAGTCCCAATTGGCTTTTGGACCGGGACTATAGTCCCGATTGGTGCTACCACCCGGGACTAAAGGGGTGGTGGCAGGCTGGTGTAGGGCTGATGCCCCTGAGAACCCCATAGTACCGGTTTGTAACATCAAGCGGGACTAGAGGGGGACATTTAGTCCCGATTGGTAATACAAACCGGGACTAAAGATCTCCCTATATAACCCCTTCATCCAAACCGAGCCCATTGCTCTGTTTTCTCCATTCCCCTCTCTATTCTTCCCCTTATCTCGAGTTCATCCTTCATTTTTGCCAAGATTTGTCAAGATTTGGGGCACCCCATCTCTCCAAGTTTTCACAAAGGTTGGCAATTTTGTCCTTTCATCTCTCATTGGTAGATTATCTCGTGCAAATGCTCTATAAGTATAGTGATTTGTGGGTTTTAGTTCGGGTAGTAATTTTGCGGGAGTTTATTTGATTTATATGCAATCTGAGCTCAAATTAACTTCTTATTTGCTATGTGTAGGTGTGGTTTACTTAGTGCCTTCTCGTCCCTGTCCTAACCACCATCGATCGCCCGCACCGTCCCGTCGTCGGCACTATTGTAAATATGCCCTGGAGGCAATAATAAAGTGGTTACTATTATTTTTCCAGTTCATGATAATTGTCTATTATTCATGCTATAAGTGTATTAACCGGAAACCGTAGTACATGTGTGAACATAGATCACAATGTGTCCCTAGTAAGCCTCTAGTTGGCTAGCTCATTGATCAATAGATGACCATGGTTTTCTAATCATGGACATTGGATGTCATTGATAATGGGATCGCATCATTAGGAGAATGATGTGATGGACAAGACCCAATCCTAACAATAGCACTAGATCGTGTTGTTCGTCTGCTAAAGCTTTTATAATGTCAAGTATCATTTCCTTAGATCGTGAGATTGTGCAACTCCCGGACACCGTAGGAGTGCTTTGGGTGCATCAAACGTCATAATGTAACTGGGTGATTATAAAGGTGCACCACGGGTATCTCCTAAAGTGTGTATTGGGTTGGTACAAATCGATACCGGGATTTGTCACTCCGTGTGTCAGAGAGGTATCTCTGGGCCCACTCAGTAGAACATCATCATAATGAGCTCAATGTTACTAAGGAGTTAGCCACGGGATGATGTGCTACGGAACAAGTAAAGAGACTTGCCGCTAACGAGATTGAACAAGGTATGGGGATACTGACGATTGAATCTCGGGCAAGTTGTATACCGGGAGACAAAGGGAATTGTATACGGGATTAAGTGAATCCTTGACATCGTGGTTCATCCGATGAGATCATCATGGAACATGTGGGAACCAACATGGATATTCAGACCCCGCTGTTGGTTATTGACCGGAGAGGTGTCTCGGTCATGTTTGCATGCTCCCCGAACCTGTAGGGTCTACACACTTAAGGTTCGATAACGCTAGGGTTATATGGGAATAGTGTACGTGGTTGTCGAAGGTTGTTCGGAGTCCCAGATGAGATCCCGGACATCACGAGGAGCTACGGAATGGTCTGGGGGTAAATATTCATATATAGGAAGTGGGAATTTGGATGCCGGAAGTGTTTCGGGCGTCACCGGTAATGTATCGGGAGCACCGGAAGGGTTCCGGGGTCCACCGGAAGGGCCCACCAGCCCCAAAGGCTTACATGGGCCAAAACGTGGAAGGGAACCGGACCAGAGTGGGCTGGTGCGCCTCCCACCTCAGCCCAAGGCGCAGCAAGGAGGTGGAGGGGGCAACCCTAGGCATGGAGGGGGCCCAAGGCCCACCTAGGGCGCCGCCCCTCCTCTCTCCATCCTCGCCGCCACTTCCCTGCCCTAGATGGGGCTGCCGCACCCCTTAGGGTGGGAACCCTAAGGGTGGGCACCCCTGATGACCCACAAGTATAGGGGATCTATCGTAGTCCTTTTGATAAGTAAGAGTGTCGAACCCAACGAGGAGCAGAAGGATCTGACAAGTGGTTTTCAGCAAGGTAATATCTGCAAGCACTGAAATTATCGGTAACAAAGTCTTATAGGAGGAAAACGCTCCCGAGGACACACGGGAATTTCTGTCATGCTAGTTTTCATCATCTTCATATGATTCGCGTTCGTTACTTTGATAGTTTGATATGTGGGTGGACCGGCGCTTGGGTACTTGTTAGAGCATATATCTCCATATGTGGTTTTGGTAATTGATGACAATTCCTATGGACTAATGGTTGCCTTAAGTTATATTTATAGGATTTGTCCATAGGCACTTCTTGAAGTCCATCTATTGGGTTCAAGGAGTTTATATGATGACCAAGATGTTATTCAAGGTATTACCAAGATGTTATTCAAGGTATTATCCAAAGAATGGTCATAGAAACACTAGGTTGATCAAGATCTCAGACAAAGAGTAAATCAAGATGATCAACACACAAAGCGTATAAGATGTACCGAGAGGGATCAAGTGATCCCATGGTATGGTAAGTATTGTCCATTACGTGTTTGTGTACTAACCCATGGTCTTTGTGAGACTCCTATGTGGGGGTTAGGTGTGCTTCCATTGGGCTTGCGTCAAAAGGAAGATCTCATACAACCCATGAAGGATGACGTCAAGTGGTGATCGTCATCAATATTGTGGTGTGCAAGTTCAAGCGGATCAGCACGAATATATCATTGAAACTATTGTCAATGATCTTGTGTTGATAAGGACAACCTCATGTGCTAACAAGGACAAGATCAAGATAAGCATTCCTGAGCACTACATGCTTGATTCTTGTGGATGTTCACATGGTGGACAAATGAAGATGAATACATAAGCTAGGCTTTCCGCATTGTGTATGGGAAAGCTACTTGAAGACTTCATCATGTCTTGATTTCAACTTGAGCCAAGAAGGAACAACAACATCAAGCTCAAGTGAAAGGGCTAACTCAAAGGTATCAGTTCCTTTGACGTTAGTGGTGCGGAGTGATGATCAGTGAATAAAAGTATACACTCAAGTATGGATCATGAGTACTCTTTTATGATTCTTGAGTCCTTAGGGATCCCGCACTATTAAGAGGGGATCACAGGTTTTGCGATGAACTTGCTCAAACTACATCATCACTTTCTGCTCAGACCACATCTCCACTGTTTTGTTGTTATATGAAAACAGAACCAGTGCCTCGGACATCCGGCTTTCTCCGGACGTCCGAGGACCGGACGACCGACTAGTTCGGAAATCCGGAATCCTATACCAGAGAAATCAGAGCCATATAACTCGGACTTCCGGCTCCCTCCGGACGTCCGAGGCCCGGATGTCCGGCCAAGTCCCGGAAATCCGGAAGCCTGCACCAGTAGAAGTTGAATTCTATATCTCGGAAATCCGGCTCCCTCCGGACGTCCGAGCGCCGGACGTCCGACACCCGTCGGAAATCCGGAACCTACCACCAGTAGAAGTTGAGCTGTATAACTTGGATTTCCAGTCCTCTCCGGACGTCCGGTGGCTGATAAATTCAACATAGGTTCAGTTGTATCTACAGGCCTCGGATGACCGACCCCTATCGGACGTCCGGTCGCTGTATAATTCAAAATAGTTTCAGTCGTATCTACAGGCCTCGGACGACCGACCCCTGTCGGACGTCCGACCAGTCGCGGACGCCCGGACTTCCGACAACTGACGGACGTCCGGACCCTGTGTGACTTAAAGTGTCCCCAACGGCTCTTTTTCTCTCCGCACTATAAATACCCCCCTCCCACTTCGTGAGAGGGTTGTCCAACACAGCCTTATCCTCATAAGAACACATGTCCACCTCACACACATTTGCTCACTCCAAATCTTAGATCCCAAGAGCATTTGTGAGCCCCTTTGAGAGTTGTTCCAATCAAAAGATAGATCGTCTCCCTCTCCTTCTCTCAACCCAAGCTATTTGTGATTTGAGCAAGTTTTGAGCATTCCCCGTGATCTTGTTACTCTTGGAGGTTGGAGACTCCTAGGCGGTAGGAGTTCTTCGGAGAGGAATCAATCCGTGTGATTTCCCCCGGAAAAGTTTGTGAGGGTTTGGAAGCCACCTCAAAGGCTTACCACTAGTTGTTGAGAAACGCCTTCGTGGTGTTATCTCAAAGGGAGAATAGGGTGAGCCTTCATGGCGTTGGTGTGCCTTTATGGTAACATCCACCTCTCTAACGGTGACTAGCTTCCCTCCAAGGAAGTGAACATCGGGATACATCTTCGTCTCAGTGACCTTGGTTATCCTTGACCCTAACTCCTTACTTGTGGTTTACTTGTGTTATTTGAGCATACATACATTGCATATTGTTTGTGCTCATTATATTGTGTTGGCTATTTCTTGTACAAGATTAATCATTCAAGCATACCCTCTATATCCACACGTACATACTTACATCCCTTGATATATCGTGTGATATAGTGTGATCTAGTATCTTGTGTTGTTCACCTACTTGTCGTGTGATATAGCTCAAGTAAGTTTGTGTAACTTACTTGTGCTTGTTAGTAACTGCATTGTGTCCATCTTGGTAGATCGTGTCGTTGATACACGTTGCAGTGCCTAGTGCATTTAGGATTTGTGCTTGACAAGTACCCTCTTAGTTTATTTCCGCATTAGGTTCAAGCCAAATCTGAAGAAGTTTTTAAATAGCCTATTCACCCCCCCCCTCTAGGCGTCATCGAGGTCTTTTCAGTACTGCCCTTACTTGGACAAGCATCCCACTTATGATTAACCCCTCTCGCAAGCATCCGCAACTACGAAAGAAGAATTAAGACAAAGTCTAACCATAGCATTAAACTAGTGGATCCAAATCAGCCCCTTACGAAGCAACGCATAAACTAGGGTTTAAGCTTCTGTCACTCTAGCAACCCATCATCTACTTACTACTTTCCAATGCCTTCCTCTAGGCCAAATAATGGTGATGTGTTATGCAGTCGACGTTCACATAACACCACTAGAGGAAAAACAACATACAACACATCAAAATATCGAAAGAATACCAAATTCTCATGATTATTATTAGCATGACTTATCCCATGTCCTCAGGAACAAAAGTAACTACTCACAAAGCATAATCATATTCATGACCAGAGAGGTAATGAGTAGCATCAAGGATCTGAACATAAACTCTTCCACCAAGTAATCCAACTAGCATCAACTACAAAGAGTAATTCACACTACTAGCAACCTTACAAGTACCAATCGGAGTCGCGAGATGGAGATTGATTACAAGTGATGAACTAGGGTTTGGAGATGAGATGGTGCTGATGAAGATGTTGATGGTGATGAGTCCCCTCCGACAAGCTTATAGATAGATCCTTAGAAGTAACCGGGGCAGGGGCGCATCGCTACTGCTACTTAGTAGTAGCGCGGGTGGCGTCCCAGTGCTACTGCTAAGTAAATAGTAGCAGCGTGGGGAGGCAGGCCGGCGCTACCGCTAAGTGCTCCCATCGTCACCCACCAGGGCTGCCCATAGTAGTAGCGCTCGACTTAGACTAGCGCTACTACTATTCACTTAGCAACAGCGCGTGTCGGTGGCCCATCGCTATCGCTGCGGTTGCATGGTGCCTGCAGGTGGACCCCACTTAGCAGTAGCGCTGGGCCATCGACACACGCTACTCCTATAGTGCTTAGCAGCATCGCAGTTTTGCATCCCGCGCTACTTGTATGCGTAGCAGTTACCTTTTCTCCCAGCCCCTCCCCCTCCCCCCCGAGTCCTCTACCTCCCTTACTTAGTTCTTCCTTCTCCTACCTCTCTTCTCTCCCCGTTAATGCCTCTATTCGCCATTTGAGAACAATTTTAAATACGAGAACATTTTTTGAATCTTCTATGGCCAGTCCTGCATCACACAAATTTATGACGCTGCTCGTCGGCGACATTGCTGCAATGCAGCAGTCCATGGCTCGGCGGCCCTCGGACTTGCAATGCAGTCGTCGACGGCGACCCCCTGCGTTGTAAACACATTGCTTCCCCACGGGGACCCACAACCATGATGCTTTGCAGCGGCGGCATCTTGCTGCCTTACTACGACGAGGTGGTGATCGAAGCAGGGGGTGGCTGGTGAGATGCAGGAGGATGACGGTGTGCTCATGCGTGAGCTTTTTAAGGGTTGAGATAAATAGATCATACGGCTGGCGACCCGGTTGATTCATAGCAGTCGGTTTAAGGTTATGCATACCAATGTGCATATGGACACGTATATATGCGTCTAGTTTCACTAGCAAAAAAGTTTCGGTGCTTCACAAAACCGTGCCTCTTGCAGAAAAATATGTCTTTTTCATGCAAAAAAAAATCATTTTGAAAAAAATTAATCAAAAAGTTAAGAAAGACCGATGAAAAACAAAACATTAAAAAAACCTAAAATTCTGAAAATACGTGCGGAAAAGAAAACTATAAAATCCGAAGGAAACTTCAAAAAGCAACACGTGACAGCGACTTAGAGCACGTCAAATGGCGATGCGGAAAAGCGATCGTTGAGAGGCTTCCGAAGAATTGCTCCCTAACTAGGGAAAACCCTATTTGCCGCCTGCCGCGGCAAACTGTCAGAGATTCGCACAGGGCAGCGATGCTAGCAACGAGAGATGGGCCGGCCAGTTCCAATTATACTCAGATCGCCCAACCGGTTGTGTGAACAATCGAATATTCTGTACTTTTGGTGTCCTTTATCTTTTTTTGTTTCTTCTTCTTCTTTTCTATTCTTTTCTTTCCTTTCCTTTTTCTCTTTTTCAATATTTCTCTTCATAATAGTTCAAACTTTTCAAAATATTCTATTATATCCAAATTTATACAGAGTATTTAGAAAATGTTCCTGTTTTCATATTTTGGTTGGAAATTTGGAAAGTGATTAAATATTCATTTTTTTGTAGAATCTCAAAAAGTGTTTGCCTCATTTCCAAAAATGTTTGGTGATTTCAATAATTGTTCAACATTTGAGAAAATGTTTGTATTTTCAAAATAATTGGAAATTCAAAAATGTTCGATTTTCCAAATATTGTTCCCTTTGGCAAAGCAAATGTTTAGGAATTTCAAAAAATGTTCTCATTTTCTAAATCATTCATAAATTCGGCAAATGTTTTAGAAATTTGTTCACTAATTCAAAACATTGTTCGAAGCATTTCAAAGAATATTCATGTTTCCAAATTTAATTCGGAAGATTCAAAAAATGCTCTCATATTTAAAAAATGTTCTTGTTATAAAATTTTGTTGAGGAGTTTCGGAAAATGTTCCAGTTCCAATAGTTTTTGAAATTTGAAATAAACTTTCGTGTTCTCAACTTTTGTTCCGGAGTTTTGAAAAAAATTCTAGTTTTTAAAAAATGTTTGCGTTCTGAAATTTGGTTTGGAAACAATTATTCTCGAATTTCTTCAGGAGTTTCAGAAGATTCAAAAAATGTTCTCGTATTTAAAATTGTTCTCAAATGGCGAATAGAGGCATTAACGGGGAGAGAAGAGAGGTAGGAGAAGGAAGAACTAAGTAAGGGAGGTAGAGGACTCGGGGGGGGGGGGGGGGAGGGGGAGGGGGGGGGGGGGAGAAAAGGTAACTGCTACGCATACAAGTAGCGCGGAATGCAAAACTGCGCTACTGCTAAGCACTATAGGAGCAGCGTGTGTCGATGGCCCAACGCTACTACTAAGCAGGACTGGCGACCGTTGCGTTGCAGCACCGTCGCCGACGAGCAGCGCCAAAGTTGCAGCACCGTCGCCGACAAGCTCTAAGTTGGTCTCAGCTGGATTTCTGGGATATACTCCATTTGTTCCTAAATATAAGTCTTTTTAGAGGTTTCACTAAGAGACTACATACGGATGTATATAGACACACTTATAGTATAGATTCACTCATTTTGCTTTGTATGTAGTCTCCTTGTGGAATCTCTAGAAAGACTTATATTTAGGAACGGAGGGAGTATTTGGTCTGCATGCACTTTGAACGACCACGTGAGCCAATCACGAAGCGAAGCGATCAGACCAACTATTGGTATGCAGAGGGGCTACCGGCCGCCGCCGGCGCGGGGCTTGAGCTTCTGGGTGTAGTTGAAGAGGGATTCCAGGCCCTCCTGCCGCAGTTGCTCCTCGAATGCCTGGATGGCCCCAGAGTCCATCTCGGACACGGAATAGGTGGCTTCCTGTGTCGGAGGAAACCGCTGCCCCGCCGCCTGTCGGTGTGGTAGCCACGGCGTCGATGGCAACCTCGTCACTCTTGGTTTCATCCGCCCAACTATCAACTGAAGAAAGTGCCATAAATGTAACATAAATGACTCGAAAGTGTTATAATTATAGGCAGCTCCCTGCAATTAAGGCACCCATCAGTCATGTGCGCGTGAAAATCTTCAAGATAAAAGTTGCAAGGACACCAACTTACAGCCGGAGAGGTTTGATCCTCTTCCATCATTTCTTCAGACTCCACATCTGCCCCTTCACCATGCATCACATCCTCTTCCCCCAACCTCCGGAGTTCAAGTCTAAGATGACCAGGATGAGCGCTGATTGCGCTCCTAATGGCATCCTCTGCAGCTTCCACCTCCCTAGCCTCTGCGTCCTCACATGCGATATCTACATGGAGATATCTGAGGGAAGCAATGTGCTCAATGCCAAACTGAAAACCATAATTCACAAACACTCCTTTTGCTCGGAGCTTCAGGTGGAGCTGTTCCAGTGCAGGCATACCCCCTTGTTCAAACATCACCATGTCCAAACCTTTGCAACAAATGAAGTCAAATTGCTTTAGGCATCGGAATCCACAGCTTGCGATGATGAGCCCTTGATTGTGAGCTGAAGATTTCACCGACAGCAAGAGAACTAGCAGAGAAGGCAATTTCCCAAGGATCATAAGTGCATCCTCTCCCACTGTATCAATGTTGATCTCCAACAGTCTGAGGCTAACAAGTGAGGTCATCCATCCTGGTATTCTTGGGAAATAGTAATCTGAAGTCATCCGAAACTTGTGTAGGTGGTCAAAAGGAGCAGACAGGGAATCCAACAAAAAATCCAGGGAACACCCGGAACCACCGCCAATATGAAGAGACTGGAGGTTGGAAGTGCCAAGTTTGTCAAGTGAAGAGATCAGGCTACGGACACAGGTTTCCCTACAAATATCTGTGTCACTTATGCACCAATCTAGCCCAAGAACCCTCAGCATACACAAACGGCCCAGCTCCTCCAAAGAATTTGGTGAGTTACTGCTCTCTACTTCAACATGGGAGAGCTCCTGCAGAAGTTGCAACTCTCCAATTCCATCTGGCAATTTTACATTTTTAACAAGTAAATAAGTGAGTTGCTTCAGTCGAACAATATTGCAGGGCAATATGTTTATCAGTGCACGAGTCAGATCCAATGTCTGGAGTAACTGCAATTCCACTACTTGTTCTGGCAGCTCAATGATCCTTGTTGCTTGAAGACGCAGATACTTTAACATGCATAGTTTTCCTATATGTTGAAGATAATTGGCACCTTCTAGCTCCCCACTACTTTCCAGATCAAGAACTCTAAGTGCTCGAAAGTTTGCAAGAGTAGGCATCTCTTTATCAGTCACACAAACGGTGAGTGATCGAATATGAGACGCAGTTATAGCAGATGGTACAAAGATATCCTTTCTATCATGATCACAGTAAAGAGATAGGCGGCGAATTCTGTCTTGCAGTCCAAAAATGCTACCAGGGTCATCATATCTGGTTACAAAGTTCTCTTCCGCGGATTTAGACAATATGAGATCCCAAATCATGTTCTGAACTTGGCAAGCTTCGATTCGACCATCGTATCGGATACAAACCGATTGGATAAGACCCCTGTTAATAAGCTCATTGAAATAATACTCTCCTACTTCCTCTAAACTCTTCCCATGCTCTTCAATAATAAACCCTTCAGCCATCCATCTCCTTATCAACCGTTCCTTATCAATAACATAACCTTCCCGAAAGACTGCAAGATATAACAAGCATGTTCTTAAATGGAAGGGAAGATCAAAATATGCAAAATTTAGTATCTGCTTCATCCCATTGAGAGTAGCACTTTTATCAAGTATGGTGCCAATAGCATCTCGAACTCTCCTCCATTCATTTTCATCTGATTTCGTAGCTAACAAGCTAGCTATAGTAATGATTGCCAGTGGTATACCACCACATTTCTTCAAGATATCAATACAAATCTCTTCCAAACGAAGAGGACAGCAATGTTCAGGGTGAAATATTCTCGAGAAAAATAACTTTCTGGCCTCCGCATCACTAAGAGGTGCCATTCTAAATATATGGTCTTCAGCGAAATAGCAGCTTGGGCTAGCTATGGAAATGATGCACGTTGTCACCAATATTCTACTGCCACAGCCATTGTCAGGGAAAGCCCATCTGAGTATTTTCCATGTGGATAAATCCCATATATCTTCAATAACAATGAAGTATCTGTTATGTGCATTCACATACGAAAAGATGAGTTAGGAACAACAAAACTAGATCACAAACAAGGACAGTAAGCAATCCACTTATGTGCATAGGCTAGGGAAGAAATAATGTGCTATATCAAATTCATCAAACAAAGGGATTCTGAACTCAAAATCATGCATACCTCCTAGTTTTGAGGAATTCACTTAGTTTATGGATGAGCTGTTCCTCATCGCATTCTCTGAAGCCATTTATCTGCATGCCGACATGAGTTAGTATGCTTATAAGAATCATCCTCAGATCATGGCCTCGGGACACTGAGACGATGGTGTGGCAACAATATCTCTCTTTGAGGCTTTGGTACACCTCCACGGCAAGCGTAGTCTTGCCTATACCTCTGCAGCCAACAATTGACACCATCTTCAGCTGCTGATGGTCATCTGGATCCAACAACTTGGTCAGTCGGTCCCTCGGGCCATCTACACAGACAAGTCCGTCACCCTGATGAGCACTGAATACACGCAGAAGACTGTCGATGGGCACGACATCAGATGGTACGTGCAATGGATCCCCAGCATCATAAATGATCCCATACCTCCAGCGCCTCTCGGATGCCTCACTGACTTGTTCCTTGAGTTCTTGCAGCAGGCTCGTGTACTGACGCCTCCATGTTACCATCTTGAGCAGCTGAGCTATGTTGTTGGAGTTACCTGGGGTAGCTGAGCACACGAAATCGTCGATGCAGTCTTCCAAATCATAGGTCATGTCCCGGACCTGATTCATCCACCCCTCGACCAATGGGCCCATATCCTCTGTACTAGCCGCCCTCCTCTCAAGGAAGCTTCCCATGCTGGTCAGTGCGCACCTTAGGGCAATGATGTTGTTCCTGATGCGAGGGTTGCGTTCATCCTCCAGCATGGTAGCGAGCTTTGAGAGGACAGAGTTCATCGCCCCTGTGGACGCGCTAACCATCGCCTGTACCGCCATGGAGAAACAAATCAGATTTTCAGAATGGATGGATACAATGGGAGGTTTACTCCATTGAACCTGTTTGCTAGTTGGCTACACAGATAACAGAACAGACAGAAAGGAGAGGAAGCTCAAGGTGATGCCCCCTACAAGTCCCTCTGTTATTCTTCAATTATTTCTCCTGATATTTTTGTGAATGAGTGCGCAATCTACCTTGCAACCAAATATGAGCACATGAAAACTGGGAAGGTGCCTTGTGACTTCGACACAACCGTCCATGCCTTATCCAGGAAATAAAATTCAGAGGCCTAGGATAACCGAGTTCTAGGCAATGGCCCACACCATGTTGAGAGAATAATAACAGAACTAAAATCTGTCTAAGGATTGAAGAAGAAAGAAAGAGTGTTCCTTTCCACCAATACCTTATCCAGAAAATAAAATCCATTGGCATAGGCTGGCCAAGTTTCTTTTTATCAGCATAGGATGACCGAGTTTTAAACAATCAAAGAGAATAATAATACAGCTAAACTCCTAAAGATTGACGAAGAAAGAGAGAGAGAGAGAGCTCCTTTCCACCCATACCTTATCCAGGAAATAAAATCCAGTGGCAGAGGATGATCGAGTTTTAAGCAATGGCCCACACCATCTGGAAGAGAATTGCCATCTGGAAGAGAATAATAATACAGCTAAACTCCTAAAGGTCGACGAAGAAAGAGAGAAAGCTCCTTTCCACCCATACCTTATCCAGAAAATAAAATCCAGTGGCATAGGATGATCGAGTGTTAAAACAATGGCCCACACCATCCGGAAGAGAATAATAATACAACTAACACCTTCAAAAGATTGATGAAGAAAAAGAGAGTGTTCCTTTCCATCCATACTTTATCTAGGAAATAAAATCCAGTGACATGGATGATCAAGTTGAATAATAATACAACTAAACTCCTTCTAAAATTGACAAAAGAGAGAGAGTGCTCCATTCCACCCATATCTTATCCTGGATATAAAATCCAGTGGCATAGGATGATCGAGTGTTAAAACAATGGTCCACACCGTCTGGAAGAGAATAATAATACAACTAAACTCTTTATAAAGATTGAAGAAGAAAGAAAGAGTGTTCCTTTATACTCCCTCAGTCTCAAAATTGTTGTCTTAGGTTTATTTAGAAACGGATATATCTAAATACTAAAATGTGACTAGATACATTTATATCTAGACAAATCTAAGACAGGAATTTTAGGACGGAGGGAGTATAAAACAACATAAGATTGGCTTTCGTGGCAGTAGAAATCTATGCAACCATCGCCTATGCTTGGCCAACATTTGCTTTTGTTCAGACTTCAGACTCAGTACACGGCGTAGCAACCGATCAGTGGCTGGAATGGAGGCGGCTGTGATAAGTAGCGTCGTAGGCACTGTGGTAACGAAGCTCCACAAGATGATTGAAGACGACAGCATGCTGCGGGTCGATCTTAAGAAATCCCTCCACGACATCAAGAAGGAGATGCAGATGATGACCAAGGCCATCATCATGTACGGTGAGTCCAAGGACCACTGGCCGTGGATCCTCGAGCTGCAAGAGCTGGCGTACGACACGGAGGACTGCCTAGATATCTTTGAGGAGAAGGCGGCATGCGAGGCCAGCGTGCCATGGTACCACCGGAAGCTTCACCAGTTAAGAACAGTGAACATCCGCACTCAGTTTGCCAGAGAGCTCAAGGTTCTCAAGCAACGTGTTCTGGAAGCATTCGGGCGAAGAGACAGGTACATCGGCAGCAACACCCTATCTGCACCGGTGGAGCCGGGCGCCTCCTTCAAATTCACCTCCTACACCCCGGAGTCTGAGCTTGTAGGCATCACCAAGCCAAAGGCAGAGCTTCTTGAGTTGCTCGGGGAGGAAGAGAAGCCAAGGAGGGTGGTCTCCATCCTGGGACCTCGCGGCATCGGGAAGACAACCCTTGCCAGAGTGGTCTATGATGACACTTGTGTGAAGAGCCAATTTCCTTGCCGTGCTTGGATTGTGGCCTCAGAGCACAGAGGAGACAAAGAGCTTCTCAAGGAGATACTCCGACAAGTCAAGGCCCCCTCCTCTTCTGATGCGGATCTGGGTGAAAATCTCAATATGCACCTGCAGGCTAACACAAGGTGAACTCAGTTTCAGATATGCATTGCTAGCTTTCCTGTGCCCCCAATTCAAAATCTTTTTTTTTTATCATTTCGTAGTGCTGAAACCAACTAGGAATGTCTGAAACCAAATATATAGATCTCATCTCAACGTCATTCTACATCTTGCAACTAGATCTAGAAATGTCTGAAACCACCAGTTCAAGGTCATTCTACATATTGCTACTAGATCATTCACATGTACTTCCCGTTCTGTGCAATTGCTACTTTTGGCACACATCAACTGTATCAATAAGAAGATGAAATCAAATAATTATTTAACAAGAATAAAATACAAATATGTGTTCTTGTAGCTGTCAAGAAAAATAGGATGGTGCCTAATAATCCTCAAATTGGCTAGTAAACTCCATCAAATATTACATACAAAACAAAACTGCATCTAATAGTACTGGCATTATGGGTTGATTAAATGGGCATAGATGGATTAAGTGGGAAAGCCGGTGATACCCACATAATATTCGACGAAATAGGTGGGTGGACACGTACTCCCTTTATGTGGGCTGTGATGTGGGCATCGTGTGGGCAGCCCACATCCACCTTGCAGCCTGACTGGCATGAAAAGGGCTTTTATAAACTGTTGACATGCTTATTCATAAACTTACTATACAGTTGGATGCAACAGCGCCTTATACTGTTTTTACAACTTCTGCACACGCATCTTCAATAACCGTTACAACATGGATAATGTGGATTTTACAATTATCAAAACAATCTCTAATGTAAACCTTACCATTTGCCTCTATAAAAGTATTATCATTAGGCGATTACCTTGTAATTTCTTTATATCATCGGTGTTGGCGTTGGTTGCCTTGTAATTTCTTTTCGCAGTTTTTCGATCTATTTTGTACTTCTTTTGAACTGTTCCAGTACTTAATAAATGGCTGCATGCATCACTTGATGCAGAGGCCGGGGCGATGCCTCCTTTTCGAAAAAATTAGGCGATTACCTTGATGTTTTTTCCTATATATAAAAGCATTAATCACTGTAGCTGAAAGTTTGAAACATAACTTGTTTGTATGCCCACTGACCTCTGTAATTTTGTTGATCAGGTACTTAATTGTAATTGATGACATTCAGACTTCTCTACTGGATGCAATCCGACCTTACTTTTCTAGTAACGGCAGAATCATTGTGACCACAACTATGCACTCTATAGCCAATAGCTGCAGCACCAATGGGGGTTATATATACAGAATGGAAGCTCTTAGCAAGGAAGATTCCAAA
Organism: Hordeum vulgare subsp. vulgare; assembly: GCF_904849725.1. Lineage (NCBI taxonomy): Eukaryota > Viridiplantae > Streptophyta > Magnoliopsida > Poales > Poaceae > Hordeum > Hordeum vulgare. The sequence continues at coordinate 616,022,090 of NC_058524.1, forward strand.
GCTTTGCTTTTAAAAATTGTTCTTGGCGATGTGACAAAATCTCCTTCACCTCACTTTGAGGAAGGTTCAGAAAGCATCTTGAAGAAATGTGAAGGCTTACCACTTGGTATAGTAAACATTGCTAATTATTTGAAAGAACAAGGGCCAGAGAAGATCACAGTCGCTAGTTGCAAAAATATGTGCAGTAACCTAGGTTTTCATATGCATAGTAATGATGCTCTTGCAAGAATGAAGCAAGTGCTCATCCATAGCTATGACAATCTTCCTAGCCATGATCTAAAAACCTGCTTGCTTTCCGTAAGCATATACCCAAAGGATCAGCCAATCAAAAGAAAAAGCTTGGTTAGAAGATGGTTAGCCGAAGGATTTGTGGTCAAAGTCGTCAGTTGTAAAGATGACGATGTTGCTTTTGAACATTTTGAGGGCCTGATCAACAGGAGTATCATTCAACCAGTAGACATTTGCAACAGTGTTGGTGTGAAGACGTGTCGCCTTCATGGTATAATGTTTGATTTCATTGTACACAAGTCAGCCTGTGAGAACTTCATTACTTTGATTAACAATGATGAAATCATAACCAATACAAATTCTGACTGTGCTGTCCGCCGACTCTCTCTCAATAAACCTACTGAAGAAGGTGGCAAAGCAGTAATGGGAATAGATATATCCCGGATCAGGTCACTAACAATCTTTGAGCATGTTGGCCAAGCTCTTGTGGATTTTCGTAAGTGCAAGTTGCTGCGAGTGTTAGACCTTGAAAACTGCAAGGAGCTTACTGATAGCGATCTTGACAACATATGCAAATTGTTGCAGCTGAAGTATCTGAGCCTTAGGGGCACTGATGTCAGTAGGCTTCCCAAGGAAATATCAAAGCTGCTCCATTTGGAAACACTGGACATACGGGCTACAAGAGTTAACATATTGCCTAAGGAGGTTCTCAGTCTACCAGAATTAATTCACTTGTTTGGAAAATTCGAGCTGCCTTGTGTACATGGCAGAGCTGCTGGAAGTAATAGTCAGACATTATTTTCAGGGGATAGTAAATTGCAAACTTTGTCAGGATTTTTGATGGGTAAGAGCCAGACTTTTGAACAGATTATACTCAATATGAAGAAACTGAGGAAGGTTAAGATACTGGCCGAGAGTACTCCAAGTAGTGGTATCACTGGGCTTCTAGTCTCCTCCCTCAAAAAGAGATTTATCGGCACAAATCCTCTTGATTCTCTATCAGTTGATTTCGGCGACCATTCCATAGACTTCCTGGACTCCCTTAATGCCTGTTGTGCTCTTACTTCGATCAAACTGCACGGTACACTAAGGAGCTTGCCTACCTTTATCACATCGCTGCTCGGACTGTCAAAGTTGCATCTGGTATCAACTGGCTTAGATAGCAAGGTTCTATCAACACTGCAAAATTTACACCTACTGATTTATCTGAAGTTAGTTGAGGATCGCCTTGAATTTGGCAATGGCAGCTTCAACGTTGAAAAGGAGGGATTCCGAAGCCTTCAACGACTCTGCATTCAGGCCCACAAGCTTCCACAAATGAGTATCGCTGAAGGAGCTATGCAGCATCTCTACTCTCTTCAGTTTATTTGTGCAGACATCAGCGGTGTTCATGAAGATGCGATCAAACGTCTCGTGAGTCTCAAGGAAATAACCCTTGCTCCATCGGTTGATGCAGACACAAGGAGATCATGGGAAGCAGCAGTGAAGCAGCATAAAAACAGGCCAACAATTATGAATTAAAACCACCGTCTTCCAAAATATTCTCTAGGGTCAAGAATCTATAGAAGGAAACATCATGATTCGGTAATATCACTGCAACAGTTGTATTCTTATCTTTAAGGGTTTGTGTGTACTTTCCGTTCTCTTTTCTTTCACACTTGTTATTTCACTAGTTTACTTTGTCAACTAGTGAGCATATTGTGGATCTAAGACTTTGTTATTGTAGTTTGTTTAATAATATGGCTGATGCATCAATTGATGCAGAGGTCGGGGGCTCTGTTGCTCCTTTTCCAAAAAAAAAAAGTTTACTTTGTCAAATCACGAGCTCTGAATAACATACTGCAATGAGGCAGTAAGTATTATGGTTACCGGTTACCATGAAGCAGTTCTAGATATTGAACGCACTGCCGATGGTCAATGTTTTTGGGGAAGCGCAATTTATAAAATCATATTGCGAGCATCCGGAGAGAGGTCGGATAGCAGTGGCTGAAGTAGAACGACGCTGGGCGAAAAGATGGCACCAATTGGAAGAGGAATTAATAGAGCTACAAGGATAGGACAGGTGGCCAACGGAAATACCACAACATGACCCTAGAGAATAAGAAACTTTGCATACATCATCTTTTGCTTGATTAAAGCCCAAAAGATTGCAATACCTTGAATAGGCATCACCGAAATGGCCCTTAAGACATAATCTGTACCTTACAAAGCAAACCAAATGAAGATTGGTGGGAACAAAGTGATGAAGAAATAATTCGTTAAAGTATATCATGTACACACAAATGCAGTTAACAGCAAGTGACAAGTATCGTCAAATTATAATCTGGCTGAAGTGACGTAGAAGCAAATTTACAAAAGAGTTACTCCCTCCGTTCCTAAATATAAGTCTTTTTAAAGATTTCACTATGAACTACATACAGATGTATATAGACATACTTTAAAGTGTAGATCCACTCATTTTGTTAAGCTTAAAAAATGGTGACTCTGCTCCAAAATTGCTCAAAGTCAGATAACAACAAAAATACTGAAGTAGGGCATTTCATCAAAGTGGTGGTCAAGTATGTCGCAAGGCACTTGGATAAGTTAAACGGGGCATTATTCTCTGAAATCTCGCTTGTTATTATATAAGATTAAAAAGAAAGCTAATCCTATTTCATCAAAGGGGCGGCCAGCGACAGGAGCTAGAAAGCTAAGTAGATTCCAAAACAGAATCCTACGGTCACCAAGTCTTGTGTCGGTTTACAATCACCAACTTGGGCGTGGGGATTTGGCTCTCGGAAGATAAGCATGGAAGCAGCAGATCGACAGGGGAGAAAGCATCAGCGCGGAACTGCAACTTTGCCCCTAGCCATGTTTGGGATGGCTAACCTGCTGGTCCCCTGGATTGAAGTGGTTGCTGCGGGAACCACCGGAGGTCCCCCGGATTTCTCCCCTACTCTGACGAGTGCCATTGGGAATGGGGACGGTGTCGCCGCGGCGGCGCGACGAGCAGATGGGACTTTTTTTTTGTTGTTGTTGTTTTTTTACAAAGAGAGAGGAGGAGGAAGGAAGCCGATGAGAGAGAGAGAGAGAGAGACGCACTTGGGTTTTTTTTTTCAGCAAAAAGAGGCAACTGAGCCGGCCCAGCGCGACATGTTAAATATGTGACGCCAGATTCTTAGCGTTAAAAGTCTAATAATGACCAGATTTGCCATGAGAAAATATATAAAATTGTCATGCTTCTGTGTAGGATCCGTCACGCTCTTACAACAAAAAACGACATGTAGGGCAAAAAAATCAACAGAAATATTGCCATGCTGCAGCGATTATTTGTCATGCATTCGATCGAGATCCGACGTAGCTAAAACGTTTGATTTTTAGCCTTTAAAATATGGCATTGGGTTTATATTGAAACCCTTTCCATTGGGTTGCGATTTTATAGCCTTTAAAATCTGACATCGGATTTATATCGAAATCCTTTCCGTAGGGTTGCGCGTCCGACATAAGAGCATCTCTAGCATATCCGATAAAGACCCGTGCCGTAAATTTACGGACTGCATGTAAAAAAAATCACGGTGCCACGAGGTCTCCCGTGAAATAGGTCCACTCGAGTCTTCCCGCAATTTTTTGGGGGACAATTTTAGAGAATCTATTTTGCGCCGGAGGCCTCGCGATACCGTAAAAATTTCATAGGGCAAATATTGACAGGTGCATGCATTCATATAGATGCACGAAATTTATATATACATAATCACACTAGTTCATCAAATTCAAAATCATGCGTAATATATGAGGTAGCAAGCTTAGCCATACAAAATGCACAGTCAAACAAAACAAAACATGATCAAATGACTGGCTGTCATGAACAAACATCATCATTGTTGTGAAGACTGACACCACCACCACCGGCCCTAGTACCTTCATCACCATCATTCACATTGACCGGAGAATGAGCACCACTATCTTCAACAACTTGGACCGGAGAATGAGCACCACCATCATCATGAACACTGGTTGCCGAAGCACCACTGCCACTTCCACCACCATTGGCAAAAGTTTCACCACCAAAAAAATCAGCATTGCCGAATGCAAAAACCCCTCCCAACCCCACGCAACCACCTACATTGTCTGACCCATCAACCATAAGATTTTGAAGCTCCATCATTCTGTGATACATGATCTCCATTCTTCTTAATTCCCATAATACTTTTGTCATTGCACATGCCCTCCGGATTCATCATCACAAAACGGTCCTCCTCGGCGGTCCTCGTGTCCCTCGATACATCCATTTTTGCATCATAAATTATTATTAATATTTGTATTATTGTTGTCCATTATTCTCTATTATCATACAATTCTTATATCCTTTTCTCTCTGAATACACAAGGTACATCACAAAGAGGCAAATATCTGGAAAATGGAATTCTGGACCAGGAAACCGAGAAAAAGGCAAAAAAATCAGCAGACTCCAAATGACGTGAAATTTCCCAGAAATTTTTTCTGAAATATTCAAGAATTATTGGACCAAAAATATACCAGAGGGGCGCCACCTACTGGCTACAAGGCAACAGGGCATGGCCACCCTCTGGTCACACCTTGATGCCTTGTGGGGCCCCTATTGGCCCTCTGATGTCCCTCTTCTCCTATACGGTGTATTTTGACCTAGAAAAAATCGTAAGCAATCTTTTGGGATGAAGCGCCACCGTCTCAAGGCAGAAATCTGGGCAGAGGCCCTTTTGCTCTCCGGCAGAAAGATTCTGCTGGGGAAACTTCCCTCCGGGAGGGGGAAATCAAAGCCATCGTCATCACCAACGCTTCCTCCGTCATGGAACGACCAATCTTCATCAACATATTCACCAGCACCATCTCATATCCAACCCTAGTTCATCTCTTATATTCAATCGTTGTCTCAAAATCTCAGATTAGTACCTATGGTTTACTAGTTGTGTTGATTACATCTTGTAGTTGATGCTTGTTGGATTACTTTGTGGAAGATATTATGTTCAGATCCTTAATTATTATTATTACACCTCTGATACTGAACATGCTGATGATATGTGAGTAGTAACTATTGTTTCTGAGGACATGGAAGAAGTCTTGTTATAAGTAATCATACAAAGTTGGTATTCGTTCGGTATTTTGATGATATGTATGTTGTTACTTCTCTTAGTGGTGTCATGTGTACGTCGACTGCATGACACTTCCCCATTTTCTGGGCCTAAAAGAATTCATTGTGGAGTAACAAGTAGATGATGGGGACATAATTTCAATGTGTCCTCGGGAGCGCTTGCTTGATTTGGGATCCTGCTCCCCGCATGTCACTTGAGGGGCTCGATTGTGGTTGTGCCGCCCTTGGCCTTGGAAGCATGGTGCCGAGCAGGCCTGTATCCGATGGCACTAGCGAGGATGCACGCTGGTGGCTGATGACGAGATGATGTATATACTTCCCGTTTCTCGTTGGTTACCCCAAGTGGAAGTTTGAGATGTAGTCAGCGACAAGTTTTCCCTTACATGGAGACTGTAAGGTTTATCGAACCAGGAGGACTCCTAGGCTCAACAAGTAGGTGTCCGCTGTCGTGGCTAGCAGTAGACGTGGACCTACACACAAATAACTTTGCTCCCAACGAGTACACAGAGGTTGTCAATCTCTCCGGCCTTATAGTTTGCAAAGGATCAAAACACAAGCATGAATAGTAATAGTGATTGTAACGGAAAAGTAAATGAAAACGGTAAATGATGGAGGTGTAAACAATGGTGGTGATATGGACCGAAGTCACTGTTGAAAATATGCCCTAGAGGCAATAATAAATTAGTTATTATTATATTTCTTTGTTCATAATAATCGTTTATTATCCATGCTATAATTGTATTGATTAGAAACTCAAATACATGTGTGGATACATATACAACACACTGTCCCTAGTGAGCCTCTAGTTGACTAGTTCGTTGATCAAAGATGGTCAAGGTTTCCCGGTCATAGGCAAGTGTTGTCACTTGATAATGGGATCACATCATTAGGAGAATCATGTGATGGACAAGACCCAAATTATATACGTAGCATATTGATCGTGTCATTTTATTGATATTGTTTTCTGCGTGTCAAGTATTTATTCCTATGACCATGAGATCATATAACTCACTGACACCGGAGGAATACCTTGTGTGTATCAAACGTCACAACGTAACTGGGTGACTATAAAGGTACTCTACAGGTATCTTCGAAGGTGTCCGTTGAGTTAGTATGGATCAAGACTGGGATTTGTCACTCCGTGTGACGGAGAGGTATCTCGGGGCCCACTCGGTAATGCAACATCACACACAAGCCTTGCAAGCAATGTGACTAAGTGTAAGTCACGTGATCTTGTATTACGGAACGAGTAAAGAGACTTGCCGGTAACGAGATTGAAATAGGTATGCGGATACCGACGATCAAATCTCGGGCAAGTAACATACCGAAGGACAAAGGGAATGACATACGGGATTATATGAATCCTTGGCACTGAGGTTCAACCGATAAGATCTTCGAATAATATGTAGGATCCAATATGGGAATCCAGGTCCCGCTATTGGATATTGACCGAGGAGTACCTCGGGGCATGTCTACATAGTTCTCGAACCTGCGGGGTCTGCACATTGAAGGTTCCACGATGTTTTAGTATAGTTGAGTTATATGTGTGGCTACCGAATGTTGTTCGGAGTCCCGGATGAGATCACGGATGCCAAGAATGTTTCGTGTAACGACAACCACCAGTCAATGCCAAGAATGGACGTAGCAAATTCCTCCTTCGGACGTAGCAAAAGTCAACTACGGTTGCAGCAAAATTGGCATCGCCGCTGTCACAGGTTGCAGCTCCACCATGAATGGATGTAGCAAAACTCCCTATCGGTCGTAGCAAAAGCCAACTACGGTTGCAGCAAAAAACTCTGGTGGTTCCAGCATCCTGTTGACACGGTTCCAGCATGTCACCATGTTGAGCGTCGTTGTCGTTGCAACTTCTGCGAGTGCCCACAGCAGCTTTTCCATCGACCGGATGCAACTTTTTTACACCGTCGGTTGTAGCACGCACAACAAAAGGGACGCATCGTTGTAGCACACACGACCAACGAGCTGCCGGCCACCACATCCGTTCCAGCATCGACGACGCCGGTTGGGGCATTTTTTGTGCTAGGTCTAGCTCCGCGACAATGCTCACAGCACAGACGTGTGCGATGAGGAAGAGGTGTCTTGGAGCACAGTCGTGCAACAACTACCAGGGGCGTTGGGAGCACGAGCAAGCAGCGGCGATTGATGCGGCTGCGCTAGCTGGCTATAGCTAACAAGAAGAGAGAGGATGATGAATGCGACGAAAACAGATCCAATCCGCGATGAAGAAGATAAGGTAGAAGAGGAAGCGGTGGGTGGTGGGCCATAACATACATGTGGCAAACAATGAAGGTTGTAGAGGGTGCTACTGGACGCATGGTAGAAAAATATCAGGTGGCTTGCGCAGCCGGCGGAAGTTCCGCCGGACTGTCGTAGACAAACGTTTTTCTAGAATTAATGGGTTTCGATAAAATAAGTTAAAAGCATAGTTGCCAAAAAATTAATTTCAAAAAATATATTTGATACTGTTCTTGTTTAAAGATCTTTCTAGAAAAAAACCATAAAACACATTTTTATTTATTTTTCCTAGTCTAAACACAGTTTATTTTTTATTTTTTCCTCCTATCCCGGTAGAGCCTGTCTCCGGTGACGACGTGCCTCGCCCCAGCGCCGCCCGCCTCATCCCGTAGCCGCCCTTCCCTGCCATGCATGCAGTGTAGGAGCCCTGCGCCACTCGTCCCAACCGCACGGTGCGTGGCGTGCTCACCCGTCCCGATTGAGTCCGGCACTGGCCATCGCCGGGCGAGCTCCCCCTCCCCTCCCCCCTCCCCGCCCCTTCTCTGGCGTCGCCCGTCCATATTCGGGCCACCGATGGCCTGCTCCGTCCTGCCTGCGGACGGCCTTGCCTCAATAGTGGAGGTTGAACCGACCGCAATTCGGACCAGCGACGGTAAATTCTGACGTGTAGCGGCTTCTTTCAACGTGCGGAGACGAATTTCGGTGAGTTTCAGATAGATTCGAGGCAGTTCCATGGCTGCGTGTCTGTTCCAACAAAGTTTGACCGATTTATGAGTTGAAATCTACCTTGAAAACCGTACACATATATTTTTTCACGGATGGATTTACAGCGTCCCTTAAAAAGTTTAAGGGCCATACAAATTTTACGTGTCAACTAGACGCTCTTTTTTCAACCGAAACTATACATACATCGTGTTTTTTTTAACGATTTGACCATTTTAAGGGTCTTTTAGAGTTGACCTTATACTCGGCCGGTTCATCGATCGCAACCCGCACCCGAGCGGTCGAGTCGACCTCCGGTCCGGCGGCACCCAACCGAAACAGGCTCTTCTTCTTCTTGCTCCGCAAGAAGCCCACCCAGGCCGCATAAGCCCACTTCCCCCGACCACCAGCAGCGCCGGCGACCCCTCCTCCTCCTTCCCCCACTCCAATCTAACCCGGCGACCCCGCGACTCCGGCCGGCCATGTCGGTGAGTGCCCCTGCCCACCCCCGCGCCCCCCTCGCCGCAGATCCCGATTTCCCTGCCCGCCTGACGGCCCGCCCCCTGCGCAGATCTTCGAGTACAACGGCTCCGCCGTGGTGGCGATGGTGGGGAAGAACTGCTTCGCCATCGCCAGCGACCGCCGCCTCGGCGTGCAGCTGCAGACCGTCGCCACCGACTTCCAGCGGGTCTTCAAGATCCACGGCAAGCTCTACATCGGCCTCTCCGGCCTCGCCTCCGACGCCCAGACGCTGTGAGCCAGATCCCTTTCGCCTCTGGTTGATGTCGGTTTCCCGCGGCGGCGGTCGTGCCTAGCTTAGGGTTTGTTTGTTTGTTTGTTTGTTGGCGTCGGGGCGCAGGTACCAGCGGCTCGTGTTCAAGCACAAGCTGTACCAGCTGCGGGAGGAGCGCGACATGAAGCCCGAGACCTTCGCCAGCCTCGTCTCCTCCATGCTCTACGAGAAGAGGTGAGGGTTCTAAACACTGGTGCGGCCACAAACTGAATTGAATTGCGAAACTACTAGTGGAGTAATCAGCTGGATACCGCATATAACAATTTGTATGTACTGGGCTTCACTTGTTCTTAGCTAGGGATACAGGCAGCTGGTTTTAAGATCCAGCATAGACATTTGCAATAACATTACTATTGCCATGAAGCTTATGGCTTGTCCTGTATGAACATATATATATAGCCATATAGGTAGTGTATACTAACAAGTAAGAACACAACTGCAAAGCAGGTGCCGTAATCTTCATAATGGAGCGATTCATTTGGCGCCAGAAATATATTAATTTTCACAGGGTTCATAGCTTGCTAATTTGCTCAAAAGTACCATCCAGTATTTTACAGTGTAGTCACCTTTTGAAGGGTGTACTACTTGTATGATCTATATAGAGCTACATGTGGATATGCAGTGATGTACATGCATTTTAGATTCCCCCTTTGTACTTTTTCCTCTTAAGAATTAATGAGGATACTCTTAGCAAGTTAATTACAGTCCAGGAGTAGGAAGTTAGCTGAGCATCAATAATTTTTTAGATAACTTATACAGTAAATCTGGACACTTCTGGAACCAGAACCATAGGTCCAGAGCTTCCTTTTTCCAACAGTGAAAATCCTGGTGATTAACTGGCCAATTGTGTTAGATATGAACCACAATTTCTGATTGATAAGCATGATACTTTAATGTTTCTACCTATGCAGTACTTATGACTTCTGGCATTGTGATAGTTAGCCTTTGCGTATAGTAATGAGCTCAGTCGTTAGCCTTTCATACTAATATTGGCCTATGTCTTATCTATGCTAAACCGCGTGTCTCATTATATATGATTTGATAACGGAGAGAGGTTAATCTAACTATTTTGTGCTAATGAAACGCTCCAGATTTGGGCCGTACTTCTGCCAGCCTATTATTGCTGGACTTGGACAGGATGACGAGCCATTTATTTGTACCATGGACTGCATTGGTGCAAAGTAGGTATCAGTTTTTTGAGTGTGTTCTTGCCTTCTGCACTTGTATTTTTCATGTATTTCATGCACATGCTTGATTATCTGCTTCTCATTGTAACCATTTACTCTGTCGAGTACTATGCTTGTTTGGTTCATGGGGTAAGGGAAAGTTCCCTTTACAATTTATCCGCTTCTCATTGTAACCATTTACTCTGTCGAGTACTATGCTTGTTTGGTTCATGGGGTAAGGGAAGTTCCCTTTACAATTTTTTAAATTATACTCATGAGTAGCAATATGGCTAAAAGTATTTTTGGAATTTTGTTTTTTGTGTGAGCATATGAGTACTCAGAATGTTGCTCATTTGACTCACCAACCAATACACTAGCACACAATCTCTCTGTCCCATATAATTGGTATGCTGGACATTGGTTAACTCCCTTCTACTGTTTCTTTACTAAAGCTGGCAATCATTTCCCTTTCTCATTTCATAAGTTTCTTGGCCATATTGAAACCAGACCTTGGCCGTAAGTTTCTTGGCAATCACTTAATTATGCTTTTCGCTGGGTATCTCTATGGTTTGTAGATCTTGTGCCATCAGCTCTTGTCTATCATTCTTGTGAGCTAATTGTAGATATTTATTTATATGCAGGGAACTTGCTAAGGATTTTGTTGTCTCAGGGACAGCATCAGAGTCTCTATATGGTGCCTGTGAATCCATGTACAAACCGAACATGGTATGCGCCTGTATCGCCAATTTTAGGCATTGCAACCTTCTTTAATTACAACCTTCTTTAGTTAGTTGTTCTTGTGAGAGGTCCTGGGATACATCAACATCACATTTCTCTCGTGGGCCTGCCAAGTTTTAAGCTGTTCCTTGGGTTACCATTGCCTTGCACTTTAAGGCGCAAGCATTTCTACTTATTTTTTGCGATACAAGCTGCCTGACAGCATCTTATTTTCCATGACAAAAGGAACCTGAGGAACTCTTTGAGACCATATCACAAGCTCTGTTGTCATCAGTTGATCGCGACTGCCTCAGTGGGTGGGGAGGCTATGTTCTGATTGTGTAAGTTCACTACTCGCTTTTTTACCTGCTCTCTGAATTGAACCGTTTTTAGTGTTGAAGTGTTACACACCTTGCGCGGAAACAAATCGTCAGTAGTAAACAGTGGACAGGAGTACCTGGATAAAAAGCTCAAAGCTGTACTGCATGCCGCTCCTGTTAACTGACTATTGATCTAGTTCCTTGACATCTTGTCCTTTGGGTTTGCAGGACAGCGACCGAAGTTCAAGAGCGAGTGCTCAAGGGCAGGATGGACTAGATTATGTATGGCCTAGAGTTCTTGAGCCGCTTCCGGATATGCTTCTACGCTTGCTGTTTCGACATCCCTGTTGTGCCCCAGTTCCGAAGCAACCTTGTACTGTCAAAAATCGATGATATTTATCCGTAGAAGAGACATTTGTTTTCTTTTACTTTATATCCTTTTTATATGATGAAGTGAATGGTGAGACATCTCCATCGTGGTGGAACATATCAAATCATCATTTTCTCTAAGTTTAGGGATGGTAACTCATCATTTTCTCTAAGTTTAGGGATGGTAACGGTAAACCTTACACTGGGTAAGGTTCAAAAAATGTATCGCAACAAGGGATTGCACTGTAAAAATGTATCTACTCCTTTCAGGGGTCTCCACTATAGCTGGCCAAACGGGCCGCTCGGCACGGCCTGATTCGTGCCTAAAAAAGCATGGCCCGTATACGGCCTGGCTTAATCATGCTGTGCCGGCCCGGCCCATGGGCTGAGTTTTCAGAGTGGGAATGTCCCGTTAGGCACTAATATGGCCCATGACACGGCCCGTTTGGCCTGAAAATGGGTAAAAATAGTTATAAAATTTAAAAATAGGTAAAAATAGCTATAAAATCTAAAATAAAAATAGCTAATCGTGCCGTGCCGGCTCATGTGCTTCAAATCGAGAAGCGGCCCAGACACTAATGGGCTCGTGCCGTGCCGCGGCCCATTTAAATCGTGTCGTATCGTGTCAAAGCATTCTTATATTAGTTTACAGAGTGAGTATCTAATATTGATAAACATTTTGAGCTTTTGTGATCCACCGTTGGAGCTTCAGTAGTGTCTAATACCGATGAACATTTGAGCTTTTGTCATCCACCGTTGGCTTTGTTCTTGTTAAATGTTAAAAATCTCATAGTTAGGGCCGACAAACATTTGTATTTGCTATTAAGTTTTCTTGTGTACCATGTCCGTATTTATACATGAAAACTTTTGTTGCCCAGGCTTCAAAACATTTCTGGGCACGCCACTGTCCGCGGCTGCTCTCACAGCTGCGGTGGTGCTGCTGATGTTGCTGGTGTCACTGGCGGCCACACGCACATCGACCATACCATACGATACGAGCAAAGACCCGGCGGATGTTCGTGGAGTGGAAGGCCAAGTACAGAATGACCTATAAAGATGTCGGCGAGGAGGAGTGCAGGTACACGGTGTTCAAAGGGAGCCACCGCCGTGTCGACCGGGCCAACGCCCGCGACGCCGGGGTAACCTCTTACTGCCTCAACCATCGCAACAGTCTCACCAAAGAGGATATTTTTCGGGGGTACGGGGTCTGGATGTGGGAGGAACTGTATGAGGAGGAGACCCGCCGAATGTTCGTGGGGTGGAAGGCCAAGTACGGGAAGGCCTACAAAGACGTCGGCGAGGAGGAGTGCCGGTACAAGTTGTTCAAGGGCAATCGCCGCATCGTCGTCAAGCTCAACGCCGCCGCCGGGGAACCCGCATACGGCCTCACCAACGAGGGGGTCCGTGAATGCTGCGACGGGAGCGGAGGGGTTCAGAACAACCCGGAGATGGAGGGAAAGCTGAGCGTCAGCTGCTAGGCTGCCGCCACCGATACCATGTGGTTGATTGTATAGATACCATTCGCCTCAGATGGAAAATTGTCTTTTTTCTACATGATGCTAAATTGCCTCAGAGGCTATTTAGGACAGGACATACCCAGTGGAGGGACCTGGGTGTGTCCTATCCTAAATAGCCTCTTGATCTTGGAAACACCTTAAATCTGAATTCGGTGTGGATGTTTCACAATCTTATTGGTAGCAGCGCATACTCTGCATTGTCATCACTAGCGTAAAATCTCCTCGTAATTTTTACTCATTTGCAAATATTCCATATATATTCGTTACGTTTTACTTGTTTTATATAGGTTTGCCGGTGCATTGCCACAGAACTGAGAGAAAATTCAGAGTCTGTAAGTAGCGCCGTTCCTGGAGATGAAGCACACATGTGGATCTGAACGTCACTTCTGTTTGTTGCCGGAGAATTTTAGAATAAAAATGTTGCTAATGTAATATGGTAAATTTGAGATGAAAATGTATTCATTTCCATCCTATCACAAAGGTTGTTTCTCATGTGTGTTTTCGGCTATTTGTTATGTCAAACTGGCGGACCTCCTAAGTCAGCTGTGCCATCCGAAAAACTTACTTTATTATGAGGACAGGGTACATAACTCGCATGTTATTATTGATAAGGAGTAGCTGCTAAGCAGCGGCTCCTCCCGTGCATTTGCCGTTGTGGCCGGGGCTCTCCCCCATGCCGCTACGAGTCCCCAAGTAAACACTACATGTCGTGATCAGTAACCCTTATGAATAGCGTTTTTTGATGTTTTTGCTGGTGAACAGTAACTATTTGCTTATTTCAAAATATTTAGTAATCCAAATGTTTAGTTTTATATTTGGTAATGTTTGATTTTTACTAAGGAATGCATAGAATAGTCAATTGGTTACGTTCCTCCTTGGAAACTATACAAAATTTGATTCTGGTACATATATTTGTTATCCAAATGTCCACTTTATATGCACTTAGCCTTGGAAGTTGTTAATTAAGATATAGGTAACTTTAAAAAGGATTTTGTATTATGATCTTAAATTGTATTTTTTTGATTTCTTGAGCCCTCATCTTTACCTACATTTTGGGCTTGTGAATCTTTCTTCTATTCTTTTGGTAATTAATTTCATTATTCTTTGTACATTTTAAATGTGCATGTCTTTTTTAGCAAAGTTTTAAGCTATAGTTGTTTGAGCAGGTGCCGCTATGTGGCATAGCCCGCTAAACTTGCGAAATAACGGGCCTGCTATAGCCTTGTTATAGCTGATTTGGAGGACCACCGCTATTTGGCATAGCCCACTATTTAAAACACTGCTTTTTAGCAGATGTAACAATGTCACATTAATCACAAATTGGCGAAAATTCTGTTGTCGGCAGTGCCACTAGCATTAGAGGCAACTGCAAAGTATTAGATATTGGAGAGTGGTGCAAGATTGGGAAAAATGTTGTGATTGAGAAGGTGATATTAGCAGAAACAGATGAAGAAAAAAAAATCAACTGTCAAAAATAGATGCACGATGATAGTTTCAGAAGGGACTAGGTAAAAACTGCACAAGCTTATGCCCAATGGCAAAATAATGCCTTGCTCGATGACTTCAATTTTTATTCCATAGCAATGCACTTGTTTTTTGTGTGGAAGTTAACATTCTGTTTGCACACTTCTCTAGGTGCAGTTATAAGGATTTTGAAGCTGCTCACACAACTTCTTTGAGGACCAAGCCCAGTATCATGGAAACCTCATTGGAAGTGCCTCTGGCTGGCGAGCGACCTACTCCCTGCGTCCCCACACTCCTCCTCCCTTCGCCCTTCTCTGTTGTTTATTCCTCCCAAGTTATGCCACAATATCCCAAATCCCTCACCCCCCACTACACTATCCTTACTCCTCTGGTAGCCCATCGATTTTTGGTTGATTTTGAAGACACAAGCCTCCAATCTTTAATAGTCACAGATCCTTAATCCTCTGGTAGTCCATCTGTGTTTGTTAATTTTGAGGAGAAAGGGGGGAAGTAATTACAAGTTTGCATAATATATGTGCAGTGCAGGTCTGTCAATGTTTCCGGACAAAATGCTATGATACATTCTGCAGTTATTGCAGAAATTCATGGTATGACTCTTGCTGGGATAGTGGTGTCCTTAAAATGGTGTAGAAAATCATGGGGCAGTAGATTGTTCTGTACTGATTCTAATTGTAAGTACCGGAGATTTAACATATATCCATGTTGTAGAAATCATGACATACTTCTTTCCCCGATTAAAAAAAATATATCATCCTATATATTCGTGCAACTGGGAGTTGTTAATTTGGCAATCTGTTCTGTCATCTTATTGAATATTACATTTTTGTAGAATTACATGGCTGAATTGACCATTTTAGTATATTTTGCAGTCCCAGAGGCGTATAGCTATTGCAGACATGTACACTACACTCTGAATCACTACATCTACACAAGCAAAAAAATGTGTGATGTGTCGTACAGGCAAGATGGTTTTTTTTTTTCAAAACTAGTACGAAATTTATAATAAATTCGAAAATCATGTATGCGTTTTTAAAAATGTTAAAAGTAGCACCCCGTCGGCCCGTGGGTGGCCGAAGAGGGGCGGTCGGC
Organism: Hordeum vulgare subsp. vulgare; assembly: GCF_904849725.1. Taxonomy (NCBI): domain Eukaryota; kingdom Viridiplantae; phylum Streptophyta; class Magnoliopsida; order Poales; family Poaceae; genus Hordeum; species Hordeum vulgare. The sequence goes on from NC_058524.1 coordinate 616,037,836, forward strand.
CTCCAGGAGGCCGAAAGTTTGGGCCGACGCGCCGACGCAGATCAGTCGTCAAATAAATATGCACCAGTATCCGCTGCTTTCAGTTGGTGGCAAATCTTTTTCTAGATCGCCAACTAATCTGTCGGCCGAGGTTAATTAATTATATTTTGTACAGTGTCAATGTAGTACTCTTGGAGTGTACCGGGTGTAATAAGGTCTGGTACCGCTGATTTGGACACAATACTAGCTTTCAGTAGAAAAAATTCCGAGGAGGGTACCGAGGTTAATTATTGGGTGTTTTGTTGCAGCTAGATCCGCGAGCTAGCCTTGGACGTGGAAGACTGCGTCGAGCTCGTCGTCAGCCTCGGCATCAAGTCGGGCTGGTCCTGGTTGTGGCGCCTGCTGCATGGCACCGTCACGACGACCCCTCGACGATGCGGTAGCCGAGATCGAGCGGCTCAAGGCAAGGGTGGAGGATGTCAGCCACAGGAACGCCCGCTACAATCTCATCGGCGACTCCGGCACCAACTCCAAGACTTCTACTACGCTAGCAACTATTGTGTCCAAATCAGCGGCAGTACCAGACCTTATGCACAATGCCGCCAACCAACCATCGTCGTCAGCATTCCACACCATACGTGAGGTGTGGGAGGCTGCGACACGACATGGGGGGTGACCTCAAAAAGTTGATCACAAAACAAGGAAGTGGCCTAGAGGTGATATCGCTATGGGGAAGCCCAGGATCAACTATTGGTCTTGCCACCTCCATTATCAGGAAGGCGTACAATGGCCCTGAAATCTGTCAAGAATTCAAAATCCGGGCCTGGGTAAAGATGATGCATCCTTTTAACCTTGACAAGCTAGTTCCTCAAGAGCTTGCTCACTCAATTCTACGCGAGCTCTCACCAAGCAAAGGTGCTAGGTGCAGAGTTCCTTGGAAACATGAGAGCAGCAGCGGGTAGCAGGGGAGATGATCTTATGAAAGCCCAGGTCATTCAGCATATGAGCGATGAGCACGGGTATCTCGTCATTGTGGAAGGACTATCCACCATCACCATGTCAGAGTGGGAGGCCATCAGAATGTACCTGCCGGATAGTGAAAAAGGAAGCCGGGTTGTCGTGGAGGTGGAGCAGTTGGGGCTTGCACTGTCGTGCACCGGGGAGCCGTACCAAGTAGCGGAACTCGGACAATTTTCGGATGGTCGATCTCTTTGTGGTTAGATCAAATCACAACTACTCCCTCCGTTCACTTTTATAAGTGATTCCAATTTTAGCCACATACATTTTAAAATGAGTGAATCTAGACTCATTTTACATATAGATTCACTCACTGTACTATGTATCTGGTCAAATTTGAAATGGTACGTAGCGTGCCATATAAAAGTAGACGGATGGAGTACTTCCTTAGGGCTTGTTAAGTTTGCTGTGTTTTGAAGGTGATTACCATGGGCTGAGGTGGACATGCAAGTCAACAGACCCATCCCATCCAATCCATTTGGGGAGGAAATTAACGAACAAGCCCATATGTAGTCATAACTAATTAATTGCATATTGTATTTCTTGCTCACACTACTTACTACTCCCTCCGTTCCATAATATAAATCTTTTTAAAGATTCCACTAGAGAACTACATACGAATGTATATAGACATACTTTAGAGTGTAGATTCACTCATTTTTCTTTGTATGTAGTCCACTAGTGAAATCGCTTAAAAGACTTATATTTAGGAACGGAGGGAGTAAGAATTAATGCCCCCCTCGCGCCGGTCAGTCATTTTAGCAAAACCACTTTGTGATGATACCGATGAACTTATAATATGGTTCAAAAATTTCTCTCTCACCAGAAAAAGATCAAAGTCCTTTTCCTAGAAATATTAAGCTATAGCTGCATAATGGTGCCGGTGAATTCCCCAGTCCAGGTTTACTTATAACTAATAAATATTACACATATTGCTCTTGGCAGCGGCTTATCGAGGAGACAGCGCCTATGGGTAACTCGGACAGATTTGCGTCACTGGATTTCATCTCTGGCACACCTCTTCTTCGGTACAACCCCCTAATCACAAAGACGGCTGAGATTAAACGATACCCCTTCGTAACAAACGACAGGATGGTCTTTTCCCCGTCCCGACGTACGCGCATCATCCCGACGGGCGCCAGCTAACGAACCGGCGACGTACAGGAGCCCCGAAATACGCGTCGTACCCGCGTCCACCCGTTGCGACGTGGCGTCTTCACGTCGGTCTGACCGCAGTCAATCCGTCGGTTCCCGAGACCGCGCCATTAATCCCGCGCTGCGTCGTCAGTTCGCGTCGGTTCCCGACGTCGCCGCCATTAATCCCGCGCTGCGCCGCCAGTTCGCGCCGGTTCCCGAAGCCGCCGCCATTAACCACCGCGTCAGCGCTCCCGTCGCCAGCTCGTCTCGTCGGTTCCCAAATACGCCATTAATCGCCGCTTCAGCGCCCCGTCGTCCGATGCCTCCGTTAGCCCGTTGGTTCGCCGGCTCCCGAGGCGACGCCATTAATCGCGGCCCCGTCGTCAGAGCCCAATCACGTCGGTTTCTGACGCCGTCGCCGCTGGCCCGCTGGTTCGACGGCTCCTGAGGCGACGCGCATTCACTCCGGGGGAGTTACGCCGGCCAGCTGCCCCGTCGCCTCCCCTCAGGTACGTTCAGCTGGTGAGTCCAGAGGAAACCAGCGACGATGAGTTAGATGAGGAGACCCCTTCGTCCTCTCAGGTACGTTCAGCTGGTGTTTGTTTTGTAGCTGCTACTCCTAAGCAGGGCACGGGAGCTGGTCGGACCACATTTCCTATAAACACTAAAACACATTGGTTTGACCGTAATTTTATTTTTCAAAACACGCTATACGCCTCATATATGTGAAGTTTGTTTGTAGATCACGATCACCATTGAGTAATCCTCTAAAAGTTTGCTGCGGAAAAACATACTCCTATTCGAGGTTAGATATGCTTAGTTTCAAAAGCATTCAATCAACATAAATATTTTTGAAACGGAAACATTGATAACCTCGAATAGGAGTATGTTTTTTTGCCATAACTTTTTTTACATTTGGAATTTTGAGCATCTGAGAAAAATTCACTGGGCAAGCCCCGGTGAAATCGATTCCCAATTTTCTCTAGTTTTTTTTGATATATTAAACTTTTTTTTACGTCGTATGCAAAAGTTATGGTCGTTTTACATTTTTCCCTTTTTTAAAAAAGGGTCAAAATTCATATCTCAAAATTTGTATACCAACTAGGCACTAAAACCTAACTACATCTCAAAGGATTTTATTTTTTGAAGATTTTTGCATTTTTGTTTATTTTCTACAAAATTAAAAAAGACGGTCCAGGATGGGTAGAGTTTGAAAATTTCAGAATCCCCCTTTAGCCAAGAGTCCAATCATATCCGTCGACTACATTTGCTAGCACCGTCCCCGCCAGAATCACAACTAAGGTTAACCAAGCCAGAGTTAACCCTTTCTAACTTTATTTGCTATGTTGAGCTAAATGACCCTGAAATTGAAAAGAACTATAATGAACTCTGAAAATGTTGAAACTTGGCATGGTATCATCATTTCATCCACATAGCTTGTGCTAAAAAGTTAAGAGGGTTACGACAAAAACTGGATGCACTTCGTGTATAAACTGGACCATCTCCTCCGAAGTATCACGGTTTCGGACGAAAACCCATCTGCTAGAAAGATATTTTATTTTTTTACTTATTTCAACTTCAGACATTTTATGCATTTTGAGCATTCAATATAAACTATTCAAAACCACATCCTAAAATTCGACCCTTTATAACTTCATTTGCTATTTTTCATGCATTTAATGATTTTTTGACCTAAATGACCTTGAAATTGAAAAGCCCGATAAAATGAACTCTGAAAAGGTTGAAACTGGGCATCGTATCATCATTTCTCCCACATAGCATGTGCTAAAAAGTTGAGAGGGTTACGTCAAAAACTGGATGCACTTCGTGTACAAAATGAACAATCTCTTTCGAAGTATCAGGGTTTCGAACGAAAGCTCATCTATAGCAAAGGGATTTCATTTTTTTGAACTTATTTGAACTCCATACTTTTTGTGTGTTTAAAATACACCATTTATAGCCACATCATAAATTTTTAATATTTTCTGACTTCATTTGGTATTTTTCATGCATTTACTTACTTTTTTGAGCTAATTGACTCTGAAATTGAAAAGCACTACAAATGAACTCTGAAAAGGTTGAAAGTTGGCATGATATCATAATTTCACCTACATGGCATGTGCTGAAAAGTTGGAAGACTTACGATAAAAACTGGATGCACTTCGTTTACAAACTGGATCATCCTTCGAAGTATCAAGGTTTCAGACGAAAACCCATCTGCTACAAAGGCATTTTATTAAAATGATTTTAATTCCAGACTTTTTATGCATTCAATATGCACCATACTATAACATGTTAAAATATACAGAAAGTACTAACTAAAAATAATAAAAAACAACAATTAAATGACTAAAACAACTATATAAGCAAAACAATATTGTTTTAATTAAAATCCAAATTCAAATTATTCTAAAAATAACCAAATAAATCTTACTGTGATAACAATCTAACAGATGACTAGGAGAAAAAAGAATTAAATTAAAAACTATTTGTAAACTCAAGTTATTCACAATTTGGGTTTGAAGCAAATTTGAACAAATTCAAATTTAAACCATTCAAATTTAAAAACTAATTGCACAAACAGAAACTAGACAAAATTTTAAATCTAATGCAAAAAGAATCACTCAAAAAAAATATCCTAAAAGATATAAGCAATTTAAAACAGAAACTACAAACAGAAATAAAATATAAAAACAGGAAAAAAATAAAAAATACAAAACCCCTTTAGTCCCGGTTCGTGTCTCGAACCGAGACTAAAGGTCTATCCTTTAGTCCCAGTTCAAGACACGAACCAGGACTAAAGCCTCCAAACCGTTTAGTCCCGGTTCGAGACACGAACCTGGACTAAAGGTCCCTTTTGAAGCGGGACTAATGACCGACCGGCGCCCTTGCCGTTCGTATCGGGACTAATGCTAACATTAGTCTCGGTTCGTAATGGAACCGGGACTAATGTGTAAATTGAGCTGGCACGTAAGCCCCTTTTTCTACTAGTGAAATATCCTTAATACCGCTTCACATGGCACTGTCATTTTGGTGGGAGATCATCTCTTTACTGTCAGTATATATGAAACTTAGCTCTTAATTTGAAACAAGACGTAGATATATTACAACTTTAGTTCTATGTAAGTTTTTCTGCTCAACATCTATTTTCATTTCTTACTTGACTATCTAATTGTACTTTCGACTAAGATATATTTGTTTCTAACTTTATCTATGGCCTTCTTGGTGTTCAGATTGTGGACAGTATCTACAAGGTGAAACTGCAACTGGCCAAGTTTTTGTCTTCAAAGCCATATCTTGTACCGGGCCCAGACCCAGAATCACGGGTATATGCACTTTTCTGCTCCTTAGTTATCAAATGTACCAGCTCCTAAGAGCATCTCTAGCAGAGCCTAAACCGCCGGAACCTGAAAAAGGCCGGCGGGTTTACGGGCTGGGGGCTTTTTTTGCCGTAGCAGAGCCCGTATAATGCAACTGGCCCGTAAAGCGTTTTCGGTCGCCTGAGAATCCGAGGCGCGGATCCCTTCAAGTAGTGGCCGTGCGTTCATTTCCACGTCACGCCCGCATCCCTCCGCCGCCACCGACGAGCAATTGGTCGCGCTGCGACTCACCTCTGACGAGCAATTACTCGCACCGCCACCCAGATCCGGCTCCGCCGCGCCGCCATGCCACTGAAGATAAGGACCCCGAAGCGTGAGCCCCCCCCCCCCCCCCCATGTTGGACCCGTCAGATCTGTCTGACGAGGCGCGGAAGAGGGTGGTGCGGTCAGACGGTGCGAGGAAGAGGGCGGTGCACGCCTTCACCAATAACAACCTCCCAGTGATGGTGAACCTTGCGTACCGCGCCCTCCCGAAGTTCGACGGCCTCCGCGTGGCCGCTAGGCGCGGCGAGGGATGCTCGAGTTGTACGGGTAGCTCTTCCCGCGCCCTAGTGAGGACGGCGCCGAGCGAGGAGGAGCCTCTTCCGTAGTACGACGTCGGAGCTGAACCTCGTCCCCGACAACATGGTCGATGCCGTCGTAGTGACGCTCTACAAGCGCTCTGCCGTGAAGGAGGAGGAGTTCCGGACGTAGCGCCGCCACCAAGCCGATGTCAATGACGTGCTCCTCGAGAAGGCCATCGCTGCCTCGCTCGAGGAGCCACTCTACATCGGCTCTTCCGACGAGGAGTGAGGGGCCCCACCGTTATGTAGCCGCGCCGCCGCGACATATAGGTCGAGGCGCCGCCCCCAGGTAGATCAGGGATAGGGATAGGGCTAGGGCTAGTCCGGTGATCACCACCGGCGAGAATTGGTGTAATTAGTGATCGCAGCCGCCTCTTTTGTCTGTAAATTCGCGGCAAAATCAACAAATTTATATATGCGGGTTCTATTTACGGGCGCTGCTACCGCGTGATCGGTCGAAACCAAAAATAACCCTAGAACGCGAACTGAAAACATTCTGCGTTTTAGGGGTTTTGCTAGAGATGCTCTAACCTCCTACTATATGGTGTTTTCATTTAATATTTACTAACATACTGATATTGTATTAAACGACAACAAATAATGGAGCAAGATATCATGCATACAATGCATGCCAAGTAACTAGATAGTTTTATATAGACGTTGTTAGAGTTGTGTCGTATATTATTGTACAAGGTAGCTTACAGTTGGACTCTGAGTAGGATTGTGTTTAGACAGGATATGGAGTCATGTCCTGATAGGACAGTTGTATCCTAAGCTTCTCATATATAGCGAGGATAGACACACGATGTAACCTATGCCAACATAATAGCACAGGCACGCAGGGGAGCCGACGGCGTGTGCCAGCGTCCGGGCGGCCGGGGTGCGGTATTGTGACGGTCTCACGGGGAGGAGCGCCCGTAGTCATGCTCCGGGGATGTAGCCACATCGGTGAACCTAGTTAACAAATCTCGGTGTCGTGCTTGTGTGATTGCTTGGTCCTCGGTAGATCGACGAAAAGCCTCAGATTATTTTAACAAGTGGTATCATGAGCTAGGTTGTTCAGATCTAGAGGTGGAGTAGAATTTGTCGAATTGGTCGATGGTCGAGTCCTGCCAGTGGAAAAGATCGATGCAACGACAGGAGTTCTATTCGTCGAAAAGCAATCAGAAGCGACGACGTGTTCGGTTGGATCCTATGGAGACGCGTGCAAGCAGCGCAGGGGTGAGGCAGCTGGTTGGGTCGGACGAGGCAACTACATCGGATTGCATGAGGAGTCTCGACGAGATCGGATCGAACTCGAAACAATCAAGGTGAGGCGGTTTTGTTTGACGTGCGTGCTGCAAACCAACAGGCGCTAGCAGGTTCTGGAGAATTTGCCCCAATTTTGTCATGCATGCGGTAAGATGGGCCATTGGCACCAAGAGTGTGGTTTTGGAGAATTTGAAGAAGAGAAGCTGGAACGGGGTCCCTTTATTTTGGCCCCTAGAAGAGGTAAGGAAATGACCGTGGTGCTGGACAGCAGCGTGATGGGGGCCGGGGCCGTGGTGATCTCCCCAACCATCCTGAGTTTGGCCGTGGTAGAGGTGGTTTTGGTAGAGGAGATGGTGATCGAGGGACCATGGCATGATTTAATGGTGCCGCTAATGAAGACTTTGATCCTGCACAGCAGAGCTGGCGGTGGAACAGTAATACTCATATCACCCCAGATGAAAACCAAACAAATGCTAATCTAATGGATATTGCCCCGTCTGCGAAAAAACGTCTTGCTATGGGATCAGGGCCTGACGATACAGGCAATTTGTCGATGGTAGCTACTGATAAAACTTCTTTTGTAGTGCAGAGAGTGGATCAGTTGGAAAAGGGGCAGGATACAAAAAATGATCCGAAGGTAACGCCGCAGAAAAATCAGAACAAGAAGAAACTTAAGGCTCAGAATGGTGTAGCTATCGATTCTATTGATATTCGTACGAAAGGAACTGATGGCGATACTTATGAATCTGCAGCAAATTCTGCTCAGGGGATGGATGAAGAATCAACAAAACAAAATATCGAAGGTGGAGCTAACTCCTCTTCACTAGGATCGGCGGGCTCCCGAGAGGAGTCCGTCCGGACGCAATGAAACTCTTACCATGGAACTGCCGTGGCCTGGGTAATGCGGCGGCAGTTCGAGCGCTTCTGGATGTCCTGAGGCGTTATAATCCTGACGTGATATTCTTATCGGAGACCCATCTTGATCGTTATCCAGCGGATTGCATCCGTAGACAAGTTAATATGGATTTTAGTATTATACAGCCTAGTGATAGGAGACGTAGGGGAATCTTTCTGTGGTGGAAGGCAGAAATCAAAATTCATCAGATTTATGCTTGCCCCAATTATATTGATGTGAGAATTGAGGAAGAGCAGAATAAAATCTGGAGGTTTACTGGTATGTGTGGAGAGTTTAAATGAACTGAGAAATACAAAACTTGGGACATAATGAGATCGATATATCAGCAAAACAATCTTCCCTGGCTAGTTTTGGGCGATCTTAATGAAATCCTCTACTCCCATGAAAAAGAGGGAGGCAGGGTTAGGCCGGAGAGATTTACCAAAGCTTTTCATGATGCTATTGATAGCTGCGGCCTTGATGATGTTGGTTTCATTGGAGACCCCTTCACATGGCATAGAGGGGCAATGAGAGAACGCTTAGACAGAGGGCTTGCCAACGTTAGTTGGAGGCAAATGCAGTCACGTGCGGCCATCGTGCACTTGGAATATAATCACTCGGATCACCGACCGCTTATGTTGGATACTGAATATTATGCAGCAAACACTAGTGGTCCAAGAAGAATTCAAAGTTTTGAAGCGAAATGGTTTAAAGAAGAAGGTTTCAACGATATTGTGGAAGGACAGTGGTTGGCTGCTGCTTCAGGGAGTGGTGTGATCGACGTGTTGGACAGGTTAAAAGCCATGCATGCGGGCCTACATGCATGGGATAACCGTGTCTTAAAAAAGCCTAAACAACGCCTCCGGAAGGCCCAAAGAGAGCTGGAGGCGATCATGCGTGGTCCTTTAACAGCAGATAATGAAACAAAGAAGTATGAACTTGCTCAGCTTATTGAGAATTTATTAGAGCAAGAATAGATAAAATGGAGCCAACGTTCTCGTGCTAACTGGTTACAGAACGGTGACAAGAATACCTCCTTCTTTCACAGTTTTGCTTCGGCCAGGAAAAAACAGAATTTCATTAAGAGGCTAAAGAATGCAGAGGGAGATTCTGTGGAGGGCACTGATGCTCTCAAACCTATTATTCTTGATTATTTCTCTCAATTATTTTCTTCGGAGACTAACATAACTGAGCAGAATTTTCTTGATAAAATAGGTCCGAAAGTAACACAGGAGATGAATGATGCTTTGCTGGAACCATTTACTGATATTGATGTAAGGAAGGCAGTGTTCAGCATTGGAGACCTAAAAGCACCCGGTCCATATGGTCTCCATGCGTTATTCTACAAAAAATTCTGGCATCTTGTTGGTAACGATATTACCCATGCTGTTTTGCATGCGATCAATGATAAATCTCTACCTGCTAGTTGGAATGAGACCGTGGTGGTCCTGATTCCAAAAATTGAAAATCCTGAAGAGGTATCACAGTTTAGACCCATTTCACTTTGCAATGTTGTGTATAAAATAATTTCGAAGATGCTTACGGCGAGGTTGAAGGTTATACTGACAGATATTATTTCTCCTACTCAAAGTGCGTTTGTTCCAGGAAGGCTTATTACTGATAACGTCCTAGTGGCTTATGAATGTGTTCACAAGATCAAGAATAAAAGGAAAGGTAAAACTGGTCTTTGCGCAGTTAAACTTGATATGCATAAAGCGTATGACCGGGTTGAGTGGAGTTTTTAAGGAAAGTAATGGTTCGAATGGGTTTTGATGAGAATTGGGTGAATTTAATTATGGCTTGTGTTACCTCGCTTTCCTATTCTGTCAGATTCAACTCTCAACAGACGGAAAGTTTTACTCCAACCAGAGGTATTCGCCAAGGGGATCCTTTATCCCCTTATTTGTTCTTGTTTTGTGCAGAGGGGATATCAAGTGCGTTATTGCATGCAGAGGAGATTGGTGCCATATAAGGAGTTAAGGTGTGCAGAAATGCACCGTCGGTTTCACACCTGTTATTCGCTGACGATTCCTTAATCCTCCTGAAAGCAGACTTAAGTAATGCAATCTCGTTGCAACAAGTTCTTGATTCCTACTGTGATAACTCGGGACAAATGATAAGTGTGGCCAAGTCCAGTATATTTTTCAGCCCAAACACGCCTGTTGAAGAGAAGGTAAATATTTGCAATACACTACGAATCAATACGGAAGCTCTTTCTGATAAGTATTTGGGTCTTCCTGCAATTGTTGGGGCTGATAGAAGCGATTGTTTTCTGCATTTTGTGGAGAGGGTCATGCAAAGAATTAAAGGTTGGAAAGAAAAACAACTGTCCATTGGTGGGAAAGAGATTCTCTTGAAGGCTATTGCTCAATCAATCCCAGTTTATGCAATGTCAGTTTTTCTTCTGCCAAAAAATGTTTGTAAAAAGATCACTGATGTTATTTCACAATTTTGGTGGGGAGATGATGATCAGGGGAAGAAGATGCATTGGTATGCATGGTGGAAATTATGTTTCCAAAGAAAGATGGAAGATTGGGGTTTAGAGATTTACACTCTTTTAATCTTGCGCTTCTAGCAAAGCAGGTTTGGAGGCTAATTGATGAACCAAACTCCCTCTGTGCTAGAGTTTTAAAAGCAAAATACTACCCAAACAACGATATTCTCCAAGCAGGATCAAAGTCGGGTTGATCTTTCACATGGCAAAGTATTATGGCTGGTATCCAAACTTTCAAAAGAGGTTGCATTTGGAGAATTGGTAATGGTGATTCGGTTAACATTTGGAGAGACCCTTGGATTCCAAACAGCCCGGATAGGAAAATCTTAACCCCTAAAGGAAATTGTATCCTGAATTATGTGTCTGAATTGATCGACCCAACTACCGGGGGTTGGGATCAGGAGCTGATTATTTCTATTTTTCACCCTCTTGACGTGGACAGAATATTAGAAATTCCGGTTAATTTGAATGCTTTTGAAGACTTCCTGGGATGGAAAGGTTCTAGGTCTGGCCTCTTCTCTGTTCGCTCCGCATATCACATTGAATGGCGCCACCAGTTCAACGGAGTGACATGCCGATCACTGATACAAGGTACATCCGTTAATAACCCGACATGGAAAACTCTGTGGAATTTGAAGGCTCCAGCAAAGGTAAATTTTTTTTGTTGGAGAGTTTTGCATGGCATCCTTCCCTTGAAAAATATTTTGTTCAATCGTCACATTGGTACAAGTGGAATTTGCCCTGTTTGCAACCAAGAACCAGAAGATATCATGCACATGGTTTTTAAATGCCCTGAAGCTGTCATCATATGGCGCCAGCTTGGTCTTCAAAATGATATAAATAATGAGATTCGTGATGGCCGATCGGGCTCTATTGTTCTGCAAGAAATCTTTAAGCTGCCACCAGCTACAGTGCCTGGATACGACAAAATCAAACTACAAGATACTGTTGCTGTCGCTGCATGGTATATATGGTGGCTTAGACGTCGTCGTACTCATGGGGAATCAGTTCCTCCGGTTAAAAAATGTGTATCTTCAATCCTGGCAATTGTGGCAAACTCGGCCGCTGGACATCGAGTTGATAATTCGCCGCTGAAAATCTCCTGGGAAAAACCACGTGCTGGTTTTCTAAAAATTAATGTAGATGCAGCGTTTGCAATTGAAGATCGGTCTGGCGCAACTGGAGTTGTTTTGAGAGATAGCCAGGGTGTCTTTGTGGCTGCATCTTCTGTTTTCATACCTCATGTGGCGTCGGCTTCAATGGCTGAAGCTTTGGGTATGCTTCACGGACTCCAGTTTGCTAAGTACTTGGGGTATAACAGAATCCAAGCCGAATCAGATAATTTGGAAGTGACCGAGCTGTGCACGGGTGAGAAGAGGATCTGGAATGAAGCTACAACGGTGTATGCTGATATTATATCCACGACAGGATCAATTGGGACTGTTTCCTTTAGTCATTGCAGGAGGGAGGCTAATGAGGTGGCTCATGGTCTTGCAAGGAATTGTTTTTTTAACAAAATTTCTTGTATTTGGGACGATGAGCCCCCTAGGTTTATTTTAGACAAACTCTTGAATGATGTAACTATGATTTGATTGAGAGGCAGCAAGTTTCTTACGCACTCGTTTCCTTGTCAGGGTACCTTTGGGGACTGGCAAGATTTTTAATGAGACGGCTTGCTGACCTAATATATGTGGGGTAAAATTTCAAAAAAGAAAAAAAAGAAAAACAGGCGCTAGCAGGCTGGCCCAGGCAGGGCGGGCCGGGGCGTGGACCCTCGGCTGGGCAGTAGGCCATGCTCCATCTGATGCCGCAGGGTGTACAAGGCCTACGCGCTGGAGGCGTGTAGCCCGAAGTGTGGCTCGTGTTTGGGGCGTGGAGGCTGGCGTGCAATAAGTGCAAGAGCTGCTACACGACGTGTTATGCATAGCCCAAGAGAAGAAAACAAGCACGAGGTTTGTTGGTTAAAAAAAAAGACAACCTGCATAAAGGTATGTACGTGGCATTGGGATGCAACACTATTAAAGAAAAAAGAGTGTTGGAAGTCTTGGAGATACGCTTGGTGTATCATGGAGCTAGTAATAAGTCCGATTTTCCTTTGGGTGTGTTGCAAATTGTGCACGTGGTTTTACCAGGAGATGGGAGGTTGACGACGTGCGTACAAGGCTCGGCTGAAGTCTGGAGCGCGTCGTGATAGGGATCATGTAAACACAGGGCGTCAGGCAATGCATGGAGATGTGTGGAGGGCACGACGCAGGGTGGAGCATGGTTGCAGTCGGTTAATTTCGGCTAGTTTGGACTGAACAGTCTGACATATCGATGGGGATGTCGGTTGAAGCAGAAGACGGCGATGATTTCAGCAACGACGACATAGGAGCGTGATGCTGATGGTGGCCAACTTCTGGGGCGTGGAAACACGTGGTGCGGGCATGATGGCTTGTGCGGCTTCGACAGACTATGACGCAGGGTTGATTCAAGGCAGTGCACACATAAGAGCTTGAAGTCGACAGGGCGCGGGGTAGCACAGCTAGCTACATGGAGTCATGTTGAAGGTGGAGCTGGAGTCTAGCGGAAGACTTCACTCTGTGCTGATGGAGGGGCTACGGCGTAAGAATTCGGAGAATCGTAGCCTATTTCAGTGGGATAGCGAGAGACGCGTGGATCAGATTGGGTACCAGTGGTCTGATGTAGACGTGATACTCGGCATTGGTCGGTAATGATCGATGGTTCTCTGCAATAGGGGGTTTGAGTGGTGTGGGTAGGCAGCCCTAGAGACTCGACCAGGACAGCAGAGGCTCGATGGGTGATAGCGGCGAGGCGTGCGATAAGCACAGGACACGTCGACAGACCAATGCACTGGTGGTCAGACATGTGGTCAGACAAATTGTTAAAAGGGTGCTGAAGCAGTGTTGGCGAGTATCGGATTCAAGTTGATGATTGGGTCTATCGGTGACAGTTTGATGGACGGGAGTTTACCATGGAGAATCTGAGAAAGTGACGAAAAGTTTGAATTGTCATAAGCGGAGAGAGTAAATGACCGTATATTCTGTGGGGTTCAATGCACATGGCAAAGTGTGTATGACAAGTACATAAGGAGGCGGAGTGCTATAGCTGTGGGACATGTCAGAGACTATACGGGAAAAGGGTGAGATAGCTGTGAATTAGACTCGGGGTGACACAAGGTGACGGTGAAATTCCTTCAAATTTCATACGGACGGTCAAGAAAGAGCAAGGATGTTGAGTTCAGGTAACTCTTATATGTGGCATTCAATATGTGGGTTGTTCACTTTCATGCAGGTCAGTGATCAGTGTGTGATGGCGTTGAATGGATACTCCAGAAGTTGAAAGCACAAAGTAGAGTAATAAGGAACTTAACTTTGCTCGAGGGTTGACTGTGAAGAAGACGAGAAGGGACTACAGTTGCAGGTGGAGTCACATGAAGTCTGGGAGTAGCAGTGGTGCTCATGACGTATCTCAAGTCCAATGTACATGGAAGTTTGACGCATGGATGAACTCAAGGTGGTGGAGAATATTCACCAAGGTGGAGTTTGTTAGAGTTGTGTCGTATATTATTGTATAAGGTAGGTTACAGTTGGACTCTAAGTAGTATTGTGTTTAGACAGGATATGGAGTCGTGTCCTGATAGGACACTTGTACCCTAGGCCTCTCATATATAGCGGAGGTAGACACACGATGTAACCTATGTCAACATAATAGCACATACACACTGGTGAGCCGGCGGCGTGTGCCAGCGTCCGGGCGGCCGGGGTGCGGTATTGTGACGGTGTCACGGGGAGGAGCGCCCGTAGTCATGTCTCGTGGATGTAGCCATATCGTTGAACCTCGTTAACAAATCTCGGTGTCGTGCTTGTGTGATTGCTTGGTCCTTGGTAGATCGACGGAAAGCCTCGAATTATTCTAACAGACGTGATAACACAAAACATTACACTAATGGTACTGCATGTTGTACATAGTAATAAACATGGAACTATGAAACTATATCCCATACATAATTAATAATTAATTATCACAGTGTAGCTTCATGAAAGCAAGATTATTAATTGTTCTAATTACAGTTATATGTATCTTGCAGAAGAAACAGAGGAATCATCTTTTGTGTCGCAAATTCTCTAGTAGGATGGTAGAGGCATGCAAATGGATCACCAAATCTAGACTTATTGGGCATTATCATGAGTGGACGGACCTTTGCCGTAACTTAGGGAAGGGTGTGATCTCTGTATGGGGGATTGCAGGGGTCGGGAAATCAGCTCTAGTGAAAAGCGTATACTACAGCAATATGAATAAACCAAAATCATCCAGGCATGAGACGTTATGCTTGTGGCATCCTGTCACAAGTCACAAAGCACAGTTGGGTGGATGTGCCCCACCCTTTTAGGTCCTGTTTGACACCACTCAGATTATATAATCCGATTTTTATAATCTATTATGTTTTCAAACAAGATAGATTATATTACAGTTTATAAAAACTAGATGGTTAGATTATTAAAAACTCATAATCTACTCTACCCCAGCTAAAATCAGATTATGGATTACTAATGACCCATCATGCTTGGAAACTTGGAGATAATTACCTATTACCACCGTCATCATCCTTCAAACATGCCCACCTAGATTATTACCTTTGCAGCTAAAAAATAGAGGGCAGACATGTCATTGTACAATATAAAACCTGGATTACAGTTTATATAATCTGGCCTCCAAACATGCCCATCTAGATTATTTTTATAAACCAGATTATATAATTTATCTTCATAATCCAGATTATTATAATCTATTGTGGTTCCAAATAGGGCCTTAGTTTGATAGAATTTTCTAGACGTCTGCTTTTGGATTTTCATACGGATTTTTTTTTTGGAAAAAGGAGGTTAAACCTCCGGCCTCTACATCAATCGATGCATGCATCCATCTTTATTAATTATTCCACAAAGGTCTAACAAGATTATACATCTATCCACCCAAAGCCACCACTCACACATACAAACTCGATAATGTGGAGTGCTCTCACTTCACATATCTAAGACCAGTGTTGTCGCCAATCCATCCACATAACGTATCGGGAGCAACAGCCGGTGCAGCACACCTAAAACGCACACCTCACGCACACGTTTACAAGCCGCCATCATCATCGAACCACTAACCCATCTTCAGAAAAGAGATCCGCATCATCCATGCCAGTCCAAACATCCGTCGACGCCACCACGGCGCCCAACGACGCCACCGCCCTGCGCTCATCCGTCCAGATGCGAAGGCATGACTCAGCGTAGCACCTGTCGGCCAGGCATGACTTGACAGCTCCACCGAAATTCCGTGCAAGACGAAGCCGCTCCACCTCCTGCCTCAGTCTGCCAGCGCTGCTCCACAAACGATGCTCCCAAAAAAGAAATGGCACCGCAGTACCGCCATCGTCGGATCTGGAAGACCAGATCCTAGGGTTTTCCCCCGAAGCAGTGCCCACCACCAGCAATCGTTCATGACCCACACAGTGCCCACCACTATTCAGCCCTCTAGGCGACGCCTTCAGGAAGGTCACGACGTCAAGGACGCTGCCGCCGCCCACCGGAGTTAGGGTTTTCACCCGAGAGGCAAGGAAGGGGAGCAGAGGAGCAGACGTATACCGACGTCTCCAAAAAGAATAACGGCGCCCTTGAGCGTCGTCGTCGGCGCGGCCGGCCTGGGCCAACCAAGGGGTTTCCCCCAATCCGAATCTTCTCCACCGGCTTCACCCGCAGGTAGGGCCCCGACAACCACGCCGGCACCGCCAAGAATCCGCAGGAGAGAGGCCCACATCAGGGCTGGAGAACAACGGCCAGATCTGGCGCCGCCGGCCGCCATAGTAGCCACGTGACGGCTGACCAGGCAGCGGCCGACGAAGGGGAGCAGCACACCACAACGACGCTTCCAAGAAAGATAGCGGCACCCGCGGGCGTCGCCGTCGCGGCTACGATGAGGACCAGAGCAAGGATTTCTTCCGGAGCTGCGCTGAACATCCACCGCCACCGACCGCTGAGCATGGCCGCCACACACCACCACGACCCCCAGGCAGGGTCACGGGTCACCGCACCGCGCGCCCTGGCCACCGCAGTCGCGCCCGGCCGCCGCTCCCTACCACCATGGTCGCGCGCCCCGCACAAATCCGGCCATGGCAGCCCCGGATCCGCCTCAGGCGCCGCCGGTGGGCGAGATCTCGCCGGATCCCGCAGCCGCCGACGCGGGGCGCCGCCGCCAGAGCCCGAGGGCCGACGCGAGGGGCCCCGCCGCCGCCATCCCCGGGGCGTGCGCGGCTTCGCCGGCGTCCCCTCCGGCAGCGGCGAAGCGGGGAGGGGGTGGAGAGGGGGGGCGGTGGCGGCGCGGGAGGGTTGGCCTGTGACGACGCGGGGAGGGGGCAGAGATGGGGGCCGGTGGCGGCGCGAGACGACGTCCCCGAGTTAGATCGCCGGCTTCTTTGGACGCGCTGGTCTTCCCCCGTTCAAACTGATCCGATTTTCCCGGTCCTCGCTTGCCAAAATAAGGACGGATGCAACGTTGGATTTTCATTCGGATGATGTTGATGCACAAGAAACGGAAGCAGTTGGTATGATTGAAGGGCAGGACCCAATACAACGGTGTTGTAAGTTTATGCGTCAGGAATATGTTTTTGTTGTTATTGATGGTCTTCGCTCCACAGATGACTGGGACTACATTAGAGATGCATATATACTTATCCAAGCCTATTGAAGGATGTATAATTGTCATTACAAACGAAGAAAAAATTGCCACGCATTGTGCAGATAACGAAGATAGAGTGATCAACGTTAAAGGTCTAGAAGCTGATGTGGCCCTTAATCTCTTCACAAAGGTACTGTGTGTTTGTTCTCAAGCATTAACGTGGTATCTTGTTTAGTAAATTTACTCTACATAATTTCCTGTATACTAAATGTTTGTGTGTCTGTGGGAACAATAGGAAGAAATTAAATAGAAATACATAAAGTAAGCTATAAATTTAATGGGAAAAAAGAGAAGCATGCTACACACCAATATGGTAGTTCCACAGAATCATCAAATTTACATCAATTGAAGAACTGCGAGTGCGTGCCAAGCCACCCTGGTTCAAGTCGCAGCTACGGCTGCGTGCGCTCGAATAAATCGGGATTCACATCTACCTAACAACGTAGAATCAAGGGAGCGACTATTGCCCCTTTGGGCACGTTTTTGCATACTATATGTCGTATAGTTTATGTTTCCTTTATTTGTTTTCAACTAAGTCTTTGGATTAACATATATTTCATATTTTATTTTACCTTCTGAAATTAAGCTCATAACCTAACTAACTCTTATAAATATAACATTTTATACACGACTTTGGTGATGGATTCAACTTAAATTAGAGTAATTAACTTTCTTATGTTTAAATTTGTTAATGTGTTCAACTCATATTACAACATAATTACCGCGCTTCGGTTATACTATTTAAACATTGATCTTGTACATATTTCTAAATTTAATTTATTTCTTGATGGTAGGTAGCTTGGAACAAAAGAAAATTGTCTTCCGAAGGGGTGAATCTTTCAAGACGCACGATAACTAAGTGTGGTGGGCTACCCAAAATTATAACCGCTATCGGCGATTACTGCAGATTGAGCGCATACAACTGGCCCCATGACCCCTTTCATGGTTTAAGGATTATAAATGATAACTTTATGGGTATTTTGGAGACTGACCCAAAATTCCATGGTTTGCGGGGTCTATTTTCTTGGATGGGGTCCTACTTTGATGATTGTCCGGATTCACTCAAGCCATGTATCTTCTACCTGTCAATCTTCCATTTTGGCCATGTTATTAGGAAAAGGCGTTTGCTGAGGCGGTGGATCGCCGAGGGTTATTCCAGGGACACATCGGGTAGTAGTGCAGAAGAGAATGCAGAAATTTTCTTCGGTGAGCTTGCAAAGTTGAGCATAATCCAGCAGGAGCAGTCACCAAGCAAGGTGGATGTGTTTCAAGTCAATATATAGTTTCTTCCGTGAATACATCATTTCACGGCCAATGCAGGATAACCTTGTGTTTGCATTGGAGGAACATTGCGACGTGAACTCACAACGTGGTGGACAACATCTGGCCATCGGTGCAAGCTGGGACAGAGCACGGATTCTATTGGAGAGCATGGAGTTATCACGGCTGCGGTCATTTACGGTGTTTGGGGAGTGGAGGTCATTTTTCATCTCGGCCGATGTCAAGATGAAATTGCTCCGTGTGCTGGATCTAGAGGATACATTGGGTGTAACAGATGGTGACCTTGAGAGGATTGGAGAGCTACTGCCACGCCTCAAGTACCTCTCCCTTCGAGGGTGCAATGGCGTAACTCGTCTGCCAAGTTCACTCGGTGGCATGAGGCAGTTGCAGACTCTGGATATAAAAAGCACCTCCATTGTCATGCTACCACCGACTATCATCAAGCTGGAGAAGCTGCAGTACATTCGTGCTGGCACAAGTCATTGTGTACCAGCATCGTCAGAAGAAAACAATGGCGAACACCATGTAAGAGTGATAGTTCAAGCACAAGCCAAGAACTAGCGGTAGAAATACCACCGCGGGCGGACGGTGATGGCGGGAGAATAAGCCAAGCACGACCAGCATTAGCTGCAGCAGCAGATGATGGTGAGTCCCAGGCGTCAACAACATCGAGAAACAGGCCACATGGTGGCTTGGTATTCAGCCGCTTGTCCAAGTTTTGCCGAAAAGGTCATGTTAGCAGCGCAGATGATGGTGTACAGTTTTCGGTTTGTGCAACAAGAGGGATAGGAAAGTTGAAGGCTTTACATACTCTTGGTGTTGTCAATGTTCAAGGTGCAAGTGGAAATGTCGTCCTGGGAGAGCTCAAGAAGCTTGCACAGTTACGCAAGCTAAAGTTGTGCGGCATTGACCGGGAAAACTGGAAGGATTTTTGTGATGCCATATCCGGCCACGGATATCTCGAGTCTTTGTCAGTTCGACTCGATGAGGAGGAGGAAAAACCGACGGGTGCTGATATAGTCTTTGGCCGTTTCAGTGAAATACCGGAGCCACCCAGGACCCTGAAAAGCCTCAAGGTGTATGTATGGGAGGAAGAGTGCACACATATCGCCGGTCTGGATGAAGCAGCTTCACAGTCTGAATAAGATGGATCTCGAGTTGACCGTATCATCCCAAGCAGACATAGGTCCTGTTTGGTTCCAATAAGTCAGGTGACTTATAAGTCAGGTGATTTAAAACTAGTGATTTATAAGTCACGCCTGTTTGGTTGTCATCTAACTTATAAGTCACATTTTCATGCAAAAGTGGATGACTTATAAGTTTTAAGTTGGGGTGGAGCAACTTATGACTTATAAGTTGGGGTGACTTATAAGTTGAATATGTTTGATAAAATAAATCACTTTTTGCACTTTTCAACTTATAAGTTGATGACTTATTTGGAACCAAACAGGGTCATAGACGCGCTCACAGAGTTGGCACGTCACAGTACCTTGCCGCGTGTTTCTGTCAAGCCAACTGAAGACGACGAGCTCAAGTTTTATTGGGGGGATCGGGGCCATGATATTTACATAGTCACAAACACCCTCGAGATCTATTGCAGCAACTACAAGTTAAGGTTGCTCTTTCAGGATCGGGAGGCAGAACACAACTTGGGACAGGTGGGAGTTATAAAGATACCAACCAGGCAGCTAGGTGTTAGGCTGCTCATAGTGAAGAGTAACATATAGTAGTATCATGCATATGTTACTATTGTATGATACTACCTTCATAACGCATAGTATCATATGTGATCTCATTTATGTTGAAGCCGTAGATCAACTAGGCATAGATAGATCCGGTGTTACCATTGTACTCACCTAATCCCGAGCCTGATGAACTCCCAGCGCTGGCCATCGGTGCGGTGGGGTCGTCGGTGGCGTGAGGGAAGAGTGTAGCCGAAGGTGGTGCTTCCCGTGAGCACTGCGCTAAACCCTAGATCGGAAGGGGATTTAGGTGGGGAGTCTGGCGGCGCGGTGAACCTCGTACCGTGCGCCCCGGCCCCCACCACTTTATTTATAGCGCAGGTCACACAGGCCCACCAACCATAACGGGTTGGGCGCCCCCGATCAGGGCACATAGATCAAGGGCCCGGTGGGCCGTTGGACCCACGCGGAAGAGATCAACCTAACATTCTCCCCCTTGATCTCAACTTTCACTTTGACTTTATACTTTTATTTGTTACATCACATATAGGCGTGTAGAGCATGTCTCATCGTCACAGCTTAATTGCCGATAGAATCATACAACCACTACACACCTTTTGTTTTGAAACAAATTCATTTACTTCTGGGCCTCTTATTATCCAAGAATCATAGGCTTTCCATCAAACCCATGCCGGCTAAGTGTTCCTTGAACACACTGGGTGGTAAGCCTTTCGTTAGCGGATCCGCAAGCATATACTTCGTACTTATATGCTCGAGACTTATAGTTTGATCCTGGATTTTATCTTTCACAACATAATACTTTATATCTATTGTCTTGGCGGCATTGCTGGACTTGTTATTGTGGGCATAGAATACTGCGGGCTGGTTGTCGCAGTATATCTTTAGTGGCTTGTGGATACAATCTACCACTTTCAAGTCGGGTATAAATTTCTTTAGCCATATCACCTGCCCGGTGGCTTCAAAACATGCTATGAACTCTGCTTGCATCGTAGACGATGCAACTATGGTCTGTTTAGAGCTTTTCCATGAAATAGCTCCCCCTGCGAGAGTGAACACGTACCCAGACGTGGATTTTCTATCATCTCTATCTCCCGCAAAATCGGCGTCTGAGTACCCTTTTATCTCTAGGGAATCAGATCGCCTATATGTCAGCATGATTTCCTTTGTGCCTTGCACATAACGCAAAGCTTTCTTTGCCATCTTCCAGTGCTCTTGGCCTGGATTTGCTTGATATCTACCGAGTACTCCGGTGATAAAAGCTAAGTTGGGGCGTGTGCACACTTGTGCATACTGTAAACTTCCAACAGCCGAAGTATACGGTATTGTTTTCATTTCATTGAGCTCGTACTGATTCTTGGGACATTGATATTTCTCAAAACTATCGCCCTTGACTATGGGAGCATGTGTGGCTTTGCTCTTATGCATATTATACTTTTGGAGAACTTTCTCTAAATATGCTTTCTGTGAGAGTCCTAAGACTCCATTTTTCCTGTCTCGATGAATTTCAATGCCCAAAACATATGAAGCTTCACCAAGGTCTTTCATGTCGAAGTGTGAGGATAAAAACTTCTTTGTCTCTTGTAGTAGACCAATACCATTGCTTGCAAGCAAGATATCATCCACATACAAGATTAGGAAAATATATTTCCCATGTTTAAACTTAGCATAAATGCAATTACCCTTAACATTTTCTTGGAATCCAAATCTTTTAATGGTATCATTGAACTTGATGTACCACTCTCTAGAGGCTTGCCTTAGCCCATAAATGGATTTCTTCAGACGGCAACCTAGATCTTCCTTGCCCTCCATGATAAAACCCTTGGGTTGTTTCATGTAGACATCTTCTCCTAAATCACCGTTTAGAAACGCCGTCTTTACATCCATTTGATGCAACTCTAAATCAAAATGAGCAACTAGTGCCATTATGATTCTGAAGGAATCCTTACAAGGGACCGGAGAAAAGGTCTCATTGTAATCTATCCCTTCTCTTTGTGTAAATCCTTTTGCCACAAGTCGGGCTTTATACTTGTCTACATTCCCATTAGAGTCATACTTTGTTTTGTAGACCCATTTGCAGCCTACTGTCTTTGCTCCTTTAGGAATAATCTCTAAGTCCCAAACATGATTGGAACTCATCGATTTCATCTCATCTTCCATTGCCTCTATCCATTTTGATGAGTGAGGGCTTTTAATGGCCTCCTCATATGTGGTGGGATCACCTTCCATATGGGCCATTTCCGTGTTGTATACTTTATAATTAGTAGAAATAGCAGGTCTTCTTGTTCTATTAGACCTTCTAAGTGCCTCATTGTCGGGCACACTTTCTACTATTTCTTGTTGTACTTCCAATTCATGATCAACAACGGGTTCAGTCGACTCCTGAAGGCAGGTTCCGGGTCTTCTCCCGCTGTTGTCATGGTTGGAGTTACAGCGGGTAGTGAGAAAAATGGCTCTTGAATCATCGGAATGGGTGCATGCACCCTTTTCTCCTCAAGATCAATTTTCCGAGCTACCCGGCTCCCCCTCATCATCTCGTCCTCTAAGAAGACAGCATGTCTCGTTTCCACAAACTTTGTGTATCTGTCTGGACAGTAGAAATGAAAACTTTTTGACCTATCAGGGTAGCCAATGAAATGGCAACTCACTGTCTTCGTGTCTAACTTCCCAAGATTTGGATTAAACATTTTGGCCTCAGCAGGGCATCCCCACACTCTTAAGTGTTGTAGGGATGACACTCTTCCTGCCCAGAGCTCGTGCGGTGTTTTGGGCACCGACTTGCTTGGAACTCTGTTGAGAATGTGAATGGCGGTTTTAAGCGCCTCATTGCACAATCCCAACGGAAGGTCTGAGTAGCTCATCATGCTGCATATCATATCCATGAGAGTACTGTTACGCCTTTCAGCTACTCCATTTTGCTGAGGCTCGCTCGACATGGAATACTGGGCAACAATGCCAGTCTCTTGCAAGAATTTTGCAAAAGGTCCAGGGACTTGGCCATATGGAGTGTGTCGACCGTAGTACCCCCCACGGTCAGACCTCACTATCTTAATCTTTTTATCAAGTTGATTTTCAACTTCAGCTTTGAATACTTTGAATTTATCCAATGCTTCATGTCGGTCTTTGATTGGATAAATGTAACCGAAGCGGGAGTAATCGTCTGTGAACGTTATGAATGAATCATAACCATCCACACTTTTCACCGGAAACGGTCCACAAATATCAGTGTGGACAATTTCCAGTGTTCCTGTGCTTCGGTTTGCTCCTTTCTTTATCTGTTTTACATATTTTCCTTTAATGCAATCCACGCATTGTTCTAAGTCAGAGAACTCCAACTTTGGAAGAATTTCATTTTGATTAATCTTTCTATTCTCCCCCTGGAAATATGGCCTAATCGACAGTGTCATAGTTTCGAGGAGTCGTGAGTTCTTTTTCTTTTCTTTTGATCGTTGTTCGACGAAGTACTTTGTTCATTCACATTCAACACATAGGGCGCTTTTTGACATAGCGATAATAAATAAAGCTCATCATGTAGAAATGCATTCCCAACATAATCATTATGAGACCAAATGGCACATTTGCCATGTCCAAAGAAACATTGATAATCCTCTTTGTCTAAACACGAAACACTTATTAAGTTCCTATTACATGAAGGTACGAAAAGCACATCCCTAAGCAGAAGTTTGAAACCATCGGCTAGCTCCAAGGAGACGTCACCCACAGCTTCAACTTCGGCTTGGACACCGTTCGCAACTTCAATTCTTCTTGAATTTCTTGGCATAGTTATCGTCGAACTGAATCCCTGTAAAGAATTTGCCACATGAACAGTTGCTCCTGAGTCAATCCACCAAGTAGATTTCGTAAACTTTGTATACAAGGATTCATTAACAAAAGAAACTATATCTTTACCTCTCTTAGCCATGTAGGTCTTTAGAAAAACAGGGCAATTATTCTTGTAGTGCCCTTTCTCCTTACAGTGGACGCAACTTTCCCTGTCCACTGGAATGTGCCTATGCTGATAATGGACTGGAGCTTTGCCATTGCCATTGCCATTGCCCTGTGGCTTGGAGGGAGAACCTTTGTTAGGCGGAAAGCCCTTCTTCTTTTCCTTCACATAGTTAAGAGAGCCACCATGTGAAGCCTTAATCCTCTCCTCCTCTTGTGTGCACATTGCGATGACCTTTTCAATGTCCCAAGTCTCGGGCTGCATGTTGTAGTTGACTACAAAGGTCTCGAACTCCTTAGACAACGAAGCCATAACCAGGTGGACAAGGAGAGCTGGTTTTATCTCCAGATCCGCATCCATAGGTTTGAGCTTAGCCGCCGTGTGGCTCATCCTAAGGATGTGCTCCCTTATGCCATGGCCACCACAATGGTAGCTCTCTGTCACCAGTTGTTTGATCAACTGGGTGGCATACGTCTTAGAAGAGCCACTAAACTGACTCTTTATCTTGTTCAACATTTCTTGTGCCGTAGGGCAGTCAGCAATTGATCCCACGATGGTGGTCTCAATGGTGTTCTTTATAAACGCCAAACATTTCTTGTTGGCATTTAACCATAGCCTGTTGCTGATGGAGTGGGACATCACCTCTTTTTCATAATTTGCTTGCTTTTTGTCCCAGCTCTCGTCATCCTCATCAGCCTCTCTGACTGGGTCTGCAGGTGCAGCTGGCTGTGGTTCCTCCAGAACCCAGTGCACCTCTGCAATGCAGAGAGCCATGTCCACCTTCTTCCTCCACTCAGAGTAGTTGTCCCCCCTGAGTGTCGGAATTTCCTTGAGGCAGCTCATCACATGGAAACCTCCTGAAATCACCAAATAAGCGAAGTCAGTACGACAATCATATGCATTAAATAACGTTGGTTAAAATAATCATATAATTGCCTATGCATATTAATCTACATTACCGTTGGGCAAATGATAGAAATAAATGCATCATTTTGCAATATGCAATATGACCGTGTGATTAAACAACGTCGGTCAGAATAACAACATGATCATATTCCATATTGCTTTTAGCAGCGGAAAACGTGAATAAAATTTCATGTGCCTCTAAACTTTACAGAAAATAATTCTGACATTTAAAATAAAATTCATGAACTTTATTAATGCTTCTATAAAATTCATGAACTTTTCCTTTTCTGAGAAAGCTATTTTATTCTCAAAAATCCTTCTACTTTTCTTTACAGAAAAATAATATGACAATTTTGTAAATATTCACAGAAACTTTGAACATTTTTAATTTCTATTTTTCTAAACATATTTTCATAGAAAAATGTCTAGAAAACACTTTTAAATCTGTCTAAATAGACAGAAAACGAAAATTCTTTAAAATAAGGAAAAATGGCCGACTTGGCCCGGCCTAGCTCCCGCCGGCCTGTGGCCTTTTCCCTTTGGGCGACCCTCGGCCTGGCGTCCAGTGGCCCGTGGCCTGGCGCCTCCTCTCGTCGGTCTGGGCCGGCGCTCTCTTGCGGCCTGGTGGCCCGCCCTGGCCTAGGGTTTCCTCTGGGGTGATCCCAGCCGCCTAGATGCATCCAACGGCGCACCGCACCCCTCGGAGGGACAAAAGGGGAGGAGCCGGTCGGGTGAGGGGAAAACACTAATCATTTCCCCCCAAGCGCCGCAGCATCTCTCTCTCTCTCTCTCGCCCCCATCTCATTCCCGAGCACGGCAGCGGCCCCTCGGCCTTTTTCTTGCCCTTGCGCGGTGGCGCTCTGGCCCCGCCGAGGAGCGCCTCGGCCTTCCCCTTGCTGCTCGGGTTCTCTGCCTTCCTTCCTCGAGCAGTTCGAGGTAGGGGAAGATACGACTGCTGGTTGTGCTCTCCTTTCTCGAGCAGCTCGAGGGAAGAAGATGCGGCCATCTTTACTTTTCTTGTTTCTGTGAACTTTCACCACCACGACCGAAAAAGGCCCGGATGTGTGACTCGATGGCGCCATCTCCGTCCCCTTTGCCGGCTGCGCGAGCACCTCTAGGGTGAACGCGCCGCCGTCAAACGGTTCGGTAGTGGCGCCCTTTGCCCTTGTTTTGCATCGTTCCCCCTCTTTTTTTGTTGTCTTTTTTCGGTTTCAATCCGATCTTCTCTTTGTTTTCCTTTCGGATCTTGATCCGTACTTAGCCCCCGAGGGGGTAGGTTCTTCTTCCCCGCACCTCGGCTTGCCGATGCGTGTGGGGATCGAGAGGAACTGGCGCGGCCTTGCGGCGGCGCTTCTTTTCCGACGAGGCTGTAGCCATCCTCGGTGCCTTGCCCATCTAGGGTTTGTAGGGGTAGGGAAAAATGCTTTCTTTTCTTTGTACCGAATGAATCTCTGCCTAGTGGCTCATGATACCAATGTTGAAGCCGTAGATCAACTGGCATAGATAGATCTGGTGTTACCATTGTACTCACCTAATCCCGAGCCTGATGAACTCCCAGCGCTGGCCATCGGTGCGGTGGGGTCGTCGGTGGCGTGAGGGAAGAGTGTAGCCGAAGGTGGTGCTTCCCATGAGCACTGCGCTAAACCCTAGATCGGAAGGGGATTTAGGTGGGGAGTCCGGCGGCGCGGTGAACCTCGTACCGTGCGCCCCGGCCCCCACCACTTTATTTATAGCGCAGGTCACAGGGGGCACCAACCATAACGTGTTGGACGCACCCGATCAGGGCGCATAGATCAAGGGCCCGGTGGGCCGTTGGGCCCACGCGGAAGAGATCAACCTAACAATTTATTGACATGCATGACACATGGTAGCATAGCATTTAACATGTTACGGTATCTACCTATGTTATTCTAATCCTCTCTCTCTTCTTTAATTACTTGCCATATCACCATGTTTGCTAGTCCCAAGACTATGTTACTAGCTATGATACTTCCACTATGACCAGCCTTACTGAGCTGGTGGTTCACTGCTCTTCTACCGAGGCGTCTCTGGAGCTTTATGGTGAGGATAATGTACACGCGCTCAATACCGTCTGGCTCAAAGGTTCCTACAGCGACTCACTGGAGCAACATCTGCGGCAACAACTTGGGTAGAGGCGCTTACTTTCTTTCCATACTCAACACTGAAATACATGTTTGCAACTGTCTGCTTCTTGTATACCTTTCTGTGAAGTTACAACATTAAGTAGGAAGCCTCGTCTGGATTGGGCTAGATTGCAGTAACCGAGTTGTAGTGTTCGATAATATTGCAGCCTTGCATAAACGTTGTCTGAGTTGGATACACAACATGGTCATCCACCGTATTAAGCCTAACAGTTTTGTGAATATTTTGAAGCTGACGTTTAGAGGACAGATAGGCCTATATTGTTGGATCCTTTCTGCTTCATTAACCTTTGGTAACAAAATCATCTCACCGAAATTTAGGCGAAACATTTTGAGTTGTCCCGCGTGCAATGCAGAAAACAACTACAGCAAGTCCGTGTTGATCATCTCCCAGAAGGTTTGATAAAACTCAGCAGGAAGACCATTCGGACCTGGTGCTTTGTTGTGCTTCATTTGGAAGACCGCCTGTTTAACCTCATCCTCGGAATAAGGTGCAGTAAGGTGGGCGTTCTCCTCATCAGAAACTTGCGGAATGTCGTTTGTATGTGATTCGTCCATAGAGAAGTTTCCTTCCTCAGGCTGACCGAACAGATTTTTATAGTAATTTGTGATAAAAGATTTGAGCTCCTGGCCTTTGATTGTGCCCTCATCTTGTAAAAGGGAATGAAAACGCTTCTTCTGATGTCTGCCATTAGCCAAACTATGGAAGTATCTTGTATTCGAATCACCCTCTAAAATGAATTGAGCCTTTGACCGTTGATGCCATTTTAGCTCCTCCTCACGGAGGAGATACGTTATTTGCCGCGTTTGATTGTTTTTTTAACTTAATCTCCTGTGTGGACAGCGGTCTCACCTCCGCAAAAGCCTCTAATTCATCAATCATAGATGACAAGCGAAGGTTTTCCTTTTTTAATTGGCCTACCATATGCCTTTCCCAACCATCCAGGTATTTGCGCAAAGCGCGTATTTTATTATTCCACCTTTGTATCGACTCGCACCAGCCATCATTCTTTCCGACACCATTTGAACCATATCATAGAAACCTTCTCGATGTATCCAAGCCAACTCAAAATTGTATTGATGTTTACACATATCGGTACAGGTATTCCAGTGGTTATCTCTACTCCTAAAAGGGCAGTTGGTAGCCGGATCTCACCGATCTTTTTTCGTCCATCGCTTTTTGGTTTTTTTTCGTCACCTTTTTTTTTTCGTCACCTGATTTTCCTTCATCATCCCAGCGACCCCCTCGCATCCCACCCGCCTGTGCCCCCTCCACTCCATCTCTTCCTCCAAGTTCTGACCCTGGGCTAGGGTTCCATCCGCCGCCGCCGCCCCCATCTCGTGCTCCGCCGCCGGCCCCGCCCTCATCTCCTGCTTCGTCGCCGTCCCTACTGCTCCACCGGCCCGACCTCTTGTTCGGGCACGGCGGAGGGTGTGGTCGTGGGCCACCGCCGTCGCTGTTGTCGTGGAAACTTAGGGCACGGCGATGGGGATCGGTGCTGCCGTTCCTACTCCTACTAAGAAGAGGCGCTCCTCATCGGCCCCCTCCCCCATCACTCCTCGCTCGTTGCTCGAGGTCTGGAGCGTCACGGACGCCGTCATCACCCTGCCCCGGCGCAACCCGGTGCCCGACAAGGATCGCTCGCAAGCCCGGCGACCATCATGTGTGCACTCTCGACGCACCATGTGGTGTATGCCACATTGCCGTGCGGGTTGGGCCTGCATGGCGTGTCGATCTGCAGCACATCCTCCGCCTCGTCACTGGCCGATTTGTATGCATTTTCTCGGAGCTAGCCGTAAGGAGGCCGATGGCTTCCCGTTTTAGTAACGCGATGCTGAAGCGACAACACAAACACACCATGTTCTATTATTATTCCTTTTGAAGATCACACCAGGTTATATTTATACACCATTTTTCTACCAGTAATTGCTGAGTATGTGAACACAATCATGTGTGAGCAAAAGTTGAACTATAAGTTGCGATATTTGAGATGTGTACACATAGAAAGGCATCAATTCAATTAATCATCAGATTCAGAATAGTACGTGTACAGTAGCTTCTATCTCAATTTGTTTTTTATGTTGTTTGTGTCTGAATTAATTAGTACATTGACCATCGTGTTTGTTCAGCCTGCAAGGTGATTACCACCCAGCAAACTATTGGAAAGATGCTGATAGCTTGTTTTTGAAGCTCTGAAGACATGAAGATTCAAGAATAGGTGTGGCTACATGCTTTCTATATGTGTCAGCTTCATAAAGCATTTTAGAGGGGTGCATTTTATTCTAGAGGTCTGGTATGCATATTTAACTGAAGATTATTTTTATATAATAAAGTTGATGAAAATTTGGACTTTAGACCGTATCAGGGAGAATTTTCATGATAAATTACTGGTAGTTTGTATCTTGGGGACATCTTCATGCCGACTTACGATTAATATTAGGATATGATCTCTCATGTGCCAGTTTTGAGATTTTGTTAGAAGTTCATGATTTGTTCTTAGTTCCAGCATGTTTTTTCACCTTTCTGTAGAGATTTGAGTATCACTTGAAGTTCTAGATGCATATAAGCTTATGAGTTAACTCAAGCTCACTTGATGGCTCCAACTAAATTCTGCAAAAAAGGCAGAGTGGATGCCTGCACCAACAACTTTATAGATTGAACTACATTTTCCTAGATGACTCAAATTTTAGAATGTGAGCATTATGTTTTGGGAATACAGTTAACTATTGAATCAAGTCAAGCTGAAAACAAGAGATTTACTGTCTGATATTGAATTTAATTCCTTTCTTGAAAAAGCACCAGAGATGAGTGAGGAGATTATTCAATATTGAATTTAATTTCTTTCTTGTACCCATGGTCGATCTACTGTTCCATACTGCAAGCTTGCACCTGATCATGTTACTAACTTAATTCATTTTTGTTAGATCCGTCGATGAAGAAAACAACACATTTAAAGATATGGTGGTTGGTACTTCCAGTTTTGTTGTACTCTGTCATTTACCATTGTGGGAATGACACTGCTCTATTGCTTCCTTATTTAAGATAATGGTAATCATTTTTTCATCTTTATATGTAGTATAATTTTCTCCCCTTACTGTTGCAAGTTAGAGTGCAGCTTTCAGATAACTCTCTTTCCTTGGGATAGTTGGAATACTATGACTAGATATACAATGGTAATGTTATCAGTGTTAGGCCCTTCCATGATTTCTATGTAGCATGTCTAGACTACCAGCGACAATTTTAGCCTCTTAGTGAAGTAGGTTTGTAGGGCATTGCTTCAATTCAAGAAAATTAATGGCCATAAGTGAAGTTGACAGACAATCAAAAGAGAGTTTAACCAAAGAGCTTGTGATCTTTACATGTGAATGGTAAACTGTAAATTTAGTGCTTTACTATTTTATACCAACAAAACAAATAATTTAATCATGGCATTGTTGGTTTAATTATTTTTATGCTCATTGAACCATATTTTGAAGCACTTATAGTATCTGGCACAGAGGATGTAGAACTCTTGCCAAATTATTTTACGAGTTGTTCTTTGATAAAAAGAACTTTGCTCAGTTTCTCTTTGCCTCTCAATGTTATCGTTAGTTAATGGCTTAAATTGTTGACAGCTTACCAAAAAATAATAATTATATGCGGATGCAGGAGCACATCAGTCATACAGAAACAATCATATGCTGAAGGAGGGACTTGGAACTTTCACTAAAAAATGGTAAATGGAGAGGCTCTGATGTTGAGATAAAAAGAAATGACCGATATTTCATTGGGAAGCGAGCTCAGCAAGACAAAATAGTATAATCCTTACATTTTCAGATTACTCTTATTTGCTTATGCATGTCCCTGTACATGATGTTTAAACGTAGAAAAATATTCATTTGACACTGAATGACCGAAAATTATATTTTGTTTCTATTTCAAAAATTAATTGACTATGAATGAGGAAGATATATCGATTATTGCATCCTGCTGTGTTATTGTTGGGTGCAGCAATTTCACAACTCCGGGAAGAGCTTCTGCGGCAGGACGTCACCTACGGCATCACCTGCATCGACCTCCCCGATCGCCATCCTAAGGATGCGCGACCAACTTGCGGAGCAGGCCACGGTTGATAAGTTCACCGATTTTGACGACTCACTGTTCCCTTTCTCTGTCAAGGTAACGTTGCCCATTGTTACTGGGTTGTTAATTCATGAGGCCCCTTATTGCGGCTACATAGTCTGTTCATCTCACCTGCCTTCTTAGGAGAAACCATGTATTGAAGGTAAGCAATTCTTTGTTTACATTTCATTTGTTTCTTCCTGCTGCATGTACGATTTGCTTTGGAGTTATTCTGACTACGTGCATTAATTCTAGATCCTACTTGCACAGTTGGTTGTAGTTTGTGTGTTGAGAAACATCTCCTAATTAAGTGTACATTAATAGTTGCAACTTCTGTTTGTTGAATGTCCCATGATAGCTTTAGGCCTTTTGTTGTACAGAATTGCCAAAGTAGGTGACAACCACCGGCAGCTCAATCCTTGTTTTACTCGACACTGACAAGCTAAAGTAAATGCGGAGCCAAGATCTATTGTTGTAAGCCTTTTGAGGGGTTATACAAAGTAACAGTACTGCACTATGAGTATGCCCTTAGTAAGCTCTGATTTTCCCTTTTCTGCAACACTAGCTTATAGAAGGATGAATGGTGGCAAGTAGGACACCACTATCTGAGATTGCACATTTAGGACCATGGTGGCACACAAAAAAGGAAACTTGGTCTGAAAAAAATTGCCAAATGCTAGGATCAACATTTCTTTTCTAGAGCATCTCCTTCTCGGGAAAGTTGTTGTCGAGAAAGTAATTGATGTGTTCCTTTTTTTTAGGAAAATCGATATAGACCTTGATAGCTACTCCCTCTGTAAACTAATATAAGAGCATTTAGAACACTATTTTAGTAATCTAAATGCTCTTATATTAGTTTACAAAGGGAGTAGAATATAATGTTTTAGTATGGTGTATTTGTAAGGTACAAGCCATTAATAATTATTGGTAGTAACATGTGTGTATATTTTAAACTTACCGATGATAATAATCTTTCATAAATATGGGGGTGTGCAGATAATTTGTTCTTTCTTCACTTCATTGACAACGGGGTAATAATCTTTAGTCATAGTGTTACACAATTTATCAACGGGAACAGAGACAGTTATCAGATGATGTACACCAGCTTTAATGTGATAGAGGATCATGGTGGTCGATGGATTCTGCACCCTGTAGTAGACTAAGGAAGGAACATTATTTCTGTAACACAATGATACTCACAGCACCCCTGCACTATGTGAGATTTAGAAGTTATTCAAATTAGTGTTTGTTGATAACTGCAAATTCCGTTTGTCTGCTTCGTATTTTTCTATCCCTGCTAAGGTACTAATCCGTTCTTTGATGAGCTGTTGATACTGTGGGCGGATGCATCTATGTGCTAATTTGCTGGCACCAAGCAGACAGAGCCAAACGAGCTGCGGGCACCAATCATTTGGTAGTGGACAACAACACCAAGTTTGTTAATTATTCAGCAAGTCACAGATTGATCTCTTTTTCGATTGGTTTGGAGTGGCTTATCAGGCCTACCACGTAATCATAGGTTTATCTTTTGATTTATGCTGGTGGATAGAAACATCATTTCTAAAGTTTTCTAGGGGTTGCACTGGTGCACAGCTTGTTCAGTGATATCAACCCTTCGAGCGCCCTCAACCATTAGCCAACACTTCTTCAGTTTCTCACCACATGTGAGTCCTCTTTGCACCAGCATTATTGTTAATCAATGTATGTGCTGGTAATCAGAGTTTAGATACATGCTACTAATGCTAGCACACTCCCCATGTGGACAGAGTGGCGGCCGAATGATATAGTAAAAAAAACTGATTTGGCAGAATAGACAAAACTTATTATGGACAAATAAAGATGCATAATTTTCCTAATATGTTTATTACTGTCGTTCCATGCATCGTTCAGGGTAAAAAAGCCCAGAACATGAGTTTTTCCTTGCATACTTATCCATGCCTGATGGCACTACACCGCATTAGCGTTCTTTAAGTTTGTCCTTGTATTATTTCTTATTTAGGGTAAAAAGGTCCAGGAAAAAATAAACAATGAATTGTAGTGTAGTCATTCTTGTAGTCAAAGATTATGTTTAAAATGATCATCACTTCGGATGCTGCCAGCTTGCAGGGTCGATGAGACATTAAATTGTCATATTGCTTTTCCCACTTATTCACATGCTATGAAATTTCTTGCGAGTTGTACCATTATATGTAGTACTGATTAATTCCTATGAATACCAATGGTGAAATATTCAGTCCTAAGTATTTAATGAGATCCGTATCGCTGGCAATCTTCATGAACCTATCAAGGAGAACATTGCAATACTAATTGTTGCACAAGTGTTCTCATCGCCGGCTAGCAAGAAGAGAGTATGATTGTTCAATGCTCACCCTTGTAAGCTTGATTTACGAGGAGCTTCTCGGTGTTGTACATGTAGGGTGTGGAAAATATAAATAGAATCTATTTATTCATTCTTGTACTGTACCTCCAATTCATCTCCCACGGTTCAGTAAATTTCAATTGTATGCTTAAATATTAGGAAGCCATCATCTTCAAAAACATACTGCTACCTACTTAAAACATATTTTCTTTCTTTCTGTTTCCGATAAATTGTTTGAAAGGCATCTCAAACAGCACCGCGCCGGGCGCCCCAGGTTCGTGAAAGGCATCTCAAACAGCACCGCGCCGGGCGCCATGCTCCATCGAAGATCCTCAACGCTGTCACGGTGGAGTGCTTCGTGGTGGCGACGAACTGCCGTGTGCGTTCTGCCGAACGAAGCGATGGGGAATTTTTCCTGAGTCATTTTTCCTTATCCGTTCGATGGTGGACCAGGCTAACTGCCATACAAGGGCATGTGCGTGCGTTTGGGAATCAAGGCACTAGCATACCTTAGGGCATGGCATGTACAATGGTTTAGACGGCAGCTATCTGTAACTACTTGACACTTCACTTACAGACGGCTAAACAGACATCTTGTACAATGAGCTGTCTATTTGACTGTCTACTACTGCACAATGCACACATGCATCCATGATCAAGCACGGATAATATCAATATACGTTATTCTGTTGCTTCTGTATGCAAATGAGATCACACATAAATTACATGATGGTAACATGTGTATACATGAACTATATAGAAAGTAATAAAAATAATATAAACTCAAATTGGCACAGAATTATTAAATATCGAAATCAATAATGAAACAAATTAACACATACAAAATTATTCAAACTATTTGTAATTATTCACTTAAATTGGTACAAAATTATGATATATGGCGATCATTAATGAAAAAATAATACATAAAAAATTATTTAAACTAGTTACAATTATTCACTCATCCCCAAATTTCTGCCAAATATGCTCGACCAAATCCTGCTTCAGTTTTAGATGTGTTGGTCGTGCACGAATAGAGGAATTCCTTTGTAGCACATTTGTAAAGCAGATGTTGAGACCACGATTGACCTCCGGCGGTAAAGCAAAACATGTTCCAGGATTCTTATTCAAATCTAAAGGGACGTGAACCATGTCCCCCTCATCTTCGATAATCATATTATGGAGAATGATGCAAGCTTCCATGATTTTACCGACCGAAGAACGCTTCCATAACTTTGCAGGACGTCGCACGATGTTAAAACGGGATTGCAACACTCCAAATGCCCGTTCAACATCTTTCCTTGCCCCTTCTTGATGTCGTGCAAACAATTTGGCAATCTCTATCTGAGGTAGTGCTATAGTCTTCACGAATACAGCCCATTCTGGATAAATACCATCTGCAAGGTAATAACCCTGATTATATTGCCTTCCATTGACAATGAACTGTACCCGTGGAGCTTCCCCTTTCAACTCTTGGACAAACAAAGGTGACTTGTTGAGCACATTTATATCATTGTTTGAGACGGCAACACCGAAATAAGCATGCCATATGCGGAGGTCGTAAGAAGCAACTGCTTCAAGGATCATAGTAGGAACACCGTGATCACCACGGGTAAATTGTCCTCTCCAAGCATTAGGGCATTTCTCCCATTGCCAGTGCATACAATTGATGCTCCCTAACATGCCAGGGAATCCACGAGATTCACCAATTTGAAGCAAATGTTCCACTTCATCACATCTTGGGGGCCTCAGATACTCTTGACCAAACATGTCAATCACCCCTTGTGCGAACATCCCCAAGCATTCTAAAGTAGTGCTTGCAGCTAACATCAGTACCTCATCAAGTTGGTCCGCGGAGGTTCCATACGCTAACATGTGGATTGCGGCTGTACACTTTTGCAGAGGTGTGAGCCCAGGTCGGTTGGTGGCATCTGT
This sequence comes from Hordeum vulgare subsp. vulgare, assembly GCF_904849725.1. Lineage (NCBI taxonomy): Eukaryota > Viridiplantae > Streptophyta > Magnoliopsida > Poales > Poaceae > Hordeum > Hordeum vulgare. The sequence goes on from NC_058524.1 coordinate 616,073,666, forward strand.
TCTATGAGTAAAATAAGGATCCCATGCACCGAGAGCATTCACAATTCGTAAGAACAAAGGCCTTCTCATGCGAAACCTTCTACGGAACATCTCATCGGTGTACATTGGATTTTCAGCGAAGTAATACTGCATGAGGTTCTAATGGGCTATTTCACGAATCCTATATATGTACATTCTCGTGCCGCTTCGACGGACAGATTGCTCAAAATTTCGTTCCTCGAACCTGGTGATCAACCTATCAGTGAGACGCTCATCTATCCTATCAATGACTCGTTCAAATATTTATTGCTCCACTGTGAAGACTTCCCATGTGTCGATGTCTTCGACTCGGCCAAAATTATTCAATTTATCATCCTCATTACTGGAAGATGAAGAGTCGGATTTATGCGACATGTCGTGTCGTTGAGGTCCTACATGAGTTTAGAAATTTAGTATGTCAAATTTTGTTACTAGGGTTACTTTACAAAGTACTGAGACAAAATTTCTGAAACAAACTTTGTTCTATCTTCCCTATGATAATATCACACGCTACATGAATATGCAATTTATACTATATTCAAATTGACCCAGTATTAGTAAATCACATAGAAAAACAAGCCTGGATGTGCCAATCACAAACAATAACACGGAAAATCTCAAATTTCCTCTATTCATCATGATAATATAATGCAATGACTTACAAATTATTATCAGAAGCCCAAAAGGTGTTGTAGCGATCTACACAACACAGCAGCGAACACACTTTGGAGGTGTAGCCAGAGAACAAACAGGGAAGATGTTGATGGAAGAGAGGAAGAGGTAAGATTCCCGTGTGGGCACTGAATTTATGTGCAATAGAAGGTAGGTACGTGAGTGAAGTAGTCCAGGTGGTCAGCTACCTGATCCGAAATTTTCTCTATGGAAGACTTGACTTGCACCTACGGAAGAGGTGAATTAGTTCCACACATGCAGTCACTATATAGACGGAGTAAAGATACACACTACTTTCCACCATGCAATCTTTGACTATCACCGGCAGAAGAGATGAATTAGTTCCACACATGCAGGGTACTATAGACCAAGTGAAAGTAGACATAACTGCACTGGATGCTAGCACATCCAAAGGAGTACCAAATCAAACTTCAGTGTAATTTCAGGCAGACACATGTTCTTTCAAAAGCAAACTTGACAGGTTCAACGAAATACATAAAACGACATGCAATCTAAAGTATGTAAACATAGAAAACTTCTACTAGGTCTTCAAATACACAAATTAAAGACTGGAAATAAAGCAAACCATCTAACTCTTTCTTCACGTGTCAGTCTGTAATCAGTAAGCACAAGCCCATGTACCAAATAATCTCTCTCTCATAACCTTCAGTGTCTTCACAAGCTCATTCTTCATTTCATCTGCCATTCCTATTGTATCCTGCACAAGGAGCGCTCTATAAGCTCTCATCATTTCAGCCTCCTTTTCTTGCTTCTTAGCCTCAATGTTGTCCTTTGCTGCAAGGGCTGACACCCGTGCTGTCTCCGCCGAGAGCCTTGCTACCTCAAGTATCTCACTAGAGGAACGTTGCTGCATTTCTATCATATCCCTACGAGTTTTCTTAGCTTCCTCGTGAGTGGCTACCAATTTCTCGAGCAACTCCATATCAGCTGCAACCTCCTTTGACTTACCTTTGCCATTACATTCTTTCTTGGATTTTTTTTATTCCAGGTGGGCGTGGAATATCTTCAGCGTCTTCTGGAGAGGAAGTATGCTTTCCCATCTCCCCTGTTTCTGGCATCTTTCTTTTCTTTGATTGCCCGAGCCACTCATTGTATGTAGTCCATTTCATGTGCTCATTAACAGCCCGCCAACAATCCATGTGATGGAACTGTGCTGTGTAGTGAGATTCGTAGAATGCGTGTGCTTTCTCCAACAACTAGGCGTCCGACTGTCCACTCGCATATATGGCAGAAGCCTTGGTCCAACAACAATGGAACTGGAAGACTAGCTTATTAAGAGTATGCCAGTGGTCTTTTGCTTACTTCACCTGTCTTCTTCGATTTTTTGGAGTGGTGTTGTTGTAGACATTAGTGACATCTCCCCAATACTGATCACTCTTCTTGTTGTTGCCATTAATTGGGTCAGTAGAGCAACTTAACCAGGCACTCATCTACAATTTCAACAAAGTTCATGAGTGTTCCTGCTGACATGATAATTTAGATTATCAAATATGTGTACACAGAAAACTTACCAATCTTACATCCTCCTGTGATGTCCATGCAAGTCGCTTCTCAGTCCTCTTATCTCCATCCTCTGCATTGTCAACACTGATTGTTTGTTGTGAACCAGAAGGTTTAACTGGAGTTCTTGGCTTGCGAATTGATGGTGATGGTTGTGGTGCTGGACATGGAACATAGTGTGAAGGACCACCAGAGTAATGGAGATGCTGCAACATGGCCTGCTGATTAAGCGGCTGTTGTGGAAGAGGGTAACTTGAAGGATTTCCCAAATAGCTTACGAAATCACCCGGCGGACGGGGATCCACACCCCTGAAAAATAACATGGTCATGCTGTAGGCCAAGCTTTGATTTTCTACATTCATGAACTATTTAACTCAAGGCTTGCTTTTTTCCATTTTCTATTGAGTTTTCATATTTGCAGAACATGTACAGGTTACTTACAAACTAGTTATCTCACAAGATCTTGTTGATGTCTAAACATGTACAGGTTACTTACAAACTACTCATAATTACAGAACATGTATGTATAGGTTATCCCACAAGATCTTTAGAAACTGGCCTAACACCTACAAATTATCCCACAAGATCTTCTTGATTTCTAAACTGAAAACTGAGATGGATCATACAGATTTAATATTGGGTACAAGAACTCGGAGGCAGCGGCTGCAGCGTTTCATGCCTGCTTGTCCATTGGCGGAGCCTGAGGCGAGGAAGAGGCCGCTCTGAAGTGGGGAACAGCGGCTCCTTGCTCGGCGGTGGTGACCTGCTCAGGCTCCCACGGCGGCGGCGGCGGTGGCGCAGGGATCCGCATGGATTGGCGCCCCATCCTCTCCAGAGCAGAGAAAAGGCTACACAAGGAGTTCAATCTGGAGGAGGGGAAGTGGAGGATGAGCAAATCGTGAAGAAGAAGGCGCGCTCGATCTGATTTCGTTGGCACGCGAGAACAAGAGTTCGCGGGAGAAGGAAACCTGGTTCGCGGGAAAGGGGAATATCTGGTTTCCCGCGGAAGAAGGCGCGCTCGATCCAGATGCAACCCACCGTCGACGACGCCCTCGTACAACAGGGAAAAGCTCGTCTGTAACGAGCGACTTGCATGGGAATAGATCGTCGTTAATTCTGCAGACAGACTCGATTTCTTTCTTTTTTTTTCTTTCTTCCATATCATTTATTTTCCTACGTGTCAGGTGTTACAGACGGCTGACTGTACCCCAATGTACATGCCCTTACGTGGCTGACGACATGATGCGCCATGCGGCTGGAATTAAGGATGCTAGGAGCGGATTGATTTATTTGATTATTCGCCCCTGCCCGCCCAGTTTGCTAATTTACTGAATTGATTAACTAGTACTACTCTGTTTATCGTAATCAAAAGAGTTGATTCATTTGTTCGATTCTTTCGTTTCTTGACAATCGATTCTTCACACGTTTGAAAGACGATGAGGACGAGTGCAAAACTCCCATGTTCGTTTTCACATCACCGTCGCAGGCAGGTTTCCTTTTACCTCCCATCGACGAATTTGCACGACCGGCGGTGCACGACGCGGAGGCGGCGACATGCGATGACTTCCAACCATGGTAGCGGACCCTCAGGCACGGCCGTGGCGCCTCCCTGCACGCAGCGTGCGGCAGACGACATGTTCCAACGGCGCCCTCCGACGCATGGCAGTGGCCGGCGCGGCAAGCCCTCCGGCCGGCGACGGTGTCTAATCCCTAGTCACACGACAGAAATTGGGGATTTTTGTTATCCCTTTGATGAATTTGTAATCGAACCCTCAGGTTATGTGATAATATCATATAAATCGTTAAGTTTTCTTTCAGCCATCAGGTTAATAGGAAAATTTACGGTTTAACCGCCAGTTCATCCCACATTGCATAAAAGAATAATTTTACATCATTTTACATGTATAATTAGTCTTTCGGACATTATATATGCTTTTGCCGCAAACATTTCCTAAGACATCCATTATAGGAGAACAACTATAATTTTTGCAATTGATTTTCTCTCTCTTGCAAATCCAATTGTAATTCAAACATGAATTATGAAGTATCATGCTTAATATGACCAGTCCAAATTTTATTGTGAATCACAAGGTATTGGTGGCATCTACTGTATCATTTGCAGATTATCCATCACTACTGTGAGGTTTATATCTTGTCATTTTGACAAAAGGACTACCTTCAACGTGCTCTTCCAAATACAGATATTAATGTGATTACCTCAAGATATCGTAAGGTAATACTGACATCTACTGCAAATTTTTGTAGACTATGCATTATTACTGCAAGGTGTACATCATGTCACTCTGACTTATGACTACCTTCAGAGTGATTTTCGAAAATATAACATAACATATGGTAATAGATATGAACATCTATTAACAAAAGTTAGACTATGTTTTCTATTACTGCGAGATCTACACCATATTGGTGATTATCTTCAAAGTGTTATCCTATAAAAATTGAGGTATGCACATATGGTTATAAAAGCATCAGCTATTCTAAAATTTGCTCCTCTGAAGCATTTTTTGTTGTTCACTAAAATGATTTACTACCATAGTAAATTCATGCATGATTATTGCACGTTGAATGGTATTATATACCAATATCATTTATCCAAACCTCATTTTGTTTGAATACGTCACAGAGAATTATGCAAATATTTGCATACTCCAATGATTACCTTTTATTACATTGGTAAAATACATGGCAATGGAGCCTACGCCACTATTTCTAATTAAAGTGTCGTCCATCCATCAACATCGATCCCATAATTTATGGCAATGATTGAGTGTCTCAACATTTTCACAAGGTCGACACCACATCGTGGTTATAATATCATAGTAACTAACCAATGTTAAGCATGCAAGTCTATGCGTTTTGGCAATGACTCTAAAGTAACACACTTCCTCGAGAATGACATCCAAAACATTAGCAATGATTTTATCACATGTGTTATATTGAAGGATACACCCAGGTTCACCAAGGATCACCTTGGCCATGATTGTTCTCAAACAAATCATTTATTCATAGATGCCACTTACTCCTAGCAGTAAATTAAATAAATGCATTAGCATTTTCAAGTAATGCATGGCTGACATTTATGAATACAGTAAACACATGATTTGGTGGGAGTATTTATTGTAAGATGATTCACGACATCAGTCATTGTATCCACATGCGGCATTTGTGGCCACTATAACTCCTCCTTCGGAATATGTGTCATGGCTATTCTCTTAATAGCTAATTATGTCTGTATGTATTTCGTCTGTCACCAACTTCACTTAGTTCTCAAACTAAGTATATAATGGAGGAATATTTATTCACCTTGAATATTTCTCTTAAGAGAAACATGCTGCCATGAGCACATTTGGAATGATCACCCAATAATTTTTCAAGGCCTCAAGTCTACCGCACCTTACAGTTTTGGTAATTATACAATCAACTTGAAGTTGAGATTTTGTGATCTGATATTTTTCATATTTGAATCCGATTAAATATCTCATAATACACTTTACATCCTCTTATGATGGCATTACCATTTTCATGGTAAAGAAACATATTATTTCTTCAAATCATCATATTCAGCCAACGGGTGCTATACCATTATTTCAAAATATTTCCTAGTATTGAGAAACAAGTCAATGGTCACAAAATAGAACCATGAGGAATTCAAAGTAAAGTGGAGGCTAAATACTACCAATGACAGAATTACCTTTTAATTGGGAATTGATCATTTCCAAATGATCACAAAGACAACTCTCAAGTTTGTCAAATGTGTGGTTACATAAATATCGTACATATGATTACCAAACCCTCAAACAGATGGTCAAACCACACTACCAATTTATTAAAAGGCAAATAAGTTCATTGGGATATTTAAAAATTTGCAAACATACGACCACAAACTATTCTGGTAAATGATGTTCTCGAATCTTCATCAGAAGGAGAACCAAAAACATAGTGCAAGAAATGAATGATCAATTCGTTTACGCCTATGATATGTTTGCGTAATTCATTTTTCAGTAATATGGGATGCCTCATTTAATATTCTGATTATTCCCAAAACATTGTCTGCCTATACTTGTACTACCACATGTAGTGCAATGTCCAATATCCTATTTCTTGGACATTATATTTGATAATTTTTGAATGTATGACTCAATTCATACCTAGTTTTGTTGCGTACAATATAATTTTCTAAATCTTACAAAATATCTGGCTTTAAGCCTTACAATCCTGGTTTGGGGTTGATTAGAAAATTATTGACAATTCTATTGGTCACAACTTAACAAGTTGCAAAATTTCCCAAATCATCAGATTTTATGTGCACCACATGTGCCATAGGAGAAATTAATTTAAGAAACTATCGCCTTACAATTCTAAATGAGCCAACTCATTCTTTCTTGAACACATTCAGAAGATATGTGGATTACTCAACCGTTATGTGGTATTATATAGATACTTCATGGTACTCATGGAAACATTTATAAAATGATTTCAAGTGTGTCTCTTGTCACACAAACCATGAATGATATAACTAAATTAATTGCTCACATTCTCAAAGTAAGAGCAAATTATTCTAAACAAGGGATAAATCCATTCGAATGGACAACTTTGTTGAACTCATTTCACAAGCAATGTCTGATTATATATAATACTTGATGTACATACCCAGAATGGTTTAGTTCAATATCTTATCAAAGATAATGAAATTAATAATATGACCAAACTTATAGAATCGTAATTTACTAGCCTCATGCTAGAAAAATACGGCATTACACGCCGTAAGTATGATATAAATCATACCAACTACATAGCATACTACTTTCCCCTTGTAGTAATTACATGGAAATCAACAAAGTATTTCCTATCTGCGATAATTTGATTACATACCGATATCACCACTCCAGCATACATCAATGGGCTCTCAAAGAAAATTAGGAATCTATGTGAGGAATAACAATTTATTCGTTAATCAAAATTATTCGTAGCCCGTATGCTGATTGCATCAACAATAAGGACATTTCTGGCATTAGGGGGAGATAAGTACCACAAAGAATGCCAAGAAATAAATTAGAAATGTTATTCACATTCAGTCCTTATATCCACGTACTCAAAGAATCTAAACTAGAAGTTTAGAATCACATATTTGCAACTCATTGCAAATCTGCCACATACGTTTACTGATAAAAAAGTGTCACCCAGATTTATATTGCTGCAGTAAAGTGTGAGAAAGAGTGGAGGTACCTGATAAACCACTCTCCCCCCCCCCCAAATGAGAGCAATAGGGGGAGAAATTTGACCACACGAGATATAATCTCGCATATGCTTCCGCGGAAATAGAGGAAATCAAATCCTTAACCAGTAAATTTAATTCAACATCAAGTTGAAAGACACCTCACTGGATGCTCATCATCCAAAGCCCGACATAGATGTGCACACATGTTTTGGTGTCGGGACATCAAAACACCTTGACTCCATTGTTGTAGGAAATCACAAGGAGTTAAAAGGAATAAATACATTTCCACAAATTTCATTGATTTCTCCATAATCATATAACATAAGTCTACATTTGTCGACATATATTTCTTCTCCAAATTGCTAAAACCTTTTGGGCCCTGAACCAAAATCCATGGTAGAGTGCCTCTTGTACTCATATTGGTTCACATAAAAGGAAGCAAGTAATGAAGAATAGCACTCGCTCATCAAAGAGTGGTATTTACCACAATAATACCTACTCCTCATAAGTATCTTCCATATGAAATACTAAAAACTTCTCATTCATAGACAAAGTCAATGAGGTGGTGAGAAAGCGAGGCTTGTAGCAAAAGGGTTCACGCAGAGACCCGACATCGATTACGATGTAACATACCTTCTTGGTATGAGTGGAATTATGTTTTGATAATAAATACCATTGGTAGTACAAATAATATTATCCATGCAGTTAATGGATGCCGTGACTACATACTCATATGAGTCACTCATTTCGGAAATCTATATTAAAGTTCCTAAAGGGCTTCATTTCCAAATCCAAAAACAAAACGCAACATGTATTGTGTAAGACTTCATAAGTCGCTCTATGACTATAAATAGTCGTGAATCATATGGTACTACCGACTAGACGAGTTCCTTCTTCAGAGGATTACACAAAGGATGATGATTGTTTATGTGTTAATAAAGGAATACCAAAATTTTATTTCCTTAGATCACCTCAGTGTATATGATGATTTCATCATCAATGTCTCTACAAGACCTAAACATACATAAAATCATCTCAAGAAGGAAAATTTGGATTCAACCAAATTTAGCTTAAGTTTACAACTTGAGCATTCTCTCAAGAATGCATATCAGTCTACATATATCCAAACATATACGAGAAGTTCAATTTGGATATATCGTATCAACAAAAGACATGTATGGTCATACTACCTTTGATAAGGTACAAACCATTCTTACCTAGGGGTGATAATGAAGTGATACTAGGACCTGAAGTTCTATATCTCACTAATGCCAAAGCACTCATATACTTGCAAACTACGTCAGGCCTGACACTATATTTGCTATCTTTATTCGGAGTGCAACCTCAAACAAAAGGTATATGGTTGATATAAGTACTATCATCTTATATCTGAAGATTACAGTAAATCTTGAATATTTCCATCAGGAAATAGAATATATGACCATGATATGATGTAATGATATTGGCTCTTTATTTGATCCCAACGACGCCATATCAATGACTGAATTTGCTGGAATAGCCTTCACATGGAAGTCATATAAATGGATTTTAATGGTTATTTCCACTTATCATTCTGACATAATTGCTTTATCCTAAAGCATTACAAAAATATGTATGGCTTGGCAGAATGATTAACCACACTCAAAATCGTGTGGTTGGGATTCATCAGAATCACATAACTTGATTTATCAAGATACTTCCACTTGTGTTACTCAATACCTATAGGTTATATGAAGAGCAATATCATAAATCACATTGCTCAGAAATTACTTATCCTCATGGATTATAGAAAGTTGAGAAAATAATTTGCAAACAAAATATTGTGATAATCCAACAGATTATACACAATCTCATGTTCATGTCAATGGCATTGGTATGAGACATCCTTCATATTTGCAAAGTTCAGGGGGAGTAATCTCCGAGACTATAACCTATTAACAATCATCAGATTGCATATATTGTACTCTTTTTTCCTTGATGAGTTTTTCCATAATGGTTTCTCATAAAAGGTTTTTAACGAGATAATATAAACACAAGTGTCTTTATATGCCATATCATTTTTTCCTTGTATTTTTTCCACTGGGTTTTAAAGGAGTTTCCAATGGCATGTACGATTGCACTCTTTTCCCTTATGAGTTTTCTCTCAAGTTTCTCATAATGGTTTTTAGTGAGGCAATATCTTCTCAAAGATCATATGTCATACTTTCTATTTTCCCTATCGGGGTTTTTAAAGGAAGTACTCAAGACATATTAATTGTTCTCTAAACTTATCAATGAGTTTTCTCCTTCTTCAAAGGTTTTCTCATATGAGTTATCAAGAGACAATGATCATCATATGTTGCATTATTTTCTCCTTATTTTACCCATTGGGTTTGAAGGAGTTTTAGCAACATATCTACTCTATTCTCCTCATATTTTTCCCACAGGGTTTTTGGGGGAGACTCTCAAGATTATCTGGAAGATTTCTCAAGATGGAAGATCTATATGCAAGAAGATTTCAACGATGAAACATTCAAGGAGCGTTGTTGTACAAGGGGGAGTGTTAGAAATTAATTAGTAGATTAATTAGCCAAGGGATGTGTCCAACTCCGAACAGTCATGTCTCCTCTCTCTCTCTATTGCCAACAGGCACCTCTTCTGGAGGGATGCCTCCGAACAGACACCTCTTCTTCGCACATGTTTCAGATGTATATATACTTGAGAATCAATAGAAACAGGACTGATCGTCCATTCACTTTCATTCAATCTCGTTTTACTCTAACAGATACCATCAGTGTGCCGAAAAAAATGACACCATCAGCGAGAAATACACTCAACAGCTCATCAAGTTGACTAAAGCAGGGTATTTTACACCAAGGTATCTTGAAAAATGTTAAAACGTATATAAGCCCCTAAGTTGATTCACAGTAGCAGAAACAAGGACTAGAATGTCCATTTCTCATCTTTTACAGCACGCCGCAGAAAGCTGGACATGAAAAAGATCAGAAAGCACAAAGCAGATAAGAAACTGTCGGGTGAAATAAAAATAAAATCATGCAATCATTGTGCAAGCAAAGAACCCGGAACCAGAAAAAAGGTTTAGCATAAAAGAATGAATGCCACATCCGTCATTGTGCAAACAAAAAGCCAAAAAAGCAGAAAAAAGGAAACATGGTAGACATCACAATAACAATAATAATACACCTAAAGAGCACTGACATATATATCCAGTTCATCAACATACATATATAGCACGTTAAATAAATTGCAATAGCAGTCATCAAATCCAACAGGACTGCCATCATCACTACAAACTTCATGACAATACTACTGCTGCTGCTAATATTCCAACAGTGTCCTAGCTGCAGCATATGTATTTCTCACCCTGAATAAATACAACTTATTTCTTGTGATCCAAATTAATTGTCGCTCAAGTGGAGGTATCTAATACTGAAGCGACAAGTAATTCGGATTGAAAGGAATAATAGTTTTACTGAATTCTCACACACTAGATAGTACTACGTACTACTGCTAATGGTCAAACTAAACAGCCTGGTCCAGTCAAAAAATGTCTGTGCACAAAGAATAATGAAACAAACATCACAAACCACAGGTAGCCAACTGCTAAGAGCTGAAACGTACTCCCTCCAGCTGGTTCACGTGAATTGTGTAGTTTTTCTTGTGCATGGTTCACGTGAATTGTGTAGTTTTTCTTGTGCATGGTTCACGCCCTGCCACCACATAGGTTCGACGAACCTATCGGCTGTCAAAGCATGATGCATATGCACGTGCAAAAATCCAATGAGATGCATGCACCACTACAGGTACTCCCTTTCGTAGTTTGTTTGGTCCATGTGCATGCATGTGTTTACACGTTAGCCAGAATTTTGTTGGATCCTGAACGATTTTGGTGTTTCTCACGAGCGCATGGAGTGCGTGGAGTCGCTCGCCGAACGGCCACGTTTGGATCTACAGAGTACTACTACTACGTAGGGGCGGACCCCGGGGAAAATAACATGTTTTTTTTTTTGCGGAAAGAAAATAACATGAGTTACCATACCAAGCATCACGTGATATTTTCATACATGTTTCAGAACTCAAATTTCTGCGTTTTAATTTTTGTTTGAAAAACGAGTGTTCACACGACATGTCCACTAACCCTAAAAATTCAGATCCAAAACCGATCGAAACACATTGAGAAATAAAAAAAGACAAATTCTGCATGAATAGTGTCACAAAAGACAAAAGCAAATATGACACTATTTACATGTGGATTCGCGCGGTGAGCGTGGTGAAGGTGCTCATGACGGATCTGGCGCTCGGCCTGTGCTTGCCGACGGCAAGGAACGGCTCGGGCGCACGGTTGTGTCGAGGGGCCGGTGTGGCCGTTGGTCTTTTTCCGGTTGGTGGCAACAAGGAGCAACGGTGCAAAAGGGCCCACACAACACAATTTTGATGTGTTGGGCGCACGGCTGCACAAGGGGCTCAGGAGCCGTGGTTCTGGCATTGAGCGAGGGCCCAGCTAGACACGCTTCTTGGTCCGGCAGCTTGTGGAGGGCTCCCTCGACCACTCTGCATCAAGGTCTGGCACGATGGTGGCTCTAGGCAGCGACAGACGAGGCATGCCATCCTGGTGCGGGGTTGGGGATGCAAGATTTGACCGCCATGGTGCTTGATGCTTGGAGGTGCAATGAGGGAAGGTGGGTTGACAGAGTGACTGTCGACCAGAGGATTTCAAGGGTGGGGTGGCCATGGATGGAGCGTGTGACGACGGCGTCCGTGGACACTGTAACCTTCATGAAGGCATCAACGGGATGCTCTCTCTTCCTCTGCGAGGGACAACTCCGGGGGAAACTCCAGACACGAGGGTCGGTTGTTGGCGGCATGCTGATCAATGTAATGGAGACCAAAGCTCTGATACCACTTATAGGATCGAAAGTATGTCTAGAGAGGGGTGATTACACTACTTGACAAGATAAAAACTTAGATTTTTCCTAATTTGTAGTGTGGGCCAGTTTTAGCAACTATGGCTAGTCAAGTACACCCTGCACATGCATATCTAAGAGTATTGCAGCGGAAAGTAAACATGCAAGTGTAAATAGAGGGTAAGGTAGGGAGATCAAACACAAAGCTTGACATGGTGATTTTTGGCATCGTTCCGATAGGTGGCGCTACCGTACGTCCATATTAATGGAGACTTCACCCACGGAGGGTAACGGCTGCGAGAGTCCACGGAGGGCTCCACCCACAAGGGGTCCACGAAGAAACGGCCTGTCTATTCCACCACGGCTTCCGTCCACACAGGAGTAGCCCCACTCACCGTATATCTTCACAAAGTAGGCGATCTCCTTGCCCGTACAAACTTCTTGGTTCAACTCCACAACATGAAGTAGGAGGCTCCCAAGCGACACCTAACCAATCTAGGAGGCACCACACTCCAAAATATAATAGGTGTGGTAGAAGGATGAACTCCTTGCTCTTGTGCTTCTAAAGATAGTCTCATCAACACTCAATCACTATCTCTCAGATTTGGCAGGGGTAGGAGAGATTAATCTTGTGGAAAGCAACTTGGGGAGGCTAGAAATCAAGGTTCAAATGGTAGGATTATAATCTCTTGATCTCAACACGTGAGTGGATGGCTCTCTCTCAAAAAAATGGATCTGACAAGTGTAAGTGTGTTATTAGTGCTTCCTATACGAATGAGAGGTAGGTGGAGGGATTTATATCGGCATCTCCCAAAATCCAACCGTTACACCATTGATGGCAAACTCAGTGAAACCGAAATGTTAATCTCGGTGGTACCGAGTGCACTAAATGTGGCAACTTTGAATTCTCGGTGAGACCGATATATGAATCTCGGTGGTACCGATACGATGACCTAGACTGATTTCCAAACTCAGTGAGATCGACTTCAAACTCAGAATTTCCGAAACTTGAAATTAGCTTAACCGAAAGTTGGTCACCCAATCTCGGTGACATCGATAGGAATGTTGGTTGTACCGAGATGGTGGGATTGGCATAGGGTCTGTCTAAGTGTAAAATCGGTATAACCGAGTGAGAAATGTTGGCGGCATCGATTTTCCATATTTTACTTGGGACATATATATATTGTGGGAAAGTGGCTGAGTATTTTTGGTGGCCATCTCTAAGAACTTGAGCAACCAATTCATCATAATACCTCATCACATTCTAATAGTATTGGCTTTCCTATAGACTCAAATGTGATTTCTCACAAAGTATAAAATGAAGAGTCTTCTTGGTTGAAGCTTTAGCCAATCCTATTACTTCTTTTCATCAAAGACGCATCTCCATACAATCCTATAGCAGAAGCATCTTTGAACTTTTTTAAAATGTACTTGAATAAAGTCATTAGTCCAATGATGCATATGTTAAGATTAATTATCAAAACCACCTTAGATAGTAATTGTGCTTTCAGTTTTGTTCTTTCAAAAAGAGGATTACCCTACCCTCTGCATCATAGAATGTACACATACTTATTGTTAAACGTGAATGAAGTTAAGTTACCGAGTTACAGATGTTGAAACAAATAAAAAGAAATACACGACCACTACTGGACGAACCCGCGGTTACATAGTTCATCCACATAAGTTACAAGTGGTTCACCAGCCAAACTGATTGAATAAACCCTGCACAATTGATTCAAGCCGCGTGTAGCCAGAGGCCATAAATATTAGATGTCCACATGCTACATTGATGACCGGACATTGATCAAAGCCGTAGACATGTGGATAACATGCAAGTAGTTTGGAATATATGAACTGTTAAAATGCAGTCATTCCCGTAATTCCATATTGCTCAGAGAATGACACAAACTCTCATGTGGTTTTGACCCTTCAACTTGTGATGTATACTGCCCAACTAGTTTTCAAACAAATATGAAACTGTTAAAAACTGATGCACCTTATATTGTGAAATGGAGGGAGCATATCTATTGTTGGGACAAACCCGGAGCAATCCTCCTCGGCGACACACGTCGAGCAGCCTCCCGGCGACACAAACGTCGGACGAAGGTAGACAAAAGTGACACCATGATTTTTTCAACGACGAACGCCGCGGCGCACGAACGCATGTATCCCGACTTTATTTCTCACAGCGATTCGAACACGTACGTTGAGATACATACGCACATACGCAGCACAACCCAGAAGTACTGTCGCGTCGACCGGGCGCAGACCACAGTCCCGACGAAGATTACATCTTTCTTAGAGCAACTCTAGCAGACCCCGCATCCGTCCGGCCCGCAAAGCGTGTTTGCAGTTCGCGGAAAAACGTCTTTGCGGGCCGGCGCGCACGGCCGCGGATGCAGATCCTACATAACGGCCCCGTAAAAAAGCATATTCGTGAAATATGCTTTTTCAGACCCCGTGTGGGCTGAAATGTCCCTCCCACCAACCGCTTCCGTTTATATGCAGGGCACCGCAACGGCGAGGGGGAAACCCGCGTTGGGGCCGTGATTTTGCCGCGCCCCGCAAAAATATTTGCGGGCCGGGGCGGAATGCGGGGTCTGATCGGGCAGGTTTTTCCGCCCCGGCCCGCATTTTGACAGTTATTTTTCGGATCGGGACGGGATACGGGGTCTGCTAGAATTTCTCTTAAGCCCCTCGCTCGTGCAAAACAATAATATTTTCTCCGTACCTAAATAACTATAGTTGATGAAAACTAATCTAGTTATCTTTAACTACAATTGTTTAGACATAGAGGGAATGGTATGTCTATAGAAACTCCTTTTGACTCCCATGCATGCATGAGAGATGTACCCGTGATGTTTGTTTGGAACGCGGAGAGAGATACGCACGTACGAGCATTGTTTCCCCGAGGATCACATGGAAGCAGTCTACTGTCGACTTGCAAATAGAAAGATGCCTCACGCAACCAACAACCAGCATCGTCTGTCTAGTACAGTTACAGTAGTGTACTAGGCTAGCACGGGCAGGCACGTTTTTTCTGTGGGTGCGATCACCTCCTTGTCTCCTCGTCGTATATATAATCTCCATCAGCCGGCGGCTACTTCACCTCACGGAAATCCTCCGACTCCGACGCAGCAACTCCGCTCTGCTGGACACTTCGGCCGGTAAGGAAGCACTAGTACTAGCTTGTTGTTCTAGTACAATTCTGTTCTTCCATCAGTCCGGTCCACTCAATTCATTCGTTCGACAATGTACAATCTTCCTCGTCGTCCTCGTAGAGTATATATCTCTTGTTTTCCAGTGTGCAACGAATATAATTTCTTTATATGGAACTTGTATTACCATGTACCGTTTGCTATGATACTGCCAACATAATTCTTTTTTAACAGTCCACGTTTTTCAGGCGTTTCACTACATTTAAACACGCAGAATGCCTCGAGAGCGAGCTTCTTCTGTCTCAACCCACAAGAAGCCTAAAGTTGATGCGGCAGTCGTTTCTGATAAAGATAATGTCAGCCAGAGGAGGAGCGCATATTTGTTGCTGGGGTTGTTTATAGTTTTCTTTCACGGGTCCTGGTCAGTTTACCGTATGCAGTTTGCAAATCTTCCTTTGCCCCTTAATGCTGAGCAGGCTGGTAAGCGGGGGTTCTCAGAGGCTTCTGCCCTTGAGCATGTGAAGTACTTGACAGGCCTGGGTCCTCATCCAGTTGGTTCAGATTCCCTTGATCTTGCTGTGAAGGTTGTCCTTTCAAGCTACCTTGCTTTCACATTTTCAAAAGTTTTTACTTACAATTTTAGTCTTTGGACCAATTATAAAATTTATATTAATTTTGTTATGCATTGGTATATTCCGCAAAAAGTTTACTTGATACGCTGTGATTTTGCAAATAATTAGGGACTAGGTATTTTTTTCGCAAACGAAGCCTCAAATGTGGTTGTTTTTTGCAATTAACTCGTGATATATACTTTCCTATTAATAAGGTGGAACTAGCTGTTATCTGTTGAATTGTTGATGCTAATTGTAGTGTTTAGGCATAAGAACTAGAAAAGGGAGTAAGTGGAGAAAAAATATAAGTTAAAGTGAGGAGCCAACTAATTATTTCTTGCTCTTATCTTTAACTTTAACTTTTACCTTTTTCCCATCAGGACGTGGGATATTTTTTGTTGGGACTTATAATTTCTCTACTGTATCTATTTTTAGTTGCACTATCCATCTTGACATTTCCATGCAATAGTATGTATATGCAGAAGCAGAGAAAATAAAGAAGACAGCTCACCCGGACGTTGATGTTCAATTGGAGCTATTCCACACAGACATTGGTGCAAATCGTTTAACCGGGGGCCTTTTCAAGGGAAAAACAATCTTGTATGCAGACCTTAAGCACGTGATTCTCAGATTTGTTCCAAAGTATTTACCGGAAGCTGAGGAAAATTTGATTCTTGTCTCTTCTCATATTGACACAGTTTTCACAACGTAAGGCTCTGTTTTCTCCCTTACTAGGCAGGCTTGCTTCTGCTTTGCATTATGTAATGTAAACTATATGCTTAATCATCAAAACGTCAATTATGAAGAGTTTCCGCATGCTTTTTGACACAAACTTGGTTAATCATATATTAATTTTGTACAATGTACTAATATGCAACAATCCGACTTGGGTACGACATTATGAGCCTTCAACTGAGGAAGGGTGAGTGTTGAGAGTGAAGTAAAGGAAATGTATGCGAAACAAATGACATTAGACAAATATATGGGCTCAGTCGTGCATTGTTCTTTAAGTATAAGCTGGATATATCGAGATCTCAAATTTTCTAAAGATAACTTGACAACACATGAATGTTGAACAAGAATATAGCTTTGAAGGCGTGTTTCGGAGGAACAATTCTATTGTTGATGATTTTTACAAGTAATTCAGACAGGTATTCAGACTGTTCAAGTGTATATCTAATGTTATTAGGATGTAATTTAGCGACAAACTAATGCTTATTTATTGCAAATACATGTATTGTGGCAGACCAACTATTGTAACAATTTTAATATTTTTTCGCTACCGCATTGTAATTTTTTTAGAGAAAAATGAATCTAATTTCTATTCTTTTTCAGGGGAGGTGCTGGAGATTGCAGTTCATGTGTAGGAGTCATGCTAGAGCTTGCACGGGGAGTGAGTCAGTGGGCTCATGGGTTTAAGAGTGGTGTCCTATTTCTATTCAACTCAGGGGAAGAAGAGGGTCTTGTCGGGGCCCATAGTTTTATAACTCAGGTCGCTATTTTCATAGGTCACACATATATCATGTCGAGCTGTTACATAGGTCATTGTCATTATGCTCCATAATGTAATTTACTAATATTTGTGCAGCACCACTGGAGAAACTCGGTACGTTTTGCTATTGATTTGGAAGCTATGGGTATCGGTGGGAAATCCACACTTTTTCAGGTTGGGCTCACATCTTGTTTTCACACAAATTATGCTTGCATTTATAATTGTAACAATCATGTAGCTTTTTCTTATTTTAGATTATGTCTAATGCTAGTAAATAAGGTTTCTAAACATTTTACACAAACCATGAGTTACTTGGTGCTAATGCATCAGATTTTTTTCTTCGTATCTTCAATTGATGTGGACTGTTCAAGTTGTTATCATTTATCAAAGCATTAGTTCTGAACCTTTTCAGCATAGCTTACTATTTTTGTTCACACAACAGGGTACTCACCAATGGGCTTTGGAGAGCTTTGCCGCTGTTGCGAAATACCCTTCTGCTCAGATAGCTATACAGGTAAAAGGAAGAACATATTGGCGTAGGATTTGAATTCTAAACCTTAGAAAGAATAGTTTGAACATTTCTAATTGATTCTCAAGTTTGTTGTCTTAGAAAGAACAGCTTGCACTTTCCATAGAGGTTCATTTACCCTGTCAAATGCAGATCTAGCCGTAGAAGTTTGAGTGATCTTCCTGTTCTAAAATATTGGGTAAAAAGTAAAACTATATTGTGGTTTGTAGCATCGAACATTGGATTATAGCAAATAACAATGGCAATTTTGTCATGTTTCGAAGAACTCTGCAATCAGCTCAGAGAAAAATGGAATGATTTTTATCCACTGTCGTTCAATTTTAGTGTGTCTTTATAGCTTGAACATACTATATAACCCAAATTTGTAATTACAGGATATTTTCAATTCTGGAGCAATAAATTCTGCTACAGATTTCCAAATATATCTTGAGGTTGCTGGTCTTCCTGGCCTTGATTTTGCATATACAGATATGACATCCGTGTATCACACAAAGGTTTGCTTTCATGACTTTATATTTATGTATACACAATTCCATCTATTGTGCATTAGGTTGTAGAAGTTACTTTGCTCTGTTTTGGGTACTATTTTGATTTTTTTTAGTTGTTTTCTCGTAATGATGCTCTGTCGGAAACATATCGATTATGCACAACCTTTTCATGTGGAACACTTTTCTAGATTCGTTACAGTTTAAGCAACTTAGTACATATTTCTTTCCTTAAGCACACATAAAAATATGTGTCTGTGTATTAAGAAGAGGATGCCAAGAAGGCACAAAGTACAGCTTGGCCAACGGCCAACAAAAGGAAACTGATGCACAGAAACAGAGCAAAATAAACAAAATGAAAAAGAAAAATAACTAAGCTAGGTCATGTCAGGTTAGTACTTTATTAGATAGTAATGACAAAGATTTACCTTATATATTCTATTTTTTCTATAAACAGATTTGATTGCTACGTACATATATAAAGCAAAATTTCTGAAAAAAAAATGTTCCAGACCCTCAGCCCATTCAAATTCAGGAACCGTATTTGTTATTAATATAAATAACAAATATATTTGTATCAGCCACTCAGTGGAAGAATCTACTGGTTACTTTCATGTTCGATCTAGAGATTATGGACCTTGAGATTAATCTATGGTGTTGGCATTCATATCAACCTTTCCAAACAAAAAGGAATATAGCGAGTATACATGTACTCCGAACCAAAAGTATCTATTTGATATAAATAGGTTACAAGGTGAACACAACACATCTGAACTTCACTACTTGAGGATCCACCTGATTGTTCACGGCTCCTCGTGGAGCATGAATGTGTGATCTCTAATTCCAAAATGTACTATATATACATGCATTTGTTCCCTACTGTGAATTGATTAAAATAATTTCACTGCCATGTGATTGCAAATTTATTATGTCTTTCCAATAGAAATTACAATGAGGTGATAGTTGTAGACGTAAATACAACTTCCGTTGATATTGGGAGTTTAATTGAAGGTCAAAAGAATATGTGGTGGCAGCTTCAATCTATTTATTTTGGTGCCAAGCATTTTTTGTTCCTTACTCATGAGATTTTATTGTTGTCTTTTATGTAGAATGACAAAATGGAGCATTTGAAACCTGGATCCCTTCAGCATAATGGAGAAAATATGCTTGCCTTCCTAGTACATGCTGCTTCATCACAAAAATTTATGGAAGATGCACACCAGGCAAAGCAAGAGAGCATAGAGCAGAAGAAAGCTATCTTCTTTGACATTCTGGTATAACGACTAGAACATTTTTGTTATCAAATATTACGATTATACCATGCAATATCCGGCTTTTCCTTAAGTTAAGCAAGCACACGTATATATTTCAATTTTAATAAGTCCCCGTGGGATATTTTTTATCACTACTATATGTCTTCATATGCTAATTTTTCACATAATGAAGGACCATAAAATTCCACAAAACTTTATAATTTAGAATTGTGAAGTCATGTAATAATCTAGGAAACAGTAAGACCAACAAATGATTTGTAAATTATTGATTATCATAAATTTGTTGTGAAACTAATATGCATTCTTTGGAGCAAAGTCTTTGTGAATTGTGATATTCCTGCAAAGATAATTTCACTGGATGGCAAGATAAAATAGGAGCATGGGTATAACTAGAGCAAAGAATAGAAAATAAATGCTTCATATTTGGTCTTAACAGAAATAACACTATATTTACATCATATATTACTTGGAGGAATGACATGGTTCTTTGATTTTGTCTGTTTAGAGCAATGGAATAGAGTCATCTATTATTTTTGCCTGGCATCCCCCCATTCCTAACCTCCTTTTGACTTCATGATTATCGAAGCACCATGGTTATGTGTGACTATGTCATACCATGACTCAAACTAAATATCAGAATTAGGTTTGAAGTAGGTGTTCAGATGTGTTGGTGGGATCTGGCAAAATAGACAACATATTTGTTCGCCTGATGATTTAGTTAGCATGATTTTTAATATTCAACTGAATATTACTTTGTTTCACCTTCTCACTTGTATGTTATTACTTTTGCAGGGAAAGTACATGGTGGTCTATCCACAACGACTAGCAACCATGTTTCACAACTCAATAATATTCCAATCACTTCTAATATTGGGAACATTACTGCTTATGGGCAGATGCTCTACGCTTGTGTCCTTCGGAATATCATGTTTGAGCATTATTTTGACGTTGATATTTTCGATCTTCTTACCAGTTGTGGTTGCATTTGCCCTGCCACATATTTGTCCCTTTCCTATCTCATTTGTTGCAAATCCATGGTTAGTTATTGGCTTATTTGGTTCACCTGCATTACTTGGGGCATTCATTGGCCAACACATTGGATTTATTCTCCTCAAGAAGCAAATTAAACACGTGTATTCAAGAACAAAGCCTGGTCTAACTGGTAATAAGATGGATTATATTGTTGGTCTAGAAGCTGAGAGGTGGATTTTCAAATCTGGTTTTCTCCAATGGCTCATAGTTTTGATACTCGGAACCTATTTGGAGGTCGGAGCATCCTATATAGCACTCATCTGGCTTGTTTCGCCTGCCTTTGCATGTAAGTTGGGGTCACTATCTGAGATTTAATATGTTGATATTCATCTTGAGTATTGATGGTTGTTGTCTCGTTGCAGATGGCCTTATGGAAGCAAAACTATCTCCTCTAAGGTCATCTAAACATCTTAAGGTTGTTACATTGGTCCTGGCTTTAGCTTTGCCAGTTGTGTCATCTGCTGGTTTGGTTATTCGCATGGTTGATGTGATGATTGGCACTATTGTACGTGCAGATAGGTAAATATCTAGAGTCTGCAACGTTGAAACTTGTTCTCATTTTCCTCCTTTGCTATGTCCGTTAGGACATGATTAAGCGTATAACTTAAATGCTATTACTAAAGAGTATTTTGCCAATTAACCTAAGTTAATCGAACTAATTTCAACCTTATTTGCACTTATATGAGCAGGAACCCCGGTGGACTACCAGGCTGGCTTGGAAATGTAGGCGTTGCTGTTGTCATCGCAATAGTCGTGTCCTTTATGTTGGTGTATCTTCTTTCATATGTCCATATTTCAGGTAAATCATATCATGCTTTATATAGCATCACATTTTGCTTCTGTAAATGATTTATCAGTTTCTGTTATCTTATTCATACATAAAATTTGATTTTGCATTATGCAATACCAACGTGTGTTGTCATGACCATTTTGCCATTCAGACATGTATCGAGATACTTTGTTATTCTGGATCAAAATACTTCCAAAATGGTGCTAATTAAATCTACACGCCACCAAAGGTGACCACGAACCCAGACTAAGAAACAACTAAAAAACCAAAAAATGCCAAGTAGCTTCATATAGCCAAGCTAATCACAGGAATGATCATAGGTTTGTTACGACTATGTTTTTTATGGTCAAAAGAACGCTCTGAATCTTGCCGTGTAACATTGTTGTACATCTATCGTTACATCCAATTTTTATATTTCTCCAATATGTACATACATCTGCCTTCTTTTTGACACATTACACATCCCAAATAAGTTGATATCTGATATATGTTTTCTGTAGATGCGAAAAGAGCACTTCTTACTGTATTATGTGCAGTCTTTGGTCTTTCCATTGTACTGGTATCAGGTGGCATTGTTCCAGCATTCACAGAGGATATTTCCCGTACTGTAAATGTAAGCACTGCTGTAACACTGTTCAGTTGTGTTAGTACTCCCTCCGTTACACAATAAAGTGATGTTTTGGATGTCTAAAGTCAAACGATGAAAACTTGCACCACTTATATTGTTTTTAATATCCAGATTGAGAGCTTCAAAATCGTATGCATAAATGTGTCTCAAGAAGTACTTTAAAATCAAAATACTTATAATTTTATTGGTCGTTATAAATATATTGCAATAGAAACTAGTGGTCAAAGTTATAATTTGATGATCGTGTTAATACATGAAACACCACTTTTTCCTGGAACAGAGGGAGTATGAATTTATCTAGACATGTGCTATCCTAATATTTTGGGTCAGTGGTTAACTATTTTGACTCTTCTTATGTTTTCATATGCTTTCCATAATTTTTCGTCATTTTTTATGTCTGTAACCTGATATTTTTTGGACAATTCAACACTCTTTTGCAGATATAAACAAAGAATGCACTCAACAAATATCGAAATATAAGTTATTTCTAGTAGGTAGCTAGTTTCTTAAAAGAAAGAATTGGAAGTAAATGCTTACCCCTTCCGATCGAAATATAAGTTGTTGTAGTTTAGAATTAAGGGGGTGTAAGAAATGTCTTTCATGTCACTCAAACATTCCCACAAACAAATTGATTATATTACATTGCCATTACCTTCTAGTATCAATTATGTACTTAGAAATGCCAATTATTGATTAAGGGCATAATAGGAAGAAATCATGAAACAAACTAAATTATCTCAAAATTGTAGGTATTTAAATTTTCATATTCAACATAACAACTTATATTTGCAAGTCATTTCTAGAATAGTGCAAGTAACATGATTCACTGGCCTTCTGATGTATCTTGTGCCTAACTTGTTTGCCTCGAATTGTGAGAATGTTTCCTATTATTTGCATTAAGAAGCTCCTACTAGAAATGATACGTATTAGACGATAATTGTTTCACTTCTTCCTCAGGTTGTGCATGTTGTTGATACTACGAGAATGAATGATGGAAGCACGGAACCATTATCCTATGTATCCTTGTTTTCGCACACACCTGGAAAGTTGACACAGGAATTGACGGACCTTACAGGGGAAGAATTTTCTTGCGGAAGGAATATGACAATTGATTTTGCGACATTTACCATGATGTATGGCTGTAGGAGTTACAAACAGAGCAATATTGGGTGGAGCCAACCAGAAGTTCCTGTGCTCCATGTTGAAAGTGATTCTGCTACTGATGATGCACGTAGAACAGTAGTGTCAGTTGATACTAAGTCATCTACTCGTTGGTCGTTGGCAATCAATAAACAGGAAATTAGCGACTTCACTGTTCATGGTGAGCTACAATTAAACAGATTGATAAATTTAGGTGGACTAGGTAGTTATTATTTGCCATCTTATTAACCTTTCCATATCTTATTTTACTCAGTGGATTCAAATAACTTGGTTGAGCTGGGTGGTAAGAGCAAGGTCGATGGATGGCATACAGTCCGCTTTGCAGGTGGCAAGAGCTCACCAACAAAATTCAAGTTAACCCTTTTCTGGTCAAGTAATGCAACACATGCATCTGCAGAAGAAGCTAAATCAGAAGACCTTTCTCCCTTGGTGAAACTAAGAACGGATGTGAATAGAGTTACACCAATGGTTGCGATGGTTCTTGAGAAGCTTCCTGGTTGGTGTACACCTTTTGGCAAGTCCACGTCTCCCTACACACTGGCTTTCTTGACTGCTCTTCCTATT
Source organism: Hordeum vulgare subsp. vulgare (assembly GCF_904849725.1). Classification (NCBI taxonomy): domain Eukaryota; kingdom Viridiplantae; phylum Streptophyta; class Magnoliopsida; order Poales; family Poaceae; genus Hordeum; species Hordeum vulgare. The sequence goes on from NC_058524.1 coordinate 616,097,744, forward strand.
GATATTTAGGCAAAATACATTGTTCGATCCCCCAAGTTTTAGTTGTTTGATGTCACAAATAAAACTTCAGGTCGAGTACTGGTTGTAATAAAGACTATGGAAAATTGAATGCAGGGATATATTTGAGACATTCTGCATTGTCCATTTGCTATTGACTATTCCAATCCAAACTTCAGAAAAATGTCAATTTGTTCATGGTACGTGTAGAGATACTAAAGTGATTATTCCATACTAGGGGTTTTCCAGGTCATGCAAACACATACACACACACATGTGAGTTCAGATGCGCTTGACACAAAGTTGAGTCGAGTAACCAACACTTCCTAGGGTGGAAGACTAGGTAGAGCACTACTACACTTTAGTACATTGATGATGATGATGTTTTGAAGTACAGTATTCGTTATCACCACAACTCAGAACCACGCCAACACTCTACACGGTTTTCGTTTAATGGGAGACATCAGTTTGTATCTGGGGTGACGCTGGAAGCCACCCCACTACCACCTAGAAAGCTCTCCATCGCCGCTCCAACCCTACCGCCGTCATTGGGGGAGGCCATCAGTGCTAACGGCGGCGACGGCTCCCCTTCCCATCCTCTTCCCTCGCCTCCCCATCTCCTATGGTTGGCTTCCACCTCGCCAATCTAGACCGCACACGTTGGATCCGCCTCTATTGTGGTGTTGACTTGGTGTCTGGCATCGGGCCTACAGCGTTGAGCGCCTAGGAGGGCCCCGACAGTTGACCGTATCTCGCAATGGTGTCGAACCTACCCGACTCCACCTCCATGCATGGTGCAGCCATCAGCCATGTGACGTAGGCTCGTCCCGAAAGTGAATCAGGTTGGATCATCTAGATCCGTGCAGAGCAAGAGGTCATGACCACCTGCCTCCGTAAACAAATCGGCAAAGATCAACACCTTCATTTGTAGTGAACAACGGAGCATGGGTCCTTCCCATGACAACGCCACGCCGACAGTGGTCGCTAAAGGCTGGCGGTACGAAGGGTTGTGGCGATGCATAGGATTCAATCAACGAAAGTGCCATGAGATGCAACCTATGGACCTTGACTTAACGCAGATGGTATGATTGTGCATCAGCGGCGGAGGGATGTCTGGCCCAACACATGTAGCTATGGTGATCTGGGAAAAATGGTGGCAAAAATAAATTAACTTTGATTTGGTGGTGCTTCTCAACTACCTGGTATCGAGTTCCGAGGTAAAAATCTTAGGTCTGACCCGTGATGATTATACTTGGTTATGGCAATGGTTTTGCATTGTTACCTTGTTTAAGCATTGCTCAGATATGCTCGGAGTTTTTCTTCAGGGTTAAAACCTAGAATCGGGCCTTTGGTGATGGATCCAGTGAGGACTGCGCTTGAGTGTCTTCTCCTTTCTAAAGGCATTATTGTTGTTGAACAACCTCATTGTCTTTATGGTGTGAAGAAATCGTTGATGTAGTGTGTGGATCTCTCTTTTGATCGCTTCGTTTTTTTCCTTGCTTGGCAATAGCTTTGCTTTTGTATGACTTTGTTATTTGCCGACATGTTTATTTCTGTGTGTGTGTGGTGTTGGTCGTATGCATTGTAGCTATGCAGAATCCTAATGTGGACTCGTTGTGTTTGTATCTCCTTCATGCCTTATTTTATGTTAATGAAACCATTCTCTGTTGAAAAATAAATAGGCTGCTCGAATTTTACTACTTAGTTGGTATTGTCAGTTGACCGGTCTTACCATACGGCAAACACACACTACTACCGTCTCCTCTTCCACCAAAGATTCCCTCGCTTTTTTTTGGCATTTCACCATTAGGCCAGATTAATACAAGATCCACTTGGTTCAGGATGTTTATGCCCGTCACTGCTTCTAAATATCAGTTGTGATGTGCCCATGGTAAATCTTCTAATGGAACTCGCTTCTCTATTTAGGTACCAATGATGAGCATTTCCGTAGGCCGTGGCTAAGACGGAGAGGAAAACGAGAGAAACTAATGTAAATTTGCTAACTAGAACCATTGCATGTAATGAATTGACCACTGCATGTCATACTAGTTAGTCTCAATTCATTAAAAACATACACATCACGGGTCTTTTATGGGTTGATTTTTTTATTCGTGTCAAAAAAAGAAAAAAGAAAGAAGGTAAAAGTTAATACACCGCGTCTAAGTGTTTTAAGATTATTTGACTTTTGTAAAAGGACTTATAAACTGAAACGGAAGAAGTAATATTTTATTAACATATGACTCATCTTTTATTCTCGTTAAGTTTTCTGAAACCCGTATTATAGACGGCCGTAAGTCCTAATCAGCTTACATAAACTTAATTATATCAGCTTACATAAACTTAATTATATCAGCTTACATAAACTTGGTTTAACAATCGTCTCTCAACAACTTTCGTATGCAAACACGTGGGTGAAACGTGAGTCCCAACACGGAGGATGACGCTGTTGTCGCTGAGCAAACGTGAGTCCTGGCGGAGTATGAAAGCGTGGCGGGGACAGCTCAACGAGGAGATAAGGTTTGCCACCGTCGTCCTTGTCTATCTATCTTGGTCGCCATCACGTGGGCTGCTAGTACCCTTCACTTCACGTGCCACCTAAAAGCTTGAAAGAAGCAAGCCAGTGGCCAATTCCCGGTAAGGTAAGCTACCTTCAGCAGTGTCCATGGATGAGTGGTTCATAAGCTTGTGTTTCATAGCCATCTCAACGACCACGGTGCTGGCCTTTTGGTTCATCAAGCTCTCCGTTGACGAGGCCGGCCTCAGGAAGAAGCGGCTGCCTCCCGGGCCATGGACTCTCCCGATCATCGGCAGCCTTCACCACGTCGCCAGCGTCCTCCCGCATCGCACGCTCATGCAGCTGTCTCGCCGGCACGGGCCGCTGATGCTCCTTAGGCTAGGCCAAGTCTCCACCGTGGTGGTGTCCAGCGCCGAGGCCGCGGCGCTGGTCATGAAGACCAACGACCCTGTGTTCGCGGACCGGCCGCGCGGCGTGACGCTGCACATCGCCAGCTCCGGCGGCAAGGACATGGTGTTCGCCCCATATGGCGACCACTGGCGGCAGATGCGCAAGATCTGCATTGTACACCTCCTCGGCTCCGCGCAGGTGAGTCGCATGGAGGGCATCAGGGCTGAGGAGGTGGGCGGCCTCCTCCGCGACATCGTGGCCGCCGCCTCCGCCGGCGCCACCATCAACGTCAGCGAGAAGGTGATGGCGCTCAGCAACGACATCGTGACCAGGGCGGTTTTCGGCGGCAAGTTCGCACGTCAGCGCGAGTTCCTCCGGGAGATGGACAAGGTGTTCAAGCTAATGAGCGGCTTCTGCCTGGTCGACATGTTCCCGTCGTCGAGGTTGGTACGGTGGCTGAGCAATGGCGAGCGCCACATGAGGAGATGCCATGGCCTCATCCATCGCATCATTGCTGAGGTCGTCGAAAATCGCAAGGCCGCGCATGCTTCTGCCACGGGCGGTTCCATTCCAGGGAATGAGGACCTGTTGGACGTGCTGCTCAGGCTCCAGCAGGAGGACTCTTTGGAATTTCCTCTCACCACGGAGACAATGGGGGCCGTCTTGTTTGTGAGTATTTCCCTCAGCCTCAAGTATTTGTTTGAATATGAAGATGATACATGCAAGCACAAATACGCTGTCAGGATCTAGTCAAGATATTGAAGATGATACATGACCAAACTATTATGAAAATTTAAGAGCGCCTTACCTTCCTCCAAAGTTCTCAACAACCAGAAGTATGCAACAACAATAATCAACATCAATCAACTCATAATTCCTAGACAACGACAAGGTTATCCTAAAATGAAGAGCCTCTAGAAAGGGAAACTATGGTCTTGTTTGGGACTGATCTACTTTATAAAATTCAGTTTCGTTCTATCAAATTTACTTTGAAACAGTTTTATACATAAGTTGTAACTTTTTTAGACAGAGTTTGGCTTTTATCTAACTCCAACTCTAAGAATAAAAAAAATGATGCAAATGATACATCTGATTGGATGAGTTGGAGAAACAAGGGGTATTCATTTACTGATGGCAGTTGTGGATAATTTCTTTCTAACTTTAGCTTTTTTGTTTTCTTGAAGCACATTTTAGAAAGCTTCACAAAAAACATGAAGTTCTGTCCCTGATTCTATTAATTTTTTTACAAAGCGGTGTGTCATGAAGCTATCTCGTTTGAGTTATGTTTTTTTATAAAAAAGCTGAATTTTAAAAAGTGAAGTAGCCCAAACAGGCGCTATGTTGTTGCCAAGTTGTGGCGGAGGGTCGCGTAAACCAAATAATCGGCCGTGATACAGAAAGGAATCAGGCAGTTGAATGGTCATGCAAATATACTGGTCATGGCCGATCCTTCCTTACAAGCTTTCTCTTTGGATTTGACATGTAGTTGACCCATCAGCAGCAAACAGTCCATGATTTCGGCTTTTGGGTCTGGCTCCGCCACTGTCGCCAAGGTACGACGGGATACCCACTATCGGTTTCATGAATTATTTGACTTGGCGGGCAAGCTTGAGTTGGTGGTGTAAATTACCAGCATGAAGCTAGTTGAGTTGACCCGGCACAAAGTTGTTTGTCAAAAATGTATTATGTACCTCATCAGATATGCTTGGTTAACACACCACGGCTTTAGAATGTTCACGCACTTCAAAAAGAGATGTTCATGTATCTCACAATAAATATTCAGGCATAGCTTTCACAAAAAGTGCTTGTGAGAACTAGGCAGCAGCCTAGTGCCAATTGCCAAGGGGACACAATGGTGTACCCTGCGTCCAGGGTTTAAGGCCCTGTTTATTTCATAAATCCTAGGACTTTTTTAAGTCCCAACTTATAAGTCATAAGTCCCTACCTGTTTGTTTACACGGACTTATAAGTTCCGAGTCCCTACATGTTTGTTTACAGGGGCTTATAAGTCCATGTTACACCTAATAATACACTTGTTCACATGGATCGTCATCAGCCAACGCGTACGGCACAAAGGATAAGCACCGCTGCAACGAGGCTCAGGAGAGGGCCTTTCCGGCGATTGGAGGCACCGCTGCAACGAACCGAGGCAGAACGAACCGAGGCGGGGCGGCGTCGGGGCGGCGAACCGAGGCAGAACGAACCGAGGCGGGGCGGCGACGGGGCGGCGATTGGAGTGAGAGGCGGGGCGGCGACGGGGCGAGAGGCGTGGCGGCGACGGGGCGAGAGGCGTGGCGGCGACGTGGCGAGAGGCGGGGCGGCGACGGGGCGAGAGGCGGGGCGGCGGCGGCGATTGGACCGAGAGGCGGGGCGGCGTGCGGGGAACGAGCCTGGAGCGAGACGGGGTAGGTCCGGCCCGTGATAAGTCCTAATAAGCTCCTCCGTGAGAGTCTTATTAGATAAGTCCCAAATCACCACAATAAGTCCCAATAAGTCCCTTGTGTTTGGTTTAGGTGGGACTTATAGGGACTTTTTTAAGTCACTAAACCAATAAGTCCCTGCAAACAAACGCCCTCTAAATCCCGTCCGGAGCGAATTTTTGATGCCTCGTTACGGGTGGGCTTCTTATATAAAAATATGTCCTGAACGCTAGTGTCGATGGATCTCAGTTTTTACAATAAGTGATTGTGTATCTCAGGGGAAAAAACTGTATTGGCTGCATGAAGATAATAAAAACATATAAATAATGAGTCAACCAGCAAGTGAGGACAAATAAAAAAGGAACGTGAAAAGAAAGGGTAATAACAAAATTTATCAAAAAAAATAGCATGAAAACCACAATACTAATACGGATACATAAAAATGGAGGAATCACGAAAAATAACACAGCAAAAGAAATAAATACTACTCACTCCGTTTGTAAACATAAGTCTTTTTAGATATTCTATATTACTGACTACATACAGATGTATGTATTTCATATGTTAGATTATAGATTCAATCATTTTATTCTGTATGTGGTCTCTATTAAAATCTTTAAAAAGACTTTTATTTAAGAACATTCGAAGTACATACTAGTGTGCAGACAAGGCGGGCAGCCACTCCATCCAGAAACTAAGAGCAATATTAGCAGACTCGCCATATATCGGCTAGATTGCTAGCAATTTCATAAATCTGCACACACGAGGCGGGAGTTGGGCAACGCACCCTCGCTCGAAACTGTACCACCAGGAGGGAGGGAGGCACTCGACCTAGCGTTGAAGGTCGCTGGGTGCAAGGGTGCCAGGGGTGGGGCGATGAGGGTTGCCAATCGATAGAGACAACAGCTTCAACCTCGTGGACGTCCGTGTGTGGAACTCCTCAGTAACAACGTTCAATGAACTCCCCCGCACACGCCCTAGGCGATGTTGTCACTCCAAGGGAAGGAGACGGGACATGAGGGCACGCCACTGAGGCGGGGGGGAGGAGGTGGTGCCCTGGTCGGCCAGGGGTCCGGGGAGACGATGGAGGATTGAAAGCCTAAAGGATTGAGGAAGAAGCGGTGGAGTTTTTCTTTTCTTTTTCTATGGCCTTTTTTTCATGCTGCCCTTTATTTTTTTTAGATTCACAAATTAAATATCGGCTTCTATGTAGGCCGATCTGGTTGTAGAATAATATTTTATACTCTTCTGTAGTGTTAGATACTTTAATTTAAGCGATAGGTAATTCTGGACGAAGATAGTAATATTTTACGGCCGGTTATAGAATACATTTGTCCTCTATATATACACAAAGAGAAGACATAATATGTGCATGCATCAACGGTTTAACATTGCATTTTTCATTATTTCCGTTTGCAGAATATGTTTGCAGGGGCTACAGAGACCACGGGGACCAATTTGGCATGGGTCATGTCAGAGCTTATGCACAACCCTAATATTATGGCTAAAGCACAACATGAAGTACGAGAGGTGTTGGGTGAAGGCCGATCTGTCATTACTAATGGTGACCTTGGCGAACTCCAATATATGCGGATGATCATCAAGGAGGCCCTTAGGTTGCATCCGCCTGGTCCTCTGATTCCACGCATGGCCAGAGAGGATTGTTCAGTTATGGGTTATGATATCCCTAAAGGTACTAATGTTTATATCAATATTTTCGCAATTTCTCGGGATCCTAGATATTGGATCAATCCTGAAGAGTTCATGCCAGAGAGATTCGAGAAGAACAATGTGAATTACAAAGGAACATACTTTGAGTTCATTCCATTTGGGGCTGGGAGACGGCAATGCCCGGGGATTCAGTTTAGCTTGGCAATCACTGAGATGGCACTGGCAAACCTTTTGTATCACTTCGATTGGATGCTCCCTAATGGTGCTAACCATGCTTCGTTTGACATGTCAGAGAAATTTGGGTTTGCAGTAAGCAAAAAGTATGACCTGAAACTGAGAGCTATTCCACACGTGTGGTCCAATGTTACGGCGTCGAAGTGATAGAGGAGCCTGCATGTTGAGGTTGCAATGCATGTTTACATACACGCACTTTCAGGCTTTCAGCACATGTCAATGATGTCACTATCGGGATCGGGGTGCATCGTTGTAACTTTATGCAAGCAAACATTATGGTATTGCATCTACAAACTATTATGGTACTATATACCACTGTTTGTATAAATAGTGCAGGTTAGAAGATATTGCATTGTACTACATGATCGTATAGGACATAATTGTATTATTATACTACTCCCTCCTTCGTTCTAAAATAAGTATCGATGATCTAATATCAAACTAAATTTATGATATTTATTTTGGAACGAAGGGAATATTAGTTAAGTATATGCGATTTGCCTTTAAAACTTGCTTGATTTCAGTAGGTGGTCATAAACATATGTGTTTATCGCAATTTACAAGCAAAAATTCTTATACTTTTATGGCGTCCACTCCGGTGTGTTTGCATTATCATCGTCGCATATGGCCACAAACTAATCGATCAATTCTGGGCCATACCCAACCTCACGCACTGCCTGGTCATGCTCATGCACCGATGCTACCGCTCACGCTGTCCCACCCGATACCATACCACACGGACGGGCCGCCAGAAGGCTGTCGCCGACGTGTATGTTCGCGCCTACTTCATGGCTGACTGGCGTGCATGTGCTCTGCTGCACCGCAACCACGGACGGGCCGCCTGAAGGCTGTCGCCGACGTGTATGTTCGCGCCTACTTCATGGCTGACTGGCGCGCGTGTGCTCTGCTGCACCGCAACCACGGACGGGCCGCCAGAAGGCTGTCGCCGACGTGTATGTTCGCGCCTACTTCATGCCTGACTGGCGCGCGTGTGCTCTGCTGCACCGCAACCACGGACGGGCCGCCAGAAGGCTGTCGCCGACGTGTATGTTCGCGCCTACTTCATGCCTGACTGGCGCGCGTGTGCTCTGCTGCACCGCAACCACGGACGGGCCGCCAGAAGGCTGTCGCCGACGTGTATGTTCGCGCCTACTTCATGGCTGACTGACGCGCCTGTGCTCTGCTGCACCGCAACCACGGACGGGCCGCCAGAAGGCTGTCGCCGACGTGTATGTTCGCGCCTACTTCATGGCTGACTGGCGCGCATGTGCTCTGCTGCACCGCAACCACGGACGGGCCGCCAGAAGGCTGTCGCCGACGTGTATGTTCGCGCCTACTTCATGGCTGACTGGCGCGCGTGTGCTCTGCTGCACCGCAACCACGGACGGGCCGCCAGAAGGCTGTCGCCGACGTGTTTGTTCGCGCCTTCTTCATGGCTGACTGGCGCGCGTGTGCTCTCCTGCACCGCAACCACGGACGGGCCGCCAGAAGGCTGTCGCCGACGTGTATGTTCGCGCCTACTTCATGGCTGACTGACGCGCATGTGCTCTGCTGCACCGCAACCACGGACGGGCCGCCAGAAGGCTGTCGCCGACGTGTATGTTCGCGCCTACTTCATGGCTGACTGACGCATATGTGCTCTGCTGCACCGCAACCACGGACGGGCCGCCAGAAGGCTGTCGCCGACGTGTATGTTCGCGCCTACTTCATGGCTGACTGGCGCGCGTGTGCTCTGCTGCACCGCAACCACGGACGGGCCGCCAGAAGGCTGTCGCCGACGTGTATGTTCGCGCCTACTTCATGGCTGACTGGCGCGCGTGTGCTCTGCTGCACCGCAACCACGGACGGGCCGCCAGAAGGCTGTCGCCGACGTGTATGTTCGCGCCTACTTCATGGCTGACTGGCGCGCGTGTGCTCTGCTGCACCGCAACCACGGACGGGCCGCCAGAAGGCTGTCGCCGACGTGTATGTTCGCGCCTTCTTCATGCCTGACTGGCGCGCGTGTGCTCTGCTGCACCGCAACCACGGACGGGCCGCCAGAAGGCTGTCGCCGACGTGTATGTTCGCGCCTACTTCATGGCTGACTGGCGCGCGTGTGCTCTGCTGCACCGCAACCACGGACGGGCCGCCAGAAGGCTGTCGCCGACGTGTATGTTCGCGCCTACTTCATGGCTGACTGGCGCGCGTATGCTCTGCTGCACCGCAACCACGGACGGGCCGCCAGAAGGCTGTCGCCGACGTGTATGTTCGCGCCTTCTTCATGCCTGACTGGCGCGCGTGTGCTCTGCTGCACCGCAACCACGGACGGGCCGCCAGAAGGCTGTCGCCGACGTGTATGTTCGCGCCTACTTCATGCCTGACTGGCGCGCGTGTGCTCTGCTGCACCGCAACCACGGACGGGCCGCCAGAAGGCTGTCGCCGACGTGTATGTTCGCGCCTACTTCATGGCTGACTGGCGCGCGTGTGCTCTGCTGCACCGCAACCACGGACGGGCCGCCAGAAGGCTGTCGACGACGTGTATGTTCGCGCCTACTTCATGGCTGACTGGCGCGCGTGTGCTCTGCTGCACCGCAACCACGGACGGGCCGCCAGAAGGCTGTCGACGACGTGTATGTTCGCGCCTACTTCATGGCTGACTGTCGCGCGTGTGCTCTGCTGCACCGCAACCACGGACGGGCTGCCAGAAGGCTGTCGCCGACGTGTATGTTCGCGCCTACTTCATGGCTGACTGGCGCGCGTGTGCTCTGCTGCACCGCAACCACGGACGGGCCGCCAGAAGGCTGTCGACGACGTGTATGTTCGCACCTACTTCATGGCTGACTGTCGCGCGTGTGCTCTGCTACACCGCAACCACGGACGGGCTGCCAGAAGGCTGTCGCCGACGTGTATGTTCGCGCCTACTTCATGGCTGACTGGCGCGCGTGTGCTCTGCTGCACCGCAACCACGGACGGGCCGCCAGAAGGCTGTCGCCGACGTGTATGTTCGCGCCTACTTCATGACTGACTGGCGCGCGTGTGCTCAGCACAAGGTGGTTCGGGTCACGAGAGCGAGGAGGCATCGATCGAAGAAAAAAATGTACGACGATAGAGGGAAGAGAAGAATCAGGGTGAGGCCAATAATGATGCAAAATGTGCCACCTGCACAAGGCCCACAATTTTGGGGACCTCAAATTTTGTATATAGAACTAGTAGTATTTTTCAAAAAAAAATCATACTCGTTGAAATTGGGATTGATTCAGCTGGAGTTGGGCCTGAGTCGAGGCCATCAAGCACAGGTGCTTGATCGATATTTCTTAAATAAAAAAAAGTAAACCGCTCAATCAGTAATATAAAAATGCTATCGTCGGTCTAAAAAGGATACCGTCGCTATAGGAATCGAGATCGTCTATGTGTGGCAGGCCTTGCGGGGTCATTTGCCCGCTACCGACCAGATCAAGAAAAGGAAACAATCAGGCTCTGAGTTGTGTCTGTGGCCTGTTGAAAAACTCGGATCACATTATTTTTAGATGTCCTCTGACTAGGCTCTTCTGGAGTTGCCTTCGGGAATGGCCGGGTGTCGCTTGGGCCTCGTCTAGCTTTGGCGAGCTTAGACCCCTCGACATGCACCCCTTGTTGGTCGGCTTAAGAGAGTATTTTGGTTTTTTTTTCTCGTATGTGCTGGACTCTCTGGACGACCAGGAGCAAATTTTCCATTGAACACCTCTTCATCAACAAGGTTGTTGACTGCATTTTTCATATATTCATTCTTTTTCAGCAGTGAAAATCTCTGACTAAAAAGGGTGACAAGGCGGTTGTGGAGCTTCTGAACTCTCACGTTCAGGCAACGGTGGTGTCTTCCTCCTTAGTCTTGTTTTGTTGCCGTGTGTGGCTGGTTGTACTCTTTTATCGTACCCCTTCGTTTCAAAATAACTATCTTAACTTTATATTAGTTCTAGTATAAAGTTATATTAAACTTAAGACATTTATCTTAAGACGAAGGAAATGCTTCGTTCATTGAGCGGTTTGTTGGGTCGTGTTGCGTTATCTATTTGTGGCGATTGGTGGCTTTATTAATAATTTAATAAAGTCTTTCATTTAAAAAACAGGGTGCACTGTTATCAGGTGGGGACTTTAGTTCCCATTCCGTATCCATATGCACATATGATCTGGCTTTTCATATGTCGGCACAAAACCATTGATGACCCAAATGAGTTGGCAACATCACCTGACAAACTAGCTTCTCTGAGTTACAAACTGTAAATAACAACGTTCAACAAAGAGAGCCAAAGTGTGGCATGGAGCATGGTGATGTTTTCCTTTGTTTACTGTAGCTTAAATAACAATAGTAGAAAAAGGGCATATAGTCCCGGTTCGTTTGGACCATTAGTCCCGGTTCACGAACCGGGACTAATGCTGGCCCCGGTTCGGTCCCAAACCGAGGCTAATGGCCTTCCACGTGACGAGGCTGGGAGTGAGGGGGGAGGGGTATTAGTCCCGCTTCGTATTACGAACGGGGACTATTTTTTCGCTGTTTTTTAAGCAACTTTTGGGTTTAGGGTTTTGCACTAAATTGGATGGGCTATTTTGTTGCCCCCTATTTTCCTAATTATTTATTACATATATATTGCACATCGTCGCGAATATATTACACCATCTCATCTGTCGTGCTTTGTCGAACATATTTACAAAATGTAGACACGAGTTACATGCACATATATGCATTTTTTTACACTATATCATTTCATATCATTTTCGTCGAATGGCAATAGTATTCTAATCGATCATCTAACAACTCATCATCATCTTAATCATAAACCAAGTTATCATATGATACACATAAAGTAAAACAGAGAAACATCATAATAGTCATCATATGCATACATCCTAATCCATAATGTCAAGTAATAATATAAACTAGACTAATTTGTCTCTCATAAGAACTAGTCCTCGCTCTTAGGTATAATGTCATAAAACAGAATAACACATATGTATCCATGATGAAGCACAGAGATCCAACCGTCTCCAACTTGTGGTTTCCGAACCTTCTTTATTTCTCTCGATGCTTCAATTTGGAGCCTTTTTTATCTTGATTTGAGGTTACTCGAGTATGGAGCATCAACTCAGCCCTCAGCGGGCTTCTAATTTTCATTTGACCTTCTGGGTGCATCAACAGAGGCACTACATCATGTGGCAGTTTCTGTTGAAGAACATAATAATAACCTAGTTAGCAATGTAATCAACACCATTTATGCAATAGTAGAGCGTACTTAATTATGAAATCTTACCAAGATATTTCGGCGAATGTCATCCGGCCTCAACCTATGCACTAGTGGCATGTAAAATGTATAATTTTGGCTAATTCCAAAATTATACGGGAAGGTATCCCTAGAAACCAGAATACCAGCAACAAGAAAGTGGAGAAGAACATCCTTCTCCTCCCAAGTTAGATGTGATACATACGTGTAGTGTGTGTCGTGTCAATTAATTTCCGTAATTCACTCGAAGAAACGAAATAAGTTGTAAATTATAATTTAACAAATTTAGTATATGAATGAATATAAATGCAAATTACTTGACAAATATGGTTGAGAAACTCACATGGAGGTAAAACAGGAAGCATATCATCGACAACCACCCAAATGTCGATTTTGCCTGGCATATTATCTTCGGGACGAAGATCCAAGGTTATTTCCATACCCTCCTGAAATCCATATGCCTTGCAAAGATCTTCCCACTTTGGGCACCCAAATTCTGTTTAAAAACTGAATTAAATACTTTGATAACAAATGTGTGACCATGTATAGTCCCCAGGTTAGCACTCCTCGTCTCAATTCTCTCATGGTTTTCGAAACCGAGCCTCTCCAACACATATCTTCTTGCATGGCAAGGGAGGAACATATCTCCATTCTCGTCACGCTTCATGCCGAAGAACCTATCGTCTCGCAGGTGAGGCGTGTGCACATACCCCGACAGTCGCCGCAATTTTCACACTCCCAATATTCATTGTCAAACATTTTCTGTTTTAATGTGGTAAATGTATAAACAACAATCGTGACACTATATCGAAAGAATTGAACATCTCTATATATAAACATAGCTAGGCTACTCAGACATTCCGGCAAAACTTAGCACAACTAATTAGCAAGCAAAAGTGAGTAACTCACTACTGTTTTATGCATTAACACCAACAAAAGGATGATATTTTTAGGTTGGTGAAATACGTATGCGCCTTTTTTTCCTCTCCAAAGTTTAAATAAGTTGTTTGAAACCATTGGTTGTCTATTTCAAACCTAATGTGCCTACTTACATGAAATTTACAAACATGATTTATTTTTTCTAGTTAGCCCATCAAAAGATCTTCAACAAACATATCTTGATTTTCTTATTAACGCCATCTCAAGATGACATCTTGAACCGATCGATGGCCCTAAAATCAAAATGACATCAGCCGGGTGCCTAGAGCGGGAGGGGAGGGGGGCAGCGGCGTCTGGAGGGCGGTGGGCTTACCGGAGCGGGATGGGGAGGGGGCTTACCGGGGCGGGCTGGAGAGGGTAAGGGGGCTTACCAGGAGGGCAGGAGGGCGACGGCGGCGACGACGGCGGCGAGGGAGGCGGCGACGACGGCGAGGGAGGCGGCGGTGGGAGGAGCGCGGATACGACGACGGCGTCGGGGAAGAGTTGTGCAGCCTCGCGGCGTCAAGGGTTCATCCGCGTCGCGAGGAGGAAGAAGAGATCGAAACCGCGATTTGGACATCACAAAATTCCAACTCCCACTTATATAGGCGGAGCTTTGGTCCCGGATCGTGACTTGAACCGGGACTAAAGTCCTGGTCTGGCTCTGCCGAGACGCAGTGCAAACCTTTAGTCCCACCTCGCCTAGCGAGGAGCGCCGGCAGTGCTTTATAAGCACCGCTCGCGTGCTCTTTCGAGCTCCTCTCTAAAGCACGCTTACGGCCTAAACGCACTCAAAATTTAAAAATTGAAAATATATGTGAAATTAAAGACAAAATTCAACATAAATTCAAAATGAATCACTTTGAATTTGGGTTGAATTTTCTCTATAAATTCTCATATAGTTTCAAAAATTTTCCATTATTTTTGTTTTGTTCTTTGCTTTATTTATTTTGTTTTTTTCTACTTACACCTAAATATTTAGTTTTCAAATTTGAATTTTTTGGGTTGAATTTTTTTTCTCTTCTATTTTAGTTTTCTACTAAAGATTTTAATCAAAAAACTTTATGAAAATTCTTTTGAGTTGATCTTTTTTTTGTTTCTTTCTAGTTAATGTTTTACTTGATTCTTTTTAACAAATAAGCACTTTGATAATTTTAGTTGATTATTTTTAATTCGTTCATTTTAGTTAATATTTTAGTTGATTCTTTTTAGTTGACTCTTTTTTTGTTTTCTATTAAATATTTTAACAAATTTTTAACAATTTCTAACTTTATTTGGTATTTTTCGTGCATTTACTTATTTTTTTAAGCTAGTTGACCCTGAAATTGAAAAGCACTACAAATGAACTCTGAAAATATTGACAGTTCGCATGGTATCATAATTCCACCCACATAGCATGTGCTAAAAAGTTGAGAGGGTTACGACAAAAACTGGATGCACTTCGTGTACAAAACGGACACTCTCTCTCAAAATATCACGGTTTCGAAAAAGAACTCATATGTTAAAAAGGGATTTCATTTTTTGAACTTATTTGAACTCCATACTTTTTGTGTGTTCAAAATGCACCATTTAAAGGCACATCACAAATTTTCAATAAATTATGACTTCATTTGGTATTTTTTGTACATTTACTTATTTATTTATTTTTGAGCTAGTTGACCCTGAAATTGAAAAACACTATAAATGAACTCTGAAAATGTTGAAAGTTGGCATGGTATCATCATTTCAGCCACATAACATGTGCTAAAAAGTTGAGAGGGTTACGACAAAAACTGGATGCACTTCGTGTACAAAATGGACAATCTCTCTCGAAGTATCAGGGT
Source organism: Hordeum vulgare subsp. vulgare (assembly GCF_904849725.1). NCBI lineage: Eukaryota > Viridiplantae > Streptophyta > Magnoliopsida > Poales > Poaceae > Hordeum > Hordeum vulgare. The sequence goes on from NC_058524.1 coordinate 616,112,946, forward strand.
TTCGAACAAGAACTCATTTGTTACAAAGGGATTTCATTTTTTATATTTATTTGAACTCCATACTTTTTGTGTGTTCAAAATGCACCATTCAAAGGCACATCACAAATTTTCAACAACAGTCGGCATTATTCTTCTCTCATATATCTAGCACAAGGAGAAGGAGAAGCGACCTCCACAACAACAGTCGGCATTCTTTTTCTCTCATATATGGTGGACACTGCCTCACCTGATTTTTCGACCGTCGATGATGGTCGCTGCTCCTACTTCCCCTAGTGCATAAAAAATATCTAGCACAAGGAGAAGAAGGAGAAACGACCCCCACAACAAGAGTCCGCACTCTTCTTCTCTCATATATGGTGGACACTCCCCTCACCGATTTTTTGACCATCGATGATGGTCGCTACTCCTACTTCCCCTAGTGCATAACAAATATCTAGCACAACAAGAAGAAGGAGAAGCGACCCCCACAACAACAGTCGACATTCTTCTTCTCTCATATATGGTGGACACTCCCTCATCGATTTTTCGACCATCCATGATGGTCGCTACTCCTACTTCCCCTAGTGCATAACAAATATATAGCACAAGGAGAAGAAGGAGAAGCGACCCCACAACAACAGTCGGCATTCTTCTTATCTCATATATGGTGGACACTCCCTCACCTGATTTTTCGACCGTCGATGATGGTCGCTACTCCTACTTTCCCTAGTACATAACAAATATCTAGCACAAGGAGAAGAAGGAGAAGCGACCCCCACAACAAGAGTCGGCATTCTTCTTCTCTCATATATGGTGGACACTCCCTCACCTGATTTTTTGACCGTCGATGATGGTCGCTACTCGTACTTCCCCTAGTGCATAACAAATATATAGCACAAGGAGAAGAAGGAGAAACGACCCCCACAACAACAGTCGGCATTCTTCTTCTCTCATATATGGTGGACACTCCCTCACCTGATTTTTCGATCGTCGATGATAGTCGCTACTCCTACTTCCCCTAGTGCATAACAAATATCTAGCACAAGGAGAAGAAGGAGAAACGACCCCCACAACAACAGTCGGCATTCTTCTTCTCTCATATATGATGGACACTGCCTCACCTGATTTTTCGACCGTCGATGATGGTCGCTACTCCTACTTCCCCTAGTGCATAACAAATATCTAGCACAAGGAGAAGAAGGAGAAGCGACCCCCACAACAATAGTCGGCATTCTTCTTCTCTCATATATGATGGACACTCCCTCACCTGATTTTTCGACCGTCAATGATGGTCGCTACTCCTACTTCCCCTAGTGCATAACAAATATCTACCACAAGGAGAAGAAGGAGAAACGACCCCCACAACAACAGTCGGCATTCTTCTTCTCTCATATATGGTGGACACTCCATCACCTTATTTTTCGACCGTCGGTGACGGTCTCTACTCGTACTTCCCCTAGTGCATAACAAATATCTAGCACAAGGAGAAGAAGGAGAAACGACCCCCACAACAACAGTCGACATTCTTCTTCTCTCATATATGGTGGACACTCCCTCACCTGATTTTTCGATCGTCGGTGATGGTCGCTACTCCTACTTCTCCTAGTGCATAACAAATATCTAGCACAAGGAGAAGAAGGAGAAGCGACCCCCACAACAATAGTCGGCATTCTTCTTCTCTCATATATGGTGGACACTCCCTCACCTGATTTTTCGACCGTCAATGATGGTCGCTACTCCTACTTCCCCTAGTGCATAACAAATATCTACCACAAGGAGAAGAAGGAGAAACGACCCCCACAACAACAGTCGGCATTCTTCTTCTCTCATATATGGTGGACACTCCATCACCTTATTTTTCGACCGTCGGTGACGGTCTCTACTCGTACTTCCCCTAGTGCATAACAAATATCTAGCACAAGGAGAAGAAGGAGAAACGACCCCCACAACAACAGTCGACATTCTTCTTCTCTCATATATGGTGGACACTCCCTCACCTGATTTTTCGATCGTCGGTGATGGTCGCTACTCCTACTTCTCCTAGTGCATAACAAATATCTAGCACAAGGAGAAGAAGGAGAAACGACCCCCACAACAACAGTCGGCATTCTTCTTCTCTCATATATGGTGGAAACTCCCTCACCTGATTTTTCGACCGTCGATGATGGTCGCTACTCCTACTTCCCCTAGTGCATAACAAATATCTAGCACAAGGAGAAGAAGGAGAAACGACCCCCACAACAATAGTCGGCATTCTTCTTCTCTCATATATGGTGGACACTCCCTCACCGATTTTTTGACCGTCGATGATGGTCGCTACTCCTACTTCCCCTAGTGCATAACAAATATCTAGCACAAGGAGAAGAAGGAGAAACAACCCCCGCAACAACAGTCGACATTCTTCTTCTCTCATATATGGTGGACACTCCCTCACTGATTTTTCGACCGTCGATGATGGTCGCTACTCCTACTTCCCCTTGTGCATAACGAATATCTAGCACAAGGAGAAGAAGGAGAAGCGACCCCCACAACAATAGTCGGCATTCTTCTTCTCTCATATATGGTGGAGACTCCCCTCACAAATCACTCTACTTCTAGAGCATTTGAAATGAGCTAAACTAGCAGTGACAGATGAAAGTATGAAGTAGCTAACCTTTTAAAACACTTGTGTAGTTGCTGCACGGCCAAACCTAGACAAATATTGAGGAAAATGGAGCTTGGGGGTCGAGCTTGGAGAGGACAAAGCTTAAGTAGTGTGGCTCGGGCATTTCATCGAACACTTCATGTGCATGAACTAGAGTGGCAAGAGCATGGCATGTTGACACCTCAACACCCAAAAAATAGCGAAGAGGGTGGACAGGGGTGAGGGTTTATATAGGCAACCCTTTAGTCCCAGTTTTTGTCTAAAACCGGGACTAATAGCCTACCCTTTACTCCCGGTTCTTGTCACAAACCGGGACTAATGCTCCGCGGCATGCCACGTGGCAGTCACTGGATCTTTAGTCCCGGTTTTTGCCCCAAACCTGGACTAATGTGGTGAACCGAACCGGGACCAATGCCAGGCATTGGTCCCGGTTTTCATTTGAACTGGGACTAATGGTCTTTCGTCCCTCGGCCGAAAGACCCTTTTTCTACTAGTGTAACCCAACCCTGCGCCCCATCACAAATAAGCTTTCATCCTTGGCAAGATTCAGCAGAATACTTCAGTTTCCTACTTGGTACCCTTTTTATTTCGTGTGAGTAAGCAACAGTAATAGTATCCCCATGACTAGTGTAATGTCTTTGTCTATGCAGACATATTTATCAATAATATTTCACCGAGTGGATCCTTAATGTATCTCTCTATTATCTAGAGGAGTAATTCCCAATCTTGAACTAGATAAGAATAATTTTAAGACCACTCAATGTTAGACTTTTCGATCACCCGGTTTACGATGTGATACTTGACTATACCAAAATGATCTTTACTATGAACATAATCATATATTGTCATGGTGTAAGGAGGCAAACAAAATAACCATCTTGTGACGATACTATTTAGAAAAACTAATCTCGTGGTATCTCAACTACTTGGTCCTGCTCAGCCACAATGTTGAAACAACAATGTGCTCCCATTAATATTGACGTAACAAATGTCCATGACCAGGAAAACATGGTCATCTAATATTAATGAGTTTGTCTGTGAGACATGACAAAGGGATATAACAGTGTGTTTATGTTTCTACACGTGCGTATGGGTTTCCCTCTAAATCTCATATTCAGTGACCATAGCAGTTATAGAATAAAAACACAATACATTAATCATGAAAATTGATGTATATTATTGTCTCTTGGGCACCCATCCAACAACCTCGCACTTGCACAAGAAACAATAATCTAGTTTCTTAATTCAGCACCCAATGGCATTGCGGTGTTCGTTGTGGTGTAGACTCTGTCCTTGGATATGAAACTTCAGGTCCATGTATTTTCATATCATAGAGAATCACTCCTCCCTTTGATCTCAAATGATCCTTGCACTTTAAATGTTCGGTGCTTTGACTAAGAAGACAGTTTGTTGTTCACAACATTGATGTTTCTTTTGTAAAGTACCCTATCCAATTCTATGAAGAATTTAGATCAAAACATTTAATATTTACACTTCCAAAATGTGTCTCATCCTACCGCTATTGTTATAGATTCTATCATAGTGTTAAACTTCGGAATTTTCTTCCAAGTTTAATCTTGGAATTTCTTCCATCTCACTATGTCACTTATTAACACTAAGTTGATTGACTTTGTGCCTATGCAAAAAAAGTTTATTAGTGCATTAATGTACACTAAGTTTTTTATGCATTTATCACAATTGTGAAGTGTATCTTATATTCCTCATAAGAGTATCTTCTCCTTGATCATTAACATGATCATATTCATGTTCATAACACTTAGAACATAATTCATATCTGGTTTGTGTGCATATTATGGTGTACATGGTTGATCTAATCATTCATTCGTATCGCCTACCATATGTCTCTTTTGCTATGCACTATGAGTATACATACTTTCACTATGAATATACATACTTTGTATAAGTATTAGATTTCAAAAGAAATCATTCCCTTCGTTTGCAAAAGGATGCTAATTGTTGTTTCCAACAATTTAGCTCCATGATTTTAGCACATTTGATCAAACACAGACAAGTAATGGAAAACATGAACCATACTCTGTCCATGTAGGCAAGTTCTATCATGAACTTTCCACTCAAACGTTATCATTGACCCACTTCCAAAGTGGCAATACTTATATTGCATTTCCTTTAATCTTTTCAATGAAATTTAATTTCAATGAAACCTTACACTATGTCAACAATATTTCCAACTAACAATACGTTGTTCACACAGAGTATAAAAAATATTCTTTAGCGCTCCCATTGACTTTCTCAAGCCTCTTCACCATCCTTGATGATGTCAAACACTTTGATGATTTCATGTAGGTGAAGATCCCAACTCATTAATGCATTATTTTAGTTCCATGAATGGATAACTAAAATTTGCATTCCCTTCTAGCATATTCTTGATTGAATATTCTTACTTGCTAAAACAATCCTGATTTTTGGAAAAATTTAAAAATCTCAAAAATTTAAAACTTTTGTTGTTTGCTAAAAAAAAGTCACCAAAAACAAAGAAAACCAAATACGAAACAAATAATATACATATTCCAGTGTAATTGGAATTATTAATCCAAATATGCGTCTACTCCATAAGGCCTAAATCTTACTCAAAATAAATATTATTTATCGAAAATAATTATTTTCTCTTTAATAAACCTTATTACAATGACATGCGCACGTTGAATTAGTAGTAAAGATCATGTTGCGGTCGGAGTGAATCCCGGTTAATTCTCACACCATTGCATACTAGACATGAGGTGTCACTGATTATCATTTTAAAAACTATTCACTATTAGTTGTTATCATTTATTATCATAAAGTATTTTAGGAAAAAGGTCTTTTAAGAACAATCGAGTGTGTAATGCATTTTTCTATTTATTATTACCTAATTACAGTTACAATGCTGATGAGCAGTTTTCTTATTACCATATCGACTTTATTCTTTTGAAACAAAATATTGAATCACTTATAATTTTTCTTCTATGCCCTTTCCATGTTGTATTTATTTTCTTCGCTTCACCATACCGTGTAGCATAGTGGCCTGTTAGATTAACTAGGGTCTATCCAATCATAATTTGGATACATGGAAATTATAAAAATATAGTTTTATATTAAAATTTTATACTTTGAACTTATATTTTTAGCAAGCTATGGTCTTAGCGAGTATTATTTTCTGTTAGATATTTGACATATAGTTAATCACATGGAACTGTTTTTTAAATATTAGTTAGAAATCATTTTCTATGCAATTGTAATATTTTTTGATGAAAAATACACTTACATTGTGTAATTTAAACATATTGTGTAACATTATTTCCTTCATAAATTATTTGCAATTGGATAAACTATAAATTATACATATTTATAGTAGAATATTTATGGGAGAAATATCTAAATCATATGGTCTGAAAATATCTCAGTAGTGTTTTAGTATATTAGCAGGAAACTATTTTTGTAAATATCGAGAGTATAGATCAAAATTCATGAGTATAAGTAGACTTTCTGGTAAGATTCTTCATTGGTTCTTCCAAGATCAAATGTGTCTTTCCAATTATAGTGTGTTCAATATAAGTACACAGATGTATATGCTACATACTTTCTATTAACATATCATTTTTAATAGTAACCATCGACTAATTGAAGTTTGTAATGCATTTGACAAATTCTGCATAAACCTGATTTGATTATTTGATATGTTCCCATGCAGTGCGCTAACATAATCTTCCACAAACAAGTTCTCCTAGTAGTTCCTGGAATAAAATTCCATCGTCAGAATTAACCATGGAAATCTGGTTAATTTTTTTTATTACAAATCTGTAGGACTTCTATTGGAGCAGAACAGAAGCCTATAATCCTACCGCCATTAATTAGACTGATTTATTTCTCCATATGTGGTACAAGCTATTAATCCATGTTGGCTTGATCCTAAAAATTGAGTCATTTTCATATTTAGACATCTTCTACTCAATTCATAAAAATACGATGAATACTAATACACATTAATAGTAGGTCCCTCCTTATATCAGATCCCGGGAAGGTCCCTAACCGTTTGTAACTATTGAAGGGACTTTTTCCCCCAATGGTTTCTAACCGTTTGATCAAATTATTTCTAGATTGTTTACCTTTTGAAGCTTGCCATCTCTCAATCATTGCAATGGCTTTTTACTTCGATTTAGGGAGGGAGGGAGGGAGGGAGGGAGAGAGAGAGGGAGAGAGAGAGAGAGATCTATTATCTCATCAATCTCTTCTATGTGTGCTTCTATGTATGAAGGGAACCATTTTGATCTAGATTTTGGAGTAATCTGTTGATCCCCTTCTTCTTTCTTCCTCTGATAATACTCCATGACATTTGTTATTGTGATGAGATTAAGGAGTGAAGAACTTGAAAAAAAAATATGTTCTTGTCGTTGCTTTTGTTGAACCGATTTGAGTTCTTTAGGGTAGCTCAAGGAAGTGAAGGTTTCGAGTATTTGTTACTCTTGTGCTTTTGAAACCTTACGGTTGAAGTTGTTTCTGACCTCAATCATTACGCTGTAATAAAGGGTTTGAGCAAGTTTGTTAGCCTCTAATTAAGTTACTCCCTCCGTTCACTTTTGTAAGGCACACTTCTACCAAGAAGTGTGCCTTACAAAAGTGGACGGAGGGACTATGTTTTTGGTGATCATCCTCAAGTATGTCCTCAATTTGTAAGACATGTTTGTTTGTGTAGGAATTCGAATGTCAGTCATCACTATGCATCAAAGGTCCAAATCATTTCAAAGTCATTCTGACGTTAAAGAATCCCGTTCAGTTTGCTAGTAGCCTGGATCCGAACACCCCAACTGCAAAACGAGTACACCGCGCGCCACGGCTGCGGACCCGAGATGAAAACCAGGTCCTCGTCGCCGGCATCGGTCGCCGGACACGTCGACGTGACACGCCCGCCGCTTCAGAATCACACATTCCAAGCCCTCCGAACACGAACGACTGACACGCGGTCACATCACCGGACGCCCCGTCCTCCTCCTATATATAAACAGAACACAAAATTCACACCGCAGCCTCACTCCACCGGTCAGTCCCCTAGCTATCCTCCCCTGCTTCGCTTTCCGATTAGCTAGTGAGTGATTCCTCGGTGCCACTCCCAGTTCCGAATTTCCATCTAAAAAAAGTGTGCAGTGTTCTCAGGTTGGGACTTTAGTTCCCATTCCGTATCCATAAGCACATGATCTGGTTTTTCATATGTCGGCACAAAACCATTGATGACCCAAATGAGTTGGCAACCTCACCTGACAAACTAGCTTCTCTGAGTTCCAAACTGTAAACAACAACGTTCAACAAAAAGGGCCAACGTGTGGCCTGGGGCATGGTGATGTTTTCCTTTGTTGACTGTAGCACAAATAACCCACCCCTGCGCCCCACCACAAATAAGCTTTCATCCTTGGCAAGATTCAGCAGAATACTTCAGTTTTCTGCTTGGTACCCTTTTTATTTACTGTGAGTAAGCAACACAAGATTCATTCGGATAGAGCTTAACATGCTTCGTAATTAACCCTCAGCATTCTTCATCTCTGCTGTTTTGCCCTTCTTGTGCACATTTACACACCTATGCATGGTTGTGTTTTGTTTGTGGGTCCAGTTCTGTACTAGTATACATATGCAACAGAAAATGGAGCTTCATCCCATTCAAAACTATAAAATGTAACATTCACTATAGAATTGGTTGGACCATCAATGGTGATGATCCCTGTGTGCATTTGAAGGTGCTGTATGCAGTCCAGGCAAAGGAGCCTTGGATTTCGTTGGTCGAATTTGGTTCACTCACTCACAATAGTACATTTCAGATTTGGAGTTTGAATTGGCGAGACTTGTCCAATCCAAACCACCGCCCACGCCGATAAAGGCAGGCATCTCATCTGGCGTAGCATAACATAAGTGATAAGGGAGGTGATCGCACGTGCGATTCTCAAAAGGAAATGCTACTCTGCTTGCCGGTACGTTAACTAAACCAGGAGACCAATGAGCTCAATAACTTGTAGCAGCTCCTTATTCGTCATCATTAAGACAACAGCTCAAGTTTCCTGGTCTGGATTGGACTGCTTAGCGTGATCTGAATGCATCTTAACCAGGAGACCGATGAGCTGCTCTTCTAGGTCGTCTTCCTTGCTCCGCCTGCTCACGGTTGTCTTCCCGCTGCTTGTGACCATGACAACTACGTCCTTGTAGTTCGCTAGCTCGTTCGCCACCACCACATTCATACCATACTTTCTCAAAGCCGCCTCTGCCTTCTGTATAAGGATGTCTGGATCCGTCTCGAGCTGCAGTTTTGCAGGCATTGCGGACAATCAGAATCAGTACGCTGGATCTAGACCATAGGCTGGAAATACTTGCTGTAAGTACTGAGTTTACAAGTGTACATCAGTATTTACAAGTGTGGGAAAAAGACAGAACGAATAACCTAACCTTGAAGGATACACAAAAAGCAGAAGGAGCCCAATGGTTTCTGAGGATGAAAAGCATCTTAGGAACTTGATTGAGCTGCATGTTTAAAGGGCCACCTGCTGACTGGATTTTATGTTTAGCCTGCGATAACGATTGTGTCAGGGATGAATAACAACTGAGACTTTGTAATGGTGCCAAACTATTATGTATGTTAGCGGAAGCTCCACGGACAAGTTCTCTGACAGCTATCAACAAATATTAACCTCCAGATACTAGTGCAACGCCACAAGTATGTGTACCATAATGCTTGCAAGGCTGCAGCTACTTGTGCGTATCACTTATGTCACTCCCCTCCTGCAAATGCAAACCTCGGGAGGGAGGAGCATTTCAAGATTTATCTGTCGTCCTGTAAGCCTAACATGATGCTGGACGATGGACAGTAATCTATTAAAGAAGTATCAGGCAACATGGCAACATAAGAGGAAAATGAACACTAAGTATCGAAGCAGTTTGAACATTTTCCTCACATATGTTTTTCTATCAACGTTCCAGAGCCATGACTTGGCTTCAAGATCTTATGGGTTTCAACTCTAGCCTACCCCAACTTGTTTGGGACTGAAAGGCTTGGTTGTTGTTGTTGTTGTTGTATGTTTTTCTATCAACAAACTGATTTTCGTGGACCAAGTGACTTATTAAACCTTGCTACACCCTCTACACAACGAACAAAGCAAATTTATAAACCACGTACACTGATGATGGCAATCTAGAATCCTATCATCATGATCATCCGCTAGGCACTAACTGATTGGTTTGTTTAAATATAATCGTTTTGTTGATAAACCATGCTCAAAGGGCCACCTGCTGATTCAATTTTGTGTTTAGCCTGCGATAACGATTGTGTCAGAAGGAATAAGAAATGGTGCCAAACCATTATGTATCTTAGCAGGCGTTTCACAGACCAGTGCTCTGAGTGCTATCGACAAATATTAACCTCCAGACACTAGTGCAATATCACAAGTATGTGTGCCATAATGCTTGCAAGGCTGCAACAAGTTGTGCATGTCACTTCTGTCACTCCCCTCCGCCTGCAAATGCGAATCTTGGGAGGGAGGGGGGATTTCAAGAATTTTGTGTTTTCAGGTAACCCTAACATGATGCACACTAATATATTGAAGTATCAGGCAACACCGCAGCATAAGAGGACAATAAACATTAAGCATCAAGGCAGTTTGAACATTTTTTTCGCATAAATTTTTCTTTCAACAAACTGATTTTCGTCGGGCCAAGTGACTTGTTAAACCTTGCTATGCCCTCTACACAACAACAAAGCAAATATATAAACCAAGTACACTGCCGCTATGGCGCTATGCACTAACGGATTGGTTTGTTTAAATATAAATAGTGAGCATACAAAAAGTAAATGAAGATAGATCCTACCATACTCTCCCATGGAACATAGAAGTCAGACACTGCAGCAGCAAAATAAAACATTCCATGGCGCTCCAAGCAATTCATAGCAGTGGATACAAGCTGCAGTAACTGTTTGCAATACAAACAGAAACAGTTATTGCATCAGTATCTCATTCACAGGGTGAATGCATCATGAAGCTGTAGCTAAGCTTTTACTGGATAAATAAATAAATTACTAATTGCCACAAGTATTACATTCTATTTCAAAGACTGAGTGCTAAAAAATACTCCCTCTGTCCCAAAATTCTTGTCTTAGATTTTTCTAGATACGAATGTATCTAGTCACATTTTAGTATTTTGTTACATCCATTTTTAGACAAACCTACGACAAGAATTTTCGGACGGAGGGAGTATATTATATCCTACTCCCTCCATTCACAAATATAAGATGATTTGGATATTTCAATATGGGCTACATAGGGACTGAAATGAGTGAACAAACAGACTAAAACGTGTCTATTATGCATCCGATTCAGAAAAATGTTAGAACATCTTATATTTGTGACCAGAGGGAGTAGTTCTCTTCCAACATTATCCTCAGTATAACCCGGTAAGCCACTGAACCAAAGCTATGATGAATTCGTGAGAAACCACAAATGACAATATACTATCTCTGATCCAACATACTACAAAAATGCTTTATGCACGGTATTTAAAGATGTGATGGTAGGAAATAGGCGTGCAATACCTGAAGGTACTCAAAAATCGTAGTGAAAGGAAGTTTCAGAAGTAGACCTTCGTCAATTGCCTGTAATCAAAGAGTACAAGCCAGTGATCATGGTATCATGTCATCAATCTGACTGGCAGCCGATGCATCACCATTGAATTCGGCATAAATAAATAGGGGTGTTTGTAAATCATCAATATACCTTGCGATAACTGCTAATCGCTGTCTTGACCACTGCTGTGTGAGACTCTGGGACTGAGACAAACAAGTAGCTCAAATGAGCACATAAGTTCCAAAGCAGGATAGAGAGTCATTTACTTAAACTACTGCAAAGCGCTCAGGTGAGACGGTTTGAAGACCGGATAAATAAATGAGAAAGAAGAATACAGGAAGCAAAGAACATGAAACAGCATGGTTTTGTGACCAGAGTGAGAACTGCAATTCTGGTACAGTTTGCATGACATGGATAACTCAGGACCGCAATCACCAGACCTTGGATCTCTGATCCTTCGCCGAGCTCGAAAAGGTCGAGAAACGAGTCCTCCGGAAGAAACCTGCAGTAAGGCTGCTTGCTCCCGCTGCAAAGAGGGGCAGAGTGAGTCTCAACTCTCGAATCGCCGTTGGCACGCACGACTGAATAAAAAATTGGTGCTCGTTGAAGCTAACTAGGCTAGAAGCGTCTGAATGAAAAAAATTGGTTGACTGGTTGAGGTAGCCTCGTTGAGCGAGAAAGACTCACCGGCGATGGACGAAGACGACGGCGTAACCGGCCTTGAGGAAATACCTGCGTTGCATCGTCAGTCAGTCCGTAGTCTGAAGAAGCAGAAACGCGGCTGAGAGGGGAAGCGGCTGCCGCCGGCAGTGGTACGTACTCGGTGGACGCGGCCCCGCGCTGGCCGGAGCTGAAGTTGTCGATGTAGCGCACGCAGCGCTGCTCCAGGGGCACCGTGGTGCCGCCGGAGGTGACGCAGACCACCCCGGCCACCGCCGGGGGGCTTCCACCTCCTCCTCCTCCCCCGGTGCCTGCAGCGCGCGCGCACGCAAAAGGAACTGTCTTTCAGCCCCGTCGAGGCGAACCTAAAACTGGGGGGTTGGTTCCAAGAGGCCGGGAGGGAGGCGGGGGGCGACTTGCCGGCGTGGTGGCGGGCGACGAAGGCGGCGAGGCTGGCGGCGACGGCGTCGCGGCCGCGGAGGGGCGGGGCCGCGCGGAAGAAGCCCGCCGCCTCGTCGTCGGAGCTCCGGTGCGCCTCGCTGGTCGGTGGATCCATGGCTGGCGGCTGCCGCGCTGGTGGGGATGGAGGAGAGTGACACCAGTGACGCGGCGCGAATCTCAGAGAGGATGGATGGAAAAGAAAAGGAAAAAGAAAAAGGAAAAACGATGGAGAGGGGAAAAAAAAGGAACCGGATTTTTTGTTCGGGGAATTGAACCCGACGTGAATCGAACACGCAACCTTCTGATCTGGAGTCAGACGCGCTACCATTGCGCCACGGATCCGGTGATGCCCTCACATAACAATACGTGTTAAAATAGGTTGTACTGCGCCGAACTTTTATTGGTTCCAACTCTCCGCATATGAGCACCTCCGAAAGGCTAAACCGATATATCATCTTGAGATGTTACAAAGTTACCATATTCGTCGGGAACATCTCCTTCCGTTTACTCGAAAATCTTGAAATAAATGTAAACATCCGAATTAAAACCCTCGTGGGTTAGGAATACCACTGTCATCTTAACCATTCAATCAGAGGTTGGTTCGCGTTACTTGTTTACAACCGACAACACCATTCTAAAACAACATTCATGGGCAAACCCGCACACTCTCGGTGATTTGAGCTTTTCGGTCGTTGGATCGAGCTGCTTGATGTAATCTCGACCGTTGGATGAAGATGTTGGGAGATATGGTCTGTCGGACCGCTATCCCATGAACAGTTGAAATACACCCGACTTAGCCCACTCTCTCTCTCTCTCTCTCTCTCTCACACACACACACTTCGCTATTTTCGTTCGCTCGTCGCTGGTGTGTGTGGTCTTCTATTGGTGGCCTCCTATGTCATTGGTTGTGGCTGGGGCGCGTCCCGTGCAACCCGTCGGCGCTCTCGAGAGGTAAAAGATCTCATGCCATCACCGAAATTCCCGTCCCGCCGAGGTTGGTTTTTCACGTGTTGACCTGTGGTGTGTTGGTTCCTTGTTGGCCCGTGCTTCAACGAGGTGGGGCTGGGTGGACATGGGTCACATCGTGTCGGCCTCTCTCCCTTTCTCTCCTCACTTCACTCTCCTCACTTCACTCTCCTCTAACCCTAGCTCCTCTATGCTGCTGCCACCCGTCTGATTGCATCGACGAGCTCGGTGAGCACGAGGACCTCCTACACTGTTGTCGATGCCGTCCTCACCTCTTCCCAGTCCTCACTTAGTTCGGTCGCTTGTTCTCTCGATCTGGATGTCGTCATTTCCGTGATTTGCACGCCGTCATTGGTCAGGTGTCTTTCCTCTTGCTCTAGATGATGTGCGATGCATGTCTTCGTTCATCGTCTCGTAGCTGGACCTTGGCAGCCGCTGCTCCTCAGCAATCAGTAGGAGGTACAGCCGCCGCCTCCACTTCTTGGAAGCGAAGCAGGCTAGCAACGAGGAGGCTCACCACCAACACGTCATCGACGGCCAACTAGGGCAGCCTTGATGGTGATATACGACCATGCGCCCTGGCCGCTGATACGTCTCGAACGTATCAATAATGTATGAACTATTCATGCCATGTTTGCCTATGTTTACAATACATTTATACGGTTTTACTGCACTTTATATGATTTATTTAGAACTAACCCGGACAGACGTTGTTTTCAACAGAACTACCGTGGTGTTGTTTTTTGTGCATAAATAGAAGTTCTTGAAAATTGGACGAAACTTTTCGACGTTTTTTTGGAAGAAAGGAGAAATACTGGAGCAAAGAACCACCAGAGGGGGGTTGGTGCCCACTAGACACCACGACGCGCCAGCCCCCCCCCCTCGTGTGGGCTGCTGTCTAGTGGGCACCTCGTGGCCCATCTTGACGTGATTCCAAAGCCCAAAAATCCTATAAATATAGAAACCTATAGAAATAACCCTATACGAGAAGTTACGCCATCGCAAGCCTCTGTAGCAACGAAAAACCAATTTGGAGACATTCCAGTACCCTGTCGGAGAGGGGAAATCATCTCCGGTGGCCATCTACGTCATCCCGACAAAGGCCATGACGACGAGGGAGTAGTCCACCCTCGGGGTTGAGGGTTTGTACCAGTAGCTATGTGTTTAATCTCTCTCTCGTGTTATTGAGATGTCATGATCTTGATATATATATATATATCACGGCCCTTGTTAATAGAGTTGGATCATATGGTGTTTGTCCCATGCTATTATTGTGACGAATTGAATCTTTCACTTTAAGATCTCATTATGATTGGATTGAATATTCAGGTTTGAGAGCACATAATATATGTCTTGCATGCGGATACACGTAGTGACATTGGGGTATTCAAGTGATTCACTTGATATATGTGTTGGGGAACGTTGCATGAAAAACAAAATTTTCCTACGCACATACAAGATCTATCCATGGTGATGAGCATCTACGAGGGGAGAGATTGGATACACATACCCTTGTAGATCGCTAAACGGAAGCATATATAACGTGGTTGATGTAGTCGAACATCTTCGCGATCCAAATCGCAGTCCATCCCGCGATCCCATCACGAATCGTCTCGCGATCCCATCCCGATCTAGTGTCGAACGGACGACACCTCCGCGTTCAGCACACGTACAACTTGATGACAATATCCACCTTCTTGATCCAGCAAGACGGGTCGGAGAGGTAGCTGAGTTCTTCGACAGCACAACGGTGTGGTGGAGATGGTGATGGAACTGATCCGGCAGAGCTTCGTTGTGCACTGCCAAAACTAATTAATCTAATTAACCTAATTAACATAACTAACCTAATAGTACCTAATTAACAATAGCTAAACTAATTAACAATTAACTAACTAACCTAATTAACAATACCTAACTAACTAACTAACCTAAACGAAAAAAGGGAAGAGGGGACTCACCGGGGGGGCTGGCAACAGGGACGACGCAGGGAGGCCGGGGTCATTGCAGCTGAGGTGGCGGTCGGGTGGCGGGGGGTAGGGGCGCTGGGGGAGGTGTGGGCAGGGGCGCAGGGGCATCGGGCGGCAGGGGGCAGGGGCGGCGGTGGCGACAGGGCAACGGGGGGCACAGGCGCAGGAGACGTCGGTGCGATGGGCGGGCAGTGGCGCAGGGAGGCCCCTGCGGCGGTGGCGGCGGTGCGACGGGGGGTAGGGGCGGTGGGGCGGGGCAACGCTTGGGGGCTGGGGGCGAGAGAGAGAGAGATAGAGAGGCGGGGTGGGGTGGCACCGGCCGTTATGGGGCCATCCCCTTTGACGTGTGCTAGGAGACACCAAAGAGGTGGCGGCAGATGGCGAAGAGGGTGTGAGGGGTGGCGTCGGCCGTTATGGGTCCATCCACTTTGCCGTCTACTAGAAGACGGCAAAGTGAGGGGCGCATGGGCTCTTTGTCGTCTGCGTGTAGCTTCTTTGCCGTCTACTGGCAGACGACAAAGAATTGGCTGGTGGCAAACCCTGTCTTTGCCATCAGCCTCCTCTTTGTCGTCTGTTTGCCCGCGACTGATGGCAAAGAGGCTCTTTGCCATCAGCCAGTAGATGGCAAAGAATTGGCTGATGCCAAATTCCCTGATTCCAGTAGTGATGAGGATCCAAATCAGCCTCTTATGAAGCAACACATAAACTGTGGTTTAAGCTTCTATCACTCTCGCAACCCATCATCTACTTGTTACTTCACAATGACTTCCCTTAGGCCCATAACATGGTGAAGTGTCATGTAGTCGATGTTCACATGACACCACTAAAGGAAGTAACAACATACATATCATCAAAATATCGAACGAATACCAACTTTATATGATTACTTATAACAAGACTTCTCTCATGTCTTCAGGAACAATAGTAACTACTCACACCTCATCAACATGTTCAATAGCAGAGGTATGATAATAATGATTAAGGATCTGAACATAATGTCTTCCACCAAGTAATCCAACTAGCATCAACTATACAATGTAATTAACACAACTAGCAACCCACGGGTACCAATATGAGGTTTTGAGACAAAGAATGAATACACGAGATGAACTAGGGTTGGAGATGAGATGGTGCTGGTGAATATGTTGATGAAGATTGGTCCTCCCGCGAAGAAGGAAGTGTTGGTGATGACAATGGCTTCGATTTCCCCCTCCCGGAGAGGAATTCCTTCGGTAGAATTGCTCTGCCGGAGAGCAAAAGGGCCTCTGCCCAGGTTTCCGCCTTGAGACGGCGGCACTTTGTCCCGAATTTTATCCTTGATTTTTTTAGGGTAAAACACGTCATATAGGAGAAGAGGGGCGTCGGAAGGCCAGCAGGGGCCCCACAAGCCATCACGGCGCGACTTGGGGGGGGGGGGGGCGTCGCGCCCTGTTGGCTTGTGCCCAGTTGTCTGTCCCTCTCAGGTGTATTTTTGGCCTAATAATTCTTATATATTCCAAAAAAAATCTTTGTGAAATTTCAGGTCATTTGGAGCAACTTGATTTTTCTGCAATTTTCTCGGTTTCTCAGTCCAGAATTCCAGTTTCGAGATACTTCCCTCTTCATGATGTACCTTGCATACTCAGATGATTCCAGTTCTCGGTTTCTCAAATTGCATACATATCAAATAAAACTCCTACATAATTACTCCCAAACTAAAACGTACAAATCACTATACTTATAGAGCATGAAACGAGCTAAACTAGCAATGAGAGATAAAAGGATGAAGTTGCTAACGTTTTAGAACCCTTGTATAGATGGGGTGCCGCAATCTTGACAAAAATGAAGGATCAACTCAAGCTTGGGGAAGGAAACAGAGAGAAGATAAAGCTTGGACTCGGACTGGACGAAGCAGCTTTATATAGGGATGACTTTAGTCCTAGTTGGATATACCAACCGGTACTAAAGGTCAATCTTTAGTCCCGATTGGTGATACCAACCGGGACTAAAGGGGCTCGCTGGGCCCCCAGCCCATCGCAACCCCTTTAGTCTCGGTTGGTATCACCAACCGGGACTAGTGGTCCCATTTGAACCGGGATTAATCCTGGGCGTGCCCCCGTTCGCTCCTAGCCGTTGAAACCGGGATTAATGCTCATAATTGTCCCGGGACCAAATTCGACTCGGACTAAAGCTCCGGACGAAAGGTTTGTTTTCTACTAGTGCATAGATGCGAGCACGAGCACGAAGCGTCCGTACAACTCCGAGATCTCTATCCGGTGGCATAACTGCTTTAAAAATTCTGCACCATGAGAGGCAACGTCATGGTGCGGTTCGTGGCCATGTAAGCTAGCTTTCCGTGCATCTCTTTTCAAGAATCCATCTATCAGCTGGTTACTAGCTAGCTTGCCGGATAGTACTAATCTAATCTTATTTTTTGTATGTCTAAGTATGATATCTCTAGCCATCTAATCGATTCTTGATTCTTCTCATCCATGAAGATTCTTCAAGACATCAAACTAATCACAAAATCTCTCTTGTGAAGTCCTGAACTTTCTCTTGCAATACTTTTTGATAAAAAAAATTGTGCATAAATAGTATAAGAACAAATTTCAAATAAGCTACTTGAGTATGTAATGTAAAAAAAACATTAAGATAGAAATTAAATTCAAAAAAATCGATTTGTTTTGCATGATAGATAATTTAATGCGTGAGGTATGCTCCAAGTTTCAGCTCATTTAGACATTTGAGTCGTTGTCAGCAAAAAAGACAAATTAGGTTCGAACAATACATGAACATTAAACATTTTATAGACTCCAAATTTGTCTTTTTTGCCAAGGGATATTCAAATGTCCAAATGATCTGAAATTTGGAGTGAACCTCACGCACCAACTTTTCTACCATGCAAAAATATATATTATTTTTTCTAGTATTTGTATTGTTTTTTTATGATCAAAGGTGTAGATGCGTCTGATCACTGAATCGCTTTTGTGTGTAAGGATTTATTTTTTTGACCTTGTCACACTTTTCTCTTGGTTTTGAGGATGAGATACAATAAGAAATCTGGAAAGGTTTGAGAGTTGATGTTATCAATGAACAAGAGATTGGTGAAGCTTTACGACATAATTAGATGTGATTGCTAGTTGTATGTGTTGGTTGTCATGTGACGTGAGATAGTTCATGTGTACTTTTGTATGTTGTATAACAAAGCTCGAAAATAAAATATATAGTGGATTTTGAATGTGCATTTTTACGTTATGTTTGAATTGTCAAAAGATGATCATAGTAAATTGATTATGTCTATGATTTTAGGACTAATTAACACGTCCTTAATATCACACATTGCACACATTTTTGGATCCAATCCTATGTGATGGCATTTACATCACAAACATTTTTTTTCTATTTTAATCGTGTGCTATTAATAATACATCACATATAATTTTCGTGCAATAATCGTTGTGATGCTAATGCAAATTGCAAACAGTTTTTGTTTTAAACTGTGTGGGATGTAACCCCAATCACAACCAGTTTGGGTAACGTGTGCGATGGACACCCCCCCTATCGCCCACATTAGCAAGTTGACGGTTTAAAACTACGTCACTAAAAGGGGTCAAAAACCGTTTGCTTAGAACCTTCCTGCACGAATGTATAAATTAAATTGGTTTGTATAATACCAACTGTCAGCTTGGTTCCCTTGTCTGGTTTTCTTTTATAAGAAAAACGACACGGATACCCACCCGGGCTTCATGACGGGCGTGGTGTGCCGCCGCGCCTCCGCCTACTAGTTGGATATAAGAAGTGTTGCGTAATGCCAGGTAACAAAAGAAATATATATGCATGATAATTAGTTTATTTTTTATTCAAAAACACACTACATACAATACATGTTGTCTAGCTTATAGAAGAAAAATAACCACCGTGATAATCAGTATTTACATCCCATCTCAAATCATATATAACCATATGTTAAGAAACACTCTTCTCTTGAAAAATATTAGATGGTGTATGAAGTTTAGAATTACTACCGTTTAAAAAATATGTAAGTTTGAATTGACACAAAATTCTACACTATAATTTCAAGTTAAAGTGAGATAACTTTATCAAATAAACAGCTCGGGACTGAACTCAATCAAACAAATGTTTTGCCAATTACAACAAGAAAACATTTGTACTAGTATGATTCAAAAGAAAACGTCATCACCTATTTATCATAAACATTTTTACTTCTGTATTAACATCTATAACAAAATATTGATGGGATTTTTCTGTTCGTGTCACATTTATTGCTCTACAACATTTGACATTATCCACCATATAATTATATCGGTAATGTTACAGTTCAACGCTACAAAATCATGTGTATTACCATGAATACGACAATTCTAAATTATAAACCTTTTATCATGGAAATCGTCATATTTTTAGTTTTGGACTTTTTTAAAAAGTGAGTTCTATCTAATGTAACCACATATAAAGATGAACAAAAATCACAAATAGTATATTTATATGTTATTGCCCCTATTTTTTGACTTTTCCCTCCTACTTTATTATATATAAATATCATGATAGACTGTTCTATAATGCACGAAGCTAGGAGATATTAAAAAGTCAAAGAAAGAAATTATAGCTCCAAATTTTGCAAACACTGTTTTTCCAAGAGTGCATTGTCAGGCTGATGCTTTGCATGCAAGTAGCTACCGGACTACCATGTAGCCACATGTTTTCTTACATTCATGTTTACCAATAAGAGCAAGTATAATAATGGGCTTATAACCTGCTTACATGGCATTTTTGTCGATGTAAACGAGAAAGATGCGAAAAAAATAAGGGGAACGAGCTCTTATGCAAAAGCCTAGCTATATAGGAAAATTCGTTTCTGATCATGGTCCCGAAATCATGTTGGTTGGACTTCCTAGGGATGCATGTATTTTCTGTATTTCTCACCGTGCACGAACCGTATGGCCATCGTATTATGGGGTGGGACCGATGCATTAAGTTGACGCTGAACCAGCGCGTGAGAAGCGGAACGGGACAAGCGGGGATGGATCATGTGTTTTTCTGAGCCTATCTGTTTGGCTGCGTACGTCAACACCCATGGACGCGCCTTATCAACCAGACAAGCACGTACGCTTGTCCAACTGGAACCCTGATGCACGCTCCACACCGGCGCCATGGCTTGGAACACAGCTCCTCAAGCAGAGCAGCAACTCCTTGGCAAGAGCCCGTCGCCCTCGCCCCCAAACACCTTAAATAATGGGTAGCCTCTCAAGCCGCAGCAACAAAATACCCCTGGTGTTTTGCACACACACACCTTTGCACAAGATGACTCGCCCAATGTCCAGCAGTCACCAGTGTCGCAAGCACATTATGAAAATGTCAGCTGTGCTACTATGTCTAAAAAAAATGTTTCAGAATTCAAGTTCAAACGGCACATCATCATTTGAAAGACAACTAGTTTATACTCGGGACGAACAAGTGCACAAGGCGCACACTAGAAATTCCTTGATTTCTTTATTATGAATGTTACCCACGGTAGCAACAAATGTTAAAATGCATTGGCGCAAAAGCGGCCTGGTGAGGAGGTGCGACAGTGCCCTGCAATGCCACCGTTCTTTGCGATTGTGAGGTTGCTTTGCTCATCACCCATTTCTTGGCAGGTGGTCTTCTTATGCCCTGGCAGTTTGCGAGGACTCTTGCTTGGAGCTGACAGTGCAGCGAGAGCATGCCAATTACCAAAAGAGGTCACACTATTTTGGTAAAATGAACAAATATAACCTCTTTGCTGAATAAATTCACAGACTAAACCTAGTTCAAAAAAAATTCACCGAGCTGACCCTTTTGTGTGTGTGTGACGCCTAAGTCGTCGGCGTCACACAAAAAGGCCACGCTGGCGCTGACCCTTTTGTATGGCGCCCGACGCGTAGGCGCCACACTACACTGTGTGACGCCTAAGTCGTCGGCGTCACACAAAAGGGCCACCCTGACGCTGCAGGTCTCACCCCGGCCGTGTGACGCCTAAGCCTCGGACGTTGCACATGCTGCAATGTGACGCCGAGCCCTTAGGCGCCACACATGCACTTATCCGGCGAGACGACGCGCACGGGCGCCGCCACGAGGAGGTCGTAGTTGAACGGCTCGAGCGTGCTATCCTCTATTTTCTACTCGTCCTCTCACGTGGATTGGCTATAATCTAATCTAATCTCTCTTGGTTTTGTTTTCTGCGCCGGTTCCCGTGACATTTGGTTCGATGCAATGGCTTGGGGTGGAGCGTCGGGCTGAGGACGAGTAGAAAATAGAGGATAGCACGCTCGAGCCGTTCAACTACGACCTCCTCGTGGCGGCGCCCGTGCGCGTCGTCTCGCCGGATAAGTGCATGTGTGGCGATTAAGTGCTCGGGGTCACACTGCAGCATGTGCAACGTTCGAAGGTTAGGCGTCACACGGTCGGGGTGGGCCCTGCAGCACCAGCGTGGCCTTTTTGTGTGACGCCGACGACTTAGGCGTCACATAGTGTAGTATGGCGTCTACGCGTCGGGCGCCATCAAAAGGGTCAGCTCGGTGAAATTTTTTTGAACTAGGTTCAGTCTGTGAATTTATTCAGCAAAAAGGTTATATTTGTTCATTTTGCCCACTGTTTTCGTAGTCAACCATTTCTCCCTCAAAGTTGGTGCTCTTTTGCTTTCTGAGAGCAAGTACAATAGTATAGTCAGCTGCCGGTTATAAACCATTGTCATGTCATCTATAACCCATCTTATAGCCAACATGTACAATAGTTCATTGCAAAGGTGTACTACTTTTTTTTATTATATGGTCCACCTTTCATACTCACAAAAGGCCTAGGAGCACGTGCTAGAGCTGGCTTTTAGCTAAGAGCCCGCTTACCTTCTCTCTCCTCTTCTCTTTCCTCTAACTAAACAAAAATATATTAGTTTATTCCTTATAGCCAGCTGACTCAGCTTTATTGTACTTGCTCTTACAAACATGCCATTTGGACCACCTGTGCACAGTCCCAGGCAACTCTTTCTTGATTGCAACTTCCATGCCACTCGCTTGATCTACATTTAATCATATGGAAAAGCACAATTATATGCATATACATTTTCACACATTACACCTAAGATCACAAGCCAACTTAAAGCGATGCACATATATACCTTTGAGTATTACTTGTGGGTGTTTAGTGCCAATCGTGTTGACGTATTCAGAGAACGTCCACTAAAAGCTTTCAACTTGTTCGTCACGCATCAAGACCCCAACTAGGATTACGCTTTGGAAGTGATTGTTCACACCAACGAACAACCCAAAGGGCATGTCATATGGATTAGTCCGATACGTTGTATCGAATGTGATGACATCGCCAAAGGATCTGATGGGGTCATAGTCCTAGGGTAGGGTCATAGGCCTGCCATGCAGGTCCTACCCAAGGACTACCCCTCACAAGGGACAGGGCCCTTAGTCAGTCCTGACTAAATTAAGGAGTCCCCATCATCCAGTCGATAACAGGTCCTCAATCATCCAGTCGGAGATTAGCATTCGGAGGATACCAAGTTAACCGACTGGATACACTCGGTACATCGTAACCTCTGTGGAGGGAAACAGTCGTACGTTTCCGGATGCATTTATTAGTATTTAGAGCATACGTTACCTGTAACGTACGCATTCAAACCCCACTACTCCACCCCTGTACCGGAACCGTTGTGGAGGGCAGCGCATTCTATATAAGCCGCCCTCCCCCACTAGTAGAGGGGTTAGAAAATCATTGTATTCCATATTCCACTCGACAACAAGCTCCGAGAGCACTGAGACGTAGGGCTGTTACCTCCACCGCAGAGGGGCCTGAACTCATACAACCTTGTCGTAGCTAGGACTCTGCCCATCTCATCCGTACCCTACACATCTACTGTCAGGCTTATACCCACGACAGTTGGCACCCACCGTGGGGCAGGCGTCTAAGCGACTTCCGGCAAGTTTGCGACTACTTCTTTTCGTCATGTCGTCCGGTGGAGATTCGAGCATGGGTCACCAGATCTTCTTCGGCGCTCTCTCCTTCATCCTCGACGACTCGGCGTGGCTTCGGGATGCGCCCCTCGACATCGAGGAGCTTCCCCGTCGCGGGGCTACGCACTTCCGTGCCGGCGCCCACGGCATTCTTCTTCTCCAGCGGTCGGCTCCCGTGTCGACCTACACCGCCGTCACGCGCCGCGTCAAGCGGTCCCGCCGTCTGCGGCTCCAGCGTTGGGTGCAACACGCCCAGGTGCGCCAGAACACATCTTCGCAAGTGGCGGTTCTTGAGTCCGTTGTGGTTGCCCCGTCGGCCCAGCACTCGGACTCGGTTCCGACTGAGTTTCCTTCCGAGTATGCGGGTCACGGGCCCGCAGCAGAAGTACACATGGCCAACTCCCATGAAGATCCCCGTCAGGCTGGCCGGAACGAGCACGAGATCGGCGAAGCGTCCGGCGCACGTCGTCCACCTCGTCGTTCTGCTAGTCGGCACACTCGGCGAAGCAACGTGGAGCTGTTCCGCACACCCCTCCTCAACTTGGCTACAGCTACCAAGATAGCCGATTCCCTCCAGCCAACTGATTCAGAGGCTGGTAGAGGGATCGAGCAGATCCGAGCCCTGTTGCACACGGCGCAGCAACAGAATTCGGCAGTCTCCCAGTCGCACAACCGGATCTATAACAGTTCCGTCCACGCGAATACGCATCAGTCGGTTCACAGCCCTGGTTCCCATCAGCGCCACATGGGAGGCAGTCGTTCCATGATTCATGAAGATCGCCGCCGCTCACGCACCCCTCCGCGGGGTGGGCCATATGGGTCCCGACATCATGATGATCGGCATTCAGTCGGCGACACTTACGACCCAAGACCCGACGCAAGAGGACATATCGCCCAGCGAAGAGTCGACAGAGGTCGAGCCCACCGCGATGGTCGCGATACCGACCGTCCAAGTGGAAGCAGGGCCACCGTGTCTGGGCCCGAGTGTTTCAGTCGAGCCATCCGTTCGGCTGACATCCCTCCCAACTTCCGATTGGCGACGGGAATTAGCAAGTTCACAGGAGAGTCCAAGCCAGAAACGTGGCTAGATGACTACCGAGTGGCGGTCCAGATCGGAGGAGGGGACGACCATGTCGCCATGAAGCACCTCCCTCTGATGCTCGACGGCTTGGCGCGAGCGTGGCTAAACCAGTTGGCCCCCTCAAGCATCTACAGTTGGGCAGATCTGGCCCGAGTGTTCATCAGGACCTTCGAAGGGACGTGCAAGTGCCCTGTTGGCCTTGTGGAGCTCCAGCACTGCGTCCAGAAGCAGAATGAGCCCCTGCGTGACTTCATCCAGCGCTGGACAACTCTCTATCACACGGTGGAGAACGTCACCGAGCATCAAGCAGTCTGCGCTTTCAAGGCAGGCGTGCGGTACAGGGATCTGTACCTGAAGTTCGGTCGAACAAGCGACATTTCCATGAGCAAGATGATGGAGATAGCAACACGCTACGCAAATGGCGAAGAAGAGGACCGCATCCGGAGCGGCAAGCACAAAACAGTCGCTGATCGCGATGGGGGCAACACTCGGAAGCAGAAGGAGAAAGTTCCGACCGCTCCGCAAGCGGAGGCTGCAGCCGTAACCAATGCCAAGTTCAAGGATAAAGGGAAGGCTCAGTTCACCCCCAAGAAGAAGCAGTTCAATAACCCCATCCTGGACCAGCCATGTCCGTTTCATACGAAGATGGACGAAGAAGGCAACCCCATATATGCGAAGCATACCACTCGACAGTGTCGCCTCCTGATCCAGGGGTTCAGCGAAGGGAAACCGAGTGAGAAGGACCATGAACAGGATGAGGAGGATAAGGAGGATCCGTTCCCCCAAGTCCATGCAACCCTAATGATCTTTGCTGACGTCGAGAGCAAGAGCCGACTGAAGCTGGTTAACAGAGAGGTGAACATGGCCACCCCTTCCAACCCAAGTTTCTCAAATGGTCTCAAACTGCGATCACCTTCGACCAGTCGGATCATCCGGCACATGTACCCACCCCGAGGAGACACGCCCTGGTCGTCGACCCGGTGGTAGAAGGAGTCCGACTGCGCAAAGTCCTCATGGATGGCGGCAGCGGCTTGAACATCATGTACGCCGACACCCTCAAGGGGATGGGCATCCCGATGTCCAAACTCAGCGAGAGCAGCATGCAGTTCCACGGAGTCGTCCGTGGACGGAAGGCCAAGTCACTCGGCCAGATCGCGTTGGACGTCGTTTTTGGCTCCGACAAGAACTTCCGCAAGGAAAAGCTGACGTTCGAAGTGGTTGACTTCCAGAGCGCTTATCACGCAATTCTGGGTCGCCCAGCGTATGCGCACTTCATGGCCCGTCCATGTTACGTGTACCTGAAGTTGAAGATGCCGGGCCCGAAAGGTGTGATCACCATCACAGGCAATCGGCAGCGGGCTGAAGAGTGTCTGCAGCAGGGATCAAGGATCGCCGACCAGCAGATGGCCGTCCTCGAGCTGGACGAGTACAAGAAAACAGTCGACCCCGCCGACCTGATGCGCTCGAAGAAGCCAGCTTCAGAGGCTGCATTTCAGTCGACGGGAGAGACGAAGAAGGTCAGCATCCACCTGACGGACGCCACTGTTGCCCCGACGAACATCTCCACCACCCTCGATCCTAAATAGGAAGCCGAGCTCACCCAATTCCTCCGTGAGAACTGGGACATCTTCACATGGAAACCCTCTGACATGCCAGGTGTACCCAGGGAGTTGGCTGAGCACCGACTACACGTGGATTCCACGGCTCGGCCTGTCCGAGAGCGCCTGCGCCGGTCTGCCGCGCACAAGAGGAAGGCAATCGGGGAAGAGGTGGCCAAGCTGCTGGCAGCCAACTTCATTCGCGAGGTTCACCACTCCGAGTGGCTCGCCAATGTTGTCATGGTGCCCAAGAAGGACAAGTCGCTCCGAATGTGCATCGACTTCAAGCATCTCAATAAGGTCTGCCCGAAAGACCATTTTCCGCTCCCCCGCATAGATCAAATTGTCGATTCGGCTGCGGGCTGCGAGCGTTTGTCATTTCTTGATGCCTACTCGGGCTATCATCAGATCCGTCTGTATGGTCCCGATGAATTAAAAACAGCCTTCATCACCCCATTCGGGTGCTTCTGCTACATCACTATGCCATTCGGTCTGAAGAATGCAGGAGCTACCTTTATGCGCATGATCCAAAAATGTCTCCTCGATCAGATCGGTCGGAATGTGGAGGCATATATGGATGATATCGTAGTCAAGTCACGCAAAGGTTCCGACCTGCTGACTGACTTGGCAGAAACATTCGCCAACCTTCGTAGGTACGATATCAAGCTCAACCCCGCCAAATGTTCGTTCGGCGTTCCCAGCGGAAAGTTACTCGGTTTCTTCGTTTCCGAACGAGGGATCGATGTCAACCCCGAAAAGATCGGGACCATCGTCCGAATGGAGAGGCCGGTCAGAATAACGATGTTCAACGGCTCACAGGTTGCCTAGCGGCTTTGAGCAGGTTCATCAGTCGACTCGGCGAAAAAGCACTTCCTGTGTACCGACTCATGAAGAAATCAGATACTTTCGAGTGGACAGATGAAGCCCAAGTCGCATTCGACGACCTCAAAGTCCTACTTTCCACCCAGCCGGTTCTTACTGCTCCGCTCAGTAAAGAGCCCCTTCTTCTGTATATCGCGGCTACAAATCAAGTCGTGAGTACTGTTCTTACAGTCGAACGAGAAGAAGAAGGCAAATCATACAAAGTTCAGCGGCCAGTGTACTACGTCTCTGAAGTCCTGACTCCTTCCAAGCAGAGGTATCCCCACTATCAAAAACTTATCTACGGGATTTACATGACTGCGAAGAAGGTGGCTCACTATTTCCAAGACCACTCGGTGTCTGTCGTTTCTGATGCTCCATTGTCGGAAATTCTCCACAATCGAGATGCGTCAGGCCGAGTGGCGAAGTGGGCGATGGAGATGTTGTACTGTGACATCAAGTTCGAGGCCAAGAAAGCTATTAAGTCTCAAGCTCTGGCTGACTTCATAGCAGAATGGGTAGAACAACAGCAACCGACCCACATCTGCTCGGCCCATTGGACAATTTTCTTCGATGGGTCCAAGATGTTGAATGGCTCCGGCGCTGGCGTTGTGATCATATCACCAAAGGGCGACAAGCTCAAGTACACGCTACAGATACACTTCGATTCCTCCAACAACGAGGCGGAGTATGAAGCTCTCCTCTACGGGTTGCGTATGGCCATCTCACTCGGCATCCGTCGCCTGATGGTCTACGACGATTCAGATCTGGTGGTCAATCAAGTGATGAAAGAGTGGGACGTCAGAAACCCCACCATGACTACATAGTGCAATGCAGTGAGGAAGCTTGAGAAGAAGTTTGAAGGTCTAGAACTTCACCATGTTCCAAGACTAAAGAACCAAGCGGCTGACGAGTTAGCGAAACTCGGATCCACTCGGAGACCAGTCCCGAGTGACGTCTGCCTCGAGCACCTCCACCTCCCCTCAGTCAAAGAAGATCCTTTCACAGAGGAACCAGTACAACCCAAGAGCACAATAGATCCGACTGAAGTCGATGTACCTGCTGTGGTTGATCTGGTCATGGAGATTCTGGCTGTCATTCCCGATTGGACTGTGCCGATCATGGCATATATCTTGAGGCAAGAACTTCCAGAAGACGAAGTACAAGCCAGGTAGATAGTCCGCAGGTCGAAGTCATTCACTGTCATTGATGGACAATTGTACAAGGAAAGTATCTCAGGCGTTCTTCAACGATGCATCTCCCCAGAGGAGGGGCAGCTGATTCTGGAGGATATTCACTCGGGGACCTGCGGTCATCACGCTTCTTTGAGAGCAATCGTCGCCAAGGCATTTAGGGCTGGCTTCTTTTGGCTGCAGGCTAACGAGATGGCTAAGGATATGGTTGATCGATGTGAGGGCTGCCAGTTCTACTCCAACAAGTCCCACAAGCCAACGTCTGCGTTAAAGACGATCCCTCTGGTTTGGTCATTTGCAGTGTGGGGATTAGATACAGTCGGCCCATTCAAGACAGGCCAAGGTGGATACACACATCTGTTGGTGGCAGTCGACAAGTTCACGAAATGGATCGAAGCGAAGCCCATCAAGAAGCTCGACGCTTCGACAACCGTCAAGTTTGTCAGGGACATCATCTTTAGATTCGGTGTACCTCACAGCATAATTACGGACAACGGGACAAACTTTGACTCGGACAGATTCAAAGGTTTCTGTACAAGCCAAGGCATCCGAGTGGATTTTGCTTCCGTAGCACATCCTCAGTCCAATGGACAAGCAGAGCGGGCAAACGGACTTATTTTGCAAGGATTGAAGCCCCGACTCCTGCGAGAGATAGGACATGCCGCTGGCGCTTGGGTTACCGAGCTACCTTCAGTGCTCTGGGGACTTCGCACAACCCCGAACAGATCTACAGGGCGATCACCATTCTTCTCGTTTATGGAGCAGAAGCGGTCCTTCCGAGTGACTTGCTTCACAATGCGCCACGAGTCGAACTCTTCTCCGAAGCCGAAGCAGAACAAGCAAGGCAAGACGGAGTGGATCTTCTGGAAGAGGAGCGCGAGATGGCATTAACTTGCTCGACCATTTATCAACAAAATCTGCGGCGTTTTCATGCACGCCACGTCAGAAGTCGGACGTTCCAAGCAGGCGACTGTTGGGGAACGTCGCATGGGAAACAAGAAATTTCCTACGCGCACGAAGACCTATCATGGTGATGTCCATCTACGAGAGGGGATGAGTGATCTACGTACCCTTGTAGATCGTACAGCAGAAGCGTTAATGAACGCGGTTGATGTAGTGGAACGTCCTCACGTCCCTCGATCCACCCCGCGAACAATCCCGCGATCAGTCCCACGATCTAGTACCGAACGGACGGCACCTCCGCGTTCAGCACACGTACAACTCGACGATGATCTCGGCCTTCTTGATCCAGCAAGAGAGACGGAGAGGTAGAAGAGTTCTCCGGCAGCGTGACGGCGCTCCGGAGGTTGGTGATGACCTTGTCTCAGCAGGGCTCCGCCCGAGCTCCGCAGAAACGCGATCTAGAGGAAAAACCGTGGAGGTATGTGGTCGGGCTGCCGTGGAAAAGTCGTCTCAAATCAGCCCTAAAACCTCCGTATATATAGGTGGGAGGGAGGGGAGGAGGCAGCCTCAAAACCTAAAGGTTTGGCCGAAATTGGAGGTGGAGGAGTCCTACTCCAATCCTACTTGGAGTAGGATTCCACCTTCCCACTTGGAAACTCTTTCCACCTTGTGTTTTTTCCTTCTCAAACCTTATGGGCCTTAGTGGGAACTTATTCCAGCCCACTAGGGGCTGGTTTATCTCTTCCCATAGCCCATGAGACCCCTTGGGGCGTGACACCCCTCCCGATGGTCCCCGGCACCCCTCCCGGCACTCCCGGTACACTACCGATGAGCCCGAAACTTTTCCGGTGACCAAAACAGGACTTCCTATATATCAATCTTTACCTCCGGACCATTCCGGAGCTCCTCGTGACGTCCTCGATCTCATCCGGGACTCCGAACAACATTCGGTAACCAACCATATAACTCAAATACGCATAAAACAACGTCGAACCTTAAGTGTGCAGACCCTGCGGGTTCGAGAACTATGTAGACATGACCCGAGAGACTCCTCGGTCAATATCCAATAGCGGGACCTGGATGCCCATATTGGATCCTACATATTCTACGAAGATCTTATCGTTTGAACCTCAGTGCCAAGGATTCATATAATCCCGTATGTCATTCCCTTTGTCCTTCGGTATGTTACTTGCCCGAGATTCGATCGTCAGTATCCTCATACTTATTTCAATCTCGTTTACCGGCAAGTCTCTTTACTCGTTCCGTAATACAAGATCCCGCAACTTACACTAAGTCACATTGCTTGCAAGGCTTGTGTGTGATGTTGTATTACCGAGTGGGCCCCGAGATACCTCTCCGTCACACGGAGTGACAAATCCCAGTCTTGATCCATACTAACTCAACTAACACCTTCGGAGATACCTGTAGAGCATCTTTATAGTCACCCAGTTAAGTTGCGACGTTTGATACACACAAAGCATTCCTCCGGTGTCAGCGAGTTATATGATCTCATGGTCATAGGAATAAATACTTGACACGCAGAAAACAGTAGCAACAAAATGACACGATCAACATGCTACGTCTATTAGTTTGGGTCTAGTCCATCACATGATTCTCCTAATGATGTGATCCCGTTATCAAGTGACAACACTTGCCTATGGCCAGGAAACCTTGACCATCTTTGATCAACGAGCCAGTCAACTAGAGGCTTACTAGGGACAGTGTTTTGTCTATGTATCCACACAAGTATTGTGTTTCCAATCAATACAATTATAGCATGGATAATAAACGATTATCATGAACAAAGAAATATAATAATAACTAATTTATTATTGCCTCTAGGGCATATTTCCAACAGTCTCCCACTTGCACTAGAGTCAATAATCTAGTTCACATCACCATGTGATTCCAACGAATCCAACACCCATATTGTTATGGGGTCTGATCACATCTTGCTCTTGAGAGAGGTTTTAGTCAACGGTTCTGAAACTTTCAGATCCGTGTGTTCTTTACAAATCTTTATGTCATCTTATAGATGCTGCTACTATGTGCTATTCGGAAATACTCCAAATATCTACTCTACTATACGAATCCGTTTTACTACTCATAGTTATTCGGATTAGTGTCAAAGCTTGCATCGACGTAACCCTTTACGACGAACTCTTTAAGCACCTCCATAATTGAGAAAAATTCCTTAGTCCATTAATTACTAAGGATAATTTTTGACCGCTGCTAGTGATTCAATCATGGATCACTCTCCGTACCTCTCAACAGATTTTGAGTCAAGGCACACATCAGGTGCGGTACACAGCATGGCATACTTTAGATTCTACTGCTAAGGCATAGAAGACGACCTTCGTCTATTCTCTTTATTCTGCCGTGGTCGGGTTTTGAGTCTTACTCAAATTCACACCTCACAACGCAACCAAGAACTCCTTCTTTGCTGATCTATTTTTGAACTCTTTCAAAAACTTGTCAAGGCATGCATCTTGTTGAAACTTCTATTAAGCGCTTTTGATCTATCTCCATAGATCTTTGATGCTCAACGTTCAAGTAGCTCAATCCAGGTATTCCTTTTAAAACTCCTTTCAAACAACCTTGTATGCTTTACAGAAATTCTACATTACTTCTGATCCACAATATGTCAACCACATATACTTATCAGAAATTCTATAGTGCTCCCACTCACTTCTTTGGAAATACAAGTTTCTCATAAACCTTGTACAAACCAAAAATCTTTGATCATCTCATCAAAGTGTATATTCCAACTCCGAGATGCTTGCACCAGTCCATTGAAGGATCACTGGAGCTTCCATACTTGCTAGTATCTTTAGGATCGACAAAACCTTCTGGTTGTATCACATACAATGTTTGCTCAAAGAAACCGTTGAGAAAACAATGTTTTGACATCCTATGTGCAATATTTCATAAATAATGTATCAACAACTAACATAATTCTAACAGACCTTTAGCATCGCTACGAGTGAGAAAGACTCATCATAGTCAACAGTTTGATCTTGTTGGAAACATCTTTGCGACAAGTCGAGCTTTTCTTAATAGTGATTTATCACCATCATCGTCTGTCTTTCTTTTAAAGACCCATCTTTACTCAATAGTCCTCTGACCATCAAGTAGTTCTTCCAAAGTCTACACTTTGTTTTCATACATGGATCCTCGCTCGGATTTCATGGCTTCCAGCCATTTGTCGGAATCTGGGCCCACCATCGCTTTCTCCATAACTCGTAGGTCCACTGTTGCTCAACAATATGACCTCCAAGACATGGTTACCGTACCACTCTGTAGTAGTACGCGACCTTGTCAACCTACAAGGCTTGTAGTAACTTGATCTGATGCTTGATGATCACCATCATCAGCTTCCACTTCAATTGGTGTAGGTGCCACAGGAACAACTTCCTGCGCCCTGCTACACACTGGTTGAAGTGATGGTTCAATAACCTCATCAAGTTCTACCATTCTCCCACTCAATTCTTTCGAGAGAAACCTTTCCTCGAGAAAGGATCCGTTTCTAGAAACAAACACTTTGCTTTCGGATCTGAGATAGGAGATGTACCCAACTGTTTTGGACATCCTATGAAGATGCATTTATCCGCTTTGGGTTCGAGCTTATCAGACTGAAACTTTTTCACATAAGTGTCGAAGCCCCAAACTTTCAAGAAACGATAGTTTAGATTTCTCTAAACCTCAGTCTATACTGTGTCATCTCAACGGAAATACGCGGTGCCCTATTTAAAGTGAGTGCGGTTGTCTCTAATGCATAACCCATAAACGATAGTGGTAATTCGATAAGAGACATCATAGTATGCACCATACCAAATAGTGCGTGGCTATGACGTTCAGACACATCATCACACTATGATGTTCCAGGTGGCATGAACTGCGAAACAATTTCCACATTGTCTTAACTGTGTACCAAAACTCGTAACTCAGATATTCATTTCCATGATCATATCGTAGACAGTTTATCCTCTTGTTACGACGAACTTCACTCTGAAACGGAATTGAACTTTTCAACATTTTAGACTTGTGATTCATTAAGTAAATACTCCTGTATCTACTCAAATCGTCAGTGAAGTAAGAACATAATGATATCCATTGCGTGCCTCAGCACCCATTGGACTGCATACATCAAAATGTATCACTTCCAACAAGTTACTATCTTATTTCATCTCAATGAAAACAAGGCCTTGCTCATGTGGTATGATTCGCATGTCACTAGTGATTCGAAATCAGGTGAGTACAAAGATCCATCAGGATGGAGCCTCTTCATGCAATTTATACTAACATGACTCAAGCGGCAGTGCCACAAGTAAGTGGTACTATCATCATCAACTCGTATCTTTTGGCACCAATATCATGAACATGTGTAACACTACGATCGAGATTCAATAAACCATTGAAGGTGATTATTCAAGAAAATAGAGTAACCATTATTCTCTTTAAATGAATAATCGTATTGCAATAAACACGATCCAATCATGTTCATGCTTAACGCAAGCACCAAATAACAATTATTTAGGTTTAACACCAATCCCGATGGTAGAGGGAGCGTGCGACGTTTGATCATATCAATCTTAGAAACACTTCCAACACGTATCGTCACCTCGCCTTTAGCTAGTCTCCGTTTGGGCCGTAGCTTTCATTTCGCGTCACTAATCACTTAGCAAGCGAACCGGTATCCAATACCCTCGTGCTATTAGGAGTACTAGTAAAGTACACATCAACATCATGTATATCAAACACACTTCTTTCGACTTTTGCCAGCCTTCTTATCTACCAAGTATCTTGAGTTGCTCCGCCTCAGTGATTGTTCCCCTCATTATAGAAGCACTTAGTCTCGGGTTTGGGTTTAATCTTGGGTCTCTTCATTAGTGCAGCAACTGTTTTGCCGTTTCACGAAGTATCCCTTCTAGCCCTTGCCTTTCTTGAAACTTAGTGGTTTTACAAACCATCAACTATTGATGCTCCTTCTTGATTTCTACTTTCACAGTGTCAAACATCGCGAATCGCTCAAGGATCATTGTATGTATCCTTGATATGTTATAGTTCATCACGAAGCTCTCACAGCTTGGTGGCAGTGACTTTGGAGAACTATCACTATCTCATCTGGAAGATTAACTCCCACTTGATTCAAGCGATTGTCGTACTCAGACAATCTGAGCACATGCTCAACGATTGAGCCTTTTCTCCTGTGCTTTGTGGACAAAGAATCTTGTCGGAGGTCTCGTACCTCTTAACAAGGGCACAAGCATGAAATCACAATTTCATCTCTTTAGAACATCACTTATGTTCCGTGACGTTTTACAACGTTTTCGGCGCCTTGCTTCTAAGCCATTAAGTATTTTTGTACAGAACTATCGTGTAGTCATCAGAAACGTGTATGTCGGATGTTCACATCATCCACAGACGACGCTCGAGGTGCAGCACACCGAGTGGTGCATTAAGGACATAAGCCTTCTGTGCAGCAACGAGGACAATCCTCGGTTTTACAGACTCAGTCTGCAAAGTTTGCTACTATCAACTTTCAACTAAATTTTCTCTAGGAACATATAAAACAGTAGAGCTATAGCGCAAGCTACATCGTAATTCGCAAAGACCATTAGACTATGTTCATGACAATTAGTTCAATTAATCATATTACTTAAGAACTCCCACTCAAAAAGTACATCTCTCTAGTCATTTGAGTGGTACATGATCCAAATCCACTATCTCAAGTCCGATCATCACGTGAGTCGAGAATAGTTTCAGTGGTAAGCATCTCTATGCTAATCATATCAACTATACGATTCATGCTCGACCTTTCGGTCTCATGTGTTCCGAGGCCATGTCTGCACATGCTAGGCTCGTCAAGCTTAACCCGAGTGTTCCGCGTGCGCAACTGTTTTGCACCCGTTGTATGTGAACGTTGAGTCTATCACACCCGATCATCACGTGGTGTCTCGAAACGACGAACTGTAGCAACGGTGCACAGTCGGGGAGAACACAATTTCGTTTTGAAATTTTAGTGAGAGATCACCTCATAATGCTACCGTCGTTCTAAGCAAAATAAGGTGCATAAAAGGATTAACATCACATGCAATTCATAAGTGACATGATATGGCCATCATCACGTGCTTCTTGATCTCCATCACCAAAGCACCGGCACGATCTTCTTGTCACCGGCGCCACACCATGATCATCCATCAACGTGTTGCCATCGGGGTTGTCGTGCTACTCATGCTATTACTACTAAAGCTACATCCTAGCAAAATAGTAAACGCATCTGCAAGCACAAACGTTAGTATAAAGACAACCCTATGGCTCCTGCCGGTTGCCGTACCATCGACGTGCAAGTCGATATTTCTATTACAACATGATCATCTCATACATCCAATATATCACATCACATCGTTGGCCATATCACATCACAATCATACCCTGCAAAAACAAGTTAGACGTCCTCTAATTTTGTTGTTGCAAATTTTACGTGGTGACCATGGGTATCTAGTAGGATCGCATCTTACTTACGCAAACACCACAACGGAGATATATGAGTTGCTATTTAACCTCATCCAAGGACCTCCTCGGTCAAATCCGATTCAACTAAAGTTGGAGAAACGGACACTTGCCAGTCATCTTTGAGCAAAGGG
Organism: Hordeum vulgare subsp. vulgare; assembly: GCF_904849725.1. Taxonomy (NCBI): domain Eukaryota; kingdom Viridiplantae; phylum Streptophyta; class Magnoliopsida; order Poales; family Poaceae; genus Hordeum; species Hordeum vulgare. The sequence goes on from NC_058524.1 coordinate 616,148,474, forward strand.
GGTTACTCGTAACGATGAAACCAGTCTCTCGTAAGCGTACGAGTAATGTCGGTCCAAGCCGCTTCAATCCAACAATACCGCGGAATCAAGAAAAGACTAAGGAGGGCAGCAAAACGCACATCACCGCCCACAAAAACTTTTGTGTTCTACTCGAGAAGACATCTACGCATGAACCTAGCTCATGATGCCACTGTTGGGGAACGTCGCATGGGAAACAAAAAATTTCCTACGCGCACGAAGACCTATCATGGTGATGTCCATCTACGAGAGGGGATGAGTGATCTACGTACCCTTGTAGATCATACAGCAGAAGCGTTAGTGAACGCGGTTGATGTAGTGGAACGTCCTCACGTCCCTCGATCCACCCCGCGAACAATCCCGCGATCAGTCCCACGATCTAGTACCGAACGGACGGCACCTCCGCCTTCAGCACACGTACAACTCGACGATGATCTCGGCCTTCTTGATCCAGCAAGAGAGACGGAGAGGTAGAAGAGTTCTCCGGCAGCGTGACGGCGCTCCGGAGGTTGGTGATGACCTTGTCTCAGCAGGGCTCCGCCCGAGCTCCGCAGAAACGCGATCTAGAGGAAAAACCGTGGAGGTATGTGGTCGGGCTGCCGTTGAAAAGTCGTCTCAAATCAGCCCTAAAACCTTCGTATATATAGGTGGGAGGGAGGGGAGGAGGCAGCCTCAAAACCTAAAGGTTTGGCCGAAATTGGAGGTGGAGGAGTCCTACTCCAATCCTACTTGGAGTAGGATTCCACCTTCCCACTTGGAAACTTTTTCCACCTTGTGTTTTTTCCTTCTCAAACCTTATGGGCCTTAGTGGGAACTTATTCCAGCCCACTAGGGGCTGGTTTATATCTTCCCATAGCCCATGAGACCCCTTGGGGCGTGACACCCCTCCCGATGGTCCCCGGCAACCCTCCCGGCACTCCCGGTACACTACCGATGAGCCCGAAACTTTTCCGGTGACCAAAACAGGACTTCCTATATATCAATCTTTACCTCCGGACCATTCCGGAGCTCCTCGTGACGTCCTGGATCTCATCCGGGACTCCGAACAACATTCGGTAACCAACCATATAACTCAAATACGCATAAAACAACGTCGAACCTTAAGTGTGCAGACCCTGCGGGTTCGAGAACTATGTAGACATGACCCGAGAGACTCCTCGGTCAATATCCAATAGCGGGACCTGGATGCCCATATTGGATCCTACATATTCTACGAAGATCTTATCATTTGAACCTCAGTGCCAAGGATTCATATAATCCCGTATGTCATTCCCTTTGTCCTTCGGTATGTTACTTGCCCGAGATTCGATCGTTAGTATCCTCATACTTATTTCAATCTCGTTTATCGGCAAGTCTCTTTACTCATTCCGTAATACAAGATCCCGCAACTTACACTAAGTCACATTGCTTGCAAGGCTTGTGTGTGATGTTGTATTACCGAGTGGGCCCCGAGATACCTCTCCGTCACACGGAGTGACAAATCCCAGTCTTGATCCATACTAACTCAACTAACACCTTCGGAGATACCTGTAGAGCATCTTTATAGTCACCCAGTTACGTTGCGACGTTTGATACACACAAAGCATTCCTCCGGTGTCAGTGAGTTATATGATCTCATGGTCATAGGAATAAATACTTGACACGCAGAAAACAGTAGCAACAAAATGACACGATCAACATGCTACGTCTATTAGTTTGGGTCTAGTCCATCACATGATTCTCCTAATGATGTGATCCCGTTATCAAGTGACAACACTTGCCTATGGCCAGGAAACCTTGACCATCTTTGATCAACGAGCCAGTCAACTAGAGGCTTACTAGGGACAGTGTTTTGTCTATGTATCCACACAATTATTGTGTTTCCAATCAATACAATTATAGCATGGATAATAAACGATTATCATGAACAAAGAAATATAATAATAACTAATTTATTATTGCCTCTAGGGCATATTTCCAACAGCGACCTGGTGCTCCAAGTGGATCAACAAAGACCTCACAAGTTGGCTCCGGCCTAGGAAGGACCCTTCATCATCTCCAAGGTGCTGAACAACGGGGGATACAGACTCTACAACATCGAGAGGGAGACAGACGAGTCGCGCGCATGGAACGGAGATATCCTGAAGCGCTTCTACACGTGACCGTCGACTAAAGCGATGTAAAGAACAAGTATTGGCGAAATAATATAAAGCAGATTGAGTTTTTTGCAGGTTCAAAGTTCTTCTGCGGTCGCAGACTCCGGTCTCAAAAAAAAAACTTAGCTGCGATTCAGAATCGCCTAAGTATTAACTTTCTCCGAGTGCGCACTTAACGTCACACTCGGGGGCTTAGCTGCGATCCAGCATCGCCTAAGTATTAACTTTCTCCGAGTGCGCACTTAACGTCACACTCGGGGGCTTAGCTGCGGTCCAGCATCGCCTAAGTATTAACTTTCTCCGAGTGCGCACTTAACGTCACACTCGGGGGCTTAGCTGCGATCCAGCATCGCCTAAGTATTAACTTTCTCCGAGTGTGCACTTAACGTCACACTCGGGGGCTTAGCTGCGATCCAGCATCGCCTAAGTATTAACTTTCTCCGAGTGCGCACTTAACGTCACACTCGGGGGCTTAGCTGCGATCCATCATCGCCTAAGTATTAACTTTCTCCGAGTGTGCACTTAACGTCACACTCGGAGGCTTAGCTGCGATCCAGCATCGCCTAAGTATTAACTTTCTTCGAGTGTGCACTTAACGTCACACTCGGGGGCTTAGGTGCGATCCAGCATCGCCTAAGTATTAACTTTCTCCGAGTGCGCATTTAACGTCACACTTGGGGGCTTAGCTACGATCCAGCATCGCCTAAGTATTAACTTGCTCCGAGTGTGCACTTAACGTCACACTCGGGGGCTTAGCTGCGATCCAGCATCGCCTAAGTATTAACTTTCTCCGAGTGTGCACTTAACGTCACACTCGGGGGCTTAGCTGCGATCCAGCATCGCCTAAGTATTAACTTTCTCCGAGTGTGCACTTAACGTCACACTCGGGGGCTTAGCTGCGGTCCAGCATCGCCTAAGTGTTAACTTTCTTCGAGTGTGCACTTCACGTCACACTCGGGGGCTTAGCTGCGATCCAGCATCGCCTAAGTATTAAACTTCTCCGAGTGTGCACTTAACGTCACACTCGGAGGCTTAGCTGTGATCCAGAATCGCCCACGTACTAACCTTCTCCGAGTGTGCACTACACGTCACACTCGGGGGCTTAGCTGCGATCCAGAATCGCCCACGTACTAACCTTCTCCGAGTGTGCACTACACGTCACACTCGGGGGCTTAGCTGCGATCCAGCATCGCCTAAGTATTAACCTTCTCCGAGTGTGCACTTCACGTCACACTCGGGGCTTAGCCGCGATCCAGCATCGACTGTTTGCCTTTGGCTTCACCAAGAAACGCCAAACAAATACTCGAATCAACATTGCAACAGAAGAGCAAAAAAACGGATTCCAAAATTCTCGCAAAGATAGCTAACTCGGTGCGGATCAAGCTTACCCGCACCGATTTAAAAGTGTGACAGCCAACAGAAGTGGCCAAAGTACCTTACAGATAAAACACTCGGCATACCGAGGATAAAGTTTTCTTACGCGTCAGCAGGGTCAGCGCCAGGACTAGAGGGCTCAACGAAGGTGTCCAAGTCGATTCCATCGGCGATGCGGGTAGCACTCTCAAGGAACGTCTCCATGAAGTCTTCGAATCGAAGCTTCTTCGTGTTGGCGACCTTCAGTGTCTTCAGCTTTTCCTCACGCGCCTCCTTGCAATGGACTCGGACCAAGGACAGAGCAACATCTGCACCGCAACGAGCTGCAGATTTCTTCCACGACTGCACTCTGTTGGGAATCTCCTCCAGTCGGGTCATCAGGTTCTCCATCTCCTGCCGTGACTCATCTTCTGGCCAAAGCTCCTTGTCGATTCGGCCGACGACTTCTCTCAGTCGACCGATGAAAGGACCAACTTTGCCCACGCGGATGTGCGCACGGAGCAGATCCCGATTGGCGTCGTCTCCGAGTGGAACGTTCTCAAGAATCGAACGCTCCACGTCAGCTGCTTTAGCTTCGGCGTCAAAGCAAAAATCCGCGACAATAGGACAAACAGACAATAAGCGCCCAGTGTTACGCGCATAGCACAACCACTCGGAAAAAGCAGGACTTACCAGCCAGACGCGTCATCATCTGCCGAGCCCAGTCGCTGACATATTTGTCTTGCGCCCTGCATCGTTTGTTCAGCACATCCATGTGACTCATCAGCGCAGTCCTCTGTTTCCCCATCTTTTCCACTTCCTGAGTCAACACCTTGTTCACTTCACGCGCCTGCTCCAATGACTTCTCCCGTTCCGCCAGAGCATCCTTCATGCCGACCATTGCAAGCATGGCCACATCAAGTTCACCAGCGAACTGATTCCTCTCCGCCTTGAGAGTCTCATAGGCTGATCCCATTTCACAGGTTTTCTGCCACCAAACACCAAGAGACAATCAGAAAGTTCAACAGTTAAAAGTCTAAGTTCTTCAGACCCCTGCCGACGCAAGCAGTCGACAACGGTCTCGGGGACTACACCCAGTGGGTTCACTGAGAGTGACCCCACTGGCATGCAGCTCAAGCAGGCCTGCCCTATTGAGATGCATGTTATCACCTACGCCTACGAGGCAAATGTTACTCGACCTGAGTACAACTTACTCTCGGAGACTCTTACAGTAAGTGCACTCCGAGTGCCACAACTGCTAGCAGTCGATCATATTATTTACCGACACGACCAAAGCAAAGACAATATGTATAAAGATAACTGTCGGTGCAAGCACTCGACAGAAGTCTCGGGGACTACACCCACTGGGTTCACTAAGAGTGAACCCATTGCAAACAACAACTGCTATTCAAGAACACCCAGTGGGTTACAGGAGAAAAGTAAATACTTACTAGACCACTTACTCGGATATCATCGCGCAGCTCCAAGCTCCGCTGGTACAAGGTCGCAACGGAGTCGTAGGCCCTCTTGGCTTCTCCAGCCATCGACTCCGCCTGCACCATAGCCCCCTTGGCCGCTCCCACCTGCTCCTCCGGAAGACGTTGGATGCTGAATTCAGCATTCGACGAACCTGGAATCGTCAGAGGTTCCTGAGGCATCCCAAGGTCCGCCCCAGTCGGCTCCTCACTCACCAGCACTGGTTCAGTCTGTGGCAGCGCCTCAGTCGGCAGCACGTCGGCGGCGAGAGCGGCAGCAGGAGGAGCAGCCTCGAGAACAGGCTCCACAGCTGGGTCGGCTCTCCCCTGGTCGCCCTCACCCAGACAAATCGCCCTTGACATACCGAATGACACGAGGTCTCGGAAAAAGAAAGAAGCACCTGACTGGGACACGATAGTATAAAACATTCGACGTCCCTACAACGCACCTAGCTGGGATGAGACGACGTTGTCCATGTCCATGGGGTCGTCTTCCTGACGCGCCGGAGAGGTGGCAGAAGTAGCAACCCTGTCGAGTGAGACCCATTCGGCCAGTAAACAGAAGTTCACTCGGATATCAGAAAGAATTGAAAACTGTGTACACTTACGTAGAGGTGACGGGGACAGCAACCCTCATTCGCGGCAGAGCCTTCCGAGGCTTAGGCCCACTCGGCTTGGCCACCTTAGAAGACTGACCCGCAGGCTCAGCGGCGGCATCCCTGGTCCTCTTAGTGCTTCGAACACTCGGGACCGCCGGAGCAGCAGGCGGAGCACTCGAAGACGCGGGAGGAGCCGAGGGGACGGCAGGCTCGTGTCGGCGCTTGGTCCGATGCTCTGGGTTCGGAGGTGGCGAGTCTTGCTGTTCGTCTTCTTCCTCCTCCTCGCTGGTCTCCTCCTCTGATTCCCCACTGTCGGAGACGTATTCGGCGCTCTCCACGCTGCCCTCTTGGCTGCCTTCCTCCTCTTCCTCCGCCGGATTCCCGTTCGAGACGGGGGAGAACCAGATGGTCCACTCCTGCATAAATTTCAGTCGGCAATATGAGACATCACACAGAGATATAGACAAACGACAAGAATTGGGACAGTTCAGTGCACTCGGCAATGTCACTCACCTGATTCGGTGGAGGATGATCCGCGCTGTAAGGCCTCACTCGCTGTCGTGGTTTTGTCACGGCAGATGTCCTCGTGAAAGGACTTAGTACTGGAGCCATCGCACCTTGGTGGCGACTCAAAGGGGTTAAGCGGGAGAGACACGGCGATTTACCCAGGTTCGGCCCCTCTGAGAAGAGGTAATAGCCTAGGTCATGCTTTGTGTGTATTGATGTGGATTCGATTACAAGGAAGGCGTAACTCGCCTAAACCTAGCACTCGATGATTTCTAACCTACCTCTCCCCCTCCAGACTCGCCTTTATATATAGGTCGAAGCCTTAGGGTTTACAAGAGTCCCTTCCTTTTTACAAATCGTGACCACCGCGGTCTCTAAGTCGCCGTCTTGCAAAACCCAGAGTCCTTCCATAAATCATAACATCCTGCGACTTCGAACCACCCAGGCTGAGGCCCAACTAGCCTTAAAGGATGAATCGCCTTAAAAGTAACCCGGCCCATATTCGGCGGGTCACTTTAACAGGCAATATCCCCAACATTAGGCCCCAAATTGACTTGAATCTTCACGCCAATGCTTCCATTTTAGTCGAAGGCGATTCACTCCTCTGTGTTCCTCCATACACCAGAAATCTTAACTCGCCAACTGGTACCGGCAAAAGTCTCTGAGCCGCCAACGCATTTCCCATCAGTACTTTCCTTAGCCCTCGATTTTCGGGAACTCCAACACAATCCCAACGGATCTTTTAGTGCGTCATTATCCCAAAATTTTCGGGCGCCATCATGGCGAATCTTTCCTTCCTCGACGGTTCCCGCTCATAGCGCCTCGATCCCCGCGCCCGTCCTGATAAATAGGCGGAAGGGACAGGGCTGACACCGGCCACCTACCAGTCCCGTCAATACCTCCACCATCATCTCAGCGAGAAGAAAACGCTCCGCATCCCGAAGGCTTCGCCGCCGGCCGCAAACTTCACCCCCGTCCGAAGAACTCCAGTGCTGCCCACAGGCTGTTGCCGTTCGAGGAGCTCCGGCGCCGCCCGCAAGCCGTCGCCGTTCGAGGAGCTCCGGCGCCGCTCGCAAGCGGCTGCCGTTCGAATAGCTCCGGCGCCGTTCGAGGAACTCCAGCGCCGCCCGCACGTCGTCGCCGTCGCCAGGCTCCACCGCCGCCGAGGGTCCCCTCATTCTCCAACAGCCTCCATCATCACCGATCTTCTTCGACCAAGATCTTCAGGTTAGGCCACTGTTTCCCCTTCTTTAAGGGTAGATTTAGTTCTCATTCTTGCCGCCGCCATTGCCATAGCTCCGAAGCTCTATGCTCGTCACCATCTTAACTGTCGAACTGATTAGTCCGAGCGCCATTAGGGCACCTAGTGCTTCGAACAATCCTATCCATCTGTGCCCTTGCGAATTTTCTAAATAGACTAGTCTTTTTAAACACGAGGCACCATCCTGATCGCACATCGTTCATGTTTTAGCCATGTCCGTAAGCTTTTATATCTGTTGAATAGATCCATTCCTCTTTCACTGTTTGCAAAAAGCTGTTTGGAAACCTCGTCCTTCCCTTAGTGTTTCGGAAAGAATAAATTTTAGCACCCACAGTAGCGTCGCTTCTGAGAATAGCCCTGTTCCGATAGGTCGCCACATCAGCCCAACCCGGCCTCCCAATCCGGCGGGTTAAGCAGAAGCTAGTCCCGACCCACATAGTAAATGTTCGAGACATGTAATACCATTTTCTTGCCTATTTGTAGCATGGGTGCCGTTTTCAAGAGTGATTGGCTTCCCACCAAAGTCGATGATGCTGTTTTGGCGAATTACGTGAAAGCGGGCTGCTTGGATCCTCAAGACGTCATTGGATGGCGCACCGGGTTAGGAGAAGACCTACCCAACCCCAAGGAAGGGGAGATAGTAGTTTTTGTGGAACACTTAGAACGGGGTTTTAAGCCGCCGGGATCCAAATTCCTTAGAGACGCCCTGAATTTTATGAACGTCCGACTCCAGGATTTGGGACCCAATTCCATAAGCAACCTGAGTCAATTCCAAGTCCTTTGCGAAGCTTATTTGCGGATCGAGCCTTCCGTCCCCCTGTTTTGGTACTTTTTCCACTTGAATCGCCAGACAGAATTCCACAATGGCCCCAGTTTGGAACTCGGCGGGGTCAACGTCCAGCGTCGCAGGGACAGTCCGTTTCCTGCACTCACTATGCCCAGCCATCCCAAAGGCTGGGGTGAATCTTGGTTTTACTGCAAAGAAACATCCCCTGCCGGCGAGAACAAACTTCAGGGCTACAGGCCAAGCCGCCTCCCGGTCAACTTCAAGCTCCCTGACAAGCTCACCGAGGAAGAAGAGTCGGAATTCGTCCCAATTCTGTCCGAACTGAGATCCTTGACTAACAACGGTCTCACCGGGGTTGACCTGATCCGCTGCTGGGTCGAATGGCGGATCCTTCCTCTGAGCCGCCGAGAAGGCTTGATGTGCGAATTTGACGGTACTCTGGATCATCCCCAATGTTACTTTCACACAGCATTAACAGAAAAAGACATCGTCGCCATCATCAAGAAGCTGACCGGCGAGCCTACAGCAAAGTGCGGCCAAATCGGCCTTAAGCCCTTCTGCACGATTAACCCGGCGCCCAAGGTAACCAAGACTAACTCGCCCTCAATTTTCATTCCATCTGTTTTACTGTCATCGTGACTTCATGCCACATCCCTTTCCAGAAAGGCAACAAGTTCTGGTCTCGGAGACCTAAGAAACAAGCCATGAAGAGTGCTAAGCCGCCTTCCAAGAAAAACAAAGGCAAAGGTAAATCGGCTGCGGCCAAGCCATCTGAAGTCGACGAATCTCAAGCTGGCGACGCACTCTCCGAGGTACCAATCCGTCCTCTTTTTCACTCGCCACCTATTACCTTTTAACTTCTATTTATCTCTCACTCCTCTTATAATAGAATGAAGATAACGAAAGCCAGGAAGATTCTGTCGAGGTAATTTCCGTCTCCTCCGATTCATCTCCTTCTCCACCTAAGCCGGCCCGGCGAATATGTGGAAAAGTACCTCTCTCACATCCAAATGCCCATTTGGACCCAAATTTCTTACTGAAGAAAACGCAGCACGCCACGAAACGGAAAACGCGAAGTCATTCTAGCGACCTAACACCTGGCTTGCCAACAACGAACAAAAGAAAACCAAGCGAGGTACCTCCTTTTTTTTATTTGAGCAACCATTGTTCGTGTTGCTTTGGATCACAGTCATAACCCGCCTGTTATTATCGATGTACAAATTCTACAGGATTCTCCCCCTACTTCTGGCGACTCAGTGATGTCGACCCTTCCACCAATGATCCGAGTCCCGGCGTAAGTTTCTTGTCCTGATCCTTGAGAATAGCACTCTTTTTTATTTTCTAACACGCCTATCTCATTTATTAGGGCGCAAGCCAAAAAGAGGAAAACCAGTGGATCAATCCCTGATGCCACTTCTGAACCTCCAAGGAAAGCAACTCCGACTCAAGAAGATCCAAGTCAAAACGAGCCGACAATTCAAGCAAATCCTCCTGAGTCGCCCAAAGGATCAACGGATGTCCCTAGATCACCGGTCGTAATGGCGACAGCTGATGACCCAGATGTTGTGGTCATTACTGGTTTTGGTTTCTCCAAGCCGGCAGCGACAATCCTCTCCAAACATATAGCATCCCCTTCTCCATCAATTCCCGAGTCTGGGCCTTCCAAGGCGAAACTTTCTGACTATGCAGGTCTGGAGTTTAAAGAACTCTGTTCTGGCTTCGCAAGTCGCCTGGAAGCGAGTTACGAGATGGAAAAAAATCTGCTGAAGATGTTAAATAACAAGCATGAGGTAAAATTTATACTCTGTATTATTCCCAGTAACCCCCAAGGGCCGGGTCATCAGTAAAATGATGAGCCGGGTCTTTTAAAAGCTTCGCGACCAGTAACCCCCAAGGGCCGGGTCATCAGTAAAATGATGAGCCGGGTCTTGATTTCTGTATAATTTCCCTTGAGAAATTATACATTAGCCCCCAAGTGTCAGGGGTATTGCCTTGCAATAATTCTGAGACTTGTCTTTGTTTTAAATTTTGAACAGGAAAGCCTTGCCCAGACCGAACTGGCCCTGGGCGACTTAAGGAAAAACTTGGTTGACCAACAAGATGCCCGAACTCAGTTGGAAGACAAATATAAGCTGGCTCTGGTTGAACTGGAAAAGCTCAAAGCCGAGTTAGAAAGAACTCAGGCTGACCACAGCGCGGTTTTGACGAGAGCCGAAAAAGCAGAAGCAAAGCTGGCAACTGTGCAGCAGGAGCTATCCGGCTTAAAGCGCCATATTTCCAACATGACACAAGCCATCTTTGGTAAGCTTTACCTAACTCTCCAATCTTATCCTCTTCCTTGGGCAAATTCCTTACTGTTTAACTTACCGGTTATTTGATCACAGGCTCGAGAGTCGCCAATTTGCAAGACGACAGCGTGTTGATGATGAAGGCGATCTATACACTGACGGAACAACTATACACAGGCAGTGTGCTGACTGTCAAAGCTGTGATAGGTGCAAAGGAGCCCATAACTTCCATCAAGAAGGTGCTTGGATATCTATCCACACTGCCTCCCCAGATCGGCGAGTTAACCCGATCAGCCGCCCGGAAGGGTGTCCTGACGGCTCTGAGTCGCTGCCTGGCGTATGATCCAGAAATTAATTTGGAAGAAGTAGCTGCCGGCTTCCCTCAGCTTAAAGATGACGGCTCGGAGTTCGTGGAAGAAGACTACCAGAAGGTTGTCAAGGATTCTCGACTGGCCGCAACTCAACTCGCCGCCAGCCTTGACTTGACAAAATATCAGGCGGCTTATGATGACAAGAATAAGAAAATCAGCCCGCCAACCTTCATGGTGACCAACCTTATCCCTCGGCGACCCAAGAATCCCTTCGACTGGGAAACAGACCTGGCATCAATCTTAACCGACGAAGACGATTTTGCCTCTTTGTCCAGATGCAATTGGGTCTTGGGTGATTTACAAATCGAAGCTGGTCAGAGCTCACGCCAAGACTTAGCGGAATAGATTTTCCTTGAATTTGGCCCAAGAGCCATGTAATAGTCAGTACTATCTTTTGATGACATCTTCTGCCAAAAAACCCTTATACCGCCTTTGAGGCGGTTTAAAATATTTTGTTAATTCTTATCAGAATCGCCTGAAATGCTCAATCCGCCAAGGATGAAAACCTTGAGCACATTACCTGTGAAAATAAAAGAACTACAAACAGTTTCAACGAATAAGCAGTGAGGATAAAAATCTCCAAGGTCAAATCATAACACGAGTAATGTTGTCGGCTCATACGGTCGCGACAGGAGGAGGCGAGTCAGAAAGCTCGTGCACCCACCCTTAACGCAGGTTTCGTCGGCTCATACGGTCGCGACAGGAGGAGGCGAGTCAGAAAGCTCGTGCACCCACCCTTAATGCAGGTTTCGTCGGCTCATACGGTCGCGACAGGAGGAGGCGAGTCAGAAAGCTCGTGCACCCATCCTTAATGCAGGTTTCGTCGGCTCATACGGTCGCGACAGGAGGAGGCGAGTCAGAAAGCTCGTGCACCCAGCCTTAATGCAGGTTTCGTCGGCTCATACGGTCGCGACAGGAGGAGGCGAGTCAGAAAGCTCGTGCACCCACCCTTAATGCAGGTTTCGTCGGCTCATACGGTCGTGACAGGGGGAGGCGAGTCAGAAAGCTCGTGCACCCACCCTTAATGCAGGTTTTGTCGGCTCATACGGTCGCGACAGGAGGAGGCGAGTCAGAAAGCTCGTGCACCCACCCTTAATGCAGGTTTCGTCGGCTCATACGGTCGCGACAGGGGGAGGCGAGTCAGAAAGCTCGTGCACCCATCCTTAATGCAGGTTTCATCGGCTCATACGGTCGCGACAGGAGGAGGCGAGTCAGAAAGCTCGTGCACCCACCCTTAATGCAGGTTTCGTCGGCTCATACGGTCGCGACAGGAGGAGGCGAGTCAGAAAGCTCGTGCACCCACCCTTAATGCAGGTTTCGTCGGCTCATACGGTCGCGACAGGGGGAGGCGAGTCAGAAAGCTCGTGCACCCACCCTTAATGCAGGTTTCGTCGGCTCATACGGTCGCGACAGGAGGAGGCGAGTCAGAAAGCTCATGCACCCACCCTTAATGCAGGTTTCGTCGGCTCATACGGTCGCGACAGGGGGAGGCGAGTCAGAAAGCTCGTGCACCCACCCTTAATGCATGTTCTGTCGGCTCATAAGGTCGCAACAGGATGGCATGAAATTGCTCTCTCTTTTTCTTAAAGAAGAAGCCCCCGAGTGAGGGAAACATTATATTATTCCATAATGAAAACTGAAAAACTTACAAAGCATGGAGTTTTAAGAACTCAAGTGTAATAAGGCCGCAAATGGGCAATATTCCAAGGGCGAGTTGACTCAGCCCCCGTAGTCGGTCGATCAGGCCGAAGATCCATCAAGTAGTAAGAACCATTACGGAGGTTCTTGCTGACAACGAAAGGTCCCTCCCAAGGGGGCGAAAGCTTGTGCATGCCTGCCCGATCTTGTATCAGTCGAAGCACCAAATCGCCTTCCTGGAAGGTCCGACTCTTCACCCGGCGACTATGATAACGCCGCAGATCTTGCTGATAGATCGCCGAACGAGCCGCTGCTAAGTCATGTGCCTCTTCCAAGGCATCCAAAGAGTCCTGACGCGCCAGCTCGTTGTCTTGCTCCACATATGCGGCGACTCTAAGAGAATCATGCCTTATGTCAGTAGGGAGGACGGCCTCTGCACCATAGACCAAGAAGAAAGGGGTGAACCCCGTGGACCGATTCGGGGTGGTCCGGATGCTCCATAATACCGAAGGTAACTCCTCCACCCAGCATCCTGGAGTTCTTTCCAGGGGAATTATGAGCCGAGGTTTGATCCCTCGCAAAACTTCCTGATTCGCCCGCTCGGCCTGTCCGTTTGACTGCGGGTGAGCAACTGCAGAGATATCAAGCCGGATATGTTCACGGCGACAGAAATCCAGCATCGCTCCTTGGGACAAGTTAGTACCATTGTCCGTGATGATACTGTGCGGATATCCAAAACGGAAAATCAGCTTCTTCAGAAATTTTACCGCAGTCTCCGCATCGCAAGTCCCAACAGGCTCCGCCTCAATCCATTTAGTGAATTTATCAACCGCCACCAATAAGTGAGTTTTCTTGTTGGAGGACATCTTAAAGGGACCGACCATGTCCAGCCCCCAGACCGCAAAAGGCCAAGTAATGGGGATCATCCTCAATTCTTGAGCCGGCACATGAGCCTGTCTCCCGTATCGTTGGCACCCCTCACACCGCCGTACTATATCTTCTGCATCTGCGTGAGCCGTCAACCAGAAGAAACCGTGTCGAAAGGCTTTTGATACCAAAGAACGTGACCCGGCGTGATGTCCGCAGTCTCCAGAATGGATGTCATTAAGGATTGTGCATCCTTCCTCGGAGGAAACGCACCGCTGAAAGACCCCTGAAGCACTTCGTTTATATAGCTCGCCATTAATGATGACCATGGACTAGCTACGCCGAACAATCTGGCGAGCCAAAACTTCGTCAGTGGGTAACTCGCCACGAGCAAGATAAGCTAGATAAGGAAGAGCCCAATCCGGAGCGATATGGAGAGCCGCCACAAGCTGAGACTCGGGATTTGGTATCGCCAATTCCTCCTCCGTGGGTACAGTTACGGACGTTTTATGCAGGACATCCAAGAAGACATTAGGGGGGACCGGTTTTCTCTGTGAGCCGAGTCGCGAGAGGGCATCAGCTGCTTCGTTGAGTCGCCGATCAACATGATCAACCTGGTACCCATGAAAATAGCCCGCCACGTCAGATACGGCTCGCCTGTAAGCCGCCATCATAGGATCTCGAGAGTCCCAGGTGCCCGAAACCTGTTGCGCCACCAGATCTGAGTCCCCAAAACATCTGACTCGGGTTAGGTTCATCTCTTTTGCTAGTCGTAAACCGTGAAGCAGAGCTTCATACTCTGCTGCATTATTTGTACAAGGGAACATGAGCCGAAGGACATAGCAGAACTTATCTCCTTGAGGGGATATCAACAGCACACCTGCCCCCGAGCCCTCCAACTGCCTGGATCCATCAAAATAAATAGTCCAATAGGTAAGGTCAGGCCGATCTTCCGGAGCCTGAAGCTCCGTCCAATCATTGACGAAATCAACTAGTGCCTGGGACTTGATGGCCGTGCGGGGGGTGTACTGAATGTGATGTGACCCAAGTTCTATTGCCCATTTGGCGATTCGCCCTGTTGCCTCGCGGTTTTGGATGACGTCTCCGAGGGGCGCGGAACTGACCACAGTGATTGGGTGTTCTTGGAAATAATGTTTAAGCTTTCGACTCGCCATGAACACCCCATAGACCAGTTTCTGCCAATGTGGGTATCGCTGTTTGGAAAGAGTTAACACCTCACTGATAAAGTACACCGGGCGTTGTACCGGGTATTCCTTTCCTTCCTCCTTTCTTTCGACGACCACAGCCACGCTGACTGCTTTGGAATTCGCGGCGATATACAGGAGCATAGGCTCCTTTTCAGTCGGGGCCGCCAAGACCGGCGGGTTAACCAATTGATGTTTCAAGGCCTGAAGTGCCTCGTCAGCCTCCTCTGTCCACACGAATCGGTCAGACTTCCTCAACAATTGATAGAGCGGAATCGCCTTTTCTCCGAGGCGGCTTACAAAACGACTGAGAGCCGCAATGCGACCCGCCAATCGCTGAACTTGGTTAACATTCGTCGGCTTGCCGAGGGAGGTAACCGCTTCAATTTTCCAGAAGTGTCTCCTCCCAGCGGGTCTTGATCACAATGTCGTCAACATAAGCATGGACGTTGCGGCCAATTTGGCTATGAAGACAATTCTGGATGCAGCGTTGGTAAGTCGCTCCTGCGCTCTTGAGCCCGAACGGCATGGACACATAGCAAAAGGCCCCGAAGGGGGTTATGAAAGCAGTCTTTTCTTGATCTTCCACAGCCATTTTGATCTGATGATAACCTGAATAAGCGTCCAAAAAGCACAATCGTTCGCATCCCGCCACCGAGTCAATGATTTGGTCGATGCGGGGAAGAGCGAAAGGATCCTTGGGGCAAGCTCTGTTGAGGTCCGTATAGTCAATACACATACGGAACGTGCCATTCTTCTTGAGTACTAACACCGGGTTAGCTAGCCATTTGGGGTGAAAGACTTCCACGATGAACCCGGCGGCTAAAAGACGGGCGACTTCCTCTCCAACCGCCTTCCGTCGCTCCTCGTTAAACCTGCGGAGGTATTGTTGGACAGGTTTGCATTTTGGGTCAATATTAAGATGGTGCTCAGCGAATTCTCTCGGTACACCCGGCATGTCAGAGGGTTTCCATGCTAAGATGTCCCGATTCTCACGGATGAATTCGATGAGCGCGCTTTCCTATTTGGGGTCCAGACCCGTTCCAATGGTAAACTGCTTGGATGAATCGCCAGGGACGAAGTCGACTGTCTTCGTGTCATCCGTTGGTTTGAACTTGAGGGGCGACTCGGAATCTGTAGTCGGTTTCTTGAGTGGTGACATGTCTGCCGGGTCAACATTGGCCCGGTGGTTTTTGAGCTCTTCCGCCGCGCAGGCGACTTCCGCGTAGGCCGCGTCTCCTTCCTCACACTCCTTTGCAATTCTTCTATCTCCGTCGACCGTGATGGGCCCTTTAGGACCAGGCATTTTGAGCTTGAGGTAGACGTAGCACGGGCGGGCCATAAAGAGAGCGTAAGCCGGTCGCCCGAACAGCGCATGGTACGGGCTTTTTAATTTGACCACCTCGAAGACCAGAGACTCCGACCTGTAGTTCTGTGCAGTTCCAAACGCTACTGAGAGCCTGACCCGGCCAATCGGATAAGCGGATTTGCCCGGGACGATGCCGTGGAAAACCTGGTTGAAGGCATCAAGTCTTTCTCTAATAGATTCATCCTCCGGATGGTGTCGAAGTATAGGATATTAATGCTGCTGCCGCCATCCATTAGTACTTTCGATAGCGTGTAACCCGCCACTTGGGGAGCCATGACCAAGGCCAGGTCGCCCGGGTTATCTATTCTCGGCGGGTGATCCTCTCTGCTCCACGTTATGGTCTGTTCGGACCAGTGGAGATATCTGGGAACTGCCGGCTCAATTACGTTGTACGCCCGGTGATTTACCTTTTTATCACGTCTGCAAGCATTAGTGGTGAAAACATGATATTGCCCATTACTTAGCTGTTTAGGATTGTTGCAGAAGCCCCCATGGTCATCCTGGTCCTGCGGGGCCCCCTGTGGGGGCGGCTGCTGGAAGACTCCCGGCGGGTTGTACCGCCGGTGGTGGTGCACCGGGTACTGGCCGCCGCCTGGCTGCGGCACCCCCTGAGCCTCTTGTTCGGGAAAACCGCCGAAGGGGTTGTGCCTTTGGTTGGGCGTGGCGAGTTGGTCTTGGCGACGGTTCGGGTCTTCGCTCTGGCTCTTCTTGATTGCCTCGGCCCGAAATTCCCGCATCACGAAGCAGTTCTCCCAGGAGTGACCCGCCGGGCCATCGGCCGTGGCGTGGTGCGGGCAAGGGCCTTTGAGCAGCTCTTCGTAGTTACGCGGTCTTTTCCCACTGAAGCCTCGATTCTTCTTTTTGCCGTCATTGGCGTTGGTGTTGGCAACCAGATCTGAGGGCTCCTCATGCGGCCTACGCTTGCCGTTGGTCCCCTGGTTTTGACGGTTGCGGCCTTGGAGGCGGGTATGCTTATTCGTTGAATCGCCCTTCTTGGGCGAGTTACCCTTACCATCCTCGCCGGGATCCTTGGTATCATCGGCTTCGGCGTACCTAGTGAGGGTATCCATCAGCTCGCCCATATCCTGAACTTTCCGTTTGAGTCGCCCCAGCTTCTGGACCAGTGGTTCGTAGTGGCAGTTGTGCTCGAGGATAAGCACAGATTGCGCTGCCGTGATGCCATCTGATGAATGGATAATTTCCGCGACTCGCCGCGAACAATGATGCGCCGACTCATCCGGGCGTTGCACGCAGTGTTGCAAGTCGACGATTGTCATCGGTCGTTTACAGGTTCCCCGGAAGTTTTTGATGAAACACTCCTTTAACTCGGCCCAGGACTGGATAGAATTGGGGGGTAAATTTTTCAACCAAGTGTGTGTCGATCCCTCGAGCATCATGGTGAAATATCTGGCGCAAACCGCCTCGTTTACGTCGAGCATGTCCATGGCGATCTCATAGCCCTCGATCCAAGATGTTGGTTCGAGATCTGGTGTGTAATTAGGCACCTTTTTTGGTCCTTTGAAATCCTTGGGCATTCTTTCGTTTCGAAGGGCCAGGGACAAGCAGGGCACCCCAACTCGCCCTCCGGTCCCCGCGGGAGGAGTCTGAGCCTCTTGAGTGTTGGGTGGACCTCTGCCCGGCGGGTCCCGCTCGGGCGGGTCGTCCTGCGGGAGGTGTCGCGGGGCGCTGTTTACGGCTGGCTGATCCTCCGGCCAACCCCTGGTATAGCTCGCCTGGGGGGTGGAGTGCAATCGCTCGGGGCTGTGTGAGAACTGTGCGTTTTGGACCACCGCCGTTTTCAACATCTCGATGGCGTTCCTTGCTTCGATCTCAGCTGGGGTGTTGCCGTGGATCGGGAGAGACTCCAGATGGCGAGTTGCGGCAAGCACGTTATCCACCGGGTTAGAGAAGTGGCCTCGGGGGGTACGGAAACGAGGAATTTGACCCTCAGTCGGCTGAATCGGCGGGTTAGGAGGGCGGCCCATCCCTCCCGCTGGAGCGGCTCCCATCCCGGGTGTTTGGGGAGTGTCGAACAGGCGAGTCGGATTGAGATCATGGGGCAGGCGTCCCTGGTGCCTCCGCTGATGGACGGCGTTGGATGCGCGCTGCTGTCTTTCAAGCCGCCAATTGTCGGTGTTCAACCGCATCCTTTCGGCCGTAATCTGGGCCTGTCGAGTTTCCATCCTGGCGGACTCCGTCTCAGCATCCTGATGGGCCTTTGCCACCGCCTCCCTCAGTTTTGCTAACTCCGCATTTATCTCTTCTTGGTTCTCTGGCGTGAGGGGGGTTGACATTAGTCTTGTGATTTCCGCCGCTAAATCCACCAGGACTGCTGACGCACTTCTGGACGTCCCGCCGGTTCCAACGCCTCCGGCGGGGTTCTGTGCGGGTTGAGTCGCCCCAGCCATGTAGATGGCGATCTGGCGGCGGGTTCAATCGAGGATTTCCGGATCCATGGCCAATGACAAGCCCCCAAGACCGTCTCCGTGGAGGGACTAGATGGAATCGGAATCGCCCATGGATGACTCGTCGTCAGAGTTGATGGGGGTAACCTCCTGAGCCGCCGCGTGCTCTGGCTCCTCCGACCCCTGTGTGAAACCCACAAACACCGGGCGGGTCAGATTCTGGGTTATGACTGGATGAACGTACCTGGCCGGCTCGACGATGTCGGAGGAGATGTCTAGCTCAGGAACGGATGACCCGATCATGCCGATGAAGACGTTGATCTTGCCGAAGGGGACCCTGTAGCCTGATTCGAGGGAATTTGCTTCGGGTCCCCATCGCCGGTTGTCAATGTAGGCTATGTCGCGTCGGCTCCAACTCATGAGCGCCGCCGCATAACTCTCAGACCCTGGTAGGGCTCCCTTTGAGAACTCAACTCCACCGTGCGCAGGCCCCACGGTGGGCGCCAACTGTCGTGGTTTTGTCACGGCAGATGTCCTCGTGAAAGTACTTAGTACTGGAGCCATCGCACCTTGGTGGCGACTCAAAGGGGTTAAGGGGGAGAGACACGGCGATTTACCCAGGTTCGGCCCCTCTGAGAAGAGGTAATAGCCTACGTCCTGCTTTGTGTGTATTGATGTGGATTCGATTACAAGGAAGGCGTAACTCGCCTAAACCTAGCACTCGATGATTTCTAACCTACCTCTCCCCCTCCAGACTCGCCTTTATATATAGGTCGAAGCCTTAGGGTTTACAAGAGTCCCTTCCTTTTTACAAATCGTGACCACCGCGGTCTCTAAGTCGCCGTCTTGCGAAACCCAGAGTCCTTCCATAAATCATAACATCCTGCGACTTCGAACCGCCCAGGCTGAGGCCCAACTAGCCTTAAAGGATGAATCGCCTTAAAAGTAACCCGGCCCATCTTCGGCGGGACACTTTAACAGGCAATATCCCCAACACTCGCCGAGATCCTTTGGGATTCTCGCAGGGGCCCGTGATTTGGAGCACCCACGAGGTCACCCTCTCCTCAGTCACGGCCACCACGTTGGTCCGAGTGGAGTCCTCGGGGCCTGTCTAATGCCACATGGCATGGTCGCGAGCCTGCAGAGGCTGGATCCGTCGACCAAGAAAGACCTCCAGCGAGTCTATGCCGGTGACCCCCCTCCTCACGACGTCCACGAGTGCCTCAACCAAGAGCTGGACGTCGTTCTTCTCCGCCCTCGTGAGCGCGAGTTGCTTAGGTGGGGCAGGCCGATCCAGACTGAAGGGAGGCAGCCCTGTCGAAGCATTCGGACAGGCGATATCCTGGCAGTAGAACCACGTCGACTGCCAGTTCCTGACCGACTCACATAACTGGAGAGCAGGATAACTGCTCCGACTCTTTTTCTGGAAACCTAGACCCCCGCGGAGCTGGAGAAGATGTGTTTTATCATCCGACTGGCTAAGTCATTTGATGGTCTGGGATCTAGCAGAAAATATGTGCTTGAACAACCCCCAATGGGGGGACAGCCAATGAAACACTCGCACAAGACTATAAAGGCAGAAAGATGGGCGATGGCATTCGGAGGGAAATGGTGAAGTTGGGCACCGAAGTGATTCATGATACCCTTGAAGAAAGGATGTGGGGGTAAAGAAAACCTCGATGGACGTGGCTGAGAAGCAAGACGCGCTCCCCCTCCCGGGGCGTCGGCTCGACCTCATTCATCGTCGGCAGCCTCCAGGACTTATGCACGATCATTCCGTGCTCCACCAGCTGCAACAGATCCCCCTCCGTCACTGTGGAGGGGAGGAAATCACCTTGAATCCACCCCGCCGGCAGCGGCCGCTGCCGCCGCTGAGCAGGCGCCGCCGCCTTGCCCTTCTTCTTCCTCGCCTCCATCTTGCTGGTCTGACCCTTGGTCATGGAGGCGACGGCGAACCCTCGTGAGGAAGGAGAAGGAAGGAGTGTAGGAGCGCTGGAGGTGGCGAGGAAGCCGGAGCAGGCGAGAGCGAAAGATTCGGCGAGCGTAACGAAGAAGCCTCGCCGCCCAGATTTAAATAGGGTTCCGACTGGGTCACTGGCGAGTGGCCCCGAAACCTTATCCGCCCGACCGACCGCGGCGATATCAGTGGAGGAGTTGAAGGCGCGAGAATCGAGGCGTCAGGCGCTACTCGAGTGCGTTGGCGTCATCCCCGCTGAGCGCACGGAACCCGAAATTTGAGATCCCGGAAAATCCGCCGCTATCAGTTGACCAGTCGCGTCAAAAGATGTCGCGGAAGCACTCGGCTTCCGACAGTCTGTTTCGCGGGCGCTTCCACTCGGATCGTTGGCAGAAAAGATAAAATGGATCGAGGCAAGCAACGCCCAAGCCAAATCTAATCCAGTCGGATCCAAACTTCAAGCATCGCTTCGTCGTTCCAACCCCAATCCATTCGGGGACTAATGATGGGGTCATAGTCCTAGGGTAGGGTCATAGGCCTGCCATGCAGGTCCTACCCAAGGACTACCCCTCACAAGGGACAGGGCCCTTAGTCAGTCCTGACTAAATTAAGGAGTCCCCATCATCTAGTCGGTAACAGGTCCTCAATCATCCAGTCGGAGACTAGCATTCGGAGGATACCAAGCTAACCGACTGGATACACTCGGTACATCGTAACCTCTGTGGAGGGAAACGGCCGTACGTTTCCGGGTGCATTTATTAGTATTTAGAGCATACGTTACCTGTAACGTACGCATTCAGACCCCACTACTCCACCCCTGTACCGGAACCGTTGTGGAGGGCAGCGCACTCTATATAAGCCGCCCTCCCCCACTGGTAGAGGGGTTAGAAAATCATTGTATTCCATATTCCACTCGACAACAAGCTCCGAGAGCACTGAGACGTAGGGCTGTTACCTCCACCACAGAGGGGCCTGAACTCATACAACCTTGCCGTAGCTAGGACTCTGCCCATCTCATCCGTACCCTACACATCTACTGTCCGGCTTATACCCACGACAGGATCTCTAATGTAGCTTGTTGTTCCCATTTGTCCACATAAGATTCTTGATTCTGGCATTCTGCTTTCCTCATCACCTTGTACTCGGTAGATGAATTATGGGTAGTTGCGTTGTATCTCTTTGAACACAGCGAAGGTCTTTTTACAACATCATCAGCCTGGTCTCAGATTATCCTTCCGCAGAGATTGTGCAGTGACTGTTTTGTGAAAGGCACATTCTGCAACGACCAAAGAAGGTGCCAACAATTGTTGTATACCTTGTTGAGGTTCACATTGTTTCCCCTATAAGCTGCTTCACCAAATCTATGTGCTTGTGTGATGGCAATAGACTTTTTCCCCGCAAGTAAGGGACGATGAATGGTAGTGGCTTGACTGGTGCTCAGCAATGAACCATTCATTGTGGGGCGAATAGCTCCCATGCGACGTTTTTGATGTGTGTTATCTCTCATGCGACGTCGTTGGTTGTAATGGCTCTCATGCGACATCTCCCAGCGTAGAAATAGCTGTCGTGCGACACTGCTGCCTAATCGAAAGACACATGTTTAAAACTCGAATCAGGTGAGCCCCTACGTAACAAAGCAGGACCCACAGCGTGGGACCCAGTAACTTATCCAGCTCAGCATTGGTACAAGAGCAATATCGCGACCTTCCCATCCTCGCCCCGCTCCCCGACCGTTGTTGTTCTTCTTCTCCGGCGACGACGAGCAGCAACGCCGTTTGGGGTCGCGACCTAGCAATTCAAGCTCCGCTTCAGCCTCCCGCCGCTCATGGCCGCGCTATGGCGAAGTGCCCATGACAAGGTGCCCTGCATGTCAACGTACCGCACCCCTAAAGCGGCTAGTCACAACGACCGACAAGAATGGCAACCTTGGGCGGGAATTCGTGAAATGCGAGAGCAAACAAGAGCAGGGAAAGGTGAGATTTTACTTCTCAATATGCCAATTTTGGTTTTTGTCCCCCAATTTCATATTTTTCAACGGATTTGGGATTTAGGGTTCATCTTTCCGATTTCAGAAATTGAAGCAATGCGCCCATTTTGAGTGGCTAGATGAGTACATAGAGCGGATTCAACTGGAGGGTGCATCACGGGAGCTCGATTTACCGTTGGAGACGGAGAAGTTTGGATCTGGGGCCCCTAGATCTGGCAATTCCATTGGTGTTACTGTGGGGGATGCAGCACGGACGGCAGAGCTGAAGAAGCTCAACAAGCAGATGAAAAAACTAATCGAATTGAAGAAGCAAGGCAATTTGATGGTCGGAATTTTGTATGTTTGTGTAATTGCTCTCGCATTTGTTTATGTGATGATAATTAGTCGTTAGTGAATAGATTGGACATCATCTGTAAACGTAATGATATGGATGTTTGAATAAAATTGTCGCGTTGTACGAATTCGGCATGTTTTCTCGTCTTCTTCACTCTGTTTCGGCCCCGTTTTTACAGTTCTGCAGTTCGTCGTCAGTTTCAGTTTCGGTGGTAGAGGGAAAAAATAAAAAAAAAGGTTCGTCGACAATTGCGCGAAAAGGCCAGGCCCATATAGAAGGTAGGCAGGGCCGAATAGAACATATGAGGCCCATTGATAAAAAAGGTGTAGCTAGTGCAAAAAAAAGTGCACACGGTCATTGACATCGATATATACAGGCCCATTGATAAAAAAAGTTGTAGCTAGTGCAAAAAAAAGTGCAGAGGGCCGAAATAGGAAACCAGCGCTGATTATAGTACTCCCTCCGTCACAGTTTACACGGCGCCAAGGTGATTAGCAATTGGACTGAAAATAAAATTGATGGTTATACCATCATACCTAATTATTGATGTGCGGTAACCTCCCGGTCAGTAAACGAACCATCATCGCGCATGCACTGGTGGAGACCCAACGAATAGAATTATTCCACCCCGCATACACATCTGCATGGAGAGAAAAATGTGGGCTTTATTGCGGTTACCACACCCTAATTAATTAAGTATTAAACCAAACACGCCTAAAATCCTTTCGGTGATGAAAATGCATGAGAATGAAAGTGCGTTCTGTAAACTGTGACGGAGGGAGTAGCACACTATAGTAGTACCGCCGCTTGTTTCATCCGGAGTAGTTGCATGCATATTAATTAGATCACATGCATCTATTAATTGAAGGACCAATGCATGCAGTTTATGCGTCATGTCTTTTGGGTTTGAAGAGATCTTCTAATTAATAGCATGTTTTTAGTTGAGAGTGCCTAGGTTGCACTTTATGTGTCATGTTTTTTGGGTTTGAAGAGGTCTTCTAATTAATAGAATTGACTAGCAGTGCACCCAATCTCTATGTGTCTAGGTTGAAGTGCACCTTCTAATATGACTAATGCACCGAAACGGAGGGAGTATCATTTGACCGCATACAAGAATAATATGACTAATGCATATAATATGACTTGCATGTCATATACTCCCTCCGTTTCTTTTTAGTCCTCATACAAGAATGTGCACCGGTTGTTACGTGCCTAGGTTGTAGTGTAACTTGCATGTCAAAGTCAAAGTTGGCCTTGAAAAACGCATTTGGGGAGTAGGTTGTTATGATGTTTTCAAAGTTTGTGCACTGGTGTTTTCAAAGTTTGTGCACCGGTGTTTCCGAGCAGTTCTTTGTCATTTCTATCGGGAGACATTAATATAGTACATAATGCATAAAACATTAATATGTTCCGAGTAGGTTGTTAGGGTTTAGGGTTTAGGTTTATGTTTAAAATGTTCTTCCCTCCTCACTCATGGTTCTCCGGCAAAGATAGTCACAATCCAAACAGCCCCTAATATAGTGCATAATGCATAAAACATAAAACATATAATGCATAAAACATAAAACTAGATAGAAATATTACGATAAAGGGGCATCGGGTACCCTAGTAGCATACAACATATGAAAATACTAGATAAAAATATAAAAAGACGGGCACACACGCCCCAACTACTAGATAAAAATATAAAAAAAACTCCTCGGCCAACAGAAGTCTCCTTGGCCCCTCCTTCGCCGGCGCCCCTCACTCGCCGTTCTCCGGGGCGGCATCTGGTAGGGGAGGGCGTGCATGCCGTTGGGCTCGGGGAAGATGTGGTGGAAGTTGGTGAAGATGTTCTAGGTGGTGAATGCGATGAACTCGCATCCACACCAAAACACCTGACCGAGGAGGTGGTATGCGTCGTATCGGTTGCTGAAGGTGATGTAGAGGACGATGGCGAAGCCGTTGGGGTTGCCATCGACCTGCTCGTGGAGGTGGAACATGGACGGAGTGCCCGGAGGGAGGTGGCGGTAGCCGGCGTGGAGGAAGAAGCTAGCCAACTCTCTAGGGCCCCTCCACCTTGAGATGGCCCAAATCCTCAGGCTATTCTTGACCACTTGGCCAGGCGGGAACTGTCTCTCCGGCACGGTGCGAGGGCGACGGTAGGTCGGGCCGTTGAATTGCATCGTGGCTCGAGTGGGGGTTGGATTTCGCTCGGAAAGAAGAAGAAGAGGAGGAGGCTTGAGAGATGAGTGTGAGAGGGATGAGGATATGGTGCCCTTTTATAGCCGCGTTGCAGCCGTAGTCAATGTAGACGACTGATCATTTTCTCTCCTCCGCGTGGTGGCGTAATTAATGGGCGTGCAAAAAAACGGCAGAGCATCCAAAGAGGCACGGGCGGCACATGCGAGATGCTTCGTTTTTAATCGGCGTGAGAAATTGTGTCACCAACGCGTCAGTCCCGTGTTCTGAGGTTCGTGCATGCAATTGTTAAAAATAGCTTAGATGCGACGTACTGCTACGCCCCTGCCGCCCGTTTTAATGCGTCGCTACATGACGGCTAGGATGTGTTCATCTGGCAGAATAGCTAGGCTTCGACGCCATTGCATGGCATGCAGGGTGGCCCATCTCGCTGCGACGCACGCCAGGATCTGCCGGGCCGATCCGCTTGGCCCAACGGTCACTGAGATGCTCCCCCGCTCAACGTTATCCGCTCGGCCCAACGTCACTGAGATACTCCCCCACACCCGCGGCCTATCCGACGGCTGCAATTTGGCATTAGGGTTAGATCGACGGTGGACGTTTGGCGTTAGGGTTAGATGGGGTTTGGAGGCAGTCAACGGGGTTTTGAAAGGTTTGACCGAACATTCAAATATGTGTAACTAATTAAAAAAATCTAAAAAAATGAAAAACCAGCGCATATAGTCATGTTATGTTACATAGTTATGATATAAAATGATAAACTTGATGTAATGATCTTTGCATGAAAAACTCTTCACAAATTGGACTATCTCGACTAAGGTTGCATAGAGTTCAAAAGAGTGAGAAGAGGGTTTCAGGTTTTGAAAATTCAAAAAATCAGAAAACCTCACCTTTTAGCTTCATTTTGGAGTGACTAAGCAGGATCTGAAGTTATTTTTGCATTTTGAAATTTTTAAACTTGTTTTGTTGCTGACTTTGTATTAAAGGGTGTTTTTTCAAAAATAAATTAATAATATGAATACTTATTCAAAAAAAGGTGAGACTTCGTATTGATCCTATATAGGTATAATATAAGCTAAGGAAATCTTTTTGGGTGATTTTGAGAACGTGTTAGGGTTAGATGGGGTTTGGAGGAAGTCAAGGGGGTTTTGAAAGATTTGACTGAACATTCAAATGTGTGTAACTAATTTAAAAAATCTAAAAAATGAAAACCAGCGCATATAGTCTTGTTATGTTACATAGTTATGATATAAAATGATAAACTTGATGTAATGATCTTTGCATGAAAAAATCTTCACAAATTGGACTATCTCGACTCAGGTTGCATAGAGTTCAAAAGAGTGAGAAGAGGGTTTCAGGTTTTGAAAATTCAAAAAATTAGAAAACCTCACCTTAGCTTCATTTTGGAGTGACTAAGCAGGATCTGAAGTTATTTTTGCATTTTAAATTTTTAAACTTTTTTTGTTGCTGACTTTGTATTAAAGGGTGTTTTTTCAAAAATAAATTAATAATATGAATAATTATTCAAAAAATGGGGAGACTTCGTATTGATCCTATATAGGTATAATATAAGCTAAGAAAATCTTTTTGGGTGATTTTGAGAAGGTTAATTTTTTTTCTTCTTAGAAATGGGGTCGTTTTCCCTTACTTTGGAGCATGTTTGGACATCATTTCAGTGACTATGAGTTGGACTTCGCAAAAAGGGTTGGACTTATGAATTAAAGTGCATAGTAGTATATAAAACAGTGCAACATCACAGAACAAACAAATGAACTCCAAAAATATTGGAGATAGGTTCAAATTTGAATGTCGGTTCAAATTTGAATTTTATTTTCAAGTCATATCAACTTCATAGCACATAAATTTTACATCAAAGAACATAAGTTTTCACATCAAATGACAACAAATTTAAGTTTTCAAATCAAATCACATCACATTTGAATGATTTCGACTCTATTTCTTTTGCTTCTATCTACCACTCGATTTCTTCTCCTTTTTTCCACTGTTTGGTTCCATGGCGCACAATTTGTTGATGTTGATGCTCTTGGTATTCTTGCCAACAACTCCACTAGGCCCCCTCAACTTTTGCACCTCACCATGTCCCACTTCGTCACTTTACACACATTGTTCAATTTGCACCTGACCATGTTCAACTTCTTCAGTTTGCAACTCAACACAAGGCAGCACAACCTCCAAATATGGCAAAACAACTGTCAAAGCAGATTCAGTAACAGTTTTAGTTTTCTCATGTTCAACACGTGGCAACACAACCTCCACGCATGTCAAAGCAGATTCAGTAACAGCTTCATCTGCAACAGTTTCAGATTGTCCTAGCGCGTGCAAAAAAGATTCAGTAACATTTTTAGTTAGCTCATGTTCAGCAGTAACAGTTTCAGTTTGCTCATGTTCAGCACTAACAGTTTCAGTTAGCTCATGTTCAGCACTAACAGTTTCAACAGTAATAGTTCTCTTCCTTCTAAAGCCATTGAGTCTTGCTTTTTTCACTGGCCAACATTGTTCAACAACAAGAGGTGGGCCTTTTTCTGCACGCTTCCTCCTAAAACATAAAACATTTCACTTGGTTAGATACTAGAACAAGTAGCAAAATAAAAAACTTGCAAAAACAGTAACATAAACATACTTTGGCCTCTAAGGAGTGTAGATGCATTTGGATGAACCAATTCTGTGCCCAAGTACCTCACACAACTTGCACCTATTTTTGTTACCTTGTTGAGCCCTTTTGGGCTTTTCATTCTTTTCCTTTTCCTTTTTCCCCTTCCTACTACAACCACCTTTCTCAAACCAAGCTTTGAATCTGCTCTGTTTTGGCCTCCAAGCTTTTCTTCTAGTGACAGGGGGACACAAGGTAAATTCTATTTCCACCTCAGGCCACTGAGATTGGTCAGTCAGTGTAGGAATTGGACTTGCATATGCAGCTTTGCTTTTTTGTACTGAATAATACTCATGCAAATATGGGTGCATATTTAACCTGGGTTTAGATGCCAAAAAAAGTATTGCATGCTCACATGGTTTTCTAGTGTGTTGTCACTCTTGGCAAGTGCACTCATGCAACTCAGTATTTACCACATGCCTCTTGCCACTCTTTGTATCTCTAACTTTAGCACCCCACAAGGAAGATTTCTCAACAGATATATGTGAAAGATTTCTACTCCTGTTGACCACCTGTTGTACCAGTGCTGGAAGCTTGTCCCCTTCCAAAATATTAGCAATTTTTCCTCTCAACTCCCACAAACGCATGATCATGATCCTTATTTGGTCCACCATGTCATGCATAGGCAAGTCTTTCAAATCCTTCACTTTGTTGTTAAAACTTTCTGCCAAGTTGTTATTGATATGATTACATTTTATGACACTATTAAAACCCGATCTGTACCACAACAGAGAATGGTGGTTGTTCCACCATGAAGCAAATTCATTATCACTACATGATGTCAATATCTTACCAAGGTGATAGGAATGTGTTTGTCTGGTGTACGATCTTGTTGCCGGCCACATGCACCCAAATTCATCTCCTCTGATTTTTTATCAGATTCATCCACATATGTCCAAAGCACTCCCTCTGCTCAACATGGGGGAAAACTTTTTTACTGCATTTTTCAACCCTTTACATGCATCTGTGTGGATGACCAAAGGAGAAACTGGCCCTATGCATCTTTTCAGTTGCATCATGAACCATATCCATGATGCCTCTGTCTCTGATTAAAACATTCCTATTGCAACTGGGAACATCCAGTTGTGTCCATCTAGAGCATTGCATGCAGCCAACTGACCATTCCACTTTCGAGTCAAAAAAGATGAGTCTATGCTCAAATATGGATGACAACCTGATTTGAATCCATCTACGCAAGGCTTCAAACACATAAAAAACTTGCTCAAAAAAACCTTGCCATCCTCTGTTACCTCTGTATCTATCTCCACCACAATTCCAGGTGACCTCTTCTCCACCTCTGCTTTAAAAGTATACAACATCCTAAATGTATTTGCCCAGTCACCATACAATGATTTCATGGCCCTTTCTTTTGCTTTCCACACTATGGTATATTGCATTTGGATGGGGTACAACTTCTCCAAGTCAACTTTAAGCCTCTTTGCATTACTGTTTGGAGTCTTGGCTAAAATAGGAGTAATCTTCTCTCTAATCCAAAGCTGTGATGTCATCTTTGAAACTCTCTGTGAAGTGGTCATACATGTATGCTAGTGTGTGCTGCGGCAACAAAAGTCCTTCCCTGGCGCTTAGGAATTCTTCTTGTTACTTCCCTGATTTGCATTGGTTTTTCCTTGAAGAGGAAAGGGTGATGCAGCACAGGAGCAGTAAGTATTTCCCTCAGTTTGAGAACCAAGGTATCAATCCAGAAGGAGGGCCTCGTCAAGTCCAAAGTACCTGCGCAAACACAAACAAGCTTGCACCCAACGCTTCAAAGGGGTTGTCAATCCCTTCAAGATAGTTCGCAAAGTGAGATCTGAAGGCGGAAAGTGCAACGAAGTAAAAAGTGTAAGGCTGAAAATATGGTGTGGAGTAGACCCTGGGGGCCATAGTGTTCACTAGAGGCTTCTCTCAAAATAGCAAGTATTACGGTGGGTGAACAAATTATTGTCGAGCAATTTATAGAACCGCGCAAAGTCATGACGATATCTAAGTCAGTGATCTAGCATATAGGCACCACGTCCGAGACAAGTAGACCGATACTTTCTGCATCTACTACTATTACTCCACACATCAATCGCTATCCAGCATGCATCTAGTGTATTGAGTTCATGACGAACGGAGTAACGCTTTAAGCAAGATGACATGATGTAGAGGGATAATCTCAAACCAATGATGAAACCCCCATCTTTTTACCCTTGATGGCACCAACACGATATGTGCCTCGCTACCCCTTCTATCACTGGGTGAGGTCACCGCACGATATGAACCCAAAACCAAGCACTTGTCCCATTGCAAGAATCATAGATCTAGTTGGCCAGACAAAACCCACAACTCGAAGAGAATTACAAGGATATGAAATCATGCATAAGAGAGATCAGAAGAAACTCAAATAAGATTCATAGATAATCTGATCATAAATCCATAATTCATCGGATCTCGACAAACACACCGCAAAAGAAGATTACATCGGATAGATCTCCATGAAGATCATGGAGAACTTTGTATTGAAGATCCAAGAGAGAGAAGAAGCCATCTAGTTACTAGCGGCGGCGGAAAAGTAATTGCGATCGTCTCTTGATTTTTTTGGGAATATTTGGGAATATATAGGCGCAAGATCTAGGTCAGGAGACCTCCAAGGGGCCCACAAGCCTGCATGGCGCGCCCCCCTGGCCGTGGGGTGGGGGCTTGTGGGGCCCCTGGAGCTCTTCTGGCTTGGCTCCCAAGTCCTCCGATCTTCTTCCGTTCCAGAAAAAAATCTTTTCGGGGATTTTCTTCCGTTTGGACTCTGTTTCAAAATCTCCTCTAAAAGGGGTCAAAAACATGAAAAAAACAGGAACTGGCACTTGGCACTGAGTTAATAAGTTAGTCCCAGAAAATAAATAAAAGGCATGCAAAATATCCAAAGTTTGACAAGATAATAGCATGAAACCATCAAAAATTATAGATACCTTGGAGACGTATCAAACATCCCCAAGCTTAACTCCTGCTCGTCCTCGAGTAGGGAAGTGAAAAAGAATGAATTTTTGATGTGGAATGCTACCTAGCATAGTTGTCCTTTGCAACTTATTTCACGTGGCATGAACGTTCAGATTCGTAAGATTCAAAACAATAGTTTGCTATTGACATGAAAACAGTAATACTTTAAGCAAACTAGCAAAGTAATCACGAACTTTCAAAATAACAAGGCCAAAGAAAGTTATCCCTACAAAATCATATAGTCTGACTATGCTCCATCATCCTCACACAACTAATGTAAATCATGCACAACCCCGGAATTGGCCAAGTAATTCTTTACGCACTCTTACTTTCTCAAACTTTTTATAACTATCACACAATACATGAGTGCGAGCCATGGATATAGCACTATAGGTGGAATAGAGTGTGGTGGTGGTTGTGAGACAAAAAGGAGGAGATGGTCACATTGACTCGATGTATCAAAAGGCTATGAAGATGCCCATTAATAGATATCAATGTGAATGAGTAGGGATTGCCATACAAGAGATGCACTAGAGCTATAAGTATGTGAAAACTCAAGAGGAAAACTAGTGGGTGTGCATCCAACTTGCTTGCTCACGAAGACCTAGGGCAATTTTGAGGAAGCCCATCATTGGAATATACAAGCCAAGTTTATAAAACGAAGATTTCCACTAGCATATGGTAGTGACAAAGAAAGAAGCTCTCAATCATGAAGAACATGGTGCTAACATGAAGCACAAGTGTGGAAAAAGATAGTAGCATTGTCCCTTCTCTCTTTTTCTCTCTTTTTTTTATTTGGGCACTTAGGCCTCTTTTTTTCTTTTCTCTTTTTTTTTGTTTTTGGGCTCCTTGGCCTCTTTTTATTATTATTTACTCACATGGTACAATGCTCTAATAATGATGATCATCACACTTTTAGTTACTCAAAGCTCAAAGATCACAATGATGATGACTCCATAGGAAATGCCTCCGGCAGTGTATCGGGATGTGCAACGATCTAGTATGATCATGCAATGACAATATGAGAGTGACGGCACAAGTCATGAGATGGAACGGTGGGTGTTGCATGGCAATATATCTCGGAATGGCTATGAAAATGCCATAGTAGGTAGGTATGGTGGCTGTTTTGAGGAAGGAATTTGGTGGGTTTGTGCACCGGCGAGAATTGTGCGGCACTAGAGAGGCTAGCAATGGTGGAAGGTGAAAGTGCATCTATACCATGGGCTCACATTAGTCATGAAGAACTCATATACTTATTGCGAAAGTTTTTATTACTAATCAAAACAAAGTGCTAAACGCATACTCCGAGTGGAAGGGTTGGTAGGTGTAAACCATCGCGTGATCCCGACCTCAACACAAAGGATGACAATCAATAGATCAATTATGCTCCGACTTCTTAACATAGCGGTTCACCATACGTGCATGCTACGGAAATCACTAACTCCAACACAAGTATCTCTAGATTCACAACACCCTACTAACATAACTCTCAATATTACCGAATCCACGTCTCAAAACTAATTGAGAGGAACCAAAACTTCTCTTTCTATTCAATGCACATGAAGATGGAGCTTTTGCATCCTCTTTGGGTACCTAGCACATTTGGGACTACTTTCATAGCATAAGCCAACTACCAAATCACGCACCGCCGTGCTCTAAAGATATAAGTGAAGCACAAGAGCAAAAGGTATCTAGCTCAAAAGATATAAGTGAAGCACTAGAGCAAAAGTATCTAGCTCAAAAGATATAAGTGAAGCACTAGAGCAAAAGTATCTAGCTCAAAAGATATAAGTGAAGTACTAGAGCAAAAGTATCTAGCTCAAAAGATATAAGTGAAGCACTAGAGCAAAAGTATCTAGCTCAAAAGATATAAGTGAAGCACTATGAGCATTCTAGCAAAATCACCATGAGTGCATGTCTCTCTCTCTCTCAAAAAGGTGTGCAGCAAGGATGATTGTGACACAACAAAAAGAAAAGACTCCTATGATACAAGACGCTCCAAGCAAAACACATATCATGTGGTGAATAATAATATAGCTCCAAGTAATGTTACCGATGGATTGAAGACGAAAGAGGGGATGCCTTCCCGGGGCATCCCCAAGCTTAGGCTTTTTGGTGTCCTTGAATTTGGCTTGGGATGCCTTGGGCATCCCCAAGCTTGAGCTCTTTTCACTCCTTATCTCTTTGTCCATGAGAACGTCACCCAAAACTTGAAAACTTCACAACACAAAAACTTAAACCGAAACTTGTGATAACATTAGTACAAGAAAACAAACTAC
Source organism: Hordeum vulgare subsp. vulgare (assembly GCF_904849725.1). Lineage (NCBI taxonomy): Eukaryota > Viridiplantae > Streptophyta > Magnoliopsida > Poales > Poaceae > Hordeum > Hordeum vulgare. The sequence continues at coordinate 616,181,134 of NC_058524.1, forward strand.
CAATTTTTTTGGTACTGTAGCAAACTTGAATTCCATCTATATTGATGATGGGCTACTGTATTCTCACTTTTACATGGCTAGTACCCCCCGATACTAACCATAGTTTTATCAAAACAAGCAACCAACTCAACAAAAACAGAATCTGTCAAAAACAGACCAGTCTGTAGCTAGGCCTGGGCATTCGGTCTAACCGACCGAATCGGTTCGGTTTTCCTAGTCACAAAGATTTTCGGTTTATTAAAAATGCAAACCGATCGGTTGTTTCAGGTTTAGGTAACCGATTTTTCTTGGAACCGATCAATTGATTATGTCATCGGTTTCAACCGAAAGATCCGAATTTAACGCGCAGGCCCGCACGTTTTGGTATAAGCATGCATGCTGAGCGAATGGCTAGCTACTACTATTTTTTATTGTCTTTCATACGCTTGCTTTCCTAGTGGCTATCCGAGGTGGTACTAAACCACAACCTGATGCACTACAACTACGTATTTTGTTATGGGCCGATTGTTACACTATTTGGACCATAACAAAAGTGTACATGGCTAAACAGATAAGGGAAAAGGCATATGGACTTGGAGCTCCCGTGTTGGGCTCGCTGTGCGTCAGAGAATACAAAAAGTACGAGGCGTAGTCTGTAGGTTCGGGTTATTTGGTATTTTCGGTTAACCAAGTGTTAAAACCGAAATTAGAGAATAATTTTCGGTTTTCTAGATTTAATAACCGAAATAAGAACCAAACTTTCCGGTTCCGGTTCATTCGGTTTCGGTCCCGGTTCTTTTGGTTCGGTACAACGGTTATCGGTTAATATGCCCATCCCTATCTGTAGCAATATGTATACTTCGCATACTTCTGGTACCTCAACAAATCTGAACAATTACGACGGTCTGGGGAAAAAGCATATAAATCAGCAGCAAAAAGAATCAACTCAAAAGCTCTTTCTGAATAAAAATGAAAAATCATCTCGTGAGCGAAAAGTTTCTGTCTTTTTCCAGCAGGATCAAACAACCATTACCAAGACTAGTCATAAAGGTTTTGCTTGGCTCAAACACAAAAAGAAACATAAAAAACACAATCACAACAGAATTATGAAAGTATGGACGCAACAAAACAGAAAGAAAAAGATAAATTCATTGGATTGCCTCCCAACAAGCGCTATTGTTTAACGCCCTTAGCTAGGCATAGGAGCGATAGAATTATGTATCGTCGTCTTTGGTGCTCAAACCATAAGTAGCGTGATCACTTATCATCTTGAGGTTTTCATCTTTCTTACTAGACGATTCACCACTACTTTTAGGAACAAAGACAGACTTGGTGATTTTATTGTGGGCAATATTTGGAGTATTCTGCACAGCGGCAAAAGCGGAACCCAAGTTGGTTATAACATCCTCTAGTTTGCCAATCCTAGCAGAATCATGACCTAGATTTTCATTAACTGTGGGTTCCTTCTCCTTTAAATTTTTCAAAACCATTCCCACCTTGGATCCGTACTGAGTAATTTGATTGTGGATCTTTTTATCCAAATTCTCAATGAGTTCAATCGTAGCAACTTTATTTTCAATAGCGTCCAGCCTACGCATCACATGTTCTAGAGTTAAGGTAGTTCCATTAACCATGAGTGGGGGTGAGCCTACCAAATTTATCATAGCTCCGTAAGAATCAACGGTATGGCTACCCAAAAATTTCCACCTCCGATGGTGTCAAGAATATACCTATTCCAAGGAGAAATACCCACATAAAAACTGCGAAGCAAGACGGTAGTGGATTGCTTATGAGTAGATCTACTCTGAGCATTGCAAATCCTATACCAAGCATCCTTTAAGTTTTCTCCCTTAATTTGTTTGAAATTGAGAACTTCACTCTCGGGAATATCGTTTGAAGTGGTGGATCTAGCCATCAGGATAGACTATCCCACACAGACGAGCAGAAAGCAAGCGAGAGAAAAAGGCGAACGAAAAAGGCGAACGAAAAAGGCAAATTGGTGAAGTGGGGGAGAGGAAAACGAGAGGCAACTGGCAAACAAATTAAATGCAAGAGATGAGTTTGCGACACTTACTTGGATGAGTTCTTGACTTGATCTTCCTCCCCAGCAGCGGCGCCAGAAATTCTTCTACCGCGGCAACAAAATTCCTTCCCTGGCGCTTAGGAATTCTTCTTGTTACTTCTCTGATTTGCGTTGGTTTTTCCCTTGAAGAGGAAAGGGTGATGCAGCACAGGAGCATTAAGTATTTCCCTCAGTTTGAGAACCAAGGTATCAATCCAGAAGGAGGGCCTCGTCAAGTCCAAAGTACCTGCGCAAACACAAACAAGCTTGCACCCAACGCTTCAAAGGGGTTGTCAATCCCTTCAAGATTGTTTGCAAAGTGAGATCTGAAGGCGGAAAGTGCAACGAAGTAAAAAGTGTAAGGCTGAAAAAATGGTGTGGAGTAGACCCTGGGGCCATAGTGTTCACTAGAGGCTTCTCTCAAAATAGCAAGTATTACGGTGGGTGAACAAATTATTGTCGAGCAATTGATAGAACCTCGTAAAGTCATGATGATATCTAAGTCAATGATCTAGCATATAGGCATCACGTCCGAGACAAGTAGACCGATACTTTCTGCATCTACTACTATTACTCCACACATCGATCGCTATCCAGCATGCATCTAGTGTATTGAGTTCATGACGAACAAAGTAACGCTTTAAGCAAGATGACATGATGTAGAGGGATAATCTCAAACCAATGATGAAACCCCCATCTTTTTACCCTTGATGGCACCAACACGATATGTGCCTCGCTACCCCTTCTATCACTGGGTGAGGTCACCGCACGGTATGAACCCAAAACCAAGCACTTGTCCCATTGCAAGAATCATAGATCTAGTTGGCCAGACAAAACCCACAACTCGAAGAGAATTACAAGGATGTGAAAGCATGCATACGAGAGATCAGAAGAAACTCAAATAAGATTCATAGAAAATCTGATCATAAATCCACAATTCATCAGATCTCGATAAACACACCGCAAAAGAAGATTACATCGGATAGATCTCCATGAAGATCATGCAGAACTTTGTATTGAAGATCCAAGAGAGAGAAGAAGCCATCTAGTTACTAGCTATGGACCCGTAGGTCTATGGTGAACTACTCACGCATCATCGGAGAGGTCATGGTGTTCATGAAGAAGCCCTCCGTATCTGAATCCCCCCTCCGGCAGGGCACCAGGACGTGCCCCAGATGGGATCTTGCAGAGACAGAAGCTTGCGGCGGCGGAAAAGCAATTGGGATCGTCTCTTGATTTTTTTGGGAATATTTGGGAATATATAGGCGCAAGATCTAGGTCAGGAGACCTCCAGGGGGTGCACAATCCTGCATGGCGTGGCCCCCCTGGCCGCGGGGTGGGGGCTTGTGGGGTCCCTGGGGCTCTTCTGGCTTGGCTCCCAAGTCCTCCGATCTTCTTCCGTTCCAGAAAAAATCTTTTCGGGGATTTTCTTCCGTTTGGACTCCGTTTCAAAATCTCCTCTGAAAGGGGTCAAAGACATGGAAAAAAACAGGAACTGGCACTTGGCACTGAGTTAATAAGTTAGTCCCAAAAAATAAATAAAATGCATGCAAAACATCCAAAGTTTGACAAGATAATAGCATGAAACCATCAAAAAATATAGATACGTTGGAGATGTATCAGTGTGCTATTTGATTTACCCTTACTGTACTTCCATCAGGTTGTAGTATGGCAGATATGTACCATTTGCAAGCAGTGCCACCACCATCATAACCTTTGGACCGAGCATAAAATTTATTCGATCAGTCCACATAGTCTTGGCCTCAAACTCTTTTTTCACTGCAAAGGTCCTGAAAGACATCCTAAACTCAACCATGCTTGGCCACAACTTTGCCACCTCAATAACTGGGTTCTCTTTGTCATACGAACAAACCAGCTCATTATCATTTGTATCATCCACATCACCTGCAGCCATTCTCATCAGCTCTTCTTCATCCTCATTTGCATTTCTAGGGCCTGTGTTACCATCAGCAGTTCTATGTATTTAAGGTTTCACACTTGCACAGAACCGCCCCATCTTGTGTGTCTTCTTACCTTTTGTATTCTTTGATTTTGACGTTCTACCTCCACAAAGTGAAGTGAGTAACCTAGCTTCTTCTTAACTGGTACTCCCTCCGTCCCACTATAAGTGTCCCCCAAGCGGATGTATCTAGCATAGAAATACATCTAGATACATATGTTTGAGCGAAACTTGATATGGGACAGAGGTAGTATAGTTCATAACCATATAAAGATGATCTGAATAGCACACAACCAGTCCCCACATAAATTGGTCCTGGAATGCAATCGATACCTCTCAAGTCAATCTGCAGTAAACATATACAGATCTATAGGTTGAACCATCACAACAACTTTGAATTACTTAGTACCAGTGTGAATAAGAAAGTGATATGCACAATAACTTACACCAAAAAAACACATTGTTCTTGTTTGCATGTCTATCATTGTATCAATAACATCGAACCTATCAGGGGATTTGACATAATAGGTTTTCTTTCCTGGATTATTGTCCATATGGAAGAACCCAGGCTCACTTGAAGTATTGCTAACTTGCTATTGTTGATGTACTGGTCAGAGTCAAGTTTCAACAAGTACTATCCATTAGTAAGAACAGCTTATGCACGAACCTATAGAAAGCATTCAAAATCAATTACATATAGATAATCAAAGTATATATGTCAACTTACGATTTCAGTGAAACGTTCAACTTTGATTATATCTTGATAATCAAAAAGTATATATCAACTTTTGATTTCAGTGACATTAAAATACTCACAAATGTATTCAAGGAACCAACTTTCTTTTGATGTTGGACGTTTATCATGAGATAGAGAACCCATAAGCTTCTGTATTGTCACTATGAAAGCCTCCAGTCTAACCAAGGATGAACTGAATATGACCAGAAATTTGATTTAGAAAATGGTTAGTGTAATAAACGGTTTGCTGACATTTATATAGATCTTAATCAAATAACCATCTTTCCAGGATGCATGGTCCCTAGCAAGGTATGCCATCTTGCATGGCGATCCATCCCTGGAAACTTTCTCAGTGTTGGCCAGGAAGGATATTAGAACGAACTTTGAACTTTTTGTATTTTCTGTGGCATTTAATACTTGGCAACTTTAAACTCTTTGTATTTTCATGTCAAACAGTAAGCATGGCATAGATACATCAACTGGAATATGATGTTGCAAAGAGCCTAGCAAATTAAAAAAAATGTCTACCAATTCCATGCATGATCCAAACCAAATCTACATATGAAGTTCTGAATCATACACTCCAACATCCAAGAAAACTGAAAGGGAGAAACTCCCGACATTTGGAGACATGAATTATTGCTCTGTAGCGAAGCAAACTGTAGAATGGAAGAATTGATACAGACAGGTTAATCTTCACAAACTGGAAGGAAGCGTGCACCCCGTAACCCAGGAGGAAGGGAGCCGCCGCCTCCTCCTCCCGTAACCCTAGCCGCCGCCTCCATCCACAGAGTCGCGGCCTCCTCCCGTAACCCTAGCCGCCGCCTCCCGTCGCCCCCCATAACCCCCTCTCATCGTTCTCGTGGGCGACCACAGGGTAACCCTAGCCGCCGCCGTCGGTCCTTCCTCGCTCCTCCTTCATCCTCGTCGTCGCAAGCAGCGTCGCCAGGCGAAACCTGGCCAGCAGGGGCGGCGGCGGGGATCCTCTCCCCTTCACGCGACATGGCTGGCGCGGGACGGCCGTTTGTGAGGAGGCGCCGGACTAGCGCGCGGTGCGGCGGCGTGCGCAGCGCGTCGACGACTGGGGTTCGTCCTTGCGGCATGGTGTGGCGGCTGGGAAAGGGCCAAGACATCGTGATCGCGTGCGTCGTTGAGTTCGGGTCAGATCCTTCTGGATCCGACGCTCGAACGCCGTCGGCCAGCGCAGGGTGGTGGTACTCGTCACTGTTCAGATTGGATCTTCATTTATCCAGATACCCGCGGTGTGCTTCTCTCCTGCGGTTTCCTGGCGTTGCCAGCGTGGCCGCGGATGAAGCTGGTGGAGGAGATTCACATAAGGGGAAACCCATTGGTCGGCCCTGCTACCGCAACAAAAGACCGTCCAACGGCGCCAGAAACACGTGCTGACGGGAGACTATTCTTGTCTTGATACTCCTCAGCAACGACACCAGGAATCCTTCTGCTACGGCTACGTCTTTAGGGACTTCCTAGGAAAATATGCAAAGGATTTCCCCCCCGTGGCCTTGGATCCTTGTGTTGGTGTTCCCTCGAAGCAGAAAGGGTGATGTAGCGTTCTAGTGAGCAAATATGCAAAGTATTTCCCTCAGTTTTGAGAACCAAGGTATCGATCCAGTGAAGGAATATCACAAGTACCTGCACAAACACAAAGAGCTTGCTCCCTACACTATGGAGGGGTTGTCAATCCCTTATAGATTGTTTGCCAAGTGAGAACTAAAAGCAACAAAGTAACAAAGCAAAGTGAAAGCGAAAGTGAAAACGATAGGTGTGAATAGACCCGGGGGCCGTAGCGTGCACTAGTGGCTTCTCTCATGAAAGCAAGTAGACGGTGGGTGAAAAAATTACTGTCGAGCAATTGATAGAACCGCGCAAAGTCGTGACGTCATCTATGGCAATGATTATATCTATAGGCATCACGTCCAAAACAAGTAGACCGATACTTTCTGCATCTACTACTATTACTCCACACGTCGACCGCTATCCAGCATGCATCTAGTGTATTAAGTCCAAAAGAACAGAGTAACGCCTTAAGCAAGATGACATGATGTAGATGGACAATCTCATATCTACGATAAAAGCCCATCTTGTTACCCTTGATGGCAACAACACGATGCGTGCCTTGCTGCCCCTTCTATTACTGGGAAAGGTCACCACACGGTATGAACCCAAAACCAAGCACTTCTCCCATTGCAAGAATCATAGATCTAGTTGGCCAAACAAAACCCAAGACTCGGAGAGACTTACAAGGATATCAAATCATGCATATAAGAAATCAGCAAAGACTCAAATATATATCATAGATAATCTGATCACAAATCCACAATTCATCGGATCTCGACAAACACACCGCCAAAGAGGATTACATTGGATAGATCTCCATGAAGATCATGGAGAACTTTGTATTGAAGATACAAGAGAGAGAAGAAGTCATCTAGCTACTAACTACGGACCCGTAGGTTTGAAGTGCACTACTCACGAGTCATTGGAGGGCGATGATGTTGATGTAGAAGCCCTCCAACTCCAAAGTCCCCTCCGGCAGGGCACCGGGAAGGGTCTCCAGATGAGATCTTGCGGAAACGGAAGCTTGCGGCGGCGGAAAAGTGTTTTCGTGGATTCCCTCATTTTTTTTCTCTATTTTAGGGAATATATAGGTGAATGAGCTAGGTTAGGGGGCGCCAGGGAGGCCACAAGCCTGGTAGCCGCCGCCCCCTGGTGGCGGCTACAAGGCTTGTGGGCCCCCTGTAGCTCTCCTGCCTTAGCCCTCAAGCCCCCTGATCTTCTTCCGTTCGGGAAAAATTTATTTCGGGGATTTTATACCGTTTGGACTCCGTTCCAAAATCAGATCTGAAAAGAGCCAAAAACACACAGGAACTGGCACTTGTCACTGAATTATTAATTTAGTCCCAAAAAAGATATAAAAGGTACATAAAACATCCAAAGATGACAAGATAACAGCATGAAACCATAAAAAATTATAGATACGTTTGAGACGTATCAAGCATCCCCAAGCTTAACTCCTGCTCGTCCTCGAGTATGGAAGTGATAAAGAATGAAAAATTGATGCTTTCATGCTACCTAGCATAGATGTCCTTTGTAAATCCTCTTATGTGACGTGAACGTTCAGATCCATTAGAATCAAAACAATAGTTTGCTATTGACGTGGAAACAATAATACTTCAAGCAAACTAGCAAGGTAATCATGAACTTTCAAAATAACAAGGCCAAAAGAAAGTTATCCCTACAAAAGCATATAGTCTGGCTATGCTCTATCATCATTGCACAACGAATTTAAATCATGCACAACCCCGGTATTGGCCAAGTAATTGTTTTCACACCTTTACTTTCTCAAACCTTTTCAACTCTCACGCAATAGATGAGCGTGAGCCGTGGTTTTAGCATTGTAAGTGGTGTGGAGTGTGGTGGAGGTTGCAAGACAACAAGGAGAAGATGGTCACATTAACTAGGCATATCAATGATCTCTGCAGATGCTCATCAATAGATATCAATGTGAATGAGTAGGGATTGCCATACAAATGATGCACTAGAGCTAAGAGTATGTGAAAGCTCTTAAAGAAAACTAGTGGGTGTGCATCCAACTTGCTTGCTCACGAAGACCTAAGGCAAATTTGAGGAAGCCTATCATTGGAATATACAAGCCAAGTTATGTAATGAAAATTTCCCACTAGCTATATGGTGGTGACAAAACGAGATACTCTCAATCATGAAGATCATGGTGCTTAATAAGCACAAGTGTGGAAGGATAGTAGCATTGTCCCTTCTCTCTTTTTCTCTCATCATTTTTTTGGGTGGGCTATTTGGCCTCTTTTTTTATTTTTTTATTTTGGTGGGCATCTTTGGCCTCTTTTATTTCCTCACATGGGACAATGCTCCATCAATGATGATCATCACACTTTCAACTCAAAACTTAGAGCAACGATGACTCTATATGGAATGCCTTCGGTAGTGTACCATGACAATGATCTAGCATGGCATAGACATTAATGGAAACATCATGCTAGCTATCTTACGATCATGCAATGGCAATGTAAAAGTGGTGGCACATGTCATGGTGGTAGTTGCATGGCAATATATCTCGGAATGACTTTGAAAAAACCATGGTAGGTAGGTATGGTGGCTATTTTGAGGGAGGCTAATGGTGGGTTTTGTGCACCGGCGAAAGTTGCACGACACTAAGATGATAGTGATGGTGGAAGGTGAAAGTGCATCTAAACCATGGACTCAACATTAGTCATGAAGAACTCATGTACTTGTTGCAAAAGTTTTAGTAGTAATCGAAACAAAGCATTCAACGCATACTCCTAGGGGAATGGTTGGTAGGTATAAACCATCGCGCGATCCCGACCGCCACACAAAGGATGACAATCAATAGACTAATCATGCTCAGACTTCATCACATAGCGGTTCACCATACGTGCATGCTACGGGAATCACTAACTTCAACACAAGTATTTCTAGATCCACAACACCTTACTACCATAACTTCAATATTACCACAACCACAACTTAAAACTAATTGAGATGAATCAAACTTCTCTAACTATTCTATGCACATGAAGGTGGAAGTTTTCATATCCCTTTGGATAACTACCCCTTTGAGACTACTTTCAAAGCATAGATCAACTACCAAGCCACGCACCGCTGTGCTCTAAAAGATATAAGTGAAGCACATAGAGCAAAATCAACTAGCTCAAAAGATATAAGTAAAGCACATGTGAGCTGAATTGTCTACCAAAGGATATAAGTGAAGCTCGACAAAATCACAGTGAGTGCATGTCTCTCTCTCTCTAGGTGTGCGGCAAGGATGATTGTGACACAACAAAAATAAAAGACTCATACGATACAAGACGCTCCAAGCAAAACACAAGTGAAGCACATGTGAGCTGAATTGTCTACCAAAGGATATAAGTGAAGCTCGACAAAATCACAGTGAGTGCATGTCTCTCTCTCTCTCTAGGTGTGCGGCAAGGATGATTGTGACACAACAAAAATAAAAGACTCATACGATACAAGACGCTCCAAGCAAAACACATAACATGTGGTGAATAAAAATATAGCCCCAAGTAACATTACCGATGGATTGAAGACGAAAGAGGGGATGCCTTCCCGGGGCATCCCCAAGCTTAGGCTTTTACTGTTGGAATTATGTCCTAGAGGCAATAATAAATATAGTTATTATTATAATTCCTGTATCAAGATAATCGTTTATTATCCATGCTATAATTGTATTGAATGAAGACTCATTTACATGTGTGGATACATAGACAAAACACCGTCCCTAGCATGCCTCTAGTTGGCTAGCCAGTTGATCAAAGATAGTCAGTGTCTTCTGATTATGAACAAGGTGTTTTTGCTTGATAACTGGATCACGTCATTAGGAGAATCACGTGATGGACTAGACCCAAACTAATAGACGTAGCATGTTGATCGTGTCATTTTGTTGCTACTGTTTTCTGCGTGTCAAGTATTTATTCCTATGACCATGAGATCATATAACTCACTGACACCGGAGGAATGCTTTGTGTGTATCAAACGTTGCAACGTAACTGGGTGACTATAAAGATGCTCTACAGGTATCTCCGAAGGTGTTATTTGAGTTAGTATGGATCAAGACTGGGATTTGTCACTCCGTGTGACGGAGAGGTATCTCGGGGCCCACTCGGTAATACAACATCACACACAAGCCTTGCAAGCAATGTAACTTATTGTAAGTTGCGGGATCTTGTATTACGGAACGAGTAAAGAGACTTGCCGGTAAACGAGATTGAAATAGGTATGCGGTTACTGACGATCAAATCTCGGGCAAGTAACATACCGAAGGACAAAGGGAATAACATACGGGATTATATGAATCCATGGCACTGAGGTTCAAACGATAAGATCTTCGTAGAATATGTAGGATCCAATATGGGCATCCAGGTCCCGCTATTGGATATTGACCGAGAAGTCTCTCGGGTCATGTCTACATAGTTCTCGAACCCGCAGGGTCTGCACACTTAAGGTTCGACGTTGTTTTATGCGTATTTGAGTTATATGGTTGGTTACTGAATGTTGTTCGGAGTCCCAGATGAGATCACGGACGTCACGAGCGTTTCCGGAATGGTCCGGAAACGAAGATTGATATATAGGATGACCTCATTTGATTACCGGAAGGTTTTCGGAGTTACCGGGAATGACGAATGGGTTCCGGGAGTTCACCGGGGGGCAACCCACCCCGGGGAAGCCCATAGGCCTTGAGGGAGTCACACCAGCCCTTAGTGGGCTGGTGGGACATCCCACAAGTGGCCTATGCGCCATAGAGATAAAAATCAAAGAGAAAGGAAAAAAAAAGGGGGGGAGGTGGGAAGGGAGGGGGACTCCCTCCCACCAAACCAAGTCCAACTCGGTTTGGGGGGGAGTCCTCCCCCCTTGGACTCGGCCGACCCCCTTGGGGCTCCTTGAGCCCCAAGGCAAGGTCCCCTCCCTCCCACCTATATATACGGAGGTTTTAGGGCTGATTTGAGACGATTTTTCCACGGCAGCCCGACCACATACCTCCACGGTTTTTCCTCTAGATCGCGTTTCTGCGGAGCTCGGGCAGAGCCCTGCTGAGACAAGGTCATCACCAACATCCGGAGCGCCGTCACGCTGCCGGAGAACTCTTCTACCTCTCCGTCTCTCTTGCTGGATCAAGAAGGCCGAGATCATCGTCGAGCTGTACGTGTGCTGAACGCGGAGGTGCCGTCCGTTCGGTACTAGATCGTGGGACTGATCGCGGGATTGTTCGCGGGGCGGATCGAGGGACGTGAGGACATTCCACTACATCAACCGCGTTCTCTAAACACTTCTGATGTACGGTCTACAAGGGTACGTAGATCACTCATCCCCTCTCGTAGATGGACATCACCATGATAGGTCTTCGTGCGCGTAGGAAAAATTTTGTTTCCCGTGCGACGTTCCCCAACAGTGGCATCATGAGCTAGGTTCATGCGTAGATGTCTTCTCGAGTAGAACACAAAAGTTTTTGTGAGCGGTGATGTGCGTTTTGCTGCCCTCCTTAGTCTTTTCTTGATTCCGCGGTATTGTTGGATTGAAGCGGCTTGGACCGACATTACTCGTACGCTTACGAGAGACTGGTTTCATCGTTACGAGTAACTCCGTTGCTCAAAGATGACTGGCAAGTGTCGGTTTCTCCAACTTTAGTTGAATCAGATTTGACCGAGGAGGTCCTTGGATGAGGTTAAATAGCAACTCATATATCTCCGTTGTGGTGTTTGCGTAAGTAAGATGCGATCCTACTAGATACCCATGGTCACCACGTAAAACATGCAACAACAAAATTAGAGGACGTCTAACTTGTTTTTGCAGGGTATGCTTGTGATGTGATATGGCCAATGATGTGATGTGATATATTGGATGTATGAGATGATCATGTTGTAATAGAAATATCGACTTGCACGTCGATGGTACGGCAACCGGCAGGAGCCATAGGGTTGTCTTTATACTAACGTGTGTGCTTGCAGATGGGTTTACTATTTTGCTAGGATGTAGCTTTAGTAGTAATAGCATGAGTAGCACGACAACCCCGATGGCAACACGTTGATGGAGATCATGGTGTGGCGTCGGTGACAAGAAGATCGTGCCGGTGCTTTGGTGATGGAGATCAAGAAGCACGTGATGATGGCCATATCATGTCACTTATGAATTGCATGTGATGTTAATCCTTTTGTGCACCTTATTTTGCTTAGAACGACGGTAGCATTATGAGGTAATCTCTCACTAAAATTTCAAGACGAAATTGTGTTCTCCCCGACTGTGCACCGTTGCTATAGTTCGTCGTTTCGAGACACCACGTGATGATCGGGTGTGATAGACTCAACGTTCACATACAACGGGTGCAAAACAGTTGCGCACGCGGAACACTCGGGTTAAGCTTGACGAGCCTAGCATGTGCAGACATGGCCTCGGAACACATGAGACCGAAAGGTCGATCATGAATCATATAGATGATATGATTAGCATAGGGATGCTTACCACTGAAACTATACTCAACTCACGTGATGATCGGACTTGAGCTAGTGCAAGTGGATCATGAACCACTCAAATGACTAGAGAGATGTACTTTTTGAGTGGGAGTTTGGCGAATAATTTGATTTAGTTAAACTCTAATTATCTTGAACATAGTCTAAGTCTACTTTGAATATATTTGTGTTGTAGATCATGGCTCACGCGACAGTCATCCTGAATTTTAATACGTTCCTAGAGAAAGCTAAGTTGAAAGATGATGGAAGCAACTTTGTAGACTGGGCTCGTAATCTTAAGCTAATCTTACAAGCTGGGAAGAAGGATTATGTCCTTAATGCTGCGCTAGGAGATGAACCACCCGCTACGGCTAATCAGGATGTTAAGAACGCTTGGTTAGCACGTAAGGAGGACTACTCAATAGTTCAATGTACAGTCTTGTATGGCTTAGAACCGGGACTTCAACGTCGCTTTGAGCGTCATGGAGCATTTGAGATGTTCCAGGAGTTGGAGTTTATCTTTCAGAAGAATGCCCGGATCGAAAGGTATGAGACCTCCGATAAATTCCATGCTTGCAAGATGGAGGAAAACTCGTCTGTCAGTGAACATGTGTTCAAAATGTCTGGGTACTCAAACCGTCTAGCTGAGCTGGGGATTGAACTCCCGCAAGAAGCTATCACTGACAGAATCCTTCAATCACTGCCGCCAAGCTATAAAGGCTTTGTGTTGAACTACAACATGCAAGGGATCAACAAGTCTCCCGGCGAGTTGTTTGCGATGTTGAAAGTCGCAGAGTCTGAACTCCGTAAAGAGCATCAAGTGTTGATGGTGAATAAGACCACTAGTTTCAAGAGAAACGGCAAAGGCAAGAAGGGCAATTCGAAGAAGAGCGGCAAGCCTGTTGCCAATCCGACGAAGAAACCCAAAGCTGGACCTAAGCCGGAAACGGAGTGTTACTATTGCAAGGGTATGGGTCACTGGAAGCGCAATTGCCCCAAGTATCTGGCAGATAAGAAGGCGGGCAAACAAAAATCAGGTATATTTGATATACATGTTATTGATGTGTACTTAACCGGCTCTCGTAGTAGTGCCTGGGTATTCGATACCGGTTCTGTTGCTCATATTTGCAACTCGAAACAGGAACTGCGAAATAGACGAAGGCTCGCGAAAGATGAAGTGACGATGCGCGTAGGAAATGGTTCCAAGGTTGATGCAATCGCCGTCGGCACAGTGTCACTTCAACTACCATCAGGATTAGTGATGAACTTAAATCATTGTTATTTAGTGCCTGCGTTGAGCATGAACATTATATCTGGATCTTGTTTATTGCGAGACGGTTACTCTTTTAAGTCAGAGAATAATGGTTGTTCTATTTCTATGAGTAACATCTTTTATGGTCATGCACCGAATGTGAGAGGATTGTTCATATTGAATCTTGATAGCGATACGCATATACATAACATTGAGACCAAAAGAGTTAGAGTTAACAATGATAGCGCCATATTTTTGTGGCACTGCCGCTTAGGTCATATTGGTGTAAAGCGCATGAAGAAACTCCATACTGATGGACTTTTGGAGTCACTTGACTTTGATTCACTTGACACGTGCGAACCATGCCTCATGGGCAAGATGACTAAGACTCCGTTCTCCGGAACAATGGAGCGTGCAAGTGACTTGTTGGAAATCATACATACCGATGTGTGTGGTCCGATGAGCGTGGAGGCACGCGGCGGATATCGTTATTTTCTCACCTTCACTGACGATTTAAGTAGATATGGTTATGTCTACTTGATGAAGCACAAGTCTGAAACATTTGAAAAGTTCAAGCAATTTCAGAGTGAAGTGGAAAATCATCGTAACAAAAAGATCAAGTTCCTACGGTCTGATCGTGGGGGTGAATATCTGAGTTTCGAGTTTGGTGCTCACTTAAGACAGTGTGGAATTGTTTCACAGTTAACACCGCCTGGAACACCACAGCGTAATAGTGTGTCCGAACGTCGTAAGTGTACTCTATTAGAGATGGTGCGATCTATGATGTCTCTTACTGATTTGCCGTTATCATTTTGGGGTTATGCATTAGAAACAGCTGCATTCACTTTAAATAGGGCACCATCAAAATCCGTTGAGACGACACCATACGAACTGTGGTATGGCAAAAGGCCAAAGTTGTCGTTTCTTAAAGTTTGGGGATGCGATGCTTATGTCAAAAAGCTTCAGCCTGAAAAGCTGGAACCCAAAGCGAAAAAGTGCGTCTTCATAGGTTACCCAAAAGAGACAGTTGGGTACACCTTCTATCTCAAATCCGAGGGCAAAGTGTTTGTTGCTAAAAACGGAGCTTTTCTCGAGAAGGAGTTTCTCTCGAGAGAATTGAGTGGGAGGAAGATAGAACTTGACGAGGTTGTTGAACCTATCATCCCTCTGGATGGTGGCGCAGGGCAAGGGGAAACCTCTGTCATTGCGACGCCGGTTGAGGAGGAAGTTAATGATGATGATCATGAAACTCCAATTCAAGTTTCTGTTGAACCACGCAGGTCGACGAGATCATGTGCTGCTCCAGAGTGGTACGGTAATCCCGTCTTGTCAATCATGTTGTTAGACAACAATGAACCTGCAAATTATGAAGAAGCAATGGTGGGCCCAGATTCCAACAAATGGCTAGAAGCCATGAAGTCCGAGATAGGATCCATGTATGAGAACAAAGTGTGGACTTTGGAGATGCTACCTAAGGGCCGCAAGGCTATTCAGAACAAATGGATCTTTAAGAAAAAGACGGACGCTGACGGCAATGTAACCGTTTATAAAGCTCGACTTGTGGCAAAGGGTTTTTCACAAGTTCCAGGAGTTGACTACGATGAGACTTTCTCACCCGTAGCGATGCTTAAGTCCGTCATAATCATGTTAGCAATAGCTGCATTTTTCGATTATGAAATCTGGCAGATGGATGTCAAAACGGCGTTCCTTAACGGTTTCCTTAAGGAAGAGTTGTATATGATACAACCCGAAGGTTTTATCGATCCTAAGAATGCTAACAAGGTGTGCAAGCTCCAGCGATCCATTTATGGACTGGTGCAAGCATCTCGGAGTTGGAACAAACGCTTTGATGAGGTGATCAAAGCATTTGGGTTTATACAAGTGGTTGGAGAATCTTGTATTTACAAGAAAGTGAGTGGGAGCTCTGTGGCGTTTCTAATATTATATGTGGATGACATATTACTGATTGGAAACAACGTAGAGTTTTTGGAGAGCATAAAAGGTTACTTGAATAAAAGTTTCTCTATGAAGGACCTAGGAGAAGCTGCTTACATTCTAGGCATTAAGATCTATAGGGATAGATCAAAACGCCTGATAGGACTTTCACAAAGCACATACCTTGATAAAGTTTTGAAGAGGTTCAAAATGGAACAGTCCAAGAAAGGGTTCTTGCCAGTTCTACAAGGTACGAGATTGAGTAAGACTCAGTGCCCAGCAACTGATGAAGATAGAGAGCATATGCGCTCCGTCCCCTATGCTTCAGCCATAGGTTCTATCATGTATGCGATGTTGTGCACTAGACCGGATGTTAGCCTGGCCATAAGTATGGCAGGTAGGTTCCAGAGTAATCCAGGAGTGGATCACTGGACAGCGGTCAAGAATATCCTGAAGTACCTGAAAAGGACTAAGGAGATGTTTCTCGTGTATGGAGGTGACGAAGAGCTCGCCGTAAAAGGTTACGTCGATGCAAGCTTTGACACAGATCCGGACGACTCTAAGTCGCAAACCGGATACGTATTTATTCTTAATGGGGGTGCAGTAAGCTGGTGCAGTTCCAAGCAAAGCGTCGTAGCAGATTCTACATGTGAAGCGGAGTACATGGCTGCCTCGGAGGCGGCTAAGGAGGGTGTCTGGATGAAGCAGTTCATGACGGATCTTGGACTGGTGCCAAGCGCACTGAATCCAATAACCTTGTTCTGTGACAACACTGGTGCCATTGCCTTAGCAAAGGAACCACGGTTTCACAAGAAGACCACACACATCAAACGACGCTTCAACCTCATCCGCGACTACGTCGAGGAAGAGGACGTAAATATATGCAAAGTGCACATGGATCTGAATGTAGCAGACCCGCTGACTAAACCTCTTCCACGGCCAAAACATGATCAACACCAGAACTGTATGGGTGTTAGATTTATTACAATGTAATTCACATGGTGATGTGAGGGCTAGATTATTGACTCTAGTGCAAGTGGGAGACTATTGGAATTATGTCCTAGAGGCAATAATAAATATAGTTATTATTATAATTCCTGTATCAAGATAATCGTTTATTATCCATGCTATAATTGTATTGAATGAAGACTCATTTACATGTGTGGATACATAGACAAAACACCGTCCCTAGCATGCCTCTAGTTGGCTAGCCAGTTGATCAAAGATAGTCAGTGTCTTCTGATTATGAACAAGGTGTTGTTGCTTGATAACTGGATCACGTCATTAGGAGAATCACGTGATGGACTAGACCCAAACTAATAGACGTAGCATGTTGATCGTGTCATTTTGTTGCTACTGTTTTCTGCGTGTCAAGTATTTATTCCTATGACCATGAGATCATATAACTCACTGACACCGGAGGAATGCTTTGTGTGTATCAAACATCGCAACGTAACTGGGTGACTATAAATATGCTCTACAGGTATCTCCGAAGGTGTTAGTTGAGTTAGTATGGATCAAGACTGGGATTTGTCACTCCGTGTGACGGAGAGGTATCTCGGGGCCCACTCGGTAATACAACATCACACACAAGCCTTGCAAGCAATGTAACTTATTGTAAGTTGCGGGATCTTGTATTACGAAACGAGTAAAGAGACTTGCCGGTAAACGAGATTGAAATAGGTATGCGGATACTAACGATCAAATCTCAGGCAAGTAACATACCGAAGGACAAAGGGAATAACATACGGGATTATATGAATCCTTGGCACTGAGGTTCAAATGATAAGATCTTCGTAGAATATGTAGGATCCAATATGGGCATCCAGGTCCCGCTATTGGATATTGACCAAGAAGTCTCTCGGGTCATGTCTACATAGTTCTCGAACCCGCAGGGTCTGCACACTTAAGGTTCGACGTTGTTTTATGCGTATTTGAGTTATATGATTGGTTACCGAATGTTGTTCGGAGTCCCGGATGAGATCACGGACGTCACGAGGGTTTCCGGAATGGTCCGGAAACGAAGATTGATATATAGGATGACCTCATTTGATTACCGGAAGGTTTTCGGAGTTACCGGGAATGACGAATGGGTTCCGGGAGTTCACCGGGGGGGCAACCCACCCCGGGAAAGCCCATAGGCCTTGAGGGAGTCACACAAGCCCTTAGTGGGCTGGTGGGACAGCCCACAAGTGCCCTATGCGCCATAGAGATAAAAAATCAAAGAGAAAGGAAAAAAAGGGGGAGGTGGGAAGGAAGGGGGACTCCCTCCCACCAAACCAAGTCCAACTCGGTTTGGGGGGGGAGTCCTCCCCCCTTGGACTCGGACGACCCCCTTGGGGCTCCTTGAGCCCCAAGGCAATGTCCCCTCCCTCCCACCTATATATACGGAGGTTTTAGGGCTGATTTGAGACGATTTTTCCACGGCAGCCCGACCACATACCTCCACGGTTTTTCCTCTAGATCGCGTTTCTGCGGAGCTCGGGCAGAGCCCTGCTGAGACAAGGTCATCACCAACCTCCGGAGCGCCGTCACGCTGCCGGAGAACTCTTCTACCTCTCCGTCTCTCTTGCTGGATCAAGAAGGCCGAGATCATCGTCGAGTTGTACGTGTGCTGAACGCGGAGGTGCCGTCCGTTCGGTACTAGATCGTGGGACTGATCGCAGGATTGTTCGCGGGGCGGATCGAGGGACGTGAGGACGTTCCACTACATCAACCGCGTTCTCTAAACGCTTCTGCTGTACGGTCTACAAGGGTACATAGATCACTCATCCCCTCTCGTAGATGGACATCACCATGATAGGTCTTCGTGCGCGTAGGAAATTTTTTGTTTCCCGTGCGACGTTCCCAAACATTTACGGCATCCTTGAATCATCTTGGGGTGCCTTGGGCATCCCCAAGCTTGAGCTCTTGCCACTCTTTATCTTTTCGTCCATAAGAACTTCACCCAAAACTTGAAAACTTCACAACACGAAACTTAAACAGAAACTCGTGATAACATTAGTATAAGAAAACAAACCACCACTTCCTTAGGTACTGTAGCAAACTTAAATTCTACTTATGTTGATGTTGGGTTACTGTATTTTCAATCTTCCATGGCTAATACCCCCCGATACTATCCATAGTTTCATCAAAATAAGCAACCAACTCAACAAAAACAGAATCTGTTAACAGCAGACCAGTCTGTAGCAATCTGTATACTTCATATACTTCTGGTACTTCAAAAATTCTGAAAAATTACGACAGTCTGAAGAATTTGCGTTGCAATCAGCAGCAAAAAGAATCAACTCAAAAGCTCTTACATAAAAAAATGAAATTTCTTTTCGTGAGCAGAAAGTTTTTGTCTTTTCCAGCATGACCAAACGACCATCCCCAAGACTAATCATAACGGTTTTGCTTGGCACAAACGCAAAAAGAAACACAAAAAACACAATCATAACAGAATTATGAAAGTGTGGAAAACACAAAACAGAAAGAAAAAGGATAGATTCGTTGGGTTGCCTCCCAACAAGCGCTGTTGTTTAACACCCTTAGCTAGGCATTGATAAATCAATGATGCTCACACAAAAGACAAGAATTGAAGCACAACGAGAGCATCTTAAAGCATGTGAAAATCACATTTAAGTCTAACATACTTCCTATGCATAGGCATTTTATAGGAAAACAGATTGTCAAGACAACCAATAGTTGCCATATGCAAGGAAGAAGAAAGAGACAATAGCAACCTCCACATAAGGAGAGGTAATTTGGTAACATGAAAGTTTCTACCAAAATATTTTCCTCTCTCATAGCAATTACATGTGGGATCATATTCGAATTCTACAATGTAACTATCACATAGGATATTCTTTTCATGATCCACATGCATGCAAAGTTGACGCTCTTCAAAAATAGTGGGATTATCATCTAAAGTCATGACTTCTCCAAACCCACTTTCAATAATATTGCAAATATCATATTCATCTTGAGGCTTGAACAAATTTTCAAGGTCAAAAGAAAAATCATCACCCCAATCATGATCTTTGCAACAAGTAGTGATCATAGCAAGACTAGCATCCCCAAGCTTAGGGTTTTGCATAATTTTAGCATGACTGTCACTAATAGAATTTATAGTGAAACCATTGCAATCATGCTTTTCATCCAAGGATCCCTCGTGAATCATTTCATAAATTTCGTCATCACGATTTTCAGATTCACGCATCTCAAGCAAAACTCCATAGAGAAAGTCAAGTGCACTCAACTCACTAGCAATTGGTTCCACATAAGTGGATCTCTTAAAGAGATTAGCAAGTGGGTGAAGATCCATATCACTAGATTTTCAGTAAGCGAAGATGCAAGCATATTGAAGGCACATAGCCCACAAGCAAAATAAAGGCAAACGGAAGAAGGCAAACGAAGAAAAGGGCAAATGAAAACGACAAAGGAGAAAGGCAAATGAAAATGGCAAATGTGAAGTGGGGGAGAGGAAAACGAGAGGCAACTGGCAAAAAAATAAATGCAAGAGATGAGTTTGTGAGACCTACTTGGATAGATCTCTCCTTCCCCGGCAACGGTGCCAGAAATACTTCTGCTACTGCAACAAAAGACCTTCCAACGGCGCCAGAAACACGTGCTGACAGGAGACTATTCTTGTCTTGATACTCCTCAGCAACGACACCAGGAATCCTTCTGCTACGGCTACGCCTTTAGGGGCTTCCTAGGAAAATATGCAAAGGATTTCCCCCGTGGCCTTGGAGCCTTGCGTTAGTGTTCCCTCGAAGAGAAAAGGGTGATGTAGCACAACGACGGTAAGTATTTCCCTCAGTTTTGAGAACCAAGGTATCGATTCAGTGAAGGAATATCACAAGTACCTGCACAAACACAAAGAGCTTGCTCCCAACGCTATGAAGGGGTTGTCAATCCCTTATAGATTGTTTGCCAAGTGAGAATTGAAAGCAACAAAATAACAAAGCAAAGTGAAAGCGAAAGTGGAAACGATAGGTGTGAATAGACCCGGAGGCCGTAGTGTTCACTAGTGGTTTCTCTCATGAAAGCAAGTAGACGGTGGGTGAACAAATTACTGTCGAGCAATTGATAGAACCGCGCAAAGTCGTGACGTCATCTATGGCAATGATTATATCTATAGGCATCACGTCCAAAACAAGTAGACCGATACTTTCTGCATCTACTACTATTATTCCACACGTCGACCGCTGTCCAGCATGCATCTAGTGTATTAAGTCCAAAAGAACAGAGTAACGCCTTAAGCAAGATGACATGATGTAGATACTTAACTGCACCGGCTGTGGGTTCTGATACATTGTGTGGATGTATCGGTGATGACACCGATTATATATATGAGAAGTGAGAGCACTCCACACTATCGAGTTTTGTAGGTGTGAGTGGTGGCTTCGGATGGTTTGATGTATGTTCTTGTTAGATCTATGTTGAATAAGTAATAAAAATGACCGTATGCATCGATTGATGCAGAGGCCGGGGGTTTGAACCTCCTTTTCTAAAAAAAATCTTCACAAACTGGAATCTTTTTGAGTGACAATATCCCCACTTATTTGCCAAGTGATGCTGAATCACTTGCTGATTACAACGGTTATCATTACAAAAGGGGGTCCCAATCTCAATTGTCAGGCGTCCGTATTGAAGGAGTAAGCTAGAACAATGACAATCTGTAAATTAGTCAAATATTCCAATTGTGTTATTTTCTCAGACAGGTGTTAGAAGCATACGTTAGTGTCCTAGTTAAGATCCAAATTAGGCATACCTTCATTTATTATCAAACCAGAAATGATCCCAAGTGCATTAGGCAACTGTAGTATAAAGCCGGCAGCTAAAGAAAATTAATTGCGGTTTGCATCATAGGAAATCAGAAGCACAAGCTTGTACATGCTAAATAAAAGATGTAAATTTAGATTGAATAAACATCTAGATTTAGTTAGATCACAATGTTCCACATTGACATATGATACATCCCCCTCTTGTCCCCGGTACTTAATAATGCCTTCCGACATACATATTTCCCCGAAACAAGTACTCCTCCATCCGGAAATACTTGTCATATGAATGAATGTATCTATATGTATTTTAGTTTTCGATACATCCATTTTTATACATTCATCGACAAGTAATTCCGGAGGGAGTATACATAATCAGATCATTATAAGTCAAAACTATATTATCAGCCATGTCTTGGAGCTTTGTACAAACGCGTGTGTAGATCAATACTGAATTTATCATAGGTAGAGACAGAGAATCCATATCATGCAAAGCTAGCAGCATGACCAACTTCATCGAGCAATAAGAGAAGGGAAGAAGATGACAGTTAGGAGGGCTGAGGCAACAACTGCAACACAACATCATCCAGTGGAAGCAACACATACCGGTAGCAGCAACGTAGTTCACATCTTCAGGTTGTGGGAACATCTGGTCTTGCGGCTTTACTAGGTTTCACAACTTCCATTGGGTGCGGGCCACCGCGCTGGTGCGGATGCATCCAAGGCGACCCCCGACGTGCAACTCAGTTAGGGGCGTCCATGGCGTGCCTTGTTTTCCATTGGAGCCGGATCAGGGCCAAAGATCCCAATGTTCCCCCTTCACCAGCCTTCTCTCTCCACGCCTCAAATCGATCCCCAATGTAATCCTCTTCAGCAACAGCGGACGGCGTGTCCACGACGTTGGCTCCATATCCCTCCCGCTCAG
Source organism: Hordeum vulgare subsp. vulgare (assembly GCF_904849725.1). NCBI lineage: Eukaryota > Viridiplantae > Streptophyta > Magnoliopsida > Poales > Poaceae > Hordeum > Hordeum vulgare. The sequence continues at coordinate 616,203,787 of NC_058524.1, forward strand.
GACGGCCGTGCTCCCACGACCAGGACTACGACCACCACGAGGCGAATGAGGAGTGGAGCGGCGACAGAGAATTTTCCCCAATCGCACACCACACTCGCATCTCGTTCCTATCCCGGCGACCAAGCTCCCAGCCCGTACCCCATTCCGACAGTCGCGCTCCCACGACCAGTATTGCGGCCACGACGATAACAAGGTCAATGAGGAGTAGAGCGGCGGCGGTGGCGAAATTTCTCGGGTCCAGGGAGAGAGACGTGATTGGGAGCGACGTTGTCGGGGAGACGAGTCGTGCGGGGCCTGTGATCGTGGGTGGGTCTTTTTCTTTCCGAACGTGGCTGGGGCCTGGGAGGATCCTTGGGCTGGGTTGGAGGGAGGGTTGCACGTGGGAAAAAATCAGTCTCGGCTTGTTTGCGTCAGGAACGCCCGGGCAGAAGGAGTTATCGATCCAGGAGGGGGTGCGCAGGGGTGGTTTTCTTTATTAAACCGTTTGGTTTTTGGAGGGTTGAAAAAAATCTATGGGAGGAGAACATGGGTGGGAGGACTTCCAGCGATAGAAGGGGATCGATGCAGGTCGGACCAACACGACTGACGGCAGATCCCCTTTTAATAGTAGAGATTTGGTTTTCGGAGGGTTGGAAAAAATCTATGGGAGGAAAACATGGGTGGGAGGACCTCCAGCGATAGAAGGGGGATCGCTGCAGGTCGAACCATCACGACAGACGGCAGATCCCTTTTAATAGTAGAGATACAATAAATATGAAGAAAGAGATAGAGTGAAGATAAACAAAGTAGTAATGTACAATAGGCAACCTTATAGCTCACATTGTTGTATGAGTGCATATAGATAATCGCTATAGATGACATGATAATTTTATATAGCCATCAACGGACCATATTTTAACCATGTTCTAAGCTCTTGAGATAAAAGTCATCGATTAAGTGGACTAACAAATATGACTTGTGCAATAATACATGCGGCATAGGAGTGTGGCTATATGTAAGTTGTTTATGACTCGGTCAATTTTTTCTCCCACTTCCTCCTACCCCCCCTTCCCTTCATCTTCCTCCTCCCTCATTTCTCTTTCGACCATTCGCCTACATGCTTCTCCTTCGGTTGCGATGGGCGCGCCTTTCTACCGCTCATCGCCTCATCCTCGCATATGGCAAGGTCACTGTCTAATCCAAGCAAGTTAAAAAAAACCTCACCTACACCTATCAAGTCCTCGCCTTGCCTCCGCGTGAGATGTCATGACTAGTCTCGCCGTCTCCACTTTGGCTCGTTTCAGGCTCGACCCGCCATCGGCTCTGTGCCTTGTTGCGGCTCGTGCCAGCGCCCCCATCTCCGCCTTAGGGTTGCGATATCTCTAGAAATGGACTAACATGAGATACAGATTCAGGCAACATGCCAGTAGCAAATGGGCTGTCATAGAGCACCGTCCATCTAATACATTATTCCCATAGATGATGCAAAGCAATTTCTACACCTATATTTTGCACGGTGGAACGAGAAAGCACGTGATACTTAAGTTTGCGGTCAAACAAAAGTGCAACTGTACCCGCGTTTTTGCAAAATGCATATTTCAACGGAATGTGTGCAAACTACCTCTAGTTGACCCATTCTTTGAATTATATTTAAATTATTTCTAGATGTTCAATAGAGTACCAAATGCAAAAATGTGTTTTGGGCCCCGAGTGACATGGGGCCTCGTATCTAAGTCCACACTTTTTTAAAACGGAAGCATAAATTTTGCCTATCCATTAAATAAAAAGAGAATATGATTTAGAGTTTTACAACACACTCAATTACACGTCATGGCGATTACTCACTGAAAATTGTATGCCCTAGGTGTTTCGCGCCTGCGGTGATCCAAAGCTTGGCATCTTCCGAGGCTCCAAGGTGATGTTAAGAAGGATTGGTGGTGGTGTAGCCTTGTGACGGAATACCCAAACGGTTCAAGAGACAAGCATGACGAGAAAGGCCATGGCATGTCAGATTCGTACTCATTGCATTATAGACCATATCAGCTACAGTTTGGCATTTTGCACAATCTACATGCCCCTCCCGTGCCTATGAGTTCATTATGTTCACAAGCTGGAGAGACATCGGACATGGCCTCATTCACAGTTACGGCTTTACACCACAAACATAAGCTGGACTTAAAAAGATGTTTCTGGACTTTATTCACAAGACAACATAAAAATTTAGACACGATTAAAGGACTAACCAGAGATATGTTTAAGCATTCCAACAATTGACAACGAAAAATAAGCAAAGAGTTTGTTGAAATTTTTTAAAAAAGTATTTGTCTAGCGAACCATCAGCCGACCGCGAGTCACCGGACAACGATTACAACCGAACCCAAACAGACGAAACAAATAACCAATACGAAGAACGAACCGCGAGACGTCCAAAAAAGGAAATGGAACCGGCCACCTCCTCGCCGAGCTCCCCATCCAGCATGCGCCACCCAAACGACATCGCTACCGCCTGGTCTTACATCGACGCGATAAGAGACGCATACACCGGTAGGAGTGGGTCGGGTCTTCTTCTTCTCCGAGCAGCCGTGGATGCCGCCTTTTTTCTGTTCCGGCAAGGGCATGCACGTAGCTCCACCGGCGGCAACGTCGACCGACGCGCATCCGGCATGCGTGGGGCCGGGAGGGTGAAGGACCCCGCCACCCCGACGCGAGGACCGGGCCGTGTTTTCCTTTTCTTGTAGGGTTGTGTTTGATTTCGGCTTCTTTTGGAAAGGGGAGAAAGAAAGAAAGGAAAAATAAAGTTGCCTCTTTTTCCTTCCTTTGTGAGCGTGGCGTGTCTGGCAACCATGCCCCACCTCCTCATCCCTGTCCAGCCCTCGTGGTCGTGGCTGGGCTGAGAAACCCAGGCTGAGCCGCACCGCACGGCACGCCCACGCCCGGCCGGCCCACCAACGCCACGCCACGGCGAAGAAGCTGCTGGGTCTGGGACTGGCTGGCGTTGACAGTTAGATTCGCCACCGCCGCGGGAGCCTCCAATCTCTCTCTCTCTCTCTCCCTCTCCATCTCGGGGCCGCCGCCGGTCGGCCCCCAGCTCGATCCCACCGGCCCGGAGGAGGGGGAGGCAGCGGGCCCGGCGATGGCGTCGTCGTCGTCGTCTTCGTCGGCGGCCGCCGCGAGGAGGCTGCCCCGGGGCAGCCCCCCGAAGCACCGCCACGACGGCACCTCGCCGCTGCCGCTCGGCATGGACTGGAGCCCGCCCCCCAAACGATGGGTAAGCTCCCGCGATCCACTCCCCCCCTTCCTGAATCCCCCGACCGCCTCGATCCCGCCCGCGCTCTGATCCGTCCGGTGGCCGACGCCGCGCCGGCCGGCCGGCCGGGTGGAGCCGGGGGCCTCGTGATCCCGCGCCGCGAGCGTCAGATTCGGCGCTGCCGTGCTCGATCCCGCTGCCGGATTGCTCGCGGTTGCTCTCCACCGATCGCTCGTGTGAGTGGGCGGCGAGCAGGGTTTCAGCTCGGTTTCGTTGGGGACGTCTGGTCCGCGGCAGCAGCTGGCTACGTCAGCAGAGGAATTTAATGTGTGTGGGCTGGGGATCTGCATTGGGATTTTGGCGAATTAAGTGCTGCCATGTCGCGTGCGCTTGCTGATCCGGTGACTTGGAGCTTGCCCTGGGTTAGGGTTCTGGCCTCTGAATCTCAACAAGTTGGGTTTATGAATTTTACCAGCCAGTTGGGCTCATGAAGTTTATCAGCCTGAATGGGCTGTAGCTTTGCTTACGCCGAGCCTATATCTGATACTGGTTGTATTTGAGTGCATAACTAGGTCAATTCATTTCATGGTAGATGTAGCTTTTCTCCTTGTATTATTCCGAGCGTGCTATTAAGTTGACCTCTTAGGCCTGCCTGTGTTGTCTGATGATCATGCCTGTACCCTGTTTGAACCACAGACATCCTTACCGTGCATTCGCCAGAAATGGTCTTACACAACCAACTGAATAACACCTTTGTACTGAAAAACACCTTGGCTAATGCAATTGAGCCCCTGACCCTCATTACTAGGGCTTGCGATCCTCTGCAGTAACGCACCATGCAGTACGGTCTCCGCGTTTTTATTTTGCCTGATTCCATGCATTGAATTTGTTCCCACCCAAAAAGGAAAGAAATTAACTGCTTTGCACAACCAAGCAAAAAAAATAATTAATAAGCAGAATTTAGTAGTGCATACGCAATTAGGAAGTTGCATGAAGAGTGAATTGTTTTTCAGAACAGGTTCCGTTGCAAAGATGAGGGCGTTACCGACAGAATGCTGTGAACACTATCTGAGTCTTCTTACGAGCTCATATTTATTTATTGCCTGCACGCAGGAGGGAAGGAACACCGTATGGCCACATAACCCTCAAACAGGCTGGAGTTACTGTGTGACGATACCTTCTTGGATTGCTCAAACACCCGAAGCCGGTGTAGCCTCTGACAACTTCTTGAAATCTATAGTTGTGAGTATCGTTTATCTTTTACCCTCTTGTTTTTCTCACTTATGCCACTCCAGGACTTTAGTCAGTCAATATTGTTACATGCCTGGTCTGCAGATAGGAAATGACACGTCGCTAGTATTAAAACTTCGTGCTATAACAAAATGAGCTAGGAGGGAATGCAAGCCAGAAAACTTTGATAGATCAATAGAAAGACAAAATTTGTTTGGCATTTATCGAGCCTATATTGAAGTTTTACTTAAGGGCTATCTAAGTTCATATCATGTAGATGTATTAATAACATTTAACATATCATGGAGCCATGGACTTAAATTTAAGAATTTCAAAGTTGTAGATGATATCTTGCATGCTACATTATTCTATTTTTTTGGCCCCATAGGCTTAGGAGGCAAATTTGTTTGAGGTCTTGCTTCATGTAAATGTTCCTGTTTTTCCATGACCCTTCTTTAATGCCCATAAAGGACAGTTTTACAGGATACATGTTGGTATACAATCACCAGAAGGCGTTAGCTCTAGCCATGGAGTTCTTCGAAGGTTTAGTGACTTTCTAAAGTTGTGTTCTGATGTAAGTTAATACAACTGTTGCTATGTTATTGTTTTACATGTCTTGCATATTAAAGCCACAGGAGTGCATTTTTTGATTCTCACGCTTCTCACCCACACAATATGCATTCAGATAGTTGGTGCAGTATCATTTGCATTCAATTGCATGCATACTTCTTGAGTATAACAATTGTATGGCATTTTATAATTTCCATATTTAATGTGTTCCTGATAGAAGAAACAATAACTATGAGCTTGTATAATGCCATAATGCAAGATTTTGTTTATTTCATCACTCATCATACTACAATTCTCCCATATTTCAGCTCAAGCGTGCGTTTCCCAGAAAAGACATCCCCTCTGCTCCACCGAAACATGCCTTCTTAAGAATAAATTCAAGCAGATTGCTTCTAGAAGAGGTTAGCTGTACCCATTGTTAATTGCTACATTCTGTTGTGTTTTGCTTTTTGAACTTGTGGTTCTAAAAATGTTTTGATTGCAGAGAAGGAATACTTTGGAGGAGTGGATGCAAAAGCTACTTTCTGATATTGACTTATCAAGAAGTGCTCATGTTGCTGCTTTTCTTGAACTTGAAGCTGCCGCACGCTCATGTATGTGCATAGATCAATAATGACGATTTTTTTTCTGTGTGTGCATTGATCCGTGTCTTAATTGTGCATGATGAGTGTGCATTGATCCGTGTCTTAATTGTGCATGATGAATATCATAATTCTTCCATTTTACTGAATTCAGATTTCCAAGATTGGAATCAGCGTCCCCCAGAAGCAGGTACTTCAGTAAAAAGCAGTACAGACTCTTCTCGCCATTCTGATGATCCTGGTTCAGGTGCTCTGTCCGAGTCCAATCAAATAAACCCAGGACATGTTCGTAGTACCAGTCTGATAGGAGTAACTGGTAACGGTGTGTTGGGAGAATCTATATTAGGTCAGCCTGATCAGCATGTTGGTAGTGGGTCAAAAAGCAGGAAACTGGGTCTTGCCTTTCCAGAACATGATGGAAGGAATGGTTCAGTAGAGTCTTCCAAGGGAGTAATATCTGAAGAGGATTGTGATTCTAATCCTGGTCATGCTCGGAAGGATTCTTCTGAAAGTTTAGGTAGTGATTTGAGTTCTTTGAGAGGCAGTGAATTATCAACTCCAGGGGCTAGTAGTTCCCTATGGGATGGTCCCGTGGATCTCCCAAGTGGTGTGGATGGACATAGTCAAACAGAACATCTTGCTGGTGTAGATATGCAGTTTTTGTATGATATGGATGCCCAAGTCATCCTTCCAACTGATCAAAGACAGAAGTTGAGTAGACTTTTGGTAACCATGCAAAGAAGAATAGGGACAGCAAAAACCGATATGGAGGATCTCATAGCACGCCTAAATCAGGAAGTAGCGGTCAAAGAATATCTTTCCACAAAGGTATCACTTTTTATCTTTTATTTATTTATTATGCTTCAGTGTAAATCTGGCTCTTGGTATTCCAGTATCATGCAAAGCGTATTTTGTTGCTTTTATGCGTCTTTCATTGGCATTCAGTGGACTTTCTTGGGCCTAATATAGTTATTATGTGGATTCTAGGTAATTTCCTTGTCACTTATGACTAATGATGCAGGTAAAAGACTTGGAGGGTGAGTTGGAAGCTACAAAGCAAAAAGGCAGAGACACATTACAGCAAGCTATCTTAGCTGAAAGAGAGAGGATTACCCAGATGCAATGGGATATGGATGAGCTTCGCAGGAAGTACTCTGAGATGGAGTCAAACCTGAAGGCAGAACAAGTCAGTTTTTTTCTCTGTTCCTGTGCCTTAGCATTTCTTAATTCATCATATTATGAGGATTCTGATTATCTTCCTCTATTTACTGACAGGACGAGAAAACTCGTGTGGAGTCAGAGAAAGCAACCGCCAGTGGTAATAGAGAAGAGTTAGTCGAAGAACTTGAAACAAAACGAAAAGAAGTTGAGAGTTTGCAACAGCAGCTTGGAGAAGTTGAGGCAAAGTCTAAAACAGATATGAAGGTTCTTGGTAAAGAAGTCAAGTCCCTTAGGAATTCTCAAAGAGAGATGAAGAAAGTGCTGAATCAGTATCTTGAGGAGAAGACTGAACTAGAGGTACTCTTAAATTTGTAATCCGTTCCTCCTTTGAGAATTGCAACAATAGCAATATTCAACATCGGTAGAGGCTTGCTGCTACCAGATTAACCTTGTGATGCATGTTTACACCTTTAACCAGTCAATATACCAACTCATTAATGTTTCCCTAATTTAAGCTTCTGTTCAGTTATAACAGTATCCTAGTTTCATGTGATCAATGTTTATTTTCCCCTAAATTTTAGTTGTCTCATTTGTTCCAGAGGATTATTAATAGAGAGAAGCAGCGGTCAGCACGTGTGAAGTCATCCCGTGAAAAAATGCTTCACGAATGCCGACTGCTCCGTGAGCGTCTACAAGAATGTAGTGCTAAATTTCTTGCAGAAGAACAAGATAACTTGACTGTTGATCCATCATCTTTGCCTGATGCACTAGACCTTCTGGCGACATCAGACAATAGAATACGCCTTCTTGTTGCTCAGGTAAATTTTCTTCTTCTGGTAGGCTGTTTTCATTTGACATGAAAGCCCTGCTTGGCCAAACTCCAGCTTTAGCTTCTCGTATAGAAGCCAAAGTCGTAAATTGAGCTCCAGTTCCAGTTAAGAACTTGGACCAATGGAGTCCTGCTTTTGCATTATTAGAATAGAAAGATCTGACTTGCTGCTTATTTTTGATTTGGAGATGCAGCCTGTCATTGAAATAGCATTAACTTGAAAGTATTGTAGCCAGACTTCCCTTATTCCAAGTGTTGATCATGAATGTATTATCTGTCATCTAATTACTAGTCTGGAACATGCACAATCAATCTCGATATCTTAATGTACTCCCTCAGTAAAGAAATATAAGAGCATTTAGATCACTAGTAAGTACTGTGCTTACCATCTCTTCTGATGACTTGAAATGTGGGTAAAATCCATGCTTTACGTCAATCTCTGTAGGCTCAGCATCTAGCACTGGACGACGAACAGGGGGGCTCTTCTGATGATGGCGAAAATTCCGATGGTAAATCCTCAATTACCATGGGCAGCGAAGACGTGAGCCTCACCGACGAAGAGACAACGAAGATGCTGTCCGACCTGCTCATCGACAATGCGCAGCTGAGGATGCGCCTCAACTCGGTCATCCGCAGCGCTGTAAATACCTCCGCGAAGCCGGAGAAAGAGGACGCCGATGGAGTCGTCCCGAAAAAGACGGTCCTCAACTGGCTGCTGGACAGATAGAAGCACCGGTGTATATACCCTTGTGAATTAGCTCCCCCTAGTTATATGCGGCCTGATGAGAGTTGGTATGATGAGTATACTGCCAGAGTAACAGCAGGAGGAGAGGTCTCACACTGTCCTCCTGCCCCCTCTGGTTTCGGCGTCGTGGAGGCGGCACTGTCATGGTGTTGTATTATTGTTTGTTGGCATAAAAATCCATGGGAGGATAATATATGTTTAGCTGGATATATGGGGAGGGGTTTTCGGTGTGGGTAATGATAGAAAAAAAAAAAACAAGTTCCTCATTTTGTGCCATGCTTCTATATATATGTAACTGCAGAGCTGGTGATACCATGATGGTTGTATCTCTATAGACGTTTCAGCTGGTGAGGTGAGAACTCCTGCAGGAACTGTGCACAGTTCCATGGAGTTTGCTCTAGACCGATCCTGTTCCATGGAGTTTTTGCGCCGTTCAACTTTCTTTTAGAGGGGATTTGCGCTGTTCAACTTTCTTTTAGAGGGGATTTGCGCTGTTCAACTTTGTAACTGAGAAGTTCTAAAGAAAACAAAAACTATGTAACTTAGAAAGAATTGTGTTCTTCTTGTGCCTGCTGATTTGCGCTTCATCTTGAATTCCTGAGGCAAGTTACTTATGTTTTCTGTTTTGTGCCAGAAATATAGAAAATTTGGTTAGCCAAATGTTGGTAACATTAATAGTTGTAAAAAATCGACAATTATGTGTGTGAGATGGGCAAGACAACTTGGTAACCAACCAATTAGTAGCAATATTTAACACAATGTCAAACATTGGCATTTGGCACCAAACCAATCGTGGCTGAAATGATTTTCTGTCAGATCTTTTGAAATTCATCCTTTGCTATTATTTGGTCGCTTGGAGAAAGAAATCTTTTCAGTTAGTTCCATGCAAAGGACCAAGTTGATGCGGCCGCTGGCGGAGGGGAGTCCCGATGTTAACAGGTGCGGAGTGCAATGGCGGCGCCTGCAGTCGCACTACTACCATGTATGCCGACACCTTGGGGGGGGGGGGGGGCGGTACTCGGGGTGGCGGTTAAAACATAATTTATTTTCTTATTTGAGGATCTTCTAAATTTTGTTTGGAAATTCTTTGAGACCAAAGGGGTACCCTGTAGATGATTATTCCTTTGCCTTTTCTATACTACATGGAGTGGTTGCTACCCCTTTGCTCCTACCCGAGCAAGGGCACCCACCATCGAGGTTTCAGCTGGCTCCCGCCACGCAGCCGTAGGCTTGCCTCATCTCATGTGGCCTTAGAGCCATAGAGATGAGGTGGTTCCCGGTCCTTATTGGTTGGAGGGATTTTATTCCTTTCTTTCGAGTTTTGATGAGGTTTTGTGTTTTTTTTTAAGATGGAATAAGGCTCTTATCACCCAGACCTTGCCCTCATGGTGCTTCTAGCATTGATGAAGAGCGTGCGGATGTTCGTATTTGGCGGATCAAGTTGGATTCTTTCGATTTACATTTCTCTTCATAAGCGGCGATTGTTGTTCTAGTGTGTGGTGTGTTGGTCCTATGAGACCTTAGCACGATGACTTCCGAATGTCTACCGTTAACAAGGTTTGGTCGGCTCACGTGATGGAGTATAACGAGGGTGACGCGTCTTCGACTTCCTTCCGTGCTTGTAACCAGTCTCGAATCTAGCGTGATAGTAGAGGGTAGGCTCAAAACATCAATTTACTAGAGAACAGACGTTTGAAGGCCGAGCTCCATGGAGCTCAAAACTTTTGAAAAAAACAAAATTCAAACTTTCCGGTTTCAAAATTTTCTAAAAAAATATGCAAGTAAAGAAGGATGTTATATGCATGTGTGTAAATTTTTAGGATGAAATACCTTAAAATACGATCTACATAAAAAAGACAAATACATGGCGTGAGACGATGAATTTACACACATGTGTTAAAAAGCCCAAGATTTCTCATTTTTTGTACAGGACTCATCGTAATGTAATTTACACACATGTGTTAAAAAGCCCAAGATTTCTCATTTTTTGTATAGGACTCATTGTAATGTTTTTTTTGAAAATTTACACACATGTATGTTACGCCCTCACTTATCTTTGTTTTTTTTCAAAAAAATTGAAATGTAAAAATATGAATTTTCATGAATTTTCGATTTCAAATTTAAAGGTCACCATGGAGGTCGAGCTCCAAAAGCAATTTCTGGATTTACTAAGCCTACTTAGGAAATACATTGAAATTGTTGCATGTAAAGCACCTTGATGTAATTGTCATATGATGTACTCCCTTCGTTTCTAAATATTTGTCTTTTTAAGTATTCAACTACAGACTACATACAAAGCAATATGAGGTACTTCCTCCGTTTCACTTTACTCCGCGTATAAGATTTGGTCGCGTATAAGATTTGGTCAAAGTCAAACAACGTAAAGTTTGATCAAATATATATAAAAAATATGAATATATTTTATATTAATATTACATAATATGAAAATACATCTCGTGGTGCATCTGATAATATTGATTTCATGTTGTGAATGTTGATTTTTTTAATATAAAGTTAGTCAAAATTTATAAAGCTTGACTTTGACCAAACCTTTCACGCGTGTAGACTAAAAAGAAACGGATGGAGTACGTGTCGATGCAGCGGGCGATCGCGAGATGGATGGATAATAGTGGCGTCGCGTCATCCCGCTCCTAGGTTTTCTTTTCTTCTTCTTTTGGTTTTTTTTTTCCTTAGGATCTTTTTGGCTTTGTTCTTTGCAGGGGACGGCGACCGACCGACCGAAAAAGGCGCAGGAGGCCCCACCCGTCAGCCGCGTCGCCGGAAAACAGGAAAGCGCGTCTTCTGGGCCCACCCGTCAGCCGCGTCGCCGGTGCGTTCCACCGCTGGAAAAGGAAAAAAAGGCAGGCAGTAATTCTCGAGGCAAGCGTAGACAACAAGGGACAGCTCCCTCCCTCCGATATATACGAGGGTCAGACGGAGGAGCCTCATCCTCCTCGCCGTTCTCCACCCCCCCAATCCGCCCGCCGTCCGTCGCGATCCGTCCACCCCGACCCACCGCCCAACCAACCCAAACCCAAAAGCCCATCCACCCGGACCGGGCCAGGCAGCGACGACCGGGGACGAGGAGGGAGGCGGCGGATCGAGGGACGGATGGGCGGCGGGCACTAGGACGGCGGCGAGACGCGGCGGGAGGAGGGCTACGACGAGGGCGGCGCCACCACCAACATGTCTGCGGTAGTCTGCGGCAAGAGGTCCTCCTCCATCTTCGCGGACGACCTGCTGCTCCAACAGGCCTCCTCCTCCCCTCCTTCCCACCACAGCCCCGCCGCCAAGCGCTCCCGCTACGCGCACCACCACCACCGCCGGGACGCGCTCCTCGGCCAGCTCCGGGCCGCCTTCCCAGCCATGGATCCCCAGGTATCATTACTGCTTCCCCCCGCTTCGGTCCGACCTAGTTTCCCGAGCCTCCGGCGCCGGAAAGGCTGGCCATTTCCGCCGACTGATTTGCGCTGCGAGCAGACCACGCGTTCGCCCGTAGATTCGCCGGCTCGATTTCGTGCCCCATTTCCGGCGGATTGCTCCGTCACTTTTTTTTTTAAACTTTTTAATTAATGACGGAAGAGAAGACGCTGCTTCGTCCCTTCATGCTAGATTTGAGATTTGATGTTTACGGGCGGGCGCCTGGATGCCCGAGGTTTAGATCCCCAACCTGTACGCACGCGTGCTCGTCTCCTTGCCACACGTGGTAAGGGGATGCGTGCAAGTAACCCCCGATCTGAATGAATTCAGTCAGTCAGGGTCACGCAGGGGGGGAAGGCATCCCTACGATGCGGTGAGAAGAGGAACACAAGTTGGTTCTGGATTCGGCCTGCGTCTAACCGGTCTGAGGGGGAAAGCATTGGTCTTTGTTCGACAAAATAATAATTACTACTCCGTATAATGCAATTGAGAACACATATCACTGTTATTCTTTATGACTGATGAGTATAGATAGTATTGTGGCATTCCTGGGAAGCTTACGTCTACTTCAGTTTGATACATATGACACATACATAATAAGTACGTACATGCTTAGGAATACAACGATAGGCGGGTAATGGCTTGCATGGTGTGTGCTTGCGTGTGCAAAGGATGCCTTGCAGAGTGTAGACCAGGAATAACTATTATGGGCTCAGTTGCATTTGTAGTTTATGAGCTCGATCGCTGTACCATTGGCTAAACTTGCAGATGTTTGCTATTGTTTCTGTGCATATAGCTCATCATACTTGCTCAAAATGATTTCAGCTGCTTGAGAGGGCCCTTGAAGCGTCTGGAGATGATTTGGATGATGCAATCAAGAGTTTGAAGGAGCTGCACCTCATGGAGTCAAATCAGGCTAACCCGTCGGCCACTGGTTCCACATTTGAAAATGGGCCGACAGCAGTCCAGCCATCTGTTGAAGGTTCATTTTCCACTTAAAGCTATTCCATTTCTAGGGTATATGGTAGCAATTTTCAAGATTCAACATCGTGCTTCCTCTGGAAATCCAATTCGGCTCATGCATTTATCCTAGTTGCACTTACCACACATGCCAAGCAGTGCAGTAATATCATCATCGTATAATAAATCTAGAAACCCTGGAGGTTGCATTTACTTCTGTTCTATTGTTCTATATTTCTACAAGGTCTGTGCTGTCAATTCAAAACAGATAACATGTGTGGATCCATTTGTGTCATATGAACGTGTGGAGTACACATTGCACTGTATCCAATTCAATTCAGATCACCACACCCTTTGCCACTCTTATATGTTTTGCATTGGCTAGAAATCTAGAATAACAGTTCACATCTGTCTATCCAGTAGCACCAGCCCTCAATTTCTTGATTTACATACTGCATGACTGCCTGTATCAACTACTGAGTCTCATAGTAGTCGTATCTCACTTATTTCCTACTTCCTCCGTTCCTAAATATAAGTCCTCTAAGACCACTAGAGACTACATACGGATGTATATAGACATACTTTAGAGTGTAGATTCACTCATTTTGCTCCGTATGTAGTCTGTGGTGTAATCTCTAAAAAGACTTATATTTGGGAACGGAGGGAGTACCACATTTAGAATAACAGTTCACATCTCTCTATCCACTATCCAGTAGGACAAGCCCTCAATTTCTTGCATTACATACTGCATGACTGCTCTGTATTAACTACTTGAGCATCACAGTAGTCGTATCTCACGTATTTCCTTCCACATTTTTTTAAATTTCATAGACTTGGAATCATATTGACAAGATCACCAATTTTGCTGATGTTTGCAGGTATTGTTGCCAGCAGCGGTGTGGACACAGCTACTCAACACCAACCTGCCGCAGATAGCCATCAGCCAAGTAACAGTGGCCCTGAATGGGTCGATCTTTTTGTGAGAGAGATGTCAAATGCTTCTGACATGGACGATGCACGGGCCCGTGCATCAAGAGCTCTGGAAGCCTTGACGAAGTCCATACTGGAGGGTGCAGGAGCTGAAGCAGCGCAGAGCTTGCATCAGGTACCCATCAACTATTTAAGGAGGAAATAAATAGCTTTAGGATTAATAAGGATGAAACAGTAATGCCTGACAAGATCCTGTTTTTTTTCTTGGCAAAAACAGGAGAACATGATGCTCAAGGAGCAGATGACGGCCGTCCTGTCGCAGAACGCGGTCCTGAAGCGCGCGGTGGCAATCCAGCATGAGCGACAGAAGGAGTTCGACGAGCGCAGCCACGAGGTGCAGGGCCTGAAGCAGCTCGTCCTGCAGTACCAGGAGCAGCTGAGGACTCTTGAGGTGATGACCGCCCCCCCTTCCTCCTCGCCTTGCCCCCCCTCCTTTCGTCAAATTCGCTCATCCTTTTCTGTTTGATGACATCTGAACTGAAAAATCTACTTGTGTTGCAGATCAACAACTACGCGCTGCAGATGCATCTGAAGCAGGCCCAGCAGAGCAGCTCCATGCCCGGGCGCTACAACCCGGACGTCTTCTAGTTTGGCTTCAGGCTGATGTTGATGAGCCCTGGCCCTTGGGGATTGAGAGTTGAGACTAGTGGTACTCTGCCGTATGATGGTGAAGATGACTAGAAAATGTTGTTGCCTGGGATTCAGACTAGTTGGGTGGATGTTGGTTTGCTGACCACCTGTTGGCCGTGGGATGGGGCGCAAGGCTCCCATGTAGATGATATGTTGGTTCAAACCTGTTGCGTTTAAACGTTTTCGTATTTAATATATACACAAAACAATCCAGATTCTTTGCATGATTGTCGTTCGGTCTGAAACTTGCCTATATTTCGCATTGAATTGTGTGTATTTTCCATTACAGCAACTCCAGTACTCCTTTAGAAACCCTCAAGGCCTAGTACTTTGGTTACCCTTAATGCCTTCTTTGGTTCATAGGAATTCTAATGGATAGGAATTTTGTAGGAAAAAATCCTGTGGACCTCTTTAGTTTGTAAGAATATAGTAGGATGGAGGATAGGAACCAATCCTTCACACCACAAAGGAAGAAAACATTGACCTAGAGACCCAATGAAAATGGTGTATCCTATTAATCAAATGAAATCAAGAGCAAGACACTCACATCTCTATGAACACACGCATGCATACTTTATCCATATGAGCATCACCGAAGACTGAGTCGGCATAGCACCTTGAGATTTTACAGAGATTTTACAGAGTCACCATGAGCGTCTTCCGGTCAACGAGAACGTCTCCTAATACCGAGTCAATTACAAAAAACCATCAAATTTGTGGCTAGGTTTACACGAAATCACTAACTCGTTAAACTATTGCAGGTTTACACGAAATCACTAACTTGTTAATCCGTTGCAGAAAACACCAAAAAAATTGTCAAGTCGTTGCAAAAAGCACTGATCAGATGATTTGGCCCCTTTAATCACTTTCTGACATGTAGGACCGGGTTGTAAGAAGCTGACTTGGCAAACAAATGTCATACACACCCCTGAATCTTGAAATGAAAAAGCAATTGCCCCCCTGCGCCATCAGGAGGAGGCAACCGCTCGCCGCACCTGCCCACGTGCCGCCCTCACTGGCTCCTGTGGCCGTCGCCGGAAGGGAAGCGAGGGGCCAGAGTCGGGGCTACAACGGAGCATAGCGGGGCCGGGGCCGAGCAGGGCAGGGCGGGGGCCGAGGCGGGGGAAGAGCATGGCGGAGCGGTGGGCAGGGAAGGAGCAGGGCGGCGTCGACGGAGCAGGGGCAGGGTGTCGTGGCCTAGGTTCGCCTGGGGTTGCTGTCGTCGTTCCTGCTCGTGCTCGTCGATGAGAGCATACAGGTGGACCTCCAAGATCCATCCATGGCAGATGTCGCGCGGTGGCGCATGGGCCATCCCTGCTCCTCTGCTCCACCTCCCGCCGCATGATGCACGTCGCCGACCCGGTCGCCGTCGAGGAGTGCCGCCAACCGTGACCGCGCCGTCGCTGATACGCAATTCGTCCACGCGCGGGGTCGGGGAAAGGGTTGACTGCGTTTATTTATTTATTTATTTCAAGGGTGTGTATGTTAAAATTTTGCAATGTCAGCTCCTAGCAATGAGCTCCCACTTGTGAGAAATCGATTAAAGAGACCAAATCACCCGATCATCGGATTAGCATCTTGATGGTTTTCTGTAAACCTAGCCGCGAATGTGGTGATTTTGTGCCATTAACTCCTTAATAATGAACGAACATCATCGGCATCTAAAATAAATTCGGAAATAATGTGAACATCAATATCAGGTCTAGTACTTGAACCCTGGTGGGCTAGTTATACCACTATCAACCTAACCATCCAACCATAAGTTGATTCACACGCTACCTATTTTGGATCATCTTTTGAGATGCTTTTATATCCTGTACTACTATTGTGCACGAGTTTGACACTGCCGTCCGGGGTGGACCGTTGCACTATGTTCGCGTCCTCCAAGGTTTCTTCCAAACCTGACCAAATGTTACGGCCCACGAGTACGCGTGCCCTACACGTAATGGGTTCGAGGCACGTTGTGGGTCGTGCTCGTTCATCGAGGTAAGACCCTATGCCATGTACGACACAATACGTTTTTCTTCGCAACGGACCGCTACATGTGTGACCATAATTTTCTAATCCTTTTGTAATTTTTCTTGTTCTTTTATAAAAAAAAATCCTTGTGCAATTTAGAGTAGCCTTTGTACATATTTTTTCTTCCAAGGGATGGAAGATTTTATTGAGACAACATCTAATAGAGCTCCATATTTATCCTATATGACACTTTGCCTCATTTTCAGATTTTTTTCTCCATTTTTTATTTTTTCATAATCTTCTACTCCCTCCGTTCCTAAATATAAGATCTTTTAGAGATTGCACTATGAACTACATGCAGATGTACATAGACATATTTTAGATTATAGATTTACTTATTTTGCTTCGTATGTAGTCTTCTAGTGAAATATCTAAAATGTCTTATATTTTAAAACGGAGGGAGTAGATTTTTTAAGTAACTGGAAGAAAAAAACCTACGACCCGTAGATTCCGCGCGGGCCTGGGCCGGCCCGTTTAAAACATGTGCCGTACTCGTCGTCCAAGGAGGCGAGGCCCACGTTTAGGGCCCGACCCGGCCCGGCCTGGCCCTGTGCCCACCTTTTGTTTCTTCTCCCCCAACGGCTGTTCCGCCGCCACCGCCGCGACCCGCCTGAGTATAAACAAGCCCACCCCACCCCACCCCCCACCCCCACCCCGCATCGCATCGCCTCGCCGCACTGCAAACCATCGAGCGCAGGGACACCTAGCAAAGGAGCGCGCGCCAACCTCGTCGTCGAAACCCCGGCCCCTTTCTCCCGGGGCAGGCCGGAACCATCCTGCGCGCGGCCATGGCGACGGAGGTCGCGGGCACCCGGAAGCGCGGGGCGGCCTCCTTCCTGGACGACCCTTTCGAGGTGCTGCAGGCGAAGCGGGGCCGGTGCTCGCCGTCCGCCGCTGCGGTCGCGGTCGCCGACCTCGGGATCAGCATGGAGTTCGACTCCGTTGAGGCGCTCCAGTCCGTCTTCCCCGACGCCGACCCGCAGGTATCCGCCCCCACCGCCGCCCCCGCCGCCGCACCGCGCCTCTTTCTTTGGCTTCTTGTTCTTTTGATTGATCTTATAGGCCGTGCGCAGGCATGTAGATGTAGAGCCCGCCGACTCAGTTCATCGCAAGAACCAATCGAACTTGATTACAGAATCGCCTTACACCAACCCAAGAAAGATAGCGCCTTGAATCTTGGCACGAATTTGTTCTAGGAAAGTGGGAGGGCCTCGAATTTCCTTTCTTTTTTGCCGATTCATATCCCCTTTCTTGAATTAGACTAGACTAGACTAGAGTTCAGAGATTAATGGAATTGGAAGTTCAGAGATTAATGGAAATCAAAAGTTCAGAAGAATCATCCACGACGATTTCCCTCTTGCGCAAGCTAGGCACTTCCCATGGGGATGATTCCTATCTATGCCTGTATGATGGCTAAATTTAGGATTCAGAAATAAAATGTCTAAACATGTCAGAACAGATAGCATGTACATTACAGAAGTTCTGCCATGGTTTTCTGAAATCCTGATATAGCTTTGGTTTATGTTATGTCACAACAGTAGACTTGAGGGCCCTGATCCTTGTGTACCGTATTGCTCCGTACCATTCTGATGAGTAATTTTGGGGGCATTTTTAGCTTCTGCGAGGCTATCTCGAAGCGTCGGGAAATGTCTTGGATGCTGCCATCAGAAGCTTCAGGGGTTATTTGGCATCGGATTCAGCAACGACCAATGCTGGTACCTCCTCATCTGGAGGTATGGCTGGCATGACTGAAAAATAAGCCTGCCTGATAGTAATGTCCAGAGATGTATATTTTTTATAGACCAGCACCAGTCTTACAATGTGCATCTTGTCTAACTCTTTAACGATTGTTAATCGCAGTGGCATCTGATGTGCCGGAGATGAATGCTCCAACCAACAGCACTGAGTGGGCGGAGCTAATTGTCAAGGAGATACTGTCTGCTTCAGATATGATCGATGCCAGGGATCGATCCTTCAGGATACTTGAAATGTTCGACAAATCTACCGCAAACTGCAGTACTCCTGATGAAGCGCAGAAAATGCGTGAGGTAACCAATGCATTCTGCAGTTGCTTGATACCCTCCGTTCAAAAACATGACATATCATAATCGTCCAAGTTCAGACCTTGACAGTACAACAGTTGGAAAATCACAACATAAGACAAAATGATATTAAATTTGTGCCGCCATAAAGTATGTGTTATTGGATTAACTGTTTCTGAGAGCTTGAACTTGGAAAATCAAAATACGCTTTATATTTCTGGAAAGGGGGTAATTGATACTGCTAGATTGTCAGTTACTTCTGAGATGTGGTCCTGGAAATATCAATATGCTAACCTGTGTGGATTTTCATACTTCTGCTCCATCCATCCAGGAGCACAAGATACTGAAGCAGATGCTGGGAGGCCTGCTTCGGCAGACCAGCATCCTGAAGCGAGCCGTCGTCATCCAGCATAACCTGCTCAAGGACTACCAGAACATGGTGCAGGAGCGGTCCCAGTTCATGGAGATCGCCGCCAAGTACCAGAAGCAGATCAAGGAGCTACAGGTCTGCGAAACTCGTCGAAAACGTATCGCCTTAATCCGTGTTTTCTCCACGGCTTTGCTTGCTCATCAGATCCTGTGTTGCCTTTGGTTGCAGGAGACGAACTACGCGCTGTCTATCCATCTCAGGCAGTCGAGTCAACGGAGTGGCATGTCCGGGCACCGCAACCCCGACATCTTCTAGGCGGCCACCGCATCTGCGCTGAAGGTTATGTGCTGATTTGGATGCGAGATCCTGAGGCTGCGATTCTCGAAGGAATCATCTATAGTACAAGAAAACATCTTTGTGTAGTTTATGTTTGACACAATATGTATATACGTTTGGCGGCGATCTTTTCGAATTCGCATCGGTAGCATGGAGATATGATAGCGATCACTGGGATCTCTTGCAACATCACTGGCTGACTTTTGATGAGGCCCAGATAAGCTATGCTTACTGTCTACTCGTGGATTAGATTAATCGGAAAAGTCCTAATATTTTCAACATATAGCACATTAATAGTATATTTTCAGGACGACGCTATTTGTATAGCGTGCTATTTTTTCCTTGATATTATGTCTGGCAGCGTTTAGATCACTAAAATAATGATTTAAATGCTCTTATATTAGTTTGCAGAGGGAGTAACAAATAAGGCATTGATTGATCAGGCCTACTAACCACTCTAGCTGATGATGATTTGGACAGCTATAACGAAAACCACTTTATATTGTTAGGAATTAATTAATGGGTTAATCCCTGTTTATGTCGGTTCTATTTTTGGCAACCGCTTCTTTGTAACCGCCTTTGTACTAGGGTATATATACCCACAGATTCATCAATGAAAGCAACCGTTCTATCATTTGCTTTTCATCTCTTCACACGTTATCAGCACGCTCTGCATCTGAGCGATTTCGAGATCGAGAAGAACACAACAAAACCAGTCGCCCATGGCGCTGGATGCGGCCTTCGCGCCGCAGGACGCAACCGCCTACGCCCTTCACGGCCCGCTCGCCCTTGGCCACAGTAGCCCGTGCCTGCGCCCGCCCGCGCGTGGCCGCGGCAGCGCTCGCCAGAGCCCGCCCGCGCCTGGCCACGGCAGCCCTTGCCCGCGCCCGCCCGCGCCTAGCCGCGGCAGCGCCCGCCAGAGCCCGCCCGCGCTTGGCCACGGCAGCCCTCGCCGGAGCCCGCCCGTGCCTGCCCGCGCGTGCGCCACGCCTGTGACCTCCCGACCTCTCCCGACCGACGCCCAACGGCGCCACGCCTGTGGCTGCCCATCCGCGCCGGCCGCCGGATTCCCCGCGCAACGGCGCCCCAGGCGCAGCCCAGGCCGGCAAGCAAAGCCAAGGCCTCGCCGTGCAGTACGGGAGAAATCCCCACACGAACTGATCGTGAGAAAGAGATGCAGAATCTTATCTCTTTGCAAGTTTTGCACTCTAGCCCTTACGGTTGTATCTATTTTTGTAATTCAAAACAAGGATTATGAAATGTCATTCTAGTTGTATTATGCAGATTAGAACCTAAGCTATCAGGCTTAATAGTATACTTGACCACAAATCCACAGGCTCATTGTTATTATATTTTGGTTAAAACCATTCCATCTCGAATGGACCCCAAGATATTAGCATTCATTAGACTAAGTGACCAAGCGCAACAACTATGTTTTGCAATTGAATTTTCTCTCTCTTACAAATCTTGACGTAAATTCAAAATATGGATTACACAATGTCATACTTAATATGACTACATCAAAATGTATTTATGAATCATAAGGTATTTGATGGCATCTACTGCATATTTCACAGATTATCCATCAGTACTCTGAGGTCTACATCTTGTCTGTTTTACAAGATGATTATCTCCAAAGTGTTTTTCTAAATATTAGTATTACATGTGACTACCTCAAGATATCATAAGGTAATATTGGCATCTACTGTAAAATCTAGCAGATTATCCAATACTACTATGAGGTCTACATCATGTCGTCCTGACATATGACTACCTTCAAAGTGATTTCTTTAAATATAGCATAACACAAGGTAATAGAGATATGAACATCTACTGACGGAAGTCAGATTATGTTTTCTATTACTACGAGATCTACACCACATTGGTGATTATCTTCAAAGTGTTATCCTATATAAATTGAGGTCTACACATAAGGCTATAAGGCATCAGACGTACTAGAATTTGCTCCTCCGAAGCATTCATTGTTGTTGTTCTAAAATAATTTACTCTCATAGTAAATATTATACTTGCACGCTTTCTTGAATATATCATAGGAAACTATGAAAATATTAGCATATACGTCTGATTACCTTCTATTACATTGGTAAAATACATGGCAATAAAGCCTACGCCACTATTTCTAATTATTGTGTCATCCATCCATCAAGATGGATCGCATAATTTATGGAAATGATTGAGTGTCTCAACACTTATGCAAGGTCCAGATCACATCGTGGTTATACTTCCTCGAGAATGACTCTAAAGTCACACACTTCCTCGAGAATGACATCCAAAACATTAGCAATGATTTATCACATGTGTTATATTGAAGGATACACCCAGGTTTACCAAGGATCACCTTGGCCATGATTGTTCTCAAACAAATCATTATTCATAAATGACACTCACTCCTAGCAGTAAATTAAATAAATGCATTAGCATTTTCAAGTAATGCATGGCTCAAATTTCCAAACACAGTAAACACATGATTTTGTGGGAGTATTTATTGTAAGATGATTCATGACATCAGTCTTTGTATCCACATGCGGCATTTGTGGCCACTATAACTCCTCCTTCGGAATATGTGTCATGGCTATTCTCTTAATATCTAATTATGTTCATATGTATTTCGTCTGTCGCCAACTTTACTTAGTTCTCAAACTAAGTACATAATGGACGAATATTTATTCACCTTGAATATTTCCCTTAAGAGAAACATGCTGCCATGAGCACATTTAGAAGGATCACCCAATAATTTTTCAAGGCCACAAGTCTACCGCACCTTACAATTTTGGTAATTATACAATCAACTTGAAGTTGAGATTTTATGATCAGATATTTTTCATATTTGAATCCGATTGAATATCCCATAATACACTTTACATCCTCTTATGATGACATTACCATTTTCATGGTAAAGAAACATAGTATTTCTTAAAATCATCATATTCACCCAATGGGTGCTATACCATTATTTCAAAATATTTGCTAGTATTGAGAAGCAAGTCAATGGTCACAAAATAGAACCATGAGGAATTCAAAGTAAAGTGGAGGCTAAAGACAACCAATGACATAATTACCTTTTAATTGGTAATTGATCGTTTTTAAATGATCACAAAGACAACTCTCAAATTTGTCAAATGTGTGGTTACATATATATCGTACATATGATTACCAAACCCTCAAACATATGGTCAAACCACATCGCAAATTTATTAAAAGGCAAATAAGTTCATTGGGATATTTGAAAATTTGCAAACATACAACCAGAAAATATTCTGGTAATTGATGTTCTCGAATCTTCATCACAAGGAGAACCAAAAACATAGTGCAAGAAAAGAATGATCAATTCGTTTGCGCTTATGATATGTTTGCGTAATTCATTTTTCAGTAATATGGGAGACCTCATGTAATATCTTGATTATTCCCAAAATATTGTTTGGCTATACTTGTACTACTACATGTAGTGCAATGTCCAATATCCTATTTCTTGGACATTATATTTGATAATTTTTGAATGTATGAATCAATTCATACTCAGTTTTGTTGCGTACAAAATAATTTTCTAAATCTTACAAAATACTTGGCTTTAAGCCTTACAATCCTGGTTTGGGATTGATTAGAAAATTATTGACAATTCTATTGGTCACAACTTAACAAGTTGCAAAACTTCCCAAATCATCAGATTTTATGTGCACCACATATGCCATACAGGAAATTAATTTAAGGAACTCTCACCTTACAATTCTAAATGAGCAAACTCATACTTTTTTGAGCACATTCAAAAGATATGTGGATTACTCAACCATTATGTGGTATTATATAGATATTTCATGGTACTCATGGAAACATTTATAAAATGATTTCTAGTGTGTCTCTTGTCACACCAAACCATGATTAATATAACTAAATTAATTGCTCAAATTCTCAAAGTAAGAGCAAGTTATCCTAAACAAGGATAAATCCATTCGAATGGACAACTTTGTTGAACTCATTTCACAAGCAATGTCTGATTATACACAATACTTTATGTGCATACCCAGAATGGTTTAGTTCAATATCTTATCAAAGATACTGAAATTATTAATATGACCAAACTTATAGAATTGTAATTTACTAGCCTCATGCTAGACAAATACGAGATTACACACCGTAAGTATGATATAAGTCATACCAACTGCATAGCATACTACTTTCCCCTTGTAGTAATTATGTGGAAATCAACAAAGTATTTCCTATCTGCGATAATTCGGTTACATACCGATATCACCACTCCAGCATACATCAATGGGCTCTCACAGAAAATTAGGGATCTATGTGAGGAATAACAATTTATTCGTCAATCAAAATTATTCATAGCCCGTATGCCGATTGCATCAGCAATAAGGACATTTCTGGCATTAGGGGGAGATAAGTATCACAAAGAATGCCAAGAAATAAATTTGAAATGTTATTCACATTCAGTCCTTATATCCACGTACTCAAAGAATCTGAACAAGAAGTTTAGAATCACATATTTGCAACACATTGCAAATCTGCCACATACATTTACAGATGACAAAGGTGTCACTCAATTTTATATTCCTGCAGTAAAGTGTCAGAAAGAGTGGAGGTACCTCATAAACCACTCTTCTCCCCAAATGAGAGCAATAGGGGGAGAAATCTGACCACACGAGATATAATCTCGCATATGCTTCCGCGGAAATAGAGGAAATCAAATCCTCAACCAGTAAATGTAATTCAACATCAAGTTGAAAGAACACCTCACTGGATGCTCATCATCCAAAACCCGACATAAATGTGCACAAATGTTTTCGTGTCGGGACATCGAAACACCTTGACTCCATTGTTGTAGGAAGTCACAAGGAGTTAAAAGGAATAAATACATTTCCACAAATTTCATTGATTCCTCCAGAATCATATAACATAAGTCTACATTTGTCGACATATATTTCTTCTGAAAATTGCTAAAACCTTTTGGGCCCTGAACCAAAATCCATGGTAGAGTGCCTCTTGTACTCATATTGGTTCACATAAAAGGAAGCAAGTATTGAAGAATAACACTCGCTCATCAAAGAGTGGTATTTACCGCAGTAATACCTACTCCACATAAGTATCTTTCTTATAGAATACTAAAACTTCTCATTCATAGACAAAGTCAATGAGGTGGTGAAAAAGCGAGGCTTGTAGCAAAAGGGTTCACGCAGAGACCCTACATCAAATTATGATGTAAGATACCCTCTTGGTATGAGTGGAATTAAGTTTCGATAATAAATATCACTGGCAGTACAAATAATATTATCCATGCAGTTGATGGATGAAGTGGCTACATACTCATATGAGTCACTCATTTCGGAAATATAGATTAAAGTCCCTGAAGGGCTTACATTTCCGAATCCAAAATTAATCGCAACATATTTGTGTAAAATTTCAGAAGTCACTCCATGGCTCAAAATAGTCGGAAATCTCAACTAAATAATTTTCTTCTTCCGAAGGATTACTAAAATAATGATGATTGTTTATGTGTTAACAAAGGAATCCCAAATTTGAAATCCTTATATCACCTCAGTGTATATCGATGATTTCATCATCAATGTCTCTAGAAGACCTAATCATACACAAAATCATCACAAGACGGAAAATTTGGATTCAACCAAATTTAGCTTAAGTTTACAACTTGAGCATTTTTCTCAAGAATACATATCGGTCTACATATATCCAAACATATACGAGAAGTTCAATTTGGATATATCATATCAACAAAAGACATGTATGGTCATACTGTTGGAATTATGCCCTAGAGGCAATAATAAATATAGTAATTATTATAATTCCTGTATCAAGATAATCGTTTATTATCGATGCTATAATTGTATTGAATGAAGACTCATTTACATGTGTGGATACATAGACAAAACACTGTCCCTAGCAAGCCTCTAGTTGGCTAGCCAGTTGATCAAAGATAGTCAGTGTCTTCTGATTATGAACAAGGTGTTGTTGCTTGATAACTGGATCACGTCATTAGGAGAATCACGTGATGGACTAGACCCAAACTAATAGACGTAGCATGTTGATCGTGTCATTTTGTTGCTACTGTTTTTCTGCGTGTCAAGTATTTGTTCCTATGACCATGAGATCATATAACTCACTAACACCGGAGGAATACTTTGTGTGTATCAAACGTTGCAACGTAACTGGGTGACTATAAATATGCTCTACAGGTATCTCCAAAGGTGTTCGTTGAGTTAGTATGGATCAAGACTGGGATTTGTCACTCCGTGTGACGGAGAGGTATCTCGGGGCCCACTCGGTAATACAACATCCCACACAAGCCTTGCAAGCAATGTGACTTAGTGTAAGTTGCAGGATCTTGTATTACGGAACGAGTAAAGAGACTTGCCGGTAAACGAGATTGAAATAGGTATGCGGATACTGACGATCGAATCTCGCGCAAGTAACATACCGAAGGACAAAGGGAATGACATACGGGATTATATGAATCCTTGGCACTGAGGTTCAAACGATAAGATCTTCGTAGAATATGTAGGATCCAATATGGGCATCCAGGTCCCGCTATTGGATATTGACCGAGGAGTCTCTCGGGTCATGTCTACATAGTTCTCGAACCCGCAGGGTGTGCACACTTAAGGTTCGACGTTGTTTTATGCGTATTTGAGTTATATGGTTGGTTACCGAGTGTTGTTCGGAGTCCCGGATGAGATCACGGACGTCACGAGGGTTTTCAGAATGGTCCGGAA
Organism: Hordeum vulgare subsp. vulgare; assembly: GCF_904849725.1. Taxonomy (NCBI): domain Eukaryota; kingdom Viridiplantae; phylum Streptophyta; class Magnoliopsida; order Poales; family Poaceae; genus Hordeum; species Hordeum vulgare. The sequence goes on from NC_058524.1 coordinate 616,229,654, forward strand.
ACGAAGATTGATATATAGGATGACCTCATTTGATTACCGGAAGGTTTTCGGAGTTACCGGGAATGACGAATGGGTTCCGGGAGTTCACCGGGGGGGGGGGGGGGCAACCCACCCCGGGGAAGCCCATAGGCCTTGGGGGTGGCACACCAGCCCTTAGTGGGCTGGTGGGACAGCCCAAGAAGGCCCTATGCGCCATAGGAAGAAAATCAAAGAGAAAAAAAAGAGGAGGAGGTGGGAAAGGGAAGAAGGACTCCACCCACCAAACCAAGTTGGACTCGGTTTGGGGGGGGGGGGGAGACCTTCCCCCCTTGGCTCGGCCGACCCCCTTGGGGCTCCTTGAGCAGAGCCCCAAGGCAAGGCTCCCCCTCTTCCCCCTATATATACGGAGGTTTTAGGGCTGATTTGAGACGACTTTTACACGGCAACCCGACCACATACCTCCACGGTTTTTCCTCTAGATCGCGTTTCCGCGGAGCTCGGGCGGAGCCCTGCTGAGACAAGATCATCACCAACCTCCGGAGCGCCGTCACGCTGCCGGAGAACTCTTCTACCTCTCCGTCTCTCTTGCTGGATCAAGAAGGCCGAGATCATCGTCGAGCTGTACGTGTGCTGAACGCGGAGGTGCCGTCCGTTCGACACTAGATCGTGGGATTGATCGCGGGACGGTTCGCGGGGTGGATTGAGGGACGTGAGGACGTTCCACTACATCAACCGCATTCACTAACGCTTCTGCTGTACGGTCTAGAAGGGTACGTAGATCACACATCCCCTCTCGTAGATGGACATCACCATGATAGGTCTTCGTGCGCGTAGGAATTTTTTTGTTTCCCATGCGACGTTCCCCAACAGTGGCATCATGAGCTAGGTTCATGCGTAGATGTCTTCTCGAGTAGAACACAAAAGTTTTTGTGGGCGGTGATGTGCGTTTTGCTGCCCTCCTTAGTCTTTTCTTGATTCCGCGGTATTGTTGGATTGAAGCGGCTTGGACCGACATTACTCGTACGCTTACGAGAGACTGGTTTCATCGCTACGAGTAACCCCGTTGCTCAAAGATGATTGGCAAGTGTCGGTTTCTCCAACTTTAGTTGAATCGGATTTGACCGAGGAGGTCCTTGGATGAGGTTAAATAGCAACTCATATATCTCCGTTGTGGTGTTTGCGTAAGTAAGATGCGATCCTACTAGATACCCATGGTCACCACGTAAAACATGCAACAACAAAATTAGAGGACGTCTAACTTGTTTTTGCAGGGTATGCTTGTGATGTGATATGGCCAACGATGTGATGTGATATATTGGATGTATGAGATGATCATGTTGTAATAGATAATATCGACTTGCACGTTGATGGTACGGCAACCGGCAGGAGCCATAGGGTTGTCTTTATACTAACGTTTGTGCTTGCAGATGCGTTTACTATTTTGCTAGGATGTAGCTTTAGTAGTAATAGCATGAGTAGCACGACAACCCCGATGGCGACACGTTGATGGAGATCATGGTGTGGCGCCGATGACAAGAAGATCGTGCCGGTGCTTTGGTGATGGAGATCAAGGAGCACGTGATGATGGCCATATCATGTCACTTATGAATTGCATGTGATGTTAATACTTTTATGCACCTTATTTTGCTTAGAACGACGGTAGCATTATGAGGTGATCTCTCACTAAAATTTCAAGACGAAATTGTGTTCTCCCCGACTGTGCACCGTTGCTACAGTTCGTCGTTTCGAGACACCACGTGATGATCGGGTGTGATAGACTCAACGTTCATATACAACGGGTGCAAAACAGTTGCGCACGCGGAACACTCGGGTTAAGCTTGACGAGCCTAGCATGTGCAGACATGGCCTCGGAACACATGAGACCGAAAGGTCGATCATGAATCATATAGATGATATGATTAGCATAGGGATGCTTACCACTGAAACTATGCTCAACTCACGTGATGATCGGACTTGAGCTAGTGTAAGTGGATCATGAACCACTCAAATGACTAGAGACACTAGTGGAATTCAGAAATTTGCCGTCTGCTTGGCCTTTGCCGTCAGCTGACACATGGCAAAGGTACTCTTTGCCGTCAGCTGTCACAGTGCTGACGACAAAGAGGTGGCAGATGGAAAAAGTTTATTTTGCCGTCGGCCACCTCTTTGCCGTCCGCTGGACGACGGCAAAGAAGCCCTATGCGGACGGCAAAGGGAGGGCGGACGGCAAAGCCCCCCCCCCCACAACGGCCGAAACGCCACCCCACCCACCCCTCCCCTTTGCCGTCTGCTTGGGGGCCTTTGTCGTCCGCCTGGGGGCGCGGCGGACGGCAAAGGGGACGGCGGCCCACCAACCCAACCACCCACCCGGTGCCTCCCCCCGGGACCTTTGCCGTCGGCCTTGGTGGCCTTTTCCGTCCGCCTAGGAGCGCGGCGGACGGCAAAGGCGCGACAGCCTTGCCACGTACACACGCACGCCCGCCCCCCTCCAACCCTTCCCACGTAGCCCACCCGTTGCTCGAATCCCTCACCGCGCCGCCGCCTGCCGACGTCCCGCGCCGCCGCCTGCCCTGCGCCGCTGCCCCGCGTCGCCCCTCCTCCCTGCCCTGCGGCGCCGTCTGCCCTGCGCTGCTGCCCCGCGTCGCCCCTCCTTCCTGCCCCGCGCCGCCGCCTGCCCTGCGCCGCTGCCCCGCGTCGCCCCTCCTCCCCGCCCCGCGCCGCCGCCTGCCGACGTCCCGCGCCGCCTGCCCTGCGCCGCTGCCCCGCGTCGCCCCTCCTCCCTGCCCCGCGCCGCCCCTCCTCCGTGCGCCGCCCCTCCTCCGTGCGCCGCCCACTCCCCTGGTGCCTGCCCCTCCCGGCGCCTCCCCCACCCTGCACCGCCCCTCCTACACCGCCCCTCCTGCGCCGCCCCTCCTCCCTGCGGCACTCCTCCTCCCTGCGCCGCCCCTCCTCCCTGCACCGCCCTTCCTCCCTAGGTAAATTTATTTCTGTTTTTTTTGTTTTTTCTCTTTTGTCATTTTTAGGTTCATGGTAATTAGTTTGTGGTAATTAGTTTGTTAGGTTATACTATATATGCTAATTGTTTATGGTAAAATTAATGACACGAGGATGATAACATTAGTTGTCAAGCATGATGTGTTTTTTTGGTTTTGTTTCTATTTAATGGTATTTGTAGTTTGAAAACGCCGATGTGTTCTGTGTCACACATGTGACACTTATTATGTACAAAAAATATTTTTTTCTCATAGTACCTCTTCATCGGAATGGCTAAAAAACAATATATTTTTTTGACTCGGGAGTACTGATGATGTGTTTCAAGAAAAAAGTGGTGTCATTAGAAAAGAAAAAGGTTTAGGGTTGAGCACATTATTCTATCTTCGAAGATCGACCCGGTACCCTCCCAAAAAAAAGATCGACCCGGTCCAGCTAATTCATGAGCACAGCGACGTGGGAAGCACTATGTTGTGGTGTGTGTGCTTCCACCGGACAAAACAATGAAATTTTGAAACATGGACGCGGCGCCGGACCAGGCGTTGACGGCGGCCGTGCTCTCCCCGAGCGGGCCGGTCAGGTAGCTTATGAAGTTGGAGGAGATGCCGTAGTACGCGAACCCCCGACCCCCCGACCCCCGACGCCACTGACCCCTGACCCCCGATGCCACTCACCCTCGACCCCCGACCCCCTACCCCGACCGTGACGCCACTGACCCCCAACTCCCGAGCCCGGACACCTCTTTGGCCTCTTGTTGACAGAAAAGACCCCAACCCCCGACGCTAGTGACCCTCAACCCCCGACGACACTGAGCCACATAGTTATGAGTTAGGTCACATAGTTATGTTAATTATAAAAACATCAAATTTGTGTTGATCGTGTGAATTTCAATGTGCAGTTGTTCGACGACCTCCGACAACACTCACCCTCGACCCCCGACCCCCGACCCCGACCCCCGACGCCACTGACCCCCGATCCCCGACGCCCGATGCCACTGACCCTCGACCCCCGACCCCCGACCCCCGACAACACTCACCCTCGACCCCCGACCCCCTACCCCGACCCCCGACGCCACTGACCCCCGACCCCCGACGCCCGACGCCACTGACCCTCGACCCCCGACCCCCGACAACACTCACCCTCGACCCTCGACCCCCTACCCCGACCCCCGACGCCACTGACCCCCAACCCCCGAGCCCCGACACCTCTTCGGCCTCTTGTTGACCGAAAAGACCCCAATCCCCGATGCCAGTGACCTTCGACCCCCGATGACACTGACCCACATAGTTATGAGTTAGGTCATATAGTTATGTTAATTATAAAAACATCATATTTGTGTTGATCGGGTGAATTTCAATGTGCAGTTGTTCGACGACCTCCACGTGCGTTGGACGAGCTCCGCCCTTGCGTTGTTGGTGAGCACAAATGACTTCTCCTCCTACCCCCTTAATTTGCTCTGTCCCGGTCTTCGTGCCGATGAAACTTGCTAGCTATAGGTTTCTTCAATCAAGAGTATGCGTGACCAGTATGCGTCTCCCATTCGAAAGGGCGACATCTATAAATATGCATTTCTTTGCATATTTATAACCGCCATCCTTTCGAATTTTCCAACATTATCCATGGACAGCCCGAGTATGTGTAGATTGGGTTTGTTTTCCCGTATGCTGTGCTCCGGATCCGATGCGGAATTTCGTCAGTGCCTCCCCTGTTGTTCTCCAGGTACACATCCTCTCTGCTTATTGCCGAGACGTGTATCAGGAGAACAGCGGGGAGGTGCTGTCGAAATTCTGCGTCGCATCTGGAGCAGAGCATGGGAAAACGAACCCAGTCTACACATACTCGGGTGGGATTAGGACCTATCTTTACCTATTAGCGTGTAGGTTGCATGGACGTAATAAAACTGACAAACTTGATTAGCGTATGAATATAGATGATGAATTATATATTTATTTCATGTGCCCCCATAGGTAGCTAGGCAACATGAGTGATCGTGCTTGGATGTACACTGGTCACCTTAGTCAGAAAGACATGACCCATGAATGGTTAACAAAAACCAGGGGGTTTGTGAGAGCCATATTTGCAAATGGCCAGCATAAAACATGGTGCCCCTGTCCCAACTGCGACAACTGGAAAAAGCAGACAGAGTTTGAAATGGGTAAACACCTGCAGAAGTGGGGTTTTACGCCTAATTATACGGTGTGGACTTTTCATGGTGAGTCTGACCAACGTGCCAGAGCTGAGGTGATTCGTCGTCGCACCGACGAGCATGGTACCGGGATTGAAGACATGGTGCAAGACTTTGATGATGCTCGTGATTCGGACGATGAGATGGAGGAATCTACAAAGGCCTTCTATGAAATGCTGGAGTCTTCAAAACGTCCTCTCCACGAGCAGACTGAGCTTTGTCAGCTGGATGCCATCGCGCAAGTAATGGCTCTGAAGGCTCAATTCAACCTAGGCAGAGAATGCTATGACGCGATGATGACGATATTTGGACGCTTTCTACCCAAAGGCCATGTACTGCCTGCAAACCTGTACCAGTCAGAGAAAATCCTCCGTGTACTTAAGATGCCCTATGAGAAGATACATGCCTGTGAGAATGGATGTGCCTTATTTAGGCTTGAGTATGCGACCTTGAACTATTGCCCCATTTGCAATTCTTCCAGGTATATTGTGGTAGACAACGGCATGGGTGAGAAGAATTAGACCAAAATCCCCATTAGTGTTCTTCGATATGTGCCAATCGTACCAAGGCTTCAACGTCTTTTCATGGTCGAAGAGACGGCCAGACAGATGACATGGCACAAATTGGGCAAAAGAACCGAACTAGATGCGGATGGGAACAAGATGCTGGTACACACTTCAGATGGTTTTGCGTGGAGGCACTTCGATGCATTACATAAGGATAAATCGGAAGATCCAAGGCAACCTAGAGTTGCCATCAGCACAGATGGGTTCAATGTGTATGGTATGACGGCAGCACAATACAGTTGGCCTGTATTTGTCATTCCACTAAATTTGCCACCCGGAGAGATTATGAAAAGAAAGAACATTTTCGTGACGTTGATAATTCCAGGGCCCAACTATCCGGGGAAGAATATGAATGTGTACATGCAGCCGCTTAAGGATGAGTTGCAAGAAGCCTGGGATAATGGGATCAAGACCTACGACGCGGCTACCAAAACAAATTTCAAAATGCATGTGTGGTACATGTACTCGACGCATGATTATCCGGCGTTTGCGTTATTCGCTGGCTGGTGTGTGCATGGAAGGTTTCCGTGCACCACATGCAAGGCAGCTCTTCAGTTCCGTTGGCTGCAGGCTGGTCGCAAGTATTCTTGCTTCGACATGCATAGACAATTCCTGGATCCTGACCATAAGTTCAGAAAAGACAAGAAGAATTTCATCAAAGATAGAGTTGTCAAAAACACTACACCAGCTGCGTTGACAGGCCAACAGACCCTTGATCAGTTAAACGCTCTTGAGCCTGATCCTTTGCGTCCAGGATACTTCAAAGGGTATAATACGGAACACGCCTGGACTCACAAGTCATGCTTATGGGATCTCCCTTACTTCAAAGACCTCCTTTGCCCACACAACATTGACGTGATGCACACTGAAAAGAATATTGCGGAGGCCATTTTTGGTACATTGTTCGGCATAGAGGGGAAGTCAAAAGATAATCCTAAGGCTAGAATCGACCTGGAGGCTCTATGTGATAGACCGTTGCAAAACTTGCGACAACGGAAAGGAAAGCAAAGCATAGCGAAGCCAAAGGCATGGTTCAATCTTGAAAGGCCAGCTATGAGGGAAATGCTATTGTGGGTGAAAATGCGGTTGATGTTCCCCGATGGGTATGCTGCGAATCTAAAGAGGGGAGCGAGTCTTGAGAAATTGAAAATATTTGGTCTCAAGAGTCATGATTGGCACATATGGATTGAGCGGGTAATGCCGGTGATGTTGCGTGGCTTTATCCCTGAGGATGAATGGCTAGTACTGGCAGAGCTGAGCTATTTCTTCCGTTCTCTTTGTGCGAAAGAACTATCGCCTGGCGTGCTAGATGAAATGGAAGAGTTGGCGCCGGAGTTGGTCTGCAAATTAGAAAAGATCTTTCCACCGGGCTTCTTTAATCCAATGCAACATTTGATTTTGCATCTCCCGACCGAGGCAAGAATGGGGGGGCCCGTTCAAAATCGATGGTGCTACTCAACTGAGAGGATGCAGAAGACGCTTCGAGCTAAGTGTAAAAATAAACGTAGAATTGAAGCATCGATGGCCAAGGCATTCATTACTGAGGAGGCGACAAACTTTGTGACAACACACTACGAAGCCAAAAATCATCATTTGCATAACCCGAAGCCTCGGTACAATGATGGCGATCGAGAAAAAGTTCGATCCAACCTCAGCCTATTCAAAGGTAAGCTCGCACCATCCCGTGCTTCGAAAGGGAAATCGTTGGATGTCGAAGAATGGCGGACCATTTCATTGTATATCTTCACCAACCTAACAGAAGTGCGGCCGTACATCGAGTAAGTTCTCGGTAATTTATTGTTCCGCAACTTCTAGTTGCTTTGAACTACTCTTATTCCTGGATATTTGATATAGTCGATACGTCGCCGAATTCTCGGATGGAGCGGTCATCGAAAAGGATTCCGTCGAAGAGTATGAGCTTCTCGCAAAGCATGGATGCGACTATCCTGGTTTCATCTCTTGGTTCAAACAAAGGGTAATTAATTACCATTAAGGGCCCATTTGATTTATTGGTCTAATTTGCGGCTAATGCATCCATTCTTTCGTATCAAACTTGTAGGCTGATGCAGAGTTTATGGACGCCGAGTTGAGACAAGTCGCTAATGGTTTTGACTATAAGGTCCGTTCATTTGACAAATACAACATCAACGGGCATCACTTTTGCACCTTTGGCAAAGAGCTATCTATGCCCGACCTAAAGACTACAAATTGTTCTGTCTCTGCTATCGGCGAAGGAGACACCGAGTATTATGGAAGGGTTGAAGCAATTTATGAACTTCTATTCTATGGTGAAAACCCACCGACCGTCGTAGTCTTCAAATGTTATTGGTTTGAGCCGAGGGAGACTAGAAGGACTCATGAACATATAGGACCAGTTGAAATCAACCAAAACACCCACTTAGATGTTCCCGATGTCTATATTACGACTCAACAGGCGACACAAGTTTTCTATCTACCGTGGGCCTGCCAAACTGATCCAAATCTCAAAGGTTGGGATGTCGTTTATGAAGTGCCACCACATTTTAGACCACCTACCCTCAATGAAGAGGATTACGAACCTCACATTAACCCAGACACATATGAAGGAGAATTCTTCCAAGAAACACGTATGTCCAAGAAACGTTTGAAGAACCGCTCTACTTCACCCCAGAACATTGAAGTAGACAGCGACAGTGAATCCGTCTTAACCCCTGAGCCCGAATAGGAAGAGCTGGAAGAAGAAGAGGTTACTGCTGCGGATGACCTGTAACTTCTTGACCGATTACATAATGGTGTCCTTCCACATGTTCTTCTAGATAGTGATGATGATGATGCATTTATTGATGATAGTGATGATCATGATGCATTTATTGACCCCGAAGCATATATAGACGAGGACGATTGTTATTAGTTCATGTCAGGTATTCAACTATTATACTATATATAAATTTTGAGTTCATGTTAGGTATTCAATTTTTATTAGTCATGTTGGTATTTATGTTGTACTAATTTCATTTACTCTTTGTCATGACAGGTGTTGAAAGATGGTGGGAAAGGGTCGAAAGCACGCCGCGGCTGCTTCTTCGTCGGCGGGTGATGGGATGGGTACTTCCATTCCTGCCTCGCCTCTTCGGAGAGTGTTGCTCTCTACTATGCAAGGAGCGCCCCCCGTGAGAGGAGGTCAACCACCCGCGAAGCCGAGAGGCACTAAAGGTACACGTTGTATTCATGTTGGTATTTATGTTGTACTCATGTTGTATGCATATTGGTATTTATATACATTTTATTACTCATGTTGGTATTTATGTTGTACTAAAGGTACACGTGGCCGCGGGAGAGGTAGGGCTACACGGTCTCCGCCACCACCCCAAGCTGATTCACCTGAGCACAGGAGGACTTCTAGGGTGGATTCGTCTAAGGTGGAGGCTACACGGTCTCCGGTTCACGAGCCTCGGGTCGACGAGCCTCAGGTCGACAAACCTTCGACCCACGAGACTCGTGTCCCAGAGGCTTCCTTCCAGACGACTGCGGAGCACAGCAGGGATGAGGGTACGTCCCAAGAGACCCAGTGGGATACCTGGCCTGAGCCAACTGGCCATGCTGGTAGCGACGAGGAGCTGGGTGAGGGGGATACCGTCTACCAGCGTGGTAGTTCGGGGCTCCCGCTCGTGCCAGCGACCCCCGAGCAGAGGTGGTCGATTAGGCCAAATGGGGACAAGTAAGTTAATTTACTCTTATTTAACCTTTTGCCTTCGCGTTTTCTCAAATATCTAATGTTTTGGCTTCAATTTGTCATACTGTAGGGGTTGGATTGTTGCCAAGGGTGTCCGCAAGCCCAACAGCGTCCTTGGTGTTCTTTGCCGTCAAAACTTCCCAGGGTTTGTTACGTTGCCCGGTCGGGAGCGAGAGGTAGGGATGACCTGGGAGCACTACTTGGGTGCCCCGGCCCCGCCGGAGGTGGAGATCGACAGTGTTTTGTGTGACACGAGGGCGGACATGGTGATCCGAAAGTTCTGGGTAATTTCTCTTTCACACAATTATAAATTAACCATAGCTATTTATTGTACTAATCGGTGTTGTCTCGTTTGCAGACCTTCTACAGGTGTGAGGAGGGATACGAGGACGACGCGGCAAAGGTTATCGAAACCGAATGTCGCCGCCTACTTCAAAACTTTCGGCACGAGGCTCGGGTGCAGGCTGTTCGAGACTACTATGCCACGCGGCGTATTAGGATTGATAAGGCGAAGTGCCGTGATGCTAAGATGGAGAAGGAGCATTACATATTATTAAGGCTTTGTAGTTAGTTTCCTTGATTTGGTTCTTACGCACTCAAATTTCTCTTTATTAACTTAGGTGCCCCCGAGATGGTGTGTGGATAAGATGGATTGTTGGGAGGCCTTGGTGGATCAGTGGTGCTCCGAAACGTGGGAGACCAGCCACAACAACGCCAAGGAGAGGCGTGGCAAAATGGTTGGCGTGCCACACCATCAAGGGAGCGTCAACTTAATCCAATTTGGCGAGAACCGGGTATGTGGTTTGCTTCATGCCTCATGCAATTCATTCTTAATGCTATCTTGAGCCCTTTACCAATACAATTTTCTGCTCTCTCTCTTTTAGGCGCGTCACAATAAGACGGAGGCGCCACAGATGTACGACCTGTATGCGATGGCCCATACTTCCTCGTACAAGAAGGTCAAGGCATTCTCTGAGTCTGACCTCGAGCATCCAGAAAACTTCACCAACATCTCCTCCCACGACAAGCTCGTGAAGTACAGAGATCACGGGAAGGCGAGGAAAGGGGAGGACTTTAACCCGAGCGAGGGGCCTATTGATCCAGAGCTGGTGATGATAGCTGGCAACGGGAGGCCCCATGGCTCGATCGCCATTGGAGACGGCCTTATACGTTGTCCTAGCACTCTCCGGCAGATAAAGGCACGCCAAACGAGCTCTTGTCTGGAGATAGCACGTCGTCCACGGCCAGTCGAGCTCGCCATCGAGGTTAGTTTAATGGACTCAACTATCTTTCCGCATTATGTTGTGCGTTGGAACCAATATGATTACATTGCTAACAATGAGTTGTGTTGCAGGCTGCTATTCAGAAAGAGAGAGCGGCAATGCAGGCGGCTATGGTGGAGAAGGATAAGGAAATTAGGGAGCTGGAGGAGAGGACGACTGCATTGGTGGAGGCGGAGAGGGCACGGAATGAAGCGTCTACCAGGGCCATATACGAGCTCTTCGTGGTAAGTTTCTTCTTCATGTTATTTCAAATCTTGCATTTGAATGTCCGTTTCATTAATAAATAAAAAGTTTGACCTGTCGAAACCAAATGTACAGTCTATGTGCGAGAAGAACGCCCAAGTCCCTCCGCCGATGCCAGTCATTAACGTGGCGGGGACGGTGAGTTTCATTTCAGTGGAGTGATCTTAAGAGTGTCCTCATGCTAACTACACATTGCAAACGATGTTTGGTGCAGAATATGTCCCGAAACGCATCGCACGACCCTTCTACAGTCGAGCCTTCTCCAGGGCAGCCTTCTCGAGGTGAAACAAGCCAAAGCCACCGTGCTTCACCCTAACTTAGGTATGTTATTTCTAGTGTTTTAATAAAATATAGCTAGACTTCCATCTAATGACATAATTAGCTTAGTTAGCTCCAAAATAGCTAGACTTCCATCTAATGACATAATTAGCTTAGTTAGCTCCAAAATGGCCTATTTAATAAAAAATGACCTATACTTAGCTAATTACCTCGAAATGACATAATTAGCTCCAAAAAGGCATTCTTAGCCAATTTAGCCCGAAGAAGGGGACAAGAAGAGAAAAAGAGGAAAAATGAAAGGAAGGAAGAGGAAAAATGAGGAGAAGAAGAAGGAGGAGAGGGAGGAGGAGAAGAAGAAGGAGAAGAAGGAGAAGAAGGAGGAGAAGGAGAAGGAGCTCCTCCTTCTCCTTCTTCTTCCTCCTTCTTCCTCCTTCTCCTTCTTCTTCTCCTTCTCCTTCTTCTTTTCTTCTTCTTCTCCTCTTCCTTCTTCTCCTCCTCCTCCTCCTCCTTATTTTACTTCTTCTTCTCTATCTTTTCTTCTACGTAGCTTAGACTCATCCAAGAAAGGCTAAATTGGCTAATTATCCTATGAAATGACATAATTAGCTTAGTTAGCTCCAAAATGGCCTATTTAATAAAAAATGACCTATACTTAGATAATTATCCTCGAAATGACATAATTAGCTCCAAAAAGGCATTCTTAGCCAATTTAGCCCGAAGAAGGGGACAAGAAGAGAAAAAGAGGAAAGTGAAAGGAAGGAAGAGGAAAAATGAGGAGAAGAAGAAGGAGGAGAGGGAGGAGGAGAAGAAGAAGGAGAAGAAGGAGAAGAAGGAGGAGAAGGAGAAGGAGCTCCTCCTTCTCCTTCTTCTTCCTCCTTCTTCCTCCTTCTCCTTCTCCTTCTTCTTCTCCTTCTCCTTCTTCTTTTCTTCTTCTTCTCCTCTTCCTTCTTCTTCTCCTCCTCCTCCTCCTCCTTATTTCACTTCTTCTTCTCTATCTCTTCTTCTACGTAGCTTAGACTCATCCAAGAAAGGCTAAATTGGCTAATTATCCTACGAAATGACATAATTAGCTTAGTTAGCTCCAAAATGGCCTATTTAATAAAAAATGACCTATACTTAGCTAATTATCCTCGAAATGACATAATTAGCTCCAAAAAGGCATTCTTAGCCAATTTAGCCCGAAGAAGGGGACAAGAAGAGAAAAATAGGAAAAATGAAAGGAAGGAAGAGGAAAAATGAGGAGAAGAAGAAGGAGGAGAGGGAGGAGGAGAAGAAGAAGGAGAAGAAGGAGGAGAAGGAGAAGGAGCTCCTCCTTCTCCTTCTTCTTCCTCCTTCTTCCTCCTTCTCCTTCTTCTTCTCCTTCTTCTTTTCTTCTTCTTCTCCTCTTCCTTCTTCTTCTCCTCCTCCTCCTCCTCCTTATTTTACTTCTTCTTCTCTATCTCTTCTTCTACGTAGCTTAGACTCATCCAAGAAAGGCTAAATTGGCTAATTATCCTACGAAATGACATAATTAGCTTAGTTAGCTCCAAAATGGCCTATTTAATAAAAAATGACCTATACTTAGCTAATTATCCTCGAAATGACATAATTAGCTCCAAAAAGGCATTCTTAGCCAATTTAGCCCGAAGAAGGGGACAAGAAGAGAAAAATAGGAAAATGAAAGGAAGGAAGAGGAAAAATGAGGAGAAGAAGAAGGAGGAGAGGGAGGAGGAGAAGAAGAAGGAGAAGAAGGAGAAGAAGGAGGAGAAGGAGAAGGAGCTCCTCCTTCTCCTTCTTCTTCCTCCTTCTTCCTCCTTCTCCTTCTCCTTCTTCTTCTCCTTCTCCTTCTTCTTTTCTTCTTCTTCTCCTCTTCCTGCTTCTTCTCCTCCTCCTCCTCCTCCTCCTTATTTTACTTCTTCTTCTCTATCTCTTCTTCTACGTAGCTTAGACTCATCCAAGAAAGGCTAAATTGGCTAATTATCCTACGAAATGACATAATTAGCTTAGTTAGCTCCAAAATGGCCTATTTAATAAAAAATGACCTATACTTAGCTAATTATCCTCGAAATGACATAATTAGCTCCAAAAAGGCATTCTTAGCCAATTTAGCCCGAAGAAGGGGACAAGAAGAGAAAAAGAGGAAAAATGAAAGGAAGGAAGAGGAAAAATGAGGAGAAGAAGAAGGAGGAGAGGGAGGAGGAGAAGAAGAAGGAGAAGAAGGAGAAGAAGGAGGAGAAGGAGAAGGAGCTCCTCCTTCTCCTTCTTCTTCCTCCTTCTTCCTCCTTCTCCTTCTTCTTCTCCTTCTTCTTTTCTTCTTCTTCTCCTCTTCCTTCTTCTCCTCCTCCTCCTCCTCCTCCTCCTCCTTATTTTACTTCTTCTTCTCTATCTCTTCTTCTACGTAGCTTAGACTCATCCAAGAAAGGCTAAATTGGCTAATTATCCTACGAAATGACATAATTAGCTTAGTTAGCTCCAAAATGGCCTATTTAATAAAAAATGACCTATACTTAGCTAATTATCCTCGAAATGACATAATTAGCTCCAAAAAGGCATTCTTAGCCAATTTAGCCCGAAGAAGGGGACAAGAAGAGAAAAAGAGGAAAATGAAAGGAAGGAAGAGGAAAAATGAGGAGAAGAAGCCTTCTTCTCCTTCTTCTTCTTCTCCTCTTCCTTCTCCTTCTCCTCCTCCTCCTCCTCCTCCTCCTCCTTTTTCTTCTTTCTTCTCCTCTTCCTTCTCCTTCTCCTCCTCCTCTTCCTTCTTTTACTTCTTCTTTTCTTTCTCTTCTCCTATAGTTAGCTAGGGTTCCACCTAAATGACTTAATTAGCTTAGTTAGCTCCTAAATGGTCTATACTTAGCTAATTTCTCTCCGAAATAACCTATATATACACTACTTCATCTAGTATTATTTTTCTAACTTTCTTATTTGTCATTTTGCAGATTACCTTCACTTCACGGGAAGCTTGGTTGATGGAATGCTTGAAGATGATTTCTTGTACCATGGGTTGTATTGAAACTATTGTAGTATATGAATATATGAAACTTTGTATGCACGTGGATGAAACTGGTGTAATATATGGTTTGGTACGGATGTAACTTCCATAATATGTATGCACTATGGATGAGAGTTATTTTAATATGGTTATGAGTACGGAAAGAAATTTATTTATGTCAAATATATATATATATCCTGATTATTGTTAAAAATGCTGGATATAACAAAAAATAAATAAAAAAGGGGCTGGTTCCCCTCTTTGCCGTTTGCCAACACATGGCAAGGGGGGAGGCACATGGCAAAGGGGGAATCTGCCCCCTCTCTCTCCCCTCTTTGCCGTCTGCCAACACATGGCAAAGGGGGGAAGGCACATGGCAAAGGGGGAATCTGCCCCCTCTCTCTCCCCTCTTTGCCGTCAGCCCCCACATGGCAAAGGGGGGAATCTGCCCCCTCTCTCTCCCCTCTTTGCCGTCTGCCCCCACATGGCAAAGGGGGGAAGGCAGACGGCAAAGGGGGAATCTGCCCCCTCTCTCTCCCCTCTTTGCCGTCAGCCCCCACATGGCAAAGGGGGGAAGGCAGACGGCAAAGAGAGGAGGCCTGCCGTTAACACTTGACGGGGACGTTGCAATATATGCCGTCCCATTTATTTTGCCGTCTGCCCCCTCATGGCAAAGATTCTTTGCCGTCCGCTTTGTGAAAGCAGACGGCAAAGAGCCTCTTCACCGGATTTTTTTTTTACCGTCTACTTTGCCATGAGGGGGCAGACGACAAAGCCTTTGCCGTCCGTGGTTGCCCCCTTTGCCGTCCGCCTTGGCAGACGGCAAATTTCTGAATTTCAGTAGTGAGAGATGTACTTTTTGAGTGGGAGTTTAGCAAATAATTTGATTAAGTTAAACTCTAATTATCTTGAACATAGTCTAAGTCCACTTTGAATATATTTGTGTTGTAGATCATGGCTCACGCGACAGTCACCCTGAATTTTAATACGTTCCTAGAGAAAGCTAAGTTGAAAGATGATGGAAGCAACTTTGTAGACTGGGCTCGTAATCTTAAGCTAATATTACAAGCTGGGAAGAAGGATTATGTCCTTAATGCTGCGCTAGGAGATGAACCACCCGCTACGGCTGATCAGGATGTTAAGAACGCTTGGTTAGCACGTAAGGAGGACTACTCAGTAGTTCAATGTGCAGTCTTGTATGGCTTAGAACCGGGACTTCAACGTCGCTTTGAGCGTCATGGAGCATTTGAGATGTTCCAGGAGTTGAAGTTTATCTTTCAGAAGAACGCCCGGATCGAGAGGTATGAGACCTCCGATAAATTCTATGCTTGCAAGATGGAGGAGAACTCGTCTGTCAGTGAACATGTGCTCAAAATGTCTGGGTACTCAAACCGTCTAGCTGAGCTGGGGATTGAACTCCCGCAAGAGGCTATCACTGACAGAATCCTTCAATCACTGTTGCCAAGCTATAAAGGCTTTGTGTTGAACTACAACATGCAAGGGATGAACAAGTCTCCCGACGAGTTGTTTGCGATGCTGAAAGTCGCAGAGTCTGAACTCCGTAAAGAGCATCAAGTGTTGATGGTGAATAAGACCACTAGTTTCAAGAGAAACGGCAAAGGCAAGAAGGGTAATTCAAAGAAGAGCGGCAAGCCTGTTGCCAATCCGACGAAGAAACCCAAAGCTGGACCTAAGCCTGAAACAGAGTGTTACTATTGCAGTGGTATGGGTCACTGGAAGCGCAATTGCCCCAAGTATCTGGCTGATAAGAAGGCGGCCAAAGAAAAATCAGGTATATTTGATATACATGTTATTGATGTGTACTTAACCGACTCTCGTAGTAGTGCCCGGGTATTCGATATCGGTTCTGTTGCTCATATTTGCAACTCGAAACACGAACTGCGGAATAGACGAAGGCTGGCGAAAGATGAAGTGACGATGCGCGTAGGAAATGGTTCCAAGGTTGATGCAATCGCCGTCGGCACAGTTTCACTTCAGTTACCATTAGGATTAGTTATGAACTTGAATCATTGTTATTTAGTGCCTGCGTTGAGCATGAACATTATATCTAGATCTTGTTTATTGCGAGACGGTTACTCTTTTAAGTCAGAGAATAATGGTTGTTCTATTTCTATGAGTAACATCTTTTATGGTCATGCACCCAATGTGAGAGGATTGTTCATATTGAATCTTGATAGCGATACACACATACATAACATTGAGACCAAAAGAGTTAGAGTTAACAATGATAGCACCATATTTTTGTGGCACTCCCGCTTAGGTCATATTGGTGTAAAGCGCATGAAGAAACTCCATGCCGATGGACTTTTGGAGTCACTTGACTTTGATTCACTTGACACGTGCGAACCATGCCTCATGGGCAAGATGACTAAAACTCCGTTCTCCGGAACAATGGAGCGTGCAAGTGACTTGTTGGAAATCATACATACTGATGTGTGTGGTTCGATGAGCGTAGAGGCACGCAGCGGATATCGTTATTTTCTCACCTTCACTCACGATTTGAGTAGATATGGTTATGTCTACTTAATGAAGCACAAGTCTGAAACATTTGAAAAGTTCAAGCAATTTCAGAGTGAAGTTGAAAATCATCGTAACAAGAAGATCAAGTTCCTACGGTCTGATCGTGGGGGTGAATATCTGAGTTTCAAGTTTGGTGCTCACTTAAGACAATGTGGAATTGTTTCACAGTTTACACCGCCTGGAACATCACAGCGTAATGGTGTGCCCGAACGTCGTAGTCGTACTTTATTAGAGATGGTGCGATCTATGATGTTGTTGGGGAACGTCGCATGGGAAACAAAAAAATTTCCTACGCGCACGAAGACCTATCATGGTGATGTCCATCTACGAGAGGGGATGAGTGATCTATGTACCCTTGTAGACCGTACAGCAGAAGCGTTAGTGAACGCGGTTGATGTAGTGGAACGTCCTCACGTCCCTCGATCCGCCCCGCGAACAATCCCGCGATCAGTCCCACGATCTAGTACCGAACGGACGGCACCTCCGCGTTCAGCACACGTACAGCTCGACGATGATCTCGGCCTTCTTGATCCAGCAAGAGAGACGGAGAGGTAGAAGAGTTCTCCGGCAGCGTGACGGTGCTCCGAAGGTTGGTGATGACCTTGTCTCAGCAGGGCTCTGCCCGAGCTCCGCAGAAACGCGATCTAGAGGAAAAACCGTGGAGGTATGTGCTCGGGCTGCCGTGGAAAAGTCGTCTCAAATCTGCCCTAAAACCTCCGTATATATAGGTGGGAGAGGGGGGGCCTTGCCTTGGGGCTCAAGGATCCCCAAGGGGGTCGGCCGAACCAAGGGGGAAGGTCTCCCCCTCCCAAACCGAGTCCTACTTGGTTTGGAAGGTGGAGTCCTTCTTCCCTTTCCCACCTCCTCTTTTTTTTCTCTTTGATTTTCTTCCTATGGCGCATAGGGCCTTCTTGGGCTGTCCCACCAGCCCACTAAGGGCTGGTGCGCCACCCCCAAGGCCTATGGGCTTCCCCGGGGTGGGTTGCCCCCCCGGTGAACTCCCGGAACCCATTCGTCATTCCCGGTACATTCCCGGTAACTCCGAAAACCTTCCGGTAATCAAATGAGGTCATCCTATATATCAATCTTTGTTTCCGGACCATTCCGGAAACCCTCGTGACGTCCGTGATCTCATACGGGACTCCGAACAACATTCGGTAACCAACCATATAACTCAAATACGCATAAAACAACGTCGAACCTTAAGTGTGCAGACCCTGCGGGTTCGAGAACTATGTAGACATGACCCGAGAGACTCCTCGGTCAATATCCAATAGCGGGACCTGGATGCCCATATTGGATCCTACATATTCTACGAAGATCTTATCGTTTGAACCTCAGTGCCAAGGATTCATATAATCTCGTATGTCATTCCCTTTGTCCTTCGGTATGTTACTTGCCCGAGATTCGATCGTCAGTATCCGCATACCTATTTCAATCTTGTTTACCGGCAAGTCTCTTTACTCGTTCCGTAATACAAGATCCCGCAACTTACATTAATTCACATTGCTTGCAAGGCTTGTGTGTGATGTTGTATTACCGAGTGGGCCCCGAGATACCTCTCCGTCACACGGAGTGACAAATTCCAGTCTCGATCCATACTAACTCAACTAACACCTTCGAAGATACCTGTAGAGCATCTTTATAGTCACCCAGTTACGTTGCAACGTTTGATACACACAAAGCATTCCTCCGGTGTCAGTGAGTTATATGATCTCATGGTCATAGGAACAAATACTTGACACGCAGAAAACAGTAGCAACAAAATGACACGATCAACATGCTACGTCTATTAGTTTGGGTCTAGTCCATCACATGATTCTCCTAATGATGTGATCCCGTTATCAAGTAACAACACTTGCCTATGGCCAGGAAACCTTGGCCATCTTTGATCAACGAGCTAGTCAACTAGAGGCTTACTAGGGACAGTGTTTTGTCTATGTATCCTCACAAGTATTGTGTTTCCAATCAATACAATTATAGCATGGATAATAAACGATTATCATGAACAAAGAAATATAATAATAACTAAATTATTATTGCCTCTAGGGCATATTTCCAACAGTCTCCCACTTGCACTAGAGTCAATAATCTAGTTCACATCACCATGTGATTCCAACGAATCCAACACCCATATAGTTATGGGGTCTGATCACGTCTTACTCGTGAGAGTGGTTTTAGTCAACGGTTATGAAACTTTCAGATCCGTGTGTTCTTTACAAATCTTTATGTCATCTTATAGATGCTGCTACTATGTGCTATTCGGAAATACTCCAAATATCTACTCTACTATACGAATCCGTTTCACTACTCACAGTTATTCGGATTAGTGTCAACATCGATGTAACCCTTTACGACGAACTCTTTAACCACCTCCATAATTGAGAAAAATTCCTTAGTCTATTTAGTTACTAAGGATAACTTTGACCGCTGATCAGTGATTCAATCCTGGATCACTCTGTGTACCTCTTAACAGACTTGCTGCAAGGCACACATCAGGTGCGGTACTCAGCATGGCATACTTTAGAGTCTACGGCTAAGGCATAGAAGACGACCTTCGTCTATTCTCTTTATTCTGCCGTGGTCGGGTTTTGAGTCTTACTCAAATTCACACCTCACAACGCGACCAAGAACTCCTTCTTTGCTGATCTATTTTGAACTCCTTCAAAAACTTGTCAAGGCATGCATCTTGTTGAAACTTCCATTAAGCGCTTTTGATCTATCTCCATAGATCTTTGATGCTCAACGTTCAAGTAGCGCAATCCAGGTATTCCTTTGAAAACTCCTTTCAAACAACCTTGTATGCTTTACAGAAATTCTATATTACTTCTGATCCAACATATGTCAACCACATATACTTATCAGAAATTCTATAGTGCTCCCACTCACTTCTTTGGAAATACAAGTTTCTCATAAACCTTGTATAAACCCAAAATCTTTGATCATCACATCAAAGTGTATATTCCAACTCCGAGATGCTTGCACCAGTCCATTGAAGGATCGCTGGAGCTTGCATACTTGCTAGTATCTTTAGGATCGACAAAACCTCCTGGTTGTATCACATACAATGTTTGCTCAAGGAAACCGTCGAGGAAACAATGTTTTGACATCCTATGTGCAATATTTCATAAATAATGCAGCAACTACTAACATAATTCTAACAGACTTTTAGCATCGCTACGAGTGAGAAAGTCTCATCATAGTCAACTGTTTGATCTTGTCGGAAACATCTTTGCGACAAGTCGAGCTTTTCTTAATAGTGACATATCACTATCATCGTCTGTCTTCCTTTTAAAGATCCATCTTTACTCAATAGTCCTATGACCATCAAGTAGTTCTTCCAAAGTCTACACTTTGTTTTCATACATGGATCCTCTCTCGGATTTCATGGCTTCCAGCCATTTGTCGGAATCTGGGCCCACCATTGCTTTCTTCATAACTCGTAGGTTCACTGTTGCTCAACAACATGACCTCCAAGACAGGGTTATCGTACCACTCTGTAGTAGTACGCGACCTTGTCAACCTACGAGGCTTGTAGTAACTTGATCTGATGCTCGATGATCACCATCATCAGCTTTTACTTCAATTGGTGTAGGCGCCACAGGAACAACATCCTGCGCCCTGCTACACACTGGTCGAAGTGATGGTTCAATAACCTCATCAAGTTCTACCACCCTCCCACTCAATTCTTTCGAGAGAAACCTTTCCTCGAGAAAGGATCCGTTTCTAGAAAAAAACACTTTGCTTTCGGATCTGAGATAGGAGATGTAACCAACTGTTTTGGATATCCTATGAAGATGCATTTATCCGCTTTGGGTTCGAGCTTATGAGACTGAAACTTTTTCACATAAGTGTCGAAACCCCAAACTTTCAAGAAACGACAGTTTAGTTTTCTCTAAACCTCAGTCTATACTGTGTCATCTCAACGGAAATACGTGGTGCCTTATTTAAAGTGAATGCGGTTGTCTCTAATGCTTAACCCATAAACGATAGTGGTAATTCGATAAGAGACATCATAGCATGCACCATACCAAATATTGTGTGGCTATGACGTTCAGACACATCATCACACTATGATGTTCTAGGTGGCATGAACCGCGAAACAATTTCCACATTGTCTTAACTGCGTACCAAAACTCGTAACTCAGATATTCATTTCTATGATCATATCGTAGACAGTTTATCCTCTTGTTACGACGAACTTCACTCCGAAACAGAATTGAACTTTTCAATATTTCAGACTTGTGATTCATTAAGCAAATACTCTAGTATCTACTCAAATCGTCATTGAAGTAAGAACATAATGATATCCACTGCGTGCCTCAGCACCCATTAGACTGCATACATCAAAATGTATCACTTCCAACAAGTTACTATCTTATTTCATCTCAATGAAAACAAGGCCTTGCTCATGTGGTATGATTTGCATGTCACTAGTGATTCAAAATCAAGTGAGTATAAAGATCCATCAGCATGGAGCCTCTTCATGCAATTTATACCAACATGACTCAAGCGGCAGTGCCACAAGTAAGTGGTACTATCATCATTACCTCGTATCTTTTGGCACCAATATCATGAACATGTGTAACACTACGATCGAGATTCAATAAACCATTGAAGGTGATTATTCAAGAAAATAGAGTAACCATTATTCTCTTTAAATGAATAATCCTATTGCAATAAACACGATCCAATCATGTTCATGCTTAACGCAAGGACCAAATAACAATTATTTAGGTTTAACACCAATCCTGATGGTAGAGGGAGCGTGCGACGTTTGATCATATCAACCTTGGAAACACTTCCAACACGTATCGTCACCTCGCCTTTAGCTAGTCTCCGTTTATGCCGTAGCTTTCATTTCGTGTTACTAATCACTTAGCAACCGAACCGGTATCCAATACCCTCATGCTACTAGGAGTACTAGTAAAGTACACATCAACATCATGTATATCAAATATACTTCTTTCGACTTTTGCCAGCCTTCTTATCTACCAAGTATCTAGAGTTGCTCCGCCTCAGTGAGTGTTACCCTCATTACAGAAGCACTTAGTCTCGGGTTTGGGTTTAATCTTGGGTCTCTTCATTAGTGCAGCAACTGTTTTGCCGTTTCACGAAGTATCCCTTCTAGCCCTTGCCTTTCTTGAAACTTAGTGGTTCTACTAACCATCAACTATTGACGCTCCTTCTTGATTTCTACTTTCACAGTGTCAAACATCGCGAATCACTCAAAGATCATTGTATCTATCCTTGATATGTTATAGTTCATCACGAAGCTCTCACAGCTTGGTGGCAGTGACTTTGGAGAACTATCACTATCTTATCTGGAAGATTAACTCCCACTTGATTCAAGCGATTGTCGTACTAAGACAATCTGAGCACACGCTCAACGATTGAGCTTTTCTCCTTTACTTTGTGGACAAAGAATCTTGTCGGAGGTCTCGTACCTCTTAACAAGGGCACGAGCATGAAATCACAATTTCATCTCTTTAGAACATCACTTATGTTCCGTGACGTTTCAAAACGTCTTCGGTGCCTTGCTTCTAAGCCATTTAGTATTTTGCACTGAACTATCGTGTAGTCATCAGAAACGTGTATGTCGGATGTTCACAGCATCCACAGACGACGCTCGAGGTGCAGAACACCGAGTGGTGCATTAAGGACATAAGCCTTCTGCGCAGCAACGAGGACAATCCTCTTCAAAGTTTGCTACTATCAACTTTCAACTAAATTTTCTCTAGGAACATATAAAAACAGTAGAGCTATAGCGCAAGCTACATCGTAATTCGCAAAGACCATTAGACTATGTTCATGACAATTAGTTCAATTAATCATATTACTTAAGAACTCCCACTCAAAAAGTACATCTCTCTAGTCATTTGAGTGGTACATGATCCAAATCCACTATCTCAAGTCCGATCATCACGTGAGTCGAGAATAGTTTCAGTGGTAAGCATCTCTATGCTAATCATATCAACTATACGATTCATGCTCAACCTTTCGGTCTCATGTGTTCCGAGGTCATGTCTGCACATGCTAGGCTCGTCAAGCTTAACCCGACTGTTCTGCGTGTGCAACTGTTTTGCACCCGTTGTATGTGAACGTTGAGTCTATCACACCCGATCATCACGTGGTGTCTCGAAACGAAGAATTGTCGCAACGGTGTACAGTCGGGGAGAACACAATTTCGTCTTGAAATTTTAGTGAGAGATCACCTCATAATGCTACTGTCGTTCTAAGCAAGATAAGGTGCAAAAAGGATTAACATCACATGCAATTCATAAGTGACATGATATGGCCATCATCATGCGCTTCTTGATCTCCATCACCAAAGCACCGGCACGATCTTCTTGTCACCGGCGTCACACCATGATCTCCATCATCATGATCTCCATCAACGTGTCGCCATCGGGGTTGTCGTGCTACTCATGCTATTACTACTAAAGCTACGTCCTAGCAATATAGTAAACGCATCTGCAAGCACAAACGTTAGTTTAAAGACAACCCTATGGCTCCTTCCGGTTGCCGTACCATCGACGTGCAAGTCGATATTAACTATTACAACATGATCATCTCATACATCCAATATATCACATCACATCGTTGGCCATATCACATCACAAGCATACCCTGCAAAAACAAGTTAGACGTCCTCTAATTTTGTTGTTGCATGTTTTACGTGGTGACCATGGGTATCTAGTAGGATCGCATCTTACTTACGCAAACACCGCAACGGAGATATATGAGTTGCTATTTAACCTCATCCAAGGACCTCCTCGGTCAAATCCGATTCAACTAAAGTTGGAGAAACCGACACTTGCCAATCATCTTTGAGCAACGGGGTTACTCGTAGCGATGAAACCAGTCTCTCGTAAGCGTACGAGTAATGTCGGTCCAAGCCGCTTCAATCCAACAATACCGCGGAATCGAGAAAAGACTAAGGAGGGCAGCAAAACGTACATCACCGCCCACAAAAACTTTTGTGTTCTACTCGAGAAGACATCTACGCATGAACCAAGCTCATGATGCCACTGTTGGGGAACGTCGCATGGGAAACAAAAAAATTTCCTACGCGCACGAAGACCTATCATGGTGATGTCCATCTACAACAGGGGATGAGTGATCTATGTACCCTTGTAGACCGTACAGCAGAAGCGTTAGTGAACGCAGTTGATGTAGTGGAACGTCCTCACATCCCTCGATCTGCCCCGCGAACAATCCCGCGATCAGTCCCACGATCTAGTACCGAACGGACGGCAGCTCCGCGTTCAGCACACGTACAGCTCGACGATGATCTCGGCCTTCTTGATCCAGCAAGAGAGATGGAGAGGTAGAAGAGTTCTCCGGCAGCGTGACGGTGCTCCGGAGGTTGGTGATGACCTTGTCTCAGCAGGGCTCCGCCCGAGCTCCGCAGAAACGCGATCTAGAGGAAAAACCGTGGAGGTATGTGGTCGGGCTGCCGTGGAAAAGTCGTCTCAAATCAGCCCTAAAACCTCCGTATATATAAGTGGGAGAGGGGGGGCCTTGCCTTGGGGCTCAAGGAGCCCCAAGGGGGTCAGCCGAACCAAGGGGGAAGGTCTCCCCCTCCCAAACCGAGTCCTACTTGGTCTGGAAGGTGGAGTCCTTCTTCCCTTTCCCACCTCCTCTTTTTTTCTCTTTGATTTTCTTCCTATGGCTCATAGGGCCTTCTTGGGCTGTCCCACCAGCCCACTAAGGGCTGGTGCACCATCCCCAAGGCCTATGGGCTTCCCCGGGGTGGGTTGCCCCCCCGGTGAACTCCCGGAACCCATTCGTCATTCCCGGTACATTCCCGGTAACTCCGAAAACCTTCCGGTAATCGAATGATGTCATCCTATATATCAATATTCGTTTCTGGACCATTCCGGAAACCCTCGTGACGTCCGTGATCTCATCCGGGACTCCGAACAACATTCGGTAACCAACCATATAACTCAAATACGCATAAAACAACGTCGAACCTTAAGTGTGCAGACCCTGCGGGTTCGAGAACTATGTAGACATGACCCGAGAGACTCCTCGGTCAATATCCAATAGGGGGACCTGGATGCCCATATTGGATCCTACATATTCTACGAAGATCTTATCGTTTGAACCTCAGTGCCAAGGATTCATATAATCCCGTATGTCATTCCCTTTGTCCTTCGGTATGTTACTTGCCCGAGATTCGATCGTCAGTATCCGCATACCTATTTCAATCTCGTTTACCGGCAAGTCTCTTTACTCGTTCCGTAATACAAGATCCCGCAACTTACATTAAGTCACATTGCTTGCAAGGCTTGTGTGTGATGTTGTATTACCGAGTGGGCCCCGAGATACCTCTCCGTCACACGGAGTGACAAATTCCAGTCTCGATCCATACTAACTCAACTAACACCTTCGGAGATACCTGTAGAGCATCTTTATAGTCACCCAGTTACGTTGCGACGTTTGATACACACAAAGCATTCCTCCGGTGTCAGTAAGTTATATGATCTCATGGTCATAGGAACAAATACTTGACACGCAGAAAACAGTAGCAACAAAATGACACGATCAACATGCTACGTCTATTAGTTTGGGTCTAGTCCATCATATGATTCTCCTAATGATTTGATCCCGTTATCAAGTAACAACACTTGCCTATGGCCAGGAAACCTTGGCCATCTTTGATCAACGAGCTAGTCAACTAGAGGCTTACTAGGGACAGTGTTTTGTCTATGTATCCACACAAGTATTGTGTTTCCAATCAATACAATTATAGCATGGATAATAAACGATTATCATGAACAAAGAAATATAATAATAACTAATTTATTATTGCCTCTAGGGCATATTTCCAACAGATGTCTCTTACCGATTTGCCGTTATCGTTTTGGGGTTATGCATTAGAAACAAGTGCATTCACTTTAAATAGGGCACCATCAAAATCCGTTGAGACGACACCATACGAACTGTGGTATGGAAAAAGGCCAAAGTTGTCGTTTCTTAAAGTTTGGGGATGTGATGCTTATGTCAAAAAGCTTCAGCCTGAAAAGCTGGAACCCAAAGCGGAAAAGTGCGTCTTCATAGGTTACCCAAAAGAGACAGTTGGATACACCTTCTATCTCAAATCCGAGGGCAAAGTGTTTGTTGCTAAAAACCAGAGCTTTTCTCGAGAAGGAGTTTCTCTCGAGAGAATTGAGTGGGAGGAAGATAGAACTTGACGAGGTTGTCGAACCTCTCATCCCTCTGGATGGTGGCGCAGGGCAAGGGGAAACCTCTGTCGTTGTGACGCCGGTTGAGGAGGAAGTTAATGATAATGATCATGAAACTCCGGTTCAAGTTTCTATCGAACCACGCAGGTCGACGAGACCACGTGCTGCTCCAGAGTGGTACGGTAATCCCGTCTTATCAATCATGTTGTTGGACAACAATGAACCTGCAAATTATGAAGAAGCAATGGTGGGCCCAGATTCCAACAAATGGCTAGAAGCCATGAAGTCCGAGATAGGATCCATGTATGAGAACAAAGTGTGGACTTTGGAAGTACTGCCTGAGGGCCGCAAGGCTATTTAGAACAAATGGATCTTTAAGAGGAAGACGGACGCTGACGGCAATGTGACCATTTATAAAGCTCGACTTGTGGCAAAGGGTTTTTCACAAGTTCAAGGAGTTGACTACGATGAGACATTCTCACCCTTAGCGATGCTTAAGTCCGTCAGAATCATGTTAGCAATAGCTGCATTTTTCGATTATGAGATCTGGCAGATGGATGTCAAAACGGTGTTCCTTAACGGTTTCCTTAAGGAAGAATTGTATATGATGCAACCCGAAGGTTTTGTCGATCCTAAGAATGCTAACAAGGTGTGCAAGCTCCAGCGATCCATTTATGGACTGGTGCAAGCATCTCGGAGTTGGAACAAACGCTTTGATGAGGTGATCAAAGCATTTGGGTTTATACAAGTGGTTGGAGAATCTTGTATTTACAAGAAAGTGAGTGGGAGCTCTGTGGCGTTTCTAATATTATATGTGGATGACATATTGCTGATTGGAAACAACCTAGAGTTTTTGGAGAGCATAAAGGATTACTTGAATAAAAGTTTCTCTATGAAGGACCTAGGAGAAGCTGCTTACATTCTAGGCATTAAGATCTACAGGGATAGATCAAAACGCCTGATAGGACTTTCACAAAGCACATACCTTGATAAAGTTTTGAAGAGGTTTAAAATGGAACAGTCCAAGAAAGGGTTCTTGCTAGTTTTACAAGGTACGAGATTGAGTAAGACTCAGTGCCCAGCAACTTATGAGGATAGAGAGCATATGCGCACCGTCCCCTATGCTTCAGCCATAGGTTCTATCATGTATGCAATGTTGTGCACTAGACCGGACATTAGCCTGGCCATAATTATGGCAGGTAGGTTCCAGAGTAATCCAGGAGTGGATCACTGGACGACGGTCAAGAATATTCTGAAGTACCTGAAAAGGACTAAGGAGATGTTTCTCGTGTATGGAGGTGACGAAGAGCTCGCCGTAAAAGGTTACGTCGATGCAAGCTTTGACACAGATCCGGACGACTCTAAGTCGCAAACCGGATACGTATTTATTCTTAATGGGGGTGCGGTAAGCTGGTGCAGTTCCAAGCAAAGCGTCGTAGCAGATTCTACATGTGAAGCGAAGTACATGGCTGCCTCGGAGGCAGCTAAGGAGGGTGTCTGGATGAAGCAATTCATGACGGATCTTGGAGTGGTGCCAAGCGCACTGAATCCAATAACCTTGTTCTGTGACAGCACGGGTGCCATTGCCTTAGCAAAGGAACCACGGTTTCACAAGAAGTCCAGACACATCAAACGACGCTTCAACCTCATCCGCGACTACGTCGAAGGGGAGGACGTAAATATATGCAAAGTGCACACGGATCTGAATGTAGCAGACCCGCTGACTAAACCTCTTCCACGGGCAAAGCATGATCAACACCAGAACTGTATGGGTGTTAGATTTATTACAATGTAATTCGCATGATGATGTGAGGGCTACATTATTGACTCTAGTGCAAGTGGGAGACTGTTGGAATTATGCCCTAGAGGCAATAATAAATATAGTTATTATTATAATTCCTGTATCAAGATAATCGTTTATTATCCATGCTATAATTGTATTGAATGAAGACTCATTTACATGTGTGGATACATAGACAAAACACTGTCCCTAGCAAGCCTCTAGTTGGCTAGCCAGTTGATCAAAGATAGTCAGTGTCTTCTGATTATGAACAAGGTGTTGTTGCTTGATAACTGGATCACGTCATTAGGAGAATCACGTGATGGACTAGACCCAAACTAATAGACGTAGCATGTTGATCGTGTCATTTTGTTGCTACTGTTTTTCTGCGTGTCAAGTATTTGTTCCTATGACCATGAGATCATATAACTCACTAACACCGGAGGAATACTTTATGTGTATCAAACGTCGCAACGTAACTAGGTGACTATAAAGATGCTCTACAGGTATCTCCGAAGGTGTTCGTTGAGTTAGTATGGATCAAGACTGGGATTTGTCACTCCGTGTGACGGAGAGGTATCTCGAGGCCCACTCGGTAATACAACATCACACACAAGCCTTGCAAGCAATGTGACTTAGTGTAAGTTGCGGGATCTTGTATTACGGAACGAGTAAAGAGACTTGCCGGTAAACGAGATTGAAATAGGTATGCGGATACTGACGATCGAATCTCGGGCAAGTAACATACCGAAGGACAAAGGGAATGACATATGGGATTATATGAATCCTTGGCATTGAGGTTCAAACGATAAGATCTTCGTAGAATATGTAGGATCCAATATGGGCATCCAGGTCCCGCTATTGGATATTGACCGAGGAGTCTCTCGGGTCATGTCTACATAGTTCTCGAACCCGCAGGGTCTGCACACTTAAGGTTCGACGTTGTTTTATGCGTATTTGAGTTATATGGTTGGTTACCGAATGTTGTTCGGAGTCTCGGATGAGATCACGGACGTCACGAGGGTTTCTGGAATGGTCCGGAAACGAAGATTGATATATAGGATGACCTCATTTGATTACCGGAAGGTTTTCGGAGTTACCGGGAATGTACCGGGAATGACGAATGGGTTCCGGGAGTTCACCTGGGGGGGCAACCCACCCCGGGGAAGCCCATAGGCCTTGGGGTGGCACACCAGCCCTTAGTGGGCTGGTGGGACAGCCCAAGAAGACCCTATGCGCCATAGGAAGAAAATCAAAGAGAAAAAAAAAGGAGGAGGTGGGAAAGGGAAGAAGGACTCCACCCACCAAACCAAGTTGGACTCGGTTTGGGGGGGGGGGGAGGAGACCTTCCCCCCTTGGCTCGGCCGACCCCCTTGGGGCTCCTTGAGCCCCAAGGCAAGGCTCCCCCTCTTCCCCCTATATATACGGAGGTTTTAGGGCTGATTTGAGACGACTTTTACACGGCAGCCCGACCACATACCTCCACGGTTTTTCCTATAGATCGCGTTTCTGCGGAGCTCGGGCGAAGCCCTGCTGAGACAAGATCATCACCAACCTCCGGAGCGCTGTCACTCTGCTGGAGAACTCTTCTACCTCTCCGTCTCTCTTGCTGGATCAAGAAGGCCGAGATCATCGTCGAACTGTACGTGTGCTGAACGCGGAGGTGCCGTCCGTTCGGCACTAGATCGTGGGATTGATCGCGGGACGGTTCGCGGGGCGGATCGAGGGACGTGAGGACGTTCCACTACACCAACCGCGTTCACTAACGCTTCTGCTGTACGGTCTACAAAGGTACGTAGATCACACATCCCCTCTCGTAGATGGACATCACCATGATAGGTCTTCGTGCGCGTAGGAAATTTTTTGTTTCCCATGCGACGTTCCCCAACACATACTACCTTTGATAAGGTACAAATCCATTCATACCTAAGGGTGATAATGAAGTGATACTAGGACCTGAAGTTCTATATCTCACTAATGCCAAAGCACTCATATACTTGCAAACTACGTCAGGCCTGACACTACATTTGCTATCTTTATTGGGAGTGCAACCCCCAACAAAAGGTATATGGTTGATATAAGTAATATCATCTTATATCTGAAGATTACAGTAAATCTTGGATATTTCCATCAGGAAATAGAAGATATGACCATGATATGATGTAATGATATTGGCTTTTTATTTGATCCCAACGACGCCATATCAATGACTGAATTTGCTGGAATAGCCTTCACATGGAAGTCATATAAATGGATTTTAATGGTTATTTCCACTTATCATTCTGACATAATTGTTTTATCCTAAAGCATTGCAAAATATATATGGCTTGGCAGAATGATTAACCACACTCAAAATCGTGTGGTTGAGATTCATGAGAATCACATAACTTGATTTATCAAGATACTTCCACTTGTGTTACTCAATACCTACAGGTTATATGAAGAGCAATATCATAAATCACATTGCTCAGAAATTACTTATCCTCATGGATTATAGAAAGTTGAGGAAATAATTTGCAAACAAAATATTGTGATAATCCAATAAATTATATACAATCTCATGTTCATGTCAATGGCATTGGCATGAAACATCCTCCATATTTGCAAAGTTCAGGGGAGTAATCTCCCAAGCTATAACCTATTAACAATCATCAGATTACATATATTGTACTCTTTTACCCTTGATGAGTTTTTTTCCTAATGTTTCTCATAAAAGGTTTTTTTAACGAGACAACATAAACACAAGTGTTTGTATATGTCATATCATTTTCTCCTTATATTTTCCCACTGGGTTTTAAAGGAGTTTTCAATGGCATGTCAGATGCACTCTTTTCCTTTATGAGTTTTCTCTTAAAGTTTCTCATAATGGTTTTTAATGAGGCAATATGTTATCAAACATCATATGATATACTTTCTATTTTCCCTACCGGGTTTTTTTAAGGAAGTCTGAAGACATATTAATTGTTCTCTAAACTCACCAATGATTTTTCTCCTTCTTCAAAGGTTTTTCTCATATGAGTTATCAAGAGACAATAATTATTATATGTTGCATCATTTTCTCCTTGTTATTTTTCCCATCGGGTTTAAAGGAGTTTTAGCAACATATCTACACTACTCTCCTCATATTTTTTCCCATAGGGTTTTTGGGGGAGACTCTCAAGATTATACAAAGGCTTTCACAAGATGAGGATGATGAACATTTTCCAAGGCGCATACAAAGAAGAAGTCTTTATCAAGATGATATATATTGGTAGAGAAGCATTGATTAGGGGGTGTTAGGAATTAATTAATTATGTTAATTAATGGGTTAATCCCTGCTTATGTCGGTTCTATTTTTGGCATCCGCTTTTTTGTAACCGCCTTTGTACTAGGGTATATATACCCACAGGTTCTATCATTTGTTTTTCATCTCTTCACATATATATCAGTTTTGGGACGGAGCTAGCAAGCATTTCACATATATATCAGTTTTGGGACGGAGCTAGCAAGCATCTGCCGGCTGCTCAAATGGAATCCATCACCTGACCATTTTGGGAGCAACGATGGCAACAATGGCTAGCTCCTGCATATAAGCTCCATCGGATGGTCCGAGCTCCCAAGCCATGGCGGAGAACCATGGCCTACTCATGGCCGGCGTTATCCTGCTGCTCCCTCTTTTCCTCCTAGTCAAGCTCATCAGGCGGCGTCGTAGGAATTATGCTGGCGTGCCGCTGAACCCGAACCCGCCGCCGGGGCCATGGCAGCTGCCGGTGATCGGCAGCATGCACCACCTCGTGGGCGCGCTCCCGCACCGCGCCATGCGCGATCTCGCCCTCCGGCATGGCCCGCTCATGCTGCTCCGCATGGGCGAGCTCCCCGTTGTCGTGGCCTCGTCGGCGGCCGCGGCGAGGGAGATCATGAAGACCCACGACGCCGCCTTCGCCACGCGGCCGAGGACGAGCACCATCGTCACCCTCAATGGGGACGGCGTCGGCATCGCCCTCGCGCCGCACGGTGATCACTGGCGCCGCCTCCGCAAGCTGTGCGCCACGGAGCTTCTGGGCGCGCCGCGGGTCCGGTCGTTCCGGGGGACGCGCGAGGCCGAGGCGGCCGCCCTCGTCGCGTCTGTGGCGTCTGCAGCGTCGGCCTCCGGAGCCGTGGTGAACGTCAGTTCCCTCGTCGCCACGTACGTCGTCGACGCCGTGGTGCGCATCATGGTCGGCGACCGGATCGGGAACCGCGCCGCCTTCCTGGCGTGCCTGGAGGAGGGCGTCCGGGTGTCCGCCGGGTTCAGCCTCGCCGACCTGTTCCCGTCGTCGCGCCTCGCGCGCGCGCTCAGCGGGACGGCGCGCCGGGTGGAGGCGATGGTCCGGGAGATGGCCCGGCTCATGGACGGCGTCATCGAGGAGAAGCGCGCGAGGAAAGCCGCCGGCGCCGGCAGGGAGGAGGAGGAGGACATCCTGGACGTTCTCCTGGACGGCGGCGGAACCGCGCCTCTGGACATCGGGACCATCCGTGCCGTGGTGAGGGATCTGATCGGGGCCGGCAGCGAGTCGTCGGCGTCGACGCTGCAGTGGGCCATGGCGGAGCTGATGCGGAGCCCGGCGGCGCTCCGGAGGGCGCAGGCGGAGGTGCGCGGGGCGCTCGCTGGGCAGAGCCGCGTTCGGGAGGAGGCCCTGCAGGAGCTGCCGTACCTGCGGCTGGTGATCAAGGAGACGCTCCGGCTGCACGCGACGGTGCCGCTGCTGCTCCCGCGGGAGTGCCGCGAGCCCAGCCGCGTCCTCGGGTACGACGTGCCGGAGGGCACCATGGTGCTGGTGAACGCGTGGGCCATCGGCCGGGACGCGGCGAGCTGGGGCCCGGACGCCGAGGAGTTCCGGCCGGAGAGGTTCGAGGAGGGGGCCGCGGCGGCGGTGGACTTGAGAGGGGCGGACTTCGAGCTGGTGCCGTTCGGCGCGGGGCGGAGGATGTGCCCCGGGATCACGTTCGGGCTGGCCGTCATGGAGGTCGGGCTGGCGAGCCTCCTCTTCCATTTCGACTGGGAGCTCCCCGACGGCACGGAGGAGCTTGACATGGCGGAGGCGTTCGGGATGACGGCGAGGAGGAAGACCGACCTGTGGCTGCATGCCACCGTCGTCGTGCCACCTCTGTAACTAAATTTGCAGGTGGAGATCCATCAACGTGTGTGTGTACCTTGTTCTCTTTCTACGTACACGTAATAAAAACATTTTATTTTTAAAAAGGCATTTTATTTTTCCGCTTCAATAACACATGTGCCCAGCTGTCAGTACTAAAAAATAAAATGAAAATAAGACGGCCTCAACAGGTCGAACTAACGACCAACTTGAGCGTTAACAACTCCACAAACGGGTCCAACTCGCGACCAACTCGAGTGTTAACAACTTCATGAGGCCCTGTTCGGCTCTGGCGTTTTCTCACACCAAATACGCTTAGGGATTGGAGGGGATTTGGTGATCCCCTCCCCTCCATCAAATCCCCTCAATTCCCCAATAATCCCCCACCCCAGACCTTGTTTGGTACTAGAGTTTTCAGATAACTGCTGATAAGGTTTAAAACTAATATATCTAACCAGAAGGTGCATCATCAAAAAAATAAAATAGCAGACATCAAATGACATAACTTAGCAGACATCAAGGGGCATAAAATAATTGCTGATATGGTTTGGAACAGACACCAAATGACATAAAATAGTAGACATCAAGGGGCATCATCAAAGATCCGAGGTCGACAATTTATTGAAAATCATGTCATCATCAATAGCAAACTGACTCCTCGGAGAAATGAAACATTCCATTTGTGCAACAAGTAGGAATTGAAAATAGAAAACGACTCCCAAATAAGGTCAACCTAGTTTGCTTTATTTTACATGACATAAGATCAGCAGGAGGCTCAAAACGAGTGCTGGTAAAATGCCAGTTTATGAGATGAACCACTTTCTGGCAGATCTAAGGGGCTAACACCGACTGCGCTTTTCTTCATTGGGTGCTTGTTGCCAGTGCAACGATCTCATAGCTGCAGGCTGCGGAACAAAACAAAACAAACAGCAGTCAGTGTAACTGTCAATGATCACCCATAATCAGAAAGTAAAAGCATCAACTATTTTTGTACTAATTTTTGTACCACCACCACTGCTCCTGTACTACCACCACTACTGCTGTTTTTGACAATGAACCTAATTTTTGTACTACCACCACTGCTCCTGTAGATTTGACCACGTCGAGGTGGTCAGGTACAGATTTTTACAGATTTTACATGAGGTATACTTTCATCGAGGCAAAGCATCAGTTTATAGGCCTTCATGCAATCAAGTGGTGGGGCGAAACCCCCTGGAATGTGGAAGACTATGCTAGGCGTACTTTCATCGAGGCAAAGCATCAGCCACCCTGAAAATTGTATGTCTAGTATACTGTCTGTTGGCCTGTAACTAATGAATCAGTCAAATCATTGCATGACTTCAGCACAACAATTGTCCATACCAGCTACATTATTCTCAAAAATTTATAGAAATGAACCAATAATTGTAGCTTTATATTCTCATTTGTTTTGATTAAGCTATACTTTTGACAGTGCAAACAGCTCGGGGATATTGATGATGTTATGAAATATTGCGGTAGCTGCTGGAATCCTCGCTTGGTTCCTAATTGAATGTAATGTCCCGACATTGAGAATCGGGAATCGCTTCTTCAGAACTCCTAGGGTCCTTTCTACATGATTTCGCAACAAAGCATGTCGAAGATTGTATAATTCTCTATGGTTTTGTGGACGATGGTGGCCATGCCCAAATTCATTCAAGTGATATCTCACACCCCGATACGGTGCAAGGAAGGATGTGGTGTTTGCGTAACCACCATCGACGAGGTAAAACTTTCCATCGGGTACTTTAAATCCAGAGTTCATTGCAGATCGAAGAACCCTAGCATCTGTTGCAGACCCCTCCCATCCACATGATATAAATGTGATCTTCAAGTCAAAATCACATGCAATCATTACGTTTTGGCTCAGGGTGCCCTTTCTATTCCGAAATGGTGCAACACTCTCAGGCGCAATGGTAATAGGAACATGGGATCCATCGATAGCACCTATACAATTCTGTAAAAAAACAGATTTGCTAATTAACTTTTGAGATTTTAATGGAGAAAGGTAAGGAATTTTTTAAGTGTCAAGATAAGAACCTTGAAGTATGGATAGAATTGTTCATCGGTAGCAA
Organism: Hordeum vulgare subsp. vulgare; assembly: GCF_904849725.1. Classification (NCBI taxonomy): domain Eukaryota; kingdom Viridiplantae; phylum Streptophyta; class Magnoliopsida; order Poales; family Poaceae; genus Hordeum; species Hordeum vulgare. The sequence goes on from NC_058524.1 coordinate 616,264,585, forward strand.
TTACTGGATGTGGTTCGTCAATGCGTGGAGGCTCCACAAAGCGAGTACATAGGGCAGGGATGATATCAAAGAACTCGTTGATGTACTCATGAAAGGTGGATCCACTATGCCTGAATTCCAGTTGCATATCTTCATATGATGAATTATGTGACAACATGTACAGGAAGAATGCTAACTTCTCCTCCACCTTGAGTCTTGTGTCTTTTATCAATTCTTTCCTTCTAAGATATGATGCTAAAGACTTAAAGATGTATGGTTCCATCCTAAAAGCTACCAAGCAATTCTTCACATGTCCTTCAAGAAGTTCGTCAACACGTTGCTTGACATAAAGGATCGAGCTATGCCTTTGTTTTTTTTCACCCCGTCCTCTACTGTCCATTAAGTACGAGTGCAATAATGGAAGGATGAAAAGGACCATCTCATCATCATCTTCCTCTCTTCTCTTCCTAATATGATCTAGACCCCGTGACTTCATTTCAAAACTAATACCAAAGCAATCAAGAAACAATGACAAGAATTATAAAGCTAACAAGAATTAGAGAGCTAACAAGCCCTAGTAAATACAAGGCATACCAAACTTTGGCGTCTTAACGGGATCCCACGAAGGTGGCGGCTCATCCACTCCCACTATAAACCAAGGCTCGGGTACCTATAAAGAAACAAAACTGTTGGTCTAAGGTATAAAAAAACAAAACAACAACATAATTGAGAAAGCATGTGTCGACATGTAAATATATAGCATCTTCTCCGATTAAAAGAACAAATTCACAGAACAAATTCCAACTAGCAACACGATCCATATAATTATAACAGCATTAGCACTTGACGATATCTACAGAGCAAGAGGTACAGAACCACCTTCCACTTTAACTAGAAGCTGGTTAATGAACTAGAATCTTAACTAGAATCTTAAAAATGTGTGTCCTGATTTGGTTTCAGGCATCGAGGGCGCTGGAGAGGGTGAGATTATGGGGAGGGCAGCACGAGAAGCTTCCCACAACAGACACGGAAGACACTAGCCAGCTAGCTAGCTGATTAAATTCAGAAACTGTGTAGTAGTAGAGCTTAGTTTCAGTTTTCTTTTACAGATAGTGTGTAACATCAGTTCATTAATCAGACAGGTTCTAACTAGAATCAATTAATCAGTTTTCTTTTACAGAACCACCTTCCACTTTAAGCCTCTGAATCTTAACTAGAATCTTACCATTCTGCTTTGCCCCTTTACATACAGACCTCTGAATCTTAACTAGAAGCTGCACCCCAACCCGCTGCATCCCTGTACCCACAACCCGCTGCATCCCTGTACCCAAAACTTCTACTACTAACCGAAGGCAAAACCTGATTTAAATGCAAGAACCTGATTTAAATGAAACCAGAGCATCTGCCGGCTGTCAAAGAATCATAGGAGCACCGAGGGGAGGGGAGGGGTGAGGTGAAACCAGTCCATACCGGCGAAAATGACACGTTTTCGGAAGGATCTGCCGTCGGAGCGCGGACGACAGCGGCAACGGAGGCCAAGAACCAAGAGGCCTCGGCGCGGACGGCAGCGGCAGCGGCAACGACGACGTCAAGAGCCAAGAGGCCTCGGGATCTGAGGCAGCATCTGGCTCGGCTTGGATCCCGGCGGCGAACTACGGGAGGGAGGAGGGCGGAGGAGGCGGCGCCGTCACATCCGGGGGAGAAATTTCATGAGGGTTAGGTCGCGTCTCCTCTCACACGAATACTGGAGGGTTTGGGGTGTAATTTTCGGGATGGGCCGGTCCAATACCGTGGTACCGAATGGACCTGCTAGGAATTTTCGGGATTCCTACACCGACCAGTAAAATACCCGTTGAAGCCTGCGAATACACCAGAGCCGAACGAGGCCTCAACGTGTGTGTGCGTGTGTTATGTATGATCGATCTTGTAGCTCGCGGCTCTGCAAATAGTGCTGTCCAATTTGCACCAAATATATGGAATAAAAATAGTGTTCAAATATTTACGTGTTATAATTATATTTTGTGTGTGTGGATATAAATAGTACACATAAAGACAATGATTAGTAAATAAAAACATTTAAATGTACATCCATGTATTATATAAGAATGTTTAGTAAATACATACATTTAAAATATATTTTAAATATAAATGTATAAATATTTAAATACAAAAAATATACACTTGCATCTTATATGTAAGTTATACAAAATGATGAATAAAAACATTTACTAAATATTCACTTGTGTATAATTTTAACTTGTGACTCATATTAAAAATGTTAGCTAATTTATATATTATCCATCACTGACTACTCAAACATTTGAAAATTTAAATTATGTATGTTTTATTACACAAATCCTGAACTATACTGTGCACATAATTATTGAAATGTTTGCAATTATAAAAACATTTTTTTTGTACGTATGTAATTTTAATATACAAACATTTTGATTTTATATTTTAAATTATGAATATTCATATTTATGTAATTATAAAAAACTTTTATTATTATTTATAAATATTATTTCAAATGTTGAACGAAGGCGCTCTTTTTCTAGTTTTTTCTTTTAGGCAATTTTTTCAACTACATAATGTTTAGTTATCCACTTCAACACATGAATGCGTTACAAATGGAGTGGCTAGGACCGTCTATGTGCTAGTGAGAAGTCGCTGGTTCGTGGAATGTAGCACTCTTTGTCTTCTTAATATTTTTTTTAAAAAAAAGATTCCACCACAGCAAAAAATGTGAGGAGGCTTTTGTGATTAATAAAAAATTTAAGGTGGTTTTCACCAAAAAATGGCCACATGCCGCCATCGAGTCATTGACAACGGGCCCATGCCATGCTGCCTAGTCAGCAGTTTGGGTGTACAAAATTAAGATTTACAGCGTATTTGCACGCTCGAACCAAGTTATTGCACCAGTTGGAGTATTCTGCAAGTTCTGGAATTAAAGTGACCGTTTGCGTCAAGTTGTAACACCATCAATGTAATTAACTCTTTAATTATTATGTTGAAGTGGTTCTATGAACTAGGATTAATGTCCAGGTCCTCCATAAACGCGGACGTGGTTATTCGAATAGACTTACCCATGCAGGGGTGCACCAATGTACCAATACATGTTCGACTGTCGTTGAAGTAAGGTCGGCAGGGTTCTGATCGACTATGATGACTTCCCCTATGTTCTAAACAAGTTCAGTGAGCCACCCAAACAAGTTTAGTGAGTCACCCAACTAAAGTTTAACCCAGATCGAGGAGAAATACGAGATGAGTTGAATGTTACAAACATGGTCTTCGAGGAGAAATATCTAGGGCTACCTACACCTGATGGTCGTATGTCTAAAGGGAGATTTTAGAATTTGCAAGCTCAATGTTTGAAAAGGCTCATTCTGTGGGGTGATGGCCACCTTGCACAGTCGAGTAGGGAGGTCGTACTTGATGACCTGGGCACCCAGGACGCGGGAACGCCCACCCCCCCGCCCCCCGTGTGCCTTGTTGGGCCGGGGCGGAGCACCCTTTGTTTTTTCCCCCTTTTTCCTTTTAAAAATTATTCAGGATTTCAAAAAAGTTCCAAATTTTTGAAATAATTGCGATTTTTGAAAAATAAGGTTTAAGAAACCATAAAATGATTAAGAATTCAGAAAAGAAATGTCATGATTTTGAAAAAATGTTTAAGAAATCACAAAATGTTCGCACATTAAAAAAATGACGGTTTGAAAAAAATGTTCATATATCCAGTTAACTTGTCCCCATGTGGCATGTGGAAATGGACCACCTATGTTGTTTCTGCTTTTACCTTGCTCATATATACAAATAAATGGAGGTAGTATTTTTTTTCTTTCAAAACGGAGGTAGCAGTGAAATATCAGCTGTTGGGATTTTCCTATCATACTATGATGGTCCTAATGTTGATCATCTGAAAACCTTAACCGGAGTGTGCATGATGTTTACAATTGACAAACTTGGTAGTTTACAAGTGAGTGTGCATGATGTTTACAATCGACAAACTTGGTAGTTTACAAGTGATCGCAGATAGTGTGCATGATGATTACAATTGACAAACTTGGTAGTTTACAAATGATCGCAAATTAATTAACATTTTTTCTTTAAACCCAATACAGAAGCAGACATTTATACACTCACATCTATTAACGTACATACTACCTGTACACATTTAGTTTGGCTATGCATGCAGGATTACGAGTATATCTTCATAATTTCATTGTTAAGCCTGCTTTCTCCCGTTGTTATCTCGTCACGCCTTTGTGTGTTTTGCAGGTGGAGGAGCTAAGAGGTTCTTCGCCGGACGACACAACATGCCTGCCACAGCACAATGGCGTTCAGTTCACCGACGGGTTTGAGTACTGGGATGTGCTGCCGGCGATGGTCCTGTCTCTGGTGCCGTTGCGCATGGACTGCCGGCGTCTGCCGAGCAATTTGGCTACCAAGAAACAACAGTAGATGCCAAGCACTTTAGCTACCAAGAAACCGGAGACCCGCTGAAGACGCAGCCCCCACCATGACAGCCTGCGTCGGCTGCTCAAGGCGGCTACCTGGCACCTAGCTGATGAATTCAACATTTGGCGCCGGCTGCTCAAGGCGGCTACCTGGCTGGTGAATCCGACATTTGGTGTGAGACGCAGCAGGTGGCCAGACGACATAAATTTGCACAAGGTGACTGTGAGTCCCTTCCCCATGCTCGAAGATACCGATTTCGATGGCTTGCTTGAGGCTATGCAGATGATGCCTACGGATGAAAACGGCGAGTGCTTTTCATGCACAGTAGAGGAGCTCCTCTGCCCCAAGATGGAGGACGACGCGCCACCCCCACCGCCACCGCCACCGCCAGCCGACGTTGATGCCAAATGATCAGGTTCAGAGTAACATATATCTCAAAAGAAAAAGTTTATAATAGTAGAAATCAGCAAGAGCAATCAAAAAAGGAAAGAAGGTTTAGAGTAGCAGAAACCAGCAAGAGCAATCGATACCAGCTACTCCCTTCGTTCCTAAATACAAGTCTTTTGTAGAGATTTTACTAGAGGACTACATACAAAGCAAAATGAGTGAATCTATACTCTAAAGTATGCCTATATACATCCGTGTGTAGTTTTCTAATGGAACCTCTAAAAAGACTTATATTTAGTAACGGAGGAAGTAGTTAACTTGCAGTGTTCATATTTCATGGCGTTTCCTCACATGGTGTTCATATTACTATACTGTTGTAAGTTTTCTTTTTATATATACTGTTCTACCTGAGAAGCAATTTCTTCACCGGGCATGATTAGCTTTTGGTTATGACTGAACAGGTTTTTAAATCTTGTAAATACTTTCAACTGGCAACCCCTCAAGTTACATTAGGGAGATATTGATCATTAGGCATTTTAGTGCGGAAATCACCTCATGGTAACTGAATCTGGAATAAATTCTAATTACATAATTTCTAGAGATTCATGCATGATAAGGGGGGCCTGATTTTGCTCTGGCAGCTTGTGTATGTCAATATCTCTGTAGATGAACTGAACATGTATGTGCCCATCCCAACCTTTGCAAAGTTATCACCATAGGCGGTTGTCAACAATGGCAGAAACCAAATCTTTTGACGTTCCCTACAAAATATTTATGATATCAGACATACATTTACGATACTATTGGCTCAAAAGCAAAAATGGCAAACTGTCCTCAGCGATATGCACAAGAGTAATAGTACATGAGAAATTCCAGGGGTTTCGAAAAGCAAAGATCAATTGTACTCCCTCCGTTTCTTTTTACTTCGGATATACCATTTGTCTTAAGTCAAACTTCATAAAGTTTGACCATATTTATATACAAAATTATCTACATCTACAATACTAGAGATATACAATATGAAAGTTAGTCCAATGATGAATCTAATGACATGAATTTTATATTATGAATGTTGATATTTTTTCCCTATAATCTTACTCAAAGTTTACTATGTTTGACTTAAGACAAAACTTATATGCGGACTAAAAAAAAATGGGGAGTACGTAGTCTGCATAATATGGCAGTCATAACATGGAAATTGTTTTTATTCTTACCTGGGAATGATCCTTCAAACCAAGAGAAATCACCAACGGCCGAGCTGAGTCACTACCACTTCAAAACATGTATAACAGCAATATAAGTACAAAACGGCGAGACAAAGTTAACCAACCCTGATACATAATCGTCATTTGTGTATGCGTATGTAAGCGAATGGCATGTGGTATATCAGCTCTATGAGCAAACCTGTACAGATTGTGTACTAACTTCAGCATAAAAATTGGCACAAAACTGCAGGACGAAGAAAAGATCAATGCTTCCAACAGTGAAGGGGTGTTGGAGAACATTTGTACGAAAACTCAACAACAGTATTGAAAGAGAGGAGCTTATTGGTGCTGCTTGCTTTCAAATTGTTGTTGCCAATACTGCTTAACCAAATGACTAAACGGAACAACTGGTGGGCCATAGGTATTGGCATTGTCCCACATGGAAACTCCTCATACATGCAGTTATTACCGGTGCTTGACAGGTACACAGACAAAAACTTGAAAAAAAAAAATCAAAGATGGGGGAAACTGCAGATAGCACGACGAGATGGTTAAGAAAGCAAACCTTATATGCTCGATAAGTTGCCGTGCACAAGCTAGCAGGAGTGGCCGCAATCGCAACATTATGCAGTCATTACACGTGTCCACAATCAGGCCTGACAATATGGATGTTCTGATGAGATTACCTCATCCCTCTTCCCAAAAAGAACAGAAACATTGTAGGTTGGATCAGAGAAAACACTTTCATCTTTCCTATTCAGGAAGGAAAGGGTTAGTAACGAATGCAGCACAAGAGTTCGAGAAAAAAATGACAATGGTAATGCCTTAATTCCATAAACTGTTACCAGTACAACACTGCTTTGTCACCTCTTAGTTGACACATCATTCAATACAGAGTAATACTATGCAAGAACTAATCATCTATCATCATCAGAAAAGAACTAATCATCTATCATGTTGAGGTAATAATGTAGCACAAATCTAAATCTGAAAGTGATGATATGATATCTACCGCAAGCCTCTACACAACGGCTCGATAGTTTTGCAGCTTTCTTTGGCACTAGATGATTACCACATGAACAGATAATTCGTGTCCTAGCGCTAAAGATCAGTCAGACCTGGAACTTCCAAATATCAAAATATACATGGAGGGGGCCACCACATATGCAGAACTGATAATACAAAAACATATAGCAAACTCCGCATTTTTGACTGGGATATACCAAACTATACATGCTAATGAGAATAAAGAACTTACTTAGCAGCTAATATGGTTCCCATGCACCCAATCTGTGTCACAATGACCTGGCAATATTACGGTGGACAGCTGAGCATCTCTCGCATGTGAAAATTAGCATTCAATCAAATACGACCTATGAATCCACAACTCACCAGAAAGTTATCTTCGTATTTGCTGATAACAATGTCAGTCTTGTTGCCCTGGACAGCCCAGACAGAAGCAAGTTATACTCCTAAGCAAATAACAGTCCCACTATGATAGATTTTTCTTAAGATGGACTAGAGAACAAGATTAAATCCAACAAAGTGGAAGTTATGGAAGCTACGATATCAAGAGAAAAAAATTGGTAATGCTACTGGAGTGAGTGAGATCAACAAACCTTGATATCCAAGGAGAAGGAGTTGTGCGGCACAGGGAAGCGGCCGCCTGCCTGCGCAGAACCCGTCGGCATCTCCGTCTACGAAACCAAGCGGATCGAGGACCGCATGGGGAGAAGAAGCTAGCTGTTGTTAGAAGGACCGACTGAAAATCCGGAACCAACTGGACGGACTGGACGCAGACAGCCAATAGGAAGGGCGAAGGGGAGAGAAGAACTACTAGGCAGTGTTGCTGTGGCGGCGCCAGGCTCAGGAGTCAGCCTGGGCAAGATTCGAGAGAGGAGACCCGACCAAGAGGAGGGCAGGTGGAGAAGGGGAAAATATCGGATGATCCCCAAGTCTAAGGGCGTGTTCGGATCTCCTCCCGCCCTCATGTAGCCCCACTTTGGTCCTCATGTAACATCTGAACAATATAGCAGTACATGTGCACACATATACCACTAGACTTACGGAAATAAATTGCGCACACAAGCAGTAGTACATTCCTGCATAGCCAAATATGCATTTCACTTTTTTTCTGAAAATCGTACTTCTCTGCATAACCCAACTCATATGATATCTGAAGAATATAGCGGTACATCTGCACACATGGATCACTAGGCTTATGAAGATACGGTGCACACATATAGCAGTACATTTTCCCACTAGCCAAAAACGCATTTCACTTTCTGAAAATTGTTCGCACATTAGCACTGACGGCAGTGCGTTTCCACACATAGGAGTACGTAGCAATTTGCACGCACGGACTAGGCTTATGAGAGAGAAAAAAAATGCAATAATATGGATGCCCAGTACAAACAGCAGGAGCCATGCCACCGAACCATAGGGAAGAAGAGAAGGGGAGGAGCTCACCTTGCGGTTTGGGCTTGGGGCGTGGTCGTCCTGGTGCTTCTCCTCGCTCGTCCCCTCTCTCTTCTCTCTCGGGCGTCAATGGCGTCGGGGCTAGCTCCTCCATGCCATGGGGTCGCAGCTCGTTGCACCCCGCGAGACTGGCGTGCCGACGGTGGGACGGCCGGATCTGTAGCCGGAGTAGGGCAGCCTGGCGTGGCGTCGGGAACGGCGGCGGTGAGGGTTCCAGAGAGAAGACGAGGGAGGAAGAGGGGAGTTGTGAGCGCGAGCGGGTGGGTGCCCTGGTTCGATGATCACACGGCCCAATTGGCCAGGTTTGGTTCGATCCAGCCGGAGCTCGAAACCAGGACTCAGGAGTACTCCTTTTTCAAAATCATTCACATTTTCTCAGGTTGTGACAAGTGGCATACTATACGCGTGTCACTTGTCGCAACCTAAAAGTTTTTTTTTAATTTGTATTTTCTAAATATTTTATTTTTTAAATCATGCGCCTAAATTTAAATTCGTTTTCATTGTAGGGTTTCTTGTGTCGAGATCTTTAAAACTAGATATCATGTTCATAGGTTTCGACGATTTTTTTCTTTAAAAATATGAATGAAAAAACTTTCTCTCACGATAGGAAAAAATAGAAAATGCAATTTCTTTTCATTTTGGAGAGGCACGGCCAGCAAAACCGTGCCTCTCACGAAAAAAACGAAAACACTTTCTTTCGTTTCCAAAAGGCATGACAATGCCTATCACAAACGCAAAACCGTGTCTTTCAAGAAAACAAAACCGTGGCACTCACAAAAAAGTAAAAAACGTCCTTTTCAAACGATCGTGTCTCTTCCGTACGCAAAACCAAGCCTCTCACAGAAGCAAAATTGTGCCTCTTGTAAAAAAACAGAAAATATGTTTTTTTTCTTTTTGTTTTCGACAGACACGGAATGCAAAATTGTGCCTCTCGCAAAAGAAAAAACAAACATAAAACATGTTTTTTTGATTTTAGAGAGTCACATCTGTATCTCTCGTGAAAGAACAACCATGCCTCTCGCGGAAGCAAAATTGTGCCTCACGAAAAAAACATATTTTTTCGCGCAAAAAAATCATTTTTTTTCGTCGAAAAGTTAAGAAAGACCTGTGAAAAAACGAAATGCCACAAAACCCGGAAAAAATTCAATCTAAAAAGCCGAAAGTGCATGCGAAAAAAAAGAAATTCAGAAAAAACATTCAGAGTGCGACACATGACGACGACTGAGAACACGTCAGGTGACGGTGCATGGGAGTGATCGTTGTGAGGCTTTCGAAGTAGTGCTCGCTAACTAGGTGCTCTCGATCGAGAATGAAACATTTTCTTTATGCTAGCATTACGACCGTAAATAACTCAAACTCCGTCAAGAAAACGTGGAGCTGGATTGCCTCGCTTCATAAAATTGAACTAGAGCCCACGACGGTTTTCGTGGATTTCAGCTTCGCGACGCTATCACCTTCGGGCTGGCTTCGTGCTAAAAAATTGTGAAGTATGATGACTCCCCCTATGTTGTAAAGAAGTTCAATGAGCCACCCAACTGTGTTTAACCTGAATCCAAAGTCCGGTCGTAGCACTGAGTTAGAACCAGATGTATGCGCGAGGTTTCAAGGTGGCTCGCGTTCAAAATTAGGAGTAACCCGTTATAGCTCTGACAACGTATATGTTTATGAAACCATAAAGAGAAACCACTCCCAAATGTAACCAAAAGGTCATGGTTATGTTTTTCTGGACTCACTTAAAACAAGACCACGGGTTTGATTTGGAGAAACAGTAAGGGGTTACACGTTTCTCCATTTATTAGTAGGTAGAGATAGGTAGAAATTATGGTCAAGTGTCAAAGAAGGTACAAATTATGGTTTATGCAAAAAAGAAAATGTGTTTTATTACAATTATTTTATGCATGAAACAATTTTTTTTTTGCGGAAATTTATGCATGAAACATAACTTACTCAAATCTAAAAACAAAGTTCAGATTTGATATCGATCTGGACAAGAGTTCTTAGAACATGGTCCGACGCACACCAATTAGAACGAAATTTTAGAAAAAATATATTAGAAAAAACAAAACAAAAAACTTATGTTTAACATGCATAGTGGACCGGTACGGTATACTCCCGCATGAACTTCACGAATAAATGAGATATCTAATAATATCGGAGCAAAAAATGACAAAATCGATTGTAAGGTCTCGGTTGTATTTTCTTTCGCTAAAAATACCACAGGTGTCAATAATTTATGAAACTTCACGCGTGAGTAGAATGGTTGACTAAGTTTGATCGCACGGCACCACGGCCGTGTCCTCCAAGGCTTCTTCCTCCCGCCCCCACCAAACCGCCGCCGCCGTCGTCGGAGTTCATGCATGTATAAACACGACCCACCCACCCGGCACGCATCGATCGATCCACCGCACGCAGTCGGCCACTCCTCGCCCTCCATCTCTCTCTCTCTCTCTCCCACACATCGCCGGCCGAAGCCAGCCAGCATGACGGCGAAGGTGGCGGGCGGCCGGAAGCGCGGGGCGGAGGCCTTCTTGGAGGAGGACCCCTTCGCGGCGCTCCCCCCGCCGCTGAACACGAAGAGGGGGCGATGCTCGCCGTCTGCCGCCGCCGACGTGGCGGAGCTCGGGGTCAGCATGGACTTCGACCCCGTCGATGCGCTCCAGCTCATCTTCCCCGGCGCCGATCCGCAGGTACGTATACGTCCCTTGCCCGCTGCGCCCGGCCCGTCTCTCTTGCTTTTACTTCTGCTGATTCGTACTAGATTCATGGAGTACAACCATCGGATTCGATCCAATTCAATCCTGTTGCAAACTTTTTTTAGGGAAAACACCTATATTCATTCATCAGGTAAAAAAAAAAACACCTGTTCATCAGACCTTGCTACTCTCGCCCTAGCGCCGCCGTCTTTGACCTCAGAGCTCACGCGAAAAATTGGCTGAAGCGATTGACGTTTTACAGGTCTGGAAAGGGAGTGCAGGACCTGCCTGCTTGTTTATCCATGTCCCCTTTTGGGGAAGTAGATAAATCACACTTGCTCTGTTTTTTATTTACTCTGCATGATAGGTATCTTTAACAAAAGCTAAATTTTGGAAATGTTGTTTAGAAGAAACTATATGATCAACATTTATATTAAAAAGTATAGATGATGTGAAGATGTATTCCGTGATGATTCCAATGGTATTGTAGATGCTAACACAATTTTCTATAAACTTGATCAACGTTTACAATGTTTGATGTCAGACAAAGTTAATATGTAGAGCAAATAAAAAGCAGGGTATTAGTAGAGTTCATTATGGTAAATGGGTATGCTGTCCCTCGGGCAGCTGCACAATTTATTTGGATCGGCCAATTTTCTGTTAAGAGAGCAGCAGGCTGTGGTGTCACCGGCGAGCGCTTGTAAGGACCTCGTTAAAGGCAGACACGACCCGACCGGCTCAGCGCTTGAGCTGAAGGTTGAAGATGAATTCGAGCCTTACATTTCAATCAAATAGCTCAAAACACCACTGGAAACCAATTTTTTTTTCTAGAACCTGATGCATATGTGACCCAGAAGGTAAAACTACAAGTAGAGATACGATCGAAAAAGATCCTCGTCCAACTTTATAGATAAAGCACAACACCGAACGACATCCAATCAGAACATACCTCCTGAGAGTCTAGCCGAAAAAAAAAACCAAAGGGAGCACGTGGTGGCATTACCAGCTCAACATCGGGCACAAGAAAAATAAATATAAAATCAAGCCTAATCAGCCGGTGCGAAATCCACACCGATGAAATTCTGAAGAATTATCTACAGTGATTTCTCTTGCTGAAGGAGTACATGAATGACCCCTGAGGATTATTCCTCTGTTTTGTAGGATCGTTTGACCACTACACACTTTCGCCTCAACAGATTGCCCACTACTTTGGACTTATAGATGATGACTGAAATAAGAATTCAGAAAAAAAAGTCTGAAGTAAGAAACTTTAGCATGTATTCACTTCGTCTCAAATAAGTGTCTCAACTTTGCACTAGCTTTAGTATAAAATTGTACTAAGCGACAGAGGAATATATCAAAGTTGTCTCGTGGACAATATCTAGGCCAAGGTTTTCTTGAATCTTGACATAACATCGGTTCATGTAACAATGCTAGACTTCAGAACCCTGGTTCATACTCTATTGTTCTGTAGGCATCTAATGTGTTATTTTGGGGATTTTTTAGCTTCTTCGAGGCTATTTTGAAGCATCGGGAAATGTGTTGGATGCTGCAATCAGAGGCTTCAAGGATCATTTGGCGTCTGGTTCAGCACCGACCAATGCTGATGCGGCCTCATCTAGAGGTATGTATGAATGAATATTGCTCAAAATTAAAACTGACAGTTTCTTCCGCATGTTGCCTGATGATTATGTCAGGTCATATAGACGAGTACTAATTAATCTTACAATATCCATCTTATCTAACTCTAGTTATTCATATGTTTGATGGTTGTTGATCGCAGTGGCATCTGATGTGCCGGTGACGAAGATGAATAATGCGACAAACGTCACTGAATGGGCGGAGCTAATTGTCAAGGAGATGTCAGCTGCTTCAGATTTGATCGACGCCAAGAATCGAGCCTCCAGGATACTCGAATTGTTCGACAAATCTGCCGCAAACTGTAACACTCCTGATGAAAAGCAGAAAATGCATGAGGTAACTGATGCATCTACTGTTGCTTGATACAGCCTCTGTTAATAACTAATTAATTATGACATATTTTAGTAGTGCAAGTTCAGACATTGACAGTAAATCGCAACCATAAGAAATGGATCCAGCTATCAATTTTGTGTCGCCATAAAGCGTACTTAAAACTGGACAATGAAAATTGCTTTAGATTTATGAACGAAATGACCAATTGGTACATGATACTGCTAAATCAAATGTTACTTCTGAAAATACCAATGTGCTCACGTTTGTTGTGTGGCTGGTTATGCTTTGCTCGATCTATCTAGGAGCACAAGATACTGAAGCAGATGCTGGGAGGCCTGCTTCACCAGAACGGCGTTCTGAAGAGGGCCTTTCTTATCCAGCACAACAGGCTCAAGGACTACCAGGACATGGTGCAGGAACGGTCCCAGTTCAAGGAGATCGTCGACAAGTACCAGCAGCAGATCAAGGCGCTAGAGGTATGCGAAACTCGTCGAAAACGAATCGATTTAAAGTTTAAACCACGTATCATCTCCAGTTCTCCACTTCAGGCTTTGCTTTGCTCATCAGCTCTTTTCGTTGCCTTGGTTGCAGGAGAGGAACTATGTGCTGTCGTTGCATCTCGCGCAGTCGGATCACCGGAGTGGCATATCGGGGCACCGCAACCCCGACGTCTTCTAGGGGTAGGCGGCTACTGCATCCTCCGTGAAACTTGGAAGGGAGAGTTTGCCCTAGCCACCTAGAATTAGGTGAGGAAATGTGCCAAAAAAATATCATGGGATATTTAAATGTGTGATTTGTATTAAAAATGTTTAGTATGTATTTGAAGGCGTTTATCATTTTTTTTCCAAAATTTTTAACGTGTTCTAAAAAAATGTTCAGTGTGCATGAAAGATGTTTAACGTGCATTAAAAAAGTCAACATGCATTTTGAAATCAAACAAGACTAGGAGCTCCTGCCTTTTTTAGGGTGCGACTAATTGATGGGTACCCTTTTGAAGAGGAGCCGGGGACTCAAGTGGGCAGTATGGGGAGCGCCCCAGCGGTATCTTGTGCTGGTGCATCCAGAGGGTTTCCGTTTTTTATTTATGTACTCTACTTGTTTTGGGTTGTTATTGTTTTTAATGATATATTTTTAGATTTTGCTTGGTTGAGGAAAACTGGATAAGCACGGTTATGCATTGATGCGAAGCATATCTATGTTTTGTTCAAAAAACGTAAAGCACAGTTGTGCTTCCGCGTTTGAAAAACAGCACGTCAAAGCACAACTGTGCTTTCGGTGAAAACATAATTGCGCCTTTTTGGGAAGCATATATGTGTTTTTCAAAAAATATTATGCTTTCTGAAAAGTGAAAAGCATAGCTGTGGTAGCAGAAAATGGAAAACAACAGACGCGTTTTCGGTTTTCTTCCGGTTTCTGTTTTTTCGTCTTATTTTGTTTTGCCGAAGAAAAAAAGGTTTGCCAAAATCTACTAACATGATATGTCTAGTCTCGAAATCTAGAGAAACCCAGTGTGATATGGACTCACTGTTCGACAGAAGGACGGTTTGAAAGAACAAACCTACATTAAAAAAAAAAACCCATCAGTTGCGACGGGTGTCACACATGCATGCGCCACTTTGCAAATGGGTACTACCTCGTTTATCCTTTTTAAGAGGAAAGAGCCCAAGAGCCCAGTCCGGCCCGGCCCACGGCCGCGTCCTTCCCCTGCTCCATCCATTCCAACCCTCGCCGCCACCTGCTCGGCTGCTCCTCCTCCCCACTGCAAACCCCCTCTCCTCCCGCCGCCGTCATAAACCCACCAAAGCTCCCCCCTTTCGACCGCGCCGCCTCTCACTCCGGCCTCCGCCGCTCCACCTCCCTTTCCCTCCGCTCCGCCGGCCTCTCCCAGCCTCGCTCGCTCCGCCGTTTGGGTTTCCCCACCGGCGGGGGACAAGATGAGCGACGACGTGATATGGCACTGCATCCGCCACAACCACTGCAGCTTCATGGCCAAGTAAGCACCCACCCACCGCGGCCGGCGACTATAGCCTCCCCTCTCTACGCTCCCCTTCTTGGCGCCCTCTCTGATGATAAAGTTTCTGCTGGTTTTCTTCCCAGGATCGAGACGGGGATATTCTGCCGGAACCCCTACAACGCCACCGGCATATGCAACCGGAGCTCCTGCCCGCTCGCCAACAGCCGCTACGCCACCATCCGGGACCACGACGGTATGTTTCTCTTCTCCTCTCCTTCTAATATTTTGCCTGATTCAGTTGGCCCCAACAAGAGTTCAGTCAGCTGAGGTTCTCTTCTAGAACAGTACAACTACTAGAACTCAGCAGAGCTTGAGTTCTATTGAGACATTATTAAAGGGGTCACCGGTGCATGGTTCAGAAAACAAGCTTTTGAAATGCAAATTTTCTGCCCTGTACATCACAAACATGTTGATTGAAGCACCTACCCCTTCCATGCGTGATCGCCTGTATGATGTCAAAACATTGCTGTTTTACACACAGTAGTCGCCGTGATCTGCAGAGGCTAGAGTGGCTTGAACTGCTGCTTTAAATATCGTGGTCTGCATGCTTTAGTCGTTGTGCTCTTGGTTCTTCTTCTATGCTTTATCGTCAGAAACTCTTTAGTTATGCTGTTCTTCTTCTTTTTTAACTTGGACTTGTCATGCAGGTGTTTTCTACTTATACATGAAAACTGCTGAAAGAGCTCACATGCCAAACAAATTATGGGAGAGAGTCAAACTACCCAGGAATTATGAGAAAGCAATGGAAATCATCAACAAGCACCTCGTATGCATTTCTCGCTGCTGTGCTTTTTCATTCCATCTGAACATGAGTCTAGTTAGCCTTACGACACCCCTTTTATTTCACCATGTAGGAATTCTGGCCCAAGCTACTTGTGCACAAGATCAAACAGCGCCTGACAAAAATGACTCAGTATCGGATAAGAATGAGGAGACTTCAACTTAAAGTGAGGTAAGCACACAAAACATATAGTTTGTGATCGTTAATTGCCCCTGAATTCTGGGTGTGACCTGATAGTAGTAAATGTGGTCAAGTGGATATATTTCTTTGAATGCTACATCATATATGATTGACGGAGGATGTAGTAATTGATTCATGTTCTATCTTATCTTGGTGGCGATGTTACATTTGCTTTTTTTCTGGTTTGCCAAAATGGTAGATTGTAAAAAATAAAAATAAATTTGAGATTGTAACAGAGGACATAGAATGTATAAAAGAAAATACATTTGAGATCCTAATAGAGGACATAAATTAGGGTCATCAGCAATGATCATGTGCCAAGGCTTATTATGCTATTAAAGTTGTTACATGTTGAGCCCACAAAACTCACCGGTAGATCCTCTTTGTTAAGGCTTGCCCTGTATACTGTTTTGTGTGACTCACTTTTGCTAGCGGTTCTGAGACAATATGGGTTTGTTTCTTGGTTTAACCTCAGTTAGGGGACAACCTTTCCAGTTCTGACGGCCGGCGCCAGTACATCACTTTAGTATTTCATTATGTGAATCTGGCCTAATCCAACATTATCTTGTCAAATCCTTTGGTCCTCCCGAACCTCGCGTAGTGAACTCTAAAATGTTCTGTGCAGTCTATTGCGTGAATTCTTTTACTTCCTTGTTGCACTTGATAGGGCAGGCTTTGGGGCCTTGTGGATGTGACAACCTTAATTTATGCAATCATTCGATGCAGTCTGGATTTGTTACTGCCCATGTGATGATCTCAAGTTAGCTGTCAAACGTCCAGTGGGCTCTGCTCAACAGCAACATTGTCGGTGTTAGAGCACATATTTTACTCCCATACAATGATGTAAAGTCATTTGCTCGACCATTCAATGAGTTTTTTGCGGGATAATAGATCTCCATATTGGCAGGGGCCATCTAGCCCCGTGGCCACATGTAGGCTAAGCACGTGTGGATTGGTATGTCCCGTGGGGCGTCTCTGCTTGAGGGCGATGGCTATGAGCACCGATCAGAAGCAGCAGAGTCGTCCGGCATCCATTTATCCAAAGTTCCATACAAGGGTCTAAGTTTCTTAACTGTCCAGTGTTTTTTGCATGTGATTATTTTACTCGGTACAGTCTTATGGGCCACCATTGTGAATAATGGTGACCTACAAAGTCAGAACATGCACTAAGAGGACAGAAAAGAAAGAGAAATGCCCATAGGGCCTGGGTAGGGAACAAGACTACCACACTGTTTGCTTTGCAGCTGATACGTTCTACGGTTCCAATATCTGAGGTCTTCATCTCATATTTAGCTATGAGTTCTGCTCTGCTATCAGATTGCTTGATTTTTGTACTGAAGATAGTAGGCAACTAGGCATCGACCATATACTGGCAAACCTCCCCTCATGGCAGGCTCGCACCCCCTCCATCACAGTCATCCCCTTTCCTCCAGCAGTCTCATCCTCCTGCTCCATTGTTGTTTCGCTGAAGGGTGCAGTTCCGATCATGTTCTTGTTTCTCCCCCTACTCCTGCTCCACCACTGCAGTAGTTATCACTGCCCCTCTAGTCAGCAACCAGCCTTGCCTGCAGTGCTTTCCCCCCTCAAGTTTCTTCCTCCATCAGTCAGGTGCCTTGGGTTGCCAAGCTCAGTAAGACTAAAGCCTAAACGTCTTCAAATTAGATGTTTTCTACATTGTTTGTGGCAGTACAGGAAAAGCAAAGAAATTGACTAGTGATGACCTGAGACTTGATGGTCTAACATTTGTGCCATTAACATGTAACCAGGTTCAGTTACATGCTGATTCTTTTTTCTTTTGACAAAAGAAAAGTTAAATCCTGATTCATGTTGTTGTTGTACATAATTTTAATGTTAACTTTTGACACATAAAGAGTTGCTAAACACATTCTTTTGCTCTGTTAGAGAGAAGATAATGACAGTCCCGAGGAAGAAAACTCAGCGCGATCTCCGAAGATTGGAGAAAGCTGAAAAGGCTGCTCAACTAGATAAGGTTATTTTTCCTGATATACATTGCCATGTTCTAACATCTTCCTGCTATCGATCCGAGTGTTACCTTCCCATGTTCTAACATCTTCCTGCTATTAATCAGAGTATTGAAAGTGAACTAAAGGAGCGTCTGAGAAAGGGTGTCTATGGTGAAATTTATAATTTCCCCTTCAAGCAGTTTGATACTATCCTTGACATGGAAAAAGATGAGTTGGCTCCTGAGATAGAAGAGGAAGAAGTAAGACAGTACCGACTCTGAGAATCAAGCTAATTTTGTTATGTTCTCACTGCTCACAATCTTTCCCATATATTGTGGATTCACTTGCCAATGTACAGGAAGGCGAGATAGAGTATGTTGAAGGTGATGATATCGAGATGGGTGACATGGATGATATGGAAGATTTTGAAGGCTTTGGTGATGAAGATGGTAAACATTTCCCTTGTTTCTACTGATTTTAATTTTGCATGTTATAGAGTGCTCTGATTTGCGAAGATACTTCTCATTTTTCTGTGTTCACTAGATAATGTAAAGAAACTTTACATTTTCTGAATTATGGGCCTTTAAATTCCGTTCTGACTTGTTTAATTAAGTATGCGGTGTAGAAATATTTATTTGGACAAAATGGTTATTTGGCATAGTAGTGCCAACTGCAAATCTGACCTCCATACAAATTACAAAATGATTGCAGATGATGGAGATGAAGATGATATGGAAGAGCCAGTAACAAAGAAACCCAAGCGATCAGACTCTGATTCAAGTTCAAAGATTGGGCGGAAATCTAGGAAGGTTATCACCGAGGTAAATCTATTGTTCTCAGTATGATTTTTTTGACATGAGTATGAATATTCTTGATGTCATCATACACCATGTCGCCTATAAACATTGATAAAATCGAACACATCTTACTGTCTTGTCACATACTATTTGCTGTCCAACACATAAAGTAGTAGTGGCCTAGGGGGGGATCAGTAATTATGTTTTTCTCTTTATGAAAGCTCTTTGGATGATTTCTTTATTGTAGAGGTTCTCCCAAAATATGCATTTGTGGCACAATGTTAGCTTTTCTTTTCAAAGTGATTTCATCGTGCCGTGCGCTAATTCTGAACTAGCACAAATTCCTGCTGGAGCATAATTTGTTCCTCACCTTTCCGCAACAGGTGGAAGAAGACGAGGACAGGGGTAGCAGGCAAAGGACGCGGATGTGATTCTCCAGGCACGGCTTCAGTAACATGCTTGGTGTCGATGATACTTTAGATAATTTTGCCTGTCTTTCTCATGATAATCTGTAGAATTCATATGTTGGTTATTTTGCGGCGAATATGGAAACTGACATGAACGATGACTTGAAACAATGTTGTACCTGGAGCAGTGTTGAGTGTCTCTGATCACGATCAGAACCGGTTTTGTGCGAAGCTGCAGCGAAATGTAAACTGTTAAGGATAAGTTGTGTAATGGGGTGTTTTTGAATTTACAATTACCCAGGCAGGACAGAAAACTACCTGACTCAGTTCAAGGGTAAAAAATAAACATTTTGCCATACGTAGGATTCAGCTGCGCCGGCATTTTGGTATACGTCGCCTTCAGTCTTCAGCATATAGCACACGGGTTGGTTATAGCACACGGGTAAATAAATGGTCCAGTAATACACCCTGATGTTAATACCCTAAATTAATCCTAGTGTGCTACCATTGCTACAGCCTCGAGGGAAGAAATAACAGAGCAATTTCTGGGCGTCAATAAACAGTAAACACCATTACACAACAGGAGTTATCACTAATCCATCATCATTACAGAAAGGAGGCAAATGGCAGTCTGGTACATGTAGCTCCGCATAGCAACCTTTGTCTATATGTTTACAAGGTAATGTTTGCAGGACTCAAACCCGTGACCTCATAGGGCTTTCCTTCCTACCATTATAAAAAGGAGAAAGGTAAAAAAACAGCCTGCCATGAAATAGGCTTTTCTCGGAACATTTTCATTTTCATTTTTGGGAACTCATGGTCACAAGTCAACAACTTGACCGATGCACCTGTCCCTCTTACGTCAGGTGCGCCTATGAAAATACCCCTCCACGTCGTTTCGGTGAAAGGCCTTTGACCGTCTAAGGGACTTTTCCTGGACATTTTTATCCTTGTTGCGTACGTCACTTACATATGGGCCCATTCATCCCTATGGAAAAAACTATCTATCTGTCTCACACACATCTCTTTGTCTCACTTACATGTGTGCCTAACAAGAACAAAATAAAAAAAAAACAGAAAAAGAGGGTTTGGGCCGAGGTTGCCGACCCAAATAAAGAATTTTTTTTGAAACTTTTAATTATGTTCTTCGTTTTTTTTTTCAAAAAAAGGGCACCAAGGTGCCCGGGTACACAAACTTCGCTCTCTGCTTTTTTCATGCTATTTACTTCATCTGAGCCCTTTTGTATCTTTAAATTTAAGTAATTTGGTTTGTGAACCATGAATTTGTAATATTCATGAATTGTGTGAACCTTAATTATTATGTTGGATTTAATATATGTGCAAATATGTAGTTAAAATGTACTATGTAAATTAAAATTAGAAAGATTTGACATTTTTTTATGCGGTTAAATTTAGGGATTGGTTAGAACTTAGAAACGACACTTCATTAAAGGAGGAAATGTACTCCTCTACCGAGTAGGTGAAAATGTACAAGCCGCACCTTTCACATACTATTTAAACCGAGGTATCTCAGTTTTAAGACGTGGTATGCCAATCAAGTGCTATCAAGTCGCCAATGGTGCTCGGTAGGATCTCCTTAGAGTTTTTGCGATGTTGTCGGTTCTCCATTTTTTGGTGTTTGGGTTATGTCTGTAACAAATCATCTCTAACTATAGGGTCCTGATAACGCCCATACGTATGGATGTTAAGGGATGTTGCCCACACGTCATGTATGGTGTGTAAGAGAAACAGCCTACACGCGTGCGTGTGGATAAAACAACTAACAGCCATACGTCCGGCCTCCTGGCTCACGATCCGTACATCCGGCCTGCCACTTCGCGGTCCCCGCGTGCCCCCGCGTGACAGTTTCACCCAGTTGCCATGTACTATTGCGAAGACATGCCAACTGATAGGCATACGGGCACAACTAGTTCCACTCAGTTGACATGTAACACTGGAAATACATGACAACTGACAGGCATGCAGGCACGCGAGTTCCACTCAGTTGCCATGTAAATATTGGGAAGACATGACAACTGACAGGCACGCGGACACGCCAGTTCCACTCAGTTGTCATGTAAACACTGGGAAGAGATGACAACTGACATACATGCGGGCACGACAGTTCTACTCAGTTGCGATGTAACATCGGAAAGACATGGCAACTGACAGACATGCGTGCACGACAGTTCGACTCAGTTACCGTGTAACACTGTGAAGACATGACAATTGACAGGCATGCGAACGCGTGGGCGCGACGTCAATTCCACCACACGTCCGGTTGGCAGCCACGTGTGGGCGTGCGCGGAACAGGCGTGTGGGCGAACTCCTTAACGCCCACACCAGTCTCTTTCTAAAAAAATTATCAAAAATGTCAAGATTAGTGCAGACAACAAACGGACGTAGATCCATGCGTGTGGGCGGTTTGCAAACGCATGATGTTATCTTTTCTCTAACTATAACATTGCTCATATATATATCCTGCAAAATTCAGCAACTAAATTCTTGTAACTCATAATTGCAATGTACACGTTTTATGTAGAGCCATTATTATGGGCAGGCCCACTCAACAACTCCAACGGCGTTGCGGATTGCTGTTAATGGAGATCTGAATTATCAGTCGACATAAGCATAAAGAGTGACCCAGTCTTTATTGACGTATATAAAGCATCTAAATTCTGTACTGCTATGCAATGTACACGTTTCATGTCGAACCATTATTATGGGTAGGCCTAACAGTGGCGCGGATTGCTGCTAATGGAGATCTGAATTAAGCATAGAGAGTGACCCGGTCCTTATTGACGTATATAAAGCATCTATTCTTTTGTGTGCCGGCGCAGAGAAGAGAAGACGCACTGCCCGGCCATGGCAGAACAAGATCAAGATGTCGTGTGCTACTACAATTACCTCTTCATGGCCACCCTCCTGCTACCCCCGATCCTCCTCATCGCCATGTTCAGACCGCCGCGCAAGCACAGGGGCGAGAACCTTCCTCCAGGGCCATGGTGGCTGCCGGTCATCGGCAGCATGCACCACCTCGTCGGCGCACTCCCGCACCACGCCATGCGTGACCTCGCTCGCCGGTACAATGCTCCACTCATGTTGCTCCGCCTAGGGGAGCTCAGTGTGGTCGTGGCCTCGTCAGCCAGCGCGGCCAAGGAGATCATGAAGACCCACGACGCCACATTCGCGACGCGGCCACGCACCGCCACCCTCAGCGCCATCACGGCAGACGACCTCGCCATCTCCCTTGCGCCGCACGGCGAGCAGTGGCGCCGCCTCAAGAAGCTATGCGTCACCGAGCTACTCACAGCGCGGCAAGTCCGGTCCCTCCGGGGATGCCGCGAGGCCAATGCCGCCGCCCTAGTCTCCTCCATCGTCTCATCGCTATCAACCTCGTCGGAGCCCGTGAACGTGAGCTCCCTCCTCACCACCCACCTCACCGACTTGGTGATGCAGGCGTTGATGGGCGACCAGAACGGGGACCTCCGTGGAGAGTTCCTGGGGTGCATGCGCGAGGGCATCAAGCTGGCCTCGGGGTTCGGCCTTGCTGACCTGTTTCCATCGTCCCGGCTTGCACGTGCGCTCGGTAGCTCAATTCGCCGGATGAAGGCGTTAAACCATGAGATAAGCGAGCTCATCGGCCGGATCATTGAGAAGCATCGCACGAGGAGGCTGGCCGGCGGCGGCGAGGAGGAAGAAGACCTCGTGGACGTGCTACTGAGGATCCAGAATGATGGTAGTCTCCACACGCCTCTCAACGTAAAAATTATCGGTTCCCTGATTATGGTAAGATCGAACTCAAGACTTCTTTGGTTTAATTTGGCTGTAGACTCTATTATACCATATACTTCCTCCGTTCCTCAATATAAGTCTTTCTAGAGATTCCACTAGTAGACTATATACGGATGTATATAGACATATTTTAGAGTATAGATTTACTCATTTTGCTCCGTATGTAGACTGCTAGTGAAATCGCTTAAAAAACTTATATTTAGGAATGGAGGGAGTACTTTACATGCCCAAAAGTCTGTTTTGCTACTTTTCAGGTATCTTAACTATTTTGTTGCGTCAATCACTTCTTCCTTCCTTCATGGCGCCGTAGAACAAACAACCTCTCTTGAGAAGAACCATCCCCACTCTCTATCTTAGAGAGAAGCCAAGGGGTGTTGGGGGGGGGGGGGGTGTTAAGGAATCGCGAGAGCTTTTATACGGCGGTGCTGAGCTTAGATGGATGGTCGTGGCAGAGGCCAGCAAAAGCGATTGGGGGAGGTTGACGGGAGGACCAATCGGCAAGGTGGTGTGCGGTAGCGCCCGCTGACCCGCGCGCGGGGGGGGGGGGGGGGGTGCACTGATGGAACTTCTAGCTGAAGGGGAAAGGAGTGCAAGGCACTTAGAGCATGGTTAATAGTATAGCCGGAGTGCAAGGCACTTAGAGCATGGTTAATAGTATAGCCAACTGCTGGCTATAAGAGCATGATTAATAGTATAGCCAACCGCTGGCTATAAGTCATCTTATAGCTAACTTGTACAATAGTTAGCTATAAAAGAGTACTACTTTTATCATATATGACCCACCTTTCATTCTCACAAAGTACCTAGGAGCACGTGCTAGAGCTAGCTCTTCACGAAGAGCCCGCTTCCCTTCTCTCTCCTCTTCTCTCTCATCCAACTCATCAAAAATATAGTATTTTAATCCTTACAGCCTGCTGACTGTACCTTATTGTACTTGCTCTAAGTCATTTTATAGTTCATCTTATAGCTAGCTTGTATAATAGTTAGCTATAAAAGAGTACTACTTTTATCATATATGACCCACCTTTCATTCTCATAAAGCACCTAGGAGCACGTGCTAGAGCTAGCTCTTCGCGAAGAGTCCGCTTCCCTTCTTTCTCCTCTTCTCTCTCATCCAACTCAGCAAAAATATAGTATTCTAGTCCTTACATTCTGCTGACTGTACCTTATTATACTTGCTCTAATACTCAATAGACCTAAATTGTGGGCTATATCATTTAGAGACAGCTCGGTCAGAAGCTATGGAAAGCTATAGCGAAGCTATAATAAAGCTAAGCCCCATTTAGCTTTTTAAATTAAATCATGAAAAATAAACATAAAATTAGACATCATATATTATACTTCCTCCGTTTCTAAATATAAGTCTTTGTAGAGGTTTCACTACAAATCTACATACGGATGTATATAAACATAATTTAAAATGTACATTCATTCATTTTACTTCGTATGTAGTCACTTAATGAAATCTCTAAAAAGACTTATATTTAGGAACGGAGGGAGTATATCAAGTATTCCAATTCAATAACCTAGGTTTCGTGCATCCTATTTATATGAAACACGAAAGAATAATATTACATGAATTTGGAGCATATTGCGACGTGATTTTGAAAACCTTAGAAAATATTGGCCCAACTGAATCCTAGTAACGCTAAATGACTAAAAATTTAACTCTATAGCTAAAAATAACAAGTTGTTAGCGTCATAATTTTAATTTAACGCTAAAAGTGCTTATCCAAGTGCTATAGTGACGCCTTAGCGAGCTATTTAAAACACCGTTGATACTTGAACTCACGCATCTCGATCCAAAAGAACTTATTTCAGCCACAACATGTCAATTAAAGTTCTAATTTTTGTAGGATATGTTTTGTGGAGGTAGCGAGACGACGGTGACAACACTCCAATGGGTGATGGCAGAGCTGATGCGTAATCCGGCGGTTCTGCGGAGGGTGCAGGCAGAGGTGCGCAACGCTTTCGCCGGGCAGAGCCGCATCGAGGAGGAGGCCTTGCAGGAGCTTCGTTATATGCATCTAGTAATCAGGGAGTCACTCCGGCTACACCCCGTGTTGCCGCTGCTCCTCCCGCGGGAGTGCCAGGAACCCTGCCGTGTCCTCGGCTACGATATCCCCAGGGGCACCACGGTGCTCATCAACGCATGGGCAATCGGGCGGGATCCAGCAAGCTGGGGCGCTGATGCCGAGGAGTTCAGGCCGGAGAGGTTCGAGGAGGCTGGTCATGCGGAGGTGGACTTCAGGGGAGCGAACCTTGAGCTCGTACCATTCGGCGCTGGCAGGAGGATGTGCCCTGGGATCACGTTTGGGGTCAAGGTCCTGGAGGTCATGCTGGCGAGCTTGTTGTTCCATTTCGATTGGGAGCTCCCTGGAGGAGGAGCTGATGGGCTGGACATGACGGAGGAGCTCGGGATGACAGCGAGGAGGAAGAGCGACCTGTTGTTGCATGCCACCGTTCGTGTGCCGGCTCCTAATCCATGAATATTCAGTCGACGTGGCGGCATTGTCTTATAGTCTTCTTTCTTGTCAGGTAAACCCTGCGCTGTCTTAGGCTAAGTTTAAAGTTCAATAAACCCACGAACTGTGAGCTTGTTCACTGGCATGGGGCGCAAGTTTTGCTTTCCGAGGTTTTAGGATCACGACCGACCCCGCCGTGGGATGGCGCGGCAGCTGGGGTCGTGGAGCGATTGTAGGATCACGGAAGAGGGACGTTGGGATGGCAACGGCCATGACTCGATTATGATCCAAGTTTGTAGCTGGTGCCTAGGGGGGGGGGGGGGGTTGTTACTACCTCCTGTAACCAGAGTATAAATAAAGCGAAGAAAAAACGAGAAAAGCAGCAAGTTTTACGCTGCACAAACCTCTCTCTCGAGCTCGTTCTGGCGCATTGAGTGAGTTCACGGGACGATCAGGAGAGTGGCTGACAATTGGCATCAGAGCCTTACACGTTCCGGGAGGCCATGTCGAACGAACGGCAGCGCACGGCGTCGATCCCTCCCAACGGAGGGGAAGGGAACGACGCACCAGGAGCGGCGCCAGGAGCTCCGGCGCCTCCTACCCCGACGCAGCCACGGGCGCGGAGCCGTGGACGCAGCGTCGTTAGGAGGGGCGGCAACGAGGTGGTCGTCCACGAGCGGGTCGTGCAGGAGCGCACGAACTACGGCAGCACGATCGTCTACCCCACGCTCACCGCCACGAACTACGTCGAATGGCCCCTGATCATGAGGATCAACCTTCGTGCCCAAGGCCTCTGGGAGGCCATGTCGGGCATGGGTGTACCCGGTGATCGCGAGGACATGGCAGCACTCTCGGCGCTGCTGCGGGCCGTCCCACCAGAGATGATCCCAGTCCTCGCCGTCAAGGAAACCGCGCAGGAGGCGTGGGAGGCCGTCAGGTTCATGCGCATGGGGGTGAGCCGCGTTCGCGAGGTGACCGCGCAACGCCTCTGCAGGGAGTTCGAGCAGATCGCCTTCAAGGAAGGCGAGACCCTCGACGCGTTCGGACTGCGGATCACCGCCCTCGTCAACAACCTGCGCTCGCTCGGGGACACCGTCGAAGAGGTAAAGGTAGTTCAGAAGATACTCAGGGAGGTGCCCAGCCAGTACGTTCAGATCGCATGCTCCATCGAGACACTGCTTGATCTGAACGACCTGACTGTGGAGGAACTAATCGGGCGCCTACGATCGTCTGTCGAGCGGTGCTCAGGCGCCGCGACGGAAAACGCCGGCGAGCAACTTCTGCTCACTGAGCAGGAGTGGCTGGCGCGCGGGAGACAGCGCGAGCAAGGACAGGGCTCAGGCGCGAACGGAGGAAAACCCAAGCAGAAGGGCAAGCCGCAGGGACGGGGCCGCGACAACGATCGACGCGACTCCAGTGGCAAATGCGACATGTCGCAGGTAAAATGTTACAACTGCAACAAATACGCCGGGCACATCTCCATGGACTGCCCGGAACCACGGCGCGAACGAAAGGGCCAGCAAGTAAACCTGGCCAAGGTGGAGGAAGACGAGGCGGCCCTGCACCTCGCTAGGGCCTGCAGGTTCCACGATGACGACGACGGGCCCGCGCTCCTCATGTCTGTGGCAATCCCTGACGGCGAGGGGAAGTCACTGCAGGCGGGAGGTGCCGAGGCCACGCCCGCGGCGACCAGCGGTCACGCCAGCACGGTGGAACTGGTCGAGGAACGGGTCTTCCTCACTAAGGAAGGCCAGCCCGACGACATCTGGTTCCTGGACACAGGTGCCAGCAACCACATGACTGGCTGCGCGTCGGCCTTCGGTGAGCTGGACACCGGGGTCACCGGCACGGTGAAGTTCGGAGACGGTTCCGTCGTCGACATAAAGGGGCGAGGAACGATCCTGTTCTCGTGTCAGAACGGGGAGCATCGCGCGCTCACCAACGCCTACTACATCCCTCGTCTGCGCAGCAACATCGTCAGCATCGGCCAGCTCGACGAGAGCGGCTGCAACGTCTTCATCCACGATGGCCTTCTCCACCTCCGGGATCGCCACAACCGTCTACTGGCACGAGTGCCGCGGGCGCGGAACCGGTTGTATGTGGTCACTCTCAAGATCACACAGCCGGTGTGCCTCGCCACACGTCACGAGGAGAACGCATGGAGGTGGCACGCCAGGTACGGCCATCTCAACTTCGACGCACTCCGCCGGCTAGCCAGTCGCGGCATGGTGCATGGCCTTCCGCCGATCGAACACGTCGAGCAGCTGTGCGATAGTTGCCTAGCAGGAAAGCAACGTCGAGCCCCTTTCCCGCAAGCCGCCAAGCACCGCGCCGAGGGCATCCTCGACCTCGTGCATGGGGATCTCTGCGGGCCGATCACGCCGGCGATCCCCGCCGACAAGAGCTACTTCCTGCTACTCGTCGACGACAAGAGCCGCTACATGTGGCTCACACTGCTCCGCACGAAGAACGAGGCGGCACACGCAATCAAGCAGTTCAAAGCGCATGCGGAGGTCGAGACGGGCCGCAAACTTCGCCTCCTCCGCACGGATCGCGGAGGCGAGTTCACCTCCATCACCTTTGCCTCCTACTGCGCCGATGAGGGAGTGGGGCGTCAGTTGACTGCACCATACTCCCCGCAGCAAAACGGAGTGGTGGAGCGAAGGAACCAGACCATCGTCGCAACGGCGCGCAGCATCATGAAGGCGAGGGGGGTGCCCGCGAGGTTCTGGGGCGAGGCGGTGAGCACGACAGTGTTCCTGCTGAACCGCTCGCCTACGAAGAGCGTCGACGGCAAGACGCCGTTTGAGGTATGGCATGGATACAAACCAAACGTCTGCTATCTTCGTGTTTTTGGCTGTGTTGTCCATGTCAAGACGGTGAAACCACACCCGGCTAAGATGGACGACCGGAGCACTCCTATGGTGTTTTTCGGGTATGGACCTGGCTCGGCTGCATACCGGGTGTATGACCCATCACGGCAGCGCATCCATGTCACAAGGGACGTGGTGTTCGACGAACAGGCAAGCTGGAACTGGACGGAGCAGGGAGCAGCGGCCACCACGCCCCCCTTCACCGTCGACCTCTACACGCATACGATGACGCGCTCGCTGCCACGCGCGGCGACCCCCGCTGAGACAGGCAGCGCACGCCGAAGCCCTGCTGCACCATCGGAGCACGTGCAAGACCCTGGACCGGCGGGTGCATCTCCTTCACCGCCTCCAGCAGCGTCACCACCCCCACCTGAACCTCGGGCGGTGTCGCCAGAAGCAGCACCGACGCCGACGCAGCTCCAACACCCCGTGACGACGCGGTCGCGCAACGGCATCGTGCAGCCGAAGACCTTCGAGGACTACGTGATGGTGCATGAGGACGAGCTCGACCCCGACGCAGCCGAGGAGGAAGAACTCCACCTCGGGGTCATGGGTGAGCCACTCACGTTCGCCGAAGCCGAGCGTGATGCAAACTGGAGACGCGCCATGGACGAGGAGATGGCGTCGATCATCGACAATGAGACATGGCGCTTCGCTGATCTTCCTGCAGGTTTTCGGCCCATCGGACTCAAGTGGGTCTACAAACTCAAGCGAGACGCTAACGGTGATGTCCAGAAGCACAAAGCCAGGCTCGTCGCGAAGGGATACGTCCAGAGGCAGGGAGTGGACTTTGAGGAGGTCTTTGCCCCAGTGGCACGCCTCGAATCAGTCCGCCTACTGCTCGCTCTGGCAGCTCAAGAAGGGTGGCCCGTCCACCACATGGACGTCAAGAGCGCCTTCCTCAACGGCGATCTCCGCGAGGAGGTGTACGTAGCGCAGCCTCCCGGCTACACCGTCGCTGGAAAGGAAGGCAAAGTGCTGCGCCTGGACAAGGCGCTCTACGGCCTGCGACAGGCACCACGTGCGTGGTACTCCAAGCTTGACAGCTGCCTTGTAGAGCTGGGGTTCAGGAGAAGCGACTCCGAGCACGCCATCTGCGGGCGCGGCGCCGGGACAACAAGGCTGCTCGTCGGTGTCTACGTCGACGATCTCGTCATCACGGGCAGCGACAAGCTGGAGATCACTCGATTCAAGGAGGAGATGAAGAAGCTCTTTCGCATGAGCGACTTGGGGCTGCTCAGTTTCTACCTCGGCATCGAGGTGAAGCAGGAGGCAAGTTCCATCTCGCTGAGCCAGGCCACCTACGCCATGAAGATCCTCGACAAGAGCGGCATGGTAGGGTGTAGACCCTGCCCCATGCCCATGCAGCCACGGCCAAAGCTCAGCAAGGGAAGCACCGCGCCGGCCACCGACGCAACGGAGTACCGCAGCATCACCGGGAGCCTGCGGTACTTGGTGCACACACGCCCCGACATCGCCTACTCAGTGGGCTACGTCAGTCGGTTCATGGAGTCCCCCACCACGGAGCACCTGGCAGCCGTCAAGCAAATCCTCCGGTACGTCGCCGAAACACTGCACTTCGGTTGCCAGTACACGAAGGGAGACAGACACGCCACGCTGAATGGGTACAGCGACAGCGATCACGCGGGCGACATAGACACCCACAAGAGCACCACCGACGTTCTCTTCTTTCTGGGGCCGAATCTCATCAGTTGGCAATCCCTGAATTAGAAGGTGGTTGCGCTCTCCTCCTGCGAGGCAGAGTTCATCGCCGCAACGACGGCGGCATGCCAGGGCATCTGGCTGGCTCGGCTTCTTGGAGAACTGCAGAACAAGAAGGCCGAGAAGATCAAACTGAAGGTGGACAACAAGTCCGCGATCTCCCTCTGCAAGAACCCCGTTTTTCACGACCGAAGAAAACACATCGACATAAGATATCACTTCATTAGGGAGTGCGTGGAAGACGGGCGCGTGGAGGTCGAGTTCATCGGCACTGACGGACAACTCGCGGACTTGCTGACGAAGGCATTGGGGCGTGTCAAGTTTCAGGAGCTGCGAGCTGCAATCGGCGTCGCTGGGATCAAGTAAACAGCTCAGGGATTAGGGAGTGATTGTCAGGTAAACCCTGCGCTGTTTTAGGCTAAGTTTAAAGTTCAATAAACTCACGAAATGTGAGCTTGTTCACTGGCGTGGGGCGCAAGTTTTGCTTTCCTAGGTTTTAGGATCACGACCGACCCCGTCGTGGGATGGCGCGGCAGCTGGGGTCGTGGAGCGATTGTAGGATCACGGGAGAGGGACGTTGGTATGGCAACGGCCATGACTCGATCGTGATCCAAGTTTGTAGCTGGTGCCTGGGGGGTGTTACTACCTCCTGTAACCAGAGTATAAATAAAGCGAAGAAAAAATGAGAAAAGCAGCAAGTTTTACGCTGCACAAACCTCTCTCTCGAGCTCGTTCTGGCGCATTGAGTGAGTTCACGCGACGATCAGGAGAGTGGCTGACATTTCTTGTGTTCACAAATAAATAAAAATGAGACCGAGAAATAAGTTCTTAATGTGTCAACATGTAATCCGTGGTCTAACTTATTTGTTTAGTGTTTAGTGTTTAGTGTGTGTGTGTGTCGCTTTTGTATTGTTCGGAGCACCATTGTGAGTATTATGTATCAGGAACTCGATATACTCTGGTGCTTTGCATTGTTATCTATCGCTGTTTGCTGACACCAGCGCTGAGCCAGCCGACTCAAATGCTGGTTCCTGGTGTGGCCAGCGTGCTGGCTGCGGTGACCAGTTTGCGTCTCCCTCCATGTGTACGTGTACGCACCCGATCTATGGGCACCAGAGATCCTTGAGCTCCGACCTGGCCGCGTGCTCCGGCGAGGGGAGGAGCTCCTCCTCCACGACATCGACGGAGTCATGGTTGACGCGCGCACCCCGAGAGAGTGGTGTTGGGCGAGGGAGTGGTAATTCACTTCGCGTGTCATATGGCTCGCGTTGGTGCGACTGACCACGACCAACACGTTACGCGCCCCGAGATCATCAATGGCGACGTGTGTGCGAACCCACTACTACCACACATCGGCCACTTCTTGACTCGTCAGTTCCATTCGCCTCTTCCGTTCCCCTCGCCTCCCTGCTCCTCCCACAAAAACCTAGGCCAGATCTAGCGTGAGCGGCAATTCGAGCGAAGCAGGGTGTCGAGGAGGGAGGATCAAATCATGGCGCTGGCGGGCGGCGACTAGGAGAAGCTGGGGCGACTCTGGGAGAATGATCGCTGGTTCCCTCTTAAGGCCTCGTTTGGTTAAGGGGGATTGGGGAGGTTTTGAGAGGGAGGGATTTCAGGGAATTGGGTGAATCCCTTTGTTTCACCCAATCCTCTCAAATCCCCGGGGTTTTGCTTCCACTAGTCCCCCGAGGAGGGTTTTGAAACACATGGATAGGAAGGGATTGAAGGGGAACGGAGGGGATTGGGCTAAGCAAACCCATCCTGCCAAATGGGCGCGCGAGGATCTGTGGGGTTTCTGGACCCCCCGGGGATTTTCTTCTCAAATCCTCCCCAATCCCCCTTAACCAAACGAGGCCTAAGGAGCAGCTCAATGATGTGGCCTACTTGGCCCGGGAGAAGATGCGCGGCGATCAGCTGCTCCGTTGTTTCCATGGCTACCAGGCGCAGCCGACCATGCGGGGTTGTCCTGTGAGCTATGATGGAGGCGGAATCTCCGGATCCAAATAAGAGAAGCAAATGGAAGTTATTCACACTATTAGGAAATACCTTATAGATAAATACTTAGCAGTAGCGAGGGATAATGGCCACGCTGTTTCTAATTAGCAGTAGCGAGGGGGGGTATAAACCCACGCTAGTACTAAGTGGTTTCTACCGTGCCTCCGGGATAGTCAATAGTAATAGCAAGGGATATAAATCCGGGCTACTAATAAGTTGATAGTAGTAGCGAGGGGTTTATACCTTTCGCTACTACTAAGTGGTCTCTACCGTGCCCCCGAGACATGCATAGTAGTAGCCTGGGGTGTAAAACGGGCGCTACTGCTACCGACCCACCAACAGATGTGTACATATAGCGCGGAGGCCCAAACCCGTACCCACACTCACTCGATTCCCCTTCTCACCTCCCACCGTAAGGCCTCGTTTGGTTAAAGGGATTGGGGAGGATTTGAGAGGAAAATCCCCGGGGGGCCCAGAAACCCCACAGATCCTCGCGCGCCCATTTGGTAGGAGGAGTTTGCCTAGCCCAATCCCCTCCGTTCTCCTTCAATCCCTTCCTATCCATGTGTTTCAAAACCCTCCTCGGGGGACCAGTGGAAGCAAAACCCCGGGGATTTGAGAGGATTGGGTGAAACAAAGGGATTCACCCAATCCCCTGAAATCCCTCCCTCTCAAAACCTCCCCAATCCCCCTTAACCAAACGAGGCCTAATGTACCCTTCCTCACCCACCGTCACCCAAATCTGCCGAAATCCAGGGGCCCTGTGCCAGGTGGTATACCCTATGCAGCTAGCCCATGACCGTGTCCCATACATAGCCTCGCGGTAACAGGTTAGCAACCTTTATTTTTGATGTTTCCTACTTAGCATACATAGCCTCGCGGTAACAGGTTAGCAACCTTTATTTTTTATGTTCCTACTTAGGAGGTGTTTGTTTTGTGGAAAAATCTCCGTTACCTGTTTACGGTGGAAACGAAAAATGTTACAGGTGTTCGGTATGTGCACACTGCAATTGGATTCCTTCGTAAACGACTCCACGCCAGCTTTGGATCGATACCACCCATGACCCCAGTAAAGTGTTGCCTTACCGCACCTCTCCTCCCACGATCTGTTTCTCCACGACCAACGCCGCCTGATCCACTCCGACTCCGGTGCCGGCGTTGGCGCTTTCCTAATCCCCTTTGAGGCCCTCTCCGTCTCCCCTCGATCCTCTCTTCCTCGTCCGGCTCCGCCGACGCCTGCTAGCCATCGCCGCCGTTCTTGGTCGCCGCCCGAGCTCGCCATCGCTACCGCCATTGGTCGCCGCCCCTAGCTCGCCCTCGTCGTCGGACTGTCCGCTGCAAGGTTCATGCTTCCTCCCTCCTCCTTCTTCTGTCGTCAGCTCTCCGTCCTCCTCCCTTCTCTGCTCTCGTTTCCATCTCGTGTGGCCTTGTCTGCTCTTCTTCTTTTCAGCCACTCGCCATGATGACCCGATCCGTAAATGATTCCTTTACACGTGCGCATGAACCAAACAAAATAGAGATTTGGCCATTACGTCCTTGTTACCAGTGTGATCTAATTCCCTTACCATTCACTTTCTAATCCAAACACATCCTTAGCATACATAGCCTCGCGGTAACAGGTTAGCAACCTTGATTTTTGATGTTTCCAACTTAGCGCTGCAGATGCCCGTTTATATGTATTTTAGGTGCCTTTTGATGGGCCGGCCCATTAATTTTTATTTTTAATCCGCAAAAATCATCCTCGATCATTGGGAATCAAACCAACGACCTTGCTCATCGAGGTTCGTTCATATAACCACCCGGCCATGAAGCAAGATCTGCTTTGATTTAAATTTATTTACTTCTTTTATTTCTCCCATCTTTTTTTTTCGTTTTCTATTTTTCATTTTTGTTTTTTCTGATTGTCCTTTTATTCTTCTTATTCCTGGTTTCTTCCCTCATCGATTTTCAATTTTTTTATATTTACTAAATGTGTGACAATTTTCCAAATCAATGATCGTTTCCTGTAATTTGATGAAACTTTCTTTTCAAAATCAATGAATCTTTTTTGAAGTTCAATGACCTATTTTTAAAAGTTGATGATTTGTTTTTCAAATTTGATGATTTTTTAATCAAATTTGATGTTTTTCTTAAAATTTGATGTTTGTTTTTTATAAAATTGTGAATTTTTCTTTTGAATTCAATGAACATTTTCCATATTGGGTGATCTTCTTTTTAAAATTAGATGAACTTTCTTTCTGAAATTGATGAACGTTTTTCAATTTAGTGAAAATTTTCAAAACTGATGAACTTTATTGAAATTAGTGAACTTTTTTTCGAAATTTAGATGAAAATTTTGTGAACTATTTTTTAAATTGATTAATTTTTTTCAAATTGCTGATTTTTGTTTTCAAAATTTTGATGAATATTTTGTGAACTATTTTTAAAATTGATGAACATTTTTCAAAATCATTAAACTTTTCTTGAATATGTCAACGTTTTTTTTTGCAAGTCTATGATTTTTTTCCAAAATCTGTGATATTTCATATTTTAAAAAGAAAATCAAGTGTGAGCGGCTATGATAGTTTTTAAAGCGTTAGCGCTGTTTTGTGTGACATGCAAGGAGAAGCCATTGTGGTTAGCAGAAGACATGAAGGTACTGATTTTCTGCGGGAGAGCACGTTCATTTCTATTCTTCTCCGGCTGTTTATGCGGTGCCCCTTCATGGGTTGGCCCTGTTCGCCCTGTAGCGAGCGCCGGTGGGGTGCCTGCAACGGTGTATAAAAGCTCCCTTGATTTTGTCTATGCAAAACATTCTACTCCATCCATCCGTTTCTAAATATAAGTCTTTTTAGATGTTTCATTAAAAGACTACATACAAATGTATATAGACATATTTTAGAGTGTAGATTCACTCATTTTGTTTCATATGTAGTCTTCTAGTAAAATATCTAAAAAGACTTATATTTAGGAACGGAGCATGTAGATAGCAGATACGTTACGTGCTTAGGTAGCTCACAGTCCATCCCGAGAATCCCGTCTACTACTCCCGGGGCAATTGTCAATTCCGTTTTTTTTTCATCATGAGTTCGCATATCTGGTTCTTTGCTACGATCCCTAACTCAGGTGCCATGTAAAAAATGGGTCATCAAACTACATTTACCATGTAAAAGATGTAGTTAAAACCATCAGGAAAATAACAACAACAAAAAGAATGGAGTTGGCACTCAAGGTCACGCATCAAAAAATGACACGTACAACACATAATATTAGCAATCACAAATTCAAACATAATTTGCCATGTGAGATCATGGAAAGTTGCCATGTAGAATGAACTAAAATTGCAATGAGACAGTAAAAACAATGACCACGTGAGATCGAAAGTAAGAACAGGGGAGAAAATAGCAACAAAAGGCTGGAGTTGCCATGCAAAGTTAACTACAAATGTCATGTACAACAAGTAAGATTTGCCATCGAAAGTGAAACATATTTTAATGTGAAGATCGAAAAATAAAATAAAAAGTGAAACATATAGTTTACCTTGCACTGTACTCTCTCCAAACTTCACAGCGATCATAATACTTAAACTGTAGGCTCTCCAAACTTCACAGCGTAGGCCATCGAGGATGGGCTACGCCATCGTCGGGGCCATGCCCGCACGGAAAGCAAAAGCAACCGCCTCGGGATCAACTGTTGACTCATTCTGACTGCGATCTATACCAAGGCTGCAACTTGGTGGGGTGAAATCCATGGGGTGCCTTTCTTGGCGGTGTGGACTGTTGTAAATTTGAAACTGGGTGAAAAAGGTACAAGTCGCACCTTTCACGTACTCCTACAAATTAAACTGAAGGATCGATCTCAGTTTATTTACCACGTGATATGCCAATAAACTGTTATGAAGTCGCCATTGGTGCTCAACAATATCTCTTTGGGTTGTTTGTGACCTTGTCGGCTGTCGATTGTTTGGGTTATATTCGGTAACAAACCGTTCATAACTATAGCACATTGCTCATATATATATATCCTTCCATTATATATTCATCAACTAATTTCTTGTAGCTTTTTATGACAATCAACGTACATTTCTTATAGTACTCTCTCCGTCTCGATGTATAAGTCATCATACGAAACCAAACAATTAATTTCAAAATACTTAAGCGTCATGCATTAACTTTCCTTTTTTTTTTACATGAACAAATGAATCAACCAATAAGAGACGTGTGGTGTGTATGTTTTTAATGACTTGAGACTAATTAGCATGACATGAGTGATCAATTTATTGCATGCAATGATATTAATTAGCAATTAACATTATTTTTTTTGTTTTTCCTCTTCGTCATGGTTGTAGTGCACAACCTAAAGTGACTTATACATCGAGAGAATACCATCATTATGGCCGGGCCTGCTCAACTACTCCTATAATGATGGTGGGGTATGCTCTTAATGAAAAACTAATAGACCATCATAAAAAAAGAGGAAAACTAGTAGGTGAAAATGTACAAGCCGCACCTTTCACGTACTCCCTCCGTCTTAAATATTTTATCTTAGGTTTATTTAAAAATAGATGTATCAGAGCAACTCTAGCAGACCCCGCATCCGCCCCGACCCGCAAAATAACCGCCAAAATGCGGGTACGGGCCGGAAAGCCTGTCCGACCAGACATCGCATCCCGCCCCGGTCCGTAAATTTTTTTGGGGGGCACGGCAAATTCCCGACCCCAATCCGGGAAAACGCGGGTTTCCCCCTCGCGGCTGCGGTGCCGTGCATCATAGAGAAGCAGTTGCCTGGAGGGACATTTCAGTCCGCGCTCTTTTCCCTCTCCTTCCGCCGTCGCCCGCCCTTGCTTCCGCCCGCCCCGCCGTCGGCGATTCCGGCCATATCTGCAGGCGAGCTCGCTGCACCGCCCCTCCGGATCCGGAGAGAAGAGCCCCCCCCCCCCCGCCGCCGCCGGCGGGGATCGACCATCGTCGAGCGCACCCCCTCATCGCCGCCCGGGATCACCCGCCACCGGTTAGTCCCTTTTTTGTGATTTTTGCGAGCTGTGCGAGAAGATGGAGTTGACCCCGTGCGAGAAGTTCTTACTATCTGATTCGTCCGATTCGGACGACTCGGATGTTGAGACCATGCTTGCGAACTTTCGGCAGCAAACATTAGTTATGACACTTGCTGTGAAGGAGCATAAAGACGAGCACCGGAAGAGGAGGCGAGGATCGACTGTCGGGCATTTGTGCATTCCGCGAATATACTTTCTTACAGATCCGTTTGAGGGTCTGCATCTATGCCAGCCCGCAAAAGCTGTTTTGCGCGAACTGCAAACGCGTTTTGCGGGCCGACGGGACGCGAGGTCTGCTAGAATTGCTATAGTTATGAAACCCAAGGCCATGTTATCATAGGAAACCAAATAATTCCAAAATACTTGGGCGTCATGCATTAACTTTCATCTTATTTTTTTTTAGTTTTTTGACATGAATAAAGGAATCAACCAATAAAAAACGTGGGGCGTGTATATTTTTGATGACTTGAGACTAATTAACACGACATGAGTGATTAATTTATTACATGCAATGATATTAATTAGCAATTAACATTAATTTTCTTGTTTTTCCTCTTTGTCATGGTTGTAGTGCACAACCTAAAGTAACTTATACACCAAGAGAATACCATTATTATGGCTGGGCCTGCTCAACTACTCCTATAATGATGGTGGGGTATGTTGTTAATGGAAAACTAATAGACCATCGTAAAAAAAAGGAAAACTAGTACTACCTTCATCATAATTTATAAGGCACACACGTGTACCTAGGTCGTCAATTTGACTTATATAAAATATATTGTTTAACATAAAAATTATATCATTAAAAAAATAACATCTAAAGTTTCTAATAATATATTTTTTTAATATATGCCTCTCATTAAGTTGGTCAAATTAACGACCTAGATACATGTGCCGTACTTATAAACTGAAACGAAGGGAGTAGGTGAAAATGTACAAGCCACACCTTTCACGTACTCCTTTCGTCTTAAATATTTTATCTTAAGTTTATTTAAAAATGGATGTATCAGAGCAACTCTAGCAGGCCCCGCATCCGCCCCGACCCGCAAAATAACCGCCAAAATACGGGTACGGGCCTGAATGCCTGTCCGACCAGACACCGCATCCCGCCCCGGTCAGTAATTTTTTTTGAGAAGCGCGGCAAATTCTCGACCCCAATCCGGGAAAACGCGGGTTTCTCCCTCGCGGATGCGGTGCCCTGCATCACAGAGAAGCAGTTGGCGGGAGGGACATTTCAGTCCACGCTCTTTTCCCCTCCTTCCGCCGCCCGCCCGCCCGCCGTCGGTGATTCCG
Organism: Hordeum vulgare subsp. vulgare; assembly: GCF_904849725.1. NCBI lineage: Eukaryota > Viridiplantae > Streptophyta > Magnoliopsida > Poales > Poaceae > Hordeum > Hordeum vulgare. Next base: position 616,303,074 of record NC_058524.1, read on the forward strand.
GCCATATCTGCAGGTGAGCTCGCTGCACCGCCCCTCCGAATCCGGCGAGAAGAGCCCCCCCTCCCCCCCCCGCCGCCGGGGATCGACCACCATCGAGCGCACCCCCTCGTCGCCGCCCGGGATCACCCGCCACCGGTTAGTCCATTTTTTGTGATTTTTGTGAGCTGTGCAAGAAGATGGAGTTGACCCCGTGCGAGAAGTTCTTACTATCTGATTCATCCGATTCGGACGACTCGGATGTTGAGACCATGCTTGCGAACTTTCGGCAGCAAACATTAGTTATGACGCTTGCCGTGAAGGAGCATGAAGACGAGCACCGGAAGAGGAGGCGTGCATCGACTGTCGGGCATTTGTGCATTCCACGAATATACTTTTTTATGGATCCGTTTGGGGGTCTGGATCTGTGTCAGCCCGCAAAAGCTGTTTTTGCGCGAACTGCAAACGCGTTTTGCGGACCGGCGGGATGCGGGGTCTGCTAGAGTTGCTATGAGAATACTAAAACATGACTAGATACATTCATATCTAAACAAATCTAATACAAGAATTTTATGACGAAAAGAATACTATTTAAGAGACCTTTTACAATACAGCAGGTGAATATGGGCCATTTATTTTTGTGGGTGGACGGACCAGATGAGGCAATACTACAGCACATTTTTGGTAGTAGTATGTTTTTTGGGTCAGGTGCATTTTTGGTATATCCCTGTTCATCAAAACCGTAAGGCTGGGGAGAGCTGGAATTTCGCGATCGAGAGCGACTACCGGCCGGGGGTGGCGCTAGAAGGAGATGACGAAGTCGAGCCATCGTTTCTGTCCCCTGACACCGCCATACACGCTGCCTATCTGTACGCCTGCCGCCTGGGTCTTGCATCCTGCCGTCGACCGGCCGGACGAGCTCCCTCATACTGCGCCATAGCCCGGCCCGTCGTCCAGTCCTAGCCAGCAGTCGTCCCCGGCGGATGGACCGGCGGCCGTTAGGTGTTCCTGTTCCCCTCGAACCTGCGTGATGTGGAGCGTGTCACTGGGGATACCAAAGGCGATCGAGCCGTACGTCGCTCCGGCCACATGCCCCGTGGCCGACGTGGTGTTCCTCTGTGTCTTGTTGCCGGATGCGCCATGAATGTGGAGGTCGTCAATGAGGAGCCGGCCATCCAGCTGGCCTACAACGTCAAGAAGAGTAGCAGCAGGAGCAGGTGAGCAGGACCAGTCTGCCCTTCACCTACTGCGACGGCATCTACCTCGCCTGGATGTACGGGGTATTTCACCATGTCCGGGACTGAGTCAGATGAAGCTCATCACCCAAGGCCATGTCATCCACATAGCGCCCTATACAAAATAGGTCGCCCCTGAAAATATGCTATTAGCATGTTAGAGCACGCTAGCGAGATATTGTACATTGATTAATTTAGCGAGTCAATTTTATAGGAGTATACGCTATTAGCGGCGGTATAGCGTGCTATTTTTTTTTCTCGAGTGGAACAGATTCTACTAGCTAGAACCAAGAGTATAAGACTGGTTTCATCTGGACAGACTTGGACTGGGCTGACGCTGCAGTCTTTTAGTCTCCAAATTGCAATGTACTTCCTTCGTACCTAAATGCTATGTCTTTTTTAGAGGTTTTACTAGGAGACTATATACAGATGTATATATATAGACATATTTTAGAGTATAGAAGGTCATTTGCTCTGTATATAGTCTTCCAATAAAATCTTTAAAAATATTTATATTTAAAAACGGAGGAAGTACACATTTTTCATGTGAAACCATTATTATGGGCAGGCCTACTCAACTACTCCAACGGTGGTGTGGATTGCTGTTAATGGAGATCTGAATTGTCAGTCGACTGACCCAGTCTTTATTGACGTACATAAAAGGGTGTTGGGACCTTTCCGAATTATGTTTCTTGCCAAGCTTTTTTGAGGACCCAGTCTCCTCCGGTACTTGAAAAACAAACCCGGAGCACCAAACAGATCTAACCGTCTCCGTGGTGAAGTGAAGGGCAACTTTGTCATTCCCGACTGAGGTTAATGCGCAAGTGGCCGCCCCCTATAAACAGACCTGAAGGGCTGCATGCTTGCCTCCATGGATGCTAGCTAGGAACGTTTTGTCAAGTCACGATCGAGCTATAGCCACTACTCCCACCGTACGCTGGTCACCTGGAGATGTGGAGGCTGAAGGTGTCGGAGGGCGGCAGCCCGTGGCTGCGTTCCCCGAGTAGCTTCCTCGGTAGAGCGGTGTGGGAGTTTGATCCTGAGCTCGGTACGCCGGAGGAACGCGCAGAGGTTGAGAGGTTGCGCCGAGACTACACGCGGTGCCGTTTCGAGAAGAGGGAGTCACAGGATCTTCTTATGCGCATGCAGGTACGCGCTTGTGACTCCCATAGTAGTACTAACCAACCGCGCTAAGCAGGAAAGCTCTTCTGTTACTAGTCATAAATATCAGTTTGTGTTAATTTGGATGTCAAAAATGTCTTCCATATCGTATGTCATGAATGAATTACACAAAAAAAGTTCGATCAGAAATTAATTATGCTACTAACCATTTTCTCCCTTAGGCTTGTCATAGTGGGAGTAACTAAGGTAGTATCATGTACTTGATACTAGCAAATATGCTGATGTGACAGACAATTATAGAAGAGAGAGAGCGTTAGAGTAACATAGGTAGATACCGTAATATGCTAAATGATATGCTACTATGTTTCATGCATGTCAATAAATAAGGTCATCTATGATACTACTTTATGATACTATGCATTATAAAGGTAGTATAATACAATAGTATCATATGCATGATACTCCGCACTATGACCAACCTTAAATAGGGTTTCTCTATTTTTATTTTAAAAGGGGTGGTCCCGGGCCTCCTGCATTATCATGGCACACGCATCCTTCTTTAGTAAAAGAAAAAAACTTGAAAAGTACACAGTATATTCTGGATATGCATTATTCGGAATGATTTGCCACTATGATATGATTTTGGGGGTAATTAACTTATAGTTATTGCTCTAAAGAAGAGTCAAATTAAATATTATTGCATATGCCGGCCTTACAAATCAGTGGTGGAGTATAAATTGTCTCCAAATATATTTTGTACACGACATTAATATTATATATGCTTCCATGTTGTCATGGTTTTGCTTTATTTCACGTCTACTATAATCTTTACATATTTCGTATACTGCAGTATGCAAAATTAAACCCCCTTCCGGCAATTGTCCCAAAAGTGCATCTCGACGATAATGCAGAAGTCACAGAAGAAATAATATCAGCATCCCTGAGGCAGGCCCTAAATCAGTATTGCACGCTACAAGCGCATGATGGTCATTGGCCTGGTGACAATAGTGGAATTATGTTCCTTATGCCTATGTTTGTAAGTATTCCATTCAAAAGATGCAACCGTGTATATGGCTACTCATTATTTCGCGAATACACAAAAGGTAAACTATACGTGATAGTGTTGCGAGAAACCACATACTTGTAGGTTTTGTAGCTTTTGCCACATAACTATAAGCAGTCTTATATCCCGTCTTATAACTAGCTTGTACAATAGTTGGCTATAAAAGAATACTACTTTTATCATATATGACCCACCTTTCATTCTCACAAAGCACCTAGGAGCACGTGCTAGAACTGACTCTTCACGAAGAGTCCGCTTCCCTTCTCTCTCCTCTTCTCTCTCATCTAACTCAGAAAAAATATAGTATTTTAATCCTTACAGCCTGCTGACTGTACCTTATTGTACTTGCTCTAATATGGAAATGAATGAACTTTCACCGGGATGTGCATGTCCCTTGTGTTGTCTCTTATCCAGGCATGCAGCAGCATGATCCAAACCATAGTAATACTGATTTCAAATATTTAATCTGCCAAAGTTAATCCATGGAAGCGGCATGGCTTCTCTCCACCCGCACATTTTTTTTAGCTACTTCAAGATCACGATCAGTAACCAACGGTTTTAGGTGCGTCCTTGGATAGGTGAGTGTGGTGATCGAGAATTATGGAGGGGAAGCATAAAAGGCAACCTACAGATATACGAGTATTTTTCACCACTAATTCAGCTACCCTCGTGAGATTGGAATTGATAAGAGATCTGATGGTGCTGACTGTCACTTCAGAATTAGTGAATGGGCTTGGGTGCCCTAGTTGTTTTCAGTCGTGGTGTACAAGAGTGACTAGATCTGGTTGATATGGCCGGGTTACCAAGTTTTCACCCCTTCGCGGACAACATCAACTATATGTTACACAAAAGAACATTGATACTGCTATGCTATTTTGTATAGTAGCAATGTTTTCTAACATGCATCGTATGAAAAATAGAAATAACTCATGAAATCAATCCAACAGTGAAATACATTTCAGAAGGCCGATTGAATGATCTAAAATGACCTACTAGTCATTTTGCTTTATTCTAGGTGTAGTACATGGATAGGAATCCAGCAAAAACCCTACACATTCTATATACGAATATTTGAGTGATACTAAATCCCCGAAACATCCAGTCGCTTGTTTTCCACCTTGCCCAAAACGTGCAATGTGTCCATTTTGTAAGTAGATAGTGGATTTATCATCGATTATGAATGAGCACACATGGGTCCTTAGACAATTACATTAGGTGACTCGGCCAACATGTCATATATTATTTTGGTTCTCTGGAATAACGACTCCAGAAGTATGTTTGATCTACATGCTTTATAAAAAAATATGTTGGTTCTACATTATGGGTGATTTTTTATCTTGCAATTGCAGATATTCTCTTTATATGTTACCGAAAATCTTCACAGCGTCATATCATCAGACCATCAACGTGAGATATGCCGTCACATTTACAACCATCAGGCATGTATATTGAAGCATATAGTTTCATTAACTAATCAAAGTGTGAAAATTCACATGCCCTTAAAATCCATGCAGAATGAGGATGGTGGTTGGGGGACACATGTTATTGGGCCAAGCAACATGCTTTGCTCATGCTTAAATTATGCAGCCTTAAGGCTTCTCGGTGAGATGCTGGATTGTGATAATGGTGCATTGGCAAAAGGGCGAGCCTGGATTCTGTCACATGGAAGTGCTACTGCTGTACCACAATGGGGAAAGATATTCCTCTCGGTATGGATCATAATAAACAAAGATATTTTTTATACTTCATAACGTGCATGAATATAAAGTATGAGGTACTTTGATGGTTTCCTTATGTTAAGCCATTACCCTTTCTTGTTGACATGATCACACGCCACTTTCTCATCTAGCTTTATATATGTAAGTTGAGAAGACTGAAATTATGAAAGTAAACTTTGAATAAACATTATTAATCATGAGAAAGAGAGACAGAGAGAGAGAGAGAGAGAGAGAGAGGGAGGGAGGGAGGGAGGGAGGGAGGGGGAGAGAGATGGAGAGAGAGAGAGAGAGAGAGAGGGAGAGAGAGAGAGAGAGATCACTAGTGGAGAAACGGGCATTAGTCCCGGTTGGTAAGGGCCTTTAGTCCTGGATCACTAGTGGAGGGGTCTAGGGGTTTATTATTTATTTTTATTTTTTGTTTTATGTTTTCCATTTAATTCTTTTTTATTTAAAACATATTTTACGCTACTATATAATGTACATGTTATTCATCATCCAAGGTGTAGAATGAGTTATTCTTCACCTGAGGTAATCTTAATTACGATTGTTTCATAAATAAATTTTTGTTTTGTATACAAATAGCTACATGCATGTTGATTCATTATGTGAAATTTGACATAAAAAATAAAAATATATGTCAGAAGACCAGAAAAGTGCATTTTATGTGTATTTTACACTATATTTTTACGTTCGTAACTTTACATAGCATAAAATATTTTTTACGGCGATTTACTATTTTCTTACGTTTTCTTTTCACGTAAGAAGTAAGAAAAAAATTACGGGACGTAAAAAATATGGTGCGTTCATGTTAAATAGAGGGAGTGAAGATAAATATATATATATATATATATATATATATATATAGACACACGCACACACAATTTGGTATATACAATATCTCCTACAACTTGCAGCTCATTACATGCAAGCATTAGGTGAGTGGTATTCTCACTCGGGAGATATGAATTGCTTAAGAAAAAATCACACCATTTCCTCTTGAAGTGTTCGTATGCAGTCCTTTTCTAGGAGCCTATTCCGCATCTCCGCCATCTTTAAAGAAGAAGACCAATTTGAATATATTAGTTGTGTGTAGATATAGTAGACCATGATTGTGAATAGTGTTTACGTACTAAAAGATGAACCGTGTCCAAACCCTGCCCGACAAAGAAAAAGAATAAATGAGTCTTTGATTAATTGATATTAGGAAATAAACTAAAGAGGCCGACATAGTACGATAACGATTGAAATTACCTGTCGAGCACCAACTTCAGGTTCATGTACTCTTTAGGGTCTTTAGTTAGTGAGTCCAGTACTTTAACTTTTCACTCGTCAACACTAATGATTAGCAGGATCTAATGGTACCTGCGTTGTATAAGCGGGCATGCATAACTTGTACGTACTACGTACACTTAACATCGAGTAAGAAAAATAGAATTTATACTAAAAGATGATAACACTCACCTGAAGTTGTAACGAAATAGTATTTCTGGTTGGGTATTTAGTACCTTCAAAAACGTATACAAGTTCTTCACTGTTTTATATTTGTACTCTATTACCATCTTTTCATAAATGTATCACAAACCGGGACCATAGGTACAAAATGAACCGGGACTAAAGATGTCCAGGTCTCCGACCGCTCCTAGCCATTGGAACCGGGACTAATGGTCACATTAGTCCCGAGCCGAAATCAAACCGGGACTAATTATCCAAAAGTAAGGTCTGGTTTTACTAGTGGAGAGAGAGAGAGAGAGAGAGAGAGAGAGAAGAACCAGTCCTTATATAAACTAAGCTGACCTATATAAGTTTCTTTTCTATGTAATATCAGATAATTGGTGCCTACGATTGGGTAGGAAACAATCCAATTTTTCCAGAATTATGGATGGTTCCATATTTTCTTCCAATTCATCCAGGTATGTGTCTCATAAGAATACACCATAAGAATGATCATTCAACCATCTAATAATTTTTTTAACCACTGTACGGACATTCCAATTCGAATAAGGTGTCAGTTCCACATTTTCTTCAAGTCTATCAACGTACATGTTCGATATTATACATTGCACTCCATTTATAAATATATTTAAAAAACATATCAGTAATATCCGTGATTCTAGACCACTAGTTACATTTATTAATTATAAAAACATAGTCATGGAAATATGTGCCAAGCAACAATAGTTGGGTAACTGTTTCCAATAAATTATTCATTAAAAGATAAGGATCTAGAAACGAATATGAACTAATTACATGTCTAATAATCTACAAGATAGAATAAGAGTTAATTAAGGTCCTGACTAAGTTTTCTTCACTGAAATCCTTCTACCAATCATTTTTCAGATTAGCTAATCCAAGAGTTGTTTGGTTTTTTGATCAACCAATAATGATCTTCACTTGACATTCTTGTATGATAATGTATATAGGCCGTTTTTGGTGCTTTTGTCGAATGGTGTATATGTCAATGGCATATCTTTATGGGAAGAAATTTGTTGGGCCTATTACTCCAACTATATTGGCATTACGAGAGGAGCTCTACAACATACCGTATCGCAATATTGATTGGAATAAGGCGCGTCAATCTTGTGCCAAGGTTCATTATTATCTTAATTTTTATGTCTCCATCCATTTAATATATGATCCTATATATATACATGGTTTCAAATTATTAAAGCTTATACTAATAGAAATCTACAACTTGCATTACTAATTCTTCGTTAGTGTTTTTCACTTGTTTGAACAAATAACATTTATAATTCTATGAAATGCTCACGTTTACAATTATTTTTAGCTTTTACAAGATGGCATGAAAAATGATGTACGTTCCATAATTCTTTCCAGACCATTAACCTTACAAGAGTGTAACATGTTTTGGACATGATAGTTTGCCAGGCCTATGGGTTGGTATAGACATTTTCTTAAATGTACTAGAAATATGTGGATCAATAGTTGCGATAATAAAATTATGGGTAGTTTATAGAAGGATCGTGATCCTCAAAGTTTATGAAATAGTTATGTATTTACGACGTAAAATAAGGAACTTTATGTGATTAATTAATCTACCATGCATAGTATTATCTTATAGAAGAAATATTCCGATTTTCTAATGCTTATATCCTTCTTATTTGGCCGTAGGAAGACTGTCGGTGTCCTCACTCAAAGGTTCAAAGAACTATATTTTATTGTTTTCACAAGTTTGTGGAGCCCGTGATAAGTAGTTGGCCAACCAACAAGCTAAGAGAAAGAGCTTTGAGTAAGCTCATGGAACATATTCATTACAATGATGAAACAACTGAATACATCACCATTTGTCCCGTTGACAAGGTAAATATTTACAATTATAATGTTATAATATCCTTAAATTCTTTAACATATGACTTCATGCCCTTTTGGATATTAGGCATTGAGCATGATTTGTTGTTGGGTAGAAAATCCAAATTCATATGCTTTAAAGCAACATCTTCCAAGAGTATATGATTACATGTGGCTAGCAGAAGATGGAATGAAGGCAAAGGTACATCTTTAGCATGTCTTGTATGGAATTATTTAATGCGGATATGTACCAAAAATGTTTCCGGTAACAATTATATACATGAATGTGTTGGTTTTTTAATGTTCAAGTAATAGACATGATTCACACATGTGCTATTCAAAGTTAGGGGAACTATAACATACACAAACTCTTTAATTTACTCCCTAATTTTCTCTTTTGTATGCATATAACTCCATACCTGCATGCCAAGGAACGGAAATGTTAGGTTGGATGCAGTGCTTGCATTGGTCCCTTGTTTTGGGAAAACGTTCTCCAATTGGAACTTGCTCGAGACAGAGAAAATAGCTAAGGCGCATAGTTAATAATAATAATCCTAAAAAGAATAGATGCGGACTAAAGAGAAACAATGGAGTAATAGGTAAGTGATATCTGGACTTAGTTAAGAATTTAACGGTTTTTGTGGACCGTGCACATGTGCAATCTAGAATAAGATAATTTAGCCCCTAGGCTATTTTTATCTGAAAAGTCCTATTGTCATGTACTAACTATCAATGGTACTTACAAACACACCCTTAAAAGAATACATTGATAATCCTGGGTGTGCCGAAGTCTTGTTCCTCCTGCATGGATTTACAGTGCGCCCTGAGCATAACTCGATTCTTCCCCCTGGCCTTTGCCTCGAGGGAGCAAAAAAGTTGAAATCCAGGAGCTTATGGAAGCATCACCCGACAAGTCATTGATGCAGACGAAGAGATGACAGCAGCCGCGATGTGTAAACCAAATCACCGCCCTAGAGAAAAACGCTGGTAAGGGCCTATAGGAACTCGTATTTACGAGCATGTAGAAAATCCAATTTGCATGCTATGGTTTCTTGAAAAGGGAGATACAAATGGAAACTTTGTTACACACCAAAATTATGTGGCATTCTAGAAAGTGAAATTATGCTAGAAAACCTCAGTTTTTTTGCCATTCAATGTATTACTAGAACTATAAATCTGAAAACACAACCATTCTATACTCCTCTACATCTTAGGTGTCCCTAGATTGTATCCTCCCTTGTTGGCCCACATAATTAATGTAAGCTGATCTAGTCCACCGCGCCCTTGTGCTGGTACGTTCATAACAATCTTTCTAGAATAATTTTCTTCTTCCTATGCCATGATGCTTCGAATCATGTCATTCAGAATTGTTACAACTAATCGATGCTACTATTTGTTCCTCTATGCTCCCTCTTCCTTGGTTCTTTGGTTATGTCATGTTGGAGATCTTCCATGCTCTTGGGATGAATTCCTGATAGCCTCGATCACATGTTCATATCTCATGGACTTCCTCATATAACCCTTCCTATTATGAGATCTTTCCCCACCGCCACCAACACACTTCATGCACTTTGATGATGCTCGCTTATTGAAGTACGTGTATGCAAGATTTTCTACAAATGATTGTCTAGGTTGTCTTATATATCTATTACACAATCCACCTTCAATACCTCCTATAGCTTGCCAAACAAGTTAAGTCTAAGGGTTAACAAGAGATGAACCCCAATGACTTCCACGGATCACATACATGAATGCGAACGAAGCTCAATAGCACCTTTTTGGATCGATCGACAAACCATTGTTGACCATGGTGCTAAATTTGGATGGAAGCATTGTGATCAGAGTTCAAGAGAACTTGTTGTGACATATATAGTCCTGAGTCTTGAATCTTGATGGTCGTCGAAATCTTGGTACCATAATGAATCCAAAACTCAAATTATTTTTATATAACATCAGTATACTTGAGAGCCAAAATTATATAGAATTGCATTTGTAGCTTAAGAAAATATTACTGAAAGGGTGCATAAGAAATTAAGAAATTGCAAAAATTCTTTTTGCCCATCATGTTACTCAAAACTAGGAGTACCCATCTTTTAAATATATGGGCATATAAATACAAAACAACACAAACTCCAAGCTATGTGTAGTCTAAATGTGAGAGTTGTTCTGCTAAATGGATTACCGCTGGTGTTGTATTTTGTAATAATAAGGTCATACTATTTCAGGTCAACTTTAAATAAGGTTTCAGGGTTGTCTTAGGTAGTGAATTCAATCTGCTCATGCCATCTTAGTTTAGTTAAGAAAATAAAGCTTGATGAAGCATGTGAGGAGCAAAAAACAAACTCTTACTCAATGACAATGTATTCTTTCTACAACATGCATACTGGATATGTTATATCTATTCTCTAGAGACACATATCATTTCATTTATTCCTAGTTCTCATTGATAATAGTATGCACAAGTATACAATTGTTCCTATATTTCATTAGTGCAGAAAAATGTAACTAGAATATACTTTTGTCCAAACCATATTTATTCATATTATATTTTATTATTTGTTTAAAATGTACACAAAGGTTTATAATAAAATATATAGTGATGTTACATGTATTATAAGTTTTATTTAAGTATTAAGTCATAAGCTAAGATTTGTATAGTGGAGAAAAAAATAGTTGTGCTCTCAAATAAACAAAAATTACAAGTTGTTTCGTAGGCCTATCATCGACGCTCCATATTTATGACGTCGCAAGTGCTTAATGATGGATTTGTTTGGGTCATGGCCATTCTCGCCCAACATTGATTAGGCCATAGCCACTTTTAGTGTTTAGTTATTTGAGGATATAAGTTCAAACGAACGGTTAGATGTATTCAAATGTTGCATGGTCAATGACACATAAATGAATGATCTTGATTTTCAGGGAAGATGAATGTATATTTGTTTTACCTCTAATTTGCTATACTTGTGACTGCTTGCATTATCAATATTATTTCTCGTATCAATAATTGAAAATTTATGTTTAATGTATATCCAAGTTAATTTGTTTCAATTTTTTTTATAAAAAGTCGAAAATACTTGAAATAATTGGGTCAATAATAATGCTATTTTATGGATTGCAGATAGCAGATGGTTGCCAGAGCTGGGAGATATCATTTATAATTCAAGCATTTGTCTCAACAGATCTTATAGGAGAGTTCAGTAAAACTATAGAAAAAGCACATGACTTTCTAAAAAATTCACAGGTTTATAATTTTCCTTGTTTTATTAAGAAATGAAATTATAGAACAAATCTAAAAATCATTTATCTTATCCCAAAGGTTATTTCAAATTGTCCAAGTTATCAAAAAAATTACCGTCATCGATCAAAAGGTTCATGGACTCTTTCAACAATAGACATTGGTTGGGGTGTGTCTGATTGTACTGCTGAGGCTATTAAGGTTAGTAATGCTTCCTCTACACTTTCGACATGAGAATATATTTATTTTGAGTGATTAAAAGTAAAAAATTTAACATAAATGGTACTAAAGCAGTCATATATGTATGGACCTAAAATAAATAATTTTTAGGCATTATTGTTGTTATCAAAGATGTCACCCAACCTTGTCGGTCATCCAATACAAGAACAAAGGTTGTATGATGGCGTTGACTGCATCCTTTCTTTGATGGTATGTCCCAAGAACTAAATCAAGTAACATGTGCGTACTTTTCTCTACATCATTGTGTATTCTTAAAATTAGGTAGAAAGATGTTAATTTCGAAGTATTGTCAATATATAGCTCATAATTTGTTAGAAAACAAATTTCCTTTCTTGACTTGTGACGTAAATCAAATAAGTCCATCTCTCTCACTTTCAAAATAGACCCAATTAAATCATTAACGCTAACACATACACTGCTAGAATCTCCCCTTACCGCAAACGTGATGTACTATCAAAACAGAAGGGTTAACTGTTGGGCATGTTATACCCTATGCTACATTGACTTGCATAGTACACCATATATGGTTCAAATAGTTCACTAAATTTTCCATCTCTCCTCAGCATGAGTTACACTCTTTGCAATAATTGACGGTGATCGCCGGTAGAAGGACATTCTGACGATTATATTTTTTCAAAACATATACTGGACGTGCGAGGATACTTTATCAAATTCAACGAGGCACATCAAAGTCATGTTGTAGATGACACCATGAAGGATAACCGTTGTGGCCCAACGAGGTCTAAGGAATTATTGAGCTCAGACCACATCACAAATACCAATGCGTTTCCTGTTTCGACAGAAGGATACATGGATCTGAGACACACCACATGCACAAACTACCCAAAGCCATGAACACACAACACCATGAGAACCTCAAACAAATTTCCTAGTGAGGAGTTCACTAATAGTGAAGGTGGTAAGAATACCATACGTACATATGCAGAACATGTAGACACCAAGCACAATCACACCATGGAAGGTTGTCCACATTGTTGAATGACATCATGTAGCCAAGACTGCACGATGACATTGTTGTATTATTGGGAAATAAAAACTAGTGCAAACTATGACTATGTGACAATGATGTGAAACAACCATGTAGAAAGGTGACACATTACTGAAGACACCCATGGAGACTGAGGCTAGTCCTTCTGAGACACCTTGAACATAACCCATATATGTTGGGCCTAGGGTCAAATTATACTCTAAAAAGGAATTTTTATCTACACCATACAAATGATATAACTAGTCTTTTATCATAATGACTTTTTACTTCAATGTGTGATAAACTATTGTGAAAAGTATTTGGTCATGCCCATACAAAGAAATTTTCTATTTGCTCCAGCCATATAACACCAACTCCAGTGGTTGATGGTAGCTTTTAAATTGCCTTTTTCATATGTTGAAGAATAAAGATGGTTCGTTCATATAACACCAACTCCAGTGGTTGATGGTAGCTTTTAAATTGCCTTTTTCATATGTTGAAGAATAAAGATGGTTCGTTTTCTACATATGAACGTAGAAGAACAAACTCCTGGTTAGAGGTATGTAACAATATTGTACTTTTATGATCTGATATATTATTTGTCATATATGTTTTTTTAGAACATTCCATGTGTGGAAGCGGGAATAAGCCAGTTTTGATAAAATGATACATGAAGTACTGTACACTAACCGCGGGGCACAAGCAATGTTATTTTACTATGGAATTGATTTGTGGTAGTCATAAATATTCACCATAACATGGATTAAAATTAGCATCTATGAATTTTTAGGTGCAAAAACATGATATACTTCATGCGTCCATAAATTAACCATAGTTTTCAATGATTTTCCATTACAACTGAATGAAAATTCAGAACGTAAAATAATTACAATATATCTTAACTACTAGTTAACAAAACTGATCAATCATCGTCTATTTTATGAGATAATCGAAGTAGATAGAAAATTACAAACAGTTCTAGTTGTAAGGTCCACCTTTACATTAATTTTAAAGTTCTGCTTAGCTTTCCTTTGAACCTAAAAGGCTTGTTATGTTTGTTACAATAGTGAACTTATGCAAGAATAGAAGTAGGATACTGTTCAGTTAAATAGAGCTAAGTAAGTGTTGTAAATACCATAGGAATGTAAATTTTGATTCTTCAGTTGTGGGCACTACCGCCGAATTATTTCACTAATAAATACTAGTAGAGGATGGGATTTTCTATCATTCTCTACAACCTAACACACTAATACTGCATATTCACTAATGTATCTTTTATTCAATGACGTAGGATCTTAATCCATCTGACAGTTTTCAGAATATTGTTATCGATCATCCGTAAGAAATCCAAATGCCATTTCACTTGAAAATTATCATTGCTTGTTTTCTATTCACTTAATAACTAATTGGTTGGAAAATGTTATTGATAGATCTATGGAATGCACATCATCCGTGCTTGAGGGTCTGATATTGTTCAAAGAGCAATATCCACATTATCGATGCAAAGAGATAGAAAAATGTATAAAAAATGCTGCTACATACATTGAGAACAAACAAAGAAAGAATGGTTCTTGGTAAGTATATGAATCATTTATCATAATCATACTACTCCCTATTACTTATTTCATGGATATACCATAACTTATTTATGATCCAGGTATGGCACTTGGGGTATTTGTTTCACTTACGGGGCCTTCTTTGCGGTGAAAGGTTTAGCTGCTTCGGGAAGGACTTATGATAATAGTGATTGTATGAGGAAATCATGTGAATTTTTATTGTCCAAACAACAGAGTACAGGTGGATGGGGCGAAAGCTATCTTTCCATTGAAACCGAGGTGAACCAATATTTATTTCGTTGCCTTCGATCTCCTCACGCCTTGTTATGAGATATATTGTGGGGAAAAGCAAATGAATTTGGATCTGGTATATATGAATGTAATATTTGAAATTTAGTTCAACTCATATATCTCGAAATGATGAATAAAACATCACACAAATAGTGCTATGAAAAAAGAGATAATTGTATGCCTCCGATCAAAGTAAGGAAAATGGTAGCATAACTGCTTGTCTTATAATCTCAATCTACCTAGCAAATAGGAAACCGGTTAAACGGTCTCTTCTATGGATATGATCCATCACATTTGTACATATTTTGAAGTCGAGATGTTTAAGTACATAAGAAATGGGATAATTAGGAAGGCCTCCGTAGAAAATAATAGAGATGTCAATATTGATGTCTTTTGTCTTTGTCACTAAAATGACGCACACCATCATTTTTTAAATTTATATTATATTGCAACCAATTTCATGCCATTACAACCAACTTCATAAATACTCGCCTTAAGTCTGCATGGCTTGTCCTTGGAAGATAACTAGTGGTGAATTGAGATATGGTGACATGTTTTCGTTAGTAGGCAACACGTGAAGGTCGCTAATGTAATGTACTTGGGAGGTGGTGTGTGAAAGTAAATTAGGTGACGGCTAGAGGCTCAACGATTTAGGATGATATTACGGTATGCTAGTGAAGGGCCATGGGGGAAAGGAGGGTAAGAACTTTAGAAGGGACGATCTCCGGAGCGTGAGGGTGTTGTATGTGGTGTGCCCCTCTTGAAGCCTTGTTCTGCCATTGGGACAACATATCATCGCATCAACTAGCTATTGAAATTCTTAGGCTATAACATCCATTTTCTATCACCAGCATGCTACATTATCCCAGCTTAATGAAGTATTCACATGGTTTGTTTGCCCATTATACCTGTCAAAAAAATGGAAACATAAATGCACCCCTTTAACATGTTACTTTATTTACTTGAGGGATTTGAAATCTATGTTTTAGTCATGTTGCTAATACTAAATATTTAATAGGAGTATGTGGACAGCGGTAGTTCTCATGCAGTGGCCACTGCATGGGCAATGCTTGCATTGATTTATGCTGGCCAGGTTCGTTTTTCCTTGTAGTTCCTTAATGCATAATTAATGAAACAATATTCAATTGCATCTGCATGAATGTTATGCCATCAGGATATTTGTACAACGGTATTTCACCTTGGGTTTTCTAATAGGCTGAAATATATCCAGTGCCACTATATCGTGCGGCAAAACTATTGATGAATATGCAGCTAGACTCGGGAGAGTTTCCCCAACAGGTATGTTTTAGTTTAATTACCGTATATAGTACCCCTACCATGAATTTCATCGATCAGATATGGAACATACCATTATATAAGAAGAGCATTTAATTTATTACTTGTACTGAAGACTAATAATTAAGACAAAAAACTATTTCCCACAAGGAGTTGGGTTACCTATGGGCCCTAACATATAAAATGACTTATCACTATGATGCCTATAGAACAACTTAGCACTTTCAAATCCACTCATATATGATGATTGTCTTTCTTTCATTTTTATGACAGGAACACATGGGATGTGCTAACTCCGCCTTTTTCTTTAACTATCCCAACTACCGCAATATTTTCCCTATAATGGCTCTAGGAGAGTTTCGTCGTCGTCTTATTGAAAATCAAAGTCGATGAAGATAAACATAGCTATCTATTTTGTTGATGACTCTATGGTTTTGGAATGTTTCAAAGTATATTATTGTGTCCAATAAATCAATTGTTAAGAATGGTTATCGTCTACATTGATTGTTCGTGAATATGTAACTCATGTTGTTGATTATGTGGCTTCTATATTTGGGTGACTAGTTCCAACCTTACTTTTTTCCAATAAATAAACAACTATTGATAACGTTTATCAAGCATATGAATTGTTTGTGGAAGTTACTTCCCCTATTACGCTTTAGTACATAACTCATCTATGTTGTTGAATATAAGACATGGGAGGTGATGTTGAGCCGAAGGGTGCGTCGTTAGGTTTTGTTTTTGTGCATCAACAAACTGATTCGATTACTTAAGAACTCTCATGGTGGTGACCCTCATAGAATTGTTGATCGATAGAAGTCGGTAATTATGGTGGAGATGAATCCCTCTCTCTGGATCCACTAACAGACTCCAAACCAGGGATCCCAACAAAGAACGGGAGCTGGTGACAACTCCTTATCATATAGTGCGAGAAAACTTTCTCCCTGATAATTTCATTGGGAAGACGGGGTATATAGGCTTGCAATTAAGTTAGTCGGATTCTCGCGGAGCCCATAAGATCTCCAGGCACGCCCCTGTCTTGTGGCCCCCACGTTGCTCCCCTCCGATATTTCTTTGCTCAAGTATTTTTATTTATTTTGTAAAAAATACCCTTTAAATTTCAATTTCAAGAACTTTTGTTTCTGCACAAAGAAAATACAAAGGTAGTTTTTTTTTTCTGAAAATAGCATTTATCCGAGTTAGTTTCATTCAAAACCATGCTGATTAGAGTCCAAAACAAGAGCAAAAGTGTTTAGATAAGTTCATACAACAAAGACGTACCAACTCCCCCGAGCTTAACTCATTGCTTCTCCTCAAGCAATTCATTTGACAAATAGAAAGTAATAAAGAAAAACCTTTACAAACTACTTAGGTTTTGTTGTTGTATATAAGCTTAACTAGTAATCAGGTTTTTAGCTAAGCTTATGACATAATCTATATGATAACACTTAAAATCAATATTTACTCATGCCAATGAATAATCTATATAGTAACACTTAAAACCCCGGCTCAGAGCAACCGATTTACTTTGCTTTGCCAACGCAAAGATCAAGTCTTCTCGCAACACACAACAACTTGGTACAGAAAACAACCGCTTTATTGATCTCTTGTTGATACAAATAAAGGTTGGAATATTACATGATAACCAAGGCCAAGAGGCACAAACGATGCAACTGCACTTATATACATTATTTAGTATACAACTTAGGGGCCTCGATTATAAGGAAAGCAACTTTGCTGTGGCGGAACAATGAATTTCAGAAACTCCACTGCACAAGGACACTGCTGGAACACGGTCCTAGGTAGCGTCAAACCGATCGACATCAATGCCTTGCACCGGTTGTCTTGCATCTGGCATGGTAAGCTAGCTAAGTACCTTGAACGTACTCGCAAGCTCACATCAAACTATTCAAATATAACAAACAATAACAATGCATCTAACAGGTTAATGCATGAATGTGAACATGGTTCTATCATATATGCGGTGTACGTGGATATGATATCGATCCGTCAGACCAACTTACCATCTCGCGGTTATCTCGTAACCACCGTTAACAATCTACCATCATGATCCTCAATGATCACCTTGTGCCAACATAGAATAATTAAGTGTGCCCATTATTTATTATTGTTGACCCACAACGTGACCTACTATGAATTATGTCCATATCCCAGGATGCAGCTATCGATAGATTATACACTCTACAGTGGTTAGTATATTGTACCCACACCACCATGGAACTCATGGCCTCGTGCTCCCATTCAGTTGGACGAATGATATTCCCACAAATCCAATCTATTGCATGGCACTCTCTCGGCCATTCTGACAAACTCCCCTTTGGGCTATGTCATGGGTGATCCCGATGTCAACTCGTGACATCCTCCACCTTTGTGACCGCCACCGTCATGGCAAACAAACTCATCCCAAACTAGTACATCGGTACGATACAACTACGGGTACACAAGGTTATGACTTCCCACCAGGACAGGGTAGCGCAAGCGCATAACCTTTCCTAGTTAGAGGCACCAACGAGAGGCATGAAAATAGACCGCATTAGGGCCTCCCATTCAGGCACATGTGGTTGAACTGAGGAGCTCGATTCACACGTTATGATGAAAATGCCATCCTCTTAATCATAACCATATGAATGTAAGTGACTAATGCATCAATGTAACCATGGCATGGATAATGATTCCTACATGAGTGGCATACTAATGTGAGATGAAATGAGTGAAGCATATATAGTACAATAAAAATAAGTTATTTAATAATTATGAATAGAAAATGATCTTTTAATTCAAATAAACCATTGCCATTGCAATGCCATCCTTGGTAATGAGTGTTGTGGCTTGCCTTAGTTTAGAGGAGTAACAAAATACTCTTGTCCTCACCAAGGCAATTATTTTCTTCCGAAGTGATGGGTGAGGTGGGCGGAAGGTGTCTGAATGATCGTATCGAGAGACGGCGGGCGGTGGAGCTCGTCAAAGTTGGAGGAGACGGCGCCAATCCAATGAACCAACAATTTCGTCGTGCTAAGGAGATCACCAGGAACCCGCACGAGGGGAAAAGCAAAGACGAGGGGCACCGGAGCGAGTGGACGGTCGAGGGGGATGTGTGGACAACTCCGGCGAGGATGAGAGGATGGAGTCCGTCCTGGTCTTGCCCAGAGCTATGGTCGTCGATTTGTGGCCAGGTGAGGAGATGTGGATGTCTAGAACAACACGGGAGTGGCTCAATCTATGGGAGATGATGTGTCCGAGCTTGGGCTCCACTGGAGATGAACTAGAAAGGCAAAGAGAGAGAGAGAGAGAAGGTGCTTGGAAAATGCATGGACGCGACGAGGACGATGCCAAGCACACGGGCTTAGGTGCGGCGCACTAGGTGGACCAGGCGATGCGTGTGCGTGCATTGTTCCGCCTGGTAGCGCCTCGATCGCGTCTCGCATGTGGCCTGCTGGCATTGGGGAGGATCAAAGAGGTGCTAGTTGGACCCAAGGGAGGTTCCTGAGTGGTGCGTGCAAGCTGCTGTGGCGCAAGGAGGGAAAACGGGCGGTGATAGAGGGTCCCTACGTCCAGAGCACAGAGATTGCATGTCGAACACCTTGCATCCGCGTGGTCACCATGTGCACTGAAATGTGCGGGACTTTTGGCCATTCTAGAACGTGTGTAGGGTGCAGTCCGTTCAACGCGATAATGCAAGATGCCCGTAGCTCGACACCTAGCTCCATGGAGAAGACGGGAGCGTGTTGGAAGTTTTTGGATAGGAACTTGGGGAGCAAGCTGGGGAAAATTAACTGGGATTTAAGTGGTTAAATTTGGTGGTTAAGCATCTCCTAGGAAGGTAGTGATGTGGTAAAAATTTCAGCTCAAGCAGATGAAGGAAAAATATACTTGCTTCACAAAGTGTCATTTCTGACCAGAAGCAAAAACAGTTTCCTTAGCTAATTTTTTTTGAAATTACCATGGGATATTTTTGCATGTGGATGTGAGGCATGATTCAAAGGGTGTCTAAGAGTTTATTTGGAATTTTTCGAGTAAGATAAATGAAGGTTGCTTCATACCACAAAGAGAAAATGAATATTTATGTATTAAAGAGAATTATGCCATGGCATGATTTGGGAGAGAGATGACTTTTAGGAAGGTTTTTAAGATGCTAGAGTTCACTTGAAAGAAAATCAAAAATAAATACAAGTGTTGAGTCTAAAAGAGTTGATAGAAAATCCAATTGCAAAAATGAAAATGTTTAATAAATCCAAATAAAAGTAATTTGAAAAAACCAGGGTGTTATAAACCTCCCCCTTGGGATGAATCTCGTCCTCGAGATTTGGTTTCTCAGAAAAAAAATATGGGTATGATGTCCTTAAGTAATCCTCTCTTTCCCACATGGCTTCATCCTTTGTGTGACACTCCCACTATACTTTGTAAAACTTTATAACTTTTCGATGAATGACCCTATCCATTTGATCCAAGATCCTTAAGGGCCTCTCCTCATAGGTCAAATCTTTAGCGAGTTGTAGTCCTTCCATTTCTAACTCTTTTACTGGTGGTGCAATGTATTTCCATAGTTGGGATACATGAAAGACATATTGCACCTATGATAGCTCTGCCAGTAGTTCTAGTTGATATGCCACTTGGCCACTCCTCATAATCCGAAACTAACTGATGTATCGTCGAGCTAGCTTTCCTCTAGTATGAAATCTCTTAACTCCTTTCATATGGGTGACTCGGAGACAGGTGTATTTACGAGGTTCAAAGTTGATCTACGTGTGCTTTGGGTCATAGTAATTCTTTTTATGAGATTTTGCTGCTTGCAATCTGTCCTGAATTTCCTTAACTTGACGTTTTGCTTCCTGCATCAGATCAGTTCCACAGATTCGGATGTCTCCTGTTTGAGACCAATTTAGTGGAGTGCGACATCTCTGTGATATAGTGCTTCAAAAGGTGACATGTTGAGGCTGGTTTGTTAGCCATTGTTGTAAGCGAAATCTGCGTATGGCAAATTTCTTCCCACTTGGGTCCGTCAACAAGAATTCATGCTGATAGCATGTCTTCCAAGCTTTGGTTAACCCGTTATGTCTATCCATCTTTCTGCGGGAGATATGGCGATTACCAAGGCTTTGTAGAGCTGTATCCAGAATGCCGAGGTAAACAAGGATCCTTGGTATGAGGTGATAGTCTTGGGTGCTCCATGTAGACTAACAATCTGGCATATGTATAGTTGAGAAAGTTGGTTGGCACTCTAGGTGTTCCTTTTTGTAATGAAGTGGGCCACCTTTATAAGCATGTCAACCACGACCCATATAGCATCATTCCCTCGTGGTGTCTTAGGCAATCTCATAATGAACTCCATACAAATGTTGTTCCATTCCATTGTGGAACTGGCAACAGTTGGAGTAAGCCAGTGGGTTTCTCGTGTTCAGCTTTTACCTTGTTGCATATATCCCAACAGGTGTTGATGTCAAAACTAACAGATCTCGAGTAGGGGGTCCCAAACCGTGGACCTTGGATCGATTCGTTGTAGGAGAAAAGGGGAGACATTATTTACCCAAGTCCGGGACCTCTTGAGGAGGTAAAACCATACGTCCTGCTTGATTACATTGATGTGGAACGATGATTACACAGTTGATGTACCTCAAGATCAAATGAGCTAAACCCTAGATGAGATAACCTGCCTATATGCACAAGAACCTTGGTTTATTTGGACACTAGGGTTCCTAGGGTTACATGTTACCGACCTCATCCGGGGGTAGATGGGCCGATCTGATTCTCTTGACTTGGAGTGCACTCCAGTTTTCGGAGCATTCCATCTCAATCATAAAGTTATCAGGCAATCTGGTCTTCAATGACACGGCCCATATGGTCGGACCATAAGGGATAAACCGACCGCCCAAGGACCCCTTAATCCAGAACTCCCTTAGTAGCCCCCAAAATGGCCTCCAACGCCGATGTATTCGGTCTTCGGCAGCCGGACACTTAGGATAATCGACTTGCAAGATAAGTTCCCCTTATGTCCGGCTGGCATCGGTTTAGTCGCTCTGGTGACATCATGTTCCTAAAACATGCATCGTTAAATATAAAGACTTAAAAGCCGAGAGGTGAACAGTCCCTCATCTGGCAACTCTTGTGACGAAAAGCCGCGATAACCAACCATGAAAAACTAGAACCGTTGCTAGAGGCCACTTTCCGTTGGGCACGTACTATCGACAAGGAGATCGTTTTCCGCATTTAAAATGATTCGAATAATGACCCGGGCCAACCCACGCACGCTCTACGGTGCGATCATTTCGGGAAGTGGCGGAGCCAGCAGCGCAGTAAGCGTAAACCCTTGGTTTTACGACATCCATTAAAAAGGGGAAAATGTCCAAAGCCCACCACAGGCATTCCAAACTCGACTCCCCTTTCTTCCAAGATCGGGCGCCCAGATCCATTTCATCTCCCACCCTTTATAGCAGCCCCCTTTTCCAAGCTCAACAATGGTCGGATCGGGCTCTTACGGAAAGTGGGAGATCTCCAGCGTCTCCGATGGAGACATCCAGGAGATGAAGCATTGTGGATACCTCGCGAATGACATTGCCCACCGAGCACCGAATAAGGGCTAGGTTGTACTACACCAAGGCTTGGTGAGCGGGTGGTGTTTGTCCCCCACTTCATCCGGGGACTGGGCTTCCCGCTCCACCCCTTTGTCAGGGGCTTGATGTTCTACTACGGGTTAGTTTTCCATGATCTTTCCCTGAATTCAGTCACGCATATCTCCACCTTCATTACTGTTTGAGAGGCCTTCTTGCGGGTTCATACGCACTTCGGCCTTTGGCTTAAAACTTTCAACGTCAAGACAAAGTCGGTCGGTAGCCAACACGTCGACTGTGGTTGGGCTGTGATAAGCAAGCTTTGTTGTGTGGCTTGGCCGGAGGGCACCTTGATTGACACCATCAAGGGTTGGCAGAAGGAGTGGTTCTACATCACGGAGCCACTCGAGCTAGATGTGAAGCTGCTGCAGAAGCGCATCACGCAGATGGTGGCGACAAACATCAAGCTGACCAACATGGTCCAGGTCATGCTCCATCGCTGCATCCTTCCCTGAAAGTGTCGGGATAACCCGATGTGGTCGTACAAGCCCAAGGACCCCTGGGTGGTGAGGGAGTTCTACCGCACCACTCATGAGAAAATGTGGCGGATACTACTCAAGTCTCAGCAGGAGTGGCCGGCCGAGGAAGAATATACTAGCTTGGATGCCAAGACCCCCCTTTAGATGTATGCCTGAGCTCTTATACCTCCTTAGGTTTCCAATTTTATTGAGGGTTTTATTATTTCTCCTACTATCCCTGCACGATAGGCTGGCCAAAGCTGAAAACATAGACGACCCAGCTCCCCCGCCCAAGGAACCCCTGTCAGCATTGCTGAGCTTGATGCTAGTAGTGGCGTCGTACATGGCGCCAGAGAATAAGAAGAAGGAGACCCGCGGGGGTATCCATTCGAGGGTTCCTCTGGATACCATGTCCGGGGACACCCATGCCTCCTCCACCCACGAGGGGGAAGATGCAGAAGATGAGGAGGAGAAAGATTCTTTCCACACGAGGAAGTCGGAGGCGCCAAAGGGTGCCGAGGAGGGGCTACCTCCTCGGGCCCCGAAGAGACCTTGCAAGAGCAAGGTCGCCCTGCTCGTCGCCGGCCCATATTCCGACGAGGAGCTCGGACCCTTTGAGGTGATTCCCCTACAAACCCCAAGGGTCAAGCCCCTGGCCCAAAGGTATGGAATCCAATCCTTTATTTAGCGGAATTACATCGAGTCTTTGTTAATAATGAGAAACGAGTTGCTCTTGCCGCAGCCCTGTCCGAGACATTCCAATGGACCAGGTCTCAGAGGAGGTTTGCCGCCCACCAAGTTGGCGGAGAGCAGGAATGTGTCCCGCAATACCCATCCCCAAGCCTCCGATGAGGCGGCCGAGGTGATATCCCACCAAGCCCTGCCGACCAGGGACGAGGTGTCAATGGCCGAGGTGGGTACATTGAATGCCAAGGACCAGGAGGTCCTGGTAGAAGTTGATACACCGGTCACCGAAGACCGGGAGATCCTAGATGAGGTCCATGTATCATTCATCGAGACCCAGGAGGTTGGTTCCCTCCCCACTAGCAGAGCGGGGAACCGAATTCCCTCCGAGCTTACCCCGAAGAAAGCTCTAGGGAGCCCTGGTCTTCCGGAATATTCGATGCCACCTTCGGTGCCGCCCGTAACAGAGCAGGCTACGACTGGGTGGCCAGCAATTATGGAGCTTGCCTTGGTCGGCTTATCCATCGGTGATGAACATCGCACCCTTATGGGTGCAGTTCTGTAGAGTATGAGTATTCCGTCCATTAATAGCGGACTGAACGAAGCCTTCAATGGCGTACTCGTGGGTTTTAAGGTAAGCCATGTAATGTTTTATGTTTAATAATAAGTTTTTATATGCCTTTATGGGTATAACAACCCCAATCCATGGGTAAGTTTGACAAGCTTATCCATGTCTCAAAATAACTCCTAGGCATAAAGAGAAATAATTCTGGGACTCTTGAATTATAACGGCTCCCTAGAATAATTCAACTGAGCGTCACCCGTTCCGATAACTCGGAGTCTTTTCTTAATAGATAATTTTGGCCCGCGGGCCTCATCCTCTATTATTGATGCCAACTCTCTTGAGATTGCCGATCTGAACTGGAAACTCAAGGTTTCCAACGAAGAGCTCAGCCGTGTGAATGACCGGCTTGATGAAAGGCATGGTGATTTTTAATAACTGCTGTAAAAATTCTTATCGTCCTTAGTATAGAAGGACCGTTCTGGCTTTAATATATGACCCTGTGATATTGATTTGGTCAACAGCACAGGATCAAGAGTTTGAAAAGCTCAAGGCCGAATTGGAGAAGGCCAAGGAGGAGGCCACTCCTCACAAGGTGGCAGCCGAACAGGTAGCTACCGAGCCGAACACCCTCAAGGTTGATAGAAACAAGCATGAGTCCAGGGTGACGGAGATTCAATAGGAGATGCAAGAGGCCTGCTCTAAGTGTGAAGCCTTGGAGTAGAAATTTCGGGAGCAGATAACCGAGTTCTCCAAGCTGTCCACCAAGCTCAAATCAGAGCGGCTGGACCGTAGATTCTTTGAAGAAGAGGTGCGCCAGGCCAAGCTGATGGCAAATGGTAAGCTATACTTATTGCAATGTGCCTTTGTTGGAAATAGGTATGCCTTTCTTACACGGATATGGCGTTCCTCAGGCGCCTTCACGGACCTCCCGAGGAGTGTGGGCAAAGCGACTAAGCACTACATGGACCATGACGGGGATGATGAGCGGAAGCTTTTCTGGGCTCAGTTTGAGACTCCTGAGCCTAACCCTAGTCTAAGCTATCTGATACATCTCCAACGTATCTATAATTTTTGATGGTTTCATGCTATTATCTTGTGAAACTTTGGATGTTTTGTATGCCTTTTATATCCTTTTTGAGACTAACTTATTAACTCAGTGCCAAATGCCAATTCCTATTTTTTCCGTGTTTTTGACCCTTTTCAGAGGAGGATTTTAAACGGAGTCCAAACGGAATGAAACTTCTAAAAAGATTTTTTCCAAAACAGAAGACGATTGGGAAACTTGAGAACCAAGGCAGGGGGTCACCAGGGACCCCACAAGCCCCCTAGACGCGGACAGGGGGCCCGCGCCTCCTAGGCTTGTGGGCTCCCTGGGCCTCCTCTGCCCTAGATGTTTCACCTTTATATTCCCTAAAATCCTGGAAAAAATTAGGAGATCCATGAAAATACTTTTCCGCCGCTGCAAGCTTCTGTCTCTGCAAGATCCCATCTGGGGCACGTTCTGGTGCACTGTTGGAGGGGGGATTCAGATACGGAGGGCTTCTTCATCAACACCATGACCTCTCCGACGATGCGTGAGTAGTTCACCATAGACCTACGGGTCCATAGCTAGTAGCTAGATGGCTTCTTCTCTCTCTTGGATCTTCAATACAAAGTTCTCCATGATCTGTATGGAGATCTATCCGATGTAATCTTCTTTTGCGGTGTGTTTGTCGAGATCCGATGAATTGTGGATTTATGATCAGATTATCTATGAATCTTATTTGAGTTTCTTCTGACCTCTCTTATGCATGATTTCATATCCTTGTAATTCTCTTCGAGTTGTGGGTTTTGTTTGGCCAGCTTGATCTATGATTCTTGCAATGGGAGAAGTGCTTGGTTTTGGGTTCATACCATGCGGTGACCTCACCCAGTGACAGAAGGGGTAGCGAGGCACGCATCATGTTGTTGCCATCAAGGGTAAAAAGATGGGGTTTTCATCATTGGTTTGAGTTTATCCCTCTACATCATGTCATCTTGCTTAAGGCGTTACTCTGTTCTTCATGAACTCAATACACTAGATGCATGCTGGATAGCGGTCGATGTGTGGAGTAATAGTACTAGATACAGAAAGTATCGGTCTACTTGTCTCGGACGTGATGCCTATATGTATGATCATTGCCTTAGATATCGTCATGACTTTGCGCGGTTCTATCAATTGCTCGACAGTAATTTGTTCACCCACCGTGATATTTGCTATTTTGAGAGAAGCCTCTAGTGAACACTATGGCCTCCGGGTCTACTTCACATCATATTTTCAGCCTTACACTTTTACTTTGTTGCTCTTTTCGCCTTCATATCTCACTTTGCAATCAATCTTGAAGGGATTGACAATCCCTTTATAGCGTTGGGTGCAAGCTCTTTTGTGTTTGCGCAAGTACTCTGGACTTGAGGCGATTCTTCTACTGGATTGATACCTTGGTTCCCAAACTGAGGAAAATACTTACTGCTCCTGTGCTGCATCACCCTTTCCTCTTCAAGGGAAAAACCAGCGCAAGCCAAGTCTCCGTCAACATGCCTATTTCTAGCGCTGTTGTCTGTTGCCGTAGCACAAGAATTTCTGGCCCCGTTGCCGGGGAGGATCAAGTCAAGAACTCATCCAAGTAAGTGTCGCAAACTCATCTCTTGCATTTACCTTTTTTTGCCTCTCGTTTTCCTCTCCCCCACTTCTGAAAAATAAAAATTTACAAAAATATTTGCCCTTTTCTTCGTTTGCCTTCTTCGTTTGCCTTTTTCGTTCGTCCTTTTCTTTCGCTCGCTTTCTGTTCGCTTGTGTGCTATGTGCCTTCAATATGCTTGCATCTTCGCTTGTTGAAAATCTATTCATATGGATCCTCATCCACTTGCCAATCTCTTTAAGAGATCCAATTGTGTTGAACCAATTGCTAGTGAGTTGAGTGCACTTGAATTTCTCTATGGAGTTTTGCTTGAGATGCGTGAATCTGAAAATCGTGATGAAGAAATTTATGAAATGGTTCACGAGGACTCCTTGAATGAAAAGCATGATTGCAATGATTTCATTATAAATTCTATTAACGACAATCATGCTAAAAATATGCAAAACCCTAAGCTTGGGGATGCTAGTTTTGCTATGTCCACTACTTGTTGCAATGATCATGATTGGGGTAATGATTTTTCTTATGATCTTGAAAATTTGTTTTAGCCTTATGATGAGTATGATATTTGCAACGATATTAAAAGTGGGATTGGGGAAGTCATGACTTTATTTGATGATAATCCCACTATTTTTGAAGAGCGTCAACTTTGCATGCATGTGGATCATGAAAAGAATATCCTTTGTGATAGCTACATTGTGGAATTTGAATATGATCCCACATGTAATTGTTATGAGAGAGGAAAATATTGTGGTAGAAACTTTCATGTTACCAAATTACCTCTCGTTATGTTGAGATTGCTATTGTCTCTTTCTTCTTCCTTGCATTTGGTAACTATTGGTTGTCTTGCCAATTTGTTTTCCTATAAAATGCCTATGCATAGGAAATATGTTAGACTTAGATGTGATTCTCACATGCTTTATGATGCTCTTGTTGTGCTTCAGTTCTTGTCTTTTGTGTGAGCATCATTGAATTATCAATGCCTAGCTAAGGGCGTTAAACAATAGCGCTTGTTGGGAGGCAACCCAATGAATTTATCTTTTTCTTTCTATTTTGTTGCGTCCACACCATCATAATTCTGTTATGATAGTGTCTTTTGTGTTTCTTCTTGTGTTTGAGCCAAGCAAAACCTTTATGACTAGTCTTGGTGATGGTTGTTTGATCCTGCTGGAAAAAGACATAAACTTTTCGCTCACGAGATTATTTTTCATTTTATTCAGAAAGAGCTTTTGAGTTGATTCGTTTTGCTGCTGGTTGATATGCCTTTTTCCCAGGCAGTCGTAATGTTTCAGAATTTATGAGGTACCAGAAGTATACGAAGTATACAGATTGCTACAGACTGGTCTGTTTTTGACAGATTCTGTTTTTGTTGAGTTGGTTGCTTGTTTTGATGAAACTATGGATAGTATCGGGGGGGGGGGGGGGGTACTAGCCATGGAAAAGTGAGAATACAGTAATCTAACACCAATATAAATAGAAATCAAGATTTCTACAGTACCTAAAGAGGTGGTAGTTTGTTTTCTTGTGCTAATGATATCACGAGTTTCTGTTTAAGTTTTGTGTTGTGAAGTTTCCAAGTTTTGGGTGATGTTCTCATGGACAAAGGGATAAAGAGTGGAAAGATCTCAAGCTTGGGGATGCCCAAGGCACCCCAAGAAAAATTCAAGGACACCTAAAAGCCTAAGCTTGGGGATCCCCCGGGAAGGCATCCCCTCTTTCGTCTTCAGTCCATCGGTAACATTACTTGGAGCTATATTTTTATTCACCACATGATATGTGTTTTGCTTGGAGCGTCTTGTATTGTAGGAGTCTTTTCTTTTTGTTGTGTCACAATCATCCTTGCTGCACAACTTTTAAGAGAGACATGCACTCATCGTGATTTTGCCAGAATGCTCATTGTGCTTCACTTATATCTTTTGAGCTAGATAATTTTGCTCTATGTGCTTCACTTAGATCTTTTAGAGCACGGCGGTGCGTAACTTGGTAGTTGGCTTGTGCTATGAAAGTAGTCCCAAAGGTGATAGGTACCCAAAGAGGATACAAAAACTTCCATCTTCATGTGCATTGAGTAGAAAGAGAAGTTTGATTCCTCTCAATTAGTTTTGAGACGTGGATTTGGTAATATTAGGAGTTATGTTAGTAGGGTGTTGTGAATCTAGAAATACTTGAGTTGAGGTTAGTGATTCCCGTAACATGCACGTATGGTGAACCGCTATGTTAGGAAGTCGGGGCATAATTGATCTATTGATTGTCATCCTTTGTGTTGCAGTCGGGATCGCACGATGGTTTACACCTACCAACCCTTCCCCTAGGAGTATGCGTTTAACACTTTGTTTCATTACTAATAAAAACTTCACAACAAGTATGTGAGTTCTTCATGACTAATGTGAGCCCATGGTATAGACGCACTTTCACCTTCCACCATTGCTAGCCTCTCTAGTGCCACGCAATTTTCGCTGGTGCACAAACCCACCATATGCCTTCCTCAAAACAGCCACCATACCTACCTACTATGGCATTTCCGTAGCCATTCCAAGATATATTGCCATGAAACTCCCACCGTTCCGTCTCATGACTTGTGTCGTCACTCTCATATTGCCATTGCATGATCGTAAGATAGCTAGCGAGATGTTTCAACGTCATACGCCAAGCTAGATCGTTGCACATCCCGGTACGCTGCCGGAGGCATTTCCTATAGAGTCATCATCGTTCTAAGCTTTGAACTGTGAGTAAATAAAAGTGTGATGATCATTATTATTAGAGCATTTTCCCATGCGAGGAAATAAAAAAAAGAGGCCAAAGAGCCCAAATTAAAAAAAGAGGCCAAGGAGCCCAAATAAAAAAAAGGAGAGAAAAAGAGAGAAGGGACAATGCTACTATCTTTTTCCACACTTGTGCTTCATAATAGCACCATGTTCTTCATGATTGAGAGCTCCTTGCTTCGTCACCACCATATACTAGTGGGAATCTTTATTATATAACTTGGCTTGTATATTTCAATGATGGGCTTCCTCAAATTTCCCTAGGTCTTCGTGAGCAAGCAAGTTGGATGCACACCCACTAGTTCTCCTTTTGAAATTTCACATACTTATAGCTCTCGTGCATCCTTTGTATGGCAATCCCTACTCATTCACATTGATATCTATTAATGGGCATCTCCATTACCCTTTGGTACGCCGGGTCAATGTGACCATCTCCTCCTTTTTTTGTCTCACAACCACCACCACACTCTATTCCACCTATAGTGCTTTATCCATGGCTCATGCTCATGTATTGCGTGATACTTGTAAAAGGTTTGAGAAAGTATGAGTGTGAAAACAATTACTTGGCCAATACCGGGGTTGTGCATGATTTAAGTTAGTTGTGTCAGGATGATGGAGCATAGCCAGACTATATGATTTTGTAGGGATAACTTTCTTTGGCCTTGTTATTTCAAAAGTTCATGATTACCTTGCTAGTTTGCTCGAAGTATTATTGTTTTCATGTCAATAGAAAACTATTGTTTTGAATCTTACGGATTTGAACATTCATGTCACACAAAAGAAGTTACAAAGGACAACTATGCTAGGTAGCATTCCACATCAATAATTCAGTCTTTATCACTTCCCTACTCGAGGACGAGCAGGAGTAAAGCTTGGGGATGCTTGATACGTCTCCAACGTATCTATAATTTTTGATGGTTTCATGCTATTATCTTGTCAAACTTTGGATGTTTTGTATGCCTTTTATATCTTTTTTGGGACTAACTTATTAACTCAGTGCCAAGTGTCAGTTCCTGTTTTTTCCATGTTTTGACCCTTGTCGTAGGAGGATTTTAAACGGAGTCCAAACGGAATGAAACTTTCAAAAAGATTTTTTTCCGAAACAAAAGACGATCTGGAGACTTGAGAACCAAGGCAGGGGGTCACCAGGGACCCCACAAGCCCCCTAGCCGTGGCCAGGGGGCCCGCACCTCCCAGGATTGTGGGCTCTCTGGGCCTCCTCTGCCCTAGGTCTTTCGCCTATATATTCCCTAAAATCCCAGAAAAAATCAGGAGATCCACGAAAATACTTTTCCGCCGCCGCAAGCTTCTGTCTCCGCAAGATCCCAGCTGGGGCATGTTCTGGTGCCCTGCCGGAGGGGGGATTCGGATACGGAGGGCTTCTTCATCAACACCATGACCTCTCTGATGATGTGTGAGTAGTTCACCATAGACCTACGGGTCCATAGCTAGTAGCTAGATGGCTTCTTCTCTCTCTTGGATCTTCAATACAAAGTTCTCCATGATCTTCATGCAGATCTATCCGATGTAATCTTCTTTTGCGGTGTGTTTGTCGAGATCTGATGAATTGTGGATTTATGATCAGATTATCTATGAATCTTATTTGAGTTTTTCTGATCTCTCTTATGCATGATTTCATATCCTTATAATTCTATTCGAGTTGTGGGTTTTGTTTGGCCAGCTTGATCTATGATTCTTGCAATGGGAGAAGTGCTTGGTTTTGGGTTCATACCGTGCGGTGACCTCACCCAGTGACAGAAGGGGTAGCGAGGCACGCATCATGTTGTTGCCATCAAGGGTAAAAAGATGGGGTTTTCATCATTGGTTTGAGTTTATCCCTCTACATCATGTCATCTTGCTTAAGGCGTTACTCTGTTCGTCATGAACTCAATACACTAGATGCATGCTGGATAGCGGTCGATGTGTGGAGTAATAGTAGTAGATGCAGAAAGTATCGTTCTACTTGTCTCGGACGTGATGCCTATATGTATGATCATTGCCTTAGATATCGTCATGACTTTGCACGGTTCTATCAATTGCTCGAAAGTAATTTGTTCACCCACCGTGATATTTGCTATTTTGAGAGAAGCCTCTAGTGAACACTATGGCCCCCAGGTCTACTTCACATCATATTTTCAGCCTTACACTTTTACTTTGTTGCTCTTTTCGCTTTCAGATCTCACTTTGCAATCAATCTTGAAGGGATTGACAATCCCTTTATAGCGTTGGGTGCAAGCTCTTTTGTGTTTGCGCAGGTACTCTGGACTTCACGTGATTCTCCTACTGGATTGATACCTTGGTTCTCAAACTGAGGGAAATACTTACTGCTCCTGTGCTGCATCACCCTTTACTCTTCAAGGGAAAAACCAACGCAAGCCAAGTCTCCGTCAACGTGCCAATTTCTGGCACTGTTTTCTGTTGTCGTAGCACTATCAGATGAAAAAGCTCATGGAGTTGCATAGGATGACAGGGTTGTCCATGAAGGATCTCTGTGTCCAGATGTGGCCTACCGGGCCTCTCGAAGCACCTGCTTTGGCTTGGTGCAAAAGTTGGTCGATATTGTGCCCCCGAACGAGGTCCTGAAGCACTTCGTCTGCATATAAGGAGCCCAGATGGCTTTTGTGAGGACCATGGTCCACTTTCCGGGGGTGAAGGTCCTTACGATGGCAACTACCCCTCCGACTACCGGGAAGGAGCATAGGTGTCTCGAGCTGTACTTTCCCTCTGCAACAGAGGATGCTCGGTTTATAGAAGATCAATGCTCAAAATATGTACTCTTTGAGTGAATGCATTGTCGTGTGCCTCCGAACATTTTACTTTTATGATGCTAATCTTGAATGAGATGCACTTTTATATCATTTTGACTTCTAACTTTTGGCCGTTTAATCTGAAAGTTACCAGTCGTCGGCTTCAGCCCCCAGGTAGAAACTACTTGGGGTGTTTCAACATTTATACTATTACCCTTATCCGATGTGTCGGTGCCCGAAGGTGGTAGTGTGCAAAGGAAACGAGGCAATCATACTATGCGGCTTTATCGCTTTCACTTAGCGCAAATAATGCCCATTGTAACTGAAGTGATAGTGTTAGCTGATGATGCGCTAGGGGGTTGTGATGGTGCTGCAAATGTGGTTGTTGTTGACTGGAATTCAGTACAACCGCAAGGCCTTACTGATTTGGTCATTACACCAATGGATGACACTGAGATGGCGGAAATGTTTGGAATGCCGGTAGATGATAAAGACAAGGAGAATAAGAGGGATGAGGCTAATGCGGCTGCTGGTTCCGAAGATGTGGATCTAGAGTTAATGAAGGAAGCTGATGATGATGTAGATGATGACAATGATGATGAGATGATAAATGTATATGACAGAGACAACCTTGTAACTAAAGTAGGAAAGTTTTTTCGAATCATGGATGAGTGTAGGATGTGCTTCAGGACTTATGTAGTGAAGAGGCAGTTTGACACCAAGACTCTGTGGACAGATACACATAAATTTTATGCAAAGTGCAGAGGCTTTGATGGGGGTGCCAAGGCTTGCAAGTGGTACATTTCTTCTAGACGCCAACCCGATGGAAGTACGGTCAGGGTGAATCAAATCCCACATGAACATACTTGTATTACTAGTTCAGAGAATCCCTCAACCATGACATCACAGGCCTGGGTTGTTGATGACGAGATGATGTATATACTTCTGGCACCTCGTTGGTTACCCCAAGTAGAAGGTTGAGATGAAGTCAGCAGCAAGTTTTCCCTCGCACTTTAGTTATCCGAAAGTTTCTGTTTCGCTGATTCTTTATATATTTTTCTGGAATTTTTCGGGCTTCGGAAAATTGGGTAAAAGCCCCTGCAAAATAGACATCAGCAAACAGAAACTAGCACTGGGTGCACTGAGTTAATAGGTTAGTCCAAATATGTTTAAAATGATATAAAAGTGTAGCAAAACATATACCAATGTCACCCAAAAGATCATGGAACAAGCAGAAATTATAGATACATTTGGGACGTATCAGTTGCACAAAAGATCACTCCTATTTTAGCCAAAACACCAAACACTACTGCAAAGAGACTGAAAGTAGACATGGAAAAGCATTACCCTATATATTAAGCTGAAATATACCACAGTGTGGAAGGCAAAATAGAAGGCAATGAAAGAATTATATGGTGATTGGGAAAATACCTTCAGGATGGTGTATAGTTTTAAGGCAGAGGTGGAGAAGTGGTCACCTGGCAGTGTTGCGGAGATAGATACCGAGGTTGCACCTGATGACAAGGTTTTTTTATCCAAATTTTTTATGGCTTTAAAGCCTTGCATCGATGGCTTCAAAGCAGGATGTGGTCATATTTTAGCATAGACTCATATTTTTTGACTGGAAAGTGGAATGGTCAATTGGCAACATGCAATGCTCTAGATGGACACAACTGGATGTTTCCTATTGCTATTGGCATGTTTCAATCCAAGACAGAGAGTTCATGGACATGGTTAATGATGCAGTTGAAAATATGCATTGGGCCAGTGGCACCTTTGGCTATACACTTATGCTTGTAAAGGGCTAGAAAATGTTGTCAAGAATTCATTTCCACATGTTGAGCAGAGGGAGTGCTTCGGCCATATGTGGATGAATGTGATCAAGAAACATAGAGGAGAAGATTTTGGGCGACTGTGGCCAGCAGCAAGATCTTATTCTAAACAAACACATGCTTATCACGTTGACCAAATAAGGATCATGATCATGCGGTTGTGGGAATTGAGAAGAAGATTAGGTGATGTTATGCATGGGGATAAGCTTCCAGCAGTTGTACAACAGGTGGTTAACAGGAGCAAAAATCTTACACATTTGTCAATTGAGAAATCTTCATTGTGGGGCGTTGAACTGAGAGATTCCAAGACTGGAAGAAGGCATGTGGTTGACACTGAACTACATGAATGCACTTCCCTTGAGTGGAAACACACTGGAAAACCATGTGAGCATGCCATACTCTTCTTGGCTTCCAAACAAAAGGTAAACATGCACCCTTATCTGCATGAATATTACTTAGTAGCAAGATTCAAGGCTGCATGTGCAACTCCAATACCACCACTTACAGATCAGTCGCAGTGCCAAAAGTGAATTTTGAATTTTCTATGTGTTCCCCCCCCCCTTGACAAAACAAAGACTCGCATGCCTAAAATGAGAAGATTGAAGTGTTGGGTAACGTAGTAAATTCAAAAAATTCCTATGCCATACAAGGATCTATCTATGGAGAGACCAGCAACGAGAGAGGTTGTAGAGCATCTTCATACCTTTGAAGATCGCTAAGCGGAAGCGTTACTATGAACGCGGTCGATGGAGTCGTACTCGCAGCGATTCAGATCACTGTCGGTTCCTATTTTGTTGGAAATATGCCCTATAGGCAATAATAAAATGGTTATTATCATATTTCCTTATTCATGATAATCGTCTATTGCTCATGCTATAATTGTATTAACAGGAAACAGTAATACATGTGTGAATAAATAGATCACAATGTGTCCCTAGCAAGCCTCTAGTTGGCTAGCTCGTTGATCAATAAATGATCATGGTTTCTGATCATGGGCATTGGATGTCATTGATAACGGGATCACATTATTGGGAGAATGATGTGATGGACAAGACCCAATCCTAAGCGTAGCACTAGATCGTATTGTTCGTATGCTAAAGCTTTTCTAATGTCAAGTGTCTTTTCGTTCGACCGTGAGATTGTGCAACTCCTGGATACCGTAGGAGTGCTTTGTGTGTATCAAACGTCACAACGTAACTGGGTGACTATAAAGGTGCACTACGGGTATCTATGAAAGTGTCTGTTGGGTTGGTACGAATCGAGATCGGGATTTGTCACTCCGCGTGACGGAGAGGTATCTCTGGGCCCACTCGGTAGAACATCATCATGAGCTCAATGTGACTAAGGAGTTAGTCACACGATGACGTACTACGGAACGAGTAAAGAGACTTACCGGTAACGAGATTGAACAAGGTATATATATACCGATGATCGAATCTCGGGCAAGTTCTATACCGACGGACAAAGGGAATTGTATACGGATTGATTGAATCCTTGACATCGTGGTTCATCCGATGAGATCTTCGTGGAGCAAGTGGGAGCCACCATGGGTATCCAGATCCCGCTGATGGTTATTGGCCAGAGAGGTGTCTCGGTCATGTCTGTCTATCTCCCGAACCCGTAGGGTCTACACACTTAAGGTTCGATGACGCTAGGGTTATAGGGAATTGTTATACGAGGTTACCAAAGGATGTTCGGAGTCCCAGATGAGATCTCGGACGTCACGAGGAGTTCCGGAATGGTCCAGAGGTAAATATTGATATATAGGATGGATGGGTTTGGATGCCGGAAATGTTT
Source organism: Hordeum vulgare subsp. vulgare (assembly GCF_904849725.1). Classification (NCBI taxonomy): domain Eukaryota; kingdom Viridiplantae; phylum Streptophyta; class Magnoliopsida; order Poales; family Poaceae; genus Hordeum; species Hordeum vulgare. The sequence goes on from NC_058524.1 coordinate 616,339,225, forward strand.
CGGGCACCACCGGCAAAGTGCCGGGAGCACCGGAAGGGTTCCGGAGGCCCACCGGGAGGGGCCACAAGCCCGGAGGGCTACATGGGCCAAGTGCGGGAGGGAACCAGCCCCTAGGTGGGCTGGTGCGCCCCCCACACCCAGCCCATGCGCACCAGAGAGGGAGGGAGGGGAAACCCTAGGCGCAGGGGAGGCCCAAGGCCCACCTAGGGCGTCGCCCCCTTTCCCTGCCCTGACCGCCGCCACCTCTCCCTTCTGGGCTGCGCACCACCTAGGGTGGGAACCCTAGGGGTGGCGCACCCCATCCCCTCCTCCTATAAATAGTGGGGGTTTTGGGGCTGTTGAACACACCGTTTTCCCTCTCCCTCGGCGCAGCCCTGCCCCCTTTCTTCCTCCTCTCCCACGGTGCTTGGCGAAGCCCTGCCGGGAGACTTCGTCTGTCCATCGACACCACGCCGTCGTGCTCCCGGAGATCTTCCCCAACCTCTCCCTCCTCCTTGTTGGATTAAGGCGCGGGAGACGTCACCGGGCTGCACGTGTGTTGAACGCGGAGGTGCCGTGGTTCGGCACTAGATCGGAATCACACCGCGATCTAAATCGCCGCGAGTACGACTCCATCAACCGCGTTCTAGCAACGCTTCCGCTTAGCAATCTTCATAGGTATGAAGATGCACTCACCCCTCTCTGTTGCTGGTCTCTCCATAGGAAGATCTAAATATGCTTAGGATTTTTTTTCAATTTTTGCTACGTTACCCAACAGTGGCATCCGAGCCAGGTTTTCTATGCGTAGATTCTATGCATGAGTAGAAGACAGAAGGTTGTGGGCGATGATTTGTAAATTGCTTGCCGCTACTAGTCTTATTCTTTTCTGGCGGTATTGTGGGATGAAGCGGCCCGGACCGACATTACACGTACGCTTATGTGAGACTAGTTCCAGCGACAGACATGCACACCGTGCATAAAGGTGGCTAGCGGGTGTCTGTCTCTCCTACTCTAGTCGGATTGGATTTGATGAAAAGGGTCCTTATGAAGGGTAAATAGCTTTGTCATATCATCGTTGTGGCTGTCACGTAGGTAAGAAAGCGTTCTTGCTAGAAACCCAAATCAGCCACGTAAAACTTGCAACAACAATTAGAGGACGTCTAACTTGTTTTTGCAGGGTTTGAGATGTGATGTGATATGGCCAAAGTTGTGATGTTGCATGTATGATGTATGAGATGATCATGTTATTGTAATAGGTTTCACGACTTGCATGTCGATGAGTATGACAACCGGCAGGAGCCATAGGAGTTGTCTTAATTTATTGTATGAGATGCAACGCCATGTGCTTACTACTTTTACTTCATTGCTAACGGTTAGCTATAGTAGTAGTGATAGTAGTAGTTGGCGTGACGACTTCACGGAGACACGATGATGGAAATCATGATGATGGAGATCATGGTGTCACGCCGGTGACGTTGATGATCATGCGATGCCTGGAGATGGAGATCAAAAGAGCAAAGATGATAATGGTCATATCATGTCACTATATGATTGCATTGTGATGTTTATCATGTTTTTCATCTTATTGCTTAGAACGACGGTAGCATAATAAGATGATCCCTCTTAAAATTTCGAGAACGTATTCCCCTAAGTGTGCACCATTGCGAAGGATCGTTGTCTCGAAGCACCACGTGATGATCGGGTGTGATAGATTCTAACGTTCGCATACAACGGGTGTAAGCCAGATTTACACACGCGAAACACCTAGGTTGACTCGACGAGCTTGGCATGTACAGACATGACCTCGAATACAAGAGACCGAAAGGTCGAACATGAGTCATATGGTTGAATACGATCAACGTGAAGTTGCTCACCATGGTGACTAGTCCGTCTCACGTGATGATCGGACACGGGTTAGTCAACATGGATCATGTATCACTTAGATGACTGGAGGGATGTCGATTTAAGTGGGAGTTCATACTTAATTTTATTAAATGAACTTAATTGTCATGAACTTAGTCTAAAAGTTGTCTTTATAAATATTGTAGATGCCCAACGTCAACCTCAATTTCAACGCATTCCTAGAGAAAAACAAGCTTAAAGATGATGGTAGCAACTATGCGGACTGGGTTCGCAACTTGAAGCATCTAAAAAGGCTTATGTCCTTGATGTGCCGCTAGGTGACCCTCCCGCTCCCGCAGCAGCCCAGGACATTCTGAACGTCTGGCAAACGCGGAGTGATGACTACTCTCTGGTTAGGTGTGGCATGTTATACAGTTTGGAAACGGGGCTCCAAAGGCGTTTTGAGCAACACGGTGCATATGAGATGTTCCAAGAGCTGAAGCTAGTTTTTCAAGCTCATGCCCGTGTCGAGAGATATGAAGTCTCCGACAAGTTCTTTAGCTGTAAGATGGAGGAGAACAGTTCTGTCAGTGAGCACATACTCAAAATGTCTGGGATACACGGTCGTCTGACTTCACTTGGAGTCGAACTTCCGGATGATGCTATAATTGACAGAATCCTCCAGTCTCTCCCACCAAGCTACAAAGGTTTTGTGCTGAACTACAACATGCAAGGGATGGATAAGACCATTCCCGAGTTGTACTCGATGCTCAAGTCTGCAGAAGTAGAAATCAAGAAAGAGCATCAAGTGTTGATGGTCAACAAGACCACTAATTTCAAGAAGGGCAAGGGTAAGAAGAACTTCAAGAAAGACGGCAAAGCCGTTGCCGCGCCCGGTAAGCCAGATGTCGGGAAGAAGAAAAAGAATGGACCCAAGCCTGAGACTGAGTGCTTCTATTGCAAGGGAAAGGGTCACTGGAAGCGGAACTGCCCCAAATACTTAGCGGACAAGAAGGCCGGCAACGTTAAAGGTATATGTGATATACATGTTATTGATGTGTACCTTACCAGCGCTCGTAGTAGCTCCTGGGTATTTGATACCGGTGTTGTTGCTCACATTTGCAACTCAAAGCAGGAACTGCGGAATAAGCGGAGACTGGCCAAGGACGAGGTGACGATGCGCATCGGGAATGGCTCCAAGGTCGATGTGATCGCCATCGGCATGCTACCTCTACATCTACCGTCGGGATTAATTTTAAACCTTAATAATTGTTATTTAGTACCAGCTTTGAGCATGAATATTGTATCAGGGTCTTGCTTAATGCGAGATGGCTACTCATTTAAGTCAGATAATAATGGTTGTTCTATTTATATGAGTGATATGTTTTATGGTCATGCTCCGCTGGTGAATGGTTTATTCTTGATGAATCTCGATCGTGATGTTACGCATATTCATAGTGTGAGTACCAAAAGATGTAAAGTTGATAATGATAGTCCCACATACTTGTGGCACTGCCGCCTTGGTCATATCGGTGTTAAGCGCATGAAGAAGCTCCATACTGATGGACTATTAGAGTCTCTTGACTTTGAATCATTTGACACATGCGGACCGTGCCTCATGGGCAAGATGACTAAGACTCGGGAATAATGGAGAGAGCAACCGACTTATTGGAAATAATGCATACTGATGTGTGTGGTCCAATGAACGTTGAAGCTCGTGGTGGTTATCGTTATGTTCTCACTCTCACCGATGATTTCAGTAGGTATGGGTATATCTACTTGATGAAGCACAAATCTGAGACGTTTGAAAAGTTCAAGGAATTTCAGAGTGAGGTCGAGAATCAACGTGACAGAAAAATTAAGTGTCTACGATCTGATCGTGGAGGAGAATATTTGAGTCACGAGTTTGGCACACACCTAAGGAAGTGTGGAATCGTTTCACAACTGACACCGCCTGGCACACCGCAACGCAACGGTGTGTCTGAACATCGTAATCGCACTTTATTAGATATGGTACGATCTATGATGTCTCTTACCGACTTACCACTATCATTTTGGGGATACGCATTAGAAACTGCAACATTCACTTTAAATAGGGCACCGTCTAAATCCGTTGAGACGACACCGTATGAACTATGGTTTGGCAAGAAACCTAAGTTGTCGTTTCTTAAAGTTTGCGGCTGCGATGCTTAAGTGAAGAAAGTTCAACCAGAAAAGCTCGAACCCAAAGCGGAGAAATGTGCATTCATAGGATACCCTATGGAAACTATTGGGGTATACCTTCTATCTTAGATCCGAAGGTAAAACCTTTGTTGCCAAGAACGGATCCTTTCTAGAGAAAGAGTTTCTCTCGAAAGAAGTAAGTGGGAGGAAAGTAGAACTTGATGAGGTAATTACACCCCCTCTCGAACAGGAAAGTAGCGCAACGCGGGAAATTGTTCATGTGGCGCCTGCGCCAACTGAAGAGGAAGTTAATGATAATGATGATGAAGCTTCGGATCAAGTTACTACTGAACCGCGAAGGTCCACAAGGGCACGCTCCACACCAGAGTGGTACGGCAACCCTGTTATGGAAATCATGTTGTTAGACAACGATGAACCTTCGAACTATGAAGAAGCAATGGCGGGCCCGGATTCCAACAAATGGCTTGAGGCTATGAAATCCGAGACAGGATCCATGTATGAGAACAAAGTATGGACTTTTGTGGACTTGCCCGATGACCGGCGAGGCATAGAAAATAACTTGATCTTCAAGAAGAAGACTGATGCAAACGGTAATGTGACCGTTTATAAAGCTCTACTTGTCGCAAAGGGTTTTCGACAAATTCAAGGAATTGACTACGAAGAGACTTTCTCTCCCGTAGCGAAGCTGAAATCATTCCGAATCATGTTAGCAATTGCCGCCTTTTATGATTATGAAATTTGGCAAATGGACGTCAAAACAGCGTTCCTTAACGGGAACATTAAGGAAGAGTTGTATATGATGCAACGAGAAGGTTTTGTCGACCCTAAGGGTGCTAACAAAGTGTGCAAGCTCCAGCGCTCCATCTATGGGCTGGTGCAAGCATCTCGGAGTTGGAACATTCGCTTTAATGAGGTGATTAAAGCGTTTGGGTTCATACAGGTTTATGGAGAAGCCTGTCTGTACAAGAAAGTGAGTGGGAGCTCTGTATCTTTCCTCGTACTGTATGTGGATGACATATTATTGATGGGGAATAATATAGAGATGTTGGAGAGCATAAAGGCCTATTTGAACAAGAGTTTTTCAATGAAGGACCTTGGAGAAGCTGCATACATATTAGGCATCAAGATCTATAGAGATAGATCAAGACGCCTCATAGGTCTTTCGCAAAGTACATACCTTGACAAGATATTGAAGAAGTTCAATATGGAAAACTCAAAGAAAGGGTTCTTGCCAGTATTGCAAGGTATGAGATTGAGTAAGACTCAGTTACCGACCACGACAGCAGATAGAGAGAAGATAAGTATTGTCCCCTAAGCTTCAGCCGTAGGCTCTCTAATGTATGACATGCTGTGTACCAGACCTGATATAAAACTTGCCATAAGTTTGGTAGGGAGGTACCAAAGTGATCCCGGTATGGAACACTGGACAGCGGTCAAGAATATCCTTAAGTACGTGAAGAGGACTAAGGACATGTTTCTCGTTTATGGAGGTGACGAAGAGCTCGTCCTAAAGGGTTACGTCGACGCTAGCTTCGACACAGATCCGGATGACTCTAAGTCACAGACCGGATACTTATACGTTTTGAATGGTGGGGCAGTGAGTTGGTGCAGCAGCAAGCAAGAAGTCGTGGCAACATCTACATGTGAAGCGGAGTACATAGCTGCTTCAGAAGCAGCTCATGAAGGAATTCGGATGAAGGAGCTCATCACCGACCTTGGAGTGGTTCCAAGCGCGTCGGGTCCAATGACACTCTTCTGTGGTAACACTGGGCCATTACCATCGCCAAGGAGCCCAGGTTTCACCGGAAGACGAAGCACATCAAACGCCACTACAACTCCATCCAGGACCATGTCCAGAGTGGAGTAATAGAGATTTGCAAAGTACATATGTATCTGAATGTTGCAGACCCGTTGACTAAACCTATTCCACGAGAAAAACATGATCAACACCATAATGTTATGGATGTTCGATACATCACAATGTAACTAGATTATTAACTCTAGTGCAAGTGGGAGACTGTTGGAAATATGCCCTAGAGGCAATAATAAAATGGTTATTATCATATTTCCTTATTCATGATAATCGTCTATTGCTCATGCTATAATTGTATTAACAGGAAACAGTAATACATGTGTGAATAAATAGATCACAATGTGTCCCTAGCAAGCCTCTAGTTGGCTAGCTCGTTGATCAATAGATGATCATAGTTTCCTAATCATGGGCATTGGATGTCATTGATAACGGGATCACATCATTGGGAGAATGATGTGATGGACAAGACCCAATCCTAAGCGTAGCACTAGATCGTATTGTTCGTATGCTAAAGCTTTTCTAATGTCAAGTGTCTTTTCCTTCGACCGTGAGATTATGCAACTCTCGGATACCGTAGGAGTGCTTTGGGTGTATCAAACGTCACAACGTAACTGGGTGACTATAAAGGTGCACTACGGGTATCTCTGAAAGTGTATGTTGGGACATCTCTGGGCCCACTCGGTAGAACATCATCATGAGCTCAATGTGACTATGGAGTTAGTCACACGATGACGTACTACGGAACGAGTAAAGAGACTTAATGGTAACGAGATTGAACAAGGTATATGTATACCGACGATCGAATCTCGGGAAAGTTCTATACCGACAGACAAAGGGAATTGTATACGGGATTGATTGAATCCTTGACATCATGGTTCATCCGATGAGATCTTCGTGGAGCAAGTGAGAGCCACCATGGGTATCCAGATCCCGCTGATGGTTATTGGCCAGAGAGGTGTCTCGGTCATGTCTACCTGTCTCCCGAACCCGTAGGGTCTACACACTTAAGGTTCGATGACGCTAGGGTTACAGGGAATTGTTATACGAGGTTACCGAAGGATGTTCGGAGTCCCGGATGAGATCCCGGACATCACGAGGAGCTGCGGAATGGTCCGGATGTAAAGCTTGATATATAGGATGGATGGGTTTGGACGCTAGAAATGTTTCGGGCACCACCGGCAAAGTGCCGGGACCACCGGAAGGGTTCCGAAGGCCCACCGGGAGGGGCCACAAGCCCCGGAGGGCTACATGGGCCAAGGGCGGGAGGGAACAAGCCCCTAGGTGGGCTGGTGCGCCCCCCCACACCCAGCACATGCTCACCAGAGAGGGAGGGAGGGGAAACCCTAGGCGCAGGGGAGGCCCAAGGCCCACCTAGGGCGCCCCCCCCTTTCCCTTTCCCTGCCCTGGCCGCCGCCCCCCTCTCCCATCTGGGCTGCCACACCACCTAGGGTGGGAACCCTAGGGGTGGCGCACCCCCTCCCCTCCTCCTATAAATAGTGGGGGTTTTGGGGCTGTTGAACACACCGTTTTCCCTCTCCCTCGGCGCAGCCCTGCCCCCCTTCTTCCTCCTCTCCCACGGTGCTTGGCGAAGCCCTGCCGGGAGACCTCGTCTCTCCATCGACACCACGCCGTCGTGCTGCCGGAGATCTTCCCCAACCTCTCCCTCCTCCTTGCTGGATCAAGGCGCGGGAGACGTCACTGGGCTGCACATGTGTTGAACGCGGAGGTGCCGTGGTTCGGCACTAGATCGTAATCACACCGCGATCTGAATCGCCGCGAGCACGACTCCATCAACTGCGTTCTAGCAACGCTTCCGCTTAGCGATCTTCAAAGGTATGAATATGCACTCACCCCTCTCTCGTTGCTGGTCTCTCCATAGGAAGATCTGAATATGCGTAGGAATTTTTTTGAATTTATGCTACGTTACCCAACAGATTTATGTGCCGAATCACGGCACCTCCGCGTTCAACACACGTACAGCCCGGTGACGTCTCCCGCGCCTTGATCCAACAAGTAGGAGGGAGAGGTTGAGGGAGAGCTCCGGCATCACGACGGCATGGTGGTGGTGGATCTACGTGGAACTCCGGCAGGGCTTCGCCAAGCACCGCGGAGGACGAGGAAGGAGAGAGGTAGGGCTACGCTGAGAGAGAGAAATTCGTGTGTCTCAAAACAGCCCCAAACCTCAACTATATATAGGGGGAGAGGGAGGGGGCACAGCCCTTAGAGTTCCCACCCCAAGGGGTGCGGCAGCCCCCATCTGCTCCAAGAGGTGGCGGCCAGGAGGGGAGGAGGGGTGTGGCGCACCCCTGGTGGGCCTTAGGCCCACCTGGCTTAGGGTTTGCCCCCTTCCCTCTCCCCTGCGCCTTGGGCCCCTGGTGGGAGGCGCACCAGCCCACTATGGGCTGGTTCCCTTCCACCTTTTGGCCCATGTCACCTTTTGGGGCTGGTGGCCCCTCCTGGTGGACCTCCGGAACCCTTTCCGGTGGTCCCGGTGGCACCGGTACGCTACCGGTGACGCCGAAACATTTTCGATGTCCAAAACCTTTCATCCTATATATCAATCTTTACCTCCGGACCATTCCGAAACTCCTTGTGACGTCCGGGATCTCATCCGGGACTCCGAACAACCTTCGGTAAGCACGTACACTATTTCCCTTTAACCCTAGTGTCATCGAACCTTAAGTGGACCCTACGGGTTCGGGAGACGTGCAGACATGACCGAGACATCTCTCCGGCCAATAACCAACAGGGGGGGTCTGGATATCCATGTTGGTTCCCACACGTTCCACGATGATCTCATCGGATGAACCATGATGTCAAGGATTCAATCAATCCCGTACGCAATTCCCTTTGTCTATCGGTATGATACTTGCCCGAGATTCGATCGTTGGTATCCCTATACCTTGTTCAATCTCGTTACCGGCAAGTCTCTTTACTCGTTCCGTAGCACATCATCTCGTGGCTAACTCCTTAGTCACACTGAGCTCATTATGATGATGTTCTACCGAGTGGGCCCAGAGATACCTCTCCGTCATACGGAGTGACAAATCCCGGTCTCGATTCGTACCAACACAACAGATACTTTCGGAGATACCCGTAGTGCACCTTTATAGTCACCCAGTTACGTTGTGATGTTTGATACACCCAAAGCACTCCTATGGTATCCGGGAGTTGCACAATCTCACTGTCGAAGGAAAAGATACTTGGCATTAGAAGAGCTTTAGCATACGAACAACACGATCTAGTGCTATGCTTAGGATTGGGTCTTGTCCATCACATCATTATCCTAATGATGTGATCCCGTTATCAATGACATCTAATGTCCATGATCAGGAAACCATGATCATCTATTGATCAACGAGCTAGCCAACTAGAGGCTTACTAGGGACACATTGTGATCTATATATTCACACATGTATTACAGTTTCCGGTTAATACAATTATAGCATGAACAATAGATAATTATCACGAACTAGGAAATATAATAATAACCAATTTATTATTGCCTCTAGGAAATATTTCCAACATGAAGGTCTGGTTTGACAAAGGTAGCGGTAGTAAGAGGGGGGAAAAGATGATAAACCAAAATTGCCTCGGAAAGGTAACAAAAATAGATGCAAGTTGTGTCAGGTACTTGGTCACCAAGTTAAATCTCTGAAATGTCGTTACACTCCAGAAAAACCAAAGTAAGTTCATGTTTTTGATCACTTATTTAAATTCTAATACAATTGCTAGTCTGTTTTTATACTCTGTTTTATTTTTTCAGAAGAAAGCGTGGAAGTGAGCCCTTTGAATCCCTTGTTGTTGAATATTGCTGGGTAACAAAAAGGCTAGACTAAATGGCCGAAGAAAGATGATTCAGTTCTGGATGCTGTGGGGCAAATTGATTCGGTTTTCGATGTTGTGGTGCAAACTGATTCAGTCTTGGATGTTGTGGTGCAAACTGATTCAGTCATGGATGTTGTGGTGCAAACTGATTCAGTCTTGGATGTTGTGGTGCAAACTGATTTAGTTCTGAATGTTGTGGTGCAATCTGTTTCAGTTTTGGATGCTGCGATGCAATCTGAAGCTGTTCGGGAACTGAATCTGTCATGTGTTGAGGTGTCAACTGAAAACAAACAAGAAATAGGCACTGTGCGGCGGCCTTCTCCAAATGAGCTCAAACTCTGGGGTTAACTCTAATGCACTAATATAGTGTGCTTGACCAATATGGAGTCATTTCATAAAACTATACAACTATAAAACAACTCTAGGGCTTGACTTCATACGACATAGTTGAATATCCCATTAGATACATGATTTTTTTGTTTAAATGTATTTATATCTTCTTTATCAACTGTAATCATTAGCATATGACATAAGAAGACTTTGTGTCTAGGTTTTTCATTTTGCTGATTTTTTTGAATTTGCTATGCATATTTGAATTTTGGTCAAACCCTATGTTTGACCAATATTAAAACAAGTTTAAAACATGATAATGAAAAACTAAGCGAGATCCTTCTTAGTCACTCCAAAATGAAGCTTTGGGGGAGGTTTTTGAAATTTCCATGTTCGAAACACAGAACCACTTCTCTTCACCCTTGACTTCATACGACATAGTTGAATATCACATTAGATACATGATTTTTTTTGTTTAAATGTATTTATATATTCTTTATCAACTTTAATAATTAGCATATAACATAAGAAGACTTAGTGTTTAGGGTTTTCATTTTTCTGATGTTTTTTGAATTTGTTATGCTTATTTGAATTTTGGTCAAACCCTATGTTTGAGCAACATTTAAAGAAGTTTAAAACACGATAATGAAAAAATAAACCCAGATCCTTCTTAGTCACTCCAAAATGAAGCTCTCGTGAGGTTTTTGAAATTTCCATGTTCGAAACACAAAGCCACTTTTGGTGTTTAATTATTTGAGGATATAAGTTCAAACGAACGGTTCGATGTATTCAAATGTTGCATGGTCAATGACACAAAAATGAATGATCTTGATTTTCAGGGAAGATGAATGTATATTTGTTTTACCTCTAATTTACTATACTTGTGACTGCTTGCATTATCAATATTATTTCTGGTATCAATAATTGAAAATTTATGTTTAATATATATCCAAGTTAATTTGTTTCAAAATTATTGTTTTTTTATACAAAATCGGAAATACTTGAAATAATTGGGTCAATAATAATGCTATTTTATGGATTGCAGATAGCAGATGGTTGCCAAAGCTGGGAGATATCATTTATAATTCAAGCATTTGTCTCAACAGATCTTATAGGAGAGTTCAGTAAAACTATAGAAAAAGCACATGACTTTCTAAAAAATTCACAGGTTTATAATTTTCCTTGTTTTATTAAGAAATGAAATTGTAGAACAAATCTAAAAATCATTTATCTTATCCCAAAGGTTATTTCAAATTGTCCAAGTTATCAAAAAAATTATAGTCATCGATCAAAAGGTTCATGGACTCTTTCAACAATAGACATTGGTTGGGGTGTGTCTCATTGTACTCTAAGGCTATTAAGGTTAGTAATGCTTCCTCTACACTTTCAGACATGAGAATATATTCATTTTAAGTGATTAAAAGTAAAACATGTAACATAAATGTTACTAAAGCAGTCATATATGTATGGACCTAAAATAAATCATTTTTAGGCATTATTTTTGTTATCAAAGATGTCACCCAACCTTGTCGGTCATCCAATACAAGAACAAAGGTTGTATGATGGCGTTGACTGCATCCTTTCTTTGATGGTATGTCCCAAGAACTAAATCAATTAACATGTGCGTACTTTTCTCTACATCATTGTGTATTCTTAAAATTAGGTAGAAAGATGTTAATTTCGAAGTATTGTCAATATATAGCTCATAATTTGTTAGAAAACAAATTTCCTTTCTTGACTTGTGACGTAAATCAAATAAGTCCATCTCTCTCACTTTCAAAATAGACCCAATTAAATCATTAACGCTAACACATACACTGCTAGAATCTCCCCTTACCGCAAACGTGATGTACTATCAAAACAGAAGGGTTAACTGTTGGGCATGTTATACCCTATGCTACATTGACTTGCATAGTACACCATATATGGTTCAAATAGTTCGCTAAATTTTCCATCTCGCCTCAGCATGAGTTACACTCTTTGCAATAATTGACGGTGATCGCCGGTAGAAGGACATTCTGACGATTATATTTTTTCAAAACATATACTGGACGTGCGAGGATACTTTATCAAATTCAACGAGGCACATCAAAGTCATGTTGTAGATGACACCATGAAGGATAACCGTTGTGGCCCAACGAGGTCTAAGGAATTATTGAGCTCAGACCACATCACAAATACCAATGCGTTTCCTGTTTCGACAGAAGGATACATGGATCTGAGACACACCACATGCACAAACTACCCAAAGCCATGAACACACAACACCATGAGAACCTCAAACAAATTTCCTAGTGAGGAGTTCACTAATAGTGAAGGTGGTAAGAATACCATACGTACATATGCAAAACATGTAGACACCAAGCACAATCACACCATGGAAGGTTGTCCACATTGTTGAATGACATCATGTAGCCAAGACTGCACGATGACATTGTTGTATTATTGGGAAAGAAAAACTAGTGCAAACTATGACTATGTGACAATGATGTGAAACAACCATGTAGAAAGGTGACACATTACTGAAGACACCCATGGAGACTGAGGCTAGTCCTTCTGAGACACCTTGAACATAACCCATATATGTTGGGCCTAGGGTCAAATTATACTCTAAAAAGGAATTTTTATCTACACCATACAAATGATATAACTAGTCTTTTATCATAATGACTTTTTACTTCAATGTGTGATAAACTATTGTGAAAAGTATTTGGTCATGCCCATACAAAGAAATTTTCTATTTGCTCCAGCCATATAACACCAACTCCAGTGGTTGATGGTAGCTTTTAAATTGCCTTTTTCATATGTTGAAGAATAAAGATGGTTCGTTTTCTACATATGAACGCAGAAGAACAAACTCCTGGTTAGAGGTATGTAACAATATTGTACTTTTATGATCTGATATATTATTTGTCATGTATGTTTTTTAGAACATTCCATGTGTGGAAGCGGGAATAAGCCAATTTTGATAAAATGATACATGTGTGGAAGAGATAATTGTATGCCTCCGACCAAAGTAAGGAAAATGGTAGCATAACTGCTTGTGTTATAATCTCAAACTACCTAGCAAATAGGAAACCGGTTAAATGGTCTCTTCTATGGATATGCTCCATCACATTTGTACATATTTTGAAGTCGAGATGTTTAAGTACATAAGAAATGGGATAATTAGGATGGCCTCCGTAGAAAATAATAGAGATGTCAATATTGATGTCTTTTGTCTTTGGTACTAAAATGACGCACACCATCATTTTTTAAATTTATATTATATTGCAACCAATTTCATGCCATTAAAACCAACTTCATAAATACTCGCCTTAAGTCTGCAAGGCTTGTCCTGGGAAGATAACTAGTGGTGAATTGAGATATGGCGACATGTTTTCGTTAGTAGGCAACACGTGATGGTCGCTAATGTAATGTAATTGGGAGGTGGTGTGTGGAAGTAAATTATGTGACGGCTAGAGGCTCAACGATTTAGGATGATATTACGGTATGCTAGTGAAGGGCCATGGGGGAAAGGAGGGTAAGAACTTTAGAAGGGACGATCTTTGGAGCGTGAGGGTGTTGTATGTGGTGTGCCCCTCTTGAAGCCTTGTTCTGCCATTGGGACAACATATCATCGCATCAACTAGCTATTGAAATTCTTAGGCTATAACATCCATTTTCTATCTATTGCTAATACTAAATATTTAATAGGAGTATGTGGACAGCGGTAGTTCTCATGTAGTGGCCACTGCATGGGCAATTCTTGCATTGATTTATGCTGGCCAGGTTCGTTTTTTCCTTGTAGTTCCTTAATGCATAATTAATGAAACAATATTCAACTGCATCTGCATGAATGTTATGCCATCAGGATATTTGTACAAAGGTATTTCACCTTGGGTTTTCTAACACGCTGAAATATATCCAGTGCCACTATATCGTGCGACAAAACTATTGATGAATATGCAGCTAGACTTGGGAGAGTTTCTCCAACGGGTATGTTTTAGTTTAATTACCCTATATAGTACCCCTACCATGAATTTCATCGATCAAATATGGAACATAACATTATATAAGAAGAGCATTTAATTTATTACTTGTACTAAAGACTGATAATTAAGACAAAAAACTATTTCCCACAATGAGTTGGGTTAACTATGGGCCCTAACATATAAAATGACTTATCACTATGATGCCTATAGAACAACTTAGCACTTTCAAATCCACTCATATATGATGATTGTCTTTCTTTCATTTTTATGACAGGAACACATGGGATGTGCTAACTCCGCCTTTTTCTTTAACAATCCCAACTACCACAACTTTTCCTTATAATGGCTCTAGGAGAGTTTCGTCGACGTCTTATTGAAAATCAAAGTTGATGAAGATAAACATAGCTATCTGTTTTGTTGATGACTCTATGGCTTTGGAATGTTTCAAAATATATTATTGTGTCTAGTAAATCAATTGTTAAGAATGGTTATCGTCTACATGGATTGTTCGTGAATATGTAACTCATGTTGTTGATTATGTGGCTTCTATATTTGGGTGACTAGTTCCAACCTTATTTTTTGCAATAAATAAACAACTATTGATAACGTTTATCAAGCATATGAATTGTTTGTGGAAGTTACTTCCCCTATTATGCTTTACTACATAACTCATCTATGTTGTTGAATATAAGACATGGGAGGTGATGTTGAGACGAAGGGTGCGTCGTTAGGTTTTGTTTTTGTGCATCAACAAATTGATTCGACTACTTAAGAACTCTCATGGTGGTGACCCTCATAGAATTGTTGATGGATAGAAGTCGGTAATTATGGTGGAGATGAATCCCTCTCTCTGGATCCACTAACACACTCCAAACTAGGGATCCCAACAAAGAACAGGAGCTGGTGACAACTCCTTATCATATAGTGCGAGAAAACTTTCTCTGTGATAATTTCATTGGGAAGACGGGGTATATAGGCTTGCAATTAAGTTAATCGGATGCTCGCGGGGCCCATAAGATCTCCAGGCACGCCCCCTGGCTTATGGCCCCCGCGTTGCTCCCCCCCCCCCCCCCCCGATATTTCTTTGCTCAAGTATTTTTATTTATTCTATAAAAATACCCTTTAAATTTCAATTTCAAGAACTTTTGTTTCCGCACAAAGATAACACAAAGGTGGTTTTTTTTCTTCTGAAAATAGCATTTATCCGAGTTAGTTTCATTCAAAACCATGTTGATTAGAGTACAAAATAAGAGCAAAAGTGTTTAGAGAAGTTCATACAATGAAGACGTACCAGCTCCCTCGAGCTTAACTCATTGCTTCTCCTCAAGCAATTCATTTGACAAATAGAAAGTGATAAAGAAAAACCTTTACAAACTCATTAGGTTTTGTTGTTGTATAGAAGCTTAACTAGTAATTAGGTTTTTAGCTAAGCTTATGACATAATCTATATGATAAGACTTAAAATCAATATTTACTCATGCCAATGAATAATCTATATAATAACACTTAAAACCCTGGCTCAGAGCAACCGATTTACCTTGCTTTGCCAACGCAAAGATCAAGTCTTCTCGCAACGCACAACAACTTGGTACAGAAAACAACCGCTTTATTGATCTCTTGTTGGTACAAATAAAGTTTGGAATATTACATGATAACCAAGGCCAAGAGGCACAAACGATGCAACTGCACTTATATACATTATTTAGTATACAACTTAGGGGCCTCGATTATAAGGAAAGCAACTTTGCGGTGGCGGAACAACGAATTACAGAAACTCCACTGCACAAGGACACTGCTAGAACACGGTCCTAGGTAGCGTCAAACCGATCGACATCAATGCCTTGCACCGGTTGTCTTGCATCTGGCATGGTAAGCCAGCTGAGTACTTTGAATGTACTCGCAAGCTCACAACGAACTATACAAATATAACAAACAATAACAAGGCATCTAAAAGGTTAATGCATGAATGTAAACATGGTTCTATCATATATGCGGTGTACGTGGATATGATATCGATCCGTCAGACCAACTTACCATCTCGGGGTTACCTCGTAACCACCGTTAACAATCTACCATCATGATCCTCAATGTGACCTACAACATAGAAAAATTAAGTGTGCCCATTATTTATTATTGTTGACCCACAACGTGACCTACTACGAATTGTGTCCATATCCTAGGATGTAGCTATCGATAGATTATACACTCTATAATGGTTAGTATATTGTACCCACACCACCATGGAACTCATGGCCTTGTGCTCCCATTCAGTTGGACCAATGACATTCCCACAAATCCAATCTATTCCATGGCACTCTCTCGGCCACTCTGGCAAACTCCCCTTTGGGCTATGTCATGGGTGATCCCGATGTCAACTCGTGACATCCTCCACCTTTGTGGCCGCCACCGTCGTGGCAAACAAACTCATCCCAAACTAGTACATCGGTACAATACAACTACGGGTACACAAGGGTATGACTTCCCACTAGGCCAGGGTAGCACAAGCGCATAACCTTCCCTAGTTAGAGGCACTAGCGAGAGGCATGAAAATAGACCGCATTAGGGCCTCCCATTCAGACACATGTGGTTGAACTGAGGAGCTCGATTCACAGGTTATGATGAAAGTGCCATCCTCTTAATCATAACCATATGAATGTAAGTGACTAATGCATCAATGTAACCATGGCATGGATAATGAGTCCTACATTAGTGGCATACTAATGTGAGATGAAATGAGTGAAGCATATGTAGCACAATAAAATAAGTTATTTAATAATTATGAATAGAAAATGATATTTTAGTTCAAATAAACCATTGCCATTGCAATGTCATCCTTGGTAATGAATGTTGTGGCTTGCCTTAGTTTAGAGGAGTGACAAAATACTCCTGTCCTCAACAAGGCAATTATTTTCTTCCGAAGTGATGGGTGAGGTGGGCAGACGGTGTCTGAATGATCGTCTCGAGAGACGGCGGGCGGTGGAGCTCGTCAAAGTTGGAGGAGACGACGCCAATCCAATGAACCAAGAGTTTCGTCGTGCTGAGGAGATCACCAGGAACCCGCACGAGGGGAAAAGCAAAGACGAGGGGCACCGGAGCGAGTGGACGGCCGAGGGGGATGTGTGGACAACTCCGACGAGGATGAGAGGATGGAGGCCATCCTGGTCTTGCCCAGAGCTATGGTCTTCGATTTGTGGCCACGTGAGGAGATGTGGATGTCTAGAACAGCACTGGAGTGGCTCAATTTATGGGAGATGATGTGTCCGAGCTTGGGCTCCACCGGAGATGAACTACAAAGGCAAAGAGAGAGAGAAGGCGCTTGGAAAATGCATGGACGCGACGAGGGCGATGCCAAGCATGCGGGCTTAGGTGCGGCGCACTAGGTGGACCAGGCGATGCGTGTGCGTGCATTGTTCCGCCTGGTAGCGCCTCGGCCGCGTCTCGCATGTGGCCTGCTGGCCTTGGGGAGCATCGGAGAGGTGCTAGCTGTACTCAAGGGAGGTTCCTGAGTGGTGCGTGCAAGCTGCTGTGACGCAAGGAGGGCAAACGGGCGGCGATAAAGGGTCCCTACGTCCAGAGCGCATAGATTGCATGCCGAACACCTTGCACCCGCGTGGTCACCATGTGCACTGAAACGTGCGGGACTTTTGGCCATGCTAGAACGTGTGTAGGGTGTAGTCCGTTCAACACGATAATGCAAGATGCCCGTAGGTCGACACCTAGATCCGTGGAGAAGACGGGAGCGTGTTGCAAGTTTTTGGATAGGAAATTGGGAGCAAGCTGGGGAAAATTAACTGGGATTTAAGTGGTCAAATTTGGTGGTTAAGCATCTCCTAGGAAGGTAGTGATGTGGTAAAAATTTCAGCTCAAGCAGATGAAGGGAAAATATACTTGCTTCACAAAGTGTCATTTCTAACCAGAAGCAAAAACAGTTTCCTTAGCTAAATTTTTTAAAATTACCATGGGATATTTTTTGCATGTGGATGTGAGGCATGATTCAAAGGGTGTCTAGGAGTATGTTTGGAATTTTCCGAGTAAGATAAATGAAGGTTGCTTCATACCACAAAGAGAAAATGAATATTTATGTATTAAAGAGAATTATGCTATGGAATGATTTGGGAGAAAGATGACGTTTAGGAAGGTTTTTAAGATGCTAGAGTTCACTTGAAAGAAAATCAAAAATAAATCCAAGTGTTGAGTCAGCCCCGGTAGCCAGACATAAGGTCCGATCCATCAGGGACACTAGCCTTTATCATTTTTAATCTTCATTGTCTTTTCACCTTTTTGCATTCATTTTTTTCCTTAGGTTCCAAAATATTCTGAATATATTATCAAATCACTTTATCTACACAATTTGAAAAATATTATTCGCTGATTGGAAAAATGTTTAATGAGTATAAAAATGTATGAAATAAAAATGAAAATTGTATAATTTCTAAGAAAACACACACACGTGTGCCCATGAACGGGCGCGCACGCACGCGCACACACACATGAACACAAGCACAATCAACTATTCAAAAAAAATCAAGCATTTTAAAATGTCAAATGTGTATAAAACATTCTATGTAAATAAAGTATACATTGTGTTTAAAAACATTTTTATCATGTACTTAAAAATTCATAAACATGTATAAACAATGCAGATCATGTATTTATAAAACATTTAAATGTGTATAAAAATAGTAGTCATCTGTTGAATTTTTTTTTTTACACCCAATGTACATGTTTTTATACACAAAAAACACATTTACAGATATGTTTAAATTTGTGAAAATACAGAATTAACCTTTTTGAAATATATGTTTTTATGTCTACTTTTAATTAATGTTCATTGTAAATTTTTGTATACATCAGGTACGGTACAACTTTCTAAACACGTCTAACTTTTTGAAACTACATGATCAACTTTCTTTCATGTAAACAAAAGAAAATGAATAATCACAACATTTTTATTCAAAAAGAAACAAAAGTAAAGAAAATACGAATAGAACAACTTTAAACAGAATGTAAAACATTAAAACCAGGAAACAACGAGAGAAAGGGAAGAAAGCCGATGAAAAACATGAAAGATTCAAAAAAGAAAACCAAAGAAAAACAAGAAGAAAAGAAAGAAAAGAAAACCCTAGTGAAAACCTGAAAAGAAACAAAAATGTGATGAAAACAAATGAATAAACTGACAAAACCGAAGAAAAATATGAGAAAGAAAAGAAAAAACAAGTGAAACCCAAGAAGAAAACAAAAGAAAACAAAAGAAAACGGATAAAAACGAAAAAATATAAAAGACAAAACAGTGAAAAAAATAAAAGTCAAATAAAACCGGTGAAAAAAGAAAGAAAATAAGACAAACCGAAGAAGAAATATAAAGAAAGAAAGAAAAACAAGAAAATCCTGACCATTCTATCCAGTAATGCACAATAAAGAAGAAGAGGAAGAAAAATCTACCTAATAGCGAGTACGTCCAACCCGAGCGAGAATCGCGAAGAGGAGAAGTTGGCCCGTCCACTAACAATGCGAGAAAATACTTGAGACCAGAGTACCATAGAAGTGGCACTAAGCGAGATATAGGGTTTGTTTAGGTTAAGTGCCTTAGGCGCCCAATGTTGCCATGTGACACAATCACTACTAGGAAAAGGGCTATAAATGATATAGACACTAATGGCGTCCCACACAAATAATGCGTCACTACTATATAGCAGTGGCGCATCATGTGCAGGTGTGTCATTAGTGTGATGGACACTAATGGTGCACCACACACTCGGTGCGCCACTACTAACAAATTTTTTTTTCCAAAAGTACTAATGACGCACCGGGGCAGAGTGCGCCATTACTAGTTTAACTAGTAATGGCGCACCACTCACCCAGTGCGCCACTATTATAATTTTTTTTTGCAAAAGTACTAATGGCGCACCGGGACAGAGTGCGTCATTACTAGTTTAACTAGTAATGGCGCACCACTCATCCAGTGCGTCACAACTATAATTTTTTCTTTGTAAAACTACTAATGACGCACCATTATTAACCTGGGACGAGCACGCCATAAACGACTTCGCCATGGCCAGGGGTTGGTGGAAGAGGGCCAGAACAACGTTGGGTAATCTCCGGGACATTACGCGCGTCGTCCGCGACACATGACAAATTAAAGGCGGTTGCATCAAGGAGTTCGAGACGGTGACGGACCAGTGCGACCAGTAGCGTAGCCAGCTCAATAATTCAGGGTAGTCCAGTAGTAAAAAATTTATTCGTATTTAATTATCTATATTAAATTTTACTCATTTTTGCTATAATATATAGGCTGTAGATAAATTTCAGGATGGTTCATGGACCACCCGAACCCCCCTAGCTACGCCACTGAGTGCGACCCCGACTGGGAACAACGGAAAGCCATGGCCAACAGGAAGCCCGGAGAGGTCTACCCGTGTGTCAAGGCGACCAAGGCACTGCGCGAGTGCATGGAAGGCAAGGCCGTCTTGGCCAAGCACCTCGTCGCCATGGATGAGGGCATCAAGGAGTACGATTGGCGGCGGTGGGATCCCTATGTGAGGGCCAAGGCCAAGGTGGACGCGAGGTATAGGTGGTGGACCGGCATGAAGAAGAGTGATGAAGAATGCTACTAGAAGAGACTGGCTATAGCTTATTACTATGTCAAGCTGTCACCCAACAAGATTTAATTGATGGAGTTACATGTAGTAAAACACTACAAGTCCTTTGTAATGAAGCTAGGTTAATCATGTAGTAAAACACTACAAGTCCTTTGTAATCGCCAACTTTTTGCTTTTTTTATTTGGGATTTACATCCAATTAGATGGGTAGGCTAACCTGCAGAAAATATAACTTCAAGTTTCTTCAAGACTTTCGAGAAACAACTTCTTCAAGGGATTTTTCTTAAAATAATAAAGATAGGTTGGGCATGTGTTCTATACAAAGAACACTAGTGGGAAACGGGCCTTTGGCCGGGACCCTTTAGTCCGGGCCCGCCTCTGGGCCGGGACTAAAGGCCCGGCCACGTCGTTCCAAATCGCAATGTCTCCCTCGAGGCTTTAGTCCCGGCCCGTAAGGAGCCTTTAGTCCCGCTTTGTGTCCCAAACTGGGATTAAAGGGCTATGCGGTGTGCAGCCCGCATGTGCGCCACCTTTAGTCCCGGTTTGTGTCTCAAACCGGGACTAAAGTTCTCTGCCTATATATAGCACAGCCCCCCTCCCCTCTTCCTTGCATTTTTCTTGGATGGAAGAGTGTGGGTGTGTGCTAGCTCTCCATTTTTTTATGCACTAGAGGTGTTTGTTGAAATGTGTGTTAGAGCGATGCCGCTTCAGTTCACCGAACACAACTACGATATGAGATGCTTAAACCTCTTCCTCTTTATTTTTACTTATTCTAAAAGGTTAGCAACTATATTTCCTCGTTTAGACCGTGCGGTACTAATTTTTAGGATCGTGATTGTATTTGATATACTGTCGTATAACGCAGATGAGCCATCCATGGATGTACGGTGATCGACGCACAGCCGCTTACAGAGAAGGCGTGCATTCTTTTCGAGATGCAGCCGATGCGAACAAGCATGGTGGTGGCTTTATGTTTTGTCCATGTGTTGAATGTCGGAATGAGAAGGATTACACTTCCTCAAGAGTCATTCAGAGCCACCTGCTTCGGTCCGGTTTTATGTCGGGCTATAATGTTTGGACCAAGCACGGAGAAAGAGGGGTTATGATGGAAGACGACGATGAAGAAGAAGAGAACGATGATGACAACTACCGATCTATGTTCCCTGAGTATGCTGATACTGCAATGGAAGACAATGAAGAAGAAGATCAGGATGAAGAACGGGAACCAGATGAGCCCGCTGATGATCTTGGCCGGGTCATTTCTGATGCATGGCGAGGTTGCGACACAGAAAAGGAGAGGTTGCAGTTCGAGCAGATGTTACAAGACCACAACAAATTGTTGTACCCAACTTGTGAAGATGGCCAAAAGAAGCTGGGTAGCACACTGGAATTGCTGAAGTGGAAGGCAGAGACCGGTGTGACTGACTCGTCATTCGAAAAGTTGCTGGTACTGATGAAGAAGATGCTTCCAAGAAAGAACGAATTGCCCGCCAGCACGTACGAAGCAAAGAAGCTTGTCTGACCTCTAGGATTAGACGTGCAGAAGATACATGCATGCCCTAATGACTGCATCCTCTACCGCGGTGAGAAGTACGAGAATATGGATAAATGCCCGGTATGCACTGCATTGCGGTATAAGATCAGAAAAGATGACCCTGGTGATATTGAGGGCGAGCCACCCAGGAAGAGGGTTCCTGCCAAGGTGATGTGGTATGCTCCTATAATACCACGGTTGAAACGTCTGTTCAGAAATAAAGATCATGCGAAGTTGTTGCGATGGCACATGGAAGATCGTATGAAAGACGATAAGTTGAGGCACACCGTTGATGGTCGGCAGTGGAGAAAAATCGAGAGAGAGTTCCTGAGATTTGCAGCTGACGCAAGGAACTTATGGTTAGGTCTGAGTACATATGGCATGAATCCTTTTGGGGAGCAGAGTTGCAGTCACAGCACCTGGCCCGTTACTCTATGTATCTACAACCTTCCTCCTTGGTTGTGCATGAAGCGAAAGTTCATTATGATGCCAGTGATTATCCAAGGTCCAAAGCAACCCGACAACGATATTGATGTGTACCTAAGGCCATTAGTTGATGAACTTTTACAGCTGTGGGCCGAACTAGGTGTACGTGTGTGGGACGAGCACAAACAAGAGGAATTTGACCTTCGAGCGTTGCTTTTCGTAACAATCAATGATTGGCCTGCTCTTAGTAACATTTCAGGACAGTCAAACAAGGGATACAATGCATGCACGCACTGTTTGGATCAGACAGAAAGTATATATCTGGACAAATGTAAGAAGAATGTGTACACGTACAATCGTTGTTTTCTTCCGCCCAAGCATCCCTTAAAGAAAAAAGGCAAGCATTTCAATGGCAAGGCAGAACCCCGGGGGAAGCCTGTCATCCGTACTGGTGCTGAAGTATTTGATATGGTCAAAGATTTAAAAGTAATATTTGGAAAGGGTCCTGGCAGCCAACCTGTTCCTAACGGCCCTGATAAGCGCGTACCCATGTGGAAGAAGAAATCTATATTTTGGGAGCTACCCTACTTGGAAATCCATGAGGTCCGCTCGGCAATCGACGTGATGCACCTGACGAAGAATCTATGCGTGAATATTCTAGGCTTCCTGGGCTTGTATGGGAAGTCAAAGATACACCGGAAGCACGAGAGGACCAGGAACGTCATAAAGGAAGAGATGGCATGCATCCAGGGCAGTTTCAACGGCGTGCGAGCTACGCTCTTACTAAGGAAGAGAAGGAAATCTTCTTTGAAGTCCTTTTCAGTATCAAGGTCCCGACTGGCTTCTCGTCGAATATAAAGGGAATCGTAAATATGAAAGACAAAAAATTCCAAAACCTAAAGTCTCATGACTGCCACGTGCTTATGACGCAATTGCTTCCGGTTGCATTGAGGGGAATTCTACCGGAAAATGTTCGCCTGGCAATTGTGAAGGTATGTGCATTCCTCAATGCAATTTCTCAGAAGGTAATCGATCGAGAAAGTCTATCAGGGTTACAGATTGATGTGGTCCAATGTCTAGTCAGCTTTGAGTTGTTGTTCCCGCCATCCTTCTTCAATATAATGACACACCTCCTAGTTCAGCTAGTCGAAGAGATTAGAATTCTTGGTCCTGTGTTTCTACACAATATGTTCCCCTTCGAGAGGTTCATGGGAGTCTTAAAGAAATATGTTCGTAACCGTGCTTGGCCAGAAGGAAGCATCTCCAAGGGCTATGGAACAGAGGAGGTTATTGAGTTCTGTGTGGACTTTCTTCCTGACCTTAAGCCGATTGGTGTTCCTGAATCTCGGTATGAGGGTAGGCTGACAGGAAAAGGCACACTAGGAAGGAAAGCAAAAGTATGTATGGACGGGCATTCTTTCTCTCAAGCACACTACACAGTTCTACACAATTCCACCATGGTGGCTCCGTATATCGTGAGACACAAGAATATTCTACGCTTCGAAAACCCAGGGAAGGCTGACTCTTGGATTAAAGGGGAACACGAGAAGACTTTCGGCAATTAGTTGCAGACACATCTCATGAATGACGACACCGTTGGAGATCAGCTGTACTATTTGGCCAGGCCACCACTTCGACTATATGTACTTTCCAAGGGTATGAGATAAATGAGAATACATTTTACACGGTTGCCCAAGATAAAAAGAGAACCAACCAAAATAGTGGTGTCCGCTTTGATGCAACACACGAGAATGGGCACTGTTTGGAAACATATTACGGGTACATAGAGGAGATATGGGAACTTGACTATGGACCTACTTTTAAGATCCCTTTGTTTCGGTGCGAATGGGTGAAGCTGACAGGAGGCGGGGTAGTTGTAGACCAAAAGTACGACATGACAACAGTGGATCTAAGAACGCTCCGCCGACGATTTCTAAGCGACGGAGCCCCCAAAGCGCAAACTGTCGCCCCTCCCAAAGGTACCTCATGCTAATCTTCCTATCAGACCTTATGATCGTACCCCCGAGGAAAACGCCAGGATAGCAAAGGAACATCATGATGCACAGATGAAAAAGAAGAAACCCGAGCCCCGCCCGAAATACACCGAGAAGCAAATAGCATTTGCAAAATACTTCACGAACCTTCCATCACAGTATGACTTACACCATAAGCCTGATGACTATACACGCACATTGCAGAAGGAAGTGAAAAAGAGCAGATCACGTGCAAGTGCAAGTGGAGCAAATCAAGTTCAACTACAAGCAAGAAAAAATCAGACGTTCCTCAGCTTGGACAACAGGCCAAACAGTCGATCCCACCCCTCAGGGTGTTACCCGAGAATGTCCCCCCTCTGGTGCAGGGGCAAGATTTGGAATTAGCAAAGAAGTGGGCGAATGAATGAGGTATCCCGGTTGAAGACATTCTGGCTTCCCAAGACAACAGGTTACCCAAGGCTGTGGTAGCCCCTAAGCCACAGTTTGTCATGGGAGCGCCTTTGGTCAGCAAAGATGATCTCCCAACAAATATGCGTTACTTGCATACATGGTACTTAAGTGAATCAAAGAATGGGAGAACGATGATCGTGGTGAGTGTCCCACGGGAGTACTACGGCCGGCCCGAAGAAATCCATATCGACTTTGATGAACTCTTCCAGATGTACAATACCGACGCCCTCGACAAATCGCTTATGAGTTGCTATTGTCTGTAAGTTTTTCAATTCGTTGTCTACATATAACTTGTTTAGTTATTTCAATTCATTGTCTATATATAACTTGTACTCTATTATGCAGAATGAAGATTCTGGATTGTAAAAGTAGGAACATCCTAAATATTGGGTTTATTGACCTAGATAAAATACATATAGCGACGCTAACTGATAAACCCAAGGAGACGGAGGAAAACCTTCTAAGGTTTCTAACAGATCAAAATTTCTATGACCACATACTGTTTCCATACAACTTCAGGTGAGGGTCTTTACTCTGTTGTGTCCATTCACTTATAAGTGTAATTGATAAGTTACTGACACACACACACACACACACACACACACACACACACACACACACACATATATATATATATATACATGTGCAGTTTCCATTGGATTCAGTTGGACATTCAAATTGATAAGGAAGAGTTGATGCCTTCGACCCATTATCGAGACCCTTGGAATAGTTCTAAAGCCTGCAGGACATGCTCCAAGGGTAATTTCAATCATTCTTGCGCTCTATCGGTCTCTTTCGATGATTTTCTGATATATCAATTAATGAAAAACTTAGCAAATCATTATCCTTGTCGGGCAGGGTTTGGAAGCGGTTCAAGTGCGTGACTCCTGGTATCGAGCCTGAGAAGCTGACCTTTAGAGCGGCTCAGGTAAGTAGTAGTATGATATACTTCTATTTTCAATACATTTATGATGCTAGATTATTATTTTGATTATATATATTCTATTCTCGTCAAGTGCGACCAGCAGCCACGGGGGACGCATCTATGCGGATACTATGTTTGTGAGACCATTCGCACGTTTACCTCTGAGCACAAGGATCACAGATTCAACGTAAGCAATGAACATTCACACCTCTATTTTTACCCGTCATTCTTTGTTATCATGATTGATATTCATATTCATCTCCTCTTCTTATATAGTACAAGGCCATGAGGGAGAAAGTCCTACCAGAGCAACGCGCGATTGCTGTTGCAGATGAGCTTGCGACCTTTGTGAGGACGGAAGCTATAGATGACAAAGGACGATTTAGTGTAGCTAGGGGCCATTACTGATGTTCGTCCATGTAATCGAATAGACGGGCTCTAGTCCCGATAATTCAGATCTCCATATAATTGTATATATATGCTCGCTTGTAAGATAAGTTAATCTTATATATATATGCATAATTATTTCTATTTAGAATTATATGAAAACTAATTCCCAAACACCAAACGAGGCATCACGTTAATCTCCCGAACACCTAAACCCTAAAACTCTAAAACCTAAAAATAAACAAAATCTGAAACTCTTTAGTCCCGGTCCGTGTAAAGAACCGGGACTAAAGGGCCTGCCCCTGAGGGCGCTCCGAGGCGCCCACGTGGAGCACGTTTAGTCCCGGCTTGGAACAGGGTCGGGACTAAAGGTTAGGCCTTTAGTCCCACCCCTTTAGTCCCGGTTGGTGAACCGGGACTAAAGCCCCTTACGGGCCGGGGCTATAGGCCCTGTCCCCACTAGTGGAAACAATATCAGTGATACCTGATGGATCCCTAGTGTGAGTCTCTTCTTGTGTAATTCTGTCATTTACAGACTACGTTGACAACCGGGTAGATTGTGTTGGCATGCATTATAGTAGGAAGTGATACATTTCTTGTGCTTTTGCTATTTACCTCCGTTAATTGAATTTTTTTTGAAAAGGAGGCTTAGCCCCGGCCTCTGCATCAATAGATGCATGCAGCCATATATTAATCCAAAACAAGTGTCGACAGAGTACAACTAAAAGTAACAAAGAGTAAAAATTAAAAATACAGGCGAGCTTCGCGCCAAAGCCGGAGATGACTAAAAGATCTAGATGTTCAAACACATGTCTTATTAATATGTCGCCATCCAAACCGGCTGAAGATATCCTGTGCTACCATCTCTCAACGGGCACACCCAGTAACCATATGCTCCCTGGCTGCCACAGGAGTGAGTAACGACCATGTGCGGATCAATGCGGTAATTTTGAAGATAACCTGCAGAAAGTTAATATCACGTATTCTGTTAAAAACCAAATCATTTCTGCAATTCCATAGAGCCCACAAAAGAGCACATGCTCCAACATGAATATGTTTGGCCAAATAAACATCCACTCCCTGTAACCATGTTCCAAATAACAAATTCAAATTAACAGGGGGAGGGATATTAAAAGTAATATGAATCGAGCGCCAAACAAGCTTAGCCATAGGACAATCAAGAAGGAGGTGCTTAATAGTCTCTACCCTCGGGCAAAAGCTACATCTGGGGCTACCCTTCCATTTTCGCTTGGCCAGATTATCTTTCGTAAGAATAACTCCCTTATGGACAAACCACAAGAAAACTTTAATTCTAAGAGGAACTCTAATCTTCCAAATATGTTGCGATTTTGGAATGGGTACAGAGTCAATGAGATCAAGATACATGGATTTAACCGTAAACAGCCCATTCAAAGTTAAACTCCAAGAAATTCGATCCGCCCTGTCAGAAAGGATAACCTCCATTAACCTTCTGACCAGATGTAACCAGGTATTCCATGTGTCGCCGACTAAGGACCTACGGAACTGAATATTAAGGGGTATCTCACGAAATACTGCCACCACCGACACTTGTCGACGCCGGGCAATATGGTACAGCCGCGGATATTGAAGCGCAAGAGGCGACTCTCCTAGCCAGGAATCTTCCCAGAATCTAGTTGCTTCACCATTACCAATGATCACCCTCGTTCTATTGAAGGAGTTTTTCACCCGCATCAGTCCTTTCCAGAAAGGTGAATCCAGTGGTCTAGCCGTAACCTGAGATAAGGATTTGGAGTGGAGGTACTTGTTCTTCAAATTTTGTACCCACATCCCACCAGACTCCATAGAAAGTCTAAACAGCCATTTGCTGAGAAGACATCTATTTTTTGTCTCTAAGTTTTCGATACCTAACCCCCCTTGTTCTTTAGGCCGACAGATAATGTCCCATTTAGCCAACCTATATTTAGTCGAAACCTCATCACTTTGCCAGAAAAATCTAGAATGGTAGAAATCCAATCTTTTCCGCACCCCCACAGGTATCTCAAAAAAAGATAGGAGAAACATAGGCATGCTCGTTAAAACTGAATTAACAAGCACCAATCTACCGCCGTAGGAAAGGATCTTACCTTTCCAACTGCTAAGTTTCTTTTCAAATCGCTCCTCAATGCATTTGCACTCTTTATTGGATAGTTTACGATGATGAATGGGAATACCTAAATACGTAAAAGGTAAATCCCCAGCTTCACACCCAAATAACCGATTGTAAATGTGTTGTTCACTTTTGGCTTCACCAAAACATAACAGCTCACTTTTATTGAAATTAATCTTCAGCCCTGATAGCTGCTCAAAAAGGCACATGATGAGTTTTAAATTTCAAGCCTTCACTAAATCATGCTCCATAAACAGAATAGTATCATCGGCATATTGTAAAATGGACACACCCCCATCTACCAGATGTGGTACTAGTCCACCTACAAGATCCTTTTCGTTTGCGCGCTTAATTATGAGAGCCAACATATCAGCAACAATGTTGAAAAGGATAGGGGACATCGGATCCCGTTGCCTGAGCCCCTTTAGTGTCTGGAAAAAGTGACCAATGTCATCGTTTACCTTAATTCCGACACTCCCTCTCCTGATAAAGGAGTCAACGTGCTTTCGCCAAAGCTCATCGAACCCCTTCATATGCAAGGTTTGTTGTAAAAAGGACCATTTCACTTTATCATAAGCTTTTTCGAAATCCACTTCAAAAATCACCCCGTAAAGTTTTTTCGAGTGAATTTCATGTAAGGTCTCATGAAGCACGACCACCCCTTCCAGAATATTACGTCTTAGCATGAAAGCGCTTTGCGAAGATTGCATTACTGAATGTGCCATCTTAGTTAGTCTATCCGTTCCCACCTTTGTGAAGATTTTGAAACTAACATTAAGCAAACAGATGGGACGAAACTGCTCTATGTGTGTCGCCCCCTCCTTCTTTGGTATCAACATAATTGTACCAAAATTTGGATGGAAGAGTTGTAAGTTACCGGCAAAAAGATCATCAAACATTGCCATAAGATCCATTTTGATGATATGCCAACATTTTTTGTAGAACTCCGCCGGAAACCCATCAGGGCCAGGGGCTTTACCGCACTTCATTCCACCAATAGCATCAAGCACCTCTTTCTCCGTAAAAGGAGCAGACAAAGACTCATTATCGGCCTCTCCGACTTGAGGTATGTCTGCCACCTAGTGTTCATCCATAGTTACAAAACTATCATGAGGAGCACCGAAAAGTTGTTTATAATAGTTTGAGATATACAATTTTAAGTTCTCATGACCTACAATTGTACCCTCATCCTGCTCAAGCTGCAAGATCCTCTTTTTCCTATGTTTGCCATTTGCAATCAAGTAAAAAAAATTAGTGTTATTATCACCCAGAACGATTGCCCTAACTTTCGCTCTAGATGCCCACTTCATTTCCTCCTCTCTAAGGAGTACACGGAGTCTTTGTTCGGCCTCAAATCTTAGACTTCACTCATTCGAATTGAGCATAGTAAACTTAGCTTTTCTATCAAGCTCATCAATCGATATAGTAAGCCTGTCCCGCTCATATTTATAAGACCCTGAGGCATTTTTAGCCCAACCACGGAGGTATTGTCTAAGATGTCTCATCTTATTTTGCTATCGTTCCACATTAGTATTTCCACCCACGTTCATATTCCATTCCGTGGCAATCATCTCCATGAAGCCCTCCCTTAAGAACCAGCTGGACTCAAAGGAGAACCCATGTCTATTCCCCGTATGTGAGGCATCCCCCGTATCTAACAGGAGAGGAGTGTGATCTGAGATCGCCCGCGGAAGCACACGCACTGAAACAAGAGAGAATTTCTGTTCCCAATCAATGGTAGACAAAACTCTATCCAACTTCTCAAAAGTTTGGTTTGGTAAGGAATTCGCCCATGTGAAATTCCGACCCGAGAGTTCTATTTCCCTAAGATCAAGGCTCTCAATAATAGTGTTGAACATAAATGGCCATCTACCATCGAAATTGTCATTGTTCTTTTCATGAGCCCACCTAATAATATTGAAATCACCCCCAATCAAAAGTGGTAATTTCTCATCACAGATTCGTACTAAATCTGCAAGAAAATCAGCTTTAAGTTCCGGTTGAGCCGCCCCATACACTGCTACAAGAGCCCAGCAAAAACCGTCACTTTTGGAAGTAATCCGAAACTTAACTGCAAAATCACCAAACACGACTTCCCTAACCTGAAGTGTGTCGCATCTTACTCCAAGTAAGATCCCTCCTCAAGCCTAGCCTGACTCACGTAGTGATCGAAAGAAATCGCTGGAAGTCCCTCAACTGGAGATGATGGCTGCAACGAAGCACATGCGGACAGTTTCCCAGTAAAAGAAAATTTCACTTGCCTCCGGTCAATATCCTGAATTGGCTGCCCGGACCTATCAACATACGACGGCGTCGAAGCCGGCTGAACCGAACCAAAGCGCAGCTGCGCTAGCGGGGAGGATGCCACACCATCACATGCTAAGGAGGATTCCACCCCACCATGGGCCGGTCCCCCCGAACCTGCCAGCAGTGCTGGCGCAGCCGACCCAGGTGCAGGCGTCTGTGGCAATGAGTCGCCCTTGGCCGAATCTGTAGGCCCCGACGCACCATCTCTATCCGCACCATCTCTGTCAGTTATATCCACATCAGGGTCCAGCACCCCGTCAACTGATAAATAAGGGCTATCGACCTCAAGATGGAGGGTATACCTTCGACCCCCGAAAGTCCAAAGCACTTCATCCGGAATCAGCCCCTTATCTATGACAGTAACGAGAACTCGAGCAACTCCATTGTTAAGCGTGAACGCCATATCAACCTTCTCAGTTTTTCCAATCAGTGACCCAAAACTCCATGCAACCAAGAAGTCATTGATGGGGTTATAGTCCTAGGGTAGGGTCATAGGGGCCTGCCCCATGGGTCCTACCCAAGGACTACCCTTCATAAGGGATAAGGCCCTTAGTCAGTTCCGACTGAATTAAGGACATCCCATCATCCAGTCGGTGATGATTCCTCCATCATCCAGTCGGAGATGAGCATTCGGAGAATATCAAACCTACCGACTGGATTCCACTTTGTACATCGTAACCCCCGTGGAGGGCAACGGTCATACGTTTCCATGTACCTTTATTAGCATTTAAGACATACGTTACCTGTAACGTAGGCATTTATTCGCCACTACTCCACCCCTGTGCACCGAACTGTTGTGAAGGGAAGCGCACTCTATATAAGCCGCCCTTCCCCACTCGTGCACGGGTTAGCAATTCACTGTAATCCATATTCCACTCGACAACAAGATCCCAAGAGCACTGAGACGTAGGGCTTTTACCTCCACCATAGAGGGGCCTGAACTCATACAACCTCGCCGTAGCTAAGGCTCTGCCCATCCTTTCGTACCCTACACATCTACTGTCAGACTTATACCCACGACAGTTGGCGTCCACCTTGGGGCAGGCGTCTAAGCGACTTCCGGCGAGTTTGCGACTACATCTTTTCATCATGTCATCCGGTGGAGATTTGAGCATGGGTCACGAGATCCTCTTCGGCGCTCTCTCCTTCATCGTCGACGATTCGGCATGGCTTCGGGATGCCCCTCTCGACGTCGAGGCGCTCCCCAGTCGCGGGGCCACGCACTTCTGTGCTGGCGCTCGCGGTATCCTTCTTCTCCAGCAGTCGGCTCCGGTGTCGACCTACGCCGCCGTCGAGCGTCGCAGCAAGCGGTCCCGCCGTCCGCGGCTCCAGCGTTGGGTGCAACACGCCCAGGCGCGCCAGCACGCGTCCTCACAAGTGGTGGTCCTAGAATCGGTTGTAGTGGCGCCGCCGTCCCAGTGCTCGGACTCAGTTCCGACTGAGTTTCCTTCCGAGTACTTGGGTCGCGGGCCTGCAGCTGAAGTGCACATGGCCAACTCCCATGAAAGTTCCCGCCAGACCGGCTGGAACGAGCACGAGGTTGGCGACACATCCGGCGCTCGCCGTCAGCCCCGCCGTTCTACCAGTCGGCACACTCGGCGGAGCAACGTGGAGGTGTTCCGCACACCCATCCTCAACCTGGCTGCCGCCGCCAAGATAGCCGATTCCCTCCAGCCGACTGATTCAGAGGCTGGCAGAGGGATCGAGCAAATCCGTGCCCTGCTACACACGGCGCAGCAACAAAATTCGGCGGTCTCCCAGTCGCACAACAGGATCCACAATAGTTCTATTCACGCTAACACGCATCGGTCAGTTCACAGCCCCGGTTCTCATCAGCGACACAGGGGAGGCAGCCGTTCCATTAATCCCGAAGATCGTCGCCGTTCACGCACCCCTCCGCGGGGTGGGCCCTACGGTCCCCGACATCATGATGATCGGCGTTCAGTCAGTGACACTTATGATCCAAGGCCCGACGCGAGAGGGCATATCGCCCAGAGGAGGGTCGACAGGGGCCGAGCCCACCGCGATGGTCATGATATGGACCGTCCGAGTGGAAGCAGGACCATCGTCTCTGGTCCCGAGTGTTTCAGTCGAGCCATCCGTTCGGCTAACATCCCTCCCAGGTTCCGATTGGCGACGGGGATCATCAAGTTTACAGGAGAATCCAAGCCAGAAGCGTGGCTGGACGACTACCGAGTGGCAGTCCAGATCGGAGGAGGGGACGACCACGTCGCCATGAAACACCTCCCTCTAATGCTCGACGGCTCGGCACGGGCGTGGCTGAACCAGTTGGTTCCCTCAAGCATCTACAGCTGGGCAAATCTGGCCCGAGTCTTCATCAGGACCTTCGAAGGGACGTGCAAACGCCCTGCTGGCCTCGTGGAGCTCCAACACTGTGTCCAGAAGCAGAATGAGCCCCTGCGCGATTTCATTCAGCGTTGGACGACCCTCTACCACACGGTGAAGAACGTCACAGAGCACCAAGCAGTCTACGCCTTCAAGGCAGGTGTGCGGTACAAAGATTTGTACCTGAAGTTCGGTCAAACAGGCGACATCTCCATGAGTAAGATGATGGAGATAGCGGCATGTTATGCAAATGGCGAAGAAGAGGACCACATTCGTAGCGGCAAGCACAAAGCAGTCGCCGATGGAGATGGGAACAGCACTCGGAAGCAGAAGCAGAAAGCTCCGTCCACTCCGCAGGCAGAGGCCGCAGCCGTTACCAATGCCAAGTTCAAGGGCAAGGGGAAGGCTCAGTTCACCCCAAGAAGAAGCAGTTCGGAAACCCCATCCTGGACCAGCCATGTCCGATTCACACGAAGATGAATGAAGAGGGCAACGCCATATATCCGAAGCATACCACTCGGCATTGTCGCCTCCTGATCCAGGGGTTTGGCGAAGGGCAGTCGAGTGAAAAGGACAATGAACAGGATGAGGAGGACAAGGAGGATCCGTTCCCCTAAGTCCATGCAACACTGATGATTTTTGCTGACGTTGAGAGCAAGAGTCGACTGAAGCTGGTGAACAGGGAGGTGAACATGGCCACGCCGACCAACCCCACGTTCCTCAAATGGTCTCAGACTGCGATCACCTTTGACCAGTCGGATCATCTAGCACACATACCCACCCCAGGGAGGCAGGCTCTGGTCGTCGACCCGGTGGTGGAAGGAGTCCGACTGCGCAAAGTCCTCATGGACGGCGGCAGTCGCTTGAACATCATGTACGCTGACACTCTCAAGGGGATGGGCATTCTGATGTCCAAACTTAGCGAGAGTAGCATGCAGTTCCATGGAGTCGTCCCTAGGAAAGGCCAAGTCACTCGGCCAGATCGCGTTGGACGTCGTCTTCGGCTCCGACAAGAACTTCCGCAAGGAAAAGCTGACGTTCGAGGTGGTGGACTTCCAGAGTGCGTACCACGCAATTCTGGGTCGCCCGGCGTATGTGTGTTTCATGGCCCGTCCATGTTACGTGTACCTGAAGCTGAAGATGCCAGGCCCGAAAGGTGTGATCACTATCACAGGCAATCGGCAGCGGGCCGAGGAGTGTCTGCAGCAGGGATCGAGGATCGCCGATCAGCAGATGGCTGTCCTCGAGCTTGACGAGTACAAGAAGACAGTCGACCCTACTAACTTGATGCGTTCGAAGAAGCCAGCTTTGGAGTCCGCATTCCAGTCGGCGGGAGAGACGAAGAAGGTCAGCATCCACCCGACGGACGACACCGCTGCCCCGACGAACATCTCCACCACCCTCGGCCCTAAATAGGAAGTCGAGCTCATCCAATTCCTCCGTGAGAACTGGGACATCTTCGCATGGAAGCCAGCTGACATGCCAGGTGTACCCAGGGAGTTGGCTGAGCACCGACTGCATGTGGATCCCGCTGCTCGGCCTGTCCGAGAACGCCTGCGTCGGTCCGCCGCGCACAAGAGGAAGGCAATCGGAGAAGAGGTGGCTAAGCTTTTGGCAGCCAACTTCATTCGCGAGGTACACCACTCCGAGTGGCTCGCCAATGTTGTCATGGTGCCCAAGAAGGACAAGTCGCTCCGAATGTGCATCGACTTCAAGCATCTCAATAAGGTCTGCCCGAAAGACCATTTTCTGCTCCCCGCATCGATCGAATTGTCGATTCGACTGCGGGTTGCGAGCGTTTGTCATTCCTTGATGCCTACTCGAGCTATCATCAGATCCGTCTGTATGGCCCCGATGAATTAAAAACAGCCTTCATCACCCCATTCGGGTGCTTCTGCTACATCACTATGCCATTTAGTTTAAAGAATGCAGGAGCAACCTTTATGCGCATGATCCAAAAATGCCTCCTCGACCAGATCGGTCGGAATGTGGAGGCGTATATGGACGATATCGTAGTCAAGTCACACAAAGGTTCCGACCTGCTGACTGACTTGGCAGAAACATTCGCCAACCTTCGTAGGTACGATATCTAGCTCAACCCAGCCAAGTGTTCATTCGGTGTTCCCAGAGAAAAGTTACTCGGTTTCTTCGTTTCCGAACGAGGGATCGATGTCAACCCCGAAAAGATCGGGACCATCGTCCGAATGGAGCGGCCGGTCAGAATACACGATGTTCAAAGGCTCACAGGTTGCCTAGCGGCTTTGAGCAGGTTTATCAGTCGACTCAGCGAGAAGGCTCTTCCTCTGTACCGACTCATGAAGAAATCAGATACTTTCGAGTGGACAGACGAAGCCCAAATCGCATTCGACGACCTCAAAGTCCTACTTTCCACCTAGCCGGTTCTTACTGCTCCGCTCAGTAAAGAACCCCTTCTTCTGTACATCGCGGCTACAAATCAAGTCGTCAGCACTGTTCTCACAGTCAAACGGGAAGAAGAACGCAAAGAATACAAGGTTCAGCGGCCAGTGTATTATGTCTCCGAAGTCCTGACTCCTTCCAAGCAGAGGTATCCCCACTATCAAAAACTTATCTACGGGATTTACATGACTGCGAAGAAGGTGGCTCATTATTTCCAAGACCACTCGGTGTCTGTCATTTCTGATGCTCCGTTGTCGGAAATCCTACACAATCGGGACACATCGGGACGAGTGGCGAAGTGGGCAATGGAGATGTTATACTGCGACATCAAGTTCGAGGCCAAGAAAGCTATAAAGTCTCAAGCTCTGGCTGACTTCATAGCAGAATGGGTAGAACAACAGCAACCGACCCACATCTACTCGGCTCATTGGACAATGTTCTTCGATGGGTCCAATATGTTGAATGGCTCCGGCGCTGGCGTTGTGATCATATCACCAAAGGGTGACAAACTCAAGTATGTGTTGCACATACACTTTGATTCCTCCAACAACGAGGCAGAGTATGAGGCTCTCCTTTATGGACTGCGCATGGCCATCGCACTCGGTGTCCGTCGCCTGATGGTCTATGGCGATTCGGATTTGGTGGTTAATCAAGTGATGAAGGAGTGGGACGTCAGGAACCCCACCATGACCACATACTGCAATGCAGTGAGGAAGCTCGAGAAAAAGTTTGAAGGTCTGGAACTCTACCATGTTCCGCGACTGAAAAACCAAGCAACTGATGAGTTGGCAAAACTCAGATCCACTCGGAGACCAGTCCCGAGTGACGTCTGCCTCGAGCACCTCCACCTTCTCTCAGTTAAACAAGATCCTTTTACAGAGGAACCAGTACAACCAAAGAGCTCGACAGATCCGACTGAAGTCGAAGTCCCTGCTATGGTTGATTTAATCATGGAGATTCTTGCTATCATCCCCGATTGGACTGTGCCGTTCATTGCATACATCCTGAGGCAAGAATTACCAGAAGACGAAGTCCAAGCAGATTGAGTTTTTGCAGATTCAAAATTCTTCCGCGGTCGCAGACTCCGGTCTCAAAAAAAAACTTAGCTGCGATCAAGAGTCGCCTAAGTACTAACTTTCTCCGAATGTGCACTAAACGTCGCACTCGGGGACTTAGCTGCGATCAAGAATCGCCTAAGTACAAACTTTCTCCGAGTGTGCACTAAACGTCGCACTCGGGGACTTAGCTGCGATCAAGAATCGCCTAAGTACAAACTTTCTCCGAGTGTGCACTAAACGTCGCACTCGGGGACTTAGCTGCGATCAAGAATCGCCTAAGTACAAACTTTCTCTGAGTGTGCACTAAACGTCGCACTCGGGGACTTAGCTGCGATCAAGAATTGCCTAAGTACAAACTTTCTCCGAGTGTGCACTAAACGTCGTACTCGGGGACTTAGCTGCGATCAAGAATCGTCTAAGTACAAACTTTCTCCGAGTGTGCACTAAACGTCGCACTCGGGGACTTAGCTGCGATCAAGAATCGCCTAAGTACAAACTTTCTCCGAGTGTGCACTAAACGTCGCACTCAGGGACTTAGCTGCGATCAAGAATTGCCTAAGTACAAACTTTCTCCGAGTGTGCACTAAACGTCGCACTCGGGGACTTAGCTGCGATCAAGAATCGCCTAAGTACAAACTTTCTCCGAGTGTGCACTAAACGTCGCACTCGGGGACTTAGCTGCGATCAAGAATCTCCTAAGTACAAACTTTCTCCGAGTGTGCACTAAACGTCGCACTCGGGGATTTAGCTGCGATTAAGAATCGCCTAAGTACAAACTTTCTCCGAGTGTGCACTAAACGTCGCACTCGGGGACTTAGCTGCGATCACAAATCGCCCACTCTGAGGCTTAGCAGACCCTCATTGAGGCTCATGTAGATGTCAAGACAACTGACAATTACATGAGTAGCAGAACCTCATTGAGGCTCATGTAGATGTCAAGACAACTAACAATTACATGAGTAACAACTCGCTCCGAGTACGACCTTACAGTCGCACTCGAAGACTTAGCCGCGATCACGAATCGCCTAAGTACACAATTGCCTTCGAGTGTATCCTACAGATCCACTCGGAGACTCCGCAGACCCTCAGTGAGGCTCATGCAGATGTCAAGAGAACTGACAATTGCATGCTCCGCATGTTTGCCATTGGCTTCACAAGAAACGCCAAACAAAAACCACGAGCCAAAATCGTGTCAACAACTCTTTGGCAAAGGAAGAGCAAAAGATTCGATTCAAATTCAAAGTTCGTCTAAAGATAGTTGGTTCGGTGTAGATCAAGCTTATCCACACCGAACCACGAATGTGACGGCCAACAACAGTGGCCAAAGTTTCATACAACTAACACTCGGCATACCGAGGTAAAAGTTTTCTCAAGCATCGTCAGGACTGGCAGGCTCCACGAAAGTGTCGAGGTCGATCCCGTCTGCGATGCGAGTGGCGCTCTCAAGGAAGGTCTCCATGAAATCTTTGAATCGAAGCTTTTTGGTGTTGGCGACTTGCAACGCCTTCAGCTTCTCTTCGCGAGCCTCCTTGCAGTGCACTCGGACCAGCGACAGCGCCACGTCCGCACCACAGCGAGCCGCAGACTTCTTCCACGCCTGCACTCGGTTCGGGACCTCCTCCAGCCGAGTCATCAACCCTTCCATTTCTTGCCGAGACTCGTCTTCGGGCCACAACTCCTTGTCGATTCGGCCGACGACCTCTCTTAGTCGATCGATGAAAGGTCCCACTTTGCCTAAGCGAATGTGTGCTCGGAGCATGTCTCGATTGGCTTCCCTGCCGAGTGGAATGTTCGGAAGAATCGACCGCTCAATGTCAGCTGCTTCAGCCTCAACGTCCATGCAAAAATCTGCAAAGACAGGACGAGCAAAAAGTAAGCGCAGAATGAAATACACAGTCAAGAAGCACTCGGAAAAACAGAACTTACCACCGAGAAGCGCAATCATCTTTCTTTCCCAGTCACTGACGTACTTCTCCTGTGCTATGCACCGCCTGTTCATCACCTGCATCTGTCCCATCAGCTCGGTTCTTTGTTTCCCCATTTTCTCCATTTCGGCCACCAATGCCTTGTTTGCCTCACGGGACTCCTCCAAGGACTTCTCTCGTTCAGCCAGAACACCCTTCAGACCAGCCAACGCAAGCATTGATGCATCCAGTTCCGCAGCAAACTGAATCTTTTCAGCCTTCAGAGTGTTGTACGCTGATCCCATCTCGCAAGTCTTCTGCAAGTCAGCGCGAAGAGACGATCAGACAAATTCAACAAGGACAACAATAAAAACTCGAAGTTCTTCAGACCCCTGCTGACGCAAGCAGTCGACAGCGGTCTCGGGGACTACACCCAGTGGGTTCACTAACAGTGACCCCACTGGCATGAAGCTCAAACAGGTCCGCCCTATTGAGATACATAACAAAAACAAGCCTATGAGGTTACTACTACCTGACCTGAGTAAAATTACTCTCGGGGACTCATCCAGTAGGTGCACTCGGAGTGCCCCCACCGGTAACATTCAAACAGATTGATTTTGATCTGATCAAGTTAAAGGAAATGTATATAAAGACAACTACCGGTGCAAGCACTCGACAGAAGTCTCGGGGACTACACCCACTGGGTTCACTAAGAGTGAACCCACTACAAAATAATCATACTGTATCCGAGTACATTGCTTAAACACCCAGTGGGTTACAAGAGGAAAATAAATACTTACTAGCCCACTTACTCGGATATCGTCCTGGAGTTCCAAGCTTCGCTTGTACACAGACGCAATGGAGTCGTACGCTCTCTTGGCATCACCAGCCATCAACTCCGCCTGCACCATGGCCCCCTTAGCAGCTCCCACCTGATCTTCCGGGAGGCGCTGGGCATCGTACTGGACGATCAACGGACCTGACACCACAAGAGACTCCTTGGGCATCCCAAGTCCTGCTCCAGTCGGTTCAGCAGCGATGAGCGCCGTTTCAGTCGACGGCATCGTCTCGGTTGGCGGCGCGTCCATGGCGGGAGTAGTAACAGACGGAACAGCCTCAAGGACAGGCGCCGCAGCTTGCTCGGACCTCTTCTGGTCATCATCCTCCACATGAATCACCTCTGAAGGAAGCCCGACCAAACGACGTGAGACCACAGGAAAAAGGGGCAAGATCAAAGACAGAATTCATGAAACAATAGTGTAAGCCCTCGGAGTCGCCACGACGTACCTTGCTGGGACATGACAACGTTGTCCGTATCCATGGGATCGTCTTCCTGGCGCGGCGGAGAAGTGGCGGAGGTGGCAGCTCTGTCGAGTAAAATTCACTCGACCAATAAGCGTGAGTTCAATCAAATACTGGAAGAAGATAGAAGAACAATGCACTTACGCTGAGGTGACGGGAACGGTGACCCTCATCCGCGGCAAAGCCTTCCGAGGCTTGGATCCACTCAGTTTGGCCACCTTAGAGGGCTGGCCTGCGGGCTCAGCAGCAGAGTCCCTGGTCCTCTTTGTGCTCCGAGCACTCGGAACCATGGGAGTGGCTGGCAAGGCACTCGGAACCACAGGAGCAGCTGGCGGGGCACTCGAGGCCGCAGGAGGAGCCGACGGAGCCACGGGTTCGTGACGCCGTTTAGTTCGAGGCTCTGGTGGTGGGGGTGGCGAGCTCTGTTCCTCATCTTCCCCTTCTTCTTCTCCGGACTCCTCCTCCGTCTCCCCACTGTTGGAGACGAACTCGACGCTCTCCACGCTGCCCTCCTGGCTACCTTCCTCTTCCTCAGCCGGATTCCCGTTCGAGACAGGAGAAAACCAGTTGGTCCACGCCTACACGAGATACAGTCGACAACATCAGACGTCAGACAGTGATACAAGAAAAAGCGATACATCTAAGACAATTGTGTGCACTCGACAAGTTA
Source organism: Hordeum vulgare subsp. vulgare (assembly GCF_904849725.1). NCBI lineage: Eukaryota > Viridiplantae > Streptophyta > Magnoliopsida > Poales > Poaceae > Hordeum > Hordeum vulgare. The sequence goes on from NC_058524.1 coordinate 616,379,623, forward strand.
TACTCACCTCATTCGGAGGAGGGTTGTCCGCGCGGAAGGGCTTCACTTGTCGGGCTCCTCTGGGGTTATCGCAAGCGCCCGTGATGTTGAGGACCCACGACGCCACCAACTCCCCGGTCACGCACTCGGGGTTAGTCCGAGTGGAGTCCTCAGGCCCCGTGTAGTGCCACATGGCGTGGTGTCGAGCTTGCAAAGGCTGGATACGCCGACCCAGAAAAATCTCCAGCAAATCTATGCCAGTGACTCCCTTTCGGACGACCTCTACCAGCGCATCGACCAGAGGCTGGATCTCGATCTTCTCCGCCTTCGTGAGCGCAAGCTGCCTAGGCGGGGCCGGTCGGTCTAGGCTGAAGGGTGGCAGTCCGGTCGCGGCATTCGGACAAGCAACATCCTGGCAGTAGAACCAAGTTGACTGCCAGTTCCTAACGGATTCAAACAACTGGAGAGCGGGATAGCTACTTTTACTTTTCTTTTGGAAGCCTAAGCCTCCGCAGAGCTGGAGGAGGTGAGTTTTGTCATCCGACTGGCTAAGTCTTTTGATGGTTTGAGATCTAGCAGAGAAGATGTGCTTAAAAAGCCCCCAATGGGGAGGACAGCCGATAAAACACTCGCACAGCACGACGAAGGCAGAGAGATGGGCTATTGCGTTGGGAGGAAAATGGTGGAGCTGCGCCCCGAAGTGGTTCATTATACCTCTGAAGAAGGGATGAGGAGGCAGAGAGAAGCCTCGGTGCACGTGACTGAGCAGCAAGACGCGCTCCCCCTCCTGGGGCGCCGGCTCGGTCTCGCCCTCTGCCGGAAACCTCCACGTCTTGTGCTCGATCATGCCGTGCTCCACCAGCTCCAGCATATCCTCCTCCGTCACCGTGGAGGGGAGGAAATCCCCCTGGATCCAACCCGTCGGCAGTGCTCGCTGCCGCCGCTGAGCAGGAGCCGCCGCCTTCCCCTTCTTCTTCCGCGCCTCGAGCTTGCTCATCTTCCCCTTTGTCATGGTGGAGGCCGCAGATCCGCGAGGGAGAAGGAGAAGGAAGGAGCTTGAGATGCGTAGGAGGTGACGAGAGAAGCGGGGCAATTGCGAGCTATCAGGCGAGTGCAACAAAAAACCCTCGCTTTAGAGGTTTAAATAAGGTTCCGACTGGGTCACTAGCAGGTGGCCCCGAAATCTTATCCCCCGACCGGTTGCTGCGATATTAGTGGAGGAGATGAAGGCGCGGAAATCGAGGCAGCGGATACTATTCGATTACGATGTCGTCATCCCCGCTGAGCGCGCGGCAACCGAAATTTGAGGATCCCAGAAAATCCGCCGATGTCAGTTGACTGGTCACGTCAAAAGATTCCGCAGAAGCACTCGGTCCCTGACGGTTCGTTTCACAGATACATCCACTCGGATCACTGGTCAAAAGGATAAAATGGATCGAGGCAAACAACGCCAAAGCCGTATCCATACCAGTCGGATCCGTACTCCAAGCATCGCTTCGTCGTTCCAACCCCAATCCATTCGGGGACTAATGATGGGGTTATAGTCCTAGGGTAGGGTCATAGGCCTTCCCCATGGGTCCTACCCAAGGACTACCCTTCATAAGGGATAAGGCCCTTAGTCAGTTCCGACTGAATTAAGGACTTCCCATCATCCAGTCGGTGACGATTCCTCCATCATCCAGTCAGAGATGAGCATTCGGAGAATATCAAACCTACCGACTGGATTCCATTCTGTACATCGTAACCCCCGTGGAGGGCAACGGTCATACGTTTCCATGTACCTTTATTAGCATTTAAGACATACGTTACCTGTAACGTAGGCATTTATTCGCCACTACTCCACCCCTGTGCACCGAACCGTTGTGAAGGGCAGTGCACTCTATATAAGCCGCCCTTCCCCACTCGTGCAGGGGTTAGCAATTCACTGTAATCCATATTCCACTCGACAACAAGCTCCCAAGAGCACTGAGACGTAGGGCTTTTACCTCCACCATAGAGGGGCCTGAACTCATACAACCTCGCCGTAGCTAAGGCTCTTCCCATCCTTTCGTACCCTACACATCTACTGTCAGACTTATACCCACGACAGTCATTAACCGCCTTAGACGGAGCTCCAGAAAAACGAACCCAAATCTGATCCAGAGGCACCCCCTGAGGCTCATCATCCTTCCACACATCGAACTCGAGGATACAAGACGTGCTAGGCACTCTACACATGCCGAACTTGAGCAGCCGTGCTAACTCATCCTTGGAAGGAAACGCCACCTTGAACACAGTCTCAGAAGTCGCAATAGGCTCCCAACGGAAAGTTGTCGACACAAGATCCCGAAGTTGTTGCACAATCTGATCCACAGTCATCCTCCCACTAGCGACAGTAACCATACCAATAAGAGCCGCATCTGGCACATGCACTGTCGACGTCAAAGCAGGAGACTCAAAAAACATAAGCTCCTCGGAGCAGACTCCATAGATAGCCATAAGGGGCATCTGACCAGTCAAAAGGGGGCACACAGAAGAATCATGAACAGGTTTGAGACAGAACTCATAAAGATCCGCCGAGCATTCAGACACAAAGTGACCGTTCTCTCCACAATGATAACAAGTCATTTTTTCCTTCTTTCGCGCCCACTTAGTTGGACGATCACCCCCACCTTTGTCCGACGAAGCCAGAGCAACATCAGCTATGCCCTTTATAGGAGGGGTAGTAGACGGCGCAACCGAATTCTGTTGTCGCTGTTCGCTATCAGTCCCAGAAGCAGTCTCGGGCGGCATCGGAGGACGAGGGTGCCTGCCACCTCCGCGACCTCCCCACTTCTGACGGAAACCACCCCTCTTAGGGCCAACCGGCCCCGGCACAAAATTCCCGGGAGGACCCGAGAACCCTTGGCCATTAGCAGCAGTAGCCTGCCATGCATAGCCGCGGCCCCCTCCAGCCGAAGAGGATCCTCGGTGCTATCAAGGACCGTACGTGTGAACGTCGTCATCGCCCCACCGCCCACGCGACTAAAACATGTTGACATCATGCCCCGCCTGCGATCCCGCAGCCGCAGGAGGCACCGCCGGCTTGGCAGCAGTAGTCGCAGGCTGCCTGGGACCGTGGCTCGAACCCTTGCTGGTTCCCTGGTGTTTCCCTTGCGCCCCAGTAGCGCCAGCCTGGCCCGACGGTGGCTGCGCTTGCGACGCTCCCCTCCCTGACATAGCAGCAGCACAGCGGAGAGAAGGGATCCGCGGCGCCCTTCCTGGACCCAAGCGAGGAAAGCCAGCCCTAGGCACCCTCGCGATCGAAAGAGAGACGGCGGCGTCGGGATCCTTCTGTCGCGATATACGTCCCTCGTCAGGCAGCAAAGCCCCAACCTGGGCCTTATACCCAGCATGTGCATAGCCCACCAGAGAGGATGCCACATCAGGCCCAACTGCTGACAGCGTGGCATGCAGAAAATCAGCCGGAAAATCACGTAACTTCTGCGCTGCCAACGCCGGCATTGTCGCCCGAGGAACAACCAGCTCCAGCTTTGATCGATCAAGATCATGGCGCATACTCGGCCTACCAAACGGCCTAATCTTTCTATGCTTCTTCTTCACCGTCTGCCAATCCGGCAAGAGGAAATCGGAAAGCGTAGCAGGTGGTAGACTTACCTTGGGTAAGGGATCAATCCATGGTTGAACCATCGACAACGGCCTCGCCGCCTTCTTCGACAGGCGCATGTCAGGCATCATTCTGCGGTGGATCACGGTAGCTCCAAGCCGATCTTCGACGACGGCGCCGCTGCCTCTCCATCGCCTCCATCCGCAACGTCGTCCTTGTCTAGTTGAGCATCTCCAACGCCGCCGTCCTCACCATCATCTTCTTCCTCCTGGTCAGCAGGCACCCAAAATCGACCACCAAAACGAGGCAAAGGACTAGATAAATCGATACATACCTTATCATTCGCGAGATCATCTTGCAGAGAATCCCAAAGATTCCCCACGACCACCTGAAATGAATCGATCTCCAAACAATCTCCAGACTTAGGAGATTCAAAATCCTGCAAATATCGACCCGCCAAGATATCATTGTCATCATCACGAACTGTGATCCAGCGCGAAACCATATGAAAAACGATGGAGCCAAAGCGCTGCAATCTTTCTGTAGATGCGGTATCCTCGTAGGACACCGCCCACCTCCGATGCGCCGATGCCACCCCCCCCCCCCCCACTGAATCAGCAGGGAGCAGATCTCCGCCGACGCGGCAGCCGGCAGAGCAAGACGGCTGCGCGCTAGAGGCATCGCCAGCGGAGATCGCCGCACATGTCGCCCCTCCGAACGCCTCCGAGGTCGTGGCTGGCACCATCCGAGGGAGCTGTCCGCGTACCGGGAGCCTTTTCATGTACCGCGCCATTTGATTAGCCGAATGATGTTGGTCATTATGGTTCTAGAATTCTGCTATCACCTCCGTTAATTGATGTTGCATTAGCTTATACCTATTACATTTTCTTATGACTTCCCATAGGTCCAAACGATAATTCAGACAACAATTTCCTCTTACACGTGTAATTGTAATTAAGGTACAAAAGAAACTGAGATGGAGTATGCTCGTCATAGTCATGAAGCAAGGTAAAAGTGCTTCATCGACGACAACTGAAGAGGCGCCAACTAGACCACTGCTGGTGCTCATCCAGTATGTGGCACAAAGATGAGAAATTCATATTCCTAATGCATGCAATGATTTGACGAGGCCACCCGCATAGTGTAAAAATTTGGGCCAGGCCCCATGCATAGGAGCCCTGATGGATTTCTTTCAGTTTCTTATTTTTTATTTTTTGGGGTTCTATAGTTTTTATTGGTTTTTCTGTTTCTGTCCATTTCTGATTGTTTTATATCATTTTCATCTTTTTATTTCCTTTGTTCTGTTTCGTTTCTCTTTCTACAGATTTATACATGAACCCAAATTATTGATGAGTATTCCAAATACACGATGCACATTGTTTAAATAAGCTATGAATAATTATAAATACATGAATATTTTTTTCCTGAATAAGTGATGAGCATTTTTTAAAAACACTATGAATATTCAAAAAGTACATAATTAAGACTTTGAAATACACGATGGGTATATTCAAATATGTCATGAACATTTACAGGAACAAAAATGTAACCTATTTCTACTTTTTATGGCATATTATTCCATGTTAAATCTATTTTACATTTTTATTTCATTAAATCTAAGTAATAATACAAATCCAAACGATGAACTTTTGCGTAGGGGCAATCCTAGTGGGCCGGTCCATTCAGTGGCGCCATAAAAGCGAGAAAACCATCAGAAAATAATGCTTTACAAGGAATCTAATGCGCATCCACAAGATGAAGACCTGGTGTTCCTTACTACTTGAGCAACTGAGTGGCAGATTAAAATACTCAAAATAATCAACTAAATGTGGTGGCAGATTTAAATACGCAAACAATTTCAACTATTTGTTGGAAATGTGAATAATTTTTGAAAATGCTAATATTGTTTGGAATAGCGTTTTTTTTTCAAAAATCAAATAAAACTTTATAAACATATTTAAAAATATATATAATTTGAACAATTATGTAATATACACTGAACAATTTTTCAAATATACACTGATCATTTTCTTCACATGCGCTGAATAATATTTAAATACAGACTGCATATGTTTGTTATATATGCTGAACAATAATTAAATACACATTGAACATGTTTGTTAAATAAGATGAACCAAATCTAAATACATGTTCAAATTTTTTTCTGATATACGTTGAACAATTTGAAAGTACGCAATGAACATTTTTATGATATCACAGAAAATATTTATATACCCATTGGCCATTTTTGTGATATATTCCAGAAATATTATAGAATAACGAATGAACATTTTTGTAAATATGTTAAACATTTTCTAAATATATGGTGAATATTTCTTTAAATATACAATGAATATTTGTGTATATAAACACACTGAACTTTGTATGATACAGGAAAAAAGAAAGGAAGTGGGAAAAAAAGAAAAAGGAGAAACAATTTGTTTTCCTCATCCCTGGCGGCTGGTATCCTACCTGCCACCGAAGTGGCCAACTTCTAGCACCGTTTTTCGGAGGCTCCCCTCCACAGGCGACCTCGCTCGTTGGTGGTGAGGGGGTCACCGGATCGACGCGTGTGGATCTTTTTTTTGTTTTCATAGTCTAGGTTTTTAGGTTGTTCCGTCTTGGTTTCGGTGGTGAGGATGGCGGCGCTGAATAAAAACTCTTCGGATCCTTCCCTGACAAGGCCATCGGTCCTATGATCGGAGATGGATTTGGAAACCAGTGTGGTCAAGCAAGGATGGCGTGGCGGTGACAACATCCTCGTGGTGGACCTGTGCCCTTGGGCTCCGTCGTTGCAAACGGCGTTTCCTCCAACGTCGGCATGTGGCTTGGAAGGTACTCTAGGAGCGGATGCAGATTGTGGTCTGCATAAGCGGCATGTGGAAGACGGAGCGTGTGCTGGGTTCATGTTTAGTGGATCGCAGGTATATGTATTCCTTCTTCGGCATCTTAGTCATGGTGGGGTGCCAGATCTGAAGTTCGATGGCGTGTCGGGGGTATTGTCCAAGTCTGATTCGTTCAATGAGAAGTGCATCACTTTTGATGAGCTACCTTGGAGAAGGTCCATAAAGCTGCATATCATCAATGGAGCCGTGTCGAGCTCGAGTGAGGAGGTGATCTGTCATTCTTTTCTTTGGTGTCTGTTGTGGTGGTGCCGGAGGTAGATGAGGCGCGTTGATGTCAAGCTCAGAGATGTTCTACTATCTTTTTAGTTTTATCATATCGATCTTTACGTGACTTATAGTTTGATCTTTATGATATAAATGAGACATATATTATCATGTAAAAAAAGAAAAATAAAACAAACTAAATGAAAAGAAATAGAAATAGAAAAGGTAAAATAAAAGAAACATACAAGGGAACAGAAGGCAGAGCGACCGTGGGTAGGCCCAAACTGGGGCATTGTGAGCTGAGCTTCAGCGAAGTCACATTCCTTTAACGATCGCGACCGTCAAATAGGATCTGCCCACCCATATGTCGCTTCTAGAGAGACGTATGGAAGCCCCGGTAGCCAGACATAAGGTCCGATCCATCAGGGCCACTAGCCTTTAGCATTTTTAATCTTCATTGTCTTTTCACCTTTTTGCATTCTTTTTTTCCTTGGGTTCCAAAATATTCTGAATATATTATCAAATCACTTTATCTACACAATTTGAAAAATATTATTCGTTGATTGGAAAAATATTTAATGAATATAAAAATGTATGAAATAAAAATGAAAATTGTGTAATTTCTAAGAAAACTGGTGAAAAAAGAAAGAACATAAGACAAACCGAAGAAGAAATATAAAGAAAGAAAGAAAAACAAGAAAATCCTGACCATTCTATCCAGTAATGCACAATAAAGAAGAAGAGGAAGAAAAATCTACCTAATAGCGAGTACGTCCAACCCGAGCGAGAATCGCGAAGAGGAGAAGTTGGCCCGTCCACTAACAATGCGAGAAAATACTTGAGACGAGATTACCATAGAAGTGGCACTAAGCGAGATATAGGGTTTGTTTAGGTTAAGTGCCTTAGGCGCCCAATGTTGCCATGACACACAAGGGGCGCCCGACTTGGAACGAACCAGTGACTCGCACTCTTGTACCATACTATGGTCGCTAATTCATTTTATTTTGCTTGTTACCAAGAAGCTCCTGCTCAACTGTGTGTCGAGAAAAACATGGATCTAGTTTTTAAATTTTTGGTGAAATAAATAAAGATTCATGGGATTGTGAAAGAGGTTGCAAACCAGCAAAAGGTTCACAAATTGGGGGAAAATCAAATTGTTCATGGATATGAAAAAAGTTTATGAATCTAAAAAAAGTTTATGGATTTGAAAAAAGTTCAAAAGCGCAAATTTGAAATATAGTTGTGAATTAGAAAAACATGAATTTCATAATGGTTTTGTTAACGTTTACCATATCACAAATGTGGATAACATTTTATGTCACTTGATCCCCATATTATTGTATTGTTTGTTAACTGATGTTTATATTCGTATATATATTTGGTTTTTAGTGAGAGCATGATTTCTTTGATGTCTAACTTTTGTATTCCAACGTTTGAGTGAAGCCAAAAAAGTAGACTTCCAATCATCAATTAGTTTGTTATCAAATAAAATTGCTCACCTCTAAAAAAGTTTGTCATTTTCTTGGCAGGTTGGCAATCACCAAATATTGGGTTGCTAAACCGATATAAACGTATTCGTTCCATTGGGTTGCGTTCTTGGTTTTCTGATAGTGGACAACACATTTGGTTGCGAGACTTTCAATCTTTTGGTTGATTCTATGAGGCAGTTTAATCTTAATATTGCCGGCATTAGCGGTCAAGGTTATGATAATGGTTCCAATATAAAAGGGAACCCATAAGTGGATGCAAGTTTGGTTTCTTTGTATAAATACACGAGCTTTGGATATGGATGTGCTTGCCATGATCTCAGTCTCACTCTTTGTGATATGACTGAATCTTGTGGTAAACAAAAAAGTTATTTCTTTCTTTTCGGAGTCGCACGAGTATATATGTGTTGTTTGATTGTTCCACCAAAAGATAGATAGTTTGGTTAATCAAGTGGAGACTTTATGTGTTAAGAGTATGTGTAATACTCGATAGGGGAGTCGGATCAAGAGTATCAAAGAATCTATATTTCATGATCCCCGTTAAGATCAACTTTGCTTGCATTTACTAAAGATAGTGGCACCGAAACCAAGAATGGAAGTGATGCAAAAAGTACGTGAAGTTATGCGCAACTTTGAGTTTACAGTTGGTATTGTCAGTTGGCATGGCATTTTGGTTGCTATAAATACAGTGTGCATGAAATGCCTTGACCATCCTTGTACTGTAGAAATTAAGTATTTGCTTCTAGTGTGGTCAATGAAGACAAAGCATATTGAAAAGTAGTGTTTAGAAGTTGTGTGAATCATTTTTCTTCCTTTTCCGTGCTCCCGGCCCGGGCGAGAGGGGCGGTGGACACTTGTCAAGCCACTTCCCTGGCAAAGAGGCGGTACCCTTCTCACTCCATATGTCGCTCTAGTGATGGAGGGGGTTGGGACCATATGTCTTCATCCAGTTGATGGTAGGGTTAGCAATAAATTTAGGTGTTCTCTTTGATCGCTAGTGGTGGGATGATGGCATTGTCGTCGGCATGGAATAACCTCTCCCTGCTTCGCCTCGTTTGAGTAGTGCTTCATATCTCTGAGAGGAGTGTGAAGTCTGGTGTGTCCTCAGATCTGGTCCTCTTGGTCTAGTATTTTCTTCTGCAGGTTTCTTTAGTGTGGTGCTGTCCTACGGTGCGGACAACATGGTTCTGTGATTTGGGGTTCCAGGTCTAGTTCCATCGACTTAGATTGGCTATCCTTGCCCTTGTCATGAAGCTTGTGAGATTTGTTTTCTCCGGCTTCGTTTGGCTGGAAATGTGGTATTCTACATGTCATTTTTACGTTTTGTTCTCAAGAATGATGATTTGCTATGCAGATCATGACCGTTAGCGTGATCTGGTCTACACTAATGACTTCCTAGCCAGTGTTTATACAAGCTCATGTGTTTGGACAAGTTTGCTCTACTGAGAGGGAGGCCCAGAGACTACAACGAGTTTTCCTCTTGCCGCACTATTAAAGGATGTAGAAGGAAGAAAACTTCGATACGTCCAAGTACATGGATGTTTTCAATTTTTCAAAGGGCGTTTTTTAGCATTTGTGCTACTTGATATATGTCCTTTGGCCTTTTTGTAAAATAAATTGCATCTAAAATGGGTGTAGAGCCATCATTTTCAATAAATTACTGTTGGGGAACGTCGCACGGGAAACAAAAAATTTCCTACGCGCACGAAGACCTATCATGGTGATGTCCATCTACGAGAGGGGATGAGTGATCTACGTACCCTTGTAGACCGTACAACAGAAGCGTTAGAGAACGCGGTTGATGTAGTGGAACGTCCTCACGTCCCTCGATCCGCCCCGCGAACAATCCCGCGATCAGTCCCACGATCTAGTATCGAACGGACGGTACCTCCGCGTTCAGCACACGTACAGCTCGACGATGATCTCGGCCTTCTTGATCCAGCAAGAAAGACGGAGAGGTAGAAGAGTTCTCCGGCAGCGTGACGGCGCTCCGGAGGTTGGTGATGACCTTGTCTCAGCAGGGCTCCGCCCGAGCTCCGCAGAAACGCGATCTAGAGGAAAAACCGTGGAGGTATGTGGTCGGGCTGCCGTGGAAAAGTCGTCTCAAATCAGCCCTAAAACCTCCGTATATATAGGTGGGAGGGAGGGGGCCTTGCCTTGGGGCTCAAGGAGCCCCAAGGGGGTCAGCCGAGTCCAAGGGGGAGGACTCTCCCCCCAAACCGAGTTGGACTAGGTTTGGTGGGAGGGAGTCCCCCTTCCTTCCCACCTCCTCCTTTTTTTTCCTTTCTCTCTTGATTTTCTTCTCCTTGGCGCATAGGGCACTTGTGGGCTGTCCCACCAGCCCACTAAGGGCTGGTGTGTCTCCCCCAAGGCCTATGGGCTTCCACGGGGTGGGTTGCCCCCCCCCCCCCCCGGGTGAACTCCCGGAACCCATTCGTCATTCCCGGTACATTCCCGGTAACTCCAAAAACCTTCCGGTAATCAAATGAGGTCATCATATATATCAATCTTCGTTTCCGGACCATTCCGGAAACCCTCGTGACGTCCGTGATCTCATCCGGGACTCCGAACAACATTCGGTAACCAACCATATAACTCAAATACGCATAAAACAACGTCGAACCTTAAGTGTGCAGACCCTGCGGGTTCGAGAACTATGTAGACATGACCCGAGAGACTCCTCGTCAATATCCAATAGCGGGACCTGGATGCCCATATTGGATCCTACATATTCTACGAAGATCTTATCGTTTGAACCTCGGTGCCAAGGATTCGTATAATCCCGTATGTCATTCCCTTTGTCCTTCGGTATGTTACTTGCCCGAGATTCGATCGTCAGTATCCGCATACCTATTTCAATCTCGTTCACGGACAAGTCTCTTTACTCGTTCCGTAATACAAGATCCCGCAACTTACACTAAGTTACATTGCTTGCAAGGCTTGTGTGTGATGTTGTATTACCGAGTGGGCCCCGAGATACCTCTCCGTCACACGGAGTGACAAATCCCAGTCTTGATCCATACTAACTCAACTAACACCTTTGGAGATACCTGTAGAGCATCTTTATAGTCACCCAGTTACGTTGCGACGTTTGATACACATAAAGCATTCCTCCGGTGTCAGTGAGTTATATGATCTCATGGTCATAGGAATAAATACTTGACACGCAGAAAACAGTAGCAACAAAATGACACGATCAACATGCTACGTCTATTAGTTTGGGTCTAGTCCATCACGTGATTCTCCCAATGACATGATCCAGTTATCAAGCAACAACATCTTGTTCATAATCAGAAGACGCTGACTATCATCGATCAACTGGTTAGCCAGCTAGAGGCATGCTAGGGACGGTGTTTTGTCTATGTATCCACACATGTAAATGAGTCTTCATTCAATACAATTATAGCACGGATAATAAACTATTATCTTGATACAAGAATTATAATAATAACTATATTTATTATTGCCTCTAGGGCATAATTCCAACAGTCTCCCACTTGCACTAGAGTCAATAATCTAGCCCTCACATCACCATGTGAATTACATTGTAATAAATCTAACACCCATACAGTTCTGGTGTCGATCATGTTTTGGCCGTGGAAGAGGTTTAGTCAGCGGGTCTGCTACATTCAGATCCGTGTGCACTTTGCATATATTTACGTCCTCTTCCTCGACGTAGTCGCGGATGAGGTTGAAGCGTCGTTTGATGTGTCTGGTCTTCTTGTGAAACCGTGGTTCCTTTGCTAAGGCAATGACACCCGTGTTGTCACAGAACAAGGTTATTGGATTCAGTGCGCTTGGCACCACTCCAAGATCCGTCATGAACTGCTTCATCCAGACACCCTCCTTAGCCACCTCCGAGGCAGCCATGTACTCCGCCTCACATGTAGAATCTGCTACGACGCTTTGCTTGGAACTGCACCAGCTTACTGCACCCACATTAAGAATAAATACGTATCCGGTTTGTGACTTAGAGTCGTCCGGATCTGTGTCAAAGCTTGCATCGACATAACCTTTTACGGCGAGCTCTTCGTCACCTCCATATACGAGAAACATCTCCTTAGTCCTTTTCAGGTACTTCAGGATATTCTTGACCGCTGTCCATTGATCCACTCCTGGATTACTCTGGAACCTACCTGCCATACTTATGGTCAGGCTAACATCCGGTCTAGTGCACAGCATCGCATACATGATAGAACCTATGGCTGAAGCATAGGGGACGGAGCGCATATGCTCTCTATCTTCATCAGTTGCTGGGCACTGAGTCTTACTCAATCTCGTACCTTGTAAAACTGGCAAGAACCCTTTCTTGGACTGTTCCATTTTGAACCTCTTCAAAACTTTATCAAGGTATGTGCTTTGTGAAAGTCCTATCAGGCGTTTTGATCTATCCCTATAGATCTTAATGCCTAGAATGTAAGCAGCTTCTCCTAGGTCCTTCACAGAGAAACTTTTATTCAAGTAACCTTTTATGCTCTCGAAAAGCTCTACGTTGTTTCCAATCAGTAATATGTCATCCACATATAATATTAGAAACGCCACAGAGCTCCCACTCACTTTCTTGTAAATACAGGATTCTCCAACCACTTGTATAAAACCAAATGCTTTGATCACCTCATCAAAGCGTTTGTTCCAACTCCGAGATGCTTGCACCAGTCCATAAATGGATCGCTGGAGCTTGCACACCTTGTTAGCATTCTTAGGATCGACAAAACCTTCGGGTTGCATCATATACAACTCTTCCTTAAGGAAACCGTTAAGGAACGCCGTTTTGACATCCATCTGCCAGATTTCATAATTGAAAAATGCAGCTATTGCTAACATGATTCTGACGGACTTAAGCATCGCTACGGGTGAGAAAGTCTCATCGTAGTCAACTCCTGAAACTTGTGAAAAACCCTTTGCCACAAGTCGAGCTTTATAAACGGTCACATTGCCGTCAGCGTCCGTCTTCTTCTTAAAGATCCATTTGTTCTGAATAGCCTTGCGGCCCTCAGGTAGTATCTTCAAAGTCCACACTTTGTTCTCATACATGGATCCTATCTCGGATTTCATGGCTTCTAGCCATTTGTTGGAATCTGGGCCCACCATTGCTTCTTCATAACTTGCGGGTTCATTGTTGTCTAACAACATGATTGATAAGACGGGATTACCGTACCACTCTTGAGCAGCACGTGATCTCGTCGACCTGCGTGGTTCAACAGAAACTTGAACTGGAGTTTCATGATCATCATCATTAACTTCCTCCTCAACCGGCGTCGCAATGACAGAGGTTTCCCCTTGCCCTACGCCACCATCCAGAGGGACGAGAGGTTCGACAACCTCGTCAAGTTCTATCTTCCTCCCACTCAATTCTCTCGAGAGAAACTCCTTCTCAAGAAAAGCTCCGTTCTTAGCAACAAACACTTTGCCCTCGGATTTGAGATAGAAGGTGTACCCAACTGTCTCTTTTGGGTAACCTATGAAGACGCACTTTTCCGCTTTGGGTTCCAGCTTTTCAGGCTGAAGCTTTTTGACATAAGCATCACATCCCCAAACTTTAAGAAACGACAACTTTGGCCTTTTGCCATACCACAGTTCGTATGGTGTCGTCTCAACGGATTTTGATGGTGCCCTATTTAAAGTGAATGCAGCTGTTTCTAATGCATAACCCCAAAATGATAATGGCAAATCAGTAAGAGACATCATAGATCGCACCATCTCTAACAAAGTACGATTACGACGTTCGGACACACCATTACGCTGTGGTGTTCCAGGCGGTGTCAACTGTGAAACAATTCCACATTTTCTCAAGTGATCACCAAACTCGAAACTCAGATATTCACCCCCACGATCAGACCGTAGGAACTTGATCTTCTTGTTACGATGATTTTCCACTTCACTCTGAAATTGCTTGAACTTTTCAAATGTTTCAGACTTGTGCTTCATCAAGTAGACATAGCCATACCTACTCAAATCGTCAGTGAAGGTGAGAAAATAACGATATCCGACGCGTGCCTCCACGCTCATCGGACCACACACATCGGTATGTATGATTTCCAATAAGTCACTTGCACGCTCCATTGTTCCGGAGAACGGAGTTTTAGTCATCTTGCCCATGAGGCATGGTTCGCACGTGTCAAGTGAATCAAAGTCAAGTGACTCCAAAAGTCCATCAGCATGGAGTTTCTTCATGCGCTTTACACCAATGTGACCTAAGCGGCAGTGCCACAAAAATATGGCGCTATCATTGTTTACTCTAACTCTTTTGGTCTCAATGTTATGTATATGCGTATCGATATCAAGATTCAATATGAACAATCCTCTCACATTCTGTGCATGACCATAAAAGATGTTACTCATAGAAATAGAACAACCATTATTCTCTGACTTAAAAGAGTAACCGTCTCGCAATAAACAAGATCCAGATATAATGTTCATGCTCAACGCAGGCACTAAATAACAATGATTTAAGTTCATCACTAATCCCGATGGTAGCTGAAGTGACACTGTGTCGACGGTGATTGCATCAACCTTGGAACCATTTCCTACGCGCATCGTCACTTCATCTTTCGCCAGCCTTCGTCTATTCCGCAGTTCCTGTTTCGAGTTGCAAATATGAGCAACAGAACCGGTATCGAATACCCAGGCACTACTACGAGAGCCGGTTAAGTACACATCAATAACATGTATATCAAATATACCTGATTTTTCTTGGCCCGCCTTCTTATCTGCCAGATACTTGGGGCAATTGCGCTTCCAGTGACCCATACCCTTGCAATAGTAACACTCCGTTTCAGGCTTAGGTCCAGCTTTGGGTTTCTTCGGCGGATTGGCAACAGGCTTGCCGCTCTTCTTCGAATTGCCCTTCTTGCCTTTGCCGTTTCTCTTGAAACTAGTGGTCTTGTTCACCATCAACACTTGATGCTCTTTACGGAGTTCAGACTCTGCGACTTTCAACATCGCAAACAACTCGCCGGGAGACTTGTTCATCCCTTGCATGTTGTAGTTCAACACAAAGCCTTTGTAGCTTGGCGGCAGTGATTGAAGGATTCTGTCAGTGATAGCTTCCTGCGGGAGTTCAATCCCCAGCTCAGCTAGACGGTTTGAGTACCCAGACATTTTGAGCACATGTTCACTGACAGAGGAGTTTTACTCCATCTTGCAAGCATAGAATTTATCGGAGGTCTCATACCTCTCGATCCGGGCGTTCTTCTGAAAGATAAACTCCAACTCCTGGAACATCTCAAATGCTCCATGACGCTCAAAGCGACGTTGAAGTCCCGGTTCTAAGCCATACAAGACTGCACATTGAACTATTGAGTAGTCCTCCTTACGTGCTAACCAAGCGTTCTTAACATCCTGATCAGCCGTAGCGGGTGGTTCATCTCCTAGCGCAGCATTAAGGACATAATCCTTCTTACCAGCTTGTAAGATTAGCATAAGATTACGAGCCCAGTCTACAAAGTTGCTTCCATCATCTTTCAACTTAGCTTTCTCTAGGAACGTATTAAAATTCAGGATGACTGTCGCGTGAGCCATGATCTACAACACAAATATATTCAAAGTGGACTTAGACTATGTTCAAGATAATTAGAGTTTAACTTAATCAAATTATATGCTAAACTCCCACTCAAAAAGTACATCTCTCTAGTCATTTGAGTGGTTCATGACCACTTACACTATCCCAAGTCCAATCATCACGTGAGTTGAGTATAGTTTCAGTGGTAAGCATCCCTATGCTAATCATATCATATATATGATTCATGATCGACCATTCGGTCTCATGTGTTCCGAGGCCATGTCTGCACATGCTAGGCTCGTCAAGCTTAACCCGAGTGTTCCGCGTGCGCAACTGTTTTGCACCCGTTGTATGTGAACGTTGAGTCTATCACACCCGATCATCACGTGGTGTCTCGAAACGACGAACTGTAGCAACGGTGCACAGTCGGGGAGAACACAATTTCGTCTTGAAACTTTAGTGAGAGATCACCTCATAATGCTACCGTCGTTCTAAGCAAAATAAGGTGCATAAAAGGATTAACATCACATGCAATTCATAAGTGACATGATATGGCCATCATCACGTGCTTCTTGATCTCCATCACCAAAGCACCGGCACGAACTTCTTGTCACCGGCGCCACACCATGATCATCCATCAACGTGTTGCCATCGGGGTTGTCGTGCTACTCATGCTATTACTACTAAAGCTACATCCTAGCAAAATAGTAAACGCATCTGCAAGCACAAACGTTAGTATAAAGACAACCCTATGGCTCCTGCCGGTTGCCGTACCATCGACGTGCAAGTCGATATTTCTATTACAACATGATCATCTCATACATCCAATATATCACATCACATCGTTGGCCATATCACATGACAATCATACCCTGCAAAAACAAGTTAGACGTCCTCTAATTTTGTTGTTGCATGTTTTACGTGGTGACCATGGGTATCTAGTAGGATCGCATCTTACTTACGCAAACACCACAACGGAGATATATGAGTTGCTATTTAACCTCATCCAAGGACCTCCTCGGTCAAATCCGATTCAACTAAAGTTGGAGAAACCGACACTTGCCAGTCATCTTTGAGCAAAGGGGGTTACTCGTAACGATGAAACCAGTCTCTCGTAAGCGTACGAGTAATGTCGGTCCAAGCCGCTTCAATCCAACAATACCGCGGAATCAAGAAAAGACTAAGGCGGGCAGCAAAACGCACATCACCGCCCACAAAAACTTTTGTGTTCTACTCGAGAAGACATCTACGCATGAACCTAGCTCATGATGCCACTGTTGGGGAACGTCGCATGGGAAACAAAAATTTTCCTACGCGCACGAAGACCTATCATGGTGATGTCCATCTACGAGAGGGGATGAGTGATCTACGTACCCTTGTAGACCGTACAGCAGAAGCGTTAGAGAACGCGGTTGATGTAGTGGAACGTCCTCACGTCCCTCGATCCGCCCCGCGAACAATCCCGCGATCAGTCCCACGATCTAGTACCGAACGGACGGTACCTCCGCGTTCAGCACACGTACAGCTCGACGATGATCTCGGCCTTCTTGATCCAGCAAGAGAGACGGAGAGGTAGAAGAGTTCTCCGGCAGCGTGACGGCGCTCCGGAGGTTGGTGATGACCTTGTCTCAGCAGGGCTCCGCCCGAGCTCCGCAGAAACGCGATCTAGAGGAAAAACCGTGGAGGTATGTGGTCGGGCTGCCGTGGAAAAGTCGTCTCAAATCAGCCCTAAAACCTCCGTATATATAGGTGGGAGGGAGGGGGCCTTGCCTTGGGGCTCAAGGAGCCCCAAGGGGGTCGGCCGAGTCCAAGGGGGAGGACTCTCCCCCCCAAACCGAGTTGGACTAGGTTTGGTGGGAGGGAGTCCCCCTTCCTTCCCACCTCCTCCTTTTTTTTCCTTTCTCTCTTGATTTTCTTCTCCTTGGCGCATAGGGCACTTGTGGGCTGTCCCACCAGCCCACTAAGGGCTGGTGTGTCTCCACCAAGGCCTATGGGCTTCCCCGGGGTGGGTTGCCCCCCCCGGTGAACTCCCGGAACCCATTCGTCATTCCCGGTACATTCCCGGTAACTCCAAAAACCTTCCGGTAATCAAATGAGGTCATCATATATATCAATCTTCGTTTCCGGACCATTCCGGAAACCCTCGTGACGTCCGTGATCTCATCCGGGACTCCGAACAACATTCGGTAACCAACTATATAACTCAAATACGCATAAAACAACGTCGAACCTTAAGTGTGCAGACCCTGCGGGTTCGAGAACTATGTAGACATGACCCGAGAGACTCCTCGGTCAATATCCAATAGCGGGACCTGGATGCCCATATTGGATCCTACATATTCTACGAAGATCTTATCGTTTGAACCTCAGTGCCAAGGATTCGTATAATCCCGTATGTCATTCCCTTTGTCCTTCGGTATGTTACTTGCCCGAGATTCGATCGTCAGTATCCGCATACCTATTTCAATCTCGTTCACCGGCAAGTCTCTTTACTCGTTCCGTAATACAAGATCCCGCAACTTACACTAAGTTATATTGCTTGCAAGGCTTGTGTGTGATGTTGTATTACCGAGTGGGCCCCGAGATACCTCTCCGTCACACGGAGTGACAAATCCCAGTCTTGATCCATACTAACTCAACTAACACCTTTGGAGATACCTGTAGAGCATCTTTATAGTCACCGAGTTACGTTGCGACGTTTGATACACATAAAGCATTCCTCCGGTGTCAGTGAGTTATATGATCTCATGGTCATAGGAATAAATACTTGACACGCAGAAAACAGTAGCAACAAAATGACACGATCAACATGCTACGTCTATTAGTTTGGGTCTAGTCCATTACGTGATTCTCCCAATGACGTGATCCAGTTATCAAGCAACAACATCTTGTTCATAATCAGAAGACGCTGACTATCATCGATCAACTGGTTAGCCAGCTAGAGGCATGCTAGGGACGGTGTTTTGTCTATGTATCCACACATGTAAATGAGTCTTCATTCAATACAATTATAGCACGGATAATAAACTATTATCTTGATACAGGAATTATAATAATAACTATATTTATTATTGCCTCTAGGGCATAATTCCAACAATTACATGCTCCTAAGAAGAAGCAGTTTGATGAAATCAAATGCTACGAAGAAATTTTGCATGGTGAGAAGGGTTACGAAGTTGATTATTATTTTTGTTATGCTTGATACTTGATAGCAATCAATTCATTGAAAAGTAGATTCCAAGAACTCCAAACAGTCAAAATAAACATTTGGATTTTTAATTAGCTCGACAACCTTGAAAGAGGTGATTCTAAACTACAGGACAATTGCACCAAATTTGCAAAAATATTCTCTTTAGATGGTTCAGATATTGCTTTAAATGATCCAATTAACCATTCTGCACTTTACTTTGCCACAAACATCAATGTATTCTATGAATTTATTTTTTCATTGTTCTAATACTTATCAGATCTTATTTGCTATGCTTGTAAATGTCAAAGAAGATTTTCAATGTTAAAATTGTTGAATAACTAGCTGATGTCGATAATTTCGCAAAAGAGGTTAAATTTTCTTGCAATTTCGTGCATTGAGAAAAAAATATTAGATGATATTGGTATTGATACCATTATTAATGACTTTACATCTTTGAGAAAGATCTCTCCTTCCTGAGAGAGAAGAAAATAGAAAATTGAGAGTGGGCATGGCTGAGCTTTAGGCCCAGTTCTTTTCACCCCATTGTGGAGAATTTCAGTGTCGAGAATCTTGATCCAAAAGAACCCGACTTGTCTTCCAAAATCTCTACAGAATTCTTGAGAATCCTAGTGCAATCTAAAATCTTCAAAATACCTGGTTTTTCGAGAATCTCGAGATTATGAAGAGTCCCTCAAAAGAAAAAAAATTCAAAATAAAAGCATGCCCCTATCATATGAAGTAATTACGCCCGAAATGCCACCGACGACTATAGCCGCTGGACCGAGCAGTTTTATCGAGTGAGCACTCCACTCGCTCAACTCGTTTGCATCGGGGGGAATCCCGTGAACCGGCTAGGGTTTCCACGCCACTCCCGCCGCCGCCAGGTCCTGCCATCGCTGGCTAGGCCCTTCCGACACCGGCCACGCTCCCTCCCGCCGCCGCCAGGCCCTCCCATCGCCGGCCCGACCCTCCCGCCGTCGTCCCTTGCTCCCTCTCACCGCAGGCCAGGCCCTCCCGTGGCCACTCGCCAGGCCCTCCCGTCGGCGCCGCCGGACCTGTCTTTGTCCGCACTCGGCGAGGGTGTTAACTCCCTCCACGACCACGCCCATGGTGAGGCACGCCTTTCCTATGGTGAGTGTTGGAAATATGCCCTAGAGGCAATAATAAATTAGTTATTATTATATTTCTTAGTTCATGATAATCGTTTATTATCCATGCTATAATTGTATTGATTGGAAACACAATACTTGTGTGGATGCATAGACAAAACACTGTCCCTAGTAAGCCTCTAGTTGACTAGCTCGTTGATCAAAGATGGTCAAGGTTTCCTGGCCATAGGCAAGTGTTGTCACTTGATAACGGGATCACATCATTAGGAGAATCATGTGATGGACTAGACCCAAACTAATAGACGTAGCATGTTGATCGTGTCATTTTGTTGCTACTGTTTTCTGCGTGTCAAGTATTTATTCCTATGACCATGAGATCATATAACTCATGGACACCGGAGGAATGCTTTGTGTGTATCAAACGTCGCAACGTAACTGGGTGACTATAAAGATGCTCTACAGGTATCTCCGAAGGTGTTCGTTGAGTTAGTATGGATCAAGACTGGGATTTGTCACTCCGTGTGACGGAGAGGTATCTCGGGGCCCACTCGGTAATACAACATCACACACAAGCCTTGCAAGCAATGTAACTTAGTGTAAGTTGCGGGATCTTGTATTACGGAACGAGTAAAGAGACTTGCCGGTAAAACGAGATTGAAATAGGTATACGGATACTAACGATCGAATCTCGGGCAAGTAACATACCGAAGGACAAAGGGAATGACATACGGGATTATATGAATCCTTGGCACTGAGGTTCAAACGATAAGATCTTCATAGAATATGTAGGATCCAATATGGGCATCCAGGTCCCGCTATTGGATATTGACCGAGGAGTCTCTCGGGTCATGTCTACATAGTTCTCGAACCCGCAGGGTCTGCACACTTAAGGTTCGACGTTGTTTTATGCGTATTTGAGTTATATGGTTGGTTATCGAATGTTGTTCGGAGTCCCGGATGAGATCACGGACGTCACGAGGGTTTCTGGAATAGTCCGGAAACGAAGATTGATATATAGGATGACCTCATTTGATTACCGGAAGGTTTTCGGAGTTACCGGGAATGACGAATGGGTTCCGGGAGTTCACCGGGGGGGGGGGGCAACCCACCCCGGGGAAGCCCATAGGCCTTGAGGGTGGCACACCATCCCTTAGTGGGCTGGTGGGACAGCCCAAAAGGGCTCTATGCGCCAAGGAGAAGAAAATCAAGAGGAAAGAAAAAAAAGGAGGAGGTGGGAAGGAAGGGGGACTCCCTCCCACCAAACCAAGTCCAACTCGGTTTGGGGGGGGGGAGTCCTCCCCCCTTGGACTCGGCCGACCCCCTTGGGGCTCCTTGAGCCCCAAGGCAAGGTCCCCTCCCTCCCACCTATATATACGGAGGTTTTAGGGCTGATTTGAGACGACTTTTCCACGGCAGCCCGACCACATACCTCCACGGTTTTTCCTCTAGATCGCGTTTCTGCGGAGCTCGGGCGGAGCCCTGCTGAGACAAGGTCATCACCAACCTCCGGAGCGCCGTCACGCTGCCGGAGAACTCTTCTACCTCTCCGTCTCTCTTGCTGGATCAAGAAGGCCGAGATCATCATCGAGCTGTACGTGTGCTGAACGCGGAGGTGCCGTCCGTTCGGTACTAGATCGTGGGACTGATCGCGGGATTGTTCGCGGGGCGGATCGAGGGACGTGAGGACGTTCCACTACATCAACAGCATTCACTAACGCTTCTGCTGTACGATCTACAAGGGTACGTAGATCACTCATCCCCTCTCGTAGATGGACATCACCATGATAGGTCTTTGTGCGCGTAGGAAATTTTTGTTTCCCATGCGACGTTCCCCAACAGTGGCATCATGAGCTAGGTTCATGCGTAGATGTCTTCTCGAGTAGAACACAAAAGTTTTTGTGGGCGGTGATGTGCATTTTGCTGCCCTCCTTAGTCTTTTCTTGATTCCGCGGTATTGTTGGATTGAAGCGGCTTGGACCGACATTACTCGTACACTTACGAGAGACTAGTTTCATCGCTACGAGTAACCCCGTTGCTCAAAGATGACTGGCAAGTGTCGGTTTCTCCAACTTTAGTTGAATCGGATTTGACCGAGGAGGTCCTTGGATGAGGTTAAATAGCAACTCATATATCTCCGTTGTGGTCTTTGCGTAAGTAAGATGCGATCCTACTAGATACCCATGGTCACCACGCAAAACATGCAACAACAAAATTAGAGGACGTCTAACTTGTTTTTGCAGGGTATGCTTGTGATGTGATGTGGCCAATGATGTGATGTGATATATTGGATGTATGAGATGATCATGTTGTAATAGAAATATCGACTTGCACGTCGATGGTACGGCAACCGGCAGGAGCCATAGGGTTGTCTTTATACTAACGTGTGTGCTTGCAGATGCGTTTACTATTTTGCTAGGATGTAGCTTTAGTAGTAATAGCATGAGTAGCACGACAACCCCGATGGCAACACGTTGATGGAGATCATGGTGTGGCGCCGGTGACAAGAAGATCGTGCCGGTGCTTTGGTGATGAAGATCAAGAAGCACGTGATGATGGCCATATCATGTCACTTATGAATTGCATGTGATGTTAATCCTTTTATGCACCTTATTTTGCTTAGAACGACGGTAGCATTATGAGGTGATCTCTCACTAAAATTTCAAGACGAAATTGTGTTCTCCCCGACTGTGCACCGTTGCTACAGTTCGTCGTTTCGAGACACCACGTGATGATCGGGTGTGATAGACTCAACGTTCACATACAACGGGTGCAAAACAGTTGCGCATGCGGAACACTCGGGTTAAGCTTGACGAGCCTAGCATGTGCAGACATGGCCTCGGAACACATGAGACCGAAAGGTCGAGCATGAATCGTATAGTTGATATGATTAGCATAGAGATGCTTACCACTGAAACTATTCTCGACTCACGTGATGATCGGACTTGAGATAGTGGATTTGGATCATGTGCCACTCAAATGACTAGAGAGATGTACTTTTTGAGTGGGAGTTCTTAAGTAATATGATTAATTGAACTAATTGTCATGAACATAGTCTAAATGGTCTTTGCGAATTACGATGTAGCTTGCGCTATAGCTCTACTGTTTTTATATGTTCCTAGAGAAAATTTAGTTGAAAGTTGATAGTAGCAAACTTTGCAGACTAAGTCTGTAAAACCGAGGATTGTCCTCGTTGCTGCGCAGAAGGCTTATGTCCTTAATGCACCACTCGGTGTGCTGCACCTCGAGCATCGTCTGTGGATGCTGTGAACATCCGACATACACGTTTCTGATGACTACACGATAGTTCAGTGCAAAATACTTAAATGGCTTAGAAGCAAGGTGCCGAAAACGTTTTAAAAACGTCACGGAACATAAGTGATGTTCTAAAGAGATGAAATTGTGATTTCATGCTTGTGCCCTTGTTAAGAGGTACGAGACCTCCAACAAGATTCTTTGTCCACAAAGTAAAGGAGAAAAGCTCAATCGTTGAGCATGTGCTCAGATTGTCTGAGTACGACAATCACTTGAATCAAGTGGGAGTTAATCTTCCAGATGAGATAGTGATGGTTCTCCAAAGTCACTGCCACCAAGCTGTGAGAGCTTCGTGATGAACTATAACATATCAAGGATAAATACAATGGTCCTTGAGAAATTCGCGATGTTTGACACTGCGAAAGTAGAAATCAAGAAGGAGCATCAATAGTTGATGGTTTATAAAACCACTAAGTTTCAAGAAGGGCAAGGGCTAGAAGGGATACTTCGTGAAACGGCAAAACAGTTGCTGCATTAATGAAGAGACCCAAGATTAAACCCAAACCCGAGACTAAGTGCTTCTGTAATGAGGGGAACAGTCACTTAGGCGGAGCAACTCTAGATACTTGGTAGATAAGAAGGCTGGCAAAAGTCAAGAGAAGTATATTAGATATACATGATGTTGATGTGTACTTTACTAGTACTCCTAGTAGCATGAGGGTATTGGATACCGGTTCGGTTGCTAAGTGATTAGTAACACGAAATGAAAGCTACGGCATAAACGGAGACTAGCTAAAGGCGAGGTTACGATACGTGTTGGAAGTGTTTCCAAGGTTGATATGATCAAACGTCGCACGCTCCCTCTACCATCGGGATTGGTGTTAAACCTAAATAATTGTTATTTGGTGCTTGCGTTAAGCATGAACATGATTGGATCATGTTTATTGCAATACAATTATTCATTTAAAGAGAATAATGGTTACTCTATTTTCTTGAATAATCACCTTCAATGGTTTATTGAATCTCGATCGTAGTGTTACACATGTTCATAGTATTGGTGCCAAAAGATACGAGTTGATGATGATAGTACCACTTACTTGTGGCACTGCCGCTTGAGTCATGTTAGTATAAATTGCATGAAGAGGCTCCATGCTGATGGATCTTTGTACTCACCTGATTTCGAATCACTAGTGACATGCAAATCATACCACATGAGCAAGGCCTTGTTTTCATTGAGATGAAATAAGATAGTAACTTGTTGGAAGTGATACATTTTGATGTATGCAGTCCAATGGTTGCTGAGGCATGCAGTGGATATCATTATGTTCTTACTTCACTGACGATTTGAGTAGATACAGGTGTATTTACTTAATGAATCACAAGTCTGAAATGTTGAAAAGTTCAATTCCGTTTCAGAGTGAAGTTCGTCATAACAAGAGGATAAAATGTCTACGATATGATCATGGAAATGAATATCTGAGTTACGAGTTTTGGTACGCAGTTAAGACAATGTGGAAATTGTTTCGCAGTTCATGCCACCTCGAACATCATAGTGTGATGATGTGTCTAAATGTCATAGCCACGCACTATTTGGTATGGTGCATACTATGATGTCTCTTATCGAATTACCACTATCGTTTATGGGTTATGCATTAGAGACAACCGCACTCACTTTAAATAGGGCACCGCGTATTTCCGTTGAGATGACACAGTATAGACTGAGGTTTAGAGAAATCTAAACTGTCGTTTCTTGAAAGTTTGGGGCTTCGACACTTATGTGAAAAAGTTTCAGTCTGATAAGCTCGAACCCAAAGCGGATAAATGCATCTTCATAGGGTATCCAAAACAGTTGGGTACATCTCCTATCTCAGATCCGAAAGCAAAGTGTTTGTTTCTAGAAACGGATCCTTTCTCGAGGAAAGGTTTCTCTCGAAAGAATTGAGTGGGAGGGTAGTAGAACTTGATGAGGTTATTGAACCATCACTTCAACCAGTGTGTAGCAGGGCGCATGAAGTTGTTCATGTGGCGCCTACACCAATTGAAGTGGAAACTGATGATGATGATCATTGAGCTTCGAATCAAGTTACCACAAACCTCGTAGGTTGACAAGGTCGCGTACTGCTGCAGAGTAGCACGGTAACCCTGTCTTGGAGGTCATGTTGTTGAGCAACAATGAACCTACGAGTTATGGAGAAAGCGATGGTGGGCCCAGATTCCGACAAATGGCTGGAAGCCATGAAATCCGAGAGAGGATCCATGTGTGAAAACAAAGTGTAGACTTTGGTAGAACTACTTGATGGTCATAGGACTATTGAGTAAAAATGGATCTTTAAAAGAAGACAGACGATGATGGTGATAAGTCACTATTAAGAAAAGCTCGACTTGTCGCAAGATGTTTTCGACAAGATCAAACTGTTGACTATGATGAGACTTTCTCACTCATAGCGATGCTAAAGGTCTGTTAGAATTATGTTAGTTGTTGATGCATTATTTATGAAATATTGCACGTAGGATGTCAAAACATTGTTTTCTCGACGGTTTCCTTGAGCAAACATTGTATGTGATACAACCAGAAGGTTTTGTCGATCCTAAAGATACTAGCAAGTATGCAAGCTCCAGTGATCCTTCAATGGACTGGTGCAAGCATCTCGGAGTTGGAATATACACTTTGATGAGATGATCAAAGATTTTGGGTTTGTACAAGGTTTATGAGAAACTTGTATTTCCAAAGAAGTGAGTGGGAGCACTATAGAATTTCTGATAGGTATATGTGGTTGACATATTGTGGATCAGAAGTAATGTAGAATTTCTGTAAAGCATACAAGGTTGTTTGAAAGAAGTTTTCAAAGGAGTACCTGGATTACGCTACTTGAACGTTGAGCATCAAAGATCTATGGAGATAGATCGAAAGCGCTTAATAGAAGTTTCAACAAGATGCATGCCTTGACAAGTTTTTGAAAGAGTTCAAAATAGATCAGCAAAGAAGGAGTTCTTGGTTGCGTTGTGAGGTGTGAATTTGAGTAAGACTCAAAACCCGACCACGGCAGAATAAAAGAGAATAGACGAAGGTCGTCTTCTATGCCTTAGCCGTAGAATCTAAAGTATGCCATGCTGTGTACCGCACCTGATGTGTGCCTTGACTCAAAGTATCTTGAGAGGTACAGAGAGTGATCCATGATTGAATCACTAGCAGCGGTCGAAATTTATCCTTAGTAACTAATGGACTAAGGAATTTTTCTTGATTATGGAGGTGGTTAAAGAGTTTGTCGTAAAGGGTTACGTCAATGCAAGCTTTGACACTAATCCGAATAATTATGAGTAGTGAAACGGATTCGTATAGTAGAGTAGATATTTGGAGCATTTCCGAATGGCACGTAGTAGCATCATCTATAAGATGACATAAAGATTTGTAAAGAACGCACGGATCTGAAAGTTTCAGAACCGTTGACTAAAACCTCTCTCACGAGCAAGACGTGATCAGACCCCATAACTATATGGGTGTTGGATTCGTTGGAATCACATGGTGATGTGAACTAGATTATTGACTCTAGTGCAAGTGGGAGACTGTTGGAAATATGCCCTAGAGGCAATAATAAATTAGTTATTATTATATTTCTTAGTTCATGATAATCGTTTATTATCCATGCTATAATTGTATTGATTGGAAACACAATACTTGTGTGGATACATAGACAAAACACTGTCCCTAGTAAGCCTCTAGTTGACTAGCTCGTTCATCAAAGATGGTCAAGGTTTCCTGGCCATAGGCAAGTGTTGTCACTTGATAACGGGATCACATCATTAGGAGAATCATGTGATGGACTAGACCCAAACTAACAGACGTAGCATGTGGATCGTGTCATTTTGTTGCTACTGTTTTCTGCGTGTCAAGTATTTATTCCTATGACCATGAGATCATATAACTCACGGACACCGGAGGAATGCTTTGTGTGTATCAAACGTCGCAACGTAACTGGGTGACTATAAAGATGCTCTACAGGTATCTCCGAAGGTGTTCGTTGAGTTAGTATGGATCAAGACTGGGATTTGTCACTCCGTGTGACGGAGAGGTATCTCGGGGCCCACTCGGTAATACAACATCACACACAAGCCTTGCAAGCAATGTAACTTAGTGTAAGTTGCGGGATCTTGTATTACGGAACGAGTAAAGAGACTTGCCGGTAAAACGAGATTGAAATAGGTATACGGATACTAACGATCGAATCTCGGGCAAGTAACATACCGAAGGACAAAGGGAATGACATACGGGATTATATGAATCCTTGGCACTGAGGTTCAAACGATAAGATCTTCGTAGAATATGTAGGATCCAATATGGGCATCCAGGTCCCGCTATTGGATATTGACCGAGGAGTCTCTCGGGTCATGTCTACATAGTTCTCGAACCCGCAGGGTCTGCACACTTAAGGTTCGACGTTGTTTTATGCGTATTTGAGTTATATGGTTGGTTACCGAATGTTGTTCGGAGTCCCGGATGAGATCACGGACGTCACGAGGGTTTCCGGAATAGTCCGGAAACGAAGAT
This sequence comes from Hordeum vulgare subsp. vulgare, assembly GCF_904849725.1. NCBI lineage: Eukaryota > Viridiplantae > Streptophyta > Magnoliopsida > Poales > Poaceae > Hordeum > Hordeum vulgare. The sequence goes on from NC_058524.1 coordinate 616,407,383, forward strand.
TGATATATAGGATGACCTCATTTGATTACCGGAAGGTTTTCGGAGTTACCGGGAATGTACCGGGAATGACGAATGGGTTCCGGGAGTTCACCGGAGGGGGGGGGACAACCTCGGTTTCCGGTTGGGAAGGAAGGAGGACTCCCTCCCACCAAACCAAGTCCAACTCGGTTTGGGGGGGGGGAGTCCTCCCCCCTTGGACTCGACCGACCCCCTTGGGGCTCCTTGAGCCCCAAGGCAAGGTCCCCTCCCTCCCACCTATATAAACGGAGGTTTTAGGGCTGATTTGAGACGACTTTTCCACGGCAGCCCGACCACATACCTCCACGGTTTTTCCTCTAGATCGCGTTTCTGCGGAGATCGGGCGGAGCCCTGCTGAGACAAGGTCATCACCAACCTCCGGAGCGCCGTCACGCTGCCGGAGAACTCTTCTACCTCTCCGTCTCTTTTGCTGGATCAAGAAGGCCGAGATCATCGTCGAGCTGTACGTGTGCTGAACGCGGAGGTGTCGTCCGTTCGGTACTAGATCGTGGGACTGATCGCAGGATTGTTCGCGGGGCGGATCAAGGGACGTGAGGACGTTCCACTACATCAACCGCGTTCACTAACGCTTCTGCTGTACGATCTACAAGGGTACGTAGATCACTCATCCCCTCTCGTAGATGAACATCACCATGATAGGTCTTTGTGCGCGTAGGAAATTTTTGTTTCCCATGCGACGTTCCCCAATAGTGAGTAGTACGGACATTTCAATAGACCACTTTCCAAAATCTCAAACTATAATCTTCGAGAAGAACTCAACGATAGATTCTGGCAGAATTATTTCCAGAATTTTGATTCTGGAAGAAGCAGATTGGCCACCGTGTTTTCCTACGTTTTTTGAAGAACAACGTCTTAGTGCGTCGTGCTATCGGTATTTTGGCGCTGTAAAAAAATAAGAGTCAATTACACGGCCAGTGTCACAAGTTGGCATGAATGTTCACTTTAATGTTACAAGTTGTGGAGTACATCAAAGTGGTGAATTAACTTGGCTCGATTGTGCATGTACGATGGTTTTTTCAGTTTCATATGAATCAGGCGTTGACTAAGCAAGCCAGCGTGGCATGAGCTTTTACAAATAAGCCCGGCTTGGTTGTACAAGGTGGCGTTTCTTATTGCGGTTATGACCTGTTTCTCTCTCCTCGATCTCTCGTCTTGTTTCTCTCCTCTCGATTGTGCGAAGACGACGGGGCCGATGATTTGGACGGCATCGTTGATTGGCGACGTCGATGATGGAGCCTCGCCGGCGAGCTCCCGGCGAGGCAGCCCCTGAATACGGTGAGCACGACCTCCACTTTCCCATCCACATCCCCTTGTCTCTTGTAGGCAGCCATGTATATGTATGCGGACCTGTATATGGTTCAATGACGATTAACATTAGATGGCGTGATGCTAAAAGTTTTGCAATGATATACCCTGCAGTCATATATAATGCGCACAATCTACATGATTTTGTAGTTTCGCTTATCCGAATTTTTGGAAGTTGTTAACTGAAGATATGGACCCTAGTTAACTGAATTTTTTGGCACTAGTTAACTGAATTTTTTGACACTTGTTAACTGAATTTTTTTTATACTAGTTAATTAAAAAAAATTGATGCTTGTTAACTTGCGGCGTCGACGATGGAGCCCCGCCTGCCGCTCATGTGGACAAGGAGGAGCGAAGATAAATCGTGTACGACCTCGTGGCCGGCGTCGCTGGTAGCCCTTGCATTCTTTGCCATTGTGGACATATTCGGTGCGCGACGGGCGATCAACTTCAGGGTGGTAGACTGTATTTTTTCGACACTTGTTAAGTGGATTTTTTCGAAACTTGTTAACTAAAGATTTGGACAATTGTTAACTGAATATTTAAACAGGTTAACTGAATATGGGTGAACACACTATGAAGCTATGCTCTGTTCAGCTTTAACATGACTGGAAATTAGCTCTTTGCACTATATTTTTGACCTGAATATTAATTGTAATGGAGTGATCGTTGTTAACTGAATATGTTTGTGCATGTTTATCTGAAATATTTTGGCACTACATGCATGCATTGTAGATGATTTCGATGGACTGTTCACTATTGAGATTCATCACAAGGGATTTTTCTATGGACTACATGGACTATGAAATTGGTTGGTCTGACAGTTGTAATAGTGACACATGGTCTATATTGTGGATTGAAGATTTTCTTAAGCAGCTGGTGTATGATAGAGATAGTGGACAACATGAAAAGGCGTCAGCCTGGAAGGACACTTAGTGAAGGATGATCTAAACATCTGTAACACCTCTCCATACACAATAATGAGTGACAAGCAGAAGGTATACTCCTGAATTCATTCATATTACATGCGCTTTATGTTTCTCTGAAACTGGTTTTTTCTGAAATTTTACTTCATCTAGTATTGAACTCTTGTTGTGCGCTTTCTGATACAAACCTTGCTGTGGAGTCTCTCATATAAACCGATTCAAGATGCAACAATTTTAACAGTACGTGATGAAATGATCAAATGTATCACTTACTTTGTTTAGCAACTATGCATATATATGTAATGTTTAGTGATGTTTCACATCTAAATTTTGGACATTTGCTAAATGAATTTTTCGACATGTATTAACTGAATTTTTCGACACTTGCTAACTGAAGATTTTGACACTTGTTAACTGGAGGTGGTTTCGGTAAAAGCTTATGCCATGATGGCTTGCTTAGTTAGCGTCTGGTTCGTATCAAACTGAGAAAAGTACCCAACATGCACAATGAAGCCAAGTTTTTTCACCACTTTGATGTACTCCACAAATTGTAGCATCAAAGTGAACCATCGTGCCAACTTGTGACACCGACAGTGTAATTGACTCAAAAAATAAAGCACCACGCTATTTCTGTGTTATTTCGGCGCTATTTCTACCGTGCTTGTGTTGGAGATGCTCTTACTAGTCGCATGAGGACTTGGACAACACGTCCAATGCCATGGACAAAACCAAGGACCTGCTGCGGCCTGCAGCTGTATTTCTCTTCTTCCTCGTCCCATCCGTTGGACGCGCCATGGAGTCACTGCCGCTCTACCTGCTGCTCCTCCCTCTCCTGGCCATCGCCCCCTTCCTATGGCTCAACCGCCGGCGCACGCCGGCCATCCGTCTGCCTCCGTCGCCGTGGGCGCTCCCGGTGCTCGGCCACCTACACCGCCTCGCGCGGGACCTGCCGCACCGTGCCATGCGCGACCTAGCGCGGCTCCACGGCCCGCTCGTCATGCTCCGCCTCGGCGGGCTGCCCGTCGTCGTCGCCTCCTCCGCGGACGCCGCGCGCGAGGTCATGGTGTCCCGCGACGTCGACTTCGCCTCCCGCCACATGAGCCGCATGGTGCGCCTGTCCATCGCGCCGGGCGCAGAGGGGATCATCTTCGCGCCCTACTGCGACGAGTGGCGCCAGCTCCGCAAGATCTGCACCGTCGAGCTGCTCAGCGCCCGCCGCGTGCGCTCCTTCCGCCCCGTACGCGAGGAGGAGGCCGGCCGGCTACTCCGCGCGGTGGCGGTATCTGCGTCGCGGGGCACGGTGAACCTCAGTGAGCTGCTGTCGGCGTACGCCACCGACTCGTCGGTGCGCGCCGTCCTCGGGAGCAGGTTGAAGAATCGCGACGCGTTCCTGGCGTTGCTGCAGCGCGGGACCAAGCTGTTCTCCGGGATGAGCTTGCCGGACCTCTACCCGTCGTCGCGTCTGGCCATGCTCGTCAGCGGGATGCCACGCCGGATCAAGCAACACCGCCAAGAATTGGCCGTGTTCATGGACGATGTCGTCCGGGAGCACCAGCAGGACCGGCAGACCAACGACGAGGAGGAGGAGGACCTGCTGGACGTGCTCCTGAGGATCCAGCGGGAAGGCGACCTGCAGTTCCCCTTGTCCACCGACAACATCAAGTCGGCCGTCGGGGTAAGCACCGAACAGCTCTCAATGAATCCATCAGACCGATCGAGAACACCATATGAGAAAAAATGGTTGTGTGTCGTCTGTGTGTTATGCAGGACATGTTTGCAGGCGGCAGCGACACGGCGGCAACGACGCTGCAGTGGGCCATGTCTGAGCTGGTGAGGAATCCGAGAGCGATGCGGAAGGCGCAGGACGAGGTCCGGCTCGCGCTAGCCGGACAGCCCACGGTGACCGAGGCTTCCCTCGCCGATCTAAACTACCTGCGCCTGGTGGTCAAGGAGGCGCTCCGGCTGCACCCGCCGGCGCCGCTGCTGCTGCCGCGGGAGTGCCGGAGCGACGGCTGCCGTGTGCTCGGCTACGACGTGCCCAAGGGGACCATGGTGCTCGTCAACGCCTGGGCCATCAGCAGGGACCCGGCCAACTGGGACGCCGCGGAGGAGTTCATGCCAGAGAGGTTCGAGCGCGGCGAGGCTGCCGACTTCAGGGGGGCGGACATGGAGTACACGCCGTTCGGGGCGGGCCGGCGGATGTGCCCCGGGATGGCGTTCGGGCTGGCCAACGTGGAGCTCGCGCTCGCCGGGCTGCTGTACCACTTCGACTGGGAGATGCCCGGCGGGGCGGGGGTCGGGGAGGAGCTGGACATGGCGGAGGAGATGAGCGTCACCGTGCACCGGCGCAATGACCTCGTGCTTGTCCCCGTGGTCCGAGTGCCCGTGCCACCGATTTAGTTTATAGAAAATGCGGTTTGGGCGATGCTTGTCCCCGTGGTGCGATGTGGATGTTACGGAAGAAATGGACACGTGGCATTGTAGATGCGGCTTTGCTAAAAATCAGTGGACTGAGACTTCGCGAAGTCTAGATCGATACTATAGTCCGTTGATTTTGCCTTAAGATTTGTGTAAATAATTTTTTCCAGTATTTTTTTGCATATAATATTACTTGACTGAGCCTTCGTCAAGCCTCAGTCGACTGAGACTTAGACATTTTCTTGTGGATGTTATGGAAAAATGGACAGGCATAATGCCATGATCAGTATTTCCGTACCTACGAAGTGTTACGGGGTGTTACGGAGCTGATTCAACATGGCCGGTGGCCACTAATGATTGGAGTTTGTTGTGGAAGAAGGCGCACTCCATGATATTAAGGAAAAATATTATTGCTATACTAACAAAAATGTCCGTGCGATTACAACGAAAGAATATCACAAACTGTGACATAACATATATGGTTTAAGATGCCCACATATTCAAATCATCTATTGCGAAATGACACCCTTTTTTTAGACAATCGGTAACCTTTATTAAGTCGCAATGTTCATGGGATACAGATTATATCGGGCAAAATAGCTAGCCACACGTGGCGCACAGATGGAAGATAAGTTACCGCCTTAGCCACAGAATGAGCTTCGATGTTGTGCGCCCACTTCTCATGAATGAAGGCAACCGCTTCAAACAAGACCCGGCAAGCTTGTACCTCCCGGATGATTGGGGGCGTGGATTGGCCATGGCAATGCTGGTGACCACCTCCGCGCAGTCCTTCGCGATGCACACAGCTGGGAGGTGAAGGTCGGAAGCAAGGGGCCATAGCTTTGTTGCACGCTTGAGCTTCAAGTGATGCTGGATCAATAAGGCCATCAAACACCACGGCTGAAGCTCCAAGGTACTTCCCCGCTCTGCTTCGGCATACCATTCCTAGATAAACTCGCATCTACATTAATTTTTGCAGACTGGTTAGGTGGAGGAAGCTACCCCGCTTGCGGTGGAATTGCTGGAGCATGCCTGCTCCTGCTAGATCCAGACAAGACTTTCGATGGTGTTGATGCTATCGGCGGGATCTGCTCCAGATCCTCCAGGAATCGGTTGATAAAGCAGGAAGTACTCAGAAGGCTGTAAAATTGCTCATCATGGATTGCGCGCTGACGCGCCCACCAAATGACCCACATTGTGACAAGAACTCGGGTGAGCTCAACCTGCGGAAGTGTTTCGATTAACCAGAAAACCCACATCTTTGCATCATCCGTTCTGTTCGAAGTAATGACCTCCGTGAGCTCTTCATCCTCTAGTGCCCAGACGCAACAAGACATCTTGCACTCAAACAGAGAATGACGCCAAGAATCGACAACCAAATGGCTCAGGCTGCATGCCGGAGTATCCGCCATCCTGCGGTGATTTCTCACGTCGCTAGTGGGAAGAGATGTTTGCACTAGGCGCCATACAAGAACCTTGATCTTTGATGAAAGTTTCACGCCCCAAATCTTAGTCCAGGATTTACGATCGGCCTCAATCCGAGAATGGTTCGTAACATGCTCCAGCTAGCCGCTCGTTGTTCTTTTGTTTCAGACAAAACCCGGTAAGCTGGTCGGAGATAAAACACCCCATTTTGGCATAGTGACATGCCCAAAAATCCTCCTGGAGTCTCAGACTAAGAGGTATGTTTAGGATCGTCGCATTGTCTGCAAGTAAGTGCTCCTCCAACTTCGCTGGATCCCAGGTCGCCGAGGTTTGGTCCATCAGCTCAGCTACCCTGAGGGGGGCACTTGGTGAGCACATATCGGCCTCAGTTTGTGATCCCGTGGGATCCAATTGTCGTTCCATATGCGGGTGTCTTGTCCATTGCCAATTCGCTTTACAAGTCCCAACTTGAGAGTGTCCCTGCCCTCGATGATATATCGCCACACTTGTGAAGGGTAACCGCCCAGTTTAGCCTTGAGAATGGAGCTCGTTGGATAGTAAACCGCTTTCAAGATGCAGGCACTCAGGGAATGGGGTTCCTGCAGCAGGCGCCATGCTTGTCGGGCAAGAAGTGCCAGGTTAAACAGCTCGATATCACGGAAGCCCATCTCCCATGAACTTGGGTTGTGTCATTACTTCCCATGAAACCCATGCAGTTTTCTGCTCGCCATTCTTGGATCCCCACCAGAGTTTGCGCAAGAGGCCATTTATATGGTGGCACAGCCCTCGGGGGAGCTTGAAGCACGCCATCGAATAGGTTGGAATAGCTTGTGCCATAGACTTGATGAGCACTTCTTTACCTCCCACTCAAAGTGCCTTGTCCATCCAGCCCTGAACTTGCTTCCAAATCTTGTCTTTCAAATACTTAGAAGACCCTTCTTTGGCTCTCCCCACATCACTAGGTAGCCCAAGGTATTTCTTTGACAAATTCTCATTTTGGACATCCAAAGCATGTTTTATCTCATGTCTTAATGCTTCCACGCATCCCTTGATGAAGAATATGGAGGATTTGTCTCTGTTGATTCTCTGTCCTGAGGCCCCGCAATATCTTTGAAGGAGGGAGTCAACACGCCGAGCCATGTCAGGAGTAGCATTGAAAAACAACAAGCTATCATCAGCAAAAAGGAGGTGATTCGCTGTTGGAGCGTCGGGCGCCACTTTACTTTCATCTATCCTCTCATTGGCAAGAGTAGACTTGAGCAAGCAACAGAGCCCTTCGGCGGCCAACAAGAAAAGCAACAGAGCTTTTGAGATTTTACAAGCCCAATTTGCTATTGTGAGGGAATCGGCTAGATTTTGGGATCAAAAGATGCTTTAGTATATCATGTATGCTTGTGTGATCATGCACAACATAGTCATCGAGAATGAGCATGGCCAAGATTTAGACTACTTTTAGTATGAGCTCTTGGGACATCCCGTGCGAGCGCGACGGAGGGCTAAAAGGGTGGCCCATTTTGTTGCCTCTTATCATGCCATTTGGCGTCCCGGAACGCATGTTGATCTTCAAAACGATCTCATCGAGGAATGGTGGGCATGGAATGGCCGACAAAGAGCATCATGATTTGTGCATTTGATGTTGTATTGTTGAACTATTTGTTGTATTTGAACGATAAACTATTTGTTTGTGTTGTAAAAAAACTATTTGTTTGAGTTGTAATAAACTATTTGTTTGAGTTGTAATAAACTATTTGTTTGAGTTGTAACGAAATTGAACTATTTATGTTGATTTATTTTGCTTGTGTTTGATTTTCTTTCATAGATTTGAAGTGTATATGCTGTTTGAAGCGATAGCATGTGTGCTGCATTTTACAACGACTGCTGAAGTTAGGCGCGCGCGTTCTATTTTACAGCGCCTGCTGGAGTCAGCGATGGTCACCGCGCCAAAACAGACGATGAACACCGCAAATACAATTTTAACGCGTCGCGCGTTGGACGGTTGTTGAAGATGCTTTAAGATGACTACCCTGCATTATTTATCACTCCCTATGTAAAGAAATAGGGAATCGTTTCCCTACGACGCGCCGGCCGAACCGACGCGCCGATCGCCCCCTCGCGTGCGCGGTCCCATGCAACATTTTTCCCACCCGCGCGCTTTGAATGTTAGTGGATGCAACATTTTTCATCTAAATTTGTTGCAACCAACGTCATATTTGTTGCAAGCGTTTTTTTACTATATTTTTTCCCAGTAAAAAAATTGCATATACGTTTGGTTGCAACTTCAGTTCGTCGGATTTTTTGTTAGAATTGATGTTTTTTACTTTTGCTACAACCGTGTTAATTTTTGTTACAACCGGCATCATGTTTTGTTGCAACCGTTCACTAAAAAAGTTGCGTACACGTCACATAAATATTTGTTACAACCGGCGTTTGACTTTTGCTATCATGCACCATCAGCTTCGTTTTTTTGCTACGATCACGTAGATATTTTTTTGCTACAAATTTTATTTTTTATTTCAACCGTTGAAAAAATTGTTGCATCGTATCAAAATTTTGATACATAAGGGGGGGAAATGTTGCATGAAGATCCAACAGTGCGGATACGCGGGGTTGATGAATCGAATGGTCCACGCGCGACCGGCCGAAAGTTTAGGACGACGCGCCGGCACAGATCAGTTTCAAAGAAATATAGTACTAGCGCGTAAGATGTTTGGAGAAGAAGTCTTGAATCAACTTGGCAACTTGCGACTAGAGGGTCCGTTATTTTACAGCACACTGTCAAACTGAACCAGATCGGCTCGCTTGCCCATACATGTACTACATGGAGATACATGTGGTTTGCGCACGTGACGGCCGGCTGGCTACATCGTGAACTAGCTAGACACCGGGGACGGGCACGCGCAGGACGGGGCGGAGCAGCAGGCCGGCCTTCCGCCGCGCGGTGATGCCGAACGCCTCCGTCATGTCGAACTCGGCCGGGTCAGCCACGCCGGGCGCCTCCCAGTCGAAGTGCAGCAGCAGGCTCGCCAGCGCCAGCTCCACGTTGGCCAGCCCGAACGCCATCCCGGGGCACATCCTCCTGCCGGCGCCGAACGGCAGGAGCTCGAAGTCCGCGCCCCTGAAGTCCACCCCCGCCGCCGCCGACTTGGCCTCGAACCTCTCCGGCCGGAACTCCTCGGGCGCGTCGGGCCAGTACCGCTCGTCGCGGCCCAGCGCCCAGACGTTGACCAGCACCTGCGTGCCCCGCGGCACGTCGTACCCGAGCACCTTGCACGCCGGCTCCTCCCGGCACTCCCGCGGGAGCAGCAGCGGCAGCGGCGTGTGCAGCCGGAACGTCTCCCGGATCACGAGGTGCAGGTACGGGACGAGCTCGCCCAGCTGTTGCTCGACCACCTTCCCGCCGGCCTCGAAGGCTCGCCGCACCTCCGTAGTCGCCCGATGCATCACCTTTGGGTTCTTCACCAGCTCCGCTATTATCCACTCCAGCGTCGTCGCCGACGTCTCGCTGCCGGCGCCGAAGATGTCCTGCAAATAAGCGAGAAACGGTTAACATTTACAATGGTGCCCGCGGCATGACGGATGGCATGGCAGAGTGATGCCAAACAGAACAGTTGGAGGCTTAATTTGGTTGCTTACGAAGATGACGGCTTTGATGGAGTCCATGTCGAGAGGGAGCTGAAGGCTGCCGTCGTTCTGTACCCTCAGGAGCACGTCGATGAGGTCCTCGTCGTCGCCTTCGACGGTGCCCATCCTCTGCTGGTGCTCGGCGATGATGCCGTCGAGGATCCCGAACACGGTGTCGCGGCACTCCTCGGCGCGTCGGACGGCACCGCTGGCCCAGACGGCGAGCCGTGACGACGGCCACAGGTCAGCCGGGTTGAACCCGCCGGCTAGGCCGATGGAACGGTCGAGCTCCCGGATGAACACGTCGCGGTCCTTGCACCGGTCGCCCATGACGGCGCGCACCGTGCTGTCCGCCACGAGCACCGACAGCCGCGCGCGCATGTCGATCACGTCCCCGTTCCCGGCGGCCGACGCGACGGAGCGGAGCATGGCGCCGACCTCCTCCTCCCGGATGGCTCGGAACGACAGCACGCGCCGCGCCGTGAGGAGCTCGGTGACGGCGATCTTGCGCATCTGGCGCCAGTGGTCGCCGTAGGGCGCGAAGATGATGTCCCGGCCGCCGTTGGTGAGCACGCGCACGGTGGAGCTCAGCGGGCGCGTGGCGAAGGCCGCGTCGTGGGTCTTCATCACCTCGCGCGCGCCCTCCCGGGACGACACCACCAGCGTGGGCACCTCGCCGAGCCGGAGCAGCATGACGGGCCACCCGTGCCGCCGCGCCAGGTCGCGCATCGCACGGTGAGGGAGCGCCCCGGCGATGTGGTGCATGCTGCCGATCACCGGCAGCGTCCACGGCCCCGGCGGCAGCCGCAGCTTGACCTCGCCGTCCACGGAGCTGCGCCTGCCACGCCTGGCGAGGAGCACCACGAGCAGCGACCCGAGGGCCAGGAAGAGGTACACGATGTCCTCCATCTTCGTGATGCCATGGACGGACCAGTGTGAGGCTTCATATATAGACGTACGCGCGGCGCACTCCATTGTTGCCGCCGTGAGCATCAAAGAACATGCGACCAACGTACGTACAATCAAAGATGCGCTTCAGGAATGGACAAAGGACTTTGATTTGCTCTCACCGCCAGGTGCATTTGTTTCCGCATGCGTAACGTCCATGTCATTCCCATTTTAAGAAAAGAACGTAACGCGCCATGTGTCAAATCCAACCTCGCAGCATCTCCAACATATGATCCATACCGAGAAATGCTACACTCATGGACAATTACTTCTAGTCAGGCAAGTTGCTAGGAAAATCAATGAAAGAAGGAAGCTGGGGCTGTTTCTGAAGTTGGACATATCCAGGGCTTTTGATTCGCTGTTCGAGGTAATGAGGGCTAAAGGTTTTGACCAGAAGTGGATCTCGTGGCTGGCTGCTATCCTTTTGACTGCTAGCACCAAGGTGATTTGTTAATGGAGTCCCTGGCTGCACCATCTTGTTAGGTTGATCTCTTTCGCATGGGCCCAACGGCCCACCGGACCCTTGATCTATGCGTCCTGATCGGGGGCGCCCAACCCGTTATGGTTGGTGGGCCCCTATGACCTGCGCTATATATAAAGTGGTGGGGGTCGGGGCGCACGGTACGAGGTTCACCGCGCCGCCAGACTCCCCACCTAAATCCCCTTCCAATCTAGGGTTAGCGCAGTGCTCACGGGAAGCACCACCCACGACCACACCTCTTCCCTCACGCCACCGACGACTACACCGGCACTGATGGACGGAGCAGGGAGTTCCTCGGGCTCGGGACTAGGTGAGTAAAAGGTTTCACCGGATCTATCTATGCCTAGTCGATCTACGGCTTCAACATTGGTATCATGAGCCACTAGGCAGAGATTTATTCGGTACAAAGAAAAGAAAGCATTTGTTCCCTCCCCCCTACGAACCCTAGATGGGCAAGGCACCGAGGATGGCTACGGCCTCGTCGGAAAAGAAGCGCCGCCGCAAGGCCGCGCCTGTTCCTCTCGATCCCCACACGCATCGGCAAGCCGAGGTGCGGAGAAGAAGAACCTACCCCCTCGGGGGCTAAGTATGGATCAAGATCCAAAAGAAGATCGGATTGAAACCGACAAAAGACAACAAAAAGAGAGGGGGAACTATGCAAAACAAAGGAAACGGGCGCCACTACCGAACCGTTTGACGGCAGCGCGTTCACCCTAGAGGTGCTCGCGCAGCCGGCAAAGGGGACGGACATGGAGCCATCGAACTGCTCAAGGATGAAAAGAACAGCAGGGTAGTTGGCATCCCAACACATCCCTTGACGGCGGCGCACTCTCCCTCCGGAGAGGGCGCACACCGGCAAGGGGAGTAAAGGGCGCCGCCACTGCGATAGGAAAGGGGCACGGCCACAAGAAAAAGAAAAAGAAAAAAGGGGCCAGATCCGAGCGGGGCAGAGAGCCACCGCGGGATCCCTCTCGGCGGGGCTTAGAGCCACCGCGCGAGGGAGGACCCGGCTCCCCGTCGGCCAACCCCGACGGCCTCCTGCTCGGCGAGGCATACGGCGCACGGCGCGGGACCCTCGGCCACCACAGCCGGCGGCCACCACATGGCGGGGCTTAGAGCCACCGCGCGGAGGGTCCGGCCCACCGTCGGCCATGCCCAACGAGAGGAGGAGCCGCTCTCGGTCTCTCTATAAGGAGAGAGAGGGAGGAGAAAAGGCATAGAGCGGCGCCGGGAGGAGAAAATGAAAACGGCTAGGGTTTTTGGCTGGTGCGTTTCGGGTTTTAACCCAGCGAGGCTTGCGCCCGGCCGTCGGATCTAATCCGACGGTCCAGGGCAAAGACCTAAGCCGCCAGCGGGCCATAAGGGGGAAAGGCCTTAGGCCGGCGGGAGGCAGGCCGGCCCAGGCCAGGCCGAAGTGGCGCAGCGCCCTGCGGGCGCGCAAGGGGAAATGGGCCTTCGGGCCAAAAGCAGTAAAAGACCCAGGGCCGACTCCCTTTTAGGTTTTAAAGGATTTTTCGTTCTCTGTCTATTTAGACAGATATAAAGGGGGTTTCTAGACGTTTTTTCTATGAAAATATATGTTTAGAAAAGAGAAAGTAAAAATGTTGAAAGTTTCTGTAATTTTATACAGAATTGTTATATTTTTTCTGTAAAGAAAAGTAAAAGGGTTTTTGAGAATAAAATAGCTTTCTCAGAAAAGGAATAGTTCATGAATTTTATAAAAGCATTAATAAAGTTCATGAATTTTATTTTAAATGTCAGAATTATTTTCTGTTAAGTTAAGAGGCACATGAAATTTTATTTCACGTTTTCCGCTGCTAAAAGCAATATGGAATATGATCATGTTGTTATTCTGACAGACGTTGTTTAATCACAGGATCATATTGCATATTGCAAAATGATGCATTTATTTCTATCATTTGCCCAACGATAATGTAGATTAATATGCATAGGCAATTATATGATTATGTTAACCAACGTTATTTAATGCATATGATTGTCGTACTGACTTCGCTTATTTGGTGATTTCAGGAGGTTTCCATCTGATGAGCTGCCTCAAGGAAATTCCGACACTCAGGGGAGACAACTACTCTGAGTGGAGGAAGAAGGTGGACATGGCCCTCTGCATTGCAGAGGTAGACTGGGTGCTGGAGGAACCACAGCCAGCTGCACCTGCAGACCCAGTCAGAGAGGCTGATGAGAGCTGGGACAAAAAGAAAGGGAATTATGAAAAAGAGGTGATGTCCCACTCCATCAGCAACAGGCTATGGTTAAATGCCAACAAGAAATGTTTGGCGTTTATAAAGAACACCATTGAGACCACTATCATGGGATCAATTGCTGATTGCCCTACGGCAAAAGAAATGCTGAATAAGATTAAGAGTCAGTTTACTGGCTCTTCTAAGACGTATGCCACCCAGTTGATCAAACAGCTGGTGACAGAGAGCTACCATGGTGGTGGCCATGGCATAAGGGAGCACATCCTTAGGATGAGCCACACGACGGCTAAGCTCAAACCTATGGATGCGGATTTGGAGATAAAACCAGCTCTCCTTGTCCACCTGGTGATGGCATCTTTGCCCAAGGAGTTCGAGACTTTTGTTGTCAACTACAACATGCAGCCCGAGACTTGGGACATAGAAAAAGTCATCGCAATGTGCACTCAGGAGGAGGAGAGGATTAAGGCCTCACATGGTGGATCTATCAACTATGTGAAGGAAAAGAAGAAGGGCTTTCCGCCCAACAAAGCTTCTCCCTCCAAGCCACAGGGCAATGGCAATGGCAATGGCAAAGCTCCTGTCTATTTTCAGCATAGGCACATTCCAGTGGACAGGAAACTTGCGTCCACTGTAAGGAGAAAGGGCACTACAAGAAGGATTGCCCTGTTTTTCTAAAGACCTTCATGGTGAAGAGAGGTAAAGATATAGTTTCTTTTGTTAATGAATCCTTGTATACACAGTTTATGAAATCTACTTGGTGGATTGACTCAGGAGAAACTGTTCATGTTGCAAATTCTTTACAGGGATTCAGTTCGACGATAACTTTGCCAAGAAATTCAAGAGGAATTGAAGTTGCGAACGGTGTCCAAGCCGAAGTTGAAGCTGTGGGTGACGTCTCCTTGGAGCTAGCCGGTGGTTTCAAACTTCTGCTTAGGGATGTGCTTTTCGTACCTTCATGTAATAGGAACTTAATAAGTGTTTCCTGTTTAGACAAAGATGATTATCAATGTTTCTTTGGACATGGCAAATGCGCCATTTGGTCTCATAATGATTATGTTGGGGATGCATTTCTTCATGATGAGCTTTATTTATTATCGCTATGTGAAAAAGCGCCCAATGTGTTGAATGTGAATGAACAAAGTACTTCGTCGAACAACGATCAAAAGAAAAGAAAAAGAACTCACGACTCCTCGAAACTATGGCACTGTCGATTGGGCCATATTTCCAGGGGGAGAATAGAAAGATTAATCAAAAATGAAATTCTTCCGAAGTTGGAGTTCTCTGACTTAGAACAATGTGTGGATTGCATTAAAGGGAAATATGTAAAACAGATAAAGAAAGGAGCAAACCGAAGCACAGGCACACTGGAAATTGTCCACACTGATATTTGTGGACCGTTTCCGGTGAAAAGTGTGGACGGTTATGATTCGTTCATAACGTTCACAGACGATTACTCCCGCTTCGGTTACATTTATCCAATCAAATACCGACATGAAGCATTGGATAAATTCAAGATATTCAAAGCTGAAGTTGAAAATCAGCTTGATAAAAAGATTAAGATAGTGAGGTCTGACTGTGGGGGGGAGTACTACGGTCGACACACTCCATATGGCCAAGTCCCTGGACCTTTTGCAAAATTCTTGCAAGAGACTGGCATTGTTGCCCGGTATTCCATGCCGGGCGAGCCTCGGCAAAATGGAGTAGCTGAAAGGCGTAACCGTACTCTCATGGATATGGTACGCAGCATGATGAGCTACTCAGACCTTGTTGGAAATATGCCCTAGAGGCAATAATAAAATGGTTATTATCATATTTCCTTGTTCATGATAATCGTCTATTGTTCATGCTATAATTGTATTAACAGGAAACAGTAATACATGTGTGAATAAATAGATCACAATGTGTCCCTAGCAAGCCTCTAGTTGGCTAGCTCGTTAGTCAATAGATGATCATGGTTTCCTGATCATGGGCATTAGATGTCATTGATAACGGGATCACATCATTGGGAGAATGATGTGATGGACAAGACCCAATCCTAAGCCTAGCACTAGATCGTATTGTTCGTATGCTAATGCTTTTCTAATGTCAAGTATCTTTTCCTTCGACCGTGAGATTGTGCAACTCCCGGATACCGTAGGGTTGCTTTGGGTGTATCAAACGTCACAACGTAACTGGGTGACTATAAAGGTGCACTACGGGTACCTCCGAAAGTGTCTGTTGGGTTGGCACGAATCGAGATCGGGATTTGTCACTCCGTGAGACGGAGAGGTATCTCTGGGCCCACTCGGTAGAACATCATCATGAGCTCAATGTGACTAAGGAGTTGGTCACACGATGACGTGCTACGGAACGAGTAAAGAGACTTACCGGTAACGAGATTGAACAAGGTATAGGTATACCGACGATCGAATCTCGGGCAAGTTCTATACCGACAGACAAAGGGAATCGTATACGGGATTGATTGAGTCCTTGACATCGTGGTTCATCCGATGAGATCATCATGGAGCAAGTGGGAGCCACCATGGGTATCCAGACCCCGCTGATGGTTATTGGCCAGAGAGATGTCTCGGTCATGTCTGCCTGTCTCCCGAACCCGTAGGGTCTACACACTTAAGGTTCGATGACGCTAGGGTTATAGGGAATTGTTATACGAGGTTACCGAAAGTTGTTCGGAGTCCCGGATGAGATCCCGGATGTCACGAGGAGCTCTGGAATGGTCTGGAGGTAAAGATTGATATATAGGACGGATGGTTTCGGATACCGGAAGTGTTTCGGGCATCACCGGTAACGTACCGGGACCACCAGGACCACCGGAGGTGGCCCCGGGAGACCACCGAAAGGGGGCAACGACCCCGGGAGATAAGGTGGGCCAAGTGGGGGTGGGAACCAGCCCCTAGGTGGGCTGGTGCGCCTCCCCACTCAGCCCATAGCGCAAGGGAGAGAAATGGGGGGGCAAACCCTAGGCCAGTTGGGCCTAAGGCCCACCAGATGGTGCGCCAACCCCTCTCCCCTCCCCCTATATACATCGGGCACTTACGTAGGTTGTGGCTGTCACGTAGGTAAGAAGGCGTTCTTGCTAGAAACCCAAATCAGCCACGTAAAACTTGCAACAACAATTAGAGGACGTCTAACTTGTTTTTGCAGGGTTTTGACATGTGATGTGATATGGCCAAAGTTTTGATGTTGCATGTATGATGTATGAGATGATCATGTTATTGTAATAGGTTTCACGACTTGCATGTCGATGAGTATGACAACCGGCAGGAGCCATAGGAGTTGTCTTAATTTATTGTATGAGATGCAACGCCATGTGCTTACTACTTTTACTTCATTGCTAACGGTTAGCCATAGTAGTAGTGATAGTAGTAGTTGGCGTGACGACTTCACGGAGACACGATGATGGAGATCATGATGATGGAGATCATGATGATGGAGATCATGGTGTCACGCCGGTGACGATGATGATCATGCGATGCCTGAAGATGGAGATCGAAAGAGCAAAGATGATAATGGCCATATCATGTCACTATATGATTGCATTGTGATGTTTATCATGTTTTACATCTTATTGCTTAGAACGACGATAGCATAATAAGATGATCCCTCTTAAAATTTCGAGAACGTATTCCCCTAAGTGTGCACCGTTGCGAAGGTTCGTTGTCTCGAAGCACCACGTGATGATCGGGTGTGATAGATTCTAACGTTCGCATACAACGGGTGTAAGCAAGATTTACACACGCGAAACATCTAGGTTGACTCGACGAGCTTAGCATGTACAGACATGACCTCGAATACAAGAGACCGAAAGGTCGAACATGAGTCGTATGGTTGAATACGATCAGCATGGAGTTGCTCACCATGGTGACTAGTCCATCTCACGTGATGATTGGACACGGGTTAGTCAACATGGATCATGTATCACTTAGATGACTAGAGGGATGTCGATTTAAGTGGCAGTTCATACTTAATTTGATTAAATGAACTTAATTGTCATGAACTTAGTCTAAAAGTTGTCTTTATAAATATTGTAGATGTCCAACGTCAACCTCAATTTCAACGCATTCCTAGAGAAAAACAAGCTGACAGATGATGGTAGCAACTATGCGGACTGGGTTCGCAACTTGAAGCTCATCCTTGAAGCAGCTAAAAAGGCTTATGTCCTTGATGCGCCTCTAGGTGACCCTCCCGCTCCCGCAGCAGCCCAGGACATTCTGAACGCCTGGCAAACGCGGAGTGATGACTACTCTTTGGTCAGGTGTGGCATGTTATACAGTTTAGGAACGGGGCTCCAAAGGCGTTTTGAGCAACACGGAGCATATGAGATGTTCCAGGAGCTGAAGCTAGTTTTTCAAGCTCATGCCTGTGTCGAGAGATATGAAGTCTCCGACAAGTTCTTTAGCTGTAAGATGGAGGAGAACAGTTCTGTCAGTGAGCACATACTCAAAATGTCTGGGTTACACGATCGTCTAACTTCACTTGGAGTCGAACTTCCGGATGATGCTATAATTGACAGAATCCTCCAGTCTCTCCCACCAAGCTACAAAGGCTTTGTGCTTAACTACAACATGCAAGGGATGGAGAAGACCATTCCCAAGTTGTACTCGATGCTCAAGTCTGCAGAAGTAGAAATCAAGAAAGAGCATCAAGTGTTGATGGTCAACAAGACCACTAGTTTCAAGAAAGGCAAGGGTAAGAAGAACTTCAAGAAAGACGGCAAAGCTGCTGCCGCGCCCGGTAAGCCAGATGCCGGGAAGAAGAAAAAGAACGGACCCAAGCCTGAGACTGAGTGCTTCTATTGCAAGGGAAAGGGTCACTGGAAGCGGAACTGCCCCAAATACTTAGCGGACAAGAAGGCCGGCAACGTTAAAGGTATATGTGATATACATGTTATTGATGTGTACCTTACCAGCGCTCGTAGTAGCTCCTGGGTATTTGATACCGGTGCTGTTGCTCACATTTGCAACTCAAAGCAGGAACTGCGGAATAAGCGGAGACTGGCCAAGGACGAGGTGACGATGCGCGTCGGGAATGGTTCAAAGGTCGATGTGATCGCCGTCGGCACGCTACCTCTACATCTACCATCGGGATTAGTTTTAAACCTTAATAATTGTTATTTAGTACCAGCTTTAAGCATGAACATTGTATCAGGTCTTGCTTAATGCGAGACGGCTACTCATTTAAGTCAGAGAATAATGGTTGTTCTATTTATATGAGTGATATGTTTTATGGTCATGCTCCGCTGGTGAATGGTTTATTCTTGATGAATCTCGATCGTGATGTTACACATATTCATAGTGTGAGTACCAAAAGATGCAAAGTTGATAATGATAGTCCCACATACTTGTGGCACTGCCGCCTTGGTCATATCGGCGTTAAGCGCATGAACAAGCTCCATACTGATGGACTATTAGAGTCTCTTGACTTTGAATCATTTGACACATGCGAACCGTGCCTCATGGGCAAGATGACTAAGACTCCATTCTCAGGAATAATGGAGAGAGCAACCGACTTATTGGAAATAATACATACTGATGTGTGTGGTCCAATGAACGTTGAAGCTCGCGGTGGTTATCGTTATGTTCTCACTCTCATCGATGATTTGAGTAGGTATGGGTATATCTACTTGGTGAAGCACAAATCTGAGACGTTTGAAAAGTTCAAGGAATTTCAGAGTGAGGTTGAGAATCAACGTGACAGAAAAATTAAATGTCTACGATCTGATCGTGGAGGAGAATATTTGAGTCACGAGTTTGGCACACACCTAAGGAAGTGTGGAATCGTTTCACAACTGACGCCGCCTGGCACACCGCAGCGCAACGGAGTGTCTGAACGTCGTAATCGCACTTTATTAGATATGGTACGATCTATGATGTCTCTCACCGACTTACCGCTATCATTTTGGGGATACACATTAGAAACTGCAGCATTCACTTTAAATAGGGCACCGTCTAAATCCGTTGAGACGACACCGTATGAACTATGGTTTGGCAAGAAACCTAAGTTGTCGTTTCTTAAAGTTTGGGGCTGCGATGCTTATGTGAAGAAACTTCAACCAGAAAAGCTCGGACCCAAAGCGGAGAAATGCGTATTCATAGGATACCCTAAGGAAACTATTGGGTATACCTTCTATCTTAGAACCGAAGGTAAAACCTTTGTTGCCAAGAACGGATCCTTTCTAGAGAAAGAGTTTCTCTCGAAAGAAGTAAGTGGGAGGAAGGTAGAACTTGATGAGGTAATTACACCCCCTCTCGAACAGGAAAGTAGCGCAGCGCAAGAAGTTGTTCCTGTGGTGCCTGCACCAACTGAAGAGGAAGTTAATGATGATGATCATGAAGCTTCGGATCAAGTTACTACTGAACCGCGAAGGTCCACAAGGGTACGCTCCGCACCAGAGTGGTACGGCAACCCTGTGATGGAAATCATGTTGTTAGACAACGGTGAACCTTCGAACTATGAAGAAGCGATGGCGGGCCCGGATTCCAACAAATGGCTTGAGGCCATGAAATCCGAGATAGGATCCATGTATGAGAACAAAGTATGGACTTTGGTGGACTTGCCCGATGACCGGCGAGCCATAGAAAATAAATGGATCTTCAAGAAGAAGACTGATGCAAACGGTAATGTAACCGTTTACAAAGCTCGACTTGTCGCAAATGATTTTCGACAAATTCAAGGAGTTGACTACGAAGAGACTTTCTCTCCCGTAGCGAAGCTGAAATCAGTCCGAATCATGTTAGCAATTGCCGCCTTTTATGATTATGAAATTTGGCAAATGGACGTCAAAACAACGTTCCTTAACGGGAACCTTAAGGAAGAGTTGTATATGATGCAACCAGAAGGTTTTGTCGACCCTAAGGGTGCTAACAAAGTGTGCAAGCTCCAGCGCTCCATCTATGGACTGGTGCAAGCATCTCGGAGTTGGAACATTCACTTTAATGAGGTGATTAAAGCGTTTGGGTTCATACAGGTTTACGGAGAAGCCTGTCTGTACAAGAAAGTGAGTGGGAGCTCTGTAGCTTTCCTCATACTATATGTGGATGACATATTATTGATGGGGAATAATATAGAGATGTTGGAGAGCATAAAGGCCTATTTGAACAAGAGTTTTTCAATGAAGGACCTTCGAGAAGCTGCATACATATTAGGCATCAAGATCTATAGAGATAGATCGAGACGCCTCATAGGTCTTTCGCAAAGTACATACCTTGACAAGATATTGAAGAAGTTCAATATGGAAAACTCAAAGAAAGGGTTCTTGCCAGTTTTGCAAGGTATGAGATTGAGTAAGACTCAGTCGCCGACCACGGCAGCAGATAGAGAGAAGATGAGTTCTGTCCCCTACGCTTCAGCCGTGGGCTCTCTAATGTATGCCATGCTGTGTACCAGACCTGATATAAACCTTGCCATAAGTTTGGTAGGGAGGTACCAAAGTGATCCCGGTACGGAACACTGGACAGCGGTCAAGAATATCCTTAAGTACCTGAAAAGGACTAAGGAAATGTTTCTCGTTTATGGAGGTGACGAAGAGCTCGTCGTAAAGGGTTACGTCGATGCTAGCTTCGACACAGATCCGGATGACTCTAAGTCACAGACCGGATACGTATATGTGTTGAATGGTGGGGCAGTGAGCTGGTGCAGCAGCAAGCAAGAAGTCGTGGCAGCATCTACATGTGAAGCGGAGTACATAGCTGCTTTAGAAGCGGCTCATGAAGGAATTTGGATGAAGGAGCTCATCACCGACCTTGGAGTGGTTCCAAGCGCGTCGGGTCCTATGACACTCTTCTGTGATAACACTGGAGCCATTGCCATAGCCAAGGAGCCCACGTTTCACCGAAAGACGAAGCACATCAAGCGCCGCTACAACTCCATCCAAGACCATGTCCAGAGTGGAGTGATAGATATTTGTAAAGTACAGACGGATCTGAATATTGCAGACCCGTTGACTAAACCTCTTCCACGAGCAAAACATGATCAACACCATAATGCTATGGGTGTTCGATACATCACAATGTAACTAGATTATTGACTCTAGTGCAAGTGGGAGACTGTTGGAAATATGCCCTAGAGGCAATAATAAAATGGTTATTATCATATTTCCTTGTTCATGATAATCGTCTATTGTTCATGCTATAATTGTATTAACAGGAAACAGTAATACATGTGTGAATAAATAGATCACAATGTGTCCCTAGCAAGCCTCTAGTTGGCTAGCTCGTTAGTCAATAGATGATCATGGTTTCCTGATCATGGGCATTAGATGTCATTGATAACGGGATCACATCATTGGGAGAATGATGTGATGGACAAGACCCAATCCTAAGCCTAGCACTAGATCGTATTGTTCGTATGCTAATGCTTTTCTAATGTCAAGTATCTTTTCCTTCGACTGTGAGATTGTGCAACTCCCGGATACCGTAGGGTTGCTTTGGGTGTATCAAACGTCACAACGTAACTGGGTGACTATAAAGGTGCACTACGGGTACCTTCGAAAGTGTCTGTTGGGTTGGCACGAATCGAGATCGGGATTTGTCACTCCGTGAGACGGAGAGGTATCTCTGGGCCCACTCGGTAGAACATCATCATGAGCTCAATGTGACTAAGGAGTTGGTCACATGATGACGTGCTACGGAACGAGTAAAGAGACTTACCGGTAACGAGATTGAACAAGGTATAGGTATACCGACGATCGAATCTCGGGCAAGTTCTATACCGACAGACAAAGGGAATCGTATACGGGATTGATTATATCCTTGACATCGTGGTTCATCCGATGAGATCATCGTGGAGCAAGTGGGAGCCATCATGGGTATCCAGACCCCGCTGATGGTTATTGTCCAGAGAGATGTCTCGGTCATGTCTTCCTGTCTCCCGAACCCGTAGGGTCTACACACTTAAGGTTCGATGACGCTAGGGTTATAGGGAATTGTTATACGAGGTTACCGAAAGTTGTTCGGAGTCCCGGATGAGATCCCGGACGTCACGAGGAGCTCCGGAATGGTCTGGAGGTAAAGATTGATATATAGGACGGATGGTTTCGGATACCGGAAGTGTTTCGGGCATCACCGGTAACGTACCGGGACCACCGGGACCACCGGAGGTGGCCCCGGGGGACCACCGAAAGGGGGCAACGACCCCAGGAGATAAGGTGGGCCAAGTGGGGGTGGGAACCAGCCCTAGGTGGGCTGGTGCACCTCCCCACTCAGCGCATAGCGCAAGGGAGAGAAAAGGGGGGGCAAACCCTAGGCCAGGTGGGCCTAAGGCCCACCAGATGGTGCGCCACGCCCTCCTCCCCCTTCTGGCCGCCGCACCTCCCATCTGGGGGGGCTGCCGCACCCCCTAGGGTGGGAACCCTAGGGGTGGCAACCCCTCTCCCCTCCCCCTATATATATCGGGCACTTTTGGCCATTGAGACACACGGTTTTTCCTCTCTCTCGGCGCAGCCCCGCTCCTCTCCCTCCTCCTCTTTGCCGGTGCTTGGCGAAGCCCTGCCGGGAGACCTCGTCTCTCCATCGACACCACGCCATCGTGTTGCTGGAGTTCTTCCCCAACCTCTCCCTCCTCCTTGCTGGATCAAGGCGTGGGAGACGTCACCGGGCTGCACGTGTGTTGAACACGGAGGTGTCGTTGTTCGGCACTAGATCGGAATCGCTGCGAGTACGACTCCATCAACCGCGTTCTAGCAACGCTTCCGCTTAGTGATCTTCAAAGGTATGAAGATGCTCTTACCCCTCTCTCGTTGCTGGTCTCTCCATAGGAAGATCTGAATATGCGTACGAAAATTTTGAATTTATGCTACGTTACCCAACAGACCTTCCGTTGGTATTGTGGATGGAGGCGCTTAAAACCGCCATTCACATTCTCAACAGAGTTCCAAGAAAGTTGGTGCCCAAACACCGCACGAGCTCTGGACAGGAAGAGTGCCATCCCTACAACACTTAAGAGTGTGGGGATGCCCTCGGAGGCCAAAATGTTTAATCCAAATCTTGGAAAGTTAGACCCAAAGACAGTGAGTTGCCATTTCATTGGCTACCCTGATAGGTCAAAAGGTTTTCGTTTCTACTGTCCAGAAAGATACACAAAGTTTGTGGAAACGAGACATGCTGTGTTCTTAGAGGACGAGATGATGAGGGGGAGCCGGGTAGCTCGGACAATTGATCTTGAGGAGAAAAGGGTGCATGCACCCATTCCGATGATTCAAGAGCCATTTTTCTCACTACCCGATGTAACTCCAACCATGACAACTGCGGGAGAAGACCCGGAACCTGTCCTTCAGGAGCCGACTGAACCCGTTGTTGATCATGAATTGGAAGTGCAGCAAGAAATAGTAGAAAGTGTGCCCGACAATGAGGCACTTAGAAGGTCTAATAGAACAAGAAGACCCGCTATTTCTACTAATTATAAAGTATACAATATAGAAATGGCCCACATGGAAGGTGATCCCACCACATATGAGGAGGCCATTAAAAGCCCTCACTCATCAAAATGGATAGAGGCAATGGAAGATGAGATGAAATCGATGAGTTCCAATCATGTTTGGGACTTAGAGATTATTCCTAAAGGAGCAAAGACAGTAGGCTGCAAATGGGTCTACAAAACAAAGTATGACTCTAATGGGAATGTAGACAAGTATAAATCCCAACTTGTGGCAAAAGGATTTACACAAAGAGAAGGGATAGATTACAACGAGACCTTTTCTCCGGTCTCTTGTAAGGATTCCTTCAGAATCATAATGGCACTAGTTGCTCATTTTGATTTAGAGCTGCATCAAATGGATGTAAAGACGGCGTTTCTAAACGGTGATTTAGAAGAAGATGTCTACATGAAACAACCCAAGGGTTTTATCATGGAAGGCAAGGAAGATCTAGGTTGCCGTCTAAAGAAATCCATTTATGGGCTAAGGTAAGCCTCTAGACAGTGGTACATCAAGTTCAATGATACCATTAAAAGATTTGGATTCCAAGAAAATGTTGAGGATAATTGCATTTATGCTAAGTTTAAACATGGGAAATATATTTTCCTAATCTTGTATGTGGATGATATCTTGCTTGCAAGCAATGGTATTGGTCTACTACAAGAGACAAAGAAGTTTTTATCCTCACATTTCGACATGAAAGACCTTGGTGAAGCTTCATATGTTTTGGGCATTGAAATTCACCGAGACAGGAAGAATGGAGTCTTAGGACTCTCACAGAAAGCATATTTAGAGAAAGTTCTCCAAAAGTATAATATGCATAAGAGCAAAGCCACACCTGCTCCCATAGTCAAGGGCGATAGTTTTGGGAAATATCAATGTCCCAAGAATCAGTATGAGCTCAATGAAATGAAATCAATACCGTATACTTCGGCTGTTGGAAGTTTACAGTACGCACAAGTGTGCACACGCCCTGACTTAGCTTTTATCACCGGAGTACTCGGTAGATATCAAGCAAATCCAGGCCAAGAGCACTGGAAGATGGCAAAGAAAGCTTTGCGTTATGTGCAAGGCACAAAGGAAATCATGCTGACATATAGGCGATCTGATTCCCTGGAGATAAAAGGGTACTCCGACGCTGATTTTGCGGGAGATAGAGATGATAGAAAATCCACGTCTGGGTACGTGTTCACTCTCGCAGGGGGAGCTATTTCATGGAAAAGCTCTAAACAGACCATAGTTGCATCGTCTACGATGCAAGCAGAGTTCATAGCATGTTTTGAAGCCACCGGGCAGGTGATATGGCTAAAGAAATTTATACCCGACTTGAAAGTGGTAGATTGTATCCACAAGCCACTAAAGATATACTGCGACAACCAGCCCGCAGTATTCTACGCTCACAACAACAAGTCCAGCAATGCTGCCAAGACAATAGATATAAAGTATTATGTTGTGAAAGATAAAATCCAGGATCAAACTATAAGTCTCGAGCATATAAGTACGAAGTATATGCTTGCGGATCCGCTAACGAAAGGCTTACCACCCAGTGTGTTCAAGGAACACTTAGCCGGCATGGGTTTGATGGAAAGCCTATGATCCCTGGATAATAAGAGGCCCAGAAGTAAATGAATTTGTTTCAAAACAAAAGGTGTGTTGTGGTTGTATGATTCTATCGGCAATCAAGCTGTGACGATGAGACATGCTCTACACGCCTATATGTGATGGAATAAATAAAAGTATAAAGTCAAAGTGAAAGTTGAGATCAAGGGGGAGAATGTTAGGTTGATCTCTTCCGCGTGGGCCCAATGGCCCACCGGGCCCTTGATCTATGCGCCCTGATCGGGGGCGCCCAACCTGTTATGGTTGGTGGGCCCCTGTGACCTGCGCTATATATAAAGTGGTGGGGGCCGGGGCGCACGGTACGAGGTTCACCGCGCCGCCAGACTCCCCACCTAAATCCCCTTCCGATCTAGGGTTAGCGCAGTGCTCACGGGAAGCACCACCCATGACCACACCTCTTCCCTCACGCCACCGACGACTACACCGGCACTGATGGCCGGAGCAGGGAGTTCCTCGGGCTCGGGACTAGGTGAGTAAAAGGTTTCACCGGATCTATCTATGCCTAGTCGATCTATGGCTTCAACACATCTATCATGTTAAAGGACTCAGAATGGAAGATCCGGTTTCCCCACCCCTCTTCGTCATCGCAATGGATGCCCTCTCGGCCTTGTTCGCTAAGGCTTCTGAGCTGAGATTGATTAGTGAGTTCAGGGAGGTCTCTACCTTCCAGAGACTCTCCTTGTACGCGGACGATGTGGCGATGTTCATCAAACCCTCGGTGCAAGATTTCTCCTTTGTCACACAAGCTATAGATATTTTTGAAGAGGCATCTATATTGAAGATTAACTATCAGAAAACTGCGACTGTCTTGATTCGTGGCACTGAGGAGGACAGGCAAAGGGTTGTGCAAATTCTGCAATGCGAGTTGGGAAAATTTCCCCTGTCGGTATCTTAGGATTCAATTGGCCATCAAGGCTTTGACTAAAGCGGATTGGCAACCCCTCTTGGACCAAGTGAGGAAGTTCATACGGCATGGCAGCGAGACCTCATCCATCGTCCAGGGCGCTTAATCTTGGTGAAATCAGTGATCGCGGCTAGGCCCCTCCATCAGCTTATGGTACTTAATGCCCCCGAGTGGGTCTTCGAATACATTGAGAAGTGGATGCGTACATTCTTCTGGTCCGGGAAAGACAAAGTTAATGAAGGGCAGTGTTTAGTAGCTTGAGATTAGGTGTGTCGGCCCACGCGTTTTGGTGGCCTCGGGATCAAGGACTTGCGTCTTCAAGTGATTGCATTGAGAGTGCGATGGGAATGGCTACAACGAGCTGATCAGAACCGCCCTGGCATGGCTTGAAAATGATGGAAAATAACGATGCCAGTTTGGTGTTTAATAGCTTGGTGAAGATCATCTTGACAATGGAGCCAAGGTCTCGCTCTGGAAAGATCGGTGGATTCATGGGTTCACAATCGGCGAAATCGCGCCTCTCATCTTCCAGCTCGTCCCGACTAGGGCAAGGAACAACAGAATGGTCCAACGGACACAAACTGACAACATGTGGACTCGGGACGTGCATGGGGATCTCTCCTTCGTGGCTCACATGCAAGTTGCACATCTTTGCCAAGCTATGGCTTCCGTACCTAGGAGCGAGGTTGACCCGGATCAGTTCGTGTGGCTTGCGGACAAGTCAGGCTCTTACACTGCCAGATCGGTGTACAAGCGCCACTGCTTGGGGTTGACTGTCATGCCCAAGATGCGACCCTATCCTCAATTTGGCACGAAGGCCTCGTCAGGGATAGAAGCGCATCTCGTCGTGTCGCAAGAATGTATATCGTTACAAGTACATGTACTGAAAAGAAGAGATATATATACAGAGTTGGCTTACACTCGCCACAAGCTACATCATAGTCACATCAGTACATTACATATTCATCAAGAGTAAGAGCAGGGTCTGACTACGGACGAAAACAAACGAGAAAAATAAGAACGACGTCCATCCTTGCTATCCCAGGCTGCCGGCCTGGAACCCATCCTAGATCGATGAAGAAGAAGAATAAGAAGAAGAAGCAACTCCAAATGAACAACCAACGCGCTCGCGTCAAGTAACCTCTACATGTACCTGCAACTGGTGTTCTAGTAATCTGTGAGCCACAGGGGACTCAGCAATCTCATTTCCAAAGGTATCAAGACTAGCAAAGCTCAATGGGTGAGGCATGGTTAAGTGGTGAGGTTGCACCAGCGGCTAAGCATGTACTTGGTGGCTACACTTACGAGTACAAGAAATAAGAGGGGGAAGATCTACGCATAGCGAATGGAAGCTACGGATGACCAAACGAATGATCCTGAACACCTACAAGTAGCCATCAAGTGCAAGGCAGGATCGCACGGGCACGATTTTACAGTAGCCATCAAGTGCAAGGCAGTGCACCCGACATACAAAGCGTCCCCGAGTCGTAGCAAGCTACAAGGACTCTTTAAGACACAACGTGTACCGCTGTAAGTCGACCGTGAACAAACGAATCCACTAGATGTCGAACCCCAACCTAACATCATGCATTTGTTAGAAGATTGTCCTATAAGCAACTACTTGAATTCCCACCTATGAATTCCCGAAATATCTGGTCATGCAATCTGGTACACGGATACAAGGAGTAATATCACACAACTCCTATACTAACCCGTCACCTGTATCACATCCGTCAACACACAACCAGAATCTCGGACCTTCATCTACAACAGACCCTCGTGATCACAATGATACAAAGTATGGCAGTACTCCCGAACAATCTGCACCAGTACTGGGGACATCGGGGTTATCTCGCCACTACTAGTATTGAAGCAATTAAGAACATCCTTCGTCCTGAGATACTAAGAAATCTGAATGATAACGATGTGCTCAAGAATCCCCTGGAGCTCAACTCCCCGGAAGAAAATCAAGTCAGACAGGAGGCACCAAGACAGAATCCGTCACATCGGCATCATATAGATTCCAAAAATATCCGCGTGATCCTAAAAATTTTTTGAGTGGGAAGAGGAGTAGAGTAAATTATTACGTCAAGATTCCTCACCAGAGCATAGAAGAGGAGAAAAAAAATCCTACTCTCCGATATATAACTAGACTCAAAGTAGTTTTTCACTAGACTCGACTCGGCCAAGTTCGATCAATCAAGGGGGCTCCTAGGTCGATACTGCTCTGATACCAACTTGTCACGCCCAAGATGCGACCCTATCCTCAATTTGGCACGAAGGCCTCGTCAGGGATAGAAGCGCATCTCGTTGTGTCGCAAGAATGGATATCGTTACAAGTACATGTACTGAAAAGAAGAGATATATATACAGAGTTGGCTTACACTCGCCACAAGCTACATCATAGTCACATCAGTACATTACATATTCATCAAGAGTAAGAGCAGGGTCCGACTATGGACGAAAACAAACGAGAAAAATAAGAACGACGTCCATCCTTGCTATCCCAGGCTGCCGGCCTGGAACCCATCCTAGATCGATGAAGAAGAAGAAGAAGAAGAAGCAACTCCAAATGAACAACCAACGCGCTCGCGTCAAGTAACCTCTACCTGTACCTGCAACTGGTGTTCTAGTAATCTGTGAGCCACAGGGGACTCAACAATCTCATTTCCAAAGGTATCAAGACTAGCAAAGCTCAATGGGTGAGGCATGGTTAAGTGGTGAGGTTGCACCAGCGGCTAAGCATATACTTGGTGGCTACACTTACGAGTACAAGAAGTAAGAGGGGGAAGATCTACGCATAGCGGACGGAAGCTACGGATGACCAAACGAATGATCCTGAACACCTACAAGTAGCCATCAAATGCAAGGCAGGATCGCACGGGCACGATTTTACAGTAGCCATCAAGTGCAAGGCAGTGCACCCGACATACAAAGCGTCCCCGAGTCGTAGCAAGCTACAAGGACTCTTTAAGACACAATGTGTACCGCTGTAAGTCGACCGTGAACAAACGAATCCACTTGATGTCGAACCCCAACCTAACATCATGCATTTGTTGGAAGATTGTCCTATAAGCAACTACTTGAATTCCCACCTATGAATTCCCGAAATATCTGGTCATGCAATCTGGTACACGGATACAAGGAGTAATATCACACAACTCCTATACTAACCCGTCACCTGTATGACATCCGTCAACACACAACCAGAATCTCGGACCTTCATCTACAACAGACCCTCGTGATCACAATGATACAAAGTATGGCAGTACTCCCGAACAATCTGCACCAGTACTGGGGACATCGGGGTTATCTTGCCACTACTAGTATTGAAGCAATTAAGAACATCCTTCGTCCTGAGATACTAAGAAATCTGAATGATAACGATGTGCTCAAGAATCCCCTGGAGCTCAACTCCTCGGAAGAAAATCAAGTCAGACAGGAGGCACCAAGACAGAATCCGTCACATCGACATCATATAGATTCCAAAAATATCCGCGTGATCCTAAAATTTTTTTGAGTGGGAAGAGGAGTAGAGTAAATTATTACGTCAAGATTCCTCACCAGAGCATAGAAGAGGAGAAAAAAAATCCTACTCTCCGATATATAAATAGACTCAAAGTAGTTTTTCACTAGACTCGACTCGGCCAAGTTCGATCAATCAAGGGGGCTCCTAGGTCGATACTGCTCTGATACCAACTTGTCACGCCCAAGATGCGACCCTATCCTCAATTTGGCACGAAGGCCTCGTCAGGGATAGAAGCGCATCTCGTCGTGTCGCAAGAATGGATATCGTTACAAGTATAATGTATTGAAAAGAAGAGATATATATACAGAGTTGGCTTACACTCGCCACAAGCTACATCATAGTCACATCAGTACATTACATATTCATCAAGAGTAAGACCAGGGTCCGACTACGGACGAAAACAAACG
This sequence comes from Hordeum vulgare subsp. vulgare, assembly GCF_904849725.1. Lineage (NCBI taxonomy): Eukaryota > Viridiplantae > Streptophyta > Magnoliopsida > Poales > Poaceae > Hordeum > Hordeum vulgare. Next base: position 616,437,636 of record NC_058524.1, read on the forward strand.
AGAAAAATAAGAACAACGTCCATCCTTGCTATCCCAGGCTGCCAGCCTGGAACCCATCCTAGATCGATGAAGAAGAAGAAGAACAAGAAGAAGAAACTCCAAATGAACAACCAACGCGCTCGCGTCAAGTAACCTCTACATGTACCTGCAACTGGTGTTCTAGTAATCTGTGAGCCACAGGGGACTCAGCAATCTCATTTCCAAAGGTATCAAGACTAGCAAAGCTCAATGGGTGAGGCATGGTTAAGTGGTGAGGTTGCACCAGCGGCTAAGCATATACTTGGTGGCTACACTTACGAGTACAAGAAGTAAGAGGGGGAAGATCTACGCATAGCGGACGGAAGCTACGGATGACCAAACGAATGATCCTGAACACCTACAAGTAGCCATCAAGTGCAAGGCAGGATCGCACGGGCACGATTTTACAGTAGCCATCAAGTGCAAGGCAGTGCACCCGACATACAAAGCGTCCCCGAGTCGTAGCAAGCTACAAGGACTCTTTAAGACACAACGTGTACCGCTGTAAGTCGACCGTGAGCAAACGAATCCACTAGATGTCGAACCCCAACCTAACATAATGCATTTGTTGGAAGATTGTCCTATAAGCAACTACTTGAATTCCCACCTATGAATTCCCGAAATATCTGGTCATGCAATCTGGTACACGGATACAAGGAGTAATATCACACAACTCCTATACTAACCCGTCACCTGTATCACATCCATCAACACACAACCAGAATCTCGGACCTTCATCTACAACAGACCCTCGTGATCACAACGATACAAAGTATGGCAGTACTCCCGAACAATCTGCACCAGTACTAGGGACATCGGGGTTATCTTGCCACTACTAGTATTGAAGCAATTACGAACATCCTTCGTCCTGAGATACTAAGAAATCTGAATGATAACGATGTGCTCAAGAATCCCCTGGAGCTCAACTCCCCGGAAGAAAATCAAGTCAGACAGGAGGCACCAAGACAGAATCCGTCACATCGGCATCATATAGATTCCAAAAATATCCGCGTGATCCTAAAAAAATTTTGAGTGGGAAGAGGAGTAGAGTAAATTATTACGTCAAGATTCCTCACCAGAGCATAGAAGAGGAGAAAAAAAATCCTACTCTTCGATATATAACTAGACTCAAAGTAGTTTTTCACTAGACTCGACTCGGCCAAGTTCGATCAATCAAGGGGGCTCCTAGGTCGATACTGCTCTGATACCAACTTGTCACACCCAAGATGCGACCCTATCCTCAATTTGGCATGAAGGCCTCGTCAGGGATAGAAGCGCATCTCGTCGTGTCGCAAGAATGGATATCGTTACAAGTACATGTACTGAAAAGAAGAGATATATATACAGAGTTGGCTTACACTCGCCACAAGCTACATCATAGTCACATCAGTATATTACATATTCATCAAGAGTAAGAGCAGGGTCCGACTACGGATGAAAACAAACGAGAAAAATAAGAACGACGTCCATCCTTGCTATCCCAGGCTGCCGGCCTGGAACCCATCCTAGATCGATGAAGAAGAAGACGAAGAAGAAGCAACTCCAAATGAACAACCAACGCGCTCGCGTCAAGTAACCTCTACCTGTACCTGCAACTGGTGTTCTAGTAATCTGTGAGCCACAGGGGACTCAGCAATCTCATTTCCAAAGGTATCAAGACTAGCAAAGCTCAATGGGTGAGGCATGGTTAAGTGGTGAGGTTGCACCAGCGGCTAAGCATATACTTGGTGGCTACACTTACGAGTACAAGAAGTAAGAGGGGGAAGATCTACGCATAGCGGACGGAAGCTACGGATGACCAAACGAATGATCCTGAACACCTACAAGTAGCCATCAAGTGCAAGGCAGGATCGCACGGGCACGATTTTACAGTAGCTATCAAGTGCAAGGCAGTGCACCCGACATACAAAGCGTCCCCGAGTCGTAGCAAGCTACAAGGACTCTTTAAGACACAACGTGTACCGCTGTAAGTCGACCGTGAACAAACGAATCCACTAGATGTCGAACCCCAACCTAACATCATGCATTTGTTGGAAGATTGTCCTATAAGCAACTACTTGAATTCCCACCTATGAATTCCCGAAATATCTGGTCATGCAATCTGGTACACGGATACAAGGAGTAATATCACACAACTCCTATACTAACCCGTCACCTGTATCACATCCGTCAACACACAACCAGAATCTCGGACCTTCATCTACAACAGACCCTCGTGATCACAACGATACAAAGTATGGCAGTACTCCCGAACAATCTGCACCAGTACTAGGGACATCGGGGTTATCTTGCCACTACTAGTATTGAAGCAATTACGAACATCCTTCGTCCTGAGATACTAAGAAATCTGAATGATAACGATGTGCTCAAGAATCCCCTGGAGCTCAACTCCCCGGAAGAAAATCAAGTCAGACAGGAGGCACCAAGACAGAATCCGTCACATCGGCATCATATAGATTCCAAAAATATCCGCGTGATCCTAAAAAAAATTTGAGTGGGAAGAGGAGTAGAGTAAATTATTACGTCAAGATTCCTCACCAGAGCATAGAAGAGGAGAAAAAAAATCCTACTCTTCGATATATAACTAGACTCAAAGTAGTTTTTCACTAGACTCGACTCGGCCAAGTTCGATCAATCAAGGGGGCTCCTAGGTCGATACTGCTCTGATACCAACTTGTCACACCCAAGATGCGACCCTATCCTCAATTTGGCATGAAGGCCTCGTCAGGGATAGAAGCGCATCTCGTCGTGTCGCAAGAATGGATATCGTTACAAGTACATGTACTGAAAAGAAGAGATATATATACAGAGTTGGCTTACACTCACCACAAGCTACATCATAGTCACATCAGTACATTACATATTCATCAAGAGTAAGAGCAGGGTCCGACTACGGACGAAAACAAACGAGAAAAATAAGAACGACGTCCATCCTTGCTATCCCAGGCTGCCGGCCTGGAACCCATCCTAGATCGATGAAGAAGAAGAAGAAGAAGAAGCAACTCCAAATGAACAACCAATGCGCTCGCGTCAAGTAACCTCTACCTGTACCTGCAACTGGTGTTGTAGTAATCTGTGAGCCACAGGGGACTCAGCAATCTCATTTCCAAAGGTATCAAGACTAGCAAAGCTCAACGGGTGAGGCATGGTTAAGTGGTGAGGTTGCAGCAGCGGCTAAGCATATACTTGGTGGCTACACTTACGAGTACAAGAAGTAAGAGGGGGAAGATCTACACATAGCGGACGTGACTACTGATGATCAAATGAATGATCCTGAACACCTACTTACGTCAGACATAACCCCACCGTGTCCTCGATCGGAGAAGGATCTCACGAAAGAGACAGTCACGGTTACTCACACAGTTGGCAAGTTTTAATTAAGTTAACTTCAAGTTATCTAGAACCAGTGTTAAACAAAGTATCCACGTTCCCACATAACCGCGGGCACGACTTTCCGAAAGATTTAACCCTGCAGGGGTGCTCCAACTAGTCCATCACAAATTACCACAAGCCGCATAGAAATCCTCAATCACGAAGCTCGCGATCTCGTCGGATTCCCTAGTGGAAAACCTCAAATCTGAGATTACCCAAAGCATCACCGGAATCCCGATGCACAAGATATCTCGTCAAAGGTAAAACTAATCAGCAAGGCCGCCCGACGTGTCGACGATCCCGATAGCAGTCGCGTACCTCGTTCTCAGGACACGACGGATGAGCTAGACGTCGGGATCGCTAAACCTCCGGGTGACCAGAGGGGCGCCGGACATCGCTCAGGTGGGGCCAACACTCATGAGGAGCACTGGCCCGGGGGTTGATTAAAATAGTCCGCGGGTGCCGGCGGGTCCCTATGCATGTTTATTAGGTTATTAGGCAAATGTAGTACCAAAGTTGGGCCTTGCCAGACCAGCTTTAATCTAAAACGAATTATCAAGGGGGTCCCCATAACAACCCCGATCGTGTTAGGAGCGCTCATTTATGGAACATAACACCGGTAGCCGAAAACTAAGGGGGCAAAGGTGGAACAAAACACCAGGCTAGAAAGGCCGAGCCTTCCACCTTTTACCAGGTATATAGGTGCATTAAATTAAATAGCATTAATAAGGTGATATAACAAGGAACCCATGTTTTCACATGGAAGCATCTGCACCTGCAACTAGCAACGCTATCAACAGGGTTAAGCAAGCAGTAACATAGCCCCACAACTACGAGCTACACAACTCCGATATGCTCAAGCAAGGCATGGCACGGAAGAGGGCAAGAATCACTACTACAAACAACTAACAACAACTAGCATGGCAGCAAGGAGCACTAGGAAAAGAAGACACAAAATGGCATCTCAGACACTATTTCAGACTTGGTGAAAATAACACCTCATGAAAGTGCAGTTTTCAGCCTAAAGGCATATTGACAGCAGCAAAACCATAAGCTACAGGGCTCCAAATGGCATGAAAATTCACAGCATGCTAGAGAAACACAAGGGGTAGAACTAACTCCATTGGACCAACCTCAAAAGAGCTACATATCACAAGATGCAAGCAAGACAAGACAGCAACAAAATAATAACAGATTCCAAACTTAGAAATATTTCAGCTCCTCTAAAACAGCACTATTTCTAGCAACTTGAGGGCAAGCAAAACACACCTAAACATGCATTTCTATTGCAACTAAAAATACCAGGGGCTAAACAAAACATCCAAGACCAACTCACTAGTAGACAACTAATTCAAACGAGGCACGGAATCAATCCTACGAATTAAACAAAAGGGCAACATAGCAAAATATCTCGCGAACTAACTTGCTCTAATGCTAAAACTGATTGCACAGAAAAATCACATGGATTTTTCTACCCCGAAAACATATAAAATATGTGGGGTTTGCAACACAAAATAAAGCCACACAAAAATGCGAGATAATAACCTATATACGGGAAAATAAACTACCGGCAAATCCCTATACGCAAAAATACCAATGACCGCTCTAGAATACATGCAAAAATGATTCCTAAAACATGGGCATTTTACCTAAGGCATTCGGGCAAACCGGACATGCGCGAAAAATAAATACGAGACTAATCCTATTAGGTCAGCACGTAAATCTATGTATTTGGCATGGCAAACCACGTCAAACAAATATGCAGGTTGTGAAATTATATTCTACGCGCAAAACCACCCCAAAACCGTATAAAATACGCCTCGTTCCGACTTACGAAATAGAAACTACGGGCAATATAATATTCGTCCAATTCCTGAAATATAACTAATTCGAAAAAGAAAAAAAAATCCCCTATACACTTAATGGGCCGGACAGGGGCACTAAACAGGTAAGGAGCGCTCAGGGGCGAGGGGGCGGCTCAGGCTCACCTTGGGCCTCTTGGGCTGGCCTGTAGAGGAGGAGGCGGCCTGGGCACTGGGCCACGTGGGGGCGCTGGCTTGGGCCGAATCTGGCTACCTCGAGCGAGAGGCTCCTGGGCCGCGGGAGGCTTCGTCTCCCTCCCGATCTCGATAGGAGGAAGCTGGCGCTCCGGCGAGCGAGGTCGACGGCGGCTCGCAGGGCGGCGCGACGGGGCACGGCGCGGGGCGGCGCTGCACGGGCCCTAGGGTGGCGCCGGTTCCAGATCCAGCCTGGATCGACGCTGCGGGCGATGGAGAACGGCCGATGGGCTTGGGGCTGCCGAGGCTCCGGCCGGCGGGAGCTGGGTGCGGCAGCGGCTGTCGTGGCGAAGGTGAGGGGCACCGGATCCGGCCGGTGGCGTGGCACAAGGCGGCGGGGCACGCTCTGGCCGGCTGGACCTGCTCCGGCGGCGCTGGGCTCCGGTTGTCGGCGGGATGCGCGGTGTGGCGCGGGGCTGGCGGGGAAGCACTCCGCCCGGAGGAGCTGCAGCTCGGGAGGTGCAGATCGGGGGGCGGCGGCCAGATGGGCTCGGCGGGCCCGATCTGGGCTCGGCGGGCCGCGGCGGCTGGGGGGAGGAGGTGCTGCGGGGAGAGAGAGAGGGTTTGCACGCTAGGGTTAGGTTTGGCACGGGAAACGAGGTAGGGGGAGAGGGGGATGTCTAAAAATATGATGGATGGGGGTTTATATAGAGAAAAGAGGGGCTCGGTTAACCGGAATCGCGTTCCGGATCCAACCGTGCGGTCGGATTCGGACGATTCCGCACGCGGGTATGGGTACGCGGCCATGTAGAGGGGTTTACCGGAGACGAGAGGGAGAACGGGCGGCGCGACAACGAATTTTAGAACACCGGCAAACGTCCGACGGTAGACCGAATACGGTGCCGCTACGGTCGATCGTTCGGGTACCAGACGAACTCCGATCGCGACGAAATTCGACAGGCGGCCTACCTATATATAAATAATACCGCACGACAAATTCCCGCTCAAACGGAGAAAGTATTATACACGCTTTAAAAACAGGGTTACGACGGTGCCGCGAGCGCGTGCGTGTGCGGTCGGGCTCAGAACGGACAACGCCGAGAACCGGCAACTACTAACGAATGCAAGTTTTGAAAACTGACGGCAACGGAGATGCCGATGCAATGCAGATGATGCGCATGATGCGATGATGATGCGACAAATAAAATAAATCACACGACGAAAAGGGAATAGAAAGGAAAGCTTCTGGAACTCTGGCATCGGGCTGTCACATTGACTGAATCTCCTTTTGCCTCAGGCATCTGGAGGAGTTGGGCTTGCAAGATCTTCGCATGGCTGATGGTTCAACATCGCCTATGAACTAGTGATCGGAGGACCAGACATGGCTTGCGGCAGGAGCCCTCCCCTTGTTTCTCGTGCTTAAAGGATGAGGATTATGTGGATCACATCCTTGCGCATTGTGTGTACGCAAGGGAAGTGTGGCATAGGTGCCTTGAGACTTTTCATCTCAACATTGACATTCCAACGGCCAGTGGCATTCAAAGACTGGTGGCTCTCTTGTAGGGAGAGATTCTCGGGCAGAATTAGGAGGGGTTTTGACTCCTTTGTCTTGGGAGCGGTTTGGGCTATTTGGAAGCAGCGGAACGCTCGAGTCTTCAACAACACAGCTCATCAAATGACACCGGAGCATCTTGTTTCTCAGATTTTGCAAGACATTAGAGATTGGAAGGTGGCTGGAGGGGGAGCTGAAGGTTTAGATCCTTTTGTGAGAGAGTGATCTTTGTTTTTCTGTTTTGATGCGGTTGTTTCATCTCAGATGTTCGCACTTAACGATGTATTCTTGTACATGTTAACCCTCTGCCTTCTACAAAATATGGTACGTCATTAGCGTACTCTCGAAAAAAATGGACAATTACTTTAGGTTTAGAGGCTGGTTGTAAGTCGCACGCGCCGGTTATTCTGGCCCTATCCTTCAATTTCATAAAGTTTATAATTAAAAATAAATAAATTTAATTGGGATGAGTATCGAATACTTTTCAAAAATCAATATAAATTACCTAACTAATTTATTGACAAACTCACCTCGAGGTAGAATTGGAATCAAGTGATCCGCATGGATCCAAATTTCGATATTATTATCATGATCATTGTCTTGACCAGGATCGAAGGTATGTTTATGTCCTTTTTAAACCCGTACACCTTGCAAAATGCTCTCCAAAAAAAAAAACAACCAAAATATGTGTGATCTACTTCATTTTTTAACTTAACACCAAAAGTGAAAAGGCATGTCTTTAGGTGAGCTATCTTAATCTCAGTACTCTCCCTCTCTTTAAAATGGAACTTGTTGAAGACATGGAGTCTTGCATGCACTAGTTAAATTATATAAAAGAAAATTACATGTTAATTAAAGCAAAAAAGCACACGTCATGCTTCATTACAAAAAACATACATGTCGTCTTTACATATTGTACTAATTTCAAAGTCCTCCTTTAGCTTGACGGTGAAGGACGTATCATTGTCTAGATGAGGATACAGATCACATATACCCTTGTTGTCGGTGCACATATAGCACTCAGGGATCCCCACATCGTCATACATTTCATGTGTTCATGATTTAAACATTAAAATCGACGACAATTATACCCAGAAACTATTCAACATGGATTGACTTTTGATTTGTCGAAGCCCACGACAACGGTGGGGATTCCTTCATCAAGAACATAATGAAAGTCACACGAGGCAGCTGGCACAGACTAAAAGTAAACTCAACTTCATATTTCCTATTTTATAGTAAAAGTAGTGCTGAAATCCATGAAAAAATTCGACATGACCATTGCTAAAAAAAGACATATTGAGCGCCTAAAATTTGCTAGAACGTAAATTAATCAACATTCCAGCTAAATATAGGCCATCTCGGGGTGTTTCTGCAAATTCATATTTTCATTTCAAATTCATCATTGTTCAACACGAGTTGTCTTTCAGTTTGTCGAGTATCCCTTGAAAAACTCTCATCTCAGGTGGTCTATATGATGGGCACTCCCTCACATTGATATTACGACCGCGGTGATGGTTGCTCATCCATTCATTCTCAAGTGCATTACAAAAATGTGTGGCACATGGGAAGGAAGGACAAGCGACCCCCACGATAACAGTCGGGATTCGATCTTCTCCCTCACTGAAAGTCACATAAGTAGCCCCAACAAACTGAAAGACAACCTAAACCATCATCGTTTAACATTACATATATCGAGTAATGAACTAAGAAAATGACCTACTCTGCGCAAATTTTTTCCATAGAAATATTATCACGGCGACGTACTAATATCCATCTAAATGCATCCATCCAACCATCTAACCATATGAACCCTAGAAAGTGGCCACCTTTGCTGCTATTATCATCCTACCTATAAACTAACTACCATATGAGCCCTAGAAATTAAAACAAAGAAGTAGAGAGGTAGAGGACGGAGCTACTTGCCGTGGAGGGGACTTGGACCGGCAGAGGGGGTCGACGACGGCGAGAGGCAGCGAGGCCTTGTGGCGGCAGTGGACGACCGATACGGGGAAGGGCCGCCACATGGGGAGGGCGGCCACGTGGTCACCCGCGTCTTGATCCAGTGGTGGTGCGGGTCGGAGGCACGACGGCGGCGGCGGGCGAGGCGCACAACGATGGGGGGGCTGAGTGACTTAGGTGGAGACAAACTGACTGAGTGAGTGAGCGGTGAGCGGGGAGAGGAACCAAAAATAGATGTGGAAGAACAGTTGTGGCGAGAAAACTAGTGTTTGGTGCGGATTGCCAATCTATAGTTGTTGCGGGTGATGCAAGTCACCCACCACAGGTAATAGAGAACCAGTGGAAAGCGTTGTCGACCTGCCTGCCACTGCATTGTCGAGCCAGTGGGCTATTTTGGAAGAGCCTACGCATGAACTGTTGCCCACCACTGGAATGACCTTCGTTGTGGCAGGTGCCTGTCGTGCCCGCCACTTATTAGTGTTCGACTATAAACTCTTTCCCAGTAGTGGCATATCCGATTCGACGAAATGACCAACACATATAAAAACTTACTTGCTCGATGATTTGTGCATTAGTTGACCACCGACCGATTTGTTGCTTCAAATGACCGCAATTCTTGGACATGGCCTTTTGGATGGTGTATCATCTATGTTTGAGCGACTTTGCCCCATGTTGGAAACGCCTACCAAGTTGTAGGGCGGCGTAGATGTTAAAACTCTTGTATTGTTACAACCAAGACGGACTATGCATGGACGATGAGAGGGCGACGCCCAAGCCCTAGGCCACGCCTGCCCCTGCATCGTGCCCACCCACTGCACCTTGTCCGCCGCCACGCCCGCCGCCTTTATCTCTGCTTGAGGCGGTGGGCTTGTCGTGGCGCTAAATTGATCTTTCTAGGGTTATCTTTGTGGGATCCTCTAGCTCCGCCGTTTTTGAAAGAGTTTTTTGTATGGGCCCATGTGGGGTTTAGAAATGAGGGGTTTTACAACGGAAACAATGTGACCAGCTGCAAATATGCAGGCTCTGCCTCGGTTTAGGACGGAGCAGCGTCTCGGATTCCTGCGTGACGCGGGGGGGGGGGGGGGGGGGTGGTCGGGATTTGCTTCCGGTTTATAGGAAAACGAACACCTGGACTGGGTTCGTACACAAATGCCAAACATCCTTGGATGGCTTGTGTGGATCCGGACAGGTTTGAGGGTCCTAATATAAATATAGTGCTAATTTCAAGTTAATTATTATCAATGGGTTCCACGGGACAAGCGGGATGCCCCCTGCACCACGTCAATGGGTGTAGCGTGCGTGCGTGCGTAACGACACGGTTGGCATGCATCGATGCACGAGGAATACACCACCAAGAAGATGCTGCGCCCTGCCTGCCAGCTGCCTTAATCACTGGTAATAATTGGCTTGTGTAACCTGATACTTCCTCCGTCACGGTTTACAAGTCACGCTTGAAAAATCTCTGAGACCAAAGAAGTCATCGTTTGAAAAATCGTGCCTTAAACCTTATCTATTTTAAAAACGCACGCAAGTTTAACTGTGCCTTCTAAACCGTGACGGAGGGAGTAGCTACTAGCTACTACATTATTAGCTTATTAAGTACTCCTCGTGCACGAGATGTCTTTTGGTACTAGAGCGTGTTTTTGTAAATCTAACATGAAGGAATAAGGATGTACTCTCTCCGTTGTTAAATATAAATCTTTTTAAAGATTTCAATTCGGACACATACCGAGCAAAATAAGTGAATTCACATTCTTAAGTATATCTATATTCATTTATATGTAAAAAAATTAAATGACATATGTCTGTAATCTGTAATAAAATCTTTAAAAGGACTTATATTTAAAAACGAAGGAAGTAGATTAGATGCATCAACTTGTTAAGGTGCTCATGGGTCCATACACAAACCTCTTAGCATCCTAGTGGTTAGGCTGGTTGTAATGGGGAGTATCATATACTAGTATCATGTATATGATACTAGTGTATAATACTACATCTGTAACACATAGTATCATACGTTAGAGGGTGCTTGCATTCAAGGGACTAAAACTAGTCTCTTTAAGAGGCTAAAGTTCCAAGCACCCCTAACTAAAGAGAGGCTAAAACTAGTCTTGAGGCTAAAATCTTTTAGTCAGGGGTACCCCTATTAAAATATGCATTAGTCCTCTCTCTCCTCATTTAACTCCTCAGACGAGTTTTGGATTGGAGGGTTTGCAGGATAATAAATGCTCATTAACTTAATTTTAGTCTATTTAGTATTTGGATCCAAGCATGGGTGAGGCTAGCAAGTTTTAGAGGGTGTTTGGATCACTAGAGACTAGAGACTAGAGACTAGTAGTAGTCACCTTTAGTCAGTAAACCTCCAAACACCCCTGACTAATGGGTGACTAAAACTAGTTTAGTCCCTAGTCACCCCACCCCCAACTTTTACTGACTAAAGTCTCTTCTCTAATTAATTGGCGGGCCCATCCTGTTGCGGGCTCATCCTCCCATGCGGGCACGCCAATGGAAGGGAGATAAATGAGGAGATAAATGGAAGAAAGAGAGAATAATTTAATACCGAGACATTTAATGCTGACTAGTAGTAGTCACCTTCCAAACAGGGCCTGACTACAAACTTCTAGTCTGACTACTACTAGTCACATGACAAGAGAGTATCCAAACACCCTCTTAGTCTCACTACTTTTAGTCATGGGACTAAAACGTATCCAAGCACCCTCTTAGTAGCATAGGATAGATCATTTATTGCCATGCATGACACATAGTAGCACAACATTTAATATGATACGGTATCATAATAGTATGATACTCAACCCTCTCTTTCTTCCTTTAATACTATGTCACCTCATCAAAATTGCTTAGTTAACATGTATGATACTAGCTATGGTACTACCATTACGACCAGCCTTAGTGAGCGTCAGTCCGGCCATCGTTTATGGCCTAAATATGATCATCAAAATTCCAGGTTGTGCGTTTGATCATGTTGAACGCGCCATACGGCATTTATTTTTCTTTTTAAAGTGAGCAAACAGGAAAGTCCATGCTCCTGTAAAAGGAAATCTTTTAAGATTAATCAGTTCGCTAGTGATCCAAGGTATAACAATGTGTCAATCATGTGGATGGGGTTTTTCTTAGCCGAATCGGTATTAGCCTTATTTGATTGGATAGATGAGTTTATGGCCTAAATTTGATCATTTTCAAGTCTCTGGCCTAAAATGTGCAATCTGTTTGAGTTAATGAACCGACGGCACATTTCACTCTCTATGTACCATCATGTGCACATTATGTGCATTGAGATGCACCCTCCCATTAACGAGTTACGACAATGTTGGCATACATGGACGCTCCAGGAGTATGGCACCAAGAAGATGCTGCCTGCCTGCCAGCTGCAAAGGTTGACCGACTTAACAATTGGCTAGCCTGTGTCATGCATCAGCTGGTAGCTACTCCCTCTGTTCCAAAATTATTTCAACTTTATAATAGCTCTGATATAAAGTTGTATTAATCTTAAGATATTTATTTTGGGACGAAGAAAGTATTACCGTACTTTATTACTAGCATATACTAACATGTCTTTGTCCTCTTTGGGTAAAGAATATGGCAGCTAGCACCAAAGATCGTGCACAAGAAGCAACCGGACTCAAACAAGAAATGCGTGTCTCAAATAAGAAAAACGGTTCATTACCATGCGTGATGATAGGGATGGTGCGATGTGACCTCCGGGCTCCGGCCGGCTGCCGGCCTGTATGGTTTCAATTTCATTATTTTTCCTATTTCTAATACCAAAGACAGAGGCAACTACGACATAAGAAAAATTATAGTTGCTCTATAAATCTCACATGAGGGATGGAGATGCATGAGGTTGTCGAGATGGCTATGGTTTTGCTTTCTTGTTTCTTATCTCACCCGGAGTCACTTGTTAGGGCCTCTTTGATTCGTGGGATATCGATTTTAAAAACGCGGGAATAGAAAAAATATAGGGTTGAAGTGGCATGTTCATTTCAATCCTATGAGATTAGCAAGAAGTGTTTGATGTCACAGGAAGAACAAAGAGATTGTAAAAAACAGTTGGAGTGCGTGTTAGATTTTCTATAAAATGTAGTAAAAAAATCCATAAGAAAAATTCATGTGGGATCCAATCCAATGAATCAAAGGACCAATGTAGAAAAAAATCCTGAGGATTTTAATCCTCCAAAAATTCTATGAGATTCCTTTGAATCAAAGGAGCCCTTAATTTTCTTTCTTCTTGACTTATGTGCGCGTTTTGGTATTGTGATTGATTGTGGTAATTTTGCCGGACTACTTTTGCCTAGTTTATCATTCGGTTAACTATTTTTGCCATTTCTTGCCTTTGTGGCTGTTTTGTACATATTTGTTCCATGGTAGCGGTCTTTCTGTTGGCGGTAAGCCATGTTTGTTGGCCAAGTGCCAAGGTCATATAATGTTCTAGGTGAAACACACATTTGTTTCTCATATTTCTTATCAAAGAAACAAATTATTTTTATCACACTCAAACAAAGTCCCACACTCAACTTACTCCCTTCGCGGCCATGTTTCTCGGCCACTGGTGCCAATCTAGCCATGCCATCGAAATCGACAAGCTGCAACAACCCTGCCTTACTCATCCCCGCCCTTGTGACCCACTTCTTGTCGCAAACATATACTCATATATACTAGGTACTTTGAAGTTCTCGTGTATAACTTTCGTTTTTATATTTAAACTTTACGTCTATATATTTTCAGGGGTTGGTGACATTTTTTTCCATTAAGGGATAGTGGATTTAAATGATTTTCTAACTGTATTCCACAGGGGAGCGGCTATGTGCCGCTTTGTGCAAGAGAGCCGGCTACCTCACCTACAATGCGTCGTGGTGGGCCGTCCTAGTATGACGTAGGTTGTCGCTCTGACGTCACTCGAATTTCATTTTCCTCCTATTTTTTACATTTACTTATATTTCAAAAAACTTAATTTTACTTAAGAAATTTAAATCTATGAATTTAAAAAAAATGTTATCAGAGTTAAAAAAAATGTTAGTGCAGTTTAAAAACCCTTGATGACTTCTTAAAAGTATTCATTACAACCAAAAGATGTTCCACTTGTCTCAAAAAATAATGATGCGATTGTTTTTCAAAATGTGCATGCAATGTAAAAAAAGGGTTGCGTAATAAAAAGTTGTTTTGTACCATGAAACAAGGCTATGCGACATTTTATGGAAATATTCCCGTGTTTCAAAGAAAGGTTCATGACATTTCAAATAATGTATTACAGAATGAAAGTAATGTCCACATAGATTAAAAAAATATGTATTTCCATTAATAAAGTGTAAGTAACATTTTAGAGAGATATTCACATATTTCCAATTAATGTTCGAGAAAATTTCCAAATGTTATATCCCATGTGAAACCTGTTTCACATAGTTTACGAAATTGTTTATTGTCACTAAAAAAATGTACAAGATGTCTTTTCAAAATGTTATATACAATGTGAAACGATGTTTCACAAAGTTTAAGAAAATGTTTATTGTCACTAGAAAAACATACAACGTGTCTTTTAAAAACATTACCGTGTCTTCAAAAAAATTCAAAATATATATTTTAAAAAAAATGTACATTTTGTATTCAAATAGTGTCTGACGTGTATCAAAAAAAAGTTTGGCGTGTGCTTTTAATATGTACATTGTGTAACCCCGGCCTATAGTGAACCTACAGCGCTATATTGCTTACCTAAAGAGGACGAAGACATGTTACTGTGTGCGAGGACCAGTGCCAACCTACAGCGCACATTAATCATGGTATACCAAATAAATAAAAACCGAAAAAAAAATCAATGACAGAATAAAAAAGCCAGAGTAAAAAAAGAAGGAGAAAGAAGGAAAAAAAAATGAATCCGGAACAGAACGAACCTAATGGGCCAGCCCCATAGTCGTCGCCCGTAGGCGCCCCAAACAAAGAGGCCTCACGGCGATGGCCCACGTAGACAATGAAAGCGCAGCAGCCCAAGCGGTTCGCTGTTCGCACCAGCCAGCAGCCACCTCTCTCCCGGGCCGAGTCGTCCGAGGGGAGCAGCGCCGACGCCCATGGCCGCCGCCGCCGCCGCCGCCGGGACAGGGGGCCAGACCCTCGGCCGGAGCAGCTTCTCGCGAGCCGCCTCGTCGAAGACCGCCTCCTCCTCCTCCTCCCCCACCGCCTCCGGCGTCAAGCTCGGCCCCAACGGCGCCGCCTTCGTCTCCTCCGGCATCCCCGACCTCGACAGTAAGCATGTTCCTGCTCATACCATCAGCTCAGATCAAGCAATTTTTTTTAATCCAGCTTAGTTACAAAGATCACCTGGAACCGACTGAGGCCATGTCTGCAGTTCAAATCTCGCGTTTTGGGCCATGAACTGCGAACTAGATACCTTATAGCAGTACAAATTGCCTGCAATATGTATGATGAAACCTAGTTCTTGAGGCCAGGAGAACGAAAGATCTTGAACTGGGAGAGAGGATGCTCTGCCATGGAAGAATGGCTATGTGCACTGGCCAATTAGGTGGCTTTGTTGGTGCTCATCAGGTCGGAGCGATTTACCAGCGTTTCTGTGGCAGGGATCCTGGGCGGCGGCTTCCTCCTCGGCTCGGTTGTGATGGTCATGGAGGACTCTGACGCGCCGCACCACCTCCTCCTGCTCCGTGCCTTCATGGCGCAGGGCGTTGTGCACAAGCAGCCCCTGCTCTTCGCCGCGCCCATGAAGGAGCCCCGCTTGTTCCTCGGCGCGCTGCCTGCTCCGGTGGCATCCTCGAAGGAGGACACGCGGCAGAGGGCGATGGGGGGTGGTGCAGCTGCCGACGGACGAGCAGGCGTATGTCTGTATTTTGGAAGAAATGTGTTTTGAAGTGAATATATGTTCTGAACATGTTTTCTGATTGATCTGGATATGGACTGTAATTGTGCAGGATGAGGGTTTGAGGATAGCTTGGCAGTATAGGAAATATTTCGGGGACGATAGGAATTCCAGTGCTGAACACAGAGGTGATTCGCTAATACTTCCCTTTCCTTTGTTTACTTGAGGGTTAGTTGTCTTAAAGAGCCATCGTCTCTGTGTCAAAAGGAAAAATTGGATGATGTTCTAGACGTTTTTAAGATGAAATAAGTATCACATTGTCAGTGTACTTTCCGGCTGATGCTAACGGAACAACAACTATATTCATGCGACCTGTTATAATTTACTTATATGCTATTTTATTTAAGCTATTTTTACTGTCTTGCAATATGCTTTTAAAAGATTGGCTGACTCATTTAGCAATCTTGCAGACAACAAGCAGGAATTTAGCCATGATTTTGATTTACGGAAGCCCCTCGAACGGCATTTGCTTAACGCGCAGCAGATTGAATGTTTAAGCACTCAAGACGTGGACACTCTCCGAGGCCTCCATGATCGTTGTTCTGCTTTCTTATTCAAACATCAAAGGTGAGGTTGATTCCTGGATATATTGTTGAGCTTGTTATCTCAGACTGATCTGCCTCAAGATGACATTGATTGTTTAATGAGCACAAAAGTGGAGTTGTATAAGACCTGATGTGTTTTTCCGTGTTGCTTGTAACATATCTCGTGTTTTCTGAATTCAGAAAAGATGGTGTGAATCTGAGTGCAGGACGTATTGCTATACAGTCACTCTGTGCACCACAGTGTGGATATTTTGAGAAGGCAAGTATTTGCTTGAAATGATGTATGCTGACTGGTCGAAATGATGCAGCTCACTGAAAATTTTAAGCTTCCTCACTTCCAAATCAATTCTGACATAGTAAATTGTTTACGCATGGCAGGACTGGGAGATGGTCTCGTTTCTCAGATCACTGAAGGCCATGGTGCGGTCATCTAACGCCGTTGCTATTATAACATTTCCATACACAGTCCTATCAGATTCTTTCTGCAAGAGATGGCAGCATCTAGCAGACACGCTGCTGTCAATAAAAGCAATCCCAGGCAAGCCAAATACTTCAGAATCTGTTTTCATGATTGCAACTTGACTGCCGACCATGCATGGCCTGATTGCTCATCTCCCTGATCATTAGATGAGGACAAGGACTTGGCGAAACTCCTCACGGGGTATCAAGATATGGTTGGTTTTCTGCATGTTCATAAGGTGGCACAGACCAACAGCCAGGTACCCACTCAAGTTGATACAGGCTCATAGCTGCTGTAAACAAAGCTTGCGCTCTTCTGTTTCGACGACGCCATTTACATCAATATGCAGGTTCCTGTGATACTAGAGGCGTCCACATTTTCTCTGAAGCTGCGGAAGAGGAGGTCGCTGGTGCTAGAACGGTTGAATCAGGCCCCGGTGGATGGGTCGAGCGGGCCTTCATCTGGTGGTGCATCAGGCAGTTGCTCCTCGTCGACGCAAGGCTCACAGCTCGATTTCTAGCTGGGACTCCTGGAGCTACCCTTTGAGAATAGAGAGGGAAGCATCCACTGGAGCATCTTCTCCAGTTCTTCAGCTTCTGTAGGATACTGGAAACCTGGAATAGCTGAGAAAGGCTCCTCGTTGTGTAATATGTTACTGAAAATGCAACTTTTGGAGATTTTGTTTTGGTTTTGGTATGGATACAGCCTATTCATTATCATCTCATGTATCATTCAGTTCTGGTGTATGACACTTTCAATATACATGTATTCTGGAAGGTTTAGATTGTACTCCCTAAACTAATATAAGATCACTAGCATCTACAGCTGGACTTAACAAATATGACACTTTAAATGCCCGCGAACATGCGCCGGGTGTGTCCATTTTGAGCCCCTATTTTGCTCGTGATTGATGCAGAAAGAGAGAGAGAAAGAAGAAAATGGATAGAAAAAAAAAGTAATGGATAGAAAAAAAAAGTAAAGATTGTTCGGGGTGGGTCTCTTCCTACGTGACGGACTGACCGGACATATTCTCCCTACATTTAAGATGGATATAAAGGGTGCTGCCGTCTAGGAAGGAAGTGAGGGATCCGGTTGGGTCAATTTCTTTTGACCGGACATTGACCGGGAGGACGCTTTGGGCGTTTAAGGAGGATATATATCTAAGAGTTGTAGATGCTCTTAGATAACTACTTTTGTGATCTAAACGTTTTTATATTAGCTTACAAAGGGAGTGCAAGATATGCTGGTTATCATTTAGTAGGGTTATGTGCTGTTGATGAACATCAGGTAATTTCAGAAGATGTTTGTTCTTGAGCAAAGTGATAAGTTTGCAGAAACATGAACTGGCTATAAACTAATAACTAACATGCCTGAGGTGACGAAAACAATCAGACAAGAAGAGAGAACCTCATGTAGTTGCATACTTCTAGAGCTGAGGTGCAAAGATAGACACATATTTACAAGGTTTAGGCAAGGTAGAAAGCTTCAGTCCTAAATATACACAGAACAACTTGTTCAGAGCGTCACATAATCCGAGATACTTCAGGCTCCATCCAACATTGCTTTTGCAGTTTTACCCAGAAGGTGCAGCACCATCTCCGAAAAGCATGTTTGCGACTGGTGGTGGCAGCCACGCTGTGCTGACACTGTTGTGCACTTCGTGCTGCTGAACTTTCAGAGGATCGGCACCCTGATCGGAGACGCTGGCGACCTTTCGACTCCTTGGCCTTGTGATGCTCTTGCCGACAAAGATGCCTAGCTTCATAGCAGTAAAGAAACCTATGGCGATGAACAGAGGCCTCACCGCCCAATGGAAGTCCTCGAGGTGCCCGTACTTCTTCACGACCCCCTCACACTTGTCGAAGCTCACCACCTCCACCTCAGAAGGGTCGGCCAAGCAGCTGCACACTTCGCCGAGGCTGAATTTGCCAGGGAAGGTCACAACAAGGCATCCATTCGAGATTATCTGTGAAATACGACCTGTGGCAAACACCCCACCTCTCTTTCGCGGCCATTCGAACCGGGGGCTTGAAGTGTGAGGTCTCAGCCTCACAAATTGCCCAACACAGTAGGCTTCGGCCATCTGGAGATCTGAATATCCCCCCTTCCAGAGGGTGTCCATTCCTATCAAACCAACATATACGGTGCCATTACGGTCAATGCTATGAAGAATTCCGACCTGAGACCGCTTCTTGTCTTCCTCCCTAAGCCTTACCCAGTCTCCGGCAGCGAAACCATAGGTCACCCTTTCCACTGTCGAGGAACGGATCTTCAAAGGGTCGTGGATTCCATGGACTCGTACAA
Organism: Hordeum vulgare subsp. vulgare; assembly: GCF_904849725.1. Taxonomy (NCBI): domain Eukaryota; kingdom Viridiplantae; phylum Streptophyta; class Magnoliopsida; order Poales; family Poaceae; genus Hordeum; species Hordeum vulgare. Next base: position 616,456,726 of record NC_058524.1, read on the forward strand.
GAATGTAGCTATCACATTCTCCATCCTCCATGCCAACTATGGTTCCATCAGGGATTTCCATTGTTTCAGGAGTACAAGAATTTTTAACCTTTCTCGAGCGGACCTTGTCACCAACTTGCAACTTATCCTTAAAGTGTGACCAATTGGTGTGACTTGGCACTACTACCCCTGGGTTTTCAGAACTATCCCAGCCATTGTTGTCATAATCCACATCTTTAGCACTGAAGAAATGAAAAAAGAAAACAAATTTAGGGAAACATGCAGAGGAAACTACTACCAGGGCATAGTAAAAATATAACTATGGAAGAAAATAAACGGGCATTCACCAGATATGACATATGACTATAAACAACACAACTAGGAAAGAAGTTCCATGCTTTCATGTGACAAATTTCAATAATGTTAACCAAATACGGCAAGTTGATAAGGCAGAAGCAGAAAGAGAGTTTTGCATATTACCTTTCAAATGCTTGTAAGATATCTGACATCAAGGGGCGATCCCGGAAGTCATACTCAAAGCAGCCAAAAAGGACATTCTCAACCTCTGCAGGTAAATTGTACGGGAAGATTGGTTTCTCTTTCTTCAGGACAACCAACTGATAAATCTCATCTGGTGATTTGCCACCCCAAGGCTGAACGCCACTGAACATCTCAAGAATGCTGCAGGCAAAGCCCCATGAGTCTGTCTCGTAACTAATTGGACCTCTGATGTTTGGTTGCCATTGCTCTGGGGCCATGTAATTTGGAGTCCCAAGTCTTTGGATAAGCTCTGGGTTTGGCAGCGAAAGTCCAAACAGCAAGGATGGAATCCCAAAATCCCCCAGCACAGCATGATCATTGTCATCAAGAAGAAAATTACAAGGCTTAAGATTAAGAACAAATATTCCCCTGGAGTGTAGGTCTAGCACACCACGCGCCAAGTCAGCGCCATATCTGCAAGTTACAAGAATTCATAAAATATGTAGTAGTAAAAAAAAATCCTCTAAACAGAGCATCATAAGCATTCTCAGAAGTCAACAGGATAATGTGCCTGCACTAAGGTGATAAAGGATATATGTCGATATGTTCAACAAATAACTGCTAGAAAGTTGGAAAGTGCATGCTTAGGTGACCTCCATCTAAAAAATTGGTATATTAGCCTCTGCGGTAACTGTATTCTTATGATAAGACAACGAACATTCAGTATTCAGAACATCAAATATCTACAAAACTGTGGAGACTTCCACCATATATACCTTAAAACATCTGACAAAGGGAGCCTTCCACCTTTAAGCCGAGCCATCCTGTCCCCGATGGATCCTTCGTAGAACTTCATCGCTATGCAAAGCTGAAAATCCATGAAACAAAAAGTGAGCCACGACAATATCTTTCAGTTCCTACACGATCCAACAGCAAGGCTCTCTGGCAGACAAAGAACACACCCTCCCATTCTGCGTGGAGATCCCGTGTAGGAAGCAGACATTGCCCAGGCCCTGGCATTTGCCAAAGACCTCGTCGAACCTCGCCGAGAACACCTGCAGCTGGTCGTCCCTGACCGGGTGCAGCATCTTCACAGCGACCTCGTGGTACCGGTCATAATCCTCCGTCCTCTGGTGGTGTGTGGCTATCCAGACGTCCCCGAAGGGGCCTCTCCCGATCCGGTGCTTCAGATTCAGCACCGCCGGGTCGATCCACGGGCTTATCTGGCTCGGGCCGGAGAAGACCGTTCGGTAGTGATCGGGGTCCTTCTCCAGCAGCATGTACTCGAACGACTCGGTGTCGGCCGGCTGGGAGGCTGCCATTCCTGCAATCAGAAAAATTCACCATTGGTTTCTCAACAACAGGTACAGAGTACAGACTACAGAATCACCAACACTGTAAACTGGGAGCTTATATTTTCACTAATCAATAATAATGTCTTGTTTCTTGGGCACAGCTCAACAGAGAACAACTAGACGCAAGATCCCTGCTACGACATTCACACTCAACTGTAAAACTGGGAGCTTGGTGCAGGCTGCAGGGGGTGCGCAAAATTCAGCGCAGATACAAGCAGCAAACCCGCTCAAGAACCGTAAGAATGACTCAACTAATCTCGCACGGGTCAATGGGAAAGCAACGACCTGGCCGGATCACGAACAAAATCAAGAATCCGGCCACAAGGAGCAAGAACCGCTCGGCCAATCCGGCGAGAATCACTCAGGCAGCCGGCATGAAGGTACCACATAATATAATACTCCAAAAGGGTAAAGAACCTGCATCAGCGGCGAATCTGGAATCCGCGGAAGAGACGGGGGGCTCACCTGTCGTCTTCTCCATCTGCCTTTTCCGCTTTCCCCCTCCTCTAATCTAAATCCTAAGTGATGTCGGCGAATTTGGTAAAGAAAGTACTGAAAAAAAGAAAGCTATGAATCGACTGCGGCGACGGCTGCTGGGGTGATTCAGGAGTGGTGGATTCGAGGAGGCGACATGAGCAGACCTGCACTGGAGGTTGCGAGGAGGGGAAAGAGGGGGGAGGGGGAGTGGGAGCGTGCTTGGGGAGGAAGAAGAGGGGGGCGGTTGAGCGGTGGAGAGCGGTTTATACGGAAAAGGATTTCCTCGGCTCGCCGCCCGTTACCTTTTCCATTGCTGCATTCGGTTTTCCTTTTATTTTTACTAGAGTTAAATACACCACGGGTGCCTTAACTTGTCATGTCCGATCAGTTTAGTGCCTAAAGTTGAAAAATACATGAAAGTGGTGCTCTAACTTGTCCGGATGTGCAAATACGATGCCTCGTATAGTACCCAAGCATATGCCTTGCCCGTATAGCGAGCCACTATGATGGCGGCCCGCATGTCAGTGACCGGGAGCATTTTTTACATACAACCCCTCACATTTTATTTATTTACCCATAATTGTATCATATACAGATGCATACTGATGGGTCCAACCTGTCAGGTTTGGGTCCCGCATATCAACTACACCAAGCACGGTTGTATGTGCAAATCATAGATATAATGAAAATTATAATAATGATACCATGCAAGATATTAAAGAAAAATAAGAAAGAAAAAAGGGATCTGAAGTTTCGAACCTAGGAGCTCACGTGTGCCACCCTTGCAATCTAGCCGATAAACCAAGCAAAATCTTATGTTTATTTAGAGCATCTAGTTGGAATTTTCCTATGAATTTATTTATCTCACCCTTTAAAAAATGTAAACATTATTTCTCCATTTTAGACATCACGTGGTGTCGTGCCTCGTGGTTATATTGTTCACCGAGGGACCTCTGCTAACCTTTTGATATCTAAATGAGATAATTTACTTCTTAAACATTTTAGTATTAAGGGAGATTTAGGGAATGTGCTGGTGCATTTGAAAAAAAATGCTTTTGAAACATGTGTCACGGGTATTATAAAATTATAAAATTATATTTGAAAGATGTTTGTCATGGGTTCAAGAAAATGACAACATGTATTTTTATAAATGTTCAACGTGCATTGAAAATGTTATTGCGTAAAATTGTTCTTACATTTCTACAAACACATTTAAGATATTTTAATACATTTCTAAAATTACTATTATTACACACTAAATTCTAATGCACATCAAACAATTACATTGTCAATTTTTCTGTAAATGTGTATTTTAAAAATATAGTAATACAATGAAGATACACACTGATTGTCCGTGCTTGTGGTCCTGCATGAAGATACATAAATTTACACAACAATTTTCAATATACATTGAACTGTCTAAATCCACATAATTTTTTTAAACGTTCATGTTAACCTCTTCAAAGTACACAATAATAAAAATATAATAGATGTTTAAATACACAATAATGCCCTACCGATAATTACTGTATATTTATTTGATAAAACTTACATATCATGAAAATTAAACATGATCTTGATTTTTTCTATAAAATTATAACAAATGTGTTGAAGAATTGCAAAACGATACGCCGAATTGATCTTTATACATTTCTAGCTAATACTACTACGTATAACTTAGTTTGGCTCGGGGACCAGCATGTTATTGCATTAAGCAGGGTGTCCCGGCTTGAAATTTTCATCCCAACAAAAATAAAAAAATACACGTTCACTTCCAGCCACTGACTCGTGGGCCGCCGCCATGCTAGCACGTCACACGGCAAGGCGTACATCCGAATACAGTAGGAGGCACCGTATTTGCACGGTCGAACAAGTTAAAGCACCATTTTCGTGTATTTTACAACTTTAGGCACCAAACTGACCGCACATGACAAGTTAAGGCACCCTTGATGTATTTAACTCTTTTTACTAGTTGAATGCCCGTACGTTTTTACGGGACAAAAAAAAAGAGTCAAATAATTGTTCTTATTTGAAAGTGTATATCCAACATGATGTATATTCATCAATACTTCCTCCGTTCCTTTATATAAGATGTATTTGTTTTTTTATAAAAATCCATAATATAAGGTGCATTTTTTTAATTTCTCATCGTTCTAAGGCTTCATAGGACAAGCGCATCAGAACAACAACCACCACCGATGAAGCAATGCGTAGATTGAAATGATCCAACCTGAAGACACATAAACATAGACGAACAAAGAACAGATCCGAGTAGATCCACCAAAGGCAAACACCGAGACACCCCTCCAAATGCTCTCTAAAGAGACACGCCATCAGAACAAGGGTTAGGCGGGAAGCATCTTATTTCATCTTCAGCGAACTGTCGTCATCTCGTCTTCCTAAGCAGGACACATTCACAAACAAAATAAAAAGAAACATCTAAAGCGGAGCCCTCCCACAAAAAAGTGCCAGGATCTACCGTCGTCCCTAGGGCCATTGGAGAATAGGCAAACCTCCGACAGTGTCGGCAAGAGACAAAGGAACCCTAGCTTTTCTAGAGGGCGTGGCGACTCTGCGTGTGTAGCATTGCATCTACTTTCCCATAGGCGCAACCACCTCACGTCACTCGAATATATTTTCTCGCGTCATATGTTATATTAGATTTGTCCTAATTCCAACTTGTTAATTAAGTTCACACAAATCAACATCAATGATATCAGATCAATATCATCACGTGCATTAAGGAATAAGTTCTTATAGTATAGTTTTATTTGGCATCGACGAGGAGGTCGTTCTGGCTTTAGGAAGCATATGCTCCCGAATAAACAGTAAATTTCAAATAAATATTTCTTTTTGGATGTCTATGTTAGTCTAACAAGCGTGCTTGACAGTTCTCATGCAAAAAAGGATAGCGGAGCTTTGTCGGTAAAAAACAAAATTAAGCATACCATTTGGAGGTAACATTATACGTTTGATTTTATTTTCCTCAAATGTCAACATGCTTAATCTTTTCTCCTAAAAATTTGCAGATAGCATTTGGGTGTGACAATGAGGACATCCAGATTTTTAAAAAATGGTTGACATTTGAATGAAACATATTTGATGGGCAGGAGCATCTGCTCTCAAGAGACGAGTTGAATTTTTGGATGATATTATTTTTCTAATAACTTACTCAAACTTAAACAAGTTTGGGTTGAGATAAAACCAATATGACTTATATTCTGCAAAGGATAGTACCAAATATATAATTTTACAAGCTTGATACTCCTTGCTTTTTTATATACTTTGGAATTTCTTCCTGAAGGTAATCTCAACTATTGTTATTTGGCGACACCAAATATAACTTCAGTTTTCTCTCCGCTCTTTCTTTACTTGGTTTCCTAAAAGTATGCGATCCCTCTCGTGCGTTGCCACGGGATAACAAAATGTGCGTATCAAGAAAAATGTAATGTGACATGAGCAATAGACTATGCACATATGATATCTCATGGTCCTAAAGTGGTAGATAAATACATCTCATCGTCATCTTCTCTCATCCATCTTCTCGAGAGGAAACCTCCAATCCCTGTGTCTCGCGAGAGATTAAAATTTACGATGATATCTAATTTGATTGTATAGTATCAAATTTTAAGAATTTTTTTTTGTAGCTTCTATAAAGATTGTCACATGGGCAAAAAGGCCCGTGCGTTGCAACAGGAGAAAAAAATGTGCCTACACCCTCCCGTGAGGCTTGAGAATGAGACTCTGCCTTTCCCAATGGAAGACTCATTCGTCGTGAACGGAAAAGTATTTTCCAAGGTGGATGCACGATTATAAACACAAAAATTAACTTATTCTAGATTAATTTTGTGGTTTTTGAATTAAAATTATACAAATACATCAATGCACCTGTAAATATGTGAATACATATCACTATATCACATTCGAGAAAACAAAATATAGTTGCTCCTTTTGGGTAGGGACTGCACGAAGATGATGCTTAATGGCCTAAAATTGCTCAAATCACATCCATGCGCTAGATGGGCAGGTATGCGTAGGGCCTTGCATTGGATTTTGCCCTCTGGTCCTCTTAAGTATAAATCGACAATGTAGTACTGATTGAGAGTTACAAAAGAATGTATTCAAAAAGATTTATATGTTCAACCATTGGCCTTGTTCATCAGGGACTTGGGCAATCTCCAAGAGCTGCATGTAATAGAGATAAATCATTGAGTGATTCATGTCACGAAAGTTCAAAATTAACATTGCAACTTGCAAATTACACTATAGTCATTACTTTCTATGTTTGCTTATCAGCAAAGGTAATTAAAAGCTAATAGACAAACCAGGAGGAAATTATTAGTGTACTTCCACCCTTCCTTTGCACGAGATGAGGGTACCACCTTTAACATCAGCCAATGTTTTTGGAGTAACCTCCATGCAGTACTCATTCTGGTTATGGATCAGGTGGTTTAATATCTCTGTGATGGTTGTTAAGGATCCTATTTATGACACAAAGTAACACTAAAAAGGTAAAAGAACCAGATTGGAAATCAATAAATCTGATCATATTTGGATACTGATGTCAACTATAGCACCCAAGTTGTCTGAGTTCACCACGAAGACATACTCCTTTCCCTGAGAGAAGATTGGCAAAATAGTAAGCACAATAATACGAAAGCGTTTGGATTCTGTAATCGAAGTTTTTTAAGAATTTAAGTGAACTCTTCATTTATTTTTTGTTGTTAAACAAGTCCCTACAGATGATGTACAACAGTACAGGTTGTAACTGGTTTGCGACCTTATAATTTAAGTCATAAGAAGCATACACTACATAGATTTTTTGTGAACTTAAAAAATAAAACATGTTATGAAGATGCGATCACAAGGGCAAACTAATCTGTGTTCAAAAACAAAATTTGGATACTAAGGTTGTATGCAACCAATCAATCTGTCAAATTAATCTGTTCACCTACTTAGAAGGTTAAGTCATTTGTGCTCACCTGTGACAGTAAGGTATCAAGTTTTCCACTGTTGTTCAAAGAGGGGAACACATCACCGTGGCTTGGGGGTACCTTCACATTCAAAAATAACAATATTAGACTTGAAAAAGTTATATGAAATAGTCAAGTCTGACAAAGTTGGATCAATAAAGCATAAAGGTGAAGCTAGTATTTAAAATGACATAAAATGAAATGACCATCCATTTGTATTCCAAGAATAAGACAAGAATAGTTAAGAGAAACTAACCACCCATCCTTCCCTGTCTGTCCTTTGCTTGGAAGCGGCAAGAAGTCCTCGGTAACAATGCGAGGATATTGGCTCTGAGAGAAACATGTGTGTGTTAATTGACGCTGCAAGTAGTGGGGTAAAATGTGATATAATTTTAAAAGCAGATGAAGTTAAGCTAGCATACATCAGAGAACAAACTAATTTCATCAATTTATTATCGTAGTCTCTATGAAATGCATAACTCTACGTCTGCTACATATTGTATTAGATATGGTACTGCTAAAGTGATTCTTATATGAAAAAATATTGAACAGAGTGCAAAAACCTCCGGAAGGGAAATTAAAAAAAATCCAACTTTGCCATGTTGAACACCAAGAGTATAAAAAATGATATAGTGACACAAAATTGGTAGCAGTACAATTCGATGGCTCAAACTCATGTGTAGTGGTCCTAAAAGTTACAAGACTTGTATTTAGGAAATAAGAAAAATCAATAATATAGCTAAAGCACAAAAACGGATTAAAAATATAACTATGGATGGATTAAAGAACCAAATGGCTAGCTGATAGAGAGAAATTCCACATGCATTCTATTTTTTAAGTTGTGTTCCAGGTGCATTATTAGGCAATCAAAAGACCCTAAACGTACAAGCAGATTTAAGCAAACTAATTTAGATCATCAATAATCTTATAATATTGAGGGTTACAATGGAGTGGGAACATTTCATGCAACATGCAGAAGGTATACACATACTTGTGTGCAGCTCATCCAAAAAGAAGAAATTAAAATTGTATCTTGTCCAGTTCACATTTGTTTTGAACACCGGATGCTACTAAATAGAACAAAACTTTCAGGGCAAGAAATCCACCTGCCTATCAGGAGTTGTTCTAGGTCAATATAGGTAAGGAAGACTAAGAACTTTCCATCAGGAGTTGTTCTAGGGCAGCTTGATCTCTACACTATCAGATGAAGAAATGACATGTACAGACAACAACTCCACGCATTTATCACAAGAATATTGCAAGGCCACAGGAATAAACAAAAACTGAAAAATCATCGATACTTGAGGGCCAATATCCTTGCATTATATTATGAACATCAGTATTAACAAATTCTCATTCCATGAATAGAGTGTAAACAACTAACGACATTTAATTAGTCAGATCCAGTATAAATTAGAACTTGCTTGGATGCTCCATAATTTCCTTGCCGAAACCATACTTGCTCTAGTAGAAACCAAATTGCTAGAAATTTATTTATCAAAGCATAATATTTTTTTTGCAAGTTATCAAAGCATAATATAATTGAAAGAAGTTGCAATACTTGATTTCTTATTGCTAATTTCTCCTAACTACCATATCACTTCTCTCTCACTTCGGTTTTACAAATATGAATATAACATGCTTCTACAGAATATAAAGACTCTAGTTAATATATAATACATTATATGTTATTAATCTTCAAAAGACATTGCACTTTTTACAGCAACAATGACGACTCTGCATGCACATTCCACAAATGTTTTTATATTGAACATGGCATGATCTTAAACTGGAAATGTAAAGCTTTCATACGTTCTATGCACCTTATTATAGGGAGTCATACCAGCCAAGTCGATGAAGTTAAGCTTCCCTTTGACATTATCGTTAGTGACCTTGAGAGAGAGAGAGAGCACAACATGGCTCCTACATGAGACATCATTTAGGCCTGTGTGGACGGCTTTTCTACTCTGCACACCTATCGAGTAGACCTCCTGAATTTCCTCCGCTGATTGCACAGGGGCCTGAAACCAAGAAAGGACAACAGTAAGTGTGCTGCAGAAGCTACATATCAGCAAACACGGACATTCGAGGATGACCAAGCGCCAACGCATTACCCAAGCCAAGCCCTTGAGCTGCAGGTTGCCAAGGTTGTCGTCCACCGCCATGATCTCCTCTGCTTTGGGCTCGAGCAAGTCATAGCACCGTTCCATGTACACCTCGTAGTAGGGGATCTTGACGGAGAAGCACGTGCCAGTACATTGCGCCAGGGGAAACAAATGAACCAAGTGTTCAAGAATACAGAATTACATATAGATAAAAGACGAAACCTATCACCAGGCAGCATATATACAGGTAACATTTGCAGTACTTGATTGCATAGTTGAAATTACTCCTATGTCAACTCCCGTTTACACCAATTATTATCACTAAATGCTACTGCTGGTCTGTTCAACAAAGCTAACGGCAAGGGAAGGGGGTCCGATCTCTGATGCTTGGCTCATGTGGTCAGCATAATAGCAAAATCAATGTGACCAAACTTCACAGAAATAGTGTAGCATCACGGACAATGGGCTCGGTTCAGTACTATCCATCGACCAAATTAATCACAGCATGCATGCAACACATTAGGGAGATTCAGTTCAGTATATACAATACACACATCGATCAGTGAAATCAATCCAAAGCATGCAACACACCAGGGAGAAGATGTAGATTACCCGTTGCCGTAGCGACTGGGGGCGGGATTGCGGTTGGTGGTATCCCTGACGACGCGGTTACGGAGTTTGTACGCGGTGCGATGCCAATTAGGGGGAACGGAGTACTCGGGCTTGGGCGGAGGAGCCATGGCCTTCACATCCTTCGAATCCCGATGGGGCGAAGGGGGCGAAGATGGTCGCGCAACCCTTGCAGGTTGACGCTTGGGCGGAGGAGCCGGGGTCTCGACGCCGCGCGCTGGGGGAGGAGGAGGAGGAAGAAGAGGCGACGCGACCGTAACCTCCGAGTCGGCTGGTTGCGCAAACCTCCGCTCCATGTGCGCCTCCGTAATGAACGATCGTCGTGACGCGCCGACGTCCCCCGTCCTCCCCTGGTACCGGCGCCGCCATCCCTTGCCTCGCTCACTCCGCTGCAGCGAACGCCCGCCGTACTCCGGTACTGGGGGCTGTACCTCGTCATTGCTTTGCCTGTAAGTAATACAGTTAAAAGATGTTAGGTGTTGGATGCTATGCCATGAAGAGTCGTAGATTGCAAACACCGAAGAAGGTAATGATGCAATATTATAGTTTGTTTCGTCGCACCACACAAAGCACATGGATTTTCTTGATTAAGACAAAGCAAAATCTGCAAGAGGTTGAAAGTTTTCCGTGGACTTGCAGGCAAGCTAGCGCATAGGAAACTTTTCTATGATTTCCAATCCCACCGTGTTCTCCCCTTCCTCGTTGGACGCGTCGAGCGGGTCGGGTAGGGCGTCGTGCAGGTCGGCGAAGACGCGGGCCCCGGCGGCGGCGGCCTCGGTGGCGACCTTGCGCAACGAGCCGCCGGAGCGGGAGGAGATGAGGCGGCCGAGGTCGAGGCCGGAGACGATCCCCGACAGCGCGGCCTCGAGGGCCTCCCGGTGCGCGCGCTTGGGTGGGCGCAGCGGCCCGGCGCCTCGCCCGGCTCGAGGGCGGCCGCGAGCGCGCGGGGGCGAGGGCGGGGGACTGAGTGGCGCCGGGAGCGGCGGCTAGCGCCGGAGCGGGAGGAGATGAGGCGGCCGAGGTCGAGGCCGGAGACGATCCCCGACGGCGCGGCCTCGAGGGCCTCCCGGTGCGCGCGCTTGGACGGGCGCAGCGGCGCGGCGCCTCGCCCGGCTCAGGGGCGGCCGCGGCGCCCCGCCCGGCTCGGGGGCGGCCGCGAGCGCGCGGGGGCGGGGGCAGGGGATCGAGCGGCGCCGGGATCGACGGCTAGTGCAGGAGCGGGAGGAGATGAGGCGGCCGAGGTCGAGGCCGGAGACGATCCCCGACGGCGCGGCCTCGAGGGCCTCCCGGTGCGCGCGCTTGGACGGGCGCAGCGGCGCGGCGCCCCGCCTGGCTCGGGGGCGGCCGCGAGCGCGCGGGGGCGGGGGCGGGCGACCGAGCGGCGGCTAGCGCGCGCACGGGAGGGGGGGGGCGTCGGGAACGGCGGCTAGCGCGCCGCAGCCGCCGATGCCGCGATTGTGTCAGGGGAAGGAAGGAGAGGGGAGACGTGGGAGGCGATTGTGTCAGGGGAAGGAAGGAGAGGGGAGACGTGGGAGGCGATTGTGTCAGGGGAAGGAAGGAGAGGGGAGACGTGGGAGGTGGATCCACGAGATGTTTTTTTTTCTTTCTTGCGAGGTGGGATCGATCGCTGCGAGGTCTAACCATCGAGGAGGTTGAACCATGAGGACGGCACATCCTGCTTTAATAGTAGAGATGAAGCTTGGGTTTGATAGTATTTTATTTATACTGGTCGAATAATTCCTTTGAAGTGGTTTTGAATGAAACAAACTTATATGAGTGAGCTTGCAAGAGATATAGACCCTCAGTTCTTTTATATAGTGTGTACGGTGTCAACCACATATACCAACATACGACATATTTTCCTGCACGTTCTCGTCGTCAACCCCTGACTCAGTCGCCCATAACCCCCTCCCCCTGCGTCCAATAGGGGATAAAACAACGGATAAACAAGGAAAGATCGGAGACTAGGGATGCTAAATGAGGTTAATTTTGTTTAGATTGACTCTTTCTTTGTGAGAAACCTATTTATGTTCAAGCATGACATTGCAGTATAAGGAACAATAGAGGTAATAAAAGTTACAACCATGTCTGGCAACCACCTAGTGGAGACTACAAGCACTGAAACGAGCCGCGCATTGATGTCATCATATCTCCCTCATCGGAGCCGGGCAAACCTTATTGTGGTAGACAATTAAAAAGTCGACTTATTAAGGCCGCATAGGACCGGCGCACCAAAGTAGCAACCATCGTTGATGAAGAAAGTCATAGATCAAAAGGATCAAACATATTCATCTTTCATCATGACGGTACAAAGAAGAACATAGGTAACAACAATTACAACCAGGTCTGGAGACCACCTAGAGACGATTACAAACACTGGAGCGAGCCGCACATTGCTGTCATCACGCCTTCCTCACCGAAGCGGGGCAAATCTTGTTGTAATAGACAATTGGAAGGTCAACTTCTTAAAACCCCATAGGACCAGCACACCAGATCAACAATCGTCATTGATGAAAAAGTCATAGAACGAAAGAATCAAACCTACAAACATCCAAGCGAAGACGAGATCCAAACATATCTACCGAAGACAAGCACCGACCGAATCCCCTGCGATCCGACGTAGACACACCTCCTTGTTCCCCGACGAAGCTAGATGCACCATCGAGACGAGGAGAGAACAGCATCTGAGACACTATTCCTACTCAGGGGCATTATTAGAGATTGACTCTTCGTGGCTAATGTGCACTACAAAGTGAATATTTCTATATAGAGAAATGAAGGGAGTATCGTGAGGATAACAGACGTTTGGAGGCCGAGCTCCATGGAGCTTGAATTTTTTGAAAAAAAATCAAAATTCAAACTTTTTTGTTTTAAAAAAATCTGAAAACAAATATGCAAAAAAAAGGGTGTTATGTGTATGTGTGTAAATTTTCAGGATGAAATAAATTGAAATACAATCTGCAAAAAAAGGAAAATCATGTGTTAAAATATCTTAGATTTATCTTTTTGTACATGCCTCATTTCAACGTGTTTATTTTCTGAAAATTTATACACATGTGTGTTATGCCCTTACGTACCTATGTTTTTTCAGAATTTTTGAAAATGTAAAAAATATGAATATTCATGAATTTTAAATTTCAAATTTAAAGACCACCATAAAGGCCGAGCTCCAGAAGCAATTTCGGGTATCGTGAGAGGCCCCTTAATGAGACATGTGGTACACCTGCACAAAGATATGTTTGAAGTGAGCACACTGAGGAATGTGTGTGGTTTATTGTCTTCTTTTTTAAATAAAGAGAAGAATATGAATTGCGTTCACTTTTTTAAACTGTTCTTTTTTTTTAACACGTTCTTCAAAAGGTGCATGCAAAATTTCTTAAAATTTTGAACTATTGATATTTTTTCTGTGTTTAGAACACCACATATGTCATGAGTGAGTAGATGTGCTTGGGCTCCAATAGCAATTATGAGAAATTGCATGCCTTGCCTGCTCTAGATATCCAAAGTGGCAGGGGTGGACCCAGGAAAAATATTCAGCGGGACCATAAAGTTTGACCGCGGGCATTGGAACCCTAAATTCAACACCCTGAACATTTTCCACCTAAAAAATTCACGGAAGGCTAACTGGCGACCCTCAATTAGAGGAGATTTCACAGTGAACATCCTCCCTGCCGTCGCACGAATCTCAGTGAAGGACTGATGACACAATTTTTTTCTTTTTGCAAAAATATCACTAGACATGCCCTCCTATGTGTGGTTGAACGCGCATAGGCATTAGCCTAGGAAGGCCTTTGTGAATAATTTGTGTTTAAATGGGCACATATATTTTTTAATCCTTTTTTTATTCTCTCACATGGTAGTTTATTTTTTTATGGCATGGCATTTTTTAAGAGGATGGCATTTTTATTAATGGAAGATGGTATTTTTCATTTTTAGTGGTTTGCTAGTTTTATTACTAAGCACACGACATTTTTATAAAATTGACATTTTATTATTATTAAGAGATGACATTTTTAATATTAAAAGATATCATTTTTATATTTTTTAAGAGATGGCATTTTTGTGTTAAGAGATGGCATTTTATATTTTGAATAAGAGATGACGTTTTTTTATTTTTAATAAGAGATGTCATTTTTGTGTTAAGAGATGGTGTTTTTATTATTTAAGACATGGCAATTTTTATTTAGGAGATGGCTTATTATTATTATTGTTGTTGTTAGAGACGGCAGTTTTTTTATTCATATATGACATTTGTTATTTTTTGATCTATAAAATATTCTCTATTTTTTTACTAGGCGGTTGATCCGTAGCAGCCGCCTATTATATATGGATTTTTCTCCATCTTGTCTCACTTATCCTGCCACTGGTACCATTCTTGTGTTGCTACTGATCGATCAAACTGAACAAGCTGACCAGCAACATGCTTACTTGTGTCTTTTTCCCTGCAAGATGGTTCGTCTCGTCAGCAACATGTGGCAAGCGGCGGCGCCAGATGCCACACTCTTCGGCAACAGATAGCTTCTCTGCAAGGAGACTCCACGGTTGGTCAGCAGCCAGCAGATTCAGTACCGTACGCCACCGGCCAGGTTCATTCAGTCAACTAATGTGCTGAGCAGTACCGGTCCCGAGAGCAAAGCAAGATCATTCACCCGTGGTGCAGATAAAAAACCGCATGCAGGACTGCAGATATTTAGCATGTAGTACTTGCTTCGTTCCTAGATGTAAGTCTTTTTAAACGCTTCATTAAATGATTATATATAAATGTATGTAGACATATTTTAAAGTGTAGATTTATTTATTTTGTTTCGTATGTAGTCCACTAGTGAAATCTTCAAAAGGACTTCTTTAGCAACCGAGGGAGTATATCCGGACTTAGTAAATCCGATCCCCAAATGCCAACGGATATGTTCGGACCCGTCCGCGGATACTGACCGGCCACGCCTTAAATAATGCATTCTACACTCGAACAACTTAAATATGAAATCTCAAATCCATACAAACTCATCCAACTACTACGTCGATGCATTACACACATCGTACGACTATTCCATCACTACTAACACGTCGACGGACTATCAAAATTTGACATGTTGAGTTATGCTGGACTCATGCACGGCTGTCATTTCCCTTCCTAGAGCCCTTGTCGTCCTTTTCGTGAAAGTACCGGTCGAATACCCAGTACGGATCGAATTACAGATTTTTAAAAGGAAAAAAGAAAACAGAGAGTTGAAGAACTAACTGTAGTTGAGGTGGTCAGGTTGAGTAGATATACCAATTTGACAACTCGTTCCATGAAGAGATTAGGCTCTGGTTTGTCCGTATACAGCCAGCGCAGTTCCTGTCAAACGTGAGAAAGTCCCCTCGAAAATCAGTGCGTGTAAGTTTTCTCTACACGCTTGCCACTGATTCCAGAAACTATTAGCGGTTGCTTCTGACCTAATTTGGGTGATATACAATGCACTCACGTACCACACCAACATATGGGTTTCTTTCTCTCGTTACGGCCCTGATTTGATTGATTGCGTGGCTCATTGATAAAGGAACCCAAATGATTAATTTCTGTATTTATCGGAATTCAGTTCAAGGTCACCCCAAGGCACATTGATAAAGGAACCCAATGATATGGGCCGAACGCCAGGTCCTCGGGATTTCAGCCCAAATACCTTTTTCCACCGTTGGATGAGAAGCACCACAAAATCACTAGTTAACGAATACACCTCCAATGACTACTCCCATCTTTACAGGTTGCGACAAGTGATACGCACAACCTGGGAGTTTTCCATTTTTTCGTAAATTCGTATTTTTAAAACGTTTTATCTTCTAAACCGTGTATCCAAATCTCGAACCGTTTTTATCGTTGACTTTCTCGCGTCGAAATCTTTAAACTAGATTCCATGTTGATAGGTTTTGACAAACTTTTTCTTCACAAAAAAATGGAAGAAAAAAACCGGAATGAAAAACCGTGCCTCACGAGATAGAAAAAAACCAAAAAATATGTTTTTTCCCTTTTCGAGAGGCACGGTTCATGCCTCTCGCGAAGACAAAATCGTGCCTCTCGTGGAAGCAAAACCGTGCCTCTCACGGAACAAAAGAGAGCAGAAAACGCGTTTTTCCTCTTTTCGGGAGAGGCACGGGCGTGCCTCTCGTGAAGGCAAAACCATGCCTTTCGCGAAAGCAAAGCCGTGCCTCTCGCAAAGAAAACATAAAATGCGTTTTTTTTTCCTTTTAGGAGAGGCACGGGCGTGCCTCTCTTGAAGGCAAAACCGTGCCTTTCGTGAAGGCAACACCGTGCATCGCGCAAAAAAAAGAGGCACGGGCGTGCCTCTCGCGAAGGCAGAACCGTGCTTTTCGCGAAAGCAAAACCGTGTCTCTAGCAAGAAAAACAGAAAACACATTTTCTTTCCTTTCTGAGAGGCACGGCCGTGCCTCTCGCAAAAAAAACATAGAACATGTTTTTTTGCGTTTTTCCGTCCAAAAGTTATGAAAGACCGGTGAAAAACCGTAACACCAGAAAAATTCGAAAAAAACCACTCAAAAAAGGCGAAAACGCGTGCCAAAAAATAAAAAAAAATATGAAGGAAACGCTCAGAACACGACACGTGACGACGAATGGAAACGCGTCAAGTGACGGCGCCCGGGAGCGATCGCTAGGAGGCTTCCGAGGGAGCGAGGAAGCGAGTGGGAGCTCCTAATCGGCCCTTTCAGGGTCGGATAGGAAAACTGGTGCCTAGAGCGCTCGTAGCTGGGCTCCTTCTGCAATCAGCCCATACTCGATCATTCAACGCTAAAATAATTAGTTTCGTTTACTGGGAGTCGCTACGTGTTCCTGTTGATGACAAATATGAGGAAACTTTGACCTTCTCCTAGTACAACATTAAGATATACTTATATACCTTATATAAATTATATGAAAACAAACATAAATTTTGAAAATAAATTCAATAAACTTTTTCAAACAATGAATTTTACAAAAAATAATAATAATAAAGTTTCATACAAATTGAAAGAAATTCATAAATCTGAAAAACTTCACCAAATTGAAAACACATTCATGAAAATTCGAAATAAGTTTACAAATTTGAAAAAAATATCATCAAATATGGAAATTATTTGCTGCATTTGAAAAAACATTGAGGTTGAAAAAAGCATTCATTCAATTTGAAAACAGTTCATCATAATTGATAAAATTTCACCAAAATAAAAAAAAGGTGATCAAATTTGGAAAAAAAAATCATTCAACTATTTGTTTTTGTCAGATTTGAAAAGAAGTTCATCAATTTTGCAAAAAGTTTATCGGATCGGTAGAAAGTTCATCGCATTTTAAAAAAGCGTTCATTCAATTTTAAATCAGTTCATCATAATTGAAAAGAAGTTCACGGAATTTAAAAAAAAAGGTCATGAATTTGAAAAAATATCATACAACTAAAAAAACTTCATCAGATTTGAAAAAAAGTTCTTCTATTTTGCAAAAAGTTCATCGAATCTAGAAAAAGTTCATCACAATTGAAGAAAGTACACCAAATTTGAAAAAAGGTCATCGAAATAGAAAAAAAATTTGTGCAACTAAAAAAAGTTCATCGGATTTGAGAAAAAGTTCAAGAATTTTGCAAAAATTTAATCGAATCTGAAAAAAGTTCATCAAATTTTAGAAAAGCGTTCATAGAATTTGAAAAGTTCACCAAATTTGAAAAAAAGGTCATCAAATTTGAAAAACAAGTCATGCAAGTAAACAAATTTCATAAAATTTGAAAAACAATTCATCAAAATTTGCAAAAAGTTCATTGAATCTGAAAAACTCATTGAATTTTAGAAAAACATTCATTCAATTTGAAAAAAGTTCATCATAATTGAAAAAAGTACACCAAATTTGAAAAAGATCATCAAAATTAAAAAAAATCGTGCAACTAAAAAAAGTTCATCATATGTGAAACAAGTTCATCAATTTTGCAAAATGTTCACCGAATCTGAAAAAAGTTCTTCAATTTTGAAAAGAGGTCACATAATTTGGAAAAGTTCATCAAATTTGGTTCAAAATTTGTTGATTATGAAAAATGTTTATCCATTTGAGGAAATGTTCATCAATTTAGAAAAAAGGTCATCAAATTTTGGAAAAAGTACATCAATTTTTGAAAGGCACTCCACAATTTATTAAAGAAATTTATCTATTATGGAAAAAGTTTATGAATTTGAAAAAAGCTCATCGATTATAAAAACAAGTTCATGAATTTAAAAATATATTATCAACTTTGAATAAAAGTTCATCAAAGCCGAAAAAAAGTTCATCGAATTTGAAAGTAAATCATCTAATTTTCAAATAGTTCATTTATTTATAAAAAGAAATTCACAAATTTAAAAAAAATCATGCATTAGAAAAAGATAAGAAAAAAAAGAACCGAACTAGAGAATGAAATATAAAAACGAAGCGAAGTATCATTGCAAATGCGGGAGACGTCCGGATGGTTATGTAGTCGCCCTCACAATGAAAAAGTTGCAGGTTCCAACTCTGGCTGCCGCCATTTTTTTACGTTTGTACAAACAGGAAAACAAAACATAGATATGGGCCGGCCCAGCTGGAAGTGCTGCAGGTTTGCAAAATACACATTAACATTTGCTCAGACGAGTTCGGGAAGTGGCGATGGCGCGGCACGAGGAACCAATGCGGGGAGAACACATGAAAGGGCGCGGTGGCGACGACGGTCCTCCCGTTGGATGCGGCCAGCACGAGTCCGTACGGTTCTCTGTACAACACGGAGGAACTTTGCTGTAGAGGACGTCTTGGCAAGGGGAAAGGGTCCAGACCTACATCGTCATGTCTATGCAAATATCATTTATCTTTATTTTAGATGTTCTAATCTTCAGATTTGTCTACTTTTCCACATGCCGAGTAGTATTCCACAACAATCAAGAAGTGTCCGCCGTCAGTGCCCTTTTACTCAAAATTATCCATGTTAATCTATGCATGGCTGTCCGTCACTGAACTTCGCTTTTATTTTTTTACTTCTTTCCACCGTGAAATCCTTACTTTTTGTTGAATGTTGATCTATATTACAAAGGGGATTTGTTATATGACTATTTTAAATTTAAATTGTTGCCTATGAGTTCTTTAATCCACTATAGCTAGACGAGCGTATTTTTTAGACAAAGAGCGCTTTGGTTGTACCTCACAGCGAATGTCGTTAGATCACCAACTTAAGGCACAGAGTGTACTACTCCCTTGTTTAATAATCTTAGATTCGTCACTGGCCTCAAAGATCAATGACTATATATTATTGTTTTCTGATTAATATGAGAGTCTCAACATGTAACTCCAACTGTAAAGAACAAGATAAACGCTGCACTTTTTTATTTCCAGCAAACAAATATTTCAGTTTGATGGGAGGAAGGAGGAGGAGGGCGCTGCCGCGATTATCTTTAGTGAAGAATGTTTGCGGCATTCCTTATCACATATTTCAGGCGTACGATAGCAATTGTAGTTGGGATCCGGGAAACAACACCAACAATAGACGTTCTTGCATTTTGGAAGTTGTTTAGGTGGTCCACACAATCCATACGGTAGACTGATCTTCCTGTTACCTGTGTCTTTTATACTCCCACCTAGAGAATGGAAACAAATTAGAGCAACATATACATTATGGATGCAACTATATATGGAAGTATTCCATAGATGTTTATTTAATCAACAAACAAGCAAAGCAAAATATGAAGCAACAACGAACAAATGCCTCCTTTTGGTAATGCCATAGACATTTTTAACACACATGAAAAAATACTAGACATTACTCTTGATAACAATAAAACTAAACAATGTAAGCATATGGAAATCTTTTTTCTTCATATATCCTGTTACTTACATTGAGCATGAAGAACAAAGCAAACAAGAAGTATCAGGAGTGGCACTAGTAGGCGCACACGTTCCGTGTGCTTCTTCATGCACACAGACTTGAATTACTTTAAACAACCAGTGCTTTGGGGGGGCACAATATGTGTGTGTTAGTCCAAGAATTAGCTGGCGGTTGCTTGCCATATCGTTCATTCCTATATATAGGTAACAAAATATTAGTAGTAAGGAATTCATTTAATGCAGCCAATTAGTTGTCATTTACTTCCTCAATCTCATTTGTGATGAATATCAAATCTCTGGCTGCTAATTTTTGGACGCATTGATGGCCCAAAGTTTCGTATAGTGCACGAGAGATCTCCGAAATGCATTGCACATTTAATAACCTAATATTGCTCCATACATATAGTACACCATATCCATGCCAAAAAAAAAAAACGCCCCAGGGCACGTCCGGGCAGGTCCGCTAGCAATGCCGGGACATTTGTCATTTCGCTCCATCCAGAACCACAATGCCAAAATTTCCTACCTCTTTTCCATACATAAACATGTAAACTATGTCGATCATACGGAATAGCTTCAAACTTAGCATTTGTAACAATAGACATCTACGTAATTCATACAAAATGACCGTAGTTCAAATTTTAACTAAATAAACATAAATATAAACATGGGGTGGCAGGAGTTCACTACTCCTTCCCGGGCCGCTTCCCCTTGGGGTCTCGGCGGCTGTCCGCATCGTAAGCATCCGCGATGAGTGGTGAGTAGTCGTCCCTATCATGTTGTCATTGTCAAAAGCAAAAAAAGGAGGATGCATACCAGCCCACGAAGCCCGCGAAGCGACAAGCCGGGCTATGCTCCGCTGCGAGCCAGCCCAGGCGGCTCTCTCTTTTTGTCACCTCCTTTTGCCTAGTCACACTGGCCGACTCTTTGAGTGCACGACGGAGCGCCGCCGCGTTCTTGCAACGACGGCGATGGGCGTCCGTCTCTATCGAGGCGGAGCGTTGTGTTGTCATCCTTGGAGGGCGGCATCGACTCGTTCGCAGATCTGCAGGACCCACAACTGGTGTGCCTCGCTCTGCCCTACACTGCCACGTTCATCATGTGGCGGTAGGTGCGGCCGACCGTCTCCGGTTGCTGCTATCGTGCCAGCGGGCTTGGGGGTGCGGGCAACAACAGCTAGCAGCTCCTAGCCTGGGTTGGTGTTGGCAGTGCCATACGCAGCTGCAAGCACTGACACCTCGTCGTGCATGTCAAAGAGCCGGCAAGGTGGCGCCGGGACACCGCGGAGGAGGATGTCCCCACCAAGGAGGTTGCGTACATAACCGAGGAGTTGCTCTCACCCACGTCCATCTACTAGCTCTGGAGCGCAATGTGGAGCGCAAGGTCCTCTTGGTCCGGCTCAGACAAGCTCGATAGCTTATAGGCGACAAGCCCCACGTAGTTGACCTTGTGAGAGCCTGAACCGACCACTTCATTCAGCCAGGACTCGCACTTGGAAAACTTAGCATACAACTTGTACTCTCTCAGCTTATCAAGCACCAATCTGAGATGTTCTTCATGTTCTTCCTCAGTTTCAGAAAAGACCAGAATGTCGTCGAGATAGAGCAAGACAAAGTCATTCTTGAACGAAGAGAATATATAGTTCAACAATCGACAGAATGTCGGAGGAGCATTTGCCAGACCAAAAGACATGACCGTATACTCATACGAGCCAAAACTAGTCCTGAAGGCCGTCTTCGGAATGTCTTCCTCGCGAATGCGAATTTGATGATAGCCCATTCTGAGATCAAGATTGGAGAATACTTTAGCACCTTTCAACTGTTCGAACAACTCAGTTATGTTCGGAAGTGGATATTTGTTCCTGATTGTCTTCTTGTTCAATGGACGGTAATCGACACACTGCCGGTCCGTGCCATCCTTCTTCTTGACAAACAGAACACCACAGCCCCACGGAGACGAGCTCGGTCTGATCAAACCCAAACGCTCCTGCTCATCGAGTTGCCTCTTAAGTTCCTTCAGTTCTTCCGGACCCAGCTTGTACGGCCGCTTGCACACTGGCTCTGTGCCTGGCTCAAGCTCAATGACAAACTCAACTTCACGGTGCGGAGGCATGCCTGGCAGCTCTTCAGGAAACACATCTTGATATTCGCAGACCACTCGAACTTGCGAAATAGGATTGATCTCGCCCTTTTCATTCAAAGAGAACAAATGGATTGTATCATCACGCGCCGCGAATATAATCACGTCCTCTGAAGAGTGGGTAAGCTTCACTTCTTTAGCTTCACAATCAATTGACGCCTTGTTCATGGCCAACCAGTCCATACCAAGGATCAAATCAATGTTGGAACTGCCCAAGACATACGGAGAGGCCAGAAAAGAATAACTTCCCATCTTGACATTGACATCAGGAACTCTACAATTTGCCCTCATCTGAGCACCCGGAGAAACAACACCCAAAGGTCTATGCAAACTTGTCGAGGGAAAATCATGCTTGATGAAAAATGACTTGGACATAAAGCAATGCGAAGCACCAGAATCGAACAATACTTTAGCAGGAAAATCATTGTCGAGGAGGTTACCCATGATCACATCTGTAGAATTTTCTGCCTCAACTGCGTTCATCATGTTGACTCGAGCTGATCTGGGGTTGAACTTGACAAGAGCATTGCTTGGAGGTTTGTCTGGAGGAGGAGGCGGCAGCCGAGGCTGAGAAGTACATTTGTTGGCATAGTGACCCTTCTGCCCGCACTTGTGACAAGTGACATCTGCTGGCTGCCGGTACCGAGTCTGAGGAGGTCCTTGCTTCTGATGCTGAAATCTCTGCTGGAAGCCAGGGTTGGGTGGGTGGGAAGAACCACGACCACCTGAGTGCTTAAGCTGCTGCGAGTGCCGAGGAGGAGGAGGAGAAACCCAAAACCTCTGTTGCTTCTGAACCACCTGAGTCGAGGAAGAGCTGGAATCTCTGAAGCGCTTCTTGGAATTTTCCACCCTGAGCAAGGCTGCCTCTGCTCTGAGAGCTAGGTTGTAGAACTTGTCAAATTCCTCAGGATCGTGCAAGGCAAGAGTTAACTGCAAGTCTTGTTTCAAGCCACCCCTGAACTGGTAAATCTTGCTCTTCTGATCCGGGATATCCTGCAGCGCGTAACGGGCCAGCTCGTGGAACTCAACATTGTACTTGTACACGGAATTGCCGCCCTGCTTCAAACGCCTGAACTTCTCACGCATCTCCTCCACAAAACTGGAAGGGATGTAGTGGGACCTGAAGTCACAACAAAACTCGTCCCAAGACATCACCCTGGCGCCTCTCGTGTCCTTGAGCTGCTACCACCATATAGAAGCCTGTCCCTTCAACTGAAACGTCGCAAACTTGACATAGTCCTCCGGACGCACATACAACCAAAGTAGTTCCGCTACGGACTACAAACATGAGAAAATGCTATGCTACCCTGCCTGCTGACCCATGATCACGACCATGCCTCAATCGTCTGGATAGCTCACGTACAGGCGGTCTGTCTCCTCATCGTACTGCCACGCCAGCTGCGTGCCGTCGGGATCACCTGTCTCTGGGGTACCTGAACCTGTGGGGTTGTGAAGGAATCTGTGAGCCACGGGGACTCAGCAATCTATGACCTCGGTGCCAGAACTATTCAAGTTATTAGGTAGGAAAAGGTGAAGTGTTTGAGGTTGCAGCATCCTAAGCTTGATTTGGTGTCTATCATACGTAGAATATATATGAAGGTGGACTATACTAGCGGTCGTGAAAACTTGATCATTAAGTGGTCCTGAACACCTACCTACGTCAATCATAACCCCACCGTGTTCCCGATCGAACAGAGATCTTCGAGGGGACAGTCACGGTTACGCACACAGTTGGCAATTTTATTAGATTATGTTTAAGTTATCTAATACCGGATGTTAACAAAATATTCCAAGTTGCCACATAACCGCGGGCACGGCTTTCCGAAAGATTAAACCCTGCAGGGGTGCCTCAACTAGTCCATCACAAACGTACACGGGCCGCAAAGTAATCCTCTATCACGAATCTCGTGATCTCATCGGATTCCTTAGAGGAAAACCTCAACTCTGGGGGAAACCAAAGCTTCACCGAGATTCCTATACGCAAGATATATCGCTAAGGTAAGACAAGGATACCAGGACCTCCCGGCGTGTCGACGACCCTGATAAGAGCCGCGTTTCTCAGTCTCAGAACACGCCGGATAAGCGAAGCGTACAGTGGCCAGAGAAATCTCCCGAGTTGCCCCGGGATGGCCCCGCACGGTGCTCTAGTTTGGACCAACACTCATGAGGAGCACTGGCCCGGGTTGTTGATTAAAGATCCTCGGGGTGATCATTCCCTATGCAGATTATTAAGTGATTAGCAAATTAACACCAATGTTGGGTCCTGCCGGACAAGTCTTATCACTAAGCGATTTTTCGAGGGGGTCCCCATAACAACCCCGAACGTGTTAGGAGCGATCATTATGGAATCAAACACCGGTAACCGGTAACTAAGGCGGCAATAACGGAACAAAGCACCCGGCAAAAGGCTAGGCCTTCCGTTATTTACCAAGTATATAGGAGCATTAAGTTAAACAACAGAATTTAAGATAATGATATCAAGCTCATGTTATCACATGAGACGAAGCACCTGCAACTAGCAACGCTAACATTAGTAGCTGAGCAAAGCCTAATTAGCCAATCAAGTTTTGCTAGGACGGGGTAGTGTTTGGTTTCATGGCATTTCAGGAGGCAAATATTTCAGTGGTAGGCAGCGAGCAATATGACATGGAAACGTAATCTAGCATAACAAGTCTAGAGATGGAATCAAGGTCATATCATCTTGCCTGTGAGATCCTCAGCTTGGAAGGGTTCTTGTTCGTCCTGCACGTACTCTCCCGAATCCACGTACTCGTTCTCCGATCCCGGTGCTACCCAACATAATAATAACATCCAATGAACAACAGAACCTCAAGATGCAACAAGCACATGATGCATGAGATGAATATGAGCATGCATCACTATTTCTATCACTAGCACAAGCAAAAGAAGCTAATACATGTTCCTGGACAGAACTGTAACTTAAGCTATTTCGACATGCATGAGAATGACATGATCATATGCATCTCGAGAAAACGATGCAAAAGCATATAAAGAACTCTACAAACGGAGCTACGGATCAACGGGAACCAACGAAACAAGATATGAAGTACTACGTGTCAAAATCATCGCCACACACTCAATTGGCACAACCCTGGTGTTTCCAGGTTGCCAAGACATATAACAACCCAACATGAATGGATTGGAGCAAGGAAGAACACCACATCACCAACTAAGCACTCACAAACATCAAAATGACAATACTACACAATCTGCCATAATCTGCATCTTAGCACTTTGTGAGCTGCATGCAACATAGCTACAGCCCTCCAAATATGAAAAATAATATATATGTGGCTGTAGCCAACCAAGAATACTACAAGCACAAGCAAGAATCACACCAAAAGGAATTAATCACAGGAAGATACAAGGCTGCAAACTTTCCCAAAACCATCAGATTTCAGGGACTTAGTGAAAATTCCTGCACCTGACCTTCTGTCTTTGTTCTGAAGCTTTTTGACAGCAGCCAAAACATTATCTACAGGACTCCAAATGGTATGAAATTTTACAGGGAGCTTCACAAACATACCAGGTCCAACTTCCTAGGAGTAAACTAAGGCTAGATCACAACACAATGACCAGCACAACCTCATCAACAGGGAAAGAAAATATAAACAGATTCTCAGACTTAGTGAAATCTCAGGTTTTCACTAATCTGGAATTTCAGCCCCAAGCCTACTTTGGATAGGCACAACTTGCACACATGGATTCCAAATCATGAATTGGAACCAACATGTGGTAGAGGGGGTCACCTTCTACTACCACAACCAAGAAACAAATACAAGAGCACTTCAGAAGTCATGGAACCAAGCTCTAAACTTAGAAGAAAATGCAAATATGACTTTTCCTGAAGATGTTCCAGTGGCAAGAATGATTTCACCAATGGATTCCTGGGATCTTTCTACCCTAAAAACATATATAAAACATATGCACTTGCTTGGAGCAAGTGAGCTCAAACTAGGAAGGAAAAACTACATAGAATCCAACATAGTGAATAGTGCAACATTTCATGCAACTCCCACTAGAACAACTATCACATATCTATGCTCATGTGCACAAGACAATATGGACATGAGGGTTTGGACCCCATGTTGGTGTCAAGCACATCAACAACTCTAATACTTCTCACTAAGTCACCCACACACACACACATCATGCTCTCTCTCATATTAAACATGAGGGGCACAACTTGCACATGGGGCTGTTTTACCACCTACACATCACACCACAATCTCATAATAAGCTCTAAGACTCCAAGAACAACATAAGGGAAACTATCAAGCAAATGATAGTAAAGCTACACTCACTTGCACACCTACACTAGCAACACCTCATGTGTGTGCAACACACACACACACACACATGCACATCATCTACTGCCATCTAACTAGTCACACAAGCAAAGATCACAAGCCACCTACATATCATCATATACTAGGGTAGCATCACCACACACACACACATGTGGCTAACATCATGTGTATGCACACACACATGCACCTCTCACAAGAACACACACACACACACATACCATCTGGCCTACTATAGCAGCAGAGGAACAAAAATAATATTATGCCATATGCCATCTTATGTTTAAGGCACAAAACAACAAACAAAGCAAAAGAGCATATCCAGCAAAAAAATAAAACAAGAGGTAAAGGAAAAAGCTCCAAGAACAACATAAGGGAAACTATCAAGCAAATGATAGTAAAGCTACACTCACTTGCACACCTACACTAGCAACACCTCATGTGTGTGCAACACACACACACACACATGCACATCATCTACTGCCATCTAACTAGTCACACAAGCAAAGATCACAAGCCACCTACATATAATCATATACTAGGGTAGCATCACCACACACACACATGTGGCTAACATCATGTGTATGCACACACACATGCACCTCTCACAAGAACACACACACACACACATACCATCTGGCCTACTATAGCAGCAGAGGAACAAAAATAATATTATGCCATATGCCATCTTATGTTTAAGGCACAAAACAACAAACAAAGCAAAAGAGCATATCCAGCAAAAAAATAAAACAAGAGGTAAAAGAAAAAGGGGGCACCCTCGGGATCGAACCCCTGTGCCTCTGGTGCAAAGCCATCTACACTACCACTGCGCTGCGCTAGCTTACTCGACAGAGAGGGGATCCCAATCAGGTTAAACTGTCTCTGTGACTTACTGTGCAGAGCAACGAAAAAATAGCAAAAGGTGCCGAAGGGGGGAATCGAACCCACACCCTCCATCAGGCACGCCACGCTAGCTACCACTGGGCTACGAAACGGTGTCTGAACCACTACGCGCTGCGAAACAGAAGAGGTAACCTCCCTGCTTATCTGCTACCGGCGGCTGACCAGAACAGGGGAGGGGTCTCGCCGGCGATGCGAGCCAAATCCAGCTCCGGCTCGTGGAGGGGAGGAAGCCCACACACACACGAGCTCATTTCACGTGCTAACTACTCCCGAGGGACTCTACAATGGCGTGACGACGGTGATCGGCGGCTCCGGCGACACAGGTGATGCGCACAACGATTCCACGGCTAATGTGCCCGAACTGGGACAGGGAGGAAGCAGGAGGAGCGCTACCTCACGCACGGGTCGAGGAGGAAGTGTCCCGTAGTGGAAGTAGATCGGAAGACGGGCGCCGGCGAAGCTGCTCGTCGGAGAAGACGCGCCGTCGTGGAGAAGAGGAAGCAGGGGCGATCTGGTCGATCCAGCGGCGGGAACGAGCCCCTGGAGAGGCCTGCGAGCTCCTGGACCTCTCGTCGAGGAGGAAGAGGCACCACAGCGACGACGGCGACCTCCTTCAACCGTCGGCCATGGCGGATCCGCCACACTTACCTTGCTGCGACGATGCAGAGAGGAGGGTGATGAGATCTGGGTGGAGCGGCGGCGGAAGGGGGAACCCTAGCCGAGGCACAGACGCCAAGGGGGATATATAGCGCGAGGGGGGCGCGTGGGGTGTGCCGTCGACCATGTGCGTGCGCCTCCTCTCGGTGGAGCAGATGGGAAGGGAATAGAGGGGATGACAGGTGGGGTCCCCTGCCTCGCTGGAAAGGAGGAGGGAGACGCGTCGCGCACGTGAGCGAGGGGGACTGGGCCGGGCCGTGAGGGAGAAGTTGCCATGGGTGCCAGATAGAAGAGAGGGGCTCTGTGGCCTTGCTATTTACAGAAAAGATCCAGAAGGAAAAGAATTGAGCAAGGCAAACTAATAGGGATAAATTCAAAAGAAAATACCCCCTGGTCATATAAAAATATGACCTATCTAAATAAAATAAGATCAAGATTTTTAGGAGCAGATAATATTTCACAAAACTGAATTAATGCCTCTGTTTTGTTCTTATTGCACCTGCTTTCAACACTTTTAAAAACACCAAACTATCACAACTTCACACTCACAATAATCCCTAAACATTGGACATTTTTAAAACAGGGAAGGAACATATAAATATTTGAGCTAGGGAACTAAGAGAGAGAGAGAGAGAGGGGTTTCGTAAATATGACAAGCCCCACTACCTTAGTACTACCATCACATGAACTCATAGTAGCCCATCAACACACACACAAGATCACATGCAACACAAGGTAGCTAACCACAAGATCACCACACCACATGAAATGCTAAGATCATATAGCAACAACACAAGACAAGGCATGCAATGATATGCTATGCATGCATGCATGGGAAGGAAGTAATAAGGGACACACATGAAATCATGGCACCAAATATATCATTATAATCATGACAAGGTGGACCCACTTGCAATAGGTTCCAAATAGGGAAGGTTTACACTTGGGGCACTACAGAGCGTGAGGGAGAGGGAGGGAAAGGGGGGAGAGAAAGAGAGAGAGGAAGAGAGCCATCTAGCTATATGACACGTAGGTCCTGGTGGAACTACTCACACATCATTGGAGAGGAAGCAAGATGATGAAGATGGCCTCCGTGATGGATCCCCCTCTCGCGGAGTACTGGAAAAGCCTCTAGATGGGATCACAAAGGAACAGAGACTTGTGTCGACAGAAAAATTATTTTGTGCGCTCCTCTAGGGTTTCTGGGACATTAAAGATTTTTTAGTCGAGAGAGGCGGTGTAGGTCACAAAGGGTGGAGGACCCGGCCTACCCTCTAGGGGATGCCCCTGCCCTTGTCACCGTCTCGTGCAGCATCTAGAATCCCTCCAAAGTTTCCATGTCTCGTTTTGGTCCTGAAAAATCCATCAAAATGTTTTGTCATGTTTGGACTCAGATTGTCTGAAAAGCCAAAAATACGCAGAAAACAACAACTGACACTGTGCACTGAGTTAATGGATTAGTACAAAAAATGATAAAAATTATAGATATGTTAGAGATGTATCACCATGGAGGAGAGGCGGCGGGGAAGCAAAGGTTGGAAGGGGAGAGGACCAAAGGGAGCAGAGAGGGCGAGAGAAGTGGGGTTTGAGCTAGGGTTTCGTTTGTATGCTTTTTGTGTGTTGGGGGTCGGATGGGGGAGACTTGGCTGTAACAGATGTGGATGGCATACCTAGGTGCATCCAGGCCTCCCCATATACTCCCCACATATGATACGGATATGGAGATTTCTGAAGTAACCAGATGTACCCAGTCAAAATAGGGGGTCTAGTTGTGTAGTTTTTTTTTCTCCTTTTCAGCATGCACAATGATGGGGCTATCCCTACACACATTTGAAGGGTCCAGTTGTAGATGTTTTTACGAACTACTCCAATTGCAAGACAAATTGTACATCCATACAGTGGACACTAAACAACCGCATATCCATGGCCATGCTTACAATACACCAAAGCATTTAAGGCCCAGATTTCTGCACCCACCCATTTTCGCTCCAGAATGTTATGCAAACTACAGGATACCCCGCACGTTGCTGGAGGAATGTGTTAATGAAAAATTGGGTTAATAAGATGAGGACCAAACTTAAACATACATATGACTTATTATATTTTATTATGTGTAGTTGTAACATACTTATTTAATATAAGTAGAATAATTGAATAGGAAATATTTTTCCATGCATGGCTGAATGTTGTGGTGGTTTATTTATGCATGATTGCATGTTGAGGCAGGACTTATCCCATTTGTAGTTGTATGGTGAGGTGGTATGCTTCCATGTTGAGACAAATAAGGTAGTGGGGATGAATTTATTAGGTATATAGCAAATAAGCCCGTGTGTTGCAGCGGGAGATAAAAAGAATTATACCTTAGCCAAATAAGTATGACTCAATACCCTAACATATCAGTATCCTCTATTTTAATAAGGTGGCTCACGATGTTGCCACTTAACTTTCTTTCCACCCTTGCCGATGACGGTCGTGATGTCCATGTGATCACAATGCATTCGACGTGGTAAATCCCAAAACTATAAGCTTACCACTACATGCCACACTTGTCATTATGTTGCGCAAGGCACTGTTTAAAACTTTAAAAATATATTTCATCGACCACGAACTAACCCAACACCTAGAGATATAAATACTTTCAAAAAACTAAATAAATCATAGACACAAATAACTTTTGAATCAGCGAATAGTGTCTTGACTTTTTTTAATTTATTTTGTATTTTCTAAAAAAATAACGAACATTTTTTGAAATGCATGAACAGTTTACAAAATCATGAACATTGTTTTGACTCAACAGACATTTTTTGAATCAATGGTTTTTTTAAATTGTGGAACACATATTAAATTTTGTGTTTTTATAAATGTTTGTGATCATTTTCTAAATTTCATAGAATTTTATTTTCAGATCACAGCATATGTTTTGAATACACGATAATATTTTCAAAATCATGGACATTATTTTATTTCCTACCCATTTTTACTAAGTATTTTTTTATTACTTGCGAACAGTTTTGCAAAAATACTAACATTTTCTGAGTCCGCAATTTTTTGATTATTTCCTAAACATTTTTTTGTATTCGCATACATTTTAGGATTTCTCAAACATTTTCTTTTGAAAACTTACAACTTTTAAAATTTGGATGTCTTGAATGAATTTAAAGCAATAAGAAAACAAAATGAGAGAAAAAAAGACAAAAAAACAGGGAGTCAAGCCCCGGACATGGACGCATACGTGGGTGGAAGACGCGGGTGAGAAAAGGGAGCGAAAAAGTATGGAAGCTGGGGCTCAAACCCGTTCTCCTGGTTAGAAGAGCTACACGTTAGCCACTGCGGTGCTTGTGCAAATGTGATTTATATCGGTATAACTTCTATACAACAATGAAGCATGACATTGACTTTGTAAAGAAAAATTGAATCGTTTTCTTAACTTATGGGTGCCAAAATGAGTAATTTATAGCAACTCCGGGGGTATTGTTTTGGACAGATGTGCACCGAAACACCAATCCCTTTATTAGTAAGTAAATAGATATATGATATATATGATATATAAGCATTTAATAATATAGAATTGCTTTATAAATAAATCATATCCATGGAGAAGATTTTTGGGTTCAGCCATTCTTTCTCTAGAATGTTATAAATATGTGGATATTTAATAACCTAATATTACTCCACAGATAAACATATCCATGAAGAAGATTGTTGCGTCTGTCCATTTTCGTGTTGTAATATTTGAGATTCATGCAAATAGATGTAAGCACTTTACTTTATAATAAATTGGTATGAAGTAATGTGCATATATCAGTTGGTACTTGTGGAAGCAATTTGTTTAGTTGCAGTCTAATTCTTGTCCTGGAAGCACACACGTAAGCTGGGCTCCAAATTCTTGGTTTTGATTCTATCTAAGAATTATATGTTATCATTGGGACTGTTCCGCCCATGGTGCTGATCCCACATGTTGTCATATCAGCCGTGGTTCTCTTTGGTGCCTATCCTAAAGATGTACCAAGCGGTGCAACATAATTTTAGCTACTGTATAAGATCATCTCTAGCAGATCTTTAAAAGCTTGCCAGGCCGTGTTTTTTCAACAGCTTTACGGGACAGACGAAATAACCGGTTCAAACAGGTCCGCTAAAAAAGTTGGAATGTGTAACTTTCCTTGATAATCAATAGATTACAAGTGTGATGTATATATAGGAGAGAGTCCCACGTTCTATACAAGTGGCTGAAGTGGCCAACGTGGGTAACCCCTAGATCCTATTGTTGTGGTACACAAGTGTTACAAGACTTATCTAACACCCCCCTCAGCCGGAACACCATTTGGAAGGATGTTTAGGCTGGATCGAAAGTCATTGAACACGGTAGATGGCAGCCCCTTGGTGAAAACGTCGGCGAACTGTGAGCTTGATGGCACATGAAGAACTCGAACCTCGCCAAGAGCCACCCGATCGCGAACAAAGTGAAGATCGATGTCAATGTGTTTCGTGCGCTGATGTTGCACCGGGTTTGTGGCGAGGTATGAGGCGCTGATATTGTCACAATACACAACGGTGGCTCGAGTGGGAGGGAGATGCAGCTCATGAAGGAGTTGACGCAACCAGCAAGCTTCGGCCACACAGTTTGCCACGCCTCGGTATTCCGCTTCGGCACTGGAGCGAGAGATGGTTGATTGCCGTTTGGAAGACCATGAGACGATGTTCGAGCCGAGAAACACACAAAATCCGGAAGTGGACTTACGTGTGTCGGGGCAGCCAGCCCAGTCGGCGTCTGTATAGGCGATGAGATCCCGCGAGGAAGATTTGTATAGCTGTATACCGTAGTGGGAAGTGCCCTGAAGGTAGCGAAGAATGCGCTTGACGAGCTGCATGTGACTATCTCGTGGAGCATGCATGAAAAGGCAGACTTGTTGAACGGCATAAGCGATATCAAGCCGAGTGAGAGTTAGGTATTGGAGAGTGCCGACAAGGCTGCGGTATTTGGTGGGATTGGAGAGGAGATGACCGTCGTGGGATGAGGCCTTAGAGGTAGTGTCGATCGGTGTAGAGACGGGTTTGCAGTTGAGCATGTTGGCGCGGTCAAGAATCTCGAGAGTGTATTGTTGCTGGCACAAGAAGAGACCCGAGTGGGTGGTGGTGACGTGGATGCCTAAAAAGTGATGGAGGGGACCAAGATCAGACATGGAGAACTCGGATTTGAGCGAGGTGACGATGGTGGTGAGAATGGTGGGTGAGCTAGCCGTGAGTATAATGTCATCAACATAGACAAGGAGGTAAGCAAGGTGGGAGCCGCGTTGCATGATGAAGAGGGAGGAGTCGCTCTTGGATGCCACGAAACCTAAGGTGAGCAGAAAAGCTTGGAAGCGAAGGAACCATGTGCGTGGAGCTTGCTTGAGACCGTATAAGGGCTTGCGAAGGAGACACACATGGTTTGGTCGGGAAGGATCCACAAACCCGGAAGGTTGGGAGCAATAGACCGTCTCATGTAGATCACCATGCAAGAAGGCATTCTTGACGTCGAGCTGGTGGATGGGCCATGACTGAGAAGTGGCAATGCTGAGCACCACGCGAATAGTGGCTGGTTTCACAACCAGACTAAACGTTTCTCCATAGTCGATGCCCTCTTGTTGAGTGAAGCCGCGGACGACCCATCTAGCTTTGTAGCGAGCCAGAGAGCCATCAGGGTGGAACTTATGATGAAAGATCCACTTTCCCGTGACGATGTTGACACCTGCAGGCTTAGGCACCAAAGACCAAGTAGAGTTATCCATTAGAGCATGATATTCTTCTAACATAGCTTGTTGCTAATGGGGATCTTTGAGGGCGGAGCGGTAAGTGGGTGGGATTGGTGAGATGTGTGTGGTAGTGGTGGTGGCAACGAACAATCGTTTGGGCATGAGATAGCCGGTTTTGGCCCTGGTGGACATACGGTGTACATTCTGGGGTGGCTGTACGGGAACGACATGTGGCGGTAGACGTGGCGCGGGGGTAGCGGCTGGCACGGAAGTGGAGGAGGATTCGGCGGGGCCAGCAGGACGGGTGGCAGGCGAATCGGGCGAGGAAGTGGAGGTGGAGCCAGTAGATACGGTCGTGGCAGAGGAAACGGGCGTGGCAGGCGAGGCAGGTGACGGGCCGGGCGATGCGGGCGAGGAGACCGAGGCAGATCGGGCGGGAGTATCGTGCGCGGCAGGTGGGGAGGGGCGCGTGACAGTGGCTGACGCGGGCGGGGGTGGAGCACGAGGTGGATCCGGGAATGATGGGTGGGGCCCGGACGAGGTAGGTGGAGGTGGGTGGATGGAAACCGTTGGTTGGTTAGGATCTGTATGGTGATTTTCTGTGGATGTGGGGGTGGTGTAGCCTGGTGTGTGGGAGCGGTAGGGAAAAGTCGTTTCATCGAAGACAACGTGTCTGGAAACGATGACACGGCACGAGGTGAGATCGAAGCAACGGTACCCCTTGTGCTCGAGGGGGTAACCGATGAAAACACATGGGGAGGACCGAGGCGCTAGTTTGTGGTCCATGGTGGCATGGAGATTAGGAAAGCATAAACACCTAAGACGCGAAGGTTGGAGTAGTCAGGTTGCACGCCGTGGAGAAGATAGTATGGTGCTATGGTCGGAGAAGATGGGGTGGCATGGTTGGGTTGCGGCCGGCGGCGGCGGTGGCGGCGGGGTGGTGAAGAGGGGAGCAAAGTGGGATCCGTAGGCAGGGGAGGAACCCTGGAAGAAGAACGGGGGAGGCGGTACTGTAGGAGAGGAGGCGACGGTGTGGGCGGCGTTGGTCACCGGAGAGGTGTCGGAGGCCGGCGTCGAGCCTGAGATCGGCGCAGCGGAGGAGGAGGAGGCAGAGGCGGCGTCGGGGTCGGCCATAGGGGAACCTAGAGTCTGATACCAAGTTGGAATGTGTAACTTCCCTTGATAATCAATAGATTACAAGTGTGATGTATATATAGAAGAGAGTCCCACGTTCTATACAAGTGGCTGAAGTGGCCAACGTGGGAAACCCCTAGATCCTATTGTTGTGGTACACAAGTGTTACAAGACTTATCTAACAAAAAATGGCCCGGCCAGTAAAAGTTTTATGGGAGGCTTGTAAACCGGTTATTTCATTTGGGGTTCTCGTCCTCCGTTTTCCCTATCCCCTCCACAGTGAATCCAGCCTCCGGCAAGAAATCGCTCACGCCTCCGGCAGCCATTCATGTGGCCTATAGCCACCGGATCCGAGCCATGATGTCGTGCGCGTGTGGTGGAAGGGGTGGCTAAGGGGGGTTCAGCAGCCACGGCGGTGATCCACCTTGCAAGCGCCGCAACGGCCACGAGGTCTTCTTCTCCTCCTTCCGCCCGCCGGTGGAGGAGTGGCGCAAGGAGCAGGTGCGCATGCCTGGCGCCCTTTCTCGCAGCTCCGAGAGGCTCGACTGTATCTTCTTGCCCGCGGTCAAGTGTCTTCGGGCGGCGGAAAAAGGATGGTGCAAGTATCAACCTTTACCACCTCTCCAAACCAGTCGCCTAAACCCTTATCAAAAGCTTCACAACGATAATCCAAATCCAATGGAAGATCAGACACTCTTACCCATGTTTTGACTCTGTCAAGCACCATTTATGAGGGTTTCGTGGATCCATCGTAATCTTTTAAAGAAACCACATTACTCAAACTACCAGGGACCATTGAATAGGGCGCGTCTCCAATCACCTTCACTGCCAAAGTACAGTACTCCACAAAAATATGTCTGCCAATATTCTTGAAAGTGGCCTCCCTGTGGAGGCCCCAAGCTTTCTACATCATTCTCTCAAACGCCATGACATTGAGTGGTCTAGGATAGAAAACTTTACTCACTGCAGAACACTTTGTTACCTTTGGAAGGACTTCCTCTGGACCTGAGAAGATGAAACCATCCGCCTCCTTCTCCGTTAGTACAAGGCAGCTGCCCAGCCTTGTCGAGAGTCCCGCCTCCTCTGAAGCTTTGCCATCCACCGGTGAGACGATCCCATGCCCATTGAAATTCCCGCCGTCATGCTTGACGTCCTTGCCTTCTTTGCAGTGGATGGTAGCAGCATGATGCAGGGGTGCACAGACATAGCTAGGGTGATTCATATGTTACAATGGCGTTTTTGAGAGGCACTAAAAAATAGAAGAGACAAACTTGTATAGGTTTTCTTTTCCGATGGAGGCGAAGTTGTGTAGATTGACATGCTAAAAATCATCATCATGAAATATTATATACTCTATCTTTTTATAATATAAGAGTGTTTTTTACACTAGTGTAATGTTAAAAAACACTTCTTATATTACGAGACTGAGAGAGTATTATATATCTTGAGCACACTTCACAAGGACACCGCAAAGATTAATGACTCAAGCATGCAGCTCAAACTATAAATAAGAGGATATATCCTACTGTCCCCTTCCCTCTCGTGACCGCCCCCGCGGGTGACGAGCTGCGACACCGGCACGTCCCACCTAGTCTCCTCCCTTCCTACCGCCTTTGCTGGTGGCCGGCGCCGGTCCTAGCTCGGGCGGCGCTGGCGGCGGCAGGCCCCGACCCTTCCTGTCGCTCTGACGTGGGGCAGAGCACACTGTGGGGTGCACCTAGGCGGCGACGGTCCGACGCGGCGGCGGGGTGACATATCACGGTGGCGGGTGGTCTGCTGGGCGGCGGGGAGGCGTGACCGCGCGATCTGGCGGCTCCCACTCGCCCTAGATCTGGGCCCCATGGGACCCATCTAGGTCAGGAGGGGCCGGCTTCGGCGTGAGTCAATGGCATGGCTCCCGGGAGGCGGAGGTGCCATGCGGGAATGGTGGGTGGCGGCGGTGTTGGAGCCGAATTTTTGTTGAAAGAGACCACCTGTCCAACGGAATTGCCAGAAAAGACCCGTCAGATTGAAATTGACAGAAAAGACCCCTTGGACTGTAACGGCAGGCACGCCAGGCAACACGTGGCACATGCCGCCACAAGGCCAGGCGGCAGGCTCCCAATAACCGGAATCGGCAATCACGACAGAACGGGACTGGCGTGGTGGGCCCTGTCGCCTCAGGGGCTGGCGGCGGCACAGTAGCTGCTAGCCCCGCCGCCTTACTGGCTGTCGGCAGCAGCGTATTGGACTGGTCATCCATGCATGAAGCTCATCTTCTTTCTTTGGTTTTACTTTCCGGTTTCTATCCATAAACAATCCTTCTCGTGCAATATCATGCATGTGACACGCAATGCAAAACCGGCTGCTGCATGCAAGCACGTCCTGCCATGCGAGTTGTTAGCTACATTGCTGCCATGTCAGTTGTTAGCTATAGTGTTGCCGCCAGCACCTGAGGCGGCAGGGCCCACCACGTCAGCTCCGTTCCATTCCGATTGCCGATTCCGGTTATGGGCAGCCTGCCGCCTGGCCTGGTAGCGGCACGGGCTGCCGCCTCGCATCGTGGCGGCATGTGCCACATGTTGCCTGGCGCGCCTGCCGCCACGGTCCAAGGGATCTTTTCTGCCAATTTCAACCCAAGGGGGTCTTTCCTGGCAATTTTGTTGGGCAGGTGGTCTTTTTCGACAAAAAATCGTTGGAGCCAGTCTGCTGCAGCGTGGTGGGCGGGGCTTTGCAGCCCCGTGTTGGGCCTGGCCGGGCCTGGGTGGCCTGCTATTCTCGGGCTACCGCGTCCGGGTGACGATCGTGACAGTGCTGAAAGCACGGGCCTCCCGCACAACAACAGTGGAGGTGGTTTCCTCCTGCACGACTCCGATGCCGCCGTTCCCTATTGCTAGCGCTCCTTCCCTTCATATCCTCTTAGCCTTGTGTTGGCGATCTCAGTGAGGCGCCATAGATGAGCTCAAAACCGTGGTGGTGTATGTTGACGGATGGCAAGTTGGTTGGTTGGCTCCAGTTTCGGCGTGTAGTGGTGTTTAGGTTGTGGGAGAAATCCCCGACGGTTCATCCGGTTCCGACGCGGTGTCGCCTGTGGGTGCCACCTTTCCTTTCTGAAGGGCGACGACGTCACCCATCCCCTGTTCCCTTCCGCATCCCATATCTTACGTAGTGAATAAATATAAATGACGTCTATTAATCACTTAGGATGAAGAATAAATTATTCTTTACTCGAGGTAATTTTACGATCGTTTCACAAATAAATTACATTTGAAATATAAATATTTACATTTATATTGATTTACTATGTAAAATTTGGCATAGAAAAGAAAAATATAGGTCATAAGGCTAGGAAAATCATATTTTAACTGTATTTTAGACTACATTTTTACATTTATAATTTTACGTAACATAAAATATTTTTTACGGCCATTATGTATTTTCCTACGTTCGTTTTTAGGGTTTTGTTTTTTTGAAAGGCATGACCATACCTTTCAGAAATTGATTTTCTTTTTACGAGAGGTACGGTATTGCTTCAGCGAGAGGCATGATTTTGCTTTCACTGAGAGGCACACCCTTTTTTCTCCTTTTTTCAGCACCCGACAAATGCTTCTTAGGCAACATTGCAAAGCAGGTTAATGTCCTATATTTATGTAGAAAAGAAGATACAAAAAATTAGAAATTGTATACATCAAAACCCTAGGCATGTACACATAATGACAGAAATTTAAGATGGATGAATACTTTTTATGTCCTTATGAAAGACTGAATTAGAAAATTATACATCTGAAATTTGAAATTTCATTCAGTTAGGGGATGATCGGATGGCCTCATGGATCATGGATGAAGATGAATATGTACTGTTGCGCAGGATGACAGGATGCCGCCGGATGCCGGATGACCTGGTCGCCGATGCCGGCACTGCCGCACGACGCAACAACAGGCTGCCAATCCGCCGCGCGCGCAGTGACGACAACGAGGCGCCGAGCGAGAGCAATGGTCAACGAATACAAACAGAGGAACTCGAACAGACGAAAAAGCGATCTTGAAATTGATTTGATTCACATTTTCACTGGCGACGTACCTGGTGTATGGGAAAATCATTAATTGATGAGTATTCTTTTAAAAGATTATTTTTATTTTTTTGATTGCGATAAATGGTACACTGCATGTATGTTATTTGTCACAGCCTGACAATTTTCCTTTTTTCGTAGATTCATATTTTCAAAATATTTTATCTCTTAAACCGTGTGTTCAAATCATGAATCATTTTCATCTTTTATTTTTCATGTCGAGATCTTCAAAACTAGATTCCATATGGATAGAATTTGTCGAACTTTTTTCATAAAAAAAAATCGAACAAAAATATCATATGGAAAAACCGTGCCTCTCGCGATAGGAAAAAACAACATAAAACATATTTTTTCATTTTCAAGAGGGACAGTCATAACTCTCGCGGAAGCAAAACCATGCCTCTCGTAAAAAAAACATGTTTTGTTTTTCATTTCTAAGCCGCGTCTCTCGCGAAAGCAAAAACCATGCCTCTCGCGGTAGCAAAACCGTGCCTCTCGGGAAAAAAAGTTATTTTCGATAGACACGTGTGTGTCTCTCGCGAAAGCAAAACCATGACTCTCGAAAAAAAACGTGTTTTTTTCCGAAAGGCACAACCGTGCCTCTCAGTAAAGAAAAACCCTGACTCCCGCAAAAAAACAGAAAACATGTTTTTTCCGATAGGCACGGCCGTGCATCTCAAGGAAGCAAAAACAAAAAACACGTTTTTTGTGCAATTTGTTTTTAAATTCATTTTCCCACAAGCTAAGAAAGACCGATAAAACACCAACACACCAAAAAAGAATACGGAAAAACAAATCTAAAAGGCGAAAATGCATGCGAAAAAATAAAAATAAAACAAAATTCGGAGGAAATACTCAGAACGCGACACATGTCTGCGTCTTAGAACACGCCAAGTGGCGACGCGTGAGAATAATTGCTAGGAGGCTCCTCAAGAAGTGCTCACTAACTAATTGATTTCGGCGTATGGCGATGCTTCGCTAGTTCACTCATATCTGCGAGACAACTCGGCTTAGCCATTGCGCTTCTTTATTAATTTTTTTTCCTTATCTAATTCTTTTACTGGGCTATACTACACATATGTACCACATCATGGCCCTCCTCCGGCCTGGGCCCTGGGCCGTCGCCCCCTCCGGCCATACATCAGGCCCGGCCTTGTCTGAAATTCAAACATTAAAGAGTTGTTTGAAAAAGTTCTTCACATCTTAGCAATGTTGATGTGAGTGAAGAACATAGGCAATAGACTAATCCTGAGCAGCAATTTTTTTTGTGATCAACTATGTTGGAAGATAAATTATATTGAATTGCTTGGCTATGTGCTACATTGAGATGCATATCTTGGATAGTGTTGATCTTGATATTCTCTTTAATGGCTTTGCATCAAGAAACACACGTTGAAACTTTTTTCCGAAGCACTAAAGTTGTATTGTTGTCTATGGAATTAGTCGATTTTTGTTCTTATTTGAGATAATCATGTCATATTAGTTTCATAATTCTATCTTTGTAGTCTTTTTGTAGTAGTATGGCGTTTTCCAACAATTATTATAGTCAAATCTAAATCTAAAGATTTTTTTAAATTATATTTATTTATTTGTGTATCACACACACATACATATATATATGGTCTTATGACTTAGAGGCCCATGTTATTGAGTTCGCCTAGGATCTTTCGAAACACAGCGCCGGCTCTGCATGGAGTTCCCTCCGACACGCAATGGCAACGAACGACATGGTTTCTGCTCCAAGCCGGTCAGTCTACAAATACTTTTTAAAAAAGGAGGTTAAACCCCTGACCTCTGCATCAATTGATGCATACATCTATCTTTATTAATTATTTGACAAAGTTCTAATAAAAACATACATAAAGCCATCTAAAACCACCACTCACACCTACAACCTTGATAATGTGGAGTGCTCTCACTCCTCGTATCTGAAACCGATGTGGTCGCCGATCTATCCGTATAACGTATCGGATCTAACAACCGATGCAGCAGACTTAAAGCGTACACTACATGCACATGTTTTAGAAGCGGTCATCATCATCAAGCCGATGTCTCATCTTCAAAAGAGAGATCCGCATCATCCTTGCCAGTCGGGCCATCCGTCGACACCATCACGGTGCCTAACGGCGCCACCGCCCTGCGCTCATTCATCACAACACGGAGACTCTAGAAGATCTGTCATGCGTAGCACGTGCCGAACATGCATGACATAACGTAGCACGTGTCGGCCAGGCATTACTTGACATCTCCATCGAAGATCCATTAAAGACGAAGCCGCTCTACCTCCTGCCTCTGTCTTCCAGCGTTGCTCCATAAATGATGCTCTTAAGAGAGAAACTACACCATATTGCCGCCATCGCTGATCTGGAATCCTAGATCATAGGGTTTCCCCCGAAGCACGAGCAGGCCGACAGTAGTAACATGGCGATGCCTTCATCAAGATAACGATGCGAAATGCCGCCATCGCCTGCAGTCGGCTCGGTTTTCACTGACAACTGTGTCTACCCGACTCGTAGCCGGGACTAGACGACTTATCTCGAGATCCGACCATCCAGCCTCATGCCGACTACCTCCGACGGAGGAGATGACCACCACCACTAGCTGCACGGGCCAGAATAGATCTGACCGGAGGTGCCGCCGAACCGTCCACCAGACCCTCCACGCCGCCGCTGATCCAAAACCAGATGGCGTGCCGCATCATGCCGCCGCCCGATCTAGGCTAGTCGCCGCACGCCGCCGCCCGATCCACGCCAGATGCTGCATGCGCCGCCCGTGACCGGGCTGCCCGACGCGCCTGCAGTCGCCGTCTCCCGAGGCAAGGTCGACCACCGCAGCCATCGCTGCCGCTCCGCTTGATCGGCTGCACCTCCACGCGTGTAAGGGCCCCGCACCACCCCTGAGACGCGGGAGAGAGGGAGTCCCCCGCCACCCCCATCGGCCGCCAGGCGTAGACCGATGGCTTCCTCTGATGACGGCGAAGGGAGGGGTGG
Organism: Hordeum vulgare subsp. vulgare; assembly: GCF_904849725.1. Taxonomy (NCBI): domain Eukaryota; kingdom Viridiplantae; phylum Streptophyta; class Magnoliopsida; order Poales; family Poaceae; genus Hordeum; species Hordeum vulgare. Next base: position 616,498,498 of record NC_058524.1, read on the forward strand.
AGGAAGTGCACGCCCCCGGAGGCTAGGGTTTTGGCGCCGCCCGAATCGCCCTAGCGGGACGACGCGGGGGCCTCCTATGTCTCAAACGGAATAACTTGTAATCACATAAGTACATTCACACACGTACAAATATGCCTCCTGAAATGCACGACACACACACGAATCAGGTTGATTGCACGTAACATGCCTGGTTGCTTTGTATTGATCTCACGCAGTTCTATTATTATTACGAAGCGTAACTAGCACCTAACTAAGTACGATACATCCGTGAAGTCTAAACTACTTGGACTAGTGCTGCTACTTGTGTTTAAGAGCAACTCTAGCAGATCCCGCAAAACGACCGGCCGTAAAAAATCCGGCGATTATACGGGTTTGGACTCATTTTCCTGTCAAAACAGACACTGCAAACACGGCCCGGTCTGAAAATGTTTTGCGATGGTCCGTAAACGCGACCCTCGACCGGTATAACTGCGGGTTCGACCGCTGGATGCGGGTCGAAACCCTATCCCTCCGCCGCCGCGAAAAGCCCCCTCCCCCCACCTCACGGCCGGCGCCTCCAATCCGCCGCCGCGCGCCTCCATTACGCAGCGTAGCCGCTCCAATCCACCGCCGCGCATGGGCAGCTCCGATAGCCCTAGGGACAACGACCCCGAAAGGGCTCGTCGCGTCAGATCCGACGCCTCCCGTAAACGCGCCGCCCGCCGGTACACGCGCTGGGGCCTGACGCCGCCGCCGTCACTCCTCCGTCGCGAGACAAAGGAGTACGACTGCGCGCGCGACCGCCTCTTCTCCGGCAGCAGCTCAATCGCGTCGAGCTCCCGCTCGTCCTCCTCCGTCCCACCGGTTAAGAGGGAGCTCGAAGAGCTCCCGTCGGTGAAGATGGAGCCGGAGGCCGAGGCGCTGCCGAAGCGACGTGCCGGGGCCGTCATCGGACCAGAGGACTTCCTCCCTCCAGCGGAGGCAGATAGCCTCCTGCCCGTGCTGCTGGCGCGGAGTGCACGGGAGGCCAAAGAGGACCAACAGCGCCGCCGGAGGGAGGAGGAGATCGACACCGTGCTCTATGAGCAGGGTGTCGCGTCGGCCATCGCCTTCGGCCACAAGGTGGAGGAGTGGCGTCGCGAAGCTACTGCGCAGAAGCGCATCTACGTCGAGCTCTCCTCCCACGAGGATGACGAGGACGACGAGGATGACGACTGAATGTAGGCTATCTACTACTGCACGAACTCGACTCCGGTGAGCTCCATTTTGCGTAGTGCGGTAGTAGCTCTAGTAGGTGATGCCCCCTCTAGTACTAATGAATGTAGTGTTGTATGATCATGAATGTAGTGTTGTATGATCATGACTGTGGTTCTGAACATGCCCGCGAATGTTTATTTTTCAAATTATGCAGTTTCATTATGCGGATTCTGTTCTGCAGCGTAAATTTTCATCCCATAAAACCCTACTTCGATGACCTGCAAAACGCGTTCGTAGGTTGTGAATATAGAGTGTCTGCTAGAGTTAGTCTAAGTCTAACATAACAGAGGGAGACTGCATCTGCATGCATGCAGCACGTAGTCGGTCTTCAAAGGAAGAAAAGTGACTTATATCAAAATTGAAATTCTGTCACCTGGCCCTAGCCATCCTCTTTTCGTAGTTTTTCTGCTGGTCAAGGGCGATGGATGGCATTATTTGCTATCTTATCTCACTCCTTTGGCCGTTTCGCCTATCTTTATTTCTCACTTTTTTTTCTCTCTCGCTAGTTGTGTGCAATCTCTACAGGAATACACAACGAAATAATACAACGGGTCAAAATAAATAATGAGGATCCATATCATTTTGCATATCTGGACAAATGTAATCTGTTTGGCTATTCTAAGTGTGGTTCTTTTTTTCCTGGGTAAAGAGGAACATGTCAGTTTGAGTTCTTGGGTTGATGAATTCTTCTACTCCCTCTGTTCCTAAATATAAGTCTTTCTAGAGGTTTCACTAGTGAACTACATACGGATGTACATAGACATATTTTAGAATGTAGATTCACTCATTTTGCTCCTTATATAGACCAATGATGAAATCTCTTAAAAGACTTATATTTAGGAATGGAGGGAGTATAATTTAAATGACTCAATAAAATCTTTTTTTATTCCTTTCTTATTCTTCTATGTTTTGATATTGTGTCGTTGCAGAGGTTAGATGTAATTGATATCATCTTGATATTAATATATTGCAATTTTTAAAAAAAGACAACATTGTTCACCCCACACAAAAAGGGAAAACATGCTTTTTTCATGCTAAATATTTCCTCCGTTTCTAAATATAATTCCTTTTAGAGATTTCATTATGAGACTACATGCGAAGCAAAATGGATGAATCTACACTCTAAAATATATCTATATACATCCGTACGTATTCTTCTAATGAAACCTCTAAAAAAGACATTTATTTAGGAACAAAGGAAGTAATGGCTGCTGAGGGCTAACTTTTTGAAATTGTGATTCTTTGTTAGAGGTGTGCAATACAATTAGTTATAACCAACCAACAGGTTGCGACCCTACTTTGGTTTTAGTTTTGGCTTTACTATCATGCACACGGGCGAGATATATAGCTGGATCAGTGGGAGTAGTACCTACTCCCTCCGTTCCTAAATATAAGTCTTTTAAGCGATTTTACTAAGGGTCTACATACGGAGCAAAATGATTGAATCTATACTTTAAAATATGTCTATATACATCCGTATATAGTCCACTAGTAAAATCTCTACAAAGACTTATATTTAGAAACGGAGGGAGTACAAGTTTATTCAAATTTTTGGGCGCATTAGTCGAATTCAAGTGTAGCCTGACAAGGGACACCATGGAAATTCGATGACGCTGGAAGGGGGATGACGACGTAACCGGTGAGGGCTCGCTAGGATCTCGGGATGGCGTGCATGACAATGTCATCAACGCAGGAAGAGATGCACGGGTGGAGGTGTGGGGTCCGGAGTTGAGAAGGAAGACGAAGTATGGCCGCTAGATTTCGTTTCAACAGTCCCGGCAAATTTAACTGAATCTCAAAAGAAAAGAAAATTCAGGCTAGATCCCGCATTCATCCAGCGATCTGCTGCTGTATACTCGATCCATTCTTAAATACTCCTATATAAGACAGATTTCACTATGGACTACATAGAAAGCAAAATGAATAAATCTACACTCTAAAATCAGGACCAGTCCTAGAGATTTCGGGGGCCCGGGGCAAAGTTAGAATACGGGCCCTTACAAAAATTCATAATTTTTTTTATATAAAAAGTAATAGTTGATGTTATCAAAAATAAAATATCTAGAGACACACAATCTTTGAAATCAAGCCATTGAAATGATCGGTGGGTGTACTGTGACTTCTTCTCGGCAACTCACATCTCGACATGGTTGCATGGCGAGCGGTTATTGGGCGTATCTATGCAAGCACACAAGACATCAGACATTGGTCGGAAGAAGTATGCAACCGACATAAACTAAGCTTTCCTATTTTACCATGCAGCAAGCTAAATTATGCTCACACTCCATGGTGAAGAACGAACTTATATTTTCAGTTTGGCAAAAGAGATAGTATGAAGAGAAAGTTGTATAATATAAAATTTATGATCTCTGAATAACAAATTATGACCAATATATGATATTTAAAAATGAACATCAATAATTAAAATGTACATCAATATTTAAAAATGATAATTTTCCCTTGGAATATTGTTTTCTGGATAATTCATGCTTTTCAGTATAAAAGCCAATTCCTGCTAGTATTAATGATTTAACTTGCATGCTACCTTTTTTTTAGGCAACCTGCATCTTATTTTTGAGAAAAACCTAACCTGTGTGCTACCTACACAACCCCCATATGGTTCACCATCACTTAACCATCCAGTAATACTAAGGAACGTAAAGCCCAAAACCCAAAGCCTAGATATTTACAAGACAAAACGGTTTGCCTTTCTTCTTCCTGCAGAGAAACACAGCTTGCTTGATGTGCTCTAATGACGATGTATTCAATGGTTGGGTGCTCCTTCCCTGCTCACACGTACACATCATGTAGTTCATAATGAAATTTCTAAAATGACTAAATATTTAGGAACGGAAGAAGTATAATGTTCCGAATAATGCCTAGCAAGTTATTATACATGCATGCAGATTGCACCACTGTCCCTGCAGCTGGATGATTTCGATCGATCACGAAAAGATGAGTACCAGTATGAGCACCACCACCACCACGAAGCAGCACACCGCACCCTCCATATGGCTCTGCACCCCAACAACAAGCAAATTAGACTACAATTCTTCATACATAGCTCCTTGTGAGTTCACCATGAAATCCGTGCGTACGTAGTCGTAACTTACCTACGTGAGCACGATCATAATTTTGCACTACTAGTAACCGGCTGCCCTAGAACATCACGAGCGTGAGTGCGTGCGTACCTTGGAACTATCGTCGGCCTCGGCCTCGGGCTTGATGAGCGGCGCCGCTGCCGACGCCGGTGGCCGCCTCTTGCTCTCCCTTGCCGAGGATGGCCAGATCGGCATCCTCGCCGACTCCAGATCGTTATCCTTCAGGCCCGGCCACCATGTGCGGTCTGCGTCGTCGCCGCTCGCCGCCGGGCTGTGGTGGTGGTGGCAATGGTCGTGCGGGTCGCAGCGGTCGTTGCCCTGGTCGTACGTGGCGCAGCAGTTGTCGTCCATTATCGCGTTGATGTCGCCGTCGCCGCCGCCGGTAGAATAAAGAGATGGAAGAGATGCGTGCGTGCGTGCGACGGCGGATTTATATGTCTACGAAAATTGGTCTACGTGTTAAGCACGTCGTTTGATTTGCAGAAACACGGCAGTTGGGCCTATTTCCAGGCTGGACAAGGCCTGAAGTTTGGATCTATCAGGATGCTCCGGTTTAGGGAACCTTTCTATCCTGATCGATTTGAAAATCTCAACCAAAAAGTGACCTATTTCGATTTCAGAGGCTCGGAGGACGGACCGTTTTAAAAGATCCGCCTCCTCAACAGCCGTTTGATCTTGCACTATTCAGCGGTCCGTCCTTTATCTGTCACTAATGTCATAAAGATAGTGTTGCGGAGCTCTTTGCAATAGATCATTTGTTGCAGAACCATTTCTTACCGACGTTCTATTGCAAAATCTTTTTTGAAACATAAGTGTTTTTTTGTCGGAAGACTTCTGCAACATAGATGATGTTGCAGATTATTTTTCATTCTAACCTTTTTATAACATGAATGTTGTTATGGAAGAAATTCTGCAACGCACGTGATGTTGTCGAAAAATTGTCAAGATAACCGAGGGATGCAATAAGTGGTGAAGGTCTTGACCAGCCAATTAGAGGTCATGAGTTATCCGATCTAACTCATATCTAATAGCTGCACGTGTGGTGAAACTCGACGCGTGATCGCCCGGCTGATTGTAATCGTTTCCCTTTGAGAAAGGTATCATGTACTAGATTTCTTTCTCTCATTTTTCTTCTTTGTCATTTTTTGTCCGTTACTGTTTTTCTTTTGGGGACGGCTACGCGTCCTCCATTAGATGAAATGGAAATATGGTCCGCTTCTTGGATTGAGCCAAAAATACCCATCTTATTGCATAGCTCACTCTACAACAAGTGCTTTGATGTGAAACCACCGAAGTGTTATTTTCGCCCGATACAGAGACTATGTTATGTTGCACGAGACATCTTATTGCAGATTTTTTTGCAATAGATATGGTGTTGCAGAAAACTTTGTTTTCGCCTTCACCTTTTTTTTTACAAAAAAGATGATGTTGCGGCAGGATTTTTGCAATAGAGGTCGTCTTGCATACTGTTTTTGTTTCCGTCTTCACTACTTCTTTGCAACATACCTTCTTTTTTCTTGTGTTGCTTAAGTTGATTTTTTTTCCTTGTCCTTGTGCCGGATAAGTCAATTTTTTCTAGCATGAATTTTTGACTTGACCCTGCTTGGGATAAATTGACTTTTTCTTAAGTTCAATTTTTGACATGCCCCGTTTGAGTTAAGTCTATTGGGTTTGAAGCCTGTTGTGTGCAATATACTGCGATGCTCAAGTGTGAGGAGTAATAGATATAGACAGAAGAGAACCCGTAAAAAAAAGCAGACATGAGTTGTTTGCAACCATATAAACGACCGACAAATTGAAGCAATAACACATTGACGCATATACAGTGGCGAAGGCAGGAAAAAATAATTAGATGTGGCGGAGCTTACGAAAGGAAAAACTATGTATAATACAAAATCTTACTAGATACTCCCTCCGTAAACAAATATAAGAGTGTTTAGATCACTACTTTAGTTATCTAAATGCTCTTATATTTCTTTACAGAGGGAGTACTATATACGGACATGTTACTTTGTGTTAGCAATCACTTGAATGAGGATAACTGGTCATCAATTTATCATCTATACTAACCAGCAACCAGTCCCGACATACAAGCAGCTATCTATTGACCTACAGTAGTATGTTCGTCCAAATCTGAAAATTGTATTAGTATATATAATGTATTATCTTAATAAATGCGGCAAGTTAGGTGTAACGGAGGCCAAAGCTAGCCAGATAGCTGGCTCCGCCACTGCGCATATACCCAAACTACAACAACAATCAGATCACCACGCACACAAGCTGATCAGTTCTCGGATGGCTACCAAGTTTACACTTCTCTCAAAAAGGTTTTTAATATACTCGATAGGACGTCTCCCGAATCCTCATCATCTATTCAGCTACGTAGCTGTCTGCCATGCTTCATGGATGCCATCAGGAAAAAAAGGTAGTAGTAAGCTGCACGCACACGCTCCCGTGGACCAGACGATGGCTCAGGCGAACATGTAGACTAGGATGCACACCACGGCCAGGATCAGGCAGGCGACAAGCTGCACCAAAAGCAAAGAGCAAATCATCCAAATTAGTCGATCAATCCTCCTACCGGCATCATACATATACACATTAGGTTGCAACTTGCAAACTAGATGATCGACTGCGCGCGCGCGTGCATGAGTTGCACAGGTGGATCACGTACGTACCGTGTAGTTGTAGAGTCCGGCGTCGGAGTCGGAGCAGTTAGGCTTGGGCTTGTTTTCGAGGAGCGGCGCCCCGACCGTCGTCGGAAGGTAAGAGTACGGGACGGGGAACCCCGGCAGCGCCTGGCTGTTGTGATGGTGATGGTGATGATGGCCGTGGTGATGGTGGCCGCCGTGATGGTGGTGGCCGCCGCCATGATGGTGGTGGTGATGGTGATGGCCGTGCGTCATCGCCGGAGATCGATACTGCCGGTGTCGATCGGCGGCCTGGTGCGTACGCTGGCGCGTGGTTGATTGATTTGGCCCGTGCCTCCGTCGCTTTGGTTTATTTATATATTTATATGTTGAATCCGTGTAAGACCATGAGTAGGACCGAAGTGTAGGTATGTTCATCTTCATCTAGCGCCGTAATAGGACTTGAGTTCAAACAATTGAATCAGTCGGACTCGTGTGTATCATGGGCACCAATAGCCATGAGAGATTGTTCGGCGAAGGCGCCGACGGTAGATTCCGGTCATATATCTTTTTCACTCCGACGATAACTAGTTAAAAGCATATTGTGAAGATATTCCTCGGCCACAGGTATTATCTCTCTCAGCGTATAATAAATTAATAATGATACGATAGGAGAGGTGTGTATGGATTTGAATATATAAGAGCATTTTTTTTAGAAAAGAACGATATACCCCATAATTGCCATCTGGATGATGCACGTAATCATTTCATTAATTATTTATAAAAATCATATACTACTCCTAGTCCTAGTCGTCTTTGATGAAAGTGTGTCGAATACATTGATTAGCCTCAAGCCATAATCTATGCAACAACTGTTACTACTCCTAGTCCTTGATGAAAGTGTGTCGAATATCCAGATCAAATACCAAACACACATCACACTAAATCCTAACATCTATAGCCGAATTCCCAGCCGAGCCACAAACCGGGACTGGGTCCCTCACCGGTCCGGCGCACTTCCACAGGCTGCCGCCATCATCTTTCACATGTCTATCTCCAAAGCTAGAACAGACGCATCGACCTTTCGAGGTCTGCCGTCGAAGCCACCACGATGCCAGACAACGCCATCATCCTGCACATATTCGTCCACACGTGCCCATCGCCAAACGTCCGTAGCGCCATGCCGTCAGGATCCATCGTCGGGCTTGCGGTAGATGTAACGCCGCTCCTCCTCTTGTCCCCTCCAACCAACACTTGCTCCAATACGATGCCCTTAGGAGGGAAATGACATCGAAGGTGCCATCATCGTCAGATCCGGTAGATCCAGATCTAGGATTTCCCCTATAGCATCACGAGTGGGGTGCCATGAGCTGCAACAACGATGCCTCGAGAAGGTAACGACGTCCTAGACGCCGCCATCGTTCGCCATGATCGGAGTCGGTGCGGTTTTCACCGGAAACCGCGTCCCTCCCGATCTCGGAGCTGGGTGGAACTGAGGGGGCCTTGCCGTGTAGACGAGGTATGTCGTCGGCACGTCGGCAGGGGTTTCCAGCCGCCCCTCACCGATCCTCCTCGAACCATCGGTCAGCCAAGGCCAAACCATGACAGATCTGTACAAGACGCCAGATCCGCAGCCCTCGATGCCACCTAATGCGTGCAGCCGCCACCCTCGCTAGATGGAGAGCCTCCACCGCCACCATCAAACCTCAGGTGACAGTCGACCATGGAGGCATCGATCGTCATCACATAGTAGGGACGCTGCCCTGCCGCCCCCAGCCTCCCTGCATGCGATGCCCCCTCCGCTTCACAGGGGATTCCGCGGCTACCACCCGCCTAGGATATACGGTGCTGCCGAGTTGGGTGTGGATGGCGGGTGTGCCTATTTCGTCTTCCGACACGATGTGTTTAGGTACAACTCTGTTGACGGTGAAGTCAAGCTCATGGACAACCTTCCTTCAGCCTGGCCTGCTAACACGGTACGGGACATGCACTGGCTCCGTCATCAGCCAACAATTGCTTCCATTCGGGAAATTAGAAAAAGACTCGAGCTCCAGTAAGAACACTGGCAGGATAACTTTTCATATGAAAGATATATTTCCTGAATATCCACGGAGTATATTTATCTTAAATTTGTACTAGCAAAAGGGCCCGTGCGTTGCAACGAGAGAAAAAAATACCACACGCTTTTAATCTTTTTTATAATTATTTTAATTTATTAAAATAATAAGCTAACTAACTAATGTAGTCAGTCCTATCCTATTTTGTTGAGGAATCAACCCGTCCATTGTTAATTCCACCATGATGGGAAATTGAGCAGGACTATAGCCGAATTCCCAGCCGAGCCACAAACCGGGACTGGGTCCCTCACCGGTCCGACGCACTTCCACAGGCTGCCGCCACCATCTTTCACATGTCTATCTCCAAAGCTAGAACAGACGCATCGACCTTTCGAGGTCTGCCGTCGAAGCCACCACGATGCCAGACAGCGCCATCATCCTGCACATATTCGTCCACACGTGCCCATCGCCAAACGTCCGTAGCGCCATGCCGTCAGGATCCATCGTCGGGCTTGCGGTAGATGTAACGCCGCTCCTCCTCTTGTCCCCTCCAACCAACACTTGCTCCAATACGATGCCCTTAGGAGGGAAATGACATCGAAGGTGCCATCATCGTCAGATCCGGTAGATCCAGATCTAGGATTTCCCCTATAGCATCACGAGTGGGGTGCCATGAGCTGCAACAACGATGCCTCGAGAAGGTAACGACGTCCTAGACGCCCCCATCGTTCGCCATGATCGGAGTCGGTGCGGTTTTCACCGGAAACCGCGTCCCTCCCGATCTCGGAGCTGGGTGGAACTGAGGGGGCCTTGCCGTGTAGACGAGGTATGTCGTCGGCACGTCGGCAGGGGTTTCCAGCCGCCCCTCACCGATCCTCCTCGAACCATCGGTCAGCCAAGGCCAAACCATGACAGATCTGTACAGGACGCCAGATCCGCAGCCCTCGATGCCACCTAATGCGTGCAGCCGCCACCCTCGCTAGATGGAGAGCCTCCACCGCCACCATCCAACCTCAGGTGACAGTCGACCATGGAGGCATCGATCGTCATCACATAGTAGGGACGCTGCCCTGACTGCCGCCCCCAGCCTCCCTGCATGCGATGCCCCCTCCGCTTCCCAGGGAATTCCGCGGCTACCACCCGCCTAGGATATACGGTGCAGGGCCCGCCGCCACCGCAGCCCTTGCCGGTGGGAGGGGAAGAAACGGCTGGGTATGGCGACTAGGGTTCCGAGGCCAATGTCGTCGCCCGAGGGGAGGCGACGCGAGGGGTACGTAGCTCCCCTGTAAAATATATAAGAGCATGTACAATCGGACATAGCAGATATGACCCCTAAAAGTCCGGGGACGCGCCCACGCAGTGACCGGACGTGTTCACTATTTATCCATTCGTGCGGCCATATTCCTCATTCTCTTCCTCATATGTCCGATCACTTACACATGATTGGTGGAGAGGAAGAGAGAAAAGGATAAAAATGAATAAAAAAAGAAAAGGTGATCCGGAATGGGCTGCATCCTACGCGACTGGTCGTACGCGTCCGATAGCCCTCATATCCTTGTCATATTTGTCCTTAATATGAAGTTTGCGGACAGCCCGAACGTATAAGAATGATATACGGAGTATGGTTGGTTCACTTCTTTCTCATGTCCGGTCAAACACTGAACGCGTCTGTGGACGTATGATAGATCGGTTGTAGATGCTCTAATGACACCCTGGAGAGCCGGACCTAGTTGTGCCGAAGTAGCACGATAATAGTGGCAGTAACGATGGCGGTGATCGGAGTAAGTGTGTAAAAGCAAATAATTCCTCCTCTGCTGTCGATTCCATTTTTTTACTATCAATGGCTGTTGATTCGTCGAAGCAAAAGTTCAGCCCGGGGACGTCAAGGCAGCAACCAAGTAGGATCGAACGCTGCAGAGCCTCATGGTCTAGTGGCATGTGACAACGTACATAAGAGCATAGCAGATCCCATATAATACTTCGACCCGCAAAATAACAGTCAAATTAAGGATTGAGACGAAAAAGATTGTCAGACCAAACGCGTTCGACACGTATATTTTTTTAAGGCGCGGCAAAATCCCCTTCCTGACCCGCGAAAACACAGGTTTCCGCCTCGCTTATACGGTGCCCTGTACCGCAGGGAAACAATTGGCGGGACGGACATTTCAGCCTGCGCCCTTTCCCCATTCCCTTCCGCCGTCACGCCGTCATTGGTTCCTCCAGTCCGCCGCCGTCTATGACGCGCCGCTTTCAGCCGAATCTTCGGGGCGAATCGCGCCGCTGCCCTCTTTCGCCGAGCCGCTGCACCGGCTCCCCCGGATCCGCCAATTCACGGCGGCGGGAGAGCCACCGCCAGAGATGGACTTGAGCCTGTGCGAGAAGTTTCTGCTCGAGGATTCATCCTCTTCGGATGACTCGGATGTTGAGAGGATGCTTCTCACATTTCGCCAGCAGAACTTGGTGATGGCCCTTGCCGTGAAGGAGCACGAAGACGAGAATCGAAAGAGGCGGCGTGGATCGACTGTCGGCCGTCTTTGCATTCCTCGAAATCGCCATCTCGTCAACGATATGCTGATGTGAGGCTACTTCGCCGCCAATCCTACATACCCGCCGTACCTCTTCCGGAGAAGGCACGAGATGCGCAGATGCCTCTTTATTAAAATTGTTGAAGCTTGCGATGCGAATTGTCGATATTTTACTCAAAGAAGGAATGTTGCGGGTTTGAAGGAATTTAGTGCATATCAGAAAACCTCGGCAGCTATCCGGGTAATTTCATACGGTGTTCAGGCTGACTATACCGATGAGTACCTTCGCATTGGTGAAGATAGTACAACTGAGTCAGTGCGTAGGTTTGCTAAAGTGTTTGTCCGTGTCTTTGGTCCTGAATATCTTCGGGCACCGAATGAGGAAGACACAAAAAAATTGATGGCATTTAACGAAAGAAGAGGTTGGCCTGTCAGGCTAGGAAGCATAGATTGTATGCATTGGACTTGGAAAAATTGCTCAAAAGCATGGCAGGGAATGTATTCTGGCAAGTTTCGTGATGCAACAATCGTGCTGCAGGCCGTAACTTCACATGATTTATGAATTTGACATTTCTTTTTTGGTATGATGGATACTATCTTACACATGGTATATACCCTTCTTGGTACATATTTGTAAAGAGCATAAAAGACCCACAAAGTAGGAAAGTGTCTGAATTTGCAAGGGCACAAGAGGCAGCCCGAACAGGCATTGAAAGAACATTAGGGGTTTTGCAATGTAGGTTTGCCATTGTTCGTGGTTCTGCTCGGTTTTGGAACAAATGATCCTTAAAAAACATCATGACATGTTGTGTTATTCTTCACAATATGATTCTCGAAGATGAGAGAGGCATGAACTTGAAGTTCTTCTATGACAATGTGGGGAACCGTGTCAAACCAGCTAGAGACCCTAACCGAATCAAAGCTTTTTTTCAGACCTACAGGAAGATTGAAAGTGCAAACACCCACTGTGAATTTCAGAAGGATCTCATTGAGCACCATTGGCAAAGGGCTGGGGAATAGTAACATTCCATTTGTCCATTCATTTTTATTTCATTCATGTGTGATTTGTGCATGTGACAAGTTTTGTATTCATGTGTGACATTCATTAAGTTTGCTACAATGATTTGAATAATTATGTACTTTGAATGGTTACTGTATTTGTAATATTGACATTCTACTTGTTTTGCACATGATGATTAATTCTGATTTACGGGGTATTCGGTTTGCGGGTCGACAGGGTGGCGCCCGAGCAGACCCCGCATTGACGACCCGTATAGTAGCATCTTCTGCGAATATGCTTTTATACGGGTCCTTTTGGGGGGTCTACCTCTATCCGGACCCGCTTCGGCCCGCAAACCCCGTTTTTTACGAATTGTAAACGGCTTTTGTGAGTCGGCATTATGTGGGGTCTGCTAGAGATGCTCTAAGACCGGCGAAAATTGGTCTCCTGAGAGGGGTCATTTATGAAACATTTACAAGGATAACATGGCTTAAACTATACTAGTTCAACATAATTCATCATATTAACTTCCTAGTCATCTGAATTCCGTTTGCGATTTTTAATAGTAGAGAGACACAAAGTTACCGTACACCTTTAACTCAAAATGATGGATACAACTCATTCCAAATTTTTCTCTAATTTCAATTATTCAAACAATATGGAAAGGATTGGTTAGATTCATACTTCAATTGGGTCTACATGCCTCTTCTTGGTACCAAGAGCACAATGCAATAAACCTAGAATACCAATAATTGGCCTCTGGTGATCCTTCTACTTGCCTTATTGTGTGTACTCTGATTTATTCACGGAGAAGGCCTCTAGAACATATGGTTACACCACCACCGACACTTGCCACTAACACCAACTGATAATGCACACCATCAATCAAAACTGCATTTTTCAATTCCATATATATATAGAGAGAGAGAGAAAGAGAAAAGTATGTTTTTGATCCCTCAAGTTTTCCAAAAGTATAGACTTTGTCCCTCGATATATTTTGGTATACATTTGATCCTTCAAGTCTCGAAACCACATAGGTTTGGTCCAAAACCAGATTTTGTACACGTTGACCGACATTTGACCGGGTTCGACCATGTTGATCAGGTTTGACAAATGAACAAAACAATAGCATATAAATTTAAAAAAATCCAAAATTTTGTGACAACCAACATACTTGGGTGCTCTAGGTGCCTGTAATTTTTGATGGTCAAATAACATCCGAGGAGCTCTAGAAAAAAAGTATATTTTGAGGGCCAACATTTTTTTCGCCACGAGCTCCTCAAATGTTGACACACCACACTAATTTGCACACACCTACCGCACCCAAGCACTTTGATGGCAACCAAAATTTAGATTTTTCTGAATTCTTTTGCTATTTTTTGAATTTACTGTTCATCAGTCAAACCCGGTCTAAAATCTGGTTTTGGACCAAACATATCCGGTTTTGAGACTTGGAGGACCAAATGTATATAACAAAAAACCTGAAGGGGCCAAGTCTATACTTTTAAGGAATTTGAGGGTCCAAAAACATAATTTTCTCATCTATATAAGGGACCAAGTCCTATATATATATATATATGGAAAAATACATCCTATATATATATAAACAATCAGAGGTACATGTCAATTTTCCCTTCTACATGTCAAGCGTTATCAAAATTAATCTCAGCTCTCCATGGATAGAAACAATCAAGTGCTAAACATACTAGTACCAAGAGGAACAATTAAATAGAAACACATCATGCTTTGACCATACAAAAAATTGAGTCCAGTTGCATAAGTAAAACTATGGAATGTAAGGCCGGTGTCCAACTCTTTGTTGGGCCCTATTGATGAAGAAGTAAAAAAACGCTTGAATGATGATCAGGAAGTAAAGAATCAATAACATGAGGTAATATTATAAACGTTAGAGGGTATATAAAATTATAGGGTTATTTCACATAGAAAGTCCACGTGCTAACAATTAAATTTGAAATGCTCCTTGGTAGAATGTCACGGTTTGTTTTAGTATTAAATTTTAAATAATGGTGTTTTAGTTTGTATAATGGTGCTTTAGTTTGTTATTCTATTAGTACCTTTTGAGGTTCCTATTTTCTGTAGTGTACCTAGTTGTATCATGTACATGCCCCACAACCAAGCACTATTTGACTGACCTGAATTAGTCTATGATAGTTTTGGCGTGAAGCCCTGTGCGAACATTCCAAATTCAAAAGTGCATTCCTTATCATAATGTCATGTGAACTGTGTGATTATTGAATATTTCATCAATTAACATGTCATAGTTCGCTGCTAAAAGAAAACATGTCATAGTTTGTTCCTTGGCATATGTGTAGCCCCCTTTTGCCTTTGCCTGCTCTAGTATTCTGCGTGGGCTATCAATCGCTATCCGTCGCTTCCGGTGCAAAAATGCTACACCTACGTAAATTACTACTTAATCTTACGTAAAAGTGATATCCGGTGCGGTCCATTCGTGAAGGGCTGAATCCCGGATCAGGACTGAAAACGTAATCACACGTTCATGACTCTGACGCAAACTCTGTAGTAGTAGTTATCTTGGTTTTTTGAGTCGCTAAATGTGCATACCGCACATACCACCGCCACGACACAAACCTGATTTGGCTCGTGCCTCGTCGGGTGTGCTTCCAAATCCATCTGTACTACGCACGGATACGACAACTCCTTAAATTCAAGGTCGATCGTACTTGCAGTGAGGGTGCGGACCGACTCGTACGTGGAGTCATGGACAAACTCTGTATACATATTGGACGCCAGGTCGCCACCGTACATAAATCCAACGAGCACGAGCACCAGCACGAGAGAGGAAGTCCACCGTACCATACCATACATAGTAGCGACTTTCCATCGATATAATCTCCAGCTATCGCCAACGATGACGCCCGACCATCATCAGGTCCCGATGCCGGATGCATATTCAGCGACGACGTACAGCCATCATCAAATCTCGATACCAGAAGAAACGCCGGCGAAGACGCACATCCATCATCACGGCGGCAACCACCACCACCACCACCATCATCAACACGGCGGCGGCGGCAACCACCGTCATCATCACCACCATGGAAACGGCAGCCAGCAGCGGGCGGCCTTGCCGGGTTTCCCGGTCCCTTATGGCGACCCGTCCCCTGCCCTGGCATCTACAAGGGTAGGAGCGGCAGTCCTCGAGCCCACGCCGGACGACAAATGGGACGCCGAGGACCGCTTCAGAGCCGTCGCGGTACGTCCATGAGCGCGTGCATTCATCTTGCATGGTTCGTCAAATTAGCTTCGGTAACCATGGAATAACCAGTAACAAATACTATATTTGATCGATCGTGCTCTTGTTGGTTGTGCTGCAGTTTGTGATCGGCGTGATCGGGATCGTGGGGGGCCTCCTCATCTATATATTTGTGATCAACCGGCGATAGATCGACAAGAGCGTGGAGATTCCTATGATGTCATAGACATGGACATAGATGGAGCCAGCAATTACTTAGACTTGGAAGACGCCCTAGCAAGTAAAAAATGAAGTATTACTAGTGCTAGGTAGTTTAAGGCCATGTTTGGTTCATAAGTCATAGACTTCTTTTAGTCCGAACTTATAAGTCCTTAGTCCCTAAAAAGTTCCTATCTGTTTGGTTCCTAGGACTTAACATGGACTAAAAGACCATATTACAACTATAAGTCCCTATAAGTCCCTCTTTAAGAGTCTTATTTCATAAGTCCAAAATACCCACTTTAAGTCCCTCCTGTTTGGTTTAGATGTGAACTTATAAGTTTTAAGTCCCTAATAAGTCCCTCTAACCAAACACCCCATAATTTGAATGGATTTAATTAACTTTAGTAGCCACGCGTGTGAGAAGTGCTACATCATATTCGTTAGTCATGACTATTATCATGTGAGACCTTGGTGTAACTACAATCATTCATTAGTACAAAACAGGACTTTGATTCAGACGGATAAAAGTTTTAATCCCGGTTCTGTTATGAACGGGGATCAATGGATGCATCAGTTCTGATTCGTGAGGTCAGGACGTCGGCCGGGCTAGGGTTCCGGTTCGTCTGACCCATTTGGTCCTCGTTCCATACACGAACCGGGACTAATAGTCCTCGTTCCTAGCGCATCACCTTTAGTCCCGGTTGGTGGCTGGAACCAACATTAACAGTTAGTCTTCTGTCCCGGTTTTTGCCACCAACACGGACCGAAGAGATGCCTATATATACCCTTGCCCAGGCCCGCCTTCTCCTCTAATTTTTGGCCGTGTGGGAAGTGTGCATGCCATGCTTTGTTCACCGTTCTATGCATGCACATTAGATGTTCGATGAAATGCCCGATCCACACTTAAGCTTTCTCCTCACCAAGCTCAACCTCCAAGCTTCATTTTCCTCAAGATTTGTCTAGGTTTGGCGGTGCACCAACTACACAAGTGTTCTAAAAAGTTAGCTACTTCATCCTTTCTCACTGCTAGTTTAGGTCATTTCAAATGCCCTAGAAGTAGATTGGTTTGTGGGTTTTAGTGTAGGAGTGTATGTGAGAGTTTTTTTAATTTAGATGCACAATATGAGCTCAAATTAACTTCTTAGAGTCTGCACATGTATAGGCGCCGTCGCGCCCCGTCCTCGGTTACCCACGCCGATCCCGTCGGCGGCACCACCGTAATGAGCCTCTTGTTTTTATCTTCTTGTGTACCACCGTACTACATGCTAAAGTTGTGCATGTTAGCCTAAGCGCCTGCAGCCCAGCCATCGATGTAGCCTCCCCAGCCGCGCACCCTGACCAACATGAGCAGCACCAGCCGCCCTTACCTCACAGGCCTACTGTTGCCACTGGTGAAAAAAGGGCCTTTGGTCGCGGTTCGCAACTGCCATTAGTCGCGGTTGCGCAACCGCGACCAAATAGGCGCGACTAAAGGCCCCCCCCTTTAGTCGCGGTTGCTTAAGAACCGCAACTAAAGGCCCGTCCACGTGGGCGCCAGGCGGCCGTCGGGGCGGAGGACCTTTAGTCGCGGTTCTTCTGGCCAACCGCGACTAAAGGCCGCCGCAGGTTTAGGTAGCCCCCCCCTAAACCTGTTTTCTGTTTAATTTGTATTGTTTTATTTCTTTTGTGCTTTATTTTAATTTTGAAGAAGTTTCACATATTCTACGGTTACAAATTTTATCACAATGGGGCAAATAATATACCATTGAAAGCTACAAAAAATGCAAAACCTTTACAAGTAGTTTTTACAAACTTTTTTCCGTAGTTTTTACAAATTCTAAGAACTGAGAGAGGCGCGCGCGTGCGCGCGCGGCAGTGCCGGCCGGCCGGCGGCGTTGAGGGCGGGCGAGCGAGGCGGCGCGCGCGCGGTGGGCGAGGGAGGCCGGTGATAGCGGCCGGCGGCGCCGTACGTGGGTGAGAGGGGGCGGCGTCGAGGGCGAGGGCGACGGCGGGCGGCGGCGAGGGCGACGGCGGGCGGCGTCGAGGGCGAGGGCGACGGCGGCAGGCCTTCGGCGCGGCAGAGATCGGAGAAGACGAGAAATGGAGGCGACGGTTCGGGCCCTTGTATTTATAGCCCCCCCCTTTAGTCGCGGTTGGGGAGGTGACCCGCGAGAAAAGGGTAACCTTTAGTCGCGGTTGGTCTGGCCAACCGCGACTAAAGGGTTTTTTGGCGGGTTTTTGCGTTCCCGCGCGCAACGACCTTTAGTCGCGGTTGGGGAGGCGACCCGCGACTAAAGGGTAACCTTTAGTCGCGGTTGGCCAGACCAACCGCGACTAAAGGGTTTTTTGGCGGGTTTTTGCGTTCCCGCGCGCAACGACCTTTAGTCGCGGTTGGCCAGGCACGACTAAAGCCCCTCACGTGCACCAGCTGGCCACCGAGCGCCCTGGGCCCAGGCCTTTGGTCGCGGTTCGTCTTCCGAACCGCGACTAAAGAATTCATTAGTCGCGGTTCCTACAGTTTCGCGACTTATGGGGCTGGACGGAAGCCTCTTTTTCTACCAGTGTGCCTTCCATCTGGTCTAGCTCTTGGCGGCGGAGGATGAGAAGGCGGGGGACAATACCCTTGACCCAACAGGATCGGACGTGGAGGCGCTGTCGAGGGTATACACGTTGCCCGTTCCCGTCGAAAAAGGGAAACCACGAGCAGCCCTTCGCTCCCGAAGACTAGGCGCGATCGAAGATGAACTGGTCAGCTGCCTGTTTGCTTCGTACGCACATATTGGCCTGTGAACCAGCGCACTCGCCTCACCTCGAGACTGGGCCGAATACTCAGTCTGTTTCGAGCACGTTTCGTCCAACATTGGTGCTATCCCATCCCGGCCAATGAGACAAATCAAACGCAGTTGTCTGGCCACCCTGATCGCGTTGCTCGGATCGCCTGCGGCAGCGGCGGCACTGCCACCGGCCTCCCTTTCTTCTTGCGTTGTGCTACGGCCATCCAAGGACTGATGAAATCACCTTAATGTAAGTGACGGAAGACATACCTTTGGTAGGGGGCACGCGCCATGGTCGAAGTGCCGTCGAAGCCATTCGGCGGTGACCAACTCGTCGGACCACCTCGACCTTGTCTTCACCTATGAGTCCATCCAATGCCCGATCACTCAACGGTACAACCGCACCATGTTTGCGGCAAACTCTTCTTTTGAATAGCCCACCGAAGTGACTCACAAATGAGATCCGACGACCTTGATGATGGGGCCTCTACCACCGATCTGGTCACATCATGGTCATCCTCATCGTGTAACTCGTAGGAGTCTCTTCCTAGGAGAGATCCCAGAACCGATTACCCCGTCGGCGCCAGCCGGCGCGGTGACCTTGGGTGTCCTCGTGGTGGCCTCACAATACCGGGATAACTAGCAACGCCGATGGCCATCTTCATGACGACAACATTTTTGTTGGGGGGCATTGGCATAGATTGATGTATATGCCGACGGCTTGGTAAAATCACCAACATAGAAAGACTGTTGGTAATTCGGTATACCTCTCTCTATGCTGACGGAAACTATCGGCATAGAAAGGTCATCATTCTATTTCTATCTATGCTAACGGCTATCGTTGGCCGTCGGCATATAGGCGGTCCGTGAGGCCTGGACTGACGGCTGGCTCACGCTGTCAGACCTGTGCCGATGACCCTAATGGTGGTCGTCGGCTTAGATTATATCTTTACTTTTAAGTTTTATAAATTGTTTTCTTTTTTAGTTAGAATTTGATTAATTTACATATGTGCAAGATGCAACACGCAATCCAATAGGTACCCCGAGTTCTGATGCTATACGGCTGGACACCAATTCTAATAATCGGTTGGAGCAGTCCGTGCATGTCAGCGACAAACCCTAGGTAAACCGAACGTATGTTAGGTACAACTTTGTTGACGGTGCTAGATTTGGCGACCAAGCGCTCTTCCTTGGCTCCAGCGCTAGCTTCACCATGGATGCTGCCGAGTTGGGTGTGGATGGCGGGTGTGCCTATTTCGTCTTCCGACACGATGTGTTTAGGTACAACTCTGTTGACGGTGAAGTCAAGCTCATGGACAACCTTCCTTCAGCCTGGCCTGCTAACACGGTACGGGACATGCACTGGCTCCGTCATCAGCCAACAATTGCTTCCATTCGGGAAATTAGAAAAAGACTCGAGCTCCAGTAAGAACACTGGCAGGATAACTTTTCATATGAAAGATATATTTCCTGAATATCCACGGAGTATATTTATCTTAAATTTGTACTAGCAAAAGGGCCCGTGCGTTGCAACGAGAGAAAAAAATATCACACGCTTTTAATCTTTTTTATAATTATTTTAATTTATTAAAATAATAAGCTAACTAACTAATGTAGTCAGTCCTATCCTATTTTGTTGAGGAATCAACCCGTCCATTGTTAATTCCACCATGATGGGAAATTGAGCAGGACAAGCAAATCAAAACAAAAAGGCTACGTGAATTGATCAATGGACTGTTATCTTATTTCACTCATGGGGTAGAGAATGTGGAATCAGATGACAAACTGAATGTGGTGTTCCCACTAGTGGGGACAGGGCCTATAGTCCCGGCCCGTAAGGGGCTTTAGTCCCGGTTCACCAACCGGGACCAAAGAGGCGGGACTAAAGGCCTAACCTTTAGTCCCGGCCCTGTTCCAAGCCGGGACCAAATGTGCTCCACGTGGGCGCCTCGGAGCGCCCTCAGGGGCAGGCCCTTTAGTCCCGGGTCTTAACACGGACCGGGACTAAAGAGTTTTTGCATATTTTGTTTATTTTAGGGTTTTAGGGTTTTAGGGTTTAGGTGTTCGGGAGATTAACGTGATGCCTCGTTTGGTGTTCGGGAATTAGTTTTCATATAATTCTAAATATACATGTTGATGCATATATATATATATATATATATATATATATATATATATATATATAAGATTAACTTATCTTACAAGCGAGCATATATATACAATTATATGGAGATCCGAATTATCGGGACTAGTGCCCATCTATTCGATTACATGGACCAACATCAGTAATGGCCCCTAGCTACACTAAATCGTCCTTTGTCATCTATAGCTTCCGTCCTCAGAAAGGTCGCAAGCTCCTCTGCAACAGCAATCGCGCGTTGCTCTGGTAGGTACTTCTCCCTCATGGCCGTGTACTATATAAGAAGAGGAGATGAATATGAATATCAATCATAACAAAGAATGACGGGTAAAAATAGAGGTGTGAATGTTCATTGCTTACGTCGTATCTGTAATCCTTGTGCTCAGAGGTAAACGTGCGAATGGTCTCGCAAACATAGTATCCGCATAGATGCGTCCCCCGTGGCTGCTGGTCGCACTTTACGAGAATAGAATATATAATCAAAATAATAATCTAGCATCATAAATGTATTGAAAATAGAAGTATATCATACTACTACTTACCTGAGCCGCTCTAAAGGTCACCTTCTCATGCTCGATACCGGGAGTCACGCACTTGAACCGCTTCCAAACCCTGCCCGACAAGGAAAATGATTTGCTAAGTTTTTTATTAATTGATATATCAGAAAATCATCGAAAGAGACCGATAGAGCACAAGAATGATTGAAATTACCCTTGGAGCATGTCCTGCAGGCTTTGGAACTGTTCCAAGGGTCTCGATAATGGGTCGAAGGCATCAACTCTTCCCTTATCAATTTGAATGTCCAACAAAATCCAATGGTAGTTGCACATGTGTATATATATATATGTGTGTGTGTGTGTGTGTGTGTGTGTCAGTAACTTATCAATTACACTTATAAGTGAATGGACACAACAGAGTAAAGACCCTCACTTGAAGTTGTATGGAAACAGTATGTGGTCACAGAAATTTTGATCTGTTAGAAACCTTAGAAGGTTTTCCTCCGTCTCCTTGGGTTTATCAGTTAGCGTCGCTATATGTATTTTATCTCGGTCAATAAACCCAATATTTAGGATGCTCCTACTTTTACATTCCAGAATCTTCATTCTGCATAATAGAGTACAAGTTATATGTAGACAATGAATTGAAATAACTAAACAAGTTATATGTAGACAACGGACTGAAAAACTTACAAACAATAGCAACTCATAAGCGATTTGTCGAGGGCGTCGGCATTGTACATCTGGAAGAGTTCATCAAAGTCGATATGGATTTCTTCGGGGCGGCCGTAGTAATCCCGTGGGACACGCGCCACGATCATCGTTCTCCCATTCTTTGATTCACTTAAGTACCATGTATGCAAGTAACACATATTTGTTGGGAGATCATCAAACTTATCTTTGCTGACCAAAGGCGCTCCCATGACAAACTGTGGCTTAGGGGCTACCACAGCCTTGGGTAACCTGTCGTCTTGGGAAGCCAGAACGTCTTCAACCGGGATACCCCATTCATCCGCCCACTTCTTTGCTAATTCCAAATCTTGCCCCTGCACCAGAGAGGGAACATTCTCGGGTAACACCGTGAGGGGTGGGATCAATTGTTTGGCCTGTTGTCCAAGCTGAGGAACGTCTGATCTTTTTTTGCTTGTAGTTGAACTTGATTTGATCCCACTTGCACTTGCACGTGATCTGCTCTTTTTCCCTTCCTTCTGCAATGTGCGTGTATAGTCATCAGGCTTATGGTGTAAGTCATACTGTGATGGAAGGGTCGTGAAGTATTTTGCATATGCTATTTGCTTCTCGGTGTATTCCGGGCGGGGCTCGGGTTCCTTCTTTTTCATCTGCGCATCATAATTTTCCTTTGCTATCCTGGCGTTTTCCTCGTCGCTACGATCATAAGGTCTGATAGGAAGATTAGCATGAGGTACCTTTGGGAGGGGCGACACTTTGCGCTTTGGGGAGCTCCGTCGCTTAGAACTCATCGACGGAGCGTTCTTGCTGGCACGCTTCCGCTTAGGATCCTTAGCGGGCGGAGGCGGAGACGGACGACCCAAGTCCGGCGGCGGTGATCGAGATGGACTCATGTTGTGCTGGCCGTCGTCATGTGGAGGGCTTGGAGGTGATGGAGGTGTAGGTGACCTGCGACGACTCGGAGGCGGTGTTGTCCTTGGGGCCGAGCCTGAAAGCTTGATGTAGTTCTTGTCCCATAGGATGACTCCACCCAGTACTTCTCCGAGTGTCCTCTCATCTTCGGGTCTAGCTATGTTGAGCTCCATATCATGAAACCCCGCCATGATTTCATCCACCCCGACTTTAGCAAAGCCAGCTGGAATCTCACGGCCATGCGAGCGTGCATCAAGGCCAGAAGGTAAAGCTTGTCCGACGGCCACCTTCATGGATATGTTCTTGAATTTCTGATGGAGTTCACATGATGTTGACTCCTTGATTCCACCCACGGGGTAGCCGGGACCGCCCTCTATCATTCTTCGTGCATCGTCGGGCGGGGCCTCAGATTCAGCCACGCTGCTTTTCCGCTTAGATGGGGCGCCGGTAGTATCGAGTGCAGGATCTTCCTGGCGCGCTACTCCTCTAAGCTCATCAATCTGCTTCTGTTGCTCGTTAAGCCTAGCAAGCAACTGGTTGAACTTGTCATTCTCCTCATCCTGCTGTTGCTTCTTTGCTCTCGCTCGGCTTCTGTAAGTGTCTTGGTCTCTGGCAAACCCAAGCCACCACGGGTAAGAAGGACCGAAGCCTCGCGTTCGTCCTCCATGTTCGTCATTGCCGAGGACCAGTGTGAGCAAATCTTTCTCTCTATCTGCAGTGAACTGTCTTTTTCCCTCCTTAATTTCTTTCACTATCTTTTTCCAATTTTCCCTGGGTATCCTAAGACCGTCACTGCAGATGAGGTCCCCTGTTTCTTCGTCGTACGAACCACCATGCGCAAGGAACCAATTTCTTGCTCTCAATTCCCACTCATCACGGATGGGTTCAGGTATGATGCCTTTAGCTAGCAGATCTTGCTCTTTCTTATCCCACTTTGGGATGGCAGTCTCATAGCCCCCTTGCCCCAGCATGTGGTGATATTTCTTCTTGTCGGCACTTTTCTTGTTCTTTTCTGATAATGCCTTGGCATCTTCTGACTCATTGTACTCTTGAAATGCCTTCCAGTGATTCGCCTGCTTGGCTAGACACCCCTCGAATACTGGCACTTTCTTTGTCTTCCGTAGTTTTTCCATAGCTTCTTCTTCCAGCTACGGAACAGTTCGGCCATCTTCTTTAGAGTCCACTACTTGACTTTGGCCCTCAGTTTTTTTGCGGCGTCTTCATTCTCACATTCTGGCAGGTTGAAATGTGACATGAGATCATTCCAAATATTATCTTTGTACCTTTCGGCGACATAGTCACTATCGGCTGCCCCTTTGCGCTTGTTCCACTCCGGAACGCTGATCGGGACGTGATCCCTAACGAGAACTCCGCATTGCTTCTTGAATGTGTCAGCAACATTCTTAGGAAGCTTGGGTTCGCCCGTAGGCAATATCACCTCAAAGGTGTAATGCGTCCGTGCATCCAACTTTTTAGTCGGGCCTCGTTTCGTAGCTTTGCTCGATGTGGAGGCCTAAGAGGGAGAAACATTCGTCAAATGAATGTATATGTATACAATATAGAGCTATCTCCAATATTTTTCACATATTACAAGTGATTGTCGAACTTCATATGTATACCTTGTCGGACTTTATTATTTCTCCACCGGCTTCTACATCAGTGGAGCTATCACCTTCTCCGTCATTGGAGCTATCTCCTGCCCCATCGGCTTCATCTTCGTGTCGGTCGACCTCCATTCCATCTCCGGAGGGGTTTAGATATGACGACGGAGATTCAGCTGGTTCAACGTCGGGGCCGTCTTTGATTATATCTTTGAGAAGTTCTTCCTCTTCGAGGTTCCTGATATGTGGATCCATAGTTCTGCAAAAACGGACATTTGATTAACTAATAAACTAACAAACTATATATGATGCAAAATAATTCTATTTCTATGCACTGGATATGTCCTAGTTTCTAGCACAAGTCATGCCGAAATTCACTGAAATTTTCGGCATGACCTTTGCTAAAAATGGACATATGGAGCGCCTAAAATTTGCTGGAACAGAAATAAATCAACATTCCGGCAAAACATAGGCCACTCGGACATTCGGGAAAACTGAGGATATTTTTAATTTGCATGACCATGGCAGAAACAACCAACATTACTGAACAAAGTACTTAATTAACACAAAATAATATGTGATGAATTAACAAAAACTTAGCAAGCAAAATTAATACCAATAGCAATCAAATGACAAAAAATAAAAATAAACAGATTTAACCTAGCACACTAGCTAACCTATTTCTTCTTCTCCTCTTCTTCTTCTTCCTTTTCTTATCTTCTTCTTCTTCTTCTTCTTCTTCCTCTTCTTCTTTCTTTCTTCTTTTCTTCTCCGCTTCTTCTTCTCCTATTTTTCTCCAACTTCTCTTCTTCTACTTCTCCTCCTCTTCTTATTCTTCTTATTCTTCTTTTCTTCTCCTCCTCTTCTCATTTTCCTTTTTCCTAATCTTATTTTCTTATTTTGTTCATCTTTAATTCTTCTTCTTGTAACCCTAACCTAATTCTAAATATTACTGACCCTAATAATCTAGCACAAACCTAATAACAATAGGAATTAAATGACAAAAAATATCTTCTTCTCCTCCTCTTCTTCTTCCTTTTCTTCTCCTCTTCTTCTACTCCTGCTCCTCTTCTTCTACTTCTCCTCCTCCTCTTCTTCTACTTCTCCTCCTATTCTTCTCCTGATCTCTAGCTACACCATAGCATGGGGAGGAGGGCTGGCCGGGGGCCGGGCTTGAGGAGGAGAGGGAGAGGAGAGAGTGGCTCACCTCGGGGGAGAAGAGGGCCCGCGCATAGATCCGGTGTCGGCAAGTAGGACGGCGGGCGTCGACGACGGCGAGAGCGAGGCGAAGGTCCGGCAGCCTGGCGGCGTCGATCGCGTCGTCGTCCGGTGCGCAGGCGAGAGCGAGAGGAGGAAGAAAACGAGAGGAGATGGGTTGGAAACTTCGAAGTGTCGTTTATATAGGAGGACCTTTAGTCCCGGGTCTTGGCTAGAACCGGGACTAAAGACACCCTTTAGTCCCGGGTCTAGCCGTGACCCGGGGCTAAAGACCCCTTTTTGGCAGGCGAGGAGGCGGGAAACGAGGGGCTTTAGTCCCAGGTCATGGCTCCACCCGGGACTAAAGGGCGTCTTTAGTCCCGGTTTGAGCCCCAATCCGGGACTAAAGACCTGGGCTGGCTCCGGTGCGACGCAGGGCAACCTTTAGTCCCACCTCGCCTAGCGAGGGGCGCTGGCAGTGCTTTATAAGCACTGCCGCGCCTTGCTCAATTGAGCTTCTCTCTATTGAAGGCCTATGGGCCTAACTCTCCTCTCACTGCATGTTGGGCCTATTGGGCCCGCGAGCCTGCATCCTGGCCCACCTGTCGGGTAGGGTTTCTAGTCGTATGCAGGCCGTGATGGCCCAATAGGCGGCATTTTTTTACTTTAATAATTTTTAGTCCTAGTTTATATTTTAATTCTTTGCTATTAAATATTTTTTCTCTTCTATTTTAGTTTTCTATGGATTGATCTTTTTTTGTTTCTTTTTAGTTAATATTTTACTTGATTCTTTCCAACAAATAAGCACTTTGATAATTTTAGTTAATTATTTTTAATTCATTCATTTTAGTTAATATTTTAGTTGATTCTTTTTAGTTGACTTTTTTTTGTTTTCTATTAAGTATTTTAATAAAAAAAACTTTATGAAATTTCTGACTTCATTTGATATTTTTCGTGAATTTACTTATTTTTTTTGAGCTAGTTGACCCTGAAATTGAAAAGCACTACAAATAAACTCTAAAAATGTTGAAAGTTGGCATGATATCATCATTTTCACCCACATAGCATGTGCTAGAAAGTTTAGAGGGTTACGGCAAAAACTGGATGCACTTCGTGTACAAAACGGACAATCTCTCTCGAAGTATCAGGGTTTCGAACGAGAACTCATCTGTTACAAAGGGATTTCATTTTTTGTAATTATTTGAACTCCATACATTTTGTGCGTTCAAAAAGCACCATTCAAAGGCACATCATAAAATTTCAACAATTTCCGACTTCATTTGGTATTTTTCGTGCATTTAATTGTTTTTTTGAGCTAGTTGACCCTAAAATTGAGAAGCACTACAAATAAAATCTGAAAATGTTGAAAGTTGGCATGGTATCATCATTTCACCCACACAGCATATGCTAAAAAGTTGAGAGGGTTACGACAAAAACTGGATGCACTTCGTGTACAAAACGGACAAGCTCTCTCGAAGTGTTTCGAACGAGAACTCATCTGTTACAAAGGGATTTCATTTTTTTGAACTTATTTCAACTCCATACTTTTTGTGTGTTCAAAATGCACCATTCAAAGTCACATCACAAATTTTCAACAATTTCCGACTTCATTTGGTATTTTTCGTTTATTTACTTTTTTTAGCTAATTGATCCTGAAATTGATAAGCACAACAAATGAAATCTGAAAATGCTGAAAGTTGGCATGGTATCATCATTTCACCCACAAAGCATGTGCTAAAAAGTTGAGAGGGTTACGGCAAAAACTGGATGCACTTCGTGTACAACACGGACAATCTCTCTCGAAGTATGAGGGTTTCTAACGAGAACTCATCTATTACAAAGGGATTTCATTTTTTTGAACTTATTTGAACTCTATACTTTTTGTGTGTTCAAAATGCACGATTCAAAGGCACATCACAAATTTTCAACAATTTCTGACTTCATTTGGTATTTTTAGTGCATTTACTTATTTTTCTTTGAGCTAGCTAGTTGACCCTGAAATTGAAAAGCACTACAAATGAACTCTGAAAATGTTGAAAGTTAGAATGGTATCATCATTTCACGCACATAGCATGTGCTAAAAAGTCGAGAGGGTTACGGCAAAAACTGGATGCACTTCGTGTACAAAACGGACAGTCTCTCTCGAAGTATCAGGGTTTCGAACGAGAACTCATTTGTTACAAAGGGATTTCATTTTTTTGTCTTTCCATAGAATGCCAGGAAGCCTAGTAGGTTCACACAAAGATTCTTCGTCACGTGCATCACGTCGATTGAAGACCGGACCTCTAGGTGTTTCCAATAGGGTAGCTCCCAAAATAAAGATTTATTTTTCCACATGGGCACGTGTCCGGTAACGTCATCTTTTGGAACAGATTGACCACCGGGACCCTTTCCAAAGATTACTATTTGATCCAAATCCTTAACCATAGCCAATAACTCATCACCAGTAGGGAGGTTAGGCTTCTTCCGGTGATCTGCCACACCATTGAAATGCTTGCCTTTCTTTCTTACGGTATGATTGGTCGGAAGAAATTGACGACACCCCGGGTAGACAACCTTTTCTATTGCATGTTTGAGAATTTGACAAAACTATGATAATGAAAAGTGTATGAAATTGAATAAATAATTCAAAACTATTTTCTATTTTCAAAATTAATTATTTTGACTATCCAAACTATTAACTATTTTGTTATTTTCAATTAAAAACTATGTTTATTAAAAATTCTTTTTGCATATTTGAGAATTTGACAAAACTATGAAAATGAAAAGTGTTTGAAATTGAATAAATAATTCAAAACAATTTTCTATTTTCAAAATTAATTATTTTGACTATCCAAACTATTAACTATTTTGTTATTTTCAATTAAAAACTATGTTTATTAAAATTCTTTTTGCATATTTGAGAATTTGACAAAACTATGAAAATGAAAAGTGTTTGAAATTGAATAAATAATTCAAAACTATTTTCTATTTTCAAAATTAATTATTTTGACTATCCAAACTATTAACTATTTTGTTATTTTCAATTAAAAACTATGTTTATTATTCTTTTTGCATATTTGAGAATTTGACAAAACTATGAAAATGAAAAGTGTTTGAAATTGAATAAATAATTCAAAACTATTTTCTATTTTCAAAATTAATTATTTTGACTATCCAAACTATTAACTATTTTGTTATTTTCAATTAAAAACTATGTTATTAAAATTCTTTTTGCATATTTGAGAATTTGACAAAACTATGATAATGAAAAGTGTTTGAAATTGAATAAATAATTCAAAACTAAAAGGTTTAGTACATTCCATACATGCATTACATAAAAGGTTTAATACATTATTACGTTAGTGCACCAATATTCCTATCTATTATTTTTGTTTTCTTCTGGATCGTAACCATGGAGAATCTTCATCATTCAGTAGGATGCTTGGGTCAGTTTTCACTTTGAAGGGCGGAATTTCATGAAACTTATTATAATCTAGTGACATGTCTGTCTTGTCATCTACTCCCATGATGTTTCTTTTCCCTGAAAGAACTATGTGGCGTTTTGGCTCATCGGACGATAACTTCTTTTGCTGATTTCTTTTTCTCGTTTTTGTAGACATGTCCTTCACATAGAAAACCTGAGCGACATCATTGGCTAGGACAAATGGTTCGTCCATGTACGCAAGATTGTTGAGATCCACTGTTGTCATGCCGTACTTTTGGACTACAACTACCCCGCCTCCTGTCAGTTTCACCCATTTGCACCGAAACAAAGGGATCTTAAAAGTAGGTCCATAGTCAAGTTCCCATATCTCCTCTATGTACCCATAATATGTTTCCAAACAGTGCCCATTCTCGTCTGTTGCATCAAAGCGGAAACCACTATTTTGGTTGGTGCTCTTTTTATCTTGGGCAACCGTGTAAAATGTATTCCCATTTATCTCATACCCTTGGAAAGTACATATAGTCGAAGATGGTGGCCTGGCCAAACAGTACAGCTGATCTCCAACGGTGTCGTCATTCATGAGATGTGTCTGCAACCAACTGCCGAAAGTCTTCTCGTGTTCCCCTTTAATCCAAGAGTCAGCCTTCCCCGGATTTTCGGAGCGTAGATTATTCTTGTGTCTCACGATATACGGGGCCACCACGGTGGAATTTTGTAGAACTGTGTAGTGTGCTTGAGAGAAAGAATGCCCGTCCATACATACTTTTGCTTTCCTTCCTAGTGTGCCTTTTCCTGTCAGCCTAGCTACCCTCATACCGAGATTCAGGAACACCAATCGGCTTAAGGTCAGGAAGAAAGTCCACACAAAACTCAATGACCTCCTCTGTTCCATAGCCCTTGGAGATGCTTCCTTCTGGCCTAGCACGGTTACGAACATATTTTTTAAGACTCCCATGAACCTCTCGAAGGGGAACATATTGTGTAGAAACACAGGACCGAGAATTCTAATCTCTTCGACTAGGTGAACTAGGAGGTGTGTCATTATATTGAAGAAGGATGGCGGGAACAACAACTCAAAGCTGACCAGACATTGGACCACATCAATCTGTAACCCTGATAGACTTTCTCGATCGATTACCTTCTGAGAAATTGCATTGAGGAATGCACATACCTTCACAATTGCCAGGCGAACATTTTCCGGTAGAATTCCCCTCAATGCAACCGGAAGCAATTGCGTCATAAGCACGTGGCAGTCATGAGACTTTAGGTTTTGGAATTTTTTGTCTTTCATATTTACGATTCCCTTTATATTCGACGAGAAGCCAGTCGGGACCTATATACTCAAAAGGACTTCAAAGAAGATTTCCTTCTCTTCCTTAGTAAGAGCGTAGCTGGCACGCCCTTGAAACTGCCCTGGATGCATGCCATCTCTTCCTTTATGACGTTCCTGGTCCTCCCGTGCTTTCGGTGTATCTTTTGACTTTCCATATAAGCCCAGGAAGCCTAGAATATTCACGTAGAGATTCTTCGTCAGGTGCATCACGTCGATTGCCGAGCGGACCTCTTGGACTTCCCAGTAGGGTAGCTCCCAAAATATAGATTTCTTCTTCCACATGGGTACGCGCTTATCAGGGCCGTTAGGAACAGGTTGGCTGCCAGGACCTTTTCCAATGATTACTTTTAAATCTTTGATCATATCAAATACTTCAGCACCACTACGGATGACAGGCTTCCCCCGGGGTTATGCCTTGCCATTGAAATGCTTGCCTTTTTTTCTTGAAGGGATGCTTGGGCGGAAGAAAATGACGATTGTACGGGTACACATTCTTCCTACATTTGTCCAGATATATACTTTCTGTCTGATCCAAACAGTGCGTGCATGCATTGTATCCCTTGTTTGACTGTCCTGAAATGTTACTAAGAGCAGGTCAATCATTGATGGTTACGAAAAGCAACGCTCGAAGGTCAAATTCCTCTTGTTTGTGCTCGTCCCACACACGTACACCTGGTTCGGCCCACAGCTGTAAAAGTTCATCAACTAATGGCCTTAGGTACACATCAATATCGTTGTCGGGTTGCTTTGGACCTTGGATAAGCACTGGCATCATAATGAACTTCCGCTTCATGCACAACCAAGGAGGGAGGTTGTAGATACATAGAGTAACGGGCCAGGTGCTGTGACTGCAACTCTGCTCCCCAAAAGGATTCATGTCATCTGTACTCAGACCAAACCATAAGTTCCTTGCGTCACCTGCAAATCTCGGGAACTCTCTCTCGATTTTTTTCCACTGCCGACCATCAGCGGGGTGCCTCAACTTATCGTCTTTCATACGATCTTCCATGTGCCATCGCAACAAATTCGCATGATCTTTATTTCTGAACAGACGTTTCAACCGTGGTATTATAGGAGCATACCACATCACCTTGGTAGGAACCCTCTTCCTGGGTGGCTCGCCCTCAATATCACCAGGGTCATCTTTTCTGATCTTATACCGCAATGCAGTGCATACCGGACATTTATCCATATTCTCGTACTTCTCATCGCGGTAGAGGATGCAGTCATTAGGGCATGCATGTATCTTCTGCACATCTAATCCTAGAGGGTAGACAAGCTTCTTTGCTTCGTACGTGCTGGCGGGCAATTCGTTCTTTCTTGGAAGCATCTTCTTCATCAGTACCAGCAACTTTTCGAATGACGAGTCAGTCACACCGGTCTCTGCCTTCCACTTCAGCAATTCCAGTGTGCTATCCAGCTTCTTCTGGCCATCTTCACAAGTTGGGTACAACAATTTGTTGTGGTCCTGTAATATCTGCTCGAACTGCAACCTCTCCTTTTCTGTGTCGCAACCTCGCCATGCATCAGAAATGACCCGGCCAAGATCATCAGCGGGCTCATCTGATTCCCGTTCTTCATCCTAATCTTCTTCTTCATTGTCTTCCATTGCGGTATCAGCATACTCAGGGAACATAGATCGGTAGTTGTCATCATCGTTCTCTTCTTCTTCATCGTCGTCTTCCATCATAACCCCTCTTTCTCCGTGCTTGGTCCAAACATTATAGCCCGACATAAAACCGGACCAAAGCAGGTGGCTCTGAATGACTCTTGAGGAAGTGTAATCCTTCTCATTCCGACACTCAACACATGGACAAAACATATAGCCACCACCATGCTTGTTCGCATCGGCTGCATCTCGAAAAGAATGCACGCCTTCTCTGTAAGCGGTTGTGCGTCGATCACCGTACATCCATGGATGGCTCATCTGCGTTATACGACAGTATATCAAATACAATCACGATCCTAAAAATTAGTAACGCACGGTCTAAACGAGGAAATATAGTTGCTAACCTTTTAGAATAAGTAGAAATAAAGAGGATAGGTTTAAGCGTGGCTCCGGCATCTCATATCGTAGTTGTGTTC
Organism: Hordeum vulgare subsp. vulgare; assembly: GCF_904849725.1. Lineage (NCBI taxonomy): Eukaryota > Viridiplantae > Streptophyta > Magnoliopsida > Poales > Poaceae > Hordeum > Hordeum vulgare. Next base: position 616,531,118 of record NC_058524.1, read on the forward strand.
GGTGAACTGAAGCGACATCGCTCTAACATATATTTCGACAAACACCTGTAGTGCATCCAAGAAAAATGGAGAGCTAGCACACACCCACACTCTTCCATCCAAGAAAAATGCAAGGAAGAGGGGAGAGGGGGGCTGTGGCCAATATATATAGGCAGAGGACTTTAGTCCCGGTTTGAGACACAAACCGGGACTAAAGGTGGCGCACATGCGGGCTGCACACCGCGTAGCCCTTTAGTCCCGGTTTGTGTCCAAACCAGGACTAAAGGCTCCTTACGGGCCGGGAGCAAAGCCTCGTGGGCGGCATTGGGATTTTGTGGCGACGTGGCCGAGCCTTTAGTCCCGGCCCAGATGGAGGCCGGGACTAAAGGGTCCAGGCCAAAGGCCCGTTTTCCACTAGTGTCCATTCTCTGTCTCTACAACAATACAATCTTACATTCAATACATTCATTCATCAGCAAACAAATCCCCACAAAATAAAATTTCTTGCCGGTGCTTGGCACACGGCTGGAGGCATGGGGAGGGAATCTCACCAGATGATGAGTTCCTGCCGGAGGAGGGGATACGATGAGGGGAGCAAGGGTTAGGCGCCTCTATCTGGCCATAAGGAGTCGTCGTTGCCGCGCCATAACCTCGGAGTTCCCCGTGTGAGCCATGGAGGCCCGCCTCCACCTGCAAGTACTTCGCTCCGCCGCGCCTTATCCGCGCGCCGCCGCGTTCTGCATCGAGCAGACGCATCATCCCCAATCACTGTAGCTGTCACGTTTATTTGATCCAGAAGCTGTGCTCGAGCGCCGAAATGGGGGCAGCAAGCGGGCAGAGGTACGGCCGCGGAGGCGGGTGGGTTGAGATCGACAACAGTGGTGGTTGAGGTCGGCCGCGACGTCGAGTGGTGTGGCAGCGGCCTGGGCACAGGTCAGGATGGACCAGGGTCGATGTGATGCGCTCGAGCGCCGCAACGGGTGCAGTGAGCTGGGAGAGGTACGGCCGCGGAGGCGGGTGGGTTGAGATCGGCAGCGGTGGCGCTTGAGGTCGTCCGCGGCGGCGAGTGGTGTGGCGGCGGCCTGGGCACAGGCCAGGGTGGTCCAGGGCCAACGGGAGGAAGCGATGCGTACGGGTATAATTTTTGCAGCGAATCGTTTCTTCCTTTTGCGTTGCAGATAAATGATGGAGCGCGGGTTGATAAAAAATATTACAGGGTCTTTTTTATGAAAATGCCGCCGTGGGTTTTCCGACGGAAGCAATAGCCGTTTTATTATTAAAGGTATAGATATAGATATTTTTATCATTGGGTTCTCTCTTTTTGCCTCGTATTCGTGATTTACTCCACCATTTATTACCACGTGCAACATTTTTACCGCAATCCTAGTGCGTAGGGATACAGTAATTTCTGGTTGTTCTTCGGCTGTCTGGAAAGGCATTGAGTATGGCCTTCAACTAGTGAAAAGTGGAATTATTTGGAGAATTGGTGATGGCTCTATGGTACGTATGTGGTGGGATCCTTGGATACCAAGGGGTGACGCGACCTAAGAGGGATTACTCCCAGAAGGAACTGTCGGTTTAATTGTGTTTCAGATTACCTATCTGATCGTGGTGGATGGAATCTGGAGCGACTACAACAACATTTTTGGCACGTTGATGTGCAATAAATATTGAGGATACGTACGCCACCGAGTAATTGTGCTGATTTCCTTGCTTGCACTACCGGAATCAGTGGCAATGCCGATGACCGGCCATCGGCGTAGTGCCATATGGCGTCGGCGTACCATCGTCGGGATCGTCGGCGTACCCGGCTAGGTTCGTCGGCATAGAAAAGCCATCGACGCCTATGCCGTTCGTACAGCCGACGACATAGATAGACCATCGGCAACCTTTGCCACATGACGGCGGGTGACTTCGTCATCGACGGCGGCATCTACCAGAGTTGGGCCGACAGGGAGGCTGTGAGCGTAAATACGACACGTGGCGGTCGGTGGCTTACCCTGGCGTCGGCATACGTCTACATCTATCCGACGGGGAGGCTGTCGGTGTACCTCTGCCACATGGCGGTTTCTAGTGCTTCCTGGCGCGCGGCTACCCCAACGGCTAAGCCGTCGGCATATCTCCAGTTTCTGGTGTTCCCTGGGCGTGGCTACGCCGACGGCATAGCCATCAGCATATCCCCAGTTTCTTTTTTTTGTTTCCTGCCCATTTTCAATTCAAACTCACAGCACATAAATATCACAGATCATATACCCAACACATATATATCACAGATTCACATCATTTTCACCACAAAATAAGCACGTCGGGCCGTTGGCATAGTTGTGCCCCAAATAGGAATTTTTCGAGTAATGGTTTTGCTGCTGCACTGAAACCGGACAAATTTACTGGTACCTTTTTCAAGCGTTGGCAAACGAGAACCACCTTATGGCTCACAGCTATGAATGTGTTCTGGGTAGCCGGTGTCACTCCTACGGAAACTATCACTCCTGAACAGGAGAAGATGTTTAAGGAGGCCACCGTCCTATTCCTTGGAGCAGTCATTAGCGTGATCGGAGATAAGCTGGTTCATGCATATTTACATATGCATGTTGCCAAGGACTTGTGGGAGGCGCTCGAATCTAAATTCGGGGCTACCGATGCTGAGAGTGAGATGTATGTAATGGAGCAGTTCCACGATTACAAGATGGTTGACAACCGTTCTGTATTGGAACAGGCTCATGAGATAATATGCATAGCTAAGGAACTTGAGGTTCTTAAGTGCAATTTGCCAGGCAAGTTTGTCGCGGGCTGTATAATTGCTAAGCTCCCAAATTCCTGGAGGAACTTTGCTACTACTCTGAAACATCAGAGGCGTGAGTTCTCAGTAGAGGACCTCATCGGCCATCTGAGTGTTGAGCAGAACTCGAGAGCAAAGGACTCCAATGGAAAAGCGGTGGAAAGCTCTTCTGCTGCCAATATGGTACATCAGAGGAACTTTAATTCTCACAAGCCCAAGGGAAAGAATTCTGTCCAACAGAATACCGACTTCAAGAAGAAGGGAAAGAAGCCCTTCAAGAAGAATAAGAAGGGAGATGGCTTCTATACTTGTGGTTCAGAGGAACATTGGGCGAACAAATGCCCAAACAAGTACAAGAAGCCGGCGCAGGACTCCAAGTCTGCCAACATGATTGTGGGCAACAATGAAAGTGGTGCATCTGGGTACGGTAATTTACTTACTGTATTTACAGTTTGTCAGTCCACCGATTGGTGGGTGGACACGGGTGCAAATATTCATGTGTGTGCTGACTTATCATTGTTCTCTTCTTATCAGGCCACCGGTCGCGGGTCCGTATTGATGGGGAATGGCGCGAGTTCTTCTGTTCTTGGTGTTGGCACGGTCGATCTGAAGTTTACTTCGGGAAGGATCGTGTAGCTGAAGAACGTGCAGCATGTCCCCGCCATCAAGAAGAATCTCGTTAGTGGCTCCCTTATGTGTAGAGAAGGGTTTAAGTTGGTATTCGAGTCTAATAAAGTAGTAGTTACGAAATATGGACTTTTCGTTGGAAAAGGTTATGAATGCGGAGGTCTGTTCCGCCTTTCTCTTGCAGATTTTTGTAAAAAAGTCGTGAACAATATTCATTCGAGTGTTAATGAATCTGAAGTTTGGCATTCACGTCTTTGTCACATAAGTTTTGGTGTTATGTCGCTGCTAGCAAAACTAAATTTAATCCCAACTTTCACTTTAGACAAAGGTTCTAAGTGCCATTCGTGTGTGCAAGAAAAGCAACCTCGCAAGCCTCACAAGGCTGCAGAGGAGAGACGCTTGGCACCATTAGAACTCATACATTCTGATCTTTGTGAGATGAATGGTGTGTTGACTAAAGGTGGAAAGAAATACTTCATGGCATTGATAGATGATTCCACTAGATTTTGCTATGTGTATCTGTTAAATACTAAAGATGAGGCTCTACACTACTTTAAAATCTATAAGGCAGAAGTTGAGAATCAACTTGAAAAGAAAATTAAACGAGTCCGGTCTGATCGTGGTGGAGAGTACTTCTCAAATGAATTTGATTCATTTTGTGCGGAACACGGCATTATTCATGAGAGGACGCCTCCCTATTCACCCCAGTCAAACGGGGTTGCCGAGCGGAAAAACCATACTCTAACTGTTTTGGTTAACGCCATGTTAGATACATCGGGTTTATCCAAGGCATGGTGGGGGGAGGCAATATTGACCGCGTGTCATGTCTTGAATAAAGTTCCTACAAAAGATAATGAGGTCACTCCCTACGAGGAGTGGTCGAAGAGAAGGACGACGCTCTCATACTTACGTACTTGGGGCTGCTTGGCGAAAGTCAATGTACTGATCCCCAAGAAGCGTAAGCTTGGACCAAAGACTGTTGACTGCGTTAATTTGGGATACGCTAAGAATAGCGTAGGCTATAGATTTCTAGTAGTGAAATCCGAGGTACCTGACTTGAAGGTCGGTACAATAATGGAGTCGAGGGATGCTACATTCTTTGAGGATATATTTCCCATGAGAGATATGCAAAGCACTTCTAGACAGGAATCTGAGATAACTCCTGAGCCTGCCATTCCTATGGAATACTATGAACAAACACATGATGAAAATCCTGAGGAGGATGACGAGGAAGCCCGTGGTAGGGGCAAGAGACAAAGGACTACAAAGACATTTGGTGATGATTTCTTCGTATACCTCGTCGATGATAATCCCACTTCTATTTCAGAAGCGTATGCTTCTACAGATGCTGATTACTGGAAAGCTGCGGTCCGTAGCGAGATGGATTCCATCATGGCTAACGGGACATGGGAAATCACTGATCGTCCCTATGGTTGCAAACCATTGGGATGCAAGTGGGTGTTCAAAAAGAAGCTTAGGCCCGATGGTACGATTGAAAAGTACAAGGCTAGGCTTGTGGCCAAGGGCTATGCCCATAAAGAAGAAGAAGATTTCTTCGATACTTATTCACCTGTGGCTAGACTGACCACCATTCGAGTACTAGTCTCATTGGCGGCCTCTCATGGTCTTCTCGTTCATCAAATGGACGTTAAGACGGCTTTCCTGAATGGAGAGCTAAATGAGGAAATCTATATGCAACAGCCAGATGGCTTTGTGATAGAAGGTCAGGAAGGAAAGGTGTGTAAGTTGCTGAAATCTTTATATGGTCTGAGACAAGCACCTAAGCAATGGCATGAGAAGTTTAATACAACTCTGACATCTATTGGCTTCATTGTTAATGAAGCTGACAAATGTGTATACTATCGGCATGGTGGGGGCGAAGGAGTTATATTGTGCTTGTATGTTGATGACATACTGATATTTGGAACCAACCTAAAATTAATTGAGGAGGTTAAGTCTTTTCTGTCTCAAAACTTTGAGATGAAGGACCTTGGGGTGGCTGATGTTATCTTGAACATCAAGCTGTTGAGAGATGATGAGGGTGGGATTACACTTCTGCAATCCCACTATGTTGATAAGATTTTGAGTCGCTTTGGATATTCAGACTGCAAAATTTGTCAAACACCATATGATCCTAGTGTGCTTATTCGAAAGTTTAAAGGCACAGCTATAGATCAATTGAGATTCTCTCAAATTATCGGTTCACTTACGTACCTAGCTAGCGCAACGAGGCCTGACATCGCGTTTGCTGTGAGCAAACTTAGCCGGTTTGTTGCAAACCCGGGCGATGTTCATTGGCGTGCTGTTGAAAGAATTATGCGCTACTTGAAAGGTACTGTCAACCACGGGCTTCACTATACGGGATTCCCATCGGTACTTGAAGGGTATAGTGATGCGAATTGGATCTCTCATGCTGATGAGATGAAGGCCACTACTGGGGATATGTTTACTCTTGGGGTGCTGCTGTTTCCTATAAGTCTTGCAAGCAAACGATCTTAACAAGGTCGACAATGGAAGCAGAATTAACAGCATTAGACACATCTGGTGTCGAAGCAGAATTTCTTCGAGATCTTTTGATGGACTTACCTGTGGTTGAGAAGCCGGTTCCGGCTATCCTTATGAACTGCGATAATCAAACAGTTATTGTTAAAGTGAAGAGTTCAAAGGACAATATGAAGTCCAACAAACATATAAGAATGAGATTGAAGTCTGTCAGACGTTTGAGAAACTCCGGAGTGATAGCGTTGGATTACATCCAAACGCCTAAGAATCTGGCAGATCCCTTTACTAAAGGGCTATCACGTGTTGTGATAGACAGTGCATCGAGGGAGATGGGTATGAGACCCACATGAGTTGCCACGGCAGTAACCCAACCTATATGATCGGAGATCCCGTGAAGTAGGACCTGGGAAAACAAGCCAGTGGTGAACTGAGGAGAGTAACTTTACTAACCCACTCCGTTGGAGATGCAATACTCTCGGATACTGTACGGTAGGATGACTACTGTCTTAATGTGTTCTAAAGCTTATATGTAAGCAAGATGATGTCCTACAGAGCGATCTTTGGAGGAACACACCTATATGAGCTTGACTGCTGGTCATAGTCTATGAGATTTGGGTGATCTCTAGTAAACTCATGAATAGGCCAGGAGTGTGACTAATATGCTCCACCCGAGGGGTCACCTTTGGCAGCCTAGTACTAGTAAGACTTGTGGTGAAGCTTCTTTACGCCAAACTGACAATTCAAGGCATAGTCCATTGTTCAGTTGTAAAGGGGTGTAGCTACTTGCTCTAGGTGAAGCTCAACCTTAACAGGTCTTCACGGAAATGCTGGTATATTAAAACAGTGATTGGAACGAGGGAACACGATGTGCCCTTGAGATCTGGTGGGGGATTGTTGAAATTAGAGATGGGCCTTAGGCCCAAAAGACAAATTTCAGAAAAATCTTCAAGGGCCCATGTAGGTGGTAGCATGACAAGGTGGTGGGAAGTTTAGTCCCATCCCGCTAGTGGAGGAGAAGTTGGACCCATTTATAAGGGTCTCTCTCCCACATGCTATTGGAGAGTGAGAAGAGAAGGTGCCCTCGCACACTCCTCCTCCGCCACCCGCGTCGCCACGCCACGCCTCGTCACGACGCGCCGCGGGTTGCGGGAATGAGCCGAGCCGAGCTCATACCTACGCGCTTATTTTTGCCGGTCAGGAACAGAGAATACGTAACGGACAAGGCACGATCCGAGACGTCGGATCGTGGCTGTTACCGACTCGGACGTGGGTTTGGCCCACGTCTCTCCACCCAGCCACCTTTATAAGCAGGCTACCCTAGCCGTCACGAGAATCAGATCACATCTGCCTCACGCCTTCGTTCCTTGACTGTTGATGCCGCCGGCGACTCCGTCCTGTTTACCGCGTACACGGTCGACGGGAGAGCAGGCCTCCGAAACCTCGCCTCTCCGGTTCCTGTACGGGAGAGGGGCGATTAGGTTTTTGGGGAGCGATCACGCGACTGCTCGCCTCCGTCCGTCTGCTTCGTCTACGTTCGCGTCGCCCTCGTCATCGCCATGTCCTCACCAAGCGAAGCTGACCGCCTCCGCGAGAAGGCCGAAGCCGAGAAGAAGGCGGCAGAGGATACTCCGCCGCCGCCGCTGCTGCTACAGCCAATTGGCCGATCGGAGGGTATGATGTGTTTATCTCTCTCCTGTTTCTATCTGCACTAGTAATACTGCCTATATGCGTAGATGTTTCTGCTATATGCGTAGTACTTGCTAGTATACTCCGTGATCAGTATGTCATGAACCTAGTCAATGCCATGTTAGTAATTATTTCATGGATTAATCTACTCGGAAAATTGCCTATTTATTCAACAATTACATGGAGCAACATCAGTAATGGCCCCTAGCTACACTAAATCGTCCTTTGTCATCTATAGCTTCCGTCCTCAGAAAGGTCGCAAGCTCCTCTGCAACAGCAATCGCGCGTTGCTCTGGTAGGACCTTCTCCCTCATGGCCGTGTACTATATAAGAAGAGGAGATGAATATGAATATCAATCATGATAACAAAGAATGACGGGTAAAAATAGAGGCGTGAATGTTCATTGCATACGTCGAATCTGTGATCCTTGTGCTCAGAGGTAAACGTGCGAATGGTCTCGCAAACATAGTATCCGCATAGATGCGTCCCCCGTGGCTGCTGGTCGCACTTTACGAGAATAGAATATGTATAATAATAATCTAGCATCATAAATGTATTGAAAATAGAAGTATGTCATACTACTACTTACCTGAGCCGCTCTAAAGGTCAGCTTCTCAGGCTCAATACCGGGAGTCACGCACTTGAACCGCTTCCAAACCCTGCCCGACAAGGATAATGATTTGCTAAGTTTTTCATTAATTGATATATCAGAAAATCATCGAAAGAGACCGATAGAGCGCAAGAATGATTGAAATTACCCTTGGAGCATGTCCTGCAGGCTTCGGAACTGTTCCAAGGGTCTCGATAATGGGTCGAAGGCATCAACTCTTCCCTTATCAATTTGAATGTCCAACAGAATCCAATGGAAGCTGCACATGTATATATATATATATATATATATATATGTGTGTGTGTGTGTGTGTGTGTGTGTGTGTGTGTGTCAGTAACTTATCAATTACACTTATAAGTGAATGGACACAACATAGTAAAGACCCTCACCTGAAGTTGTATGGAAACAGTATGTGGTCACAGAAATTTTGATCTGTTAGAAACCTTAGAAGGTTTTCCTCCGTCTCCTTGGGTTTCTCAGTTAGCGTCGCTATATGTATTTTATCTGGGTCAATAAACCCAATATTTAGGATGTTCTTGTTTTTACAATCCAGAATCTTCATTCTGCATAATAGAGTACAAGTTATATATAGACAATGAATTGAAATAACTAAACAAGTTATATGTAGACAACGAATTGAAAAACTTACAGACAATAGCAACTCATAAGCGATTTGTCGAGGGCGTCGGCATTGTACATCTGGAGGAGTTCATCAAAGTCGATATGGATTTCTTCGGGCCGGCGGTAGTACTCCCGTGGGACACTCACCACGATCATCGTTATCCCATTCTTTGATTCACTTAAGTACCATGTATGCAAGTAACGCATATTTGTTGGGAGATCATATTTGCTGACCAAAGGCGCTCCTATGACAAACTGTGGCTTAGGGGCTACCACAGCCTTGGGTAACCTGTCGTCTTGGGAAGCCAGAATGTCTTCAACCGGGATACCCCATTCATTCGCCCACTTCTTTGCTAATTCCAAATCTTGCCCCTGCACCAGAGGGGGGACATTCTCGGTTAACACGCCGAGGGGTGGGATCGACTGTTTGGCCTGTTGTCCAAGCTGAGGAACGTCTGATTTTTTTTGCTTGTAGTTGAACTTGATTTGCTCCCACTTGCACTTGCACGTGATCTGCTCTTTTTCACTTCCTTCTGCAATGTGCGTGTATAGTCATCAGGCTTATGGTGTAAGTCATACTGTGATGGAAGGTTCGTGAAGTATTTTGCAAATTCTATTTGCTTCTCGGTGTATTCCGGGCGGGGCTCGGGTTTCTTCTTTTTCATCTGCGCATCATGATGTTCCTTTGCTATCCTGGCGTTTTCCTCGGGGGTACGATCATAAGGTCTGATAGGAAGATTAGCATGAGGTACCTTTGGGAGGGCGACAGTTTGCGCTTTGGGGAGCTCCGTCGCTTAGAAATCATCGGCGGAGCGTTCTTGCTGGCACGCTTCCGCTTAGTATGCGGAGCGGGCGGCGGCGGAGACGGACGACCCAAGTCCGGCGGCGGTGATCGAGATGGACTCGTGTTGTGCTGGCCGACGTCATGTGGAGGGCTTGGAGGTGATGAAGGTGTAGGTGACCTGCGATGACTCGAAGGCGGTGTTGTCCTTGGGGCCGAGCCTGGAAGCTTGATGTAGTTCTTGTCCCATAGGATGACTCCACCCAGTACTTCTCCGAGTGTCCTCTCATCTTCGGGTCCAGCTATGTCCAGCTCCATATCATGAAACCCCGCCATGATTTCATCCACCCCGACTTTAGCAAAGCCAGCTGGAATCTCACGGCCATGCCAGCGTGCATCAGGGCCAGAAGGTAAAGCTTGCCCGACGGCCACCTTCATGGATATGTTCTTGAATTTATGATGGAGTTCACATCATGTTGACTCCTTGATTCCATCCATGGGGTAGCCGGAACCGCCCTCTATCATTCTTCGTGCATCGTCGGGCGGGGCCTCAGATTCAGCCACCCTACTTTTCCGCTTAGATGGGGCACCGGTAATATCAAGTGCAGGATCTTCCCGGCGCGCTACTCCTCTAAGCTCATCAATCTGCTTCTGTTTCTCATTAATCCTGGCAAGCAACTGGTTGAACTTGTCATTCTCCTCATCGTGATGCTGCTTCTTTGCTCTCGCTCGGCTTCTGTATGTGTCTTGGTCTCTGGCAAACCCAAGCCACCACGGGTAAGAAGGACCGAAGCCTCGCGTTCGTCCTCCATGTTCGTCATTGCCGAGGACCAGTGTGAGAAAATCTTTCTCTCTATCTGCAGTGAACTTTCTTTTTCCCTCCTTAATTTCTTTCACTATCTTTTTCCAATTCTCCCTGGGTATCCTAAGACCGTCACTGCAGATGAGGTCCCCTGTTTCTTTGTGGTACGAACCACCATGCGCAAGGAACCAATTTCTTGCTCTCAATTCCCACTCATCACGGAGTGGTTCGGGTATGATGCCTTTAGCTAGAAGATCTTTCTCTTTCTTATCCCACTTTGGGATGGCAGTCTCATAGCCCCCTGGCCCCAGCTTGTGGTGATATTTCTTCTTGTCGGCATTTATCTTCTTCTTTTCTGATAATGCCTGGGCATCTTCTGACTCCTTGTACTCTTGAAATGCCTTCCAGTGATTCGCCTGCTTGGCTAGATACCCCTCGAATACTAGCACTTTCTTTGTCTTCAGATAGTTTTTCCATATCTTCTTCTTCCAGCTACGGAATAGTTCGGCCATCTTCTTTAGAGTCCACTGCTTGACTTTGGCCCTCAATTTGTTTGCGGCGTCTTCATTCTCACATTTTGGCAGGTTAAAATGTGACATGAGATCATTCCAAAGATTATCTTTGTACCTTTCGGCGACATAGTCACTATCGGCTGCCCCTTTGCGCTTGTTCCACTCCCGAACGCTGATCGGGACGTGATCCCTAACGAGAACTCTGCATTGCTTCTTGAATTTGTCAGCAACATTCTTAGGAAGCTTGGCTTCGCCCGTAGGCAATATCACCTCAAAGGTGTAATGCGTCCGTGCATCCAACTTTTTAGTCGGGCCTCGTTTCGTAGCTTTGCTCGATGTGGAGGCCTAAGAGGGAGAAACATTCGTCAAATGAATGTATATGTATACAATATAGAGCTATCTCCAATATTTTCACATATTACAAGTGATTGTCGAACTTCATATGTATACCTTGCCGGACTTTATTATTTCTTCACCGGCTTCTCCACCGGCTTCTCCATTAGTGGAGCTATCACCTTCTCCGTCATTGGACCTATCTCCTGCCCCATCGGCTTCATCTTCGTGTCGGTCGACCTACATTCCATATCCGGAGGGGTTTAGATATGACGCGGAGATTCAGCTGGTTCAACGTCGGGGCCGTTTTTGATTATATCTTCGAGAAGTTCTTCCTCTTCAAGGTTCCTGATATGTGGATCCATAGTTCTGCAAAAACGGACATTTGATTAACTAATAAACTAACAAACTATATAAGAGGGCTTGGAAACTTCGAAGTGTCGTTTTATATAGGAGGAACTTTAGTCCCGGGTCTTGGCTAGAACCTAAACTCTAAAATATGTCTAACGGATTCTCTTAACCTTTAAGGATTTAAAAAAATGGCGACATTCTAGATGTGTAGAAAATGATCCTATTTTTCCTGATCTCATCTACCCTCCTATATGTCACATTGTCTAGTGTCAAAGGACTTTGTTGAACTTTGTACCAAAAAAGAATTATTCTATCAAGAACTCCGTTCCAAAACAACTTTAGTCCCGGGTCGTGGCTCCACCCGGGACTCCTAGATTTCTGCATAGTATTCAAAGTAGGAGTACTTTTCCAATTTGAGCATTCAATAAGCAAAACCAAATCGTAAAATAAAGTAGTATTCAAATTAGCATGCATTCAATTATAAGCAAAACTACATCATCTCTTTTGTCCGTACAGCGTAGAATATTATCACTAATACTCCTCGAATACTATCATACATATAGCATCACGGATACAGCTAGAACCGTAGCGCCCGACGGGTATCGTCGCGGGCGGTGGACACCCAAAGAGAAGGAACCATCACAGGATCATAGCTCAAGTGAGATCCCCGAAGAACCTGCCAGGTATGCTCGAACCTGTCCTCCAACGCAACCATGTAGCGACGGACGTGCTCATCCTCCTCGCTGACACGGTGACGTACGACCTCCGCGGTGTCCGGAAGCCTCGGCACCGTCAATAGCCCACGCGACCGCCACCAAACAAGGATCGGGTCAACAACGGGCTGGCTCCTCACCAACCTACGCCCCCCGGAAGGTAGCACCTCCCAATACCAGCCGGGCAGAGCCCAATCCCGGACAGGGCCCCTCTGATCAAGCAGGTGTCCTCCGCCGAGTTGACGTCGAGGATGCGGGATAGGCATCGTAAAATGAACTAAAAAATAAACTAGTTCTATTAATTTTCTTGCTAAAAATAAACTATTAACACTTAAGCATATACAATAGCAAAATTAAACTATTAACACTTAAGCATATACAATAGCAAAATTAAGCAATAATCTAAGAAACACTATTAACACTTAAGCATATACACTATACAATAGCAAAATTAAGCATATACAATAGCATCTATATACGTAGAAATGTCTTCTTCTTCTTCTTCTTCTTCTTCTTCTTTCTTATTTTCTTCTCCGCTTCTTCTTCAACTTCTCTTCTTCTACTTCTCCTCTTCTTCTATTTTTCCTCTTCTTCTCCTCTCCTCCTCTTCTTATTCTCCTTTTTCTTCTTTTCTTCTCCTCCTCTTCTTATTTTCCTTTTTCCTAATCTTATTTTCTTATTTTTGTTCATATTTCTTCTTCTTATAACCCTAACCTAATTCTAAATATTACTAACCCGGATAATCTAGCAGAAACCTAATAACAATAGGACTTAAATGACAAAAAAAAACTTTTTCTTTTTCTTCTTTTCTTCTCCTTTTTCTTCTTTTCTTCTCCTTTTTCTTCCTTTCTTCTCCTTTTTCTTCCTTTCTTCTCCTTTTTCTTCCTTTCTTCCCTTTTTCTTCTTTTCTTCTCCTTTTTCTTCCTTTCTTCTCCTTTTCCTTCCTTTCTTCTCCTTTTTCTTCGTTTCTTCTCCTTTTTCTTCGTTTCTTCTCCTTTTTCTTCTTTTCTTCTCCTTTTTCTTCTTTTCTTCTCCTTTTTCTTCCTTTCTTCTCCTTTTTCTTCTTTTCTTCTCCTTTTTCTTCCTTTCTTCTCCTTTTTCTTCCTTTCTTCCCTTTTTCTTCTTTTCTTCTCCTTTTTCTTCTTTTCTTCTCTTTTTTCTTCTTTTCTTCTCTTTTTCTTCTTTTCTTCTACCGGCCGTAGTGTTGGGGAGGAGGGGGCGGGGGGCTTACCGGCCGGAGGCATCGATGGCGGCGAGGAGGACGGCGGCGCGCGGCGAGGAGGACGACTAAAGATCCACCTATATAAGCGGGAGTTAGAAAAATTCCAACACAAATCGCATTTCGTTTCTCTTCTTCTTCCTCTCGTTCTCCTGCCCGGCGCGGCACACCGACGACCTCGACGACGCCGTCAGGCTGCCCGCCGTCATCCTCGCCATCGCCGTCGTCCTCCTCGCCGCCGCCGTCGTCCTCCTCGCGCGCCGCCGTCGTCCTCCTCGCGCGCCGCCGTCGTCCTCCTCGCCGCCGCCGTCCTCCTAGCGCCGCCGCTGTCCTCCTCGCCGCCGTCGTCCTCCTTGCCGCGCGCCGCCGTCCTCCTCGCCGCGCGCCACCGTCCTCCTCGCCGTCGTCGATGCCTCCGGCCGGTAAGCCCCCCGCCCCCTCCTCCCCAACACTACGGCCGGTAGAATAAAAGAAGAAAAAAGAGAAGAAAAGAAGAAAAAAGAGAAGTAAAGAAGAAAAAGGAGAAGAAAAGAAGAAAAAGGGAAGAAAGGAAGAAAAAGGAGAAGAAAGGAAGAAAAAGGAGAAGAAAAGAAGAAAAAGGAGAAGAAAGGAGAAGAAAGGAAGAAAAAGGAGAAGAAAAGAAGAAAAAGGAGAAGAAAAGAAGAAGAAAAGAGAAGAAACGAAGAAAAAGGAGAAGAAACGAAGAAAAAGGAGAAGAAAGGAAGGAAAAGGAGAAGAAAGGAAGAAAAAGGAGAAGAAAGGAAGAAAACGGAGAAGAAAGGAAGAAAAAGGAGAAGAAAGGAAGAAAAAGGAGAAGAAAAAAAGAAAAAGGAGAAGACGACGGCGGCGAGGAGGACAGCGGCGGCGCGCGAGGAGGACGGCGGCGGCGAGGAGGAGGACGGCGACGGCGAGGAGGACGGCAGGCAGCGGCGAGGAGGACGGCGGGCAGCCTGACGGCGTCGTCGAGGTCGTCGGTGTGCCGCGCCGGGCAGGAGAACGAGAGGAAGAAGAAGAGAAACAAAATGCGATTTGGGTTGGAATTTTTCTAACTCCCGCTTATATAGGTGGATCTTTACCCCCTTTAGTCCCGGATGGAGCCACGACCCGGGACTAAAGGCCCTTTTTCGGCAGACCAGAAGGCGGGAAGCACGGGCCTTTAGTCCCGGTGCGAAGCTCCAACCGGGACTAAAGGGGGTCTTTAGTCTCGGTTGGAGCCACGCACCGGGACTAAAGGCCCGGGCGGCAGGCGAGGGGCTTTAGTCCCGGGTCGTGGCTCCACCCGGGACTAATGCCCCTCCTCGGCTGCACGATAAGTTTAGTCCCACCTCGCCCAGCGAGGGGGACTAACACTTGTTTATAAGCCCCATCGCAGCTACTCCATCGAGCTCCTCTCTAAAGCAGGCTTACGGGCCTAAACTAACTGTAATTTAAAATTGAAACTATATTTTAAATTGTGGAGAAACTTAAACCTGAATTCAAAGTGAGCTCACTTTGAATTTAGGTTTAAGTTTCTTTACAAATTCTCATATAGTTTCAATTTTTTTCTATTTTCAAAATTAACTATTTTGTTATTTTCAATTAAAAACTATGTTTATTAAAATTCTTTTTGCATATTTGAGAATTTGACAAAACTATGATAATGAAAAGTGTTTGAAATTGAATAAATAATTCAAAACTATTTTCTATTTCAAAATTAATTATTTTGACTATCCAAACTATTAACTATTTTGTTATTTTCAATTAAAAACTATGTTTATTAAAATTCTTTTTGCATATTTGAGAATTTGACAAAACTATGATAATGAAAAGTGTTTGAAATTGAATAAATAATTCAAAACTATTTTCTATTTTCAAAAGTAATTATTTTGACTATCCAAACTATTAACTATTTTGTTATTTTCAATTAAAAACTATGTTTATTAAAATTCTTTTTGCATATTTGAGAATTTGACAAAACTATGATAATGAAAAGTGTTTGAAATTGAATAAATAATTCAAAACTATTTTCTATTTTCAAAAGTAATTATTTTGACTATCCAAACTATTAACTATTTTGTTATTTTCAATTAAAAACTATGTTTATTAAAATTCTTTTTGCATATTTGAGAATTTGACAAAACTATGATAATGAAAAGTGTTTGAAATTGAATAAATAATTCAAAACTATTTTCTATTTTCAAAAGTAATTATTTTGACTATCCAAACTATTAACTATTTTGATATTTTCAATTGAAAAGTGTTTGAAATTGAAAAGCACTACAAATGAACTCTGAAAATGTTGAAAGTTGGCATGCTATCATCATTTCACCCACATAGCATGTGTTAAAAAGTTGAGAGGGCTACGACAAAACCTGGATGCACTTCGTGTACAAAACGGACAATCTCTCTCGAAGTATCAGGGTTTCAAACGAGAACTCATCTCTTATAAAGGGATTTCATTTTTTTGAACTTATTTGAACTCCATACTTTTTGTGTGTTCAAAATGCACCATTCAAAGGCACATCACAAAATTTCAACAATTTCTCACTTCATTTGGTATTCTTCGTGCATTTACTTTTTTTTGGGGCTAGTTGACCCTGAAATTGAAAAGCACTACAAATGAACTCTGAAAATGTTGAAAGTTGGCATGCTATCATCATTTCACCCACATAGCATGTGTTAAAAAGTTGAGAGGGCTACGACAAAAACTGGATGCACTTCGTGTACAAAACGGACAATCTCTCTCGAAGTAATAGGGTTTCGACCGAGAACTCATCTCTTACAAAGGGATTTCATTTTTTTGAACTTCTTTGAACTCCATACTTTTTGTGTGTTCAAAATGCACCATTCAAAGGCACATCACAAAATTTCAACAATTTCTGACTTCATTTGGTATTCTTCGTGCATTTACTTTTTTTTGAGCTAGTTGACCCTGAAATTGAAAAGCACTACAAACGAACTCTGAAAATGTTGAAAGTTGGCATGCTATCATCATTTCACCCACATAGCATGTGTTAAAACGTTGAGAGGGCTACGACAAAAAGTGGATGCATTTCAAGTACAAAACGGACAATCTCTCTCGAAGTATCAGGGTTTCGAACGAGAACTCATCTCTTACAAAGGGATTTCATTTTTTTGAACTTATTTAAACTCCATACTTTTTGTCTGTTCAAAATGCACCATTCAAAGGAACATCACAAAATTTCAACAATTTCTGACTTCATTTGGTATTCTTCGTGCATTTACTTTTTTTTGACATAGTTGACCCCAAAATTGAAAAGCATTACAAATGAACTCTGAAAATGTTGAAAGTGGGCATGCTATCAACATTTCACCCACATAGCATGTGTTAAAAAGTTGAGAGGGCTACGACAAAAACTGGATGCACTTCATGTACAAAACAGACAATCTCTCTCGAAGTATCAGGGTTTCGAACGAGAACTCATCTCTTACAAAGGGATTTCATTTTTTTGAACTTATTTAAACTCCATACTTTTTGTGTGTTCAAAATGCACCATTCAAAGGCACATCACAAAATTTTAACAATTTCTGACTTCATTTGGTATTCTTCGTGCATTTACTTATTTTTTTTGAGCTAGTTGACCCTGAAATTGAAAAGCACTACAAATGAACTCTGAAAATGTTGAAAGTTGGCATGCTATCACCATTTCACCCACATAGCATGTGTTAAAAAGTTGAGAGGGCTACGACATAAACTCGATGCACTTCGTGTACAAAATGGACAATCTCTCTCGAAGTAATAGGGTTTCGAACGAGAACTCATCTCTTACAAAGGGATTTCATTTTTTGAACTTATTTGAACTCCATACTTTTTGTGTGTTCAAAATGCACCATTCAAAGGCACATCACAAAATTTCAACAATTTCTGACTTCATTTGGTATTCTTCGTGCATTTACTTTTTTTGAGCTAGTTGACCCTGAAATTGAAAAGCACTACAAATGAACTCTGAAAATGTTGAAAGTTGGCATGCTATCATCATTTCACCCACATAGCATGTGTTAAAATGTTGAGAGGGCTACGACAAAAAGTGGATGCACTTCATGTACAAAACGGAGAATCTCTCTCGAAGTATCTGGGTTTCGAACGAGAACTCATCTTTTACAAAGGGATTTCATTTTTTTGAACTTATTTAAACTCCATACTTTTTGTCTGTTCAAAATGCACCATTCAAAGGCACGTCACAAAATTTCAACAATTTCTGACTTCATTTGGTATTCTTCGTGCATTTAAATTTTTTTTTGAGCTAGTTGACCCTGAAATTGAAAAGCACTACAAATGAACTCTGAAAATGTTGGAAGTTGGCATGCTATAATCATTTCACCCACATAGCATGTGTTAAAAAGTTGAGAGGGCTACGACAAAAACTGGATGCACTTCGTGTACAAAACGGACAATCTCTCTCGAAGTATGAGCGTTTCGAACGAGAACTCATCTCTTACAAAGGGATTTCATTTTTTTGAACTTATTTAAACTCCATACTTTTTGTGTGTTCAAAATGCACCATTCAAAGGCACATCAAAAAATTTCAACAATTTCTGACTTCATTTGGTATTCTTCGTGCATTTACTTTTTTTTGAGCTAGTTGACCCTGAAATTGAAAAGCACTACAAACGAACTCTGAAAATGTTGAAAGTTGGCATGCTATCATCATTTCACCCACATAGCATGTGTTAAAAAGTTGAGAGGGCTACGACAAAAAGTGGATGCATTTCAAGTACAAAACGGACAATCTCTCTCGAAGTATCAGGGTTTCGAACGAGAACTCATCTCTTACAAAGGGATTTCATTTTTTTTGAACTTATTTGAACTCCATACTTTTTGTCTGTTCAAAATGCACCATTCAAAGGAACATCACAAAATTTCAACAATTTCTGACTTCATTTGGTATTCTTCGTGCATTTACTTTTTTTTTTGAGCTAGTTGACCCTAAAATTGAAAAGCACTACAAATGATCTCTGAAAATGTTGAAAGTGGGCATGCTATCAAAATTTCACCCACATAGCATGTGTTAAAAATTTGAGAGGGCTACGACAAAAACTGGATGCACTCCGTGTACAAAATGGACAATCTCTCTCGAAGTATCAGGGTTTCGAACGAGAACTCATCTCTTACAAAGGGATTTCATTTTTTTGAACTTATTTAAACTCCATACTTTTTTTGTGTTCAAAATGCACCATTCAAAGGCACATCACAAAATTTCAACAATTTCTGACTTCATTTGGTATTATTCGTGCATTTACTTATTTTGTCTTGAGCTAGTTGACCCTGAAATTGAAAAGCACTACAAATGAACTCTGAAAATGTTGAAAGTGGGCATGCTATCACCATTTCACCCACATAGCATGTGTTAAAAAGTTGAGAGGGCTACGTCATAAACTCGATGCACTTCGTGTACAAAACGGACAATCTCTCTCGAAGTAATAGGGTTTCGAACGAGAACTCATCTCTTACAAAGGGATTTCATTTTTTTGAACTTATTTAAACTCCATACTTTTTGTGTGTTCAAAATGCACCATTCAAAGGCACATCACAAAATTTCAACAATTGCTGACTTCATTTGGTATTCTTCGTGCATTTACTTTTTTTTTTGAGCTAGTTGACCCTGAAATTGAAAAGCACTACAAATGAACTCTGAAAATGTTGAAAGTTGGCATGCTATCATCATTTCACCCACATAGCATGTGTTAAAAAGTTGAGAGGGCTACGACAAAAGCTGGATGCACTTCGTGTACAAAACGGACAATCCCTCTCGAAGTAATAGGGTTTCGAATGAGAACTCATCTCTTACAAAGGGATTTCATTTTTTTGAACTTATTTAAACTCCATACTTTTTGTCTGTTCAAAATGCACCATTCAAAGGCACGTCACAAAATTTCAACAATTTCTGACTTCATTTGGTATTCTTCGTGCATTTAATTTTTTTTTTTGAGCTAGTTGACCCTGAAATTGAAAAGCACTACGAATGAACTCTGAAAATGTTGGAAGTTGGCATGCTATAATCATTTCACCCACATAGCATGTGTTAAAAAGTTGAGAGGGCTACGACAAAAACTGGATGCACTTCGTGTACAAAACGGACAATCTCTCTCGAAGTATGAGCGTTTCGAACGAGAACTCATCTCTTACAAAGGGATTTCATTTTTTTGAACTTATTTAAACTCCATAATTTTTGTGTGTTCAAAATGCACCATTCAAAGGCACATCAAAAAATTTCAACAATTTCTGACTTCATTTGGTATTCTTCGTGCATTTACTTTTTTTGAGCTAGTTGACCCTGAAATTGAAAAGCACTACAAACGAACTCTGAAAATGTTGAAAGTTGGCATGCTATCATCATTTCACCCACATAGCATGTGTTAAAAAGTTGAGAGGGCTACGACAAAAAGTGGATGCATTTCAAGTACAAAACGGACAATCTCTCTCGAAGTATCAGGGTTTCGAACGAGAACTCATCTCTTACAAAGGGATTTCATTTTTTTTGAACTTATTTGAACTCCATACTTTTTGTCTGTTCAAAATGCACCATTCAAAGGAACATCACAAAATTTCAACAATTTCTGACTTCATTTGGTATTCTTCGTGCATTTACTTTTTTTTTTGAGCTAGTTGACCCTAAAATTGAAAAGCACTACAAATGATCTCTGAAAATGTTGAAAGTGGGCATGCTATCAAAATTTCACCCACATAGCATGTGTTAAAAATTTGAGAGGGCTACGACAAAAACTGGATGCACTCCGTGTACAAAATGGACAATCTCTCTCGAAGTATCAGGGTTTCGAACGAGAACTCATCTCTTACAAAGGGATTTCATTTTTTTGAACTTATTTAAACTCCATACTTTTTTTGTGTTCAAAATGCACCATTCAAAGGCACATCACAAAATTTCAACAATTTCTGACTTCATTTGGTATTATTCGTGCATTTACTTATTTTGTCTTGAGCTAGTTGACCCTGAAATTGAAAAGCACTACAAATGAACTCTGAAAATGTTGAAAGTGGGCATGCTATCACCATTTCACCCACATAGCATGTGTTAAAAAGTTGAGAGGGCTACGTCATAAACTCGATGCACTTCGTGTACAAAACGGACAATCTCTCTCGAAGTAATAGGGTTTCGAACGAGAACTCATCTCTTACAAAGGGATTTCATTTTTTTGAACTTATTTAAACTCCATACTTTTTGTGTGTTCAAAATGCACCATTCAAAGGCACATCACAAAATTTCAACAATTGCTGACTTCATTTGGTATTCTTCGTGCATTTACTTTTTTTTTTGAGCTAGTTGACCCTGAAATTGAAAAGCACTACAAATGAACTCTGAAAATGTTGAAAGTTGGCATGCTATCATCATTTCACCCACATAGCATGTGTTAAAAAGTTGAGAGGGCTACGACAAAAGCTGGATGCACTTCGTGTACAAAACGGACAATCCCTCTCGAAGTAATAGGGTTTCGAATGAGAACTCATCTCTTACAAAGGGATTTCATTTTTTTGAACTTATTTAAACTCCATACTTTTTTTCTGTTCAAAATGCACCATTCAAAGGCACGTCACAAAATTTCAACAATTTCTGACTTCATTTGGTATTCTTCGTGCATTTAATTTTTTTTTTGAGCTAGTTGACCCTGAAATTGAAAAGCACTACAAATGAACTCTGAAAATGTTGGAAGTTGGCATGCTATAATCATTTCACCCACATAGCATGTGTTAAAAAGTTGAGAGGGCTACGACAAAAACTGGATGCACTTCGTGTACAAAACGGACAATCTCTCTCGAAGTATGAGCGTTTCGAACGAGAACTCATCTCTTACAAAGGGATTTCATTTTTTTGAACTTATTTAAACTCCATACTTTTTGTGTGTTCAAAATGCACCATTCAAAGGCACATCAAAAAATTTCAACAATTTCTGACTTCATTTGGTATTCTTCGTGCATTTACTTTTTTTTGAGCTAGTTGACCCTGAAATTGAAAAGCACTACAAACGAACTCTGAAAATGTTGAAAGTTGGCATGCTATCATCATTTCACCCACATAGCATGTGTTAAAAAGTTGAGAGGGCTACGACAAAAAGTGGATGCATTTCAAGTACAAAACGGACAATCTCTCTCGAAGTATCAAGGTTTCGAACGAGAACTCATCTCTTACAAAGGGATTTCATTTTTTTTGAACTTATTTGAACTCCATACTTTTTGTCTGTTCAAAATGCACCATTCAAAGGAACATCACAAAATTTCAACAATTTCTGACTTCATTTGGTATTCTTCGTGCATTTACTTTTTTTTTTGAGCTAGTTGACCCTAAAATTGAAAAGCACTACAAATGATCTCTGAAAATGTTGAAAGTGGGCATGCTATCAAAATTTCACCCACATAGCATGTGTTAAAAATTTGAGAGGGCTACGACAAAAACTGGATGCACTCCGTGTACAAAAGGGACAATCTCTCTCGAAGTATCAGGGTTTCGAACGAGAACTCATCTCTTACAAAGGGATTTCATTTTTTTGAACTTATTGAAACTCCATACTTTTTTTGTGTTCAAAATGCACCATTCAAAGGCACATCACAAAATTTCAACAATTTCTGACTTCATTTGGTATTATTCGTGCATTTACTTATTTTGTCTTGAGCTAGTTGACCCTGAAATTGAAAAGCACTACAAATGAACTCTGAAAATGTTGAAAGTGGGCATGCTATCACCATTTCACCCACATAGCATGTGTTTAAAAGTTGAGAGGGCTACGTCATAAACTCGATGCACTTCGTGTACAAAACGGACAATCTCTCTCGAAGTAATAGGGTTTCGAACGAGAACTCATCTCTTACAAAGGGATTTCATTTTTTTGAACTTATTTAAACTCCATACTTTTTGTGTGTTCAAAATGCACCATTCAAAGGCACATCACAAAATTTCAACAATTGCTGACTTCATTTGGTATTCTTCGTGCATTTACTTTTTTTTTTGAGCTAGTTGACCCTGAAATTGAAAAGCACTACAAATGAACTCTGAAAATGTTGAAAGTTGGCATGCTATCATCATTTCACCCACATAGCATGTGTTAAAAAGTTGAGAGGGCTACGACAAAAGCTGGATGCACTTCGTGTACAAAACGGACAATCCCTCTCGAAGTAATAGGGTTTCGAATGAGAACTCATCTCTTACAAAGGGATTTCATTTTTTTGAACTTATTTAAACTCCATACTTTTTGTCTGTTCAAAATGCACCATTCAAAGGCACGTCACAAAATTTCAACAATTTCTGACTTCATTTGGTATTCTTCGTGCATTTAATTTTTTTTTTTGAGCTAGTTGACCCTGAAATTGAAAAGCACTACAAATGAACTCTGAAAATGTTGGAAGTTGGCATGCTATAATCATTTCACCCACATAGCATGTGTTAAAAAGTTGAGAGGGCTACGACAAAAACTGGATGCACTTCGTGTACAAAACGGACAATCTCTCTCGAAGTATGAGCGTTTCGAACGAGAACTCATCTCTTACAAAGGGATTTCATTTTTTTGAACTTATTTAAACTCCATACTTTTTGTGTGTTCAAAATGCACCATTCAAAGGCACATCAAAAAATTTCAACAATTTCTGACTTCATTTGGTATTCTTCGTGCATTTACTTTTTTTTGAGCTAGTTGACCCTGAAATTGAAAAGCAGTACAAACGAACTCTGAAAATGTTGAAAGTTGGCATGCTATCATCATTTCACCCACATAGCATGTGTTAAAAAGTTGAGAGGGCTACGACAAAAAGTGGATGCATTTCAAGTACAAAACGGACAATCTCTCTCGAAGTACCAGGGTTTCGAACGAGAACTCATCTCTTACAAAGGGATTTCATTTTTTTTGAACTTATTTGAACTCCATACTTTTTGTCTGTTCAAAATGCACCATTCAAAGGAACATCCCAAAATTTCAACAATTTCTGACTTCATTTGGTATTCTTCGTGCATTTACTTTTTTTTTTGAGCTAGTTGACCCTAAAATTGAAAAGCACTACAAATGATCTCTGAAAATGTTGAAAGTGGGCATGCTATCAAAATTTCACCCACATAGCATGTGTTAAAAATTTGAGAGGGCTACGACAAAAACTGGATGCACTTCGTGTACAAAATGGACAATCTCTCTCGAAGTATCAGGGTTTCGAACGAGAACTCATCTCTTACAAAGGGATTTCATTTTTTTGAACTTATTTAAACTCCATACTTTTTTTGTGTTCAAAATGCACCATTCAAAGGCACATCACAAAGTTTCAACAATTTCTGACTTCATTTGGTATTATTCGTGCATTTACTTATTTTGTTTTGAGCTAGTTGACCCTGAAATTGAAAAGCACTACAAATGAACTCTGAAAATGTTGAAAGTGGGCACGCTATCACCATTTCACCCACATAGCATGTGTTAAAAAGTTGAGAGGGCTACGACATAAACTCGATGCACTTCGTGTACAAAACGGACAATCTCTCTCGAAGTAATAGGGTTTCGAACGAGAACTCATCTCTTACAAAGGGATTTCATTTTTTTGAACTTATTTAAACTCCATACTTTTTGTGTGTTCAAAATGCACCATTCAAAGGCACATCACAAAATTTCGACAATTTCTGACTTCATTTGGTATTCTTCGTGCATTTACTTATTTTTTTTGAGCTAGTTGACCCTCAAATTGAAAAGCACTACAAATGAACTCTGAAATGTTGAAAGTTGGCATGCTATCATCATTTCACCCACATAGCATGTGTTAAAAAGTTGAGAGGGCTACGACAAAAACTGGATGCACTTCGTGTACAAAACGGACAATCTCTCTCGAAGTATGAGGGTTTCGAACGAGAACTCATCTTTTACAAAGGGATTTCATTTTTTTGAATTTATTTAAACTCCATACTTTTTGTCTGTTCAAAATGCACCATTCAAAGGAACATCACAAAATTTCAACAATTTCTGACTTCATTTGGTATTCTTCGTGCATTTACTATTTTTTTGAGTTAGTTGACCCTGAAATAGAAAAGCATTACAAATGAACTCTGAAAATGTTGAAAGTGGGCATGCTATCAACATTTCACCCACATAGCATCTGTTAAAAAGTTGAGAGGGCTACGACAAAAACTGGATGCACTTCGTGTACAAAACGGACAATCTCTCTCGAAGTATCACCGTTTCGAACGAGAACTCATCTCTTACAAAGGGATTTCATTTTTTTGAACTTATTTAAACTCCATACTTTTTGTGTGTTCAAAATGCACCATTCAAAGGCACATCACAAAATTTCAACAATTTCTGACTTCATTTGGTATTCTTCGTGCATTTACTTATTTTTTTTGAGCTAGTTGACCCTGAAATTGAAAAGCACTACAAATGAACTCTGAAAATGTTGAAAGTTGGCATGCTATCATCATTTCACCCACATAGCATGTGTTAAAAAGTTGAGAGGGCTACGACAAAAACTGGATGCACTTCTTTTACAAAACGGACAATCTCTCTCGAAGTAATAGGGTTTCGAACGAGAACTCATCTCTTACAAAGGGATTTCATTTTTTTGAACTTATCTAAACTCCATACCTTTTGTTTGTTCAAAATGGACCATTCAAAGGCACGTCACAAAATTTCAGCAATTTCTGACTTCATTTGGTATTCTTCGTGCATTTAATTTATTTATTTTTAGCTAGTTGACCCTGAAATTGAAAAGCACTACAAATGAACTCTGAAAATGTTGAAAGTTGGCATGCTATAATCATTTCACCCACATAGCATGTGTTAAAAAGTTGAGAGGGCTACGACAAAAACTGGATGCACTTCGTGTACAAAACGGACAATCTCTCTCGAAGTATGAGCGTTTCGAACGAGAACTCATCTCTTACAAAGGGATTTCATTTTTTTGAACTTATTTAAACTCCATACTTTTTGTGTGTCCAAAATGCACCATTCAAAGGCACATCACAAAATTTCAACAATTTCTGACTTCATTTGGTATTCTTCGTGCATTTACTTTTTTTTGAGCTAGTTGACCCTGAAATTGAAAAGCACTACAAATGAACAGTGAAAATGTTGAAAGTTGGCATTCTATCATCATTTCACTCACATAGCATGCGTTAAAAAGTTGAGACGGCTACGACAAAAACTGGATGCATTTCGTGTACAAAAGGACAATCTCTCTCGAAGTATGAGCGTTTCGAACGAGAACTCATCTCTTACAAAGGATTTCATTTTGTTGAACTTATTTAAACTCCATACTTTTTGTGTGTTCAAAATGAACCATTCAAAGGCACATCACAAAATTTCAACAATTTCTGACTTCATTTGGTATTCTTCGTGCATTTACTTTTTTTTGAGCTAGTTGACCCTGAAATTGAAAAGCACTACAAATGAATCTGAAAATGGTGAAAGTTGGCATGCTATCATCATTTCACCCACATAGCATGTGTTAAAAATTTGAGAGGGCTACGACAAAAACTGGATGCACTTCGTGTACAAAACGGACAATCTCTCTCGAAGTATGAGCGTTTCGAACGAGAACTCATCTCTCACAAAGGGATTTCATTTTTTTGAACTTATTTGAACGCCATACTTTTTGTGTGTTCAAAATGCACCATTCAAAGGCACATCACAAAATTTCAACAATTTCTGACTTAATTTGGTATATTTCGTGCATTTACTTATTTTTTTTGAGCTAGTTGACCCTAAAATTGAAAAGCACTACAAATGAACTCTGAAAATGTTGAAAGTGGGCATGCTATCAACATTTCACCCACATAGCATGTGTTAAAAAGTTGAGAGGGCTACGACAAAAATTGGATGCACTTCGTGTACAAAACGGACAATCTCCCTCGAAGTATGAGGGTTTCGAACGAGAACTCATCTCTTACAAATTCATATTTTTGAACTTATTTAAACTCCATACTTTTTGTGTGTTCAAAATGCACCATTCAAAGGCACATCACAAAATTTCAACAATTTCTGACTTCATTTGTTATTCTTCGTGCATTTACTTTTTATTTTGAGCTAGTTGACCCTGAAATTGAAAAGCACTACAAATTAACTCTGAAATGTTGAAAGTTGGCATGCTATCATCATTTCACCCACATAGCATGTGTTAAAAAGTTGAGAGGGCTACGACAAAAACTGGATGCACTTCGTGTACAAAACGGACAATCTCTCTCGAAGTAATAGGGTTTCGAACGAGAACTTATCTCTTACAAAGGGATTTCATTTTTTTGAACTTATTTAAACTCCATACTTTTTGTCTGTTCAAAATGCACCATTCAAAGGCACGTCACAAAATTTCAACAATTTCTGACTTCATTTGGTATTCTTCGTGCATTTAATTATTTTTTTTGAGCTAGTTGACCCTGAAATTGAAAAGCACTACAAATGAACTCTGAAAATGTTGGAAGTTGGCATGCTATCATCATTTCACCCACATAGCATGTGTTAAAAAGTTGAGAGGGCTACGACAAAAACTGGATGCACTTCGTGTACAAAACGGACAATCTCTCTCGAAGTAATAGGGTTTCGAATGAGAACTCATCTCTTACAAAGGGATTTCATTTTTTTGAACTTATTTAAACTCCAAACTTTTTGTCTGTTCAAAATGCACCATTCAAAGGCACGTCACAAAATTTCAACAATTTCTGACTTCATTTGGTATTCTTCGTGCATTTAATTTATTTATTTTGAGCTAGTTGACCCTGAAATTGAAAAGCACTACAAATGAACTCTGAAAATGTTGGAAGTTGGCATGCTATAATCATTTCACCCACATAGCATGTGTTAAAAAGTTGAGAGGGCTACGACAAAAACTGGATGCACTTCGTGTACAAAACGGACAATCTCTCTCGAAGTATGAGCGTTTCGAACGAGAACTCGTCTCTTACAAAGGGATTTCATTTTTTTGAACTTATTTAAACTCCATACTTTTTGTGTGTTCAAAATGCACCATTCAAAGGCACATCAAAAAATTTCAACAATTTCTGACTTCATTTGGTATTCTTCGTGCATTTACTTTTTTTTGAGCTAGTTGACCCTGAAATTGAAAAGCACTACAAACGAACTCTGAAAGTGTTGAAAGTTGGCATGCTATCATCATTTCACCCACATAGCATGTGTTAAAAAGTTGAGAGGGCTACGACAAAAAGTGGATGCATTTCAAGTACAAAACGGACAATCTCTCTCGAAGTATCAGGGTTTCGAACGAGAACTCATCTCTTACAAAGGGATTTCATTTTTTTTGAACTTATTTGAACTCCATACTTTTTGTCTGTTCAAAATGCACCATTCAAAGGAACATCACAAAATTTCAACAATTTCTGACTTCATTTGGTATTCTTCGTGCATTTACTTTTTTTTTTGAGCTAGTTGACCCTAAAATTGAAAAGCACTACAAATGATCTCTGAAAATGTTGAAAGTGGGCATGCTATCACCATTTCACCCACATAGCATGTGTTAAAAAGTTGAGAGGGCTACGACATAAACTCGATGCACTTCGTGTACAAAACGGACAATCTCTCTCGAAGTAATAGGGTTTCGAACGAGAACTCATCTCTTACAAAGGGATTTCATTTTTTTGAACTTATTTAAACTCCATACTTTTTGTGTGTTCAAAATGCACCATTCAAAGGCACATCACAAAGTTTCGACAATTTCTGACTTCATTTGGTATTCTTCGTGCATTTACTTATGTTTTTTTGAGCTAGTTGACCCTGAAATTGAAAAGCACTACAAATGAACTCTGAAATGTTGAAAGTTGGCATGCTATCATCATTTCACCCACATAGCATGTGTTAAAAAGTTGAGAGGGCTACGACAAAAACTGGATGCACTTCGTGTACAAAACGGACAATCTCTCTCGAAGTATGAGGGTTTCGAACGAGAACTCATCTTTTACAAAGGGATTTCATTTTTTTGAACTTATTTAAACTCCATACTTTTTGTCTGTTCAAAATGCACCATTCAAAGGAACATCACAAAATTTCAACAATTTCTGACTTCATTTGGTATTCTTCGTGCATTTACTTTTTTTTTGAGTTAGTTGACCCTGAAATTGAAAAGCATTACAAATGAATTCTGAAAATGTTGAAAGTGGGCATGCTATCAACATTTCACCCACATAGCATGTGTTAAAAAGTTGAGAGGGCTACGACAAAAACTGGATGCACTTCGTGTACAAAACGGACAATCTCTCTCGAAGTATCACCGTTTCGAACGAGAACTCATCTCTTACAAAGGGATTTCATTTTTTTGAACTTATTTAAACTCCATACTTTTTGTGTGTTCAAAATGCACCATTCAAAGGCACATCACAAAATTTCAACAATTTCTGACTTCATTTGGTATTCTTCGTGCATTTACTTATTTTTTTTGAGCTAGTTGACCCTGAAATTGAAAAGCACTACAAATGAACTCTGAAAATGTTGAAAGTTGGCATGCTATCATCATTTCACCCACATAGCATGTGTTAAAAAGTTGAGAGGGCTACGACAAAAACTGGATGCACTTCTTTTACAAAACGGACAATCTCTCTCGAAGTAATAGGGTTTCGAACGAGACCTCATCTCTTACAAAGGGATTTCATTTTTTTGAACTTATTTAAACTCCATACTTTTTGTTTGTTCAAAATGGACCATTCAAAGGCACGTCACAAAATTTCAACAATTTCTGACTTCATTTGGTATTCTTCATGCATTTAATTTATTTTTTTTGAGCTAGTTGACCCTGAAATTGAAAAGCACTACAAATGAACTCTGAAAATGTTGAAAGTTGGCATGCTATAATCATTTCACCCACATAGCATGTGTTAAAAAGTTGAGAGGGCTACGACAAAAACTGGATGCACTTCGTGTACAAAACGGACAATCTCTCTCGAAGTATCAGCGTTTCGAACGAGAACTCATATCTTACAAAGGGATTTCATTTTTTTGAACTTATTTAAACTCCATACTTTTTGTGTGTTCAAAATGCACCATTCAAAGGCACATCACAAAATTTCAACAATTTCTGACTTCATTTGGTATTCTTCGTGCATTTACTTTTTTTTGAGCTAGTTGACCCTGAAATTGAAAAGCACTACAAATGAACACTGAAATTGTTGAAAGTTGGCATTCTATCATCATTTCACTCACATAGCATGCGTTAAAAAGTTGAGACGGCTACGACAAAAACTGGATGCACTTCGTGTACAAAAGGACAATCTCTCTCGAAGTATGAGCGTTTCGAACGAGAACTCATCTCTTACAAAGGATTTCATTTTGTTGAACTTATTTAAACTCCATACTTTTTGTGTGTTCAAAATGCACCATTCAAAGGCACATCACAAAATTTCAACAATTTCTGACTTAATTTGGTATATTTCGTGCATTTACTTATTTTTTTGAGCTAGTTGACCCTAAAATTGAAAAGCACTACAAATGAACTCTGAAAATGTTGAAAGTGGGCATGCTATCAACATTTCACCCACATAGCATGTGTTAAAAAGGTGAGAGGGCTACGACAAAAATTGGATGCACTTCGTGTACATAACGGACAATCTCCCTCGAAGTATGAGGGTTTCGAACGAGAACTCATCTCTTACAAAGGGATTTCATTTTTTTGAACTTATTTAAACTCCATACTTTTTGTGTGTTCAAAATGCACCATTCAAAGGCACATCACAAAATTTCAACAATTTCTGACTTCATTTGGTATTCTTCGTGCATTTACTTTTTTTTTTGAGCTAGTTGACCCTGAAATTGAAAAGCACTACAAATGAACTCTGAAATGTTGAAAGTTGGCATGCTATCATCATTTCACCCACATAGCATGTGTTAAAAAGTTGAGAGGGCTACGACAAAAACTGGATGCACTTCGTGTACAAAACGGACAATCTCTCTCGAAGTAATAGGGTTTCGAACGAGAACTTATCTCTTACAAAGGGATTTCATTTTTTTGAACTTATTTAAACTCCATACTTTTTGTCTGTTCAAAATGCACCATTCAAAGGCACGTCACAAAATTTCAACAATTTCTGACTTCATTTGGTATTCTTCGTGCATTTAATTTATTTATTTTGAGCTAGTTGACCCTGAAATTGAAAAGCACTACAAATGAACTCTGAAAATGTTGGAAGTTGGCATGCTATCATCATTTCACCCACATAGCATGTGTTAAAAAGTTGAGAGGGCTACGACAAAAACTGGATGCACTTCGTGTACAAAACGGACAATCTCTCTCGAAGTAATAGGGTTTCGAATGAGAACTCATCTCTTACAAAGGGATTTCATTTTTTGAACTTATTTAAACTCCATACATTTTTTGTGTTCAAAATGCACCATTCAAAGGCACATCAAAAAATTTCAACAAATTCTGACTTCATTTGGTATTCTTCGTGCATTTACTTTTTTTTGAGCTAGTTGACCCTGAAATTGAAAAGCACTACAAACGAACTCTGAAAATGTTGAAAGTTGGCATGCTATCATCATTTCACCCACATAGCATGTGTTAAAAAGTTGAGAGGGCTACGACAAAAAGTGGATGCATTTCAAGTACAAAACGGACAATCTCTCTCGAAGTATTAGGGTTTCGAACGAGAACTCATCTCTTACAAAGGGATTTCATTTTTTTTGAACATATTTAAACTCCATACTTTTTGTCTGTTCAAAATGCACCATTCAAAGGAACATCACAAAATTTCAACAATTTCTGACTTCATTTGGTATTCTTCGTGCATTTACTTTTTTTTGAGCTAGTTGACCCTAAAATTGAAAAGCATTACAAATGAAC
The DNA here is from genome assembly GCF_904849725.1 of Hordeum vulgare subsp. vulgare. Classification (NCBI taxonomy): domain Eukaryota; kingdom Viridiplantae; phylum Streptophyta; class Magnoliopsida; order Poales; family Poaceae; genus Hordeum; species Hordeum vulgare. The sequence goes on from NC_058524.1 coordinate 616,562,389, forward strand.
TCTGAAAATGTTGAAAGTGGGCATGCTATCAAAATTTCACCCACATAGCATGTGTTAAAAATTTGAGAGGGCTACGACAAAAACTGGATGCACTTCGTGTAAAAAACGGACAATCTCTCTCGAAGTATCAGGGTTTCGAACGAGAACTCATCTCTTACAAAGGGATTTCATTTTTTTGAACTTATTTAAACTCCATACTTTTTGTGTGTTCAAAATGCACCATTCAAAGGCACATCACAAAATTTCAACAATTTCTGACTTCATTTGGTATTCTTCGTGCATTTACTTATTTTGTATTGAGCTAGTTGACCCTGAAATTGAAAAGCACTACAAATGAACTCTGAAAATGTTGAAAGTGGGCATGCTATCACCATTTCACCCACATAGCATGTGTTAAAAAGTTGAGAGGGCTACGACAAAAACTCGATGCACTTCGTGTACAAAACGGACAATCTCTCTCGAAGTAATAGGGTTTCGAACGAGAACTTATCTCTTACAAAGGGATTTCATTTTTTTGAACTTATTTAAACTCCATACTTTTTGTCTGTTCAAAATGCACCATTCAAAGGCACGTCACAAAATTTCAACAATTCCTGACTTCATTTGGTATTCTTCGTGCATTTAATTTATTTATTTTGAGCTAGTTGACCCTGAAATTGAAAAGCACTACAAATGAACTCTGAAAATGTTGGAAGTTGGCATGCTATCATCATTTCACCCACATAGCATGTGTTAAAAAGTTGAGAGGGATACGACAAAAACTGGATGCACTTCGTGTACAAAACGGACAATCTCTCTCGAAGTAATAGGGTTTCGAATGAGAACTCATCTCTTACAAAGGGATTTCATTTTTTTGAACTTATTTAAACTCCATACTTTTTGTCTGTTCAAAATGCACCATTCAAAGGCACGTCACAAAATTTCAACAATTTCTGACTTCATTTGGTATTCTTCGTGCATTTAATTTATTTATTTTGAGCTAGTTGACCCTGAAAATTAAAAGCACTACAAATGAACTCTGAAAATGTTGGAAGTTGGCATGCTATAATCATTTCACCCACATAGCATGTGTTAAAAAGTTGAGAGGGCTACGACAAAAACTGGATGCACTTCGTGTACAAAACGGACAATCTCTCTCGAAGTATCAGCGTTTCGAACGAGAACTCATCTCTTACAAAGGGATTTCATTTTTTTGAACTTATTTAAACTCCATACTTTTTGTGTGTTCAAAATGCACCATTCAAAGGCACATCATAAAATTTCAACAAATTCTGACTTCATTTGGTATTCTTCGTGCATTTACTTTTTTTTGAGCTAGTTGACCCTGAAATTGAAAAGCACTACAAACGAACTCTGAAAATGTTGAAAGTTGGCATGCTATCATCATTTCACCCACATAGCATGTGTTAAAAAGTTGAGAGGGCTACGACAAAAAGTGGATGCATTTCAAGTACAAAACGGACAATCTCTCTCGAAGTATCAGGGTTTCGAACGAGAACTCATCTCTTACAAAGGGATTTCTTTTTTTTTGAACATATTTAAACTCCATACTTTTTGTCTCTTCAAAATGCACCATTCAAAGGAACATCACAAAATTTCAACAATTTCTGACTTCATTTGGTATTCTTCGTGCATTTACTTTTTTTTTGAGCTAGTTGACCCTAAAATTGAAAAGCATTACAAATGAACTCTGAAAATGTTGAAAGTGGGCATGCTATCAAAATTTCACCCACATAGCATGTGTTAAAAATTTGAGAGGGCTACGACAAAAACTGGATGCACTTCGTGTAAAAAACGGACAATCTCTCTCGAAGTATCAGGGTTTCGAACGAGAACTCATCTCTTACAAAGGGATTTCATTTTTTTGAACTTATTTAAACTCCATACTTTTTGTGTGTTCAAAATGCACCATTCAAAGGCACATCACAAAATTTCAACAATTTCTGACTTCATTTGGTATTCTTCGTGCATTTACTTATTTTGTTTTGAGCTAGTTGACCCTGAAATTGAAAAGCACTACAAATGAACTCTGAAAATGTTGAAAGTGGGCATGCTATCACCATTTCACCCACATAGCATGTGTTAAAAAGTTGAGAGGGCTACGACAAAAACTCGATGCACTTCGTGTACAAAACGGACAATCTCTCTCGAAGTAATAGGGTTTCGAACGAGAACTTATCTCTTACAAAGGGATTTCATTTTTTTGAACTTATTTAAACTCCATACTTTTTGTCTGTTCAAAATGCACCATTCAAAGGCACGTCACAAAATTTCAACAATTCCTGACTTCATTTGGTATTCTTCGTGCATTTAATTTATTTATTTTGAGCTAGTTGACCCTGAAATTGAAAAGCACTACAAATGAACTCTGAAAATGTTGGAAGTTGGCATGCTATCATCATTTCACCCACATAGCATGTGTTAAAAAGTTGAGAGGGCTACGACAAAAACTGGATGCACTTCGTGTACAAAACGGACAATCTCTCTCGAAGTAATAGGGTTTCGAATGAGAACTCATCTCTTACAAAGGGATTTCATTTTTTTGAACTTATTTAAACTCCATACTTTTTGTCTGTTCAAAATGCACCATTCAAAGGCACGTCACAAAATTTCAACAATTTCTGACTTCATTTGGTATTCTTCGTGCATTTAATTTATTTATTTTGAGCTAGTTGACCCTGAAATTGAAAAGCACTACAAATGAACTCTGAAAATGTTGGAAGTTGGCATGCTATAATCATTTCACCCACATAGCATGTGTTAAAAAGTTGAGAGGGCTACGACAAAAACTGGATGCACTTCGTGTACAAAACGGACAATCTCTCTCGAAGTATCAGCGTTTCGAACGAGAACTCATCTCTTACAAAGGGATTTCATTTTTTTGAACTTATTTAAACTCCATACTTTTTGTGTGTTCAAAATGCACCATTCAAAGGCACATCAAAAAATTTCAAAAAATTCTGACTTCATTTGGTATTCTTCGTGCATTTACTTTTTTTTGAGCTAGTTGACCCTGAAATTGAAAAGCACTACAAACGAACTCTGAAAATGTTGAAAGTTGGCATGCTATCATCATTTCACCCACATAGCATGTGTTAAAAAGTTGAGAGGGCTACGACAAAAAGTGGATGCATTTCAAGTACAAAACGGACAATCTCTCTCGAAGTATCAGGGTTTCGAACGAGAACTCATCTCTTACAAAGGGATTTCATTTTTTTTGAACTTATTTAAACTCCATACTTTTTGTCTGTTCAAAATGCACCATTCAAAGGAACATCACAAAATTTCAACAATTTCTGACTTCATTTGGTATTCTTCGTGCATTTACTTTTTTTTTGAGCTAGTTGACCCTAAAATTGAAAAGCATTACAAATGAACTCTGAAAATGTTGAAAGTGGGCATGCTATCAACATTTCACCCACATAGCATGTGTTAAAAATTTGAGAGGGCTACGACAAAAACTGGATGCACTTCGTGTACAAAACGGACAATCTCTCTCGAAGTATCAGGGTTTCGAACGAGAACTCATCTCTTACAAACGGATTTCATTTTTTTGAACTTATTTAAACTCCATACTTTTTGTGTGTTCAAAATGCACCATTCAAAGGCACATCACAAAATTTCAACAATTTCTGACTTCATTTGGTATTCTTCGTGCATTTACTTATTTTGTTTTGAGCTAGTTGACCCTGAAATTGAAAAGCACTACAAATGAACTCTGAAAATGTTGAAAGTGGGCATGCTATCACCATTTCACCCACATAGCATGTGTTAAAAAGTTGAGAGGGCTACGACATTAACTCGATGCACTTCGTGTACAAAACGGACAATCTCTCTCGAAGTAATAGGGTTTCGAACGAGAACTCATCTCTTACAAAGGGATTTCATTTTTTTGAACTTATTTAAACTCCATACTTTTTGTGTGTTCAAAATGCACCATTCAAAGGCACATCACAAAATTTCGACAATTTCTGACTTCATTTGGTATTCTTCGTGCATTTACTTATGTTTTTTTGAGCTAGTTGACCCTGAAATTGAAAAGCACTACAAATGAACTCTGAAATGTTGAACGTTGGCATGCTATCATCAGTTCACCCATATAGCATGTGTTAAAAAGTTGAGAGGGCTACGACAAAAACTGGATGCACTTCGTGTACAAAACGGACAATCTCTCTCGAAGTATGAGGGTTTCGAACGAGAACTCATCTTTTACAAAGGGATTTCATTTTTTGAACTTTTTTAAACTCCATACTTGTTGTCTGTTCAAAATGCACCATTCAAAGGAACATCACAAAATTTCAACAATTTCTGACTTCATTTGGTATTCTTCGTGCATTTACTTTTTTTTTGAGTTAGTTGACCCTGAAATTGAAAAGCATTACAAATGAACTCTGAAAATGTTGAAAGTGGGCATGCTATCAACATTTCACCCACATAGCATGTGTTAAAAAGTTGAGAGGGCTACGACAAAAGCTAGATGCACTTCGTGTACAAAACGGACAATCTCTCTCGAAGTATCACCGTTTCGAACGAGAACTCATCTCTTACAAAGGGATTTCATTTTTTTGAACTTATTTAAACTCCATACTTTTTGTGTGTTCAAAATGCACCATTCAAAGGCACATCACAAAATTTCGACAATTTCTGACTTCATTTGGTATTCTTCGTGCATTTACTTATGTTTTTTTGAGCTAGTTGACCCTGAAATTGAAAAGCACTACAAATGAACTCTGAAATGTTGAACGTTGGCATGCTATCATCAGTTCACCCATATAGCATGTGTTAAAAAGTTGAGAGGGCTACGACAAAAACTGGATGCACTTCGTGTACAAAACGGACAATCTCTCTCGAAGTATGAGGGTTTCGAACGAAAACTCATCTTTTACAAAGGGATTTCATTTTTTGAACTTTTTTAAACTCCATACTTTTTGTCTGTTCAAAATGCACCATTCAAAGGAACATCACAAAATTTCAACAATTTCTGACTTCATTTGGTATTCTTCGTGCATTTACTTTTTTTTTGAGTTAGTTGACCCTGAAATTGAAAAGCATTACAAATGAACTCTGAAAATGTTGAAAGTGGGCATGCTATCAACATTTCACCCACATAGCATGTGTTAAAAAGTTGAGAGGGCTACGACAAAAGCTAGATGCACTTCGTGTACAAAACGGACAATCTCTCTCGAAGTATCACCGTTTCGAACGAGAACTCATCTCTTACAAAGGGATTTCATTTTTTTGAACTTATTTAAACTCCATACTTTTTGTGTGTTCAAAATGCACCATTCAAAGGCACATCACAAAATTTCAACAATTTCTGACTTCATTTGGTATTCTTCGTGCATTTACTTTTTTTTGAGCTAGTTGACCCTGAAATTGAAAAGCACTACAAATGAACTCTGAAAATGTTGAAAGTTGGCATGCTATCATCATTTCACCCACATAGCATGTGTTAAAAAGTTGAGAGGGCTACGACAAAAACTGGATGCACTTCTTTTACAAAACGGACAATCTCTCTCGAAGTAATAGGGTTTCGAACGAGAACTCATCTCTTACAAAGGGATTTCATTTTTTTGAACTTATTTAAACTCCATACTTTTTGTTTGTTCAAAATGGACCATTCAAAGGCACGTCAGAAAATTTCAACAATTTCTGACTTCATTTGGTATTCTTCGTGCATTTAATTTATTTATTTTTGAGCTAGTTGACGCTGAAATTGAAAAGCACTACAAATGAACTCTGAAAATGTTGAAAGTTGGCATGCTATAATCCTTTCACCCACATAGCATGTGTTAAAAAGTTGAGAGGGCTACGACAAAAACTGGATGCACTTCGTGTACAAAACGGACAATCTCTCTCGAAGTATCAGCGTTTCGAACGAGAACTCATCTCTTACAAAGGGATTTCATTTTTTTGAACTTATTTAAACTCCATACTTTTTGTGTGTTCAAAATGCACCATTCAAAGGCACATCACAAAATTTCAACAATTTCTGACTTCATTTGGTATTCTTCGTGCATTTACTTTTTTTTGAGCTAGTTGACCCTGAAATTGAAAAGCACTACAAATGAACACTGAAAATGTTGAAAGTTGGCATTCTATCATGATTTCACTCACATAGCATGCGTTAAAAAGTTGAGAGGGCTACGACAAAAACTGGATGCACTTCGTGTACAAAAGGACAATCTCTCTCGAAGTATGAGCGTTTCGAACGAGAACTCATCTCTTACAAAGGATTTCATTTTGTTGAACTTATTTAAACTCCATACTTTTTGTGTGTTCAAAATGCACCATTCAAAGGCACATCACAAAATTTCAACAATTTCTGACTTCATTTGGTATTCTTCGTGCATTTACTTTTTTTGAGCTAGTTGACCCTGAAATTGAAAAGCACTACAAATGAATCTGAAAATGTTGAAAGTTGGCATGCTATCATCATTTCACCCACATAGCATGTGTTAAAAATTTGAGAGGGCTACGACAAAAACTGGATGCACTTCGTGTACAAAACGGACAATCTCTCTCGAAGTATGAGCGTTTCGAACGAGAACTCATCTCTTACAAAGGGATTTCATTTTTTTGAACTTATTTGAACTCCATACTTTTTGTGTGTTCAAAATGCACCATTCAAAGGCACATCACAAAATTTCAACAATTTCTGACTTAATTTGGTATATTTCGTGCATTTACTTATTTTTTTGAGCTAGTTGACCCTAAAATTGAAAAGCACTACAAATGAACTCTGAAAATGTTGAAAGTGGGCATGCTATCAACATTTCACCCACATAGCATGTGTTAAAAAGTTGAGAGGGCTACGACAAAAATTGGATGCACTTCGTGTACAAAACGGACAATCTCCCTCGAAGTATGAGGGTTTCGAACGAGAACTCATCTCTTACAAAGGGATTTCATTTTTTTGAACTTATTTAAACTCCATACTTTTTGTGTGTTCAAAATGCACCATTCAAAGGCACATCACAAAATTTCAACAATTTCTGACTTCATTTGGTATTCTTCGTGCATTTACTTTTTTTTTGAGCTAGTTGACCCTGAAATTGAAAAGCACTACAAATGAACTCTGAAATGTTGAAAGTTGGCATGCTATCATCATTTCACCCACATAGCATGTGTTAAAAAGTTGAGAGGGCTACGACAAAAACTGGATGCACTTCGTGTACAAAACGGACAATCTCTCTCGAAGTAATAGGGTTTCGAACGAGAACTTATCTCTTACAAAGGGATTTCATTTTTTTGAACTTATTTAAACTCCATACTTTTTGTCTGTTCGAAATGCACCATTCAAAGGCACGTCACAAAATTTCAACAATTTCTGACTTCATTTGGTATTCTTCGTGCATTTAATTTATTTATTTTGAGCTAGTTGACCCTGAAATTGAAAAGCACTACAAATGAACTCTGAAAATGTTGAAAGTTGGCATGCTATAATCATTTCACCCACATAGCATGTGTTAAAAAGTTGAGAGGGCTACGACAAAAACTGGATGCACTTCGTGTACAAAACGGACAATCTCTCTCGAAGTATGAGCGTTTCGAACGAGAACTCGTCTCTTACAAAGTGATTTCATTTTTTTTGAACTTATTTAAACTCCATACTTTTTGTGTGTTCAAAATGCACCATTCAAAGGCACCTCACAAAATTTCAACAATTTCTGACTTCATTTGGTATTCTTCGTGCATTTACTTTTTTTTGAGCTAGTTGACCCTGAAATTGAAAAGCACTACAAATGAACACTGAAAGTGTTGAAAGTTGGCATGCTATCATCATTTCACTCACCCTGAAAGTTGGCATGACAGCCCGAGACCGACGTTCCAGAAGATTCCCCCCTTTATTCCGTTTTCGTCGTGTGTTTAGTTTTTATTCGTTGCATCGTCATGTAGTTGCATCATGCGCATCATCTGCATTGCATCGGCATCTCCGTTGCTGCCCGTTTTCAAAACTTGCATCCGTTGTTGGTTGCCGGTTCACGTCATTGTCCGTTCTGAGTCCGACCGCACTCGCACGCGCCCGCGACATCGTCAAACCCTGTTTTAAAAAAATGTGCGTAAAACTTTCTCTGATCAGGTTGAGATTTTACGTGCGGTCTTATTTTAATATAGGTAGGCCACCTGTCAAATTTCATCGCGGTCGGAGTCCGTCTGGTACCCGAACGGTCGACCGTAGCGGCACCGTATTCGGTCTACCGTCGAACGTCTTTCGGTGTGTTATAACTCGTTGCCGCGCTGCCTGTTTTCCCTCTCATCTCCGCCTAGCCTCTCTGCACAGTACACCAACCTGCGCGCGACCTAGCCCGAAAACCTCCCGGGACCCGAACCTGGCAGTCGTGACTGTTGGATCCGGATCAACCCCGTTTTACTGCAAATCGTCATCGGTTTGTTTATTGGACTCTGCTAACCTATTTAACCACGATCGTCTGATTATGATCGGAGGGTCCGAACCTAACCCATTTTTTTCCTATTTATAGACCACCTAGACCTAAATCTAGCCTAACCCTAAAAACTAGGAGGCTTGTCCCAACCTGCCGCCGCTAGCCTCGCCTACCTCGGAATCATCCCTGATCCAATCCTCCTGGCAGTCTGTGCTTGACCAACCGCAGCCACCATCTCCCCAACGCTGATCTGAGCCGCCGGATCCCTAATCCAACGACCCATGGACCTCCTAGCGCCTCGGCCTTGCCTCCCGCAGCGCTCGATCCAATCTGGATCGAGGCAACCGCCTCCACCCGAGGACCCGACCGCCGCCGGTGACTGAGTCAGCAGCAGGCATGCCGTCGGCCTCCTCCTTCTCTTCCTTCCTTCCCTTCTTCTCCCTCTCTCCCTAACCTCCCCTTCCCTCTATTCTTCCCGCAGGCAGCATGGTAGCCGAGGGAAGCTTCGCCCGCGTCGGCCCGGGAGTCCTTCGTCGCGCCGCCGGCGAGATCCGGCATGGTTCTAGTTCGAGCCCCTCCTGTCGTTGCCATCTAGGAGCACCTCAACCTCCTCCCGCCTCGTTCTTCACCACGACCAGGCAGCCCCATCTACCGCGTGCCTCGCCTCCGACCGTCCCCATAGCCCGCACCCCTGCAGCTTCGGGACCAGCAGTTGGGCACCAGCTCGCCGGGAAATGTGTCGTTGACCGAGCCCAGGCCAGTGCCCCGCCGTTCCATTCTCTCCTCCTTCCTCCTTTTCCTTTGCTCTGAAACTCCTCTCTGTTTTTCCCTGTTTTTGCAGCATCCCCATGTCATGGTGCCCAAGCTCGTGGCTGCCGGAGCTTCGTCGGACGCCTCCAGCACCCGGAACGGGACCCCCCTCAACCGGTTATACCCAGCCCGCTGGCAAAGAGCCCCGTCGGAGCCGCCTCCTCATCGCCCATGCCGCCAGTCGTTCGTCCCTGACGAACTGTACCCGTGCATCCCCGACATGGCAACAGAGATATCTCTGTTTCACATTTCAGTTTCGTCAGGTTTGGCTCAGATATGGTTCATCTCGCGGAAACCCCTTTTTGCATCACAGATTCGCTTGTATCCCAGTGGTCAGGGCGCTTGGTAGTAAACCTGAGGTCCAGGGATCAAATCCCGCCGACGCCTCCTTTTGTTTATTTTGTTTTTTTTCCTGTTGCACTAGCAGTAGAGTTAGTTTAGCTATGCTAAGTCCTCATCTATGGTCAGCTGTGCTGCAGTAGCATAGTGGTGTGGAGTTGTGCTTATGGTACCCTAGGTTCAGGGTTCGAATCCCAGTGCACCCCATTTTATTTTTTTAGGTGTGTGGTGCAGTAGTTGGGGTGTGTGTATTGTGGGGGTATGGCCCACTTGCATACACCCATTAGGGGCCCTGGTAAGTATGATCAGTGGGACCCCCTGATGTTTATATGTTTTTTTGTTGTTGTTGCTTTGTTTTGTGATGTATTTCCAAATCTGGAACATTCCATAAGAGGAATATGTCAAATCTGGCATATCAAGAACAACCCATGTTCTTGTTATTAGCGGAGTTTGATCTTGTGTAGTTTTTCCTTTGCTGTTGCTTTGTTTTGTGATGTATTTCCAAATCTGGAACATTCCATAAGAGGAATATGTCAAATCTGGCATATCAAGAACAACCCATGTTCTTGTTATTAGCGGAGTTTGATCTTGTGTAGTTTTTCCTTTGCTGTTTCTGGTGTTTTCTGCATGCATATATAGCAGTGTAATATATGAATTTGGGGTAGAAGAACCCAATGAATCCAATGGTGGCACTGGATTCCGGTTGTGAGCAGTTTTGCAGAAGTCGCACTTTGTGATGAGGTGGCACTTGTTGACCTCGTAGGTTGGTGTAAGTGCATAGTTAGGGATTGAGCATACATGCATCATTTTAGTTAGTGTTTCCTGTTGTGCATGTCTCTTGATTGTAGCTCCGTTCTTTATTCCACGTGTTAACCGACTAGGATGACATGTAGAATCACCGCTTCACCCCTTGCCATGTTAACAACATTTAATATTGTCGTGATAATTAACGGGAGTTAATTAAATATTTAAACGTGGAGTTTCGTCGATATGCAACCCGTTGCGTATCGAGCTTCATTTAATGTGTAGTGTATGTGTGAGGTGTTTTGCCGTGCCATCCCGTGCATCGATGACCCGTTCATGCATCATATTAGGGTTTGCATCATGTCTTGCTTTGTGGTGGTGAATACTTGTGTTGATGTTTGTTTCCGGTTTCCTCCGACTCGATAGAGTTCCGCAAGCGTGTCGGATGTGAGGGCCGTTCGACTACGTCGGTTCGTCTGCTTCGCGGAGTCATTCTTCTTCCAAGCGGGATCTCAGGCAAGATGATCATTTCCCCAGATACCATTACTATCATTGCCATGCTAGTTATTTCGTTGGTACCGTTTATGTCTCGTTGCCTACCACCTGTTAAATATCAGCCTCTCAACAATGCCATGATTACCCTCAACCTGTTCGACCTAGCAAACCATTGATTGGCTATGTTACTGCTTGCTTAACCCTGTTGTTAGCATTGCTAGTTGCAGGTGCAGTTGCTTCCATGTGAAAACATGGGTTCCTTGTTATATCACCATATATAAATGCTATTTAATTTAATGCACCTATATACTTGGTAAAAGGTGGAAGGCTCGGCCTTCCTAGCCTGGTGTTTTGTTCCACCTTTGCCCCCATAGTTTTCGGCTACCGGTGTTATGTTCCATAAATGAGCGCTCCTAACACGATCGGGGTTGTTATGGGGACCCCCTTGATAATTCGTTTTAGATTAAAGCTGGTCTGGCAGGGCCCAACTTTGGTACTACATTTGCCTAATCACTAATGAACTGCATAGGGAGTAATTAACCCGAGGAAATTTAATCAACCCCCGGGCCAGTGCTCCTCAGGAGTGTTGACCCCACCTGAGCGATGTCCGGCGCCCCTCTGGTCAACCGGAGGTTTAGCGATCCCGACGTCTAGCTCATCCGCCGTGTCCTGAGAACGAGGTACGCGACTCCTATCGGGATCGTCGACATGTCGGGCGGCCTTGCTGGATTAGTTTTACCTTTGACGAGGTATCTTGTGCATCCGGATTCCGGTGATGCTTTGGGTAATCTCAGAGTTGAGGTTTTCCACTAGGGAATCCGACGAGATTGCGAGCTTCGTGATTGAGGATTTCTATGCGGCTTGTGGTAATTTGTGATGGACTAGTTGGAGCACCCCTGCAGGGTTAAATCTTTTCGGAAAGCCGTGCCCGCGGTTATGTGGCAACATGGATACTTTGTTTAACACTGGGTCTAGATAACTTGAAGTTAACTTAACTAAAACTTGCCAACTGTGTGCGTAACCGTGACTGTCTCTTTCGTGAGTTCTTTCTCCGATCGAGGACACGGTGGGGTTATGTCTAACGTAGGTAGGTGTTCAGGATCATTCAGTTGATCATCTGCAGTTCACGTCCGCTATGCGTAGATCTTCCCCCTCTTATTTCTGGTACTCGTAAGTTAGCCACCAAATATATGCTTAGCCGCTGCTGCAACCTCACCACTTAACCATACCTCACCCATTAAGCTTTGCTAGTCTTGATACCTTTGGAAATGAGATTGCTGAGTCCCCTGTGGCTCACAGATTACTACAACACCAGTTGCAGGTACAGGTAACGGGTACTTGACGCGAGCGCGTTGATTGTTCATTTGGAGTTGCTTCTTCTTCTTCTTCTTCATCGATCTAGGATGGGTTCCAGGCCGGCAGCCTGGGATAGCAAGGATGGACGTCGTTCTTCTTTTGTCGTTTGTTTTCGTCGGTAGTCGGACCCTGCTCTTACTCTTGATGGTTATGTACTGTACTGATGTGATTCTGATGTAGCTTGTGGCTAGTGTAAGCCAACTCTTTATATAACTCTTCTCTTCAGTACATGTACTTGTAACGATATCCATTCTTGCGACACAACGAGATGCGCTTCTATCCCTGACGAGGCCCTCGTGCCAAATTGAGGATAGGGTCGCATCTTGGGCGTGACATAGCATGTGTTAAAAAGTTGAGAGGGCTATGACAAAAACTGGATGCACTTCGTGTACAAAAGGACAATCTCTCTCGAAGTATCAGCGTTTCGAACGAGAACTCATCTCTTACAAAGGATTTCATTTTGTTGAACTTATTTAAACTCCATACTTTTTGTGTGTTCAAAATGCACCATTCAAAGGCACATCACAAAATTTCAACAATTTCTGACTTCATTTGGTATTCTTCGTGCATTTACTTTTTTTTGAGCTAGTTGACCCTGAAATTGAAAAGCACTACAAATGAACTCTGAAAATGTTGAAAGTTGGCATGCTATCATCATTTCACCCACATAGCATGTGTTAAAAAGTTGAGAGGGCTACGACAAAAACTGGATGCACTTCGTGTACAAAACGGACAATCTCTCTCGAAGTATGAGCGTTTCGAACGAGAACTCATCTCTTACAAAGGGATTTCATTTTTTTGAACTTATTTGAACTCGATACTTTTTGTGTGTTCAAAATGCACCATTCAAAGGCACATCACAAAATTTCAACAATTTCTGACTTCATTTGGTATTCTTCGTGCATTTACTTTTTTTTTTGAGCTAGTTGACCCTGAAATTGAAAAGCATTACAAATGAACTCTGAAAATGTTGAAAGTTGGCATGCTATCATCATTTCACCCACATAGCATGTGTTAAAAAGTTGAGAGCGCTACGACAAAAACTGGATGCACTTCGTGTACAAAACGGACAATCTCTCTCGAAGTATCAGCGTTTCGAACGAGAACTCATCTCTTACAAAGGTTTATTAAAATTCTTTTTGCATATTTGAGAATTTGACAAAACTATGATAATGAAAAGTGTTTGAAATTTAGTACATTCTATACATTCATTACATAAAAGGTTTAATATATTATTACATTATTGCACCAATATTCTATCTATTATTTCTGTTTTCTTCTGGGTCGTAGCCATGGAGAATCTTCATCATTGAGTAGGATGCTTGGGTCAGTTTTCACTTTGAAGGGCGGAATTTCATGAAACTTATTATAATCTTCTGACATGTCTGTCCTGTCATCTATTCCCACGATGTTTCTTTTCTCTGAAAGAACTATGTGGCGTTTTGGCTCATCGGACGATATCTTCTTTTGCTGATTTCTTTTTCTCGTTTTTGTAGACATGTCCTTCACATAGAAAACCTGAGCGACATCATTGGCTAGGACAAATGGTTCGTCCATGTACGCAAGATTGTTGAGATCCACTGTTGTCATGCCGTACTTTTGGTCTACAACTACCCCGCCTCCTGTCAGCTTCACCCATTTGCACCGAAACAAAGGGATCTTAAAAGTAGGTCCCTAGTCAAGTTCCCATATCTCCTCTATGTACCCGTAATATGTTTCCAAACAGTGCCCATTCTCGTCTGTTTCATCAAAGCGGACACCACTATTTTGGTTGGTGCTCTTTTCATCTTGGGCAACCGTGTAAAATGTATTCCCATTTATCTCATACCCTTGGAAAGTACATATAGTCGAAGATGGTGGCCTGGCCAAACAGTACAGCTGATCTCCAACGGTGTCGTCATTCATGAGATGTGTCTGCAACCAACTTCCGAAAGTCTTCTCGTGTTCCCCTTTAATCCAAGAGTCAGCCTTCCCCGGGTTTTCGGAGCGTAGAATATTCTTGTGTCTCACGATATATGGAGCCACCACGGTGGAATTGTGTAGAACTGTGTAGTGTGCTTGAGAGAAAGAATGCCCGTCCATACATACTTTTTCTTTCCTTCCTAGTGTGCCTTTTCCTGTCAGCCTACCCTCATACCGAGATTCAGGAACACCAATCGGCTTAAGGTCAGGAACAAAGTCCACACAAAACTCAATGACCTCCTCTGTTCCATAGCCCTTGGAGATGCTTCCTTCTGGCCTAGCACGGTTACGAACATATTTCTTTAAGACTCCCATGAACCTCTCGAAGGGGAACATATTGTGTAGAAACACAGGACCGAGAATTCTAATCTCTTCGACTAGGTGAACTAGGAGGTGTGTCATTATATAGAAGAAGGATGGCGGGAACAACAACTCAAAGCTGACCAGACATTGGACCACATCAATCTGTAACCCTGATAGACTTTCTCGATCGATTACCTTCTGAGAAATTGCATTGAGGAATGCACATACCTTTACAATTGCCAGACGAACATTTTCCGGTAGAATTCCCCTCAATGCAACCGGAAGCAATTGCGTCATAAGCACGTGGCAGTCATGAGACTTTAGGTTTTGGAATTTTTTGTCTTTCATGTTTACGATTCCCTTTATATTCGACGAGAAGCCAGTCGGGACCTTGATACTGAAAAGGACTTCAAAGAAGATTTCCTTCTCTTCCTTAGTAAGAGCGTAGCTGGCACGCCCTTGAAACTGCCCTGGATGCATGCCATCTCTTCCTTTATGACTTTCCTGGTCCTCCCGTGCTTCCGGTGTATCTTTTGACTTCCCATACAAGCCCAGGAAGCCTAGAATATTCACGCAGAGATTCTTCGTCAGGTGCATCACGTCGATTGCCGAGTGGACCTCATGGACTTCCCAGTAGGGTAGCTCCCAAAATATAGATTTCTTCTTCCACATGGGTACGCGCTTATCAGGGCCGTTAGGAACAGGTTGGCTGCTAGGACCCTTTCCGAAGATTACTTTTAAATCTTTGACCATATCAAATACTTCAGCACCAGTACGGATGACAAGCTTCCCCCGGGGTTCTACCTTGCCGTTGAAATGCTTGCCTTTTTTCTTTAAGGGATGCTTGGGCGGAAGAAAACGATGATTGTACGGGTACACATTCTTCCTACATTTGTCCAGATATATACTTTTTGTGTGATCCAAACAGTGTGTGCATGCATTGTATCCCTTGTTTGACTGTCCTGAAATGTTACTAAGAGCGGGCCAATCATTGATGGTTACGAAAAGCAACGCTCGAAGGTCAAATTCCTCTTGTTTGTGCTCGTCCCACACACGTACACCTGGTTCGGCCCATAGCTGTAAAAGTTCATCAACTAATGGCCTTAGGTACACATCAATATCGTTGCCGGGTTGCTTTGGACCTTGGATAAGCACTGGCATCATAATGAACTTCCGCTTCATGCACAACCAAGGAGGAAGGTTGTAGATACATAGAGTAACGGGCCAGGTGCTGTGACTGCAACTCTGCTCCCCAAAAGGATTCATGCCATCTGTACTCAGACCTAACCATAAGTTCCTTGCGTCAGCTGCAAATCTCGGGAACTCTCTCTCGAATTTTCTCCACTACCGACCATCAGCGGTGTGCCTCAACTTATCGTCTTTCATACGATCTTCCATGTGCCATCGCAACAACTTCGCATGATCTTTATTTCTAAACAGACGTTTCAACCGTGGTATTATAGGAGCATACCACATCACCTTGGCAGGAACCCTCTTCCTGGGTGGCTCGCCCTCAATATCACCAGGGTCATATTTTCTGATCTTATACCGCAATGCAGTGCATACCGGGCATTTATCCATATTCTCGTACTTCTCACCGCGGTAGAGGATGCAGTCATTAGGGCATGCATGTAACTTCTACACGTCTAATCCTAGAGGGCAGACGAGCTTCTTTGCTTCGTACGTGCTGGGGGGCAATTCGTTTTTTCTTGGAAGCATCTTCTTCATTAGTACCAGCAACTTTTTGAATGACGAGTCAGTCACACCGGTCTCTGCCTTCCACTTCAGCAATTCCAGTGTGCTACCCTGCTTCTTCTGGCCATCTTCACAAGTTGGGTACAACAATTTGTTGTGGTCCTGTAACATCTGCTCGAACTGCAACCTCTCCTTTTCTGTGTCGCAACCTCGCCGTGCATCAGAAATGACCCGGCCAAGATCATCAGCGGGCTCATCTGGTTCCCGTTCTTCATCCTGATCTTCTTCTTCATTGTCTTCCATTGCGGTATCAGCATACTCAGGGAACATAGATTGGTAGTTGTCATCATCGTTCTCTTCTTCTTCATCATCGTCTTCCATCATAACCCCTCTTTCTCCGTGCTTGGTCCAAACATTATAGCCCGACATAAAACCGGACCGAAGCAGGTGGCTCTGAATGACTCTTGAGGAAGTGTAATCCTTCTCATTCCGACATTCAACACATGGACAAAACATAAAGCCACCACCATGCTTGTTCGCATCGGCTACTTCTCGAAAAGAATGCACGCCTTCTCTGTAAGCGGTTGTGCGTCGATCACCGTACATCCATGGATGTCTCATCTGCGTTATACGACAGTATATCAAATACAATCACGATCCTAAAAATTAGTACCGCACGGTCTAAACGAAGAAATATAGTTGCTAACCTTTTAGAATAAGTAGAAATAAAGAGGAAGAGGTTTAAGCGTGGCTCAGGCATCTCATATCGTAGTTGTGTTCGGTGAACTGAAGCGGCATCGCTCTAACACACATTTCAACAAACACCTCTAGTGCATGAAAAAAAATGGAGAGCTAGCACACACCCACACTCTTCCATCCAAGAAAAATGCAAGGAAGAGGGGAGAGGGGGGCTGTGCTATATATAGGCAGAGGACTTTAGTCCCGGTTTGAGACACAAACCGAGACTAAAGGTGGCGCACATGCGGGCTGCACACCGCGTAGCCCTTTAGTCCCGGTTTGAGACACAAACCGGGACTAAAGGCTCCTTACGGGCCGGGACCAAAGCCTCATGGGAGGCATTGCGATTTGGGGCGACGTGGCCGGGCCTTTAGTCCCGGCCCAGGGGCAGGCTGGGACTAAAGGGTCCAGGCCAAAGGCCCGTTTTCCACTAGTGTATCCATTGTGATGATCATCTACAAGAGGGGAGAGTGAATCTGCATACCCTTGTAGATCCCTAAGCGAAAGCGTATATAATGCGGTTGATGTAGTGGAACATCTTCGCGATTCAAATCACAGCCCGTCCCGCGATCTCATCACGATCCGTCCCGCGATCCCATCACGATCTAGTGTCCAACGAACGACACCTCCGTGTTCAGCACATGTACAGCTCGATGACGACCCCCACCTTCTCGATTTAGCAAGAAAGACGGGGAAGTACATGAGTTCTCCGGCAGCATGACAGCGCGCCGGTGATGGTGGTGATCTATTCCTGTAAGGATTCGCCTAAGCACCGTAGAAATCCGATCTAGAGGAAGAACTACAAACTAGAGGAGAGGGTAGCACGTGGCTGAAATTGTGTGTCTCAAAAAACACTCAATGCCTCTAGTATATATAGGAGGGGAGGAGGCAGCCTCAAACCCTCAAGGTTTGGCCGAAAGTGGAGGTGGAGGAGTCCTATACTTCCTCCTTTCCACTTGGAAACCATTTTCACCTTTTTCACCTTTGGATTTTGCCTCTCAAACCTCATGAGCCTTAGTGGGAACTTATGTCAGCCCACTAGGGGTTGGTTTGTATCCTTCCACAGCCCATAAGTCCCCTCGGGGCGTGACACCCCTCTCGATGGTCCCCGGTATCCTTCCGGCACTCCCGGTACACTACCGATGAGCCAGAAACTTTTTCAGTGACCAAAATAGAACTTCCTATATATCAATATTTACCTTCGGACCATTTCGGAGCTCCTCGTGATGTCCGAGATCTCGTCCGGGACTCCGAACATCTTTCAGTCACCAACACCTATAACTCAACTATACCGAAACGTCACTGAACCTTAAGTGTGCAGACCCTGCGGGTTCGAGAACTATGCAGACATGACCCGAGAGTCTGAGACATTCTCCGGCCAATAACCAATAGTGGGACCTGAATGTCCATATTGGCTCCTACATATTCTATGAAGATCTTTATCGGTTGAACCTCTATGTCAAGGATTCAGTTAATCCCGTATGTTCTTTCCTTTGTCCATCGGTATGTTACTTGCCCGAGATTCGATCGTCGGTATCTCCATACCTAGTTTAATCTCGTTACCGGCAAGTCTCTTTACTCGTTCAGTAATACAAGATCTCGTAACTAACTCCTTAGTCACATTGCTGGCAAGGCTTGTTGTGATGTTGTATTACCGAGTGGGCTCCGAGATACCTCTCCGTCACACGGAGTGACAAATCACAGTCTTGATCCATGCCAACCCAACAAACACATTTGGAGATACCTGTAGAGCACCTTTATAGTCACCCAGTAACGTTGCGACATTCGATACACACAAGGTATTCCTCCGGTGTCCGGAAGTTGCATGATCTCATGGTCATAGAAACAGATACATTGACATGCAGAAAAACAGTAGCAATAAGCTGACACAATCATATGCTATATTTATAGTTTGGGTCTTGTCCATCACATCATTCTCCTAATGTTGTGATCCCGTTATCAAGTGACAACACTTGCCTATTGCCAGGAAACCTTGACCATCTTTGATCAACGAGCTAGTCAACTAGAGGCTCACTAGGGACAGTGTGTTGTCTATGTATCCACACATGTATTTGAGTTTCCAATCAATAGAATTCTAGCATGGATAATAAACGATTATCATGAACAAGGAAATATAATAATAACCAATTTATTATTGTCTCTAGGGCATATTTCCAGCAGGTGGGTGCGCCTACCTCATCTTTAATAGCAATGGCGTGTTCAGGTACAATTTTATCAACAATGAGATCGAGGTCAACCTTGTTGAGCACCTTCCTTCGGCATGGCCTGCCGACAATACACGGGACGTGTACTGGCTCCAGCCTCAACCAACCATTACTCCAATTCAGGAAATCAGGAAAAGGCTCGGGCTCCAAAACCGACATCCACGGGATAGCTTTGTATGTGAAAGATATTTTGTTTTACTTGATAAATTACTGGTTTAATTTAGCCAAACTAGCTAAAAGTAAGTTGTGTGCGGACTGGGCCATCTTCGGGAATTTGGGGCCCAAGTGCGAAATGTGACATGGGGCCCAAAAGTTTGTAATAAAATGTATAACTAATAGAACTATTCATATTTTCACTTAACTGTATACCTTAGAATATGTGTTATTTCGTATAACATTTAGATATATACCGTATGGTAATGTCAAAGAGTAAAACTATGTTCTAGTGAAAAGAGTCATCTTTATAGTATTTCTTGAAACAAAACCTTTAAATACATGCCTAATCGAGTAGCACTGCTCTACTAGTAGGGATTGCATTCCATACGATATGAAAACATGAAAAGAACCAAACTTATATGAAAAAACAGATCTTATTTTGATTCTGAGCTTATGGCTTATCAATTATCTCGGAACATATTCAGGGATGGCTGCTGCAACAGGAAACAGGTGCCGATGGGCTGCCGCATAGAGGACATACGGTGGTCCTCCGCCATCTATCGGTGGCTCGTGCCTTCATAGAATCAGGTATGCGGGGCCTCCCTGTTTCCCGCTAGTGAAGTCATTTTTTAGGGTGAGGGATATCTATTTGATCTCATGGATCTGGCTGGGAACGCCGACATACCAAGACGAGCGGAGGCGGATGGAGAATCCTTGTGGAAACATCTGCTACGACGGTGCCATCTTTCTTTACAATATTTTTCTATCGGGTCAAACAACATGCTCCTCATGGCAATTATCGTATGTATGTTTCAATAGAAAAATCCAGAACAAAAAAGTTATCACGTGTGTGCTAAGTAAGTTATTTGGTCTATTGTACGTATATACAAAGTTATTTATACATGAGTTATTGGAGGTATTTCAAAAAAACAAAATCTCCGGCTCAAAAGTTATCACGTTCCCGTTAAGTAAGTTATCCGCTCTGTGCTGCGTATATTACCATGCTATTTACACAAAAGTTACTGAAGATATATTTTACCGTAACCTGTATCACAGGGTCGAAAATTATCATAATAGTTGTACTTGAGTTATCAACTCTGTATGTATAAATTATCATGATATTTACATAATAGTTACCGTGGGTAATGTTTTCAACAGAAAAAAAAATCCGGTTTGAAGTTAACACTCTTTTTGCATGTAAGTTTTTGATGTGCGATGCGTAAGTTATCATGTTATTTACAACAAAATTTTATTAAAGAATATTTTAACAAGTTTTTTAAGCGAAAATTACCATATGTGAGGATTTAGATTTGATTTTCACTCACCCCAGTAATTTTTGTTCATTTAAAAATCAGTGGAAATATGGTATAACGTATGAGATGCGGGTCTTAATTTTTTTCAGAAAAATTATTCGAGGACAACGACTCGATCCATATTGAATGAGAGTAGAATCCACTTCTACAAATGTACAAAATCAACTTAACTACAAATCAAACATAATAACTACTCAAAGCAGATGATTACAATACATTTTCATTGGTGATTACGAGGGATTGAATCCTAATTCTGTCACATTTTTTGATTTTGTTCGGATCTATCCCTATTTTCCTGTAGATCGGAGACTTTTTTTTCGGATATATCGCTATTTTCCTGCCGAATGGGAAACAGTTTTCTCATAATATTATTTGTATGAAATATATTGTATTGTATTTTTTTATTATTATTTTACAAACATGCAATATATATTCAATTTTTGTAACGTTAAGAATTTTATTTATGTTATGTATAGTTAGAATTTTTTAATGTTTTACAATATATAACATATTTGTTCAATAAATATTAATATATTCAATAATATAATTATCAACTTAAAATTATAATCATTTAATTTTGCTCACTATATCATTTCAATCCTTAAATTATTATTTGTAATACTAAATATTTGTAGATGAGTGCTGGTGCACACACACAAACTTGTGTGATTCACCCTTTCTTATATACAGTTCACCAGGTATAGAGCTTTACAGAATGGCCGAGTAGTAACTGGTATTGTACTTTGGATGCCATTTAGGTTTAAGTAACTGGTTAATTTATTTTCAAGTGGGCAATTCGATTGTAAATTTTGTAATCAATGAGTTAGGTAGATTTACATTTTTTGTGTTAAGTGCATGTCGGTAATTTTGTCAACGAAGAAGTAACCATATTATTTAGAAGTACCAACTATGTTTTCATTATGCAATACATATGCTTTTAATTAAGGAAAACGCTGGTTTTAAGCCGACTGATTTTCTCGGCTTGTAAGTCGCCTCAAACACTCGACGTGTGGCGGCATGGACCAGCAACAGCTCATCCCCGTCGAACCTTATCCCTAGCGAACCATCCAGATATTTTCTTCTTGACTTCGTCTTTCCATCAACACACAGCTCTCTGCCTGTCTCTACATCTTGCTCTTACCATGACCCTCTTCTCACCCTTCGCTGCAAGCCGGCTTCCCAGGCTGCACCCCCAGCCGTTACTCACCTCTCGCTACTGTAGTCTAGGTTAGGAGGGTGCTGCTACCTTGGCCGACAGCGGAGCTGCCGTGCAGCAGGCTACACACGAGAACACTGCTGCTGCGCTGACGGGGGAGGTTCCAAGCTGCCGCCATGGCCGACGGCGGAGCTGCAGTGCAGCAAGCAATGCTCGACCATGTTGTTGCCGTCTGATGAGGGAGTTGCGTTGCGGCAGGGAGAGGCTTTGAGCTGCTGCCATCAGTGGCGGAGCCAGGAATGAAATGGAGGGTGTGCACATCTAAAATTTTTTTCCTACCTAATCCAAGTGTCACACAAAAGTTGGCAACAATATAATACATATAGCTCAAAAGTCAGACAACATTATAGTTCCCACATGTAGCAAATTTGCAACGTTGCAAATACAAAGTCTTACATGGATACAAATATGTAGCAAACTACTACACTAAGTAACTCTACGACGTTCCTTTGCCATGAAAGCTTCAACAATGTCGTCCTCGCTTACTTTCAAGAACACATCTCGTTCAATGAATGTCACTAAGCAATCATTCAGGAGATCATCACTCATACTATTTCTCAATTTATTTTTCACTAGATTCATTGCCGAGAATACTCTTTCAACACTCGCTGTGGCGACCGGTAAGATCAATACCAATTTGATAAGCATGTAGACCAAATCATAGAGAACATGTTTGTTTGTACAAACAAGCATAACAGATAGTTCACCAATAGTATGCACAGATCTGAACCTAGCATCTTGTCTCATATCATCTATAAAAGTAGCAAGTTGGAATTCTAGCCTTACCAAATCAATGCTTGATATGTCCTGAGGGTAGAATTCAGCAAGTTTCATTACCTTGAGTGCATCATAAGAAGCAAATGAATTGGCGGGATTCAAAGCAGACATGCAAATCAACAACTCCATATTAACCTCGTCAAACCTATTGTCAAGCTCTTGAATGATTTGATCAAGGATACCAAGATATACTTCTCTTCTATAACGATCATCATTTGTTTGCACTTCATAATACCGAGGTGATCTTCCATGAGGCACATAACTATCCTCCGGTGTAGGAACTTGAATGCCATGTTTGTTGCAAAACAATGTTACCTTTGCAAGAAATTCTTCCCAACCATGAGACCTCATATGCCGCATTTTATTCTTTGCCAAACTAACAAGTGCCATTGCATTAACAATATCTTGATCCCTCTTTTGCAATGACTGAGATAACTCATTAGTGTGGCCAAGAATAACAAGCATCACATGAAGATTGAAAACAAAGTCATATGATTCCAAGGCAAAAGTCACTGCACGTATTCTTGTCCACTCACCCCTTTGTGAAGGATCTTTTCCAATAGCATCAAGTACTTCTAGTATTGTGGGATACATGGTAACAATGTGCAAAATGGTTCGAAAATGAGAACCCCATCGAGTATCACCGGGTCTAGGTAATCCCATCTCTTGATTTAAACCACTTCCACTTTCAATTTCACCCATTTCAAGTGCTTCCAAAACCTTTTGACCTCTAACATCTCGAAGCATGTCATGGCGCTTGCAAGAAACTCCAACAATATTAAGCAAGTAAGAAACATGATCAAAAAACCATTTACATGGTTCATTTCCCTTTGCCACGGCAATAAGAACCAATTGAAGTTGATGTGCAAAGCAATGAATGTAATAAGCAGAGGGTGACTCATTCATGATCAAAGTTTTCAACCCTTTTATCTCCCCTTTCATATTGCTAGCCCCGTCATATCCTTGCCCACGGATTTGAGTAAGAGACAAATGATGATCAATAAGCAAAGATTCAATTGTAGCTTTAAGTGACAAGGAAGTTGTGTTGGAAACATGAAAAACACCAAGAAATCTCTCACACCCCTTTCCAACTTTATCAACATAACGTATGCAAATAGCAAGTTGCTCTTTGTGAGATGCATCACTAGACTCATCAGCTAGGATTGCATAGTGCTCATCACCAAGATCTTCAATAATTTGTTTTGTAGTTAGTACAGCACAACATTGAATAATCTGTTTTTGTATCGTTGGACTAGTCAATATGCAGTTTCCAGGAGCATTGTGCAAAACAATCTTATCAACTTCTTCATCATTTTCTGCAAGCCATTTTAGAAGTTCAAGAAAGTTCCCCCTATTACTAGATTCTTCACTCTCATCATGTCCACGAAATGCCAATCCTTGATTCAAAAGAAACCTCAAGCATCTAAGTGAATAGGTTAGCCTAGCCTTGTAAAGACGCATATCCTCTTTAGACACCCTCACAATGATATTATCAATTGCCATTTGAGGTGTCACAAATGAATTATACTTCTCTTGAGCTTGGTTGTGAATGCTACCAATACCACCTACATGCTTGTCCAATGCATCAGGTTTGTTCCAATTTCTCCAACCATTTTTAACAAAGGCATCACCCCTAGGCCCCCCATTAGTTTTCTCTTTGAACAAATAACACACAAAGCAATACGCCGCTTCCTTTGAGACACTATATTCTAGCCAACTATACTTTTCAAACCAAACAAAACTAAAGTGTCGGTTTTTACCATAGATTTTCCTAACTTCAAAAGCATGTCCATATGGACGACATGCTGTTTTTGCAATATATCTTCTCCGAACACTATCTTGATCATTAAAATCATACTCTGAAATAGGAGTTCTTTTCGCTGGATCACCTGAAAAGACATGTGCACTTGGTTGTTGAGGTGATGGAAGACTTGGCGTTGCCTCCTCGATTTCAGTATCCGAATGGATAGGAGATGGGGAATTAGGACACCCCGCATTTTCAATATCTTCCGTGTGATGTTCAGTAGCAATCTTCCTCACTTTCTCTTCATGTTTTTTAAAAAGATCCAGAATGGCACTTTTCCTCTTCATGTTCTGCTTTGCAAGTTGCAACTGCAAGTCTGCAATTATATCCAATCCAATGTGAATGTGTGATTATATCACTGGCTCCAATGAGAAATCCTACAGGCTACAGCCAGAGAAAAAATATGTTCCCAGTGCTTACCACTTTACCAGACAGAGGAGGGGATCTGACGATCTGTGCAGACCGGCTGAGGCCTGAGACTGAGAGGAAGGGAGGGGCGACCGCAGCGACCGGCGGGAGCAGGGGCGCCGCGGGCGCAGCGATCGGCGGGAGGAGGGGCGACCGCAGCGACCGGCGGGAGCAGGGGCGACCGCAGCGACCGGCGGGAGCAGGGGCGCCGCGGGCGCGGCGACCGGCGGGAGGAGGGGCGTTGCGGGCGCGGCGACCGTCGGGAGAAGGGGAGCCGTGGGCGCGGCGACCGGCGGGAGGAGGGGAGCTGCGGCCTGCGGGCGCGGCGACCGGCGGGCGGCGGGAGGAGGGGAGCTGCGGCCTGCGGGCGCGGCGACCGGCGGCGGCGGAAGGAGGGGAGCTGCGGCCTGCGGGCGCGGCGGCCACGGGATGACGGGAGCTGCGGCCTGCGGGCGCGGCGACCGGCGGGAGGAGGGGAGCTGCGGCCTGCGGGCGCAGCGACCGGCGGCGGCGGGAGGAGGGGAGCTGCGGCGTGCGGGCGCGGGCGCGCGACGGCCACGGGATGACGGGAGGAGGGGCGAGCAGGCGACGGGAGGGGAGCTGGCCAGCGACGGCTTGGTCAACTTTAATTTTTAATAAATAATAATAAAATATTCCAGATTCTGGGTGGGCCACGGCCCACCATGCCTACACGCTGGATCCGCCAGTGGCTGCCATGTCCGTCAACAGAGATGTGTTTGCAGTAGGAGATGTTATAGCGAAGCTGCTGCAAGCCGATGGCGGAGCTTCATCACACCGGGGTGCACTGGTGTTACGATGCGGACTGTCCGTGTGAAAATCAGGATGGTTGTTGTCGTGGTGTTGCTATGCAACGCCCCTCGGCTAAGCCAGCACTATGATGCAACGCTTGCAGGCGGCCGGCGCTGCGGAACGAGAGCAAAGAAGCAAGGCACACCGTAGCAGCACTCGCCCGACATTGCTCGTGCAACAAGATGGACGGGTCTGCGATGCAACGCTCTTGGCGCCGCTAGCCAGCGTTGCTATGATGGCTTCCGGTGCCGCTGCTATTGCAGCTCTGGCGCCGTGCGTGGCAATGGGAGGGAGGCATGCTGTGAGTTTGGGCCTGGAGGGGCATGGGGTGCTTCGTGTTTGCAAATGCAAGCATAACCTCTGCAAGAGGCCGAAGCAGAAAAAGACAATCAAAGGGTCATGTATGGACGGATTGGATGGCCGTGCTGGCGGAAGATCTGTAGTAACGCCCTTTAATTAATTATACATTGACAAGCTGTTAGGTTCCCCTGAATATTTTGCAATGTATGATGCATGATGGATGTCCTTCCTTCCCTTTGTACAATAGTAAAGACCGATTTGATCTTGGTTGAGTGCCTGCGTACGCGACGTGCAACAAGCAATCCAATTCGGACCCCGAGTTTCGATTCTATCGGGCCGCATAGATCAATATCAATACTAGTAATCGACTTTTGCCGCCCGCGCATTCAGCCAGAAACCCTAGATCTATCAAACATGTCACTCTAGACGTTTGGGTATCCGAACCCGCTACCCAAACCCGAACCAAACCGAATTACCTGAATTGTCGGGTAATTCGGGTCTCTGGTAAGGGTTCGGTTCTTATTTCTTAATTATTCGGTTTTTGAGTTAGGGATTGGGTTCTAGTATGGAAAACCCAAAATATCCATACTACCAAAATTATTCATACTGTTCAAATTTTTCATGCTATTATTACACTAACTTGTTATCCATACTAACTAAATACCAATATTACCAAAAATACCCATATTATTCGAGTTATTCATATCAAAAGTTGATGTATGCTCTGAATATTTTGAATATTTTAGGTACCTGAATTACCTGAACCGAAATTTTGGGTAATTTGGGTTTGGTTTTCTTTTATAGAAACAATTTTGGTTTCTATTTTTGAATACCTGAATTACTCATAAACCGAACTATCCGAACCGAAATAACCAAAATACCCGAACGCCCTTGTGTCTCGCCGCAGCTGCAGCAGCCACCGCCGCCGCCGCCGCCGCCGCCTGAATCGCATTGCTCGGGCCGGTATCAGAAGGGTAGTGCCGTCACGGTGGGCCGACCTTCCGCCAGACCTTCTCGGCGACGTCTCGGATGCCTGCACGCCGCCGCCGACTTCACGCGCTTCCACGCCGTCTGTACGGCCTGGCGTTACGCGCTGCCGACGCCGCTGTGCCACCGTCCCGCCGTGGCTCATGTGCACGGTCAGCGCCAGCGAGTGCCCCATCCTGCACTCCACTTTCAACTCCGGCCGTCGAGCCCGCAGATGCGGTGACATCCTTCTCGCGAGTCCACCATGTTCATCACCCGTAACGAACTGGTTGGCCACCATGAATGGCACGGCCGCCTGGCTGTTGACAACAGATACAGGAGCAGGACTCATGGACCTCCTCACTGGAGCCTGGACCCAGCTACCAGCAAACGATGACGAGAACTCGCCACAGCTTGACAATCCCCGTGGCATCATCTCCGGCGACGGCACCATCCTCCTCTACAACTCTAAACGGGAGTCAGCCCGAAGGCTCGCCTTCATGGCCACCTTCTTGCGTCCCGGCGATGTGACATGGACGCAAGTGAAAACCACGCTGGATTATTCGCCAGACACCGGCATCTATTTCAGCGCCACGGCCGCGTATCACAACGGCAAGATCCTGGTGTGTGCGGACGTGAATTATTGGTGCATACTCACGCCGGACGACTATAGCATCTGTCTCAGGCTGGAGCTGTTGAGGATGTCAAAAGATTACAGAGGCTGGTGCCACAGAAATAGCCACATCTTGCAGTTTCGTGGCCAACTGTTGTGGGTGTCCGTCATGGTCAAAAGACGGGAGGATGAGCCAACGCACGTGTTTTCTCTCGTAGTGCATGCGTCGGAAGAAGAAGAAGACGAGATGCGTTGGGTGGTGGTGAGGGACGGCGCGAGCTTGGGAGGCCAAGTTCTCTTCCTTGGCTCCTGCGCTAGCTTCACCATGGATGCTGCGCGGTTGGGTGTGGATGGCGGGTGTGCCTATTTCATCTTTGCACATGATGTGCTTAGGTACAACTTTGTTAACGGTGAGGTCACTCTCGTGGAAAACCTTCCTCTAGCCTGGCCTGCCATCAAAGACGGGGACTGGCTCCTGCCTCAGCCTACTATTGCTTCCATTCAGGAGATTAGAAATAGGCTCGGGCTTCAACAAGAACATTGACATGATAACTTTGTATACGAAAGATACATTTCCTCAACTTTGTATACAGAGTGTTTTATCTTAAATTTATATTTTATAGTTAGGTTCACTCTTTGCTTTATACTGCTTGTGATTTATTCCACGATTTACCACGTGCAACATTCCTAGTGTGTCAAGTAATTTTTGGGGACACACGAATACAATCCACAAGCTAAGGAGGACTGATGGTGGGGAATGTAACACGGACGAGGAAATGAGGACTGATGGTGATTGACACGGCCATGAACAGCAAGCAAACGGCAGCGTTCACAAATGAAGAGATCGATAGTGCTTTTCCAAATGGGGCCTTCCAAATCGCTGGGTATGGATGGTCTCCGGGCATTGTTCTATCAACGGCACTAGCCATTAATTAAACAAGAGGTGTGTACCGCAGTATGTCATTTTCTGAGTGGGAAGGAGGTGCCAAAGGATTTCAATGACACGATCATAGTACTGATTTCTAAAGTGAATGCGCCCGAGCTATTGACACAGTTTAGGCCGTTTAGCTTGTGCAATGTGATGTACAAAATAGCTTTAAAGGTGGTGGTTAACAGGCTTAAACTTTGTCGAGTGCCCACACTTTGGAACTCGGCAAAGCGGTGGTTCATTGCATAATTCAAAGCATTACATCGATCCTCACATACCAAGATACCAGATGAACATTACGTGCTTTTTTGTTTCGCTAATGAAGTGGAAGTGGATCTTAGATTACTATACACAAACACAACAAGTAGCTAATATGAACGTGGCTAGTTCTTCAAACTTTGGTGAGTTTGATATTGGTCTTGCCTACACGCTCGCGACATTGCGGTCGGCTGGGACTCGTCCGGCAATGTGGATGACTTGCGCGGCTTCTTGTGTGGCAACGATTGCCCCTTCACGCGGGGAAGGATTTGTTGTTGGATTCTGGTAGTCGGTCTCGTTCGGCGTGTTCGAAGGGTCGCCGTGCCTCTCTTGTCTTCTGAAGTCGGAGTTGTTTGAGGGGGATCCTTGCGGCGACGATGACGTGAAGACGGGTGGTCGGTTCTGGCGCTGGCTCGGCGTAGGTCCAGTGCTTTTCTTCCTTCAATGCTCGTCGGCTGAGTCGAAGCTGCCTGGTCGCCGGCATGTGCGGTGGACTGTTTGGCGTTGTCCGACGTAGGCCTCTACGCTTGTCTGCGGTGGAGGCTACATCGGTGGTCGTCGATGGTGAAGTCGGAGTCGCCCTCGCGGAGGCGTGATGACGATGACGCCGGATTACAACCTCGACGGAGCTCTTTCCCTAGACGGCGTGTGTGCGTTCTTGTGTAGGTTGTCAGGTCGCCCTGTGTGCTCTTTTGTGGCGGGCGCATTGTGACGGTTTTAGCCCGGTTTTTTTATTATTAACCGGGCAACTCTCTTCGACATTTTTTAATGAGATCGGTACCTAAGGAACTGCGTTTCAGAAAAAAAAATATTGGTCTTGCCTAGGTTCCTCCAAAAGCTCATAAGCAGCTCAAACAGTTTATCAACATGGTCATCTTTGTTATGCTTGATTTCAATCACCTCAAAATATCACACTTGGGTCTCAAAATAATGCTCATGACATTAAAAATATGTTTGTAGCATATAAAAAATTTGTGTAGTTTTGAAAAGGTGTTTTGTTTCATTCAAAAAAATGTTTAACGTCTATCTAAATGATATTAAATATGTCTTCGATAAAATGTTGAAACATATCTTTCATACTTATAAAGGTTGGAGTTGGTGCTGAGTCCACATGTGAAATTATATCTTTCCTACTTATAAAGGTTCGAGTTGGTGATGAGTCCACATGTGAAACCATATAAATAAACAAATGCACTTCTACCAACATGTGAGACTAGCAACCTTCCAAAAGATGTAATAAACAAATGATATTGTTGTGAGTTCTATAACATCCCAGATAAACAAATAGCTGCTATCCTAATATGAGCATAACACTTATAAAAATACAAACTTTAAATGCATACGGTTCCAATTCAAAATCATGGTCTTTATTTTATTTTGTCTACCCAATCAATTCTTCCAGTTTTATAGCATAGTAGAAGGGAGTGGCCACATTGCAATTTCAACACGGTCATAAACGTTGTCCTCCTACAAAATCCATAATCTTGTGCAGTGAAGTTACTCCTGTCCATTCGCCTATGTTTTAGAATTTAATGTAAATCTTGCAAATGACCTCCAATAGTCTCTTAAAATCATCAGTGACTATAACATGACCTTTTGTTATATTTACGTTCCCTTTTTAATCATAAACCATGCAATAGACGTAAGACATCATCATCTTTGGATGATTTCCTAAGCCAATAGTATCACATCGTTGTTTTTATGGCTTCGTAGCAAGGCAAGGGTATTGTGCTAGTATTCAAAAAATATTTATTGTGTATTTGAAAAATGCTCAACGTGTATCAAAAAATGTTTCACATATATACGAAAACTATACAATGATTATTAAGAAAATCCACAATTATTTGGATTAAAAAAACGAATCAGAAAACACACATAAACAAAAGAAGAAAAAGCACGTGAAAGAGGTTCTAAAACCTGGCTGAACCGGTGCTTAGAACTTTCCCAAAACCACACGATGGAGCTACAGTGTTGTGCTGACTAGTTAGCATGGCCCGAGAGTTGAGACGAGCGTACGTCTCGCAGCAGTATGCAAGACATAACCGTCGCGGATGAACATAGGTACGTCTCGCAGCAGTATGCAAGACATAACAGTTTTGAAAACCTTCTATGGACCGGTTTTAGAAGCTTTCGACTATTTTATGTGTGTTTTACTTATTGGTTTCCTTTGGTTTTATTGAGGTTTCCACTTATTTTGTTTTCACAATACATGTCTATTTTTCTCACCACAGGTTTTATATTTTTCGTATACATATAAAGAATCCTTTTATACATGTTTAAAAAAAATAAAATTCATGATTAACATTTCACACCTAATAGTGTTTTGAAAACGAATCAAATATGTGTTAAACATCTTTCAAATACAAGTTGAAATATTTCTTTGAAGGAGAAATTTCTTTACATTTATATAATGATTTCTTTAAAAATGTCATCAAATGTTTTGGAAACGAATTACGTTTTTAAATATAAGATACTTTTCTGAACAATATGACACTTTTTAAATAAAGTATTTTTAAAATTGTATAAAAAATAACAATGTCACATACATTTTTGATATGCGTGACAATTTTTTAATGTCACAAAAAAATTGGCATGCTATCAGTATTTTTTAAAACTACGCTAACCATTTTTTTACATCGTGTTAACATTTTGCAAATTTGTATTTTTCAAAGTAAATTAAGTTTTGATTTTGGTTTAACAGAGTGGTTCCAAAGACTATTGCATTTGGTGTGTTGTTTATTTTTGTTTGCGGGGTAGGCTTCACTAGTTATCCCCCACCCTCGACCACAAATTTTTGAAGACTAGGGTATCCTTTCTGTATCACGTTTACTCTTCCGCGACCATGTATGTATGATGTGTTGGGCATTATATAAGCTCGTGTCCCACATAAAGATTAATCATGTCTCTCCTTTTCTTTGCGAGTACTAACCATGTCTCCCTATCCCACATTGCCCTTGATTTGGGTGAAAAGGTGGTGGCGTGATCTCTCTCCCCATCTTCATTTCTCTTTTTCTGACTTCGCACCAAGGAGGAGGCTAAGAGACATGTCAGTAGTGTTGTAGAAGAGGGCAAGGTGTCAATATGGGACGGAAGGGAGACACCTGATAACCAAAATAATGCCGCGCGGGAATAAATTTAGAGGAATTGGGCACGGGAGGAATGAGGATGAGGTCGGATGTTAATGGGAGAGGAGTGGTGTCGACAATTAATGCACCGTCGATCTTAGGAATTGAGTACAATTGTGGAAGTGAGTAGGGAAAGGGGTGTTACTCGAAGGAAACTTGAACGATAGCAAAGATGACACAGTGGTTTTATGCAGGTTTAGAACTCGGGATGCGTATTAACCCTAATTCTTGCTTGCTATTGTATTATGAAATAAGGTTACAAATGATGTCATGCCCTCTTATTTTATAGGCCAGGTGGATCTGATAAGTTGGTATCTATTTTCAAGGGATGCAGGCAATCGAGCAATCCTATGATAAGTTGGTACTCCCTCCATTTTTATATACAAGGCCACTATCAAAATTACAATTTGCAGAAATACAAGGCCACTAACACTAATCGATACAATATTAATGATGTTTGCCTCCTACTCCCTCCGTCACGGTTTAGAAGGCACAGTTAAACTTGCGTGCGTTTCCAAAATAGACAAGATTTAAGGCGTGAAAGCAATTACTCTCATTAATTAGTACTAGTACTACTTATGCATGCGCCCTCCTAATTTGCTGCTCACGCATTAGTACTAGTATTTTCTCAGTTGATTAGGCGCATTAGCATCTACACCTATTGAAAAGGACGTGGATGTTGCCTAGAGGGGGGGTGAATAGGCGCTTTAAAATAATTAAGGTTTAGGCTTGAACAAATACGGAATAAAACTAACGTTTAATATGTCAAGCACAAAACCTCAAACAACTAGGCTCACCTATGCGCACCAACAACTTATGCTAAGCAAGATAAACAACTAAGTGATAGCAAGATATATGACAAGAGACAATATGGCTATCACAAAGTAAAGTGCATAAGTAAAGGGTTCGGGTAAGAGATAACCGGGGTACGCGGAGACGATGATGTATCCCGAAGTTCACACTCTTGCGGATGCTAATCTCCGTTGAAACGGTGTGGAGGCACAATGCTCCCCAAGATGCCACTAAGGCCACCGTAATCTCCTCACGCCCTCGCACAATGCAAGATGCCGTGATTCCACTAAGGGACCCTTGAGGACGGTCACCGAACCCGTACAAATGGCAAACCTTGGGGACGGTCACCGAACCCGTACACGTGGCAACCCTTGGGGGCGGTTACCGGTACCCGTACAAATTGCTCGGGGCAATCTCCACAACCTAATTGGAGACCCCGACGCTTGCCCGGAGCTTCACACCACAATGATTGAGCTCCGAGACACCACCAAGCTTCTAGGACGCCAAAGCATCCACGGAGAACAATATCTAGGGTACTAAGTACCAAAGGTAGTAAGCTTCTCAACTTCTCACTTCCACGTATCACCGTGGAGGACTCAAACCGATGCAACTAATGCAATGACAAGAACACACGAAGTGGTCAAGTCCCTCACACTCAAATCCCTCCACAACAACGAAAGCTATGGAGAAATATGAGAGGAAGAACAAGGAGCTCACAAAGAACTCCAAGATCTAGATCCAAGGGGTTCCCCTCACATAGAGGAGAAAGTGATTGGTGGAGATGTGGATCTAGATCTCCTCTCTCTTCTCCCTCAAGAACAAGCAAGAATCATTGGAGGGATTGAGAGTTAGCAAGCTCTAAGAATGTCAACAATGGAGGTAGAACAAGAGCTCAACGGATAGATGAGGCCAAGGGGGAAGAAGACCCCCTTTATATAGTGGGGGAAGGAATCAGACTGTTACCCCCACTTACAGCCCGAGCCCAGAGGTACTACCGCTGGCTCCAGCGGTACTACCGCTGACCCTCCGACGGTACTACCGCTGACCCTCCAGCGGTACTATCGCTGGCTGCAGCGGTACTACCGCTGAGCCCATGGTAGCGCAAAGATACTACCGGGCCAACCACCGCCAAGAAAGTCTTCGCAAAAATGTCCGACGCAGTACAACCGCAAAGATGACGGTACTAAAAACTTGGAGCGGTACTACCGCTGGCCAGGGGCGGTACTACCGCTGGGACAGCGGTACTACCGCCAGCTCTAGCGGTACTACCGCTAGGGCCAGCGGTACTACCGCTAGGGCCAGCGGTACTACCGCTAGGTCCAGCGGTACTACCGCTCGCCACTGAAACAGCCATAACTTTCGCATACGAGCTCCGGATCGAGCAAACCCAAGCTTGTTGGATTCAGGACGACAAGAGCTATCCAAACAGCGACTGGAAATCTTAAGACCATGCAGATATGAAAATGCCAATGATATAGAGATGTGAGTCCTCTATCAATGAAGAACCGTCAAAAACTCCAACATCGAAAACATCATAGTAGATGCATATGGACTCCGTTTTCGATGAACTCGAGCTTGTCACGAAGATGACCATAAGCTCTAAAACTCACAAAGAGAAACACCAAACAAGAACCAAGAAGTATGATGCAAAGATGCAAATGGTTTGAGCTCTCAACGAACGATACGATCAAGCTACTCACTTGAGAGCCCCCCCTTGATAGTACAATAATCTATCCTAAACAGAAAACCTATCAAGGGCAAACCTATACCTTGCACCTCGTCCACTTGAGCTAGATGATGATGATCTTGGCTTCCTCAAGATGGACCACCTTTCTTGATTGCGTTGGCTTGATGAAGACTAGTTGATTGCTCCCCCATACTCACTATGGGTGAGCCACTCTTCAGCATATCTTCACAAATCCATTGCCACCACAATGGACGGCAAGCTTCAAGCATGATATCTTCGTGCTGATCCACTTGAACTTGCACATCGCAATCTTGATGACGATCACAACTTGACGTCATACTTCATGGGTTGTATGAGATCTTCCCTTTGACGCAAGCCCATGGAAACACACCTAACCCCCACATAGAACTCTCACGAAGACCATGGGTTAGTACACAAACACGTAATGAACAATGCTTACCATACCATGGGATCACTTGATCTCTCTCGGTACATCTTGTACGCTTTGTGTGTTGATCATCTTGATTTACTCTTTGTCTGACATCTTGATCAACCATGTGTCTCTATGACCATTCTTTGGATAATACCTTGAATACTATCTTGGTCATCATATAAACTCCTTGAACCCAACAGATGGACTTCAAGAAGTGCCTATGGACAAATCCTATAAATGTAACTTAAGGCAACCATTAGTCCATAGGAATTGTCATCAATTACCAAAACCACATATGGAGATATATGCTCTAACACCTACTACATCTCACAACCAATCGGTGACTACCTTGGTTCCAGAGATTTTCCAAACGTGCCTTCTAAACCGTGATGGAGGGAGTAGTATTAACAAAGAAGTACATTAATTATCCTTTGCATGCATGCGGGAGTGAAATCATTGGCTTGATGTGCATGAG
This sequence comes from Hordeum vulgare subsp. vulgare, assembly GCF_904849725.1. Classification (NCBI taxonomy): domain Eukaryota; kingdom Viridiplantae; phylum Streptophyta; class Magnoliopsida; order Poales; family Poaceae; genus Hordeum; species Hordeum vulgare. Next base: position 616,597,504 of record NC_058524.1, read on the forward strand.
AGTGAAAATACACATTAATTTACACGCCAAACAAGAAGACAAGCTGTTTTGCAACATTGACTTAGAAGGCATTAACTTTTGTCTTAGTACCTATAATATGAGTTTGTTGCCTTGTATTTAAAAATGAAGGAAGTATAACTTTTTTTAGAGATTTTACTAGAGGACTACATATGGAGCAAATTGAGTGAATATACACTCTAAAGTATGTCTATATACATCCGTATGTAGTCCCTTAGTGAAACCTCTAAAAAGACTTATATTTAGGAACAAAGGAAATAGTAACATTAACGTTTCATGCAAAGATAAATTCAGAATCCAGAATTTTGATTGACATGTATTTTATCGGATACCTGAAAACCGTTATTTTCTTTGAACTTGATAGATATACTGTAGTATTTGTTTTCAATGGAGCACGGTGTAGTTTTCTCTTAGATGTCCTGTAGACAATTTTACAGGATACTTTATTGATCCACCAAACCAGTTTTCAATGGAGCACGGTGTAGTTTTTGACAGTTTTCAGGATTCTTCAACAAACCAGTTTGATGTCAATCCATGAAACATTGTCAAGAATCATACTATTTCTATACTTCCAAATACACCACATCGTTGTTGAATTTAAGCAAGAGGTGTTTTTTGTTGGCAATCCAAAATCTAGCACTTGATTCAAAGGAATTGCCAATAAAAAAATTAAAATATCTAGCAATGACTAAGCAAAGCTCATCAGACACAGCCGAAGAAAAGATTGCTGAATAGATTCATGGTCATAACAAAATGGACAATCTTCAGACCTTGCAAGGTTTCTTTTCATCAAGTTGTCTTTGGTCATAAGCTGCTTACTGGCCAGCAGCAGCCACAGGAAGATGTGTATCCTACTGGCAACACATAATTTCCAGACAGCATGAACATAAACAGTCTAAAATTTGTAAACCAACAATGCTATTTTAGTCTGGCCAATACATGAGCTTCCACATCTCCAGATCCTTGCCTCTGTTGTATTCTCTGATGTACTGAGGAACACTCGCAAGATCTATCTGCTCCCCTACAAGGCCTGGTTTTAATGTAGAATTTTCCTGTCCTCCACATCCTGGAGAAAATAAGATTGAACCGAGGTTAGCTGAGATAGCAAGATGAAGCAATTGTTCTGTCGATCGTCAGAGTGCCTTGCAAAGGATATTACCATCTTGAGCCACGAAGAAGCTTTGGAAATGCTTGTAACCATTGGCCACGACATCTAGTTCGTCCAGGCTGAAGTTGTACCTCTTCTCCAGGGTCAAGTACAACACCTAACAGACGCAAAGGAGAATCTGAATCTTTCTCTCAAGCATCATAGTTAGCTGGATTTCTTTGATTACATAATGATTGTCAGTGAATACGATGATACCTTCTTGGCACCACGTGACATCAACTGCCTCACTGTGTCGAAGAACAGATCGGTGAGATCATCACTGTAAATAACATCTGCAGCGAATAGCATGGTGGCTTGCTCAGCTTCCTTGATTTCACTTGCAGACCATGAGTATATCGAACTGCATTGGAGGACATGTAACTTAAGCTCGGTGCTGAGGAACAATTACCAAAACTAAAAATATTCAGAAGTCCATAGTGAACAATTGTACAGTCAGAACTGCAACTGGCGCAGAAAAAAAAACCTTGGATCAGATGCATCGTGTGTACCCACAGGCGGAGGCCACGACATTTTCCAGTCCAGTTCCCGTACATGGACTTTAGCTTCATCAAACTTTAGCATGCTAGAGTTGAGACGGACATTAGCCAGGCAATTATCGAGGATATCAGTGCCTCTATCTGTTCATTCCCATTGGTGAACAAGATACGTAAGCACTAAAGATAGCAACATGACACAAGAAACTTTAATTACTCCATGTTTTACTCTTTCGGGATGCATGTAAGTATCATGTCAAATTTTCAACATCAAAACATTCAGACTTTCAGATATGTACGACCTTGCTAGGTTATTAGGTGTTAGGACTGAAATAGAGTTACATGTTCAATGGACGACTTGACAGACAGTAAAGAGCTATGCCAGAAAAGTAATGCAGACTGGAATTCAGATGATACTGTGAAACTTGTTCCATATGTACTTTGAGAATTTTTGGTATTAGTGGTGCTACATGGTATTGTAACATAATGATGGAACGTGCAAGTCTACTGTCAAACTGCACTTAAAAGGAGGACTAAGTACCTGTAATGAAAACTCTTCCAGCAGCTCGAGCTTGCGCCAACCCTACCAAACCTGGCAAACGCTGGTGTTCAGGAACAAGCCGTATGGTAACCTTGTGCAGAATGGTGACTAAAGGGCAGATGAAACAAATGTCGTAGGACTCTATATCAGGTGAATTTCGGATCGAGCCATCACCTGTCCCAGCGCCGATCTCCATGGCAGTAACACCGTCGAATTCAGACGACGTGAAGCTCTTGTGCAACACAAAGTCAGTAAGCAGCATCGCGGCCTTCCAAACCTGTAGAGCGACGACATTTGACAAACAAATGAGTCACGACTGAAAGAAGACGATAGAAATCCAGCAACCCGACCTGAAGCCCGACGCTCCGAAGCGGAGAGGTGACGCCGTGCTGCACGGTGAGCACATGGTCTTCGCCTCTCCTCCCTGCGTTCCAAGGAGGACCAAATAATTGGCGACTCACCAACAACAAGAACTGCAGTAGCGAACGCCTTACTGTCTTTGTTCCTCCTCCTTCTCCGGTGGAGAAGGAGATCCCCGTCGTCGTCCACAGCGACAGCGACAGCGTGAGGCGAGCCGCCTTCTCAACGAAGCCAAGAAACAAGTCAGCAGAGGGAGCAATTCACCATCCACCAGCTACGTACGGTACAAGCAAAGCAATGCGAAACTCACTCGCTCGCTCACATGAACTGGTCGTCGATGCGACCAGCTCGCGCCAACTGCTGTGCTCGCCGTCGCCGCCACCACCGTCGCCTCCGGGTGGGTCTATAAACAGCAGGTGACGCGTCAGCACGAACCAAACCGACGACCGCGTCTGGACGCGAGCCAAGAAGCGGCGCAGCGAAGGTGTATGATGAAATGCGCCTGAGGACCGAGGAAGAGGAGGCGCGTGCGCGGTCAATTACCTATCGGGCGGGAGGAGAAGGTGAAGCGGGAGAGGAAGAGGCCGGAGAAGCGGGGTGGTGCACCTCGCTCATCACCTGCTCCTCCGACCCCGCCGCCGCCTCCCCACCTCCGGCGGCCTCCATTTTTCGCCCTCGTCTGGAGACTGGAAGCGGACTGGAAAAACGCTGTGGTGTCGTATTGGGCCGGGCCGAGTATGGGACTTCTTTCAATGGTTGTTGTTGTGCTACCAACATGTGGTCCACTAAAAAAATAGTGTTGTTGTAAGATCTTTAGAGTTAGTGCCTGTTCGGATGCACTCCACTCCATCAAATTCTCAGCTCCACTCCCCGCTCCTAGATAGCTGCTCCTCATGACAAATCGGGAGCTAGCAACCTGTTCGGCAACAAACTCCACTCCATATTCTGGATTGCTGCCTCCCCATCACACATCAATCTGATTTGACACTTATCAATGCAAGCATGAGTTTGCTTGTGCCAAGGATGCACAAAATTACATATAATGCCGAGTTTACTCAAATGAAGCAGAAATTTCACACATGATTTCTTTGTGCAAAATTTCACACGTAATGAAATTTATTGCACAGGAGCACTTTAACATGAATTTGCTGGAATTACAGGATTTTAGCAATATAAACAGAAGGGATTTTCAGATGACAAACACGAACAAAAGCCACGTAAACACATGAATTCTGTTGACACCAATCTAGTTCTAGTGAAGCTCCTAGATAAACAATTTTCAACACATGAAAATCTTTATACACAACAACATCAGCAAAACCGCAGGCGCGGCGAAGCTAGCGCTTCGAGCTGTTTCGCTTGCTTCTTTTTTATTGTGGCAACTGGTGATGGCTTGAACTGAACCAGAAACATATATACTCTGCTTCAAAAAATTGCACCTACAAAATTGTAAATTTATTAGTAGGTACAAAAACAGATGAAATATGTGAAAGAAGTAGAATCGGGTATTCAATGAACTAGCTAACAACATCTTCCAGATTCTAGACTGATGCATCTTGCCACAAGGAAATAAATGACAAGTAATATTGTGGCTAATATTTCAAAAAAAATGTAGGACTCTAACAAATATAAACACATACATGGGGTAGAAACTAGTGTGTACTCACATTTATAGCAGAAGCGACAATCACCAACCAAGAGCAATATCAGTTGCTAGTTTATTACGAAACATGTCCATGTCTTTATCGCTAGCCTCTGAGGTTGACGCGTATGATGCATTTGAAGGGATGGCGTACCGTTGATACCTTGAAGGGATAGTAGGGACATAGTTGGGATCTCTGTCGACTCGAAGAAAGTGAAGATCACCCTTATCATGATATCGAACATAATTGTGAAGGGTCATAGTTGCAGTCACTATCATCTTCTGAGTTTCAACCGAATAATTGGGCATCTTTAGTAAAATCTGCCACTTCATTTTGCACACACCAAACCCTCTCTCAATCACATTACGCTTGGATGAGTGTATCTTGTTAAATTTCTCCTTAGGTGTTCTTGGTGCCACACCTCGTTGAAAATCAGGCACATGGTACCTCTCTCCCTTGTAAGGTGCCAGATATCCAGGTCTATTAGGATAGCCCGCGTCCACGAGATAGTACTTACCTACAAACAACAAGCAGATTGCATGTAAGGCCTATGATTTTTTTATAAAGAATTTGAATAAACAAAACTATTATAGGAACTACTAACCTTTTGGAGGATGAGGAAAGGTATCTTTGTCAGCTTCAATAGCATGATACAAGACACTGGTATCATGCATAGAACCAGGTTGGCCAACTGATGCGTACATGAAATGCATGTCAAAATCACATATTGCGAGAACATTTTGAGTTGTTGATCCCGACCTTCCAATGTATCTAACTTGGTCGCCAGCAGGAATAGAAGCTCTGACATGAGTACCATCTAGTGCATCGATGCAATCCTTAAGATGTGGATAAGCCCTTCTATCCTTTTGAATCCTTGGGTGCACACTACTAAAGTTTGGGTCCTTAGGTTTGAGGTAATCTACTGCCATCTTGATCACACAGAGCAAAACCTCATGAAACTTACGATGGACTGTGTCTCCTGAGTGCTTGAAACGGTTTTGTGTTCTCCTATTAGACTCACAACCCCCTAAAGTCCACAAAAACATTGCAAGTGCCTCATAACTGCTCACGAAACAGGTTGATTTGAAGCCATACCTTTCGACCAACAAGTCATGCAATTGAAAGAAAAGGCGAGCGTTCATCCTCAACATTGTATATGTTTCTCCAGGTGTTGCCACTGTCTCATGTAGCCATCCGAACCCACTGAGAATAGAAGTCCTTGGGTCTACCTTGATCAAATAGTTGTCACAATACTTCCCTGCAAGTATTGATGCACCGACATATATGTTGGACATTGATTGAACATGGTGGCATACCCTCTTCTTCCTTTCTTCATAACTATCACTGTCATTGTCACTATCTGATGACATCTGAACATACACAAGTAACAACAATTAGTACTCAATTATCAACCAGATTAGTCACAACAAGAAGATAAGTAAGAATGTAACACAAGATTACCAAGATTACCAAGATCGAAGCAACACAAGTAAGATTACCAAGATTGAAGACACTGCTGAAACAAGGTAAATGAAGGCACACATCTAAAACAAGGGAAGAAAAGACTAATGAAGTTCAAATCAAAATAGTCTTACACGCAAACCATAGAGTACATAATAAAGTTCAAAATTTAAATTAGTATTACATCCCAATAGGTAGAAACGACATTAGTAGCATCTAATGCCCATACTTGGTGTTGTATTTCCTACGCAACCAATCAAAACGAGCAACACTTTCAGTCATGTGCAGGAACATCTCTCTCTGCTCTCTCTTCACAAATAGTTCACTAGCAATAAAATATTCATCACTGCCTACTATTGCACCGCACACAACAACTAGATCCATCACAGAAGTAACCGATGAACTTTCTTCTTTCTTCATGTATGACTCAAAGCTAGATTGGGTCCTCTCTACGACATCTCCAACCCTGGTTATCTGTTCTTGTATAACAAGTGAGGTCTTCTGCTTCTTGTTATTGCCATCCACAACCCTCCCAAGTCTCTTCCCTTTTCCATCAGCATGCGACTCACCTGTTTGTGTCTCCTCCAGATCAACATCGTGTATGTTGTCCACATTGAAAACTGAAGTTGCACTACTAGATTGGGGAATGGTGCCTAAAGCGAGATTCCAATGATCTGTACCATCACTCGTGATATCACCAAACATGATAGATAAGTTATTCTCATTTTGAAGTCCACGCTTTTGAAACTTGCCACAACCAGGGATGTCCTGAAACAAAACAAAACAAAGATTGATTAGCATCACTACTCCGTGAACAATTGTTTATATGGTAAGAACAAATAGGAAAAGTCATGACTCACTATTTTTGCTTTCTTCCACCATTCAGCATCTTGTTTGACAGTGTTTCTCTCATAGTCCCACCCACCACCAGTCTCCTTCAACTTGAGTTTTCTGAAGTTGCTGTAATCAGCCTTCAGCTTATCCCACTTGTTTTTCAGTTGGAGCCTCGTGTACTCCAGACCTATTCTGACTTTGAAATCATTTGCAACTTCCTCATAAGCATTTGGAGTGAGGTGCTTGTCTGGCCTGTTGCCAGCACGCACTTGTTGGACAAAGAGCTCGGTCAAGATCGTAGTATTGTCATCACTCCAATCGGCAGACATTCTTCAAGAAAATTACATATTAATTGCAAGCCTTACAAGTGAACATGTATTGATGAAAAATCATCAATGAGGCTCCTAGTTACATGCTAGCAAAGACCATGGCGAAAAAGAATCAGCAAAGCTACTCTAGTATGAACAAATAATAAATACTAGTACTGTAAGATTTCATTTGGGACTAACTCCGCACACTAAAGATAATATCACACCAACCGATGAAACAACATTCAGACCAATTCAGACAAAACACGTATCAGTATGACTGTCTGAAGAAACACATTTAAATCTTTCTGATGCTGCTGCTGCTGCTAAAACGTTGCTGCTGGTCCTAAAACGCTGTTGCTGCTGCTGTTGCTGCTAAAACGTTGTTGCTGCTCCTAAAACGTTGTTGCTGCTGCTGCTGCTAAAACGCTGTTGTTGTTGTTGCTGCTGCTCCTAAAATGATGCTGCTGCTAAAACGCTGCTGCTGCTGCTGCTGCTAAAACGCTGTTGCTGCTGCTGCTGCTCCTAAAACGCTGCTACTGCTGCTGCTCCTAAAACGCTGGTGCAGCGTTTATCAGCAAGGTTTCACCTACAACTAATATTTTCTGGAATCAAGAACACAACAATCTTTTCTGGAATCAAGAACACAACAATCTTTTCTGGGTGCAGTGAGGAGATATGGATCTCACCTTGGTGGATGTGTCGTGGGCCTGGATGCAGACCTTGCTGACGATGAATCCAAGCTACCGGAGACGAGGACGAGGCCCTGTTGATCTCAGCCGTCGGAGGCCGAGGTCGCAGTCGCCTTGAGGAGGTGGGCGAGGAGATGCCGAGCTCGCAGCCGCCTTGAGGAGGGGGACGAGGAGATGGCGAGGAGGGGGCGACCGGACGAGGAGATGGCGAGGATCTGGCGGCAGGGGTAGCGGCGGCAGGGGTAGCGGCGGGCGGCAGGGAGCTAGGGTTCCATGTCGCAAGGTGTTTTGGGAGGATGAAGGGGATCGAACAGGTATGTTTTGCGGAGGGAGTCGCGGGGAGTCGGACCTTAGCGACTCCGCCAAATCTGACTGGGATCGGCTCCGCTCCACTCTTTTGACTCCGTGGAGTTGCAGCATTCGGCGCGCTCCTTCCGCTCCCGGAGCGGAGCTATGGAGTGGAGTGGATCCGAACAGGTCCTTAATGCTGTCGTCTCTAGATTTTGCTAAAAGTAGTTTGGCCAATAACATGTCATGTGCCCTAAAAAGGGTAAGTGCAGCCTCCAAAATCAATCCGGTGTGAATGCTAAGGTCTTTCTCATTGATCCATGGTGTACATGTGTTAAGAATGTCACGTAGAAAAAAATTTATGTGGCGAAGTAATTAAGGAGTAAAGCGAACACTTTGGTGAGCCCATGGACACACAATATCGAGCGCGTGGATCTATGCAAAATGCTTACCAACCAATACACGAAAGAGTTTAGTTGCTAAACAGCTTAATGAAGAAAACTTATCTATAAAAGTAAGTACATATGCATTGGGAAGATTAGTTGCTAAACTGTTTAATGAAGAAAGCTTATCTATAAAAGTAAGCACATATGCATTGGAAAGATTCTTTGCTAAAACTTTTGATGCACTTAGCACCTCCTATAAGCACCAATGCGTCAGACGAGGCATGCTTGGCTTTTGAGTGTATCCTTTTATCAAAAGGAGGTGCATACATGACTAAGTTGAGTTGCAGTAACCTGAATCTCGTCACCTAGATTTAACTGTTACTAGTCGATGTTACACACAACACTAGTTGGGTGCATACAGCGTCGACTTACAGTTGAGGTTGGCCATGGTGCAACAAACATTGTTGGCAAGGTTCACTATGGTATGCGATAATTAATTAGTTGGTTTTCAATACACTTTGCTTTATTTTCTAAACGTCTCATATTTCTAACTATCAAACTATCTAAACCACATGTTCCTTGTAAGTAATTTTGAAGTCTTCAAAATGGCACCTCTATTGGAGGCCTTAAACCTAATCAGTGCTCAAGTAGCTCTTGGCCCACTAACCCAATTCACAAGTGTTCTAAAACATGATTCCTTGTCCGGATAATATACTCCATTGTGCACAATGATGTGATTGCTTGTCATTCCTTCCACAAGGTTATGTATGCACCTACAATTACCCCACATCCCCATTAAAAAATAACTACGATTGGAGGGACGCATGTTTTTGGTTGATGGGTCTAGACGCACCCTATATTTCTTAATAATATGGGAAACATGATTTCACTGTTGTACACATGTATGAAGTTTCACGAAGAAATGACTTCGATGTTCTTTTGGGAAAAAATAAAACAAAATTACAACTTCAAAAACCCTGAATAATAATTTGCATATATGCCTGATTTTATGATTATTCACATCGAATACCATGAAAGTCGCCTCATCACAGAACTACACATGTGATTGTAACACTAGACCATGTTCATTAAAAAACCTCAAAAATATTTGAACTTTTTATATTTAAAAACCAATAGGGTGTGTCTAGACCTAGGTTCATCTGTGTATTTTTGATGATAAGAGCTCAATCTATTAGGAGGAGGGAATAATGAACCAATTACATGTCAAGGCCAAAATTCACTAGTCTTTGTCTAGAGGGTTATGGTCTTTGAGAGAGGGGATCTGTTGGAGAACGTCGCATGGGAAACAAAAAATTTCCTACGCCCACGAAGTCCTATCATGGTGATGTCCATCTACGAGAGGAGATTTGGATCTACGTACCCTTGTAGATCACACAGCAGGAAGCGTTAAGAAACGCGGTTGATGTAGTGGAACGTCCTCACGTCCCTCGATCCGCCCCGTGGACCGTCCCACGATCCTCTCTGATCTAGTGCCGAACGGATGGCACCTCCGCGTTCAGCACACGTACAGCTCGACGATGATCTCAGCCTTCTTGATCCAGCGAGCAAGACACAGAAGTAGATGAGTTCTCCGGCAGCGTGACGGCGCGCCGGTGGTGGTGATGATCTACTCTGGCAGGGCTTCGCCTAAGCTCCGCAGAAATACGATCTAGAGGAAAAACTGCGTGGTATAGTGTCGAGCAGCACGTGGCAAAGTTGTGTCTCAAAAACCCTCAATACCTCTAGTATATATAGGAGGGAGGAAGGGGAGGAGGCAGCCTCAAACCCTCAAGGTTTGGCCGAAATTGGAGATGGAGGAGTCCTACTCCAATCCTACTTGGAGTAGGATTCCACCTTCCCACTTGGAAACTCTTTCCACCTTGTGTTTTTTCCTTCTCAAACCTTATGGGCCTTGGTGGGAACTTATTCCAGCCCATTAGGGGCTGGTTTATCTCTTCCCATAGCCCATCAGACCCCTTGGGGCGTGACACCCCTCACGATGGTCCCCGACACCCCTCCCGGCACTCTCGGTACACTACCGATGAGCCCGAAACTTTTCCGGTAATGCCCGAAAACCTTCCGGTAACCAAATGAGGTCATCCTATATATCAATCTTCGTCTTCGGACCATTCTAGAAACCCTCGTGACCTCCGTGATCTCATCCGGGACTCCGAATAACATTCGGTAACCACACATATAACTCAACTATACTAAGACATCGCCGAACCTTAAGTGTGCAGACCCTGCAGGTTCGAGAACTATGCAGACATGCCCCGAGGTACTCCTCGGTCAATATCCAATAGCGGGACCAGGATGCCCATATTGGATCCTACATATTTGATGTCTACTACGCAACCTTCTCCTTGTAGACGTTGTTGGGCCTCCAAGTGCAGAGGTTTGTAGGACAGTAGCAATTTGCCCTCAAGTGGGTGACCTAAGGTTTATCAATCCGCGGGAGGCTTAGGATGAAGATGGTCTCTCTCAAGCAACCCTGCAACCAAATAACAAAGAGTCTCTTGTGTCCCCAACACACCCAATACAATGGTAAGTTGTATAGGTGCACTAGTTCGGCGAAGAGATGGTGATACAAGTGCAATATGGATGGTAGATATAGGTTTTTGCAATCTGAAATTACAAAAACAGCAAGGTAACTAGTAACAAAAGTGAGCGCGAACGGTATTGCAATGCGTGGAAACAAGGCCTAGGGTTCATACTTTCACTAGTGAAGTTCTCTCAACAATGATAACATAATTGGATCATATAACTATCCCTCAGCATGCAACAAAGAGTCACTCCAAAGTGACTAATAGCGGAGAACGAACGAAGAGATTATTGTCGGGTACGAAACCACCACAAAGTTATTCTTTCTGATCGATCTATTCAAGAGTTTGTACTAGAATAACACCTTAAGATACATATCAACCAAGGCCCTAATGTCACCTAGATACTCCATTGTCACCTCAACTATCCGTGGGCATGATTATACGATATGCATCACACAATCTCAGAATCATCTATTCAACCAACACATAGAACTTCAAAGAGTGCCCCAAAGTTTCTATCGGAGAGTCAAAACGTGTGCCAACCCCCATGCATAGGTTCCAAATGTCACGAACCCGCAAGTTGATCACCAAAACATACATCGAGTACTCACATGAATCCACATGTGCCAACCCATATGCATAGGTTCCCAATTGTCACAAACCCGCAAGTTGATCACAACAGATAGACACGTGCAAGACATACATCAAGTTTTCTCAAAGGCTCAATCCGATAAGATAACTCCAAAGGGGAAACTCAATTCATTACAAGAAGGGAGAGGGGGAAGAACATCATAAGATCCAACTATAGTAGCAAAGCCCACGGTACATCGAGATCAAGACATCTCAAGAACACGAGAGAGAGAGAGAGATCAAACACATAGCTACTGGTACATACCCTCAGCCCCGAGGGAGAACTACTCCCTCCTCGTCATGGAGATCGCCGGGATGATGAACATGGCCATCGGAGATGGATTCCCCCTCCGGCAGGGTGCCGGAACGGGCTCCAGATTGGTTTTTGGTGGCTACAGAGGCTTGCGGCGGCGGAACTCCCGATCTAGGTTTCTTTCTGGGGGTTTCTGAATTTATAGGAATTTATGATGGTGGAATTGCGTCAATTGGGCCCACGAGGAGGTCACAAGCCTGCACGGTGCGACCAGGGGGGTAGGCCAAGCCCCATGGGCTTGTGCTCCCTTGTGGCTCTTTTGGCCTTCTTCCAAAGCTTCGGGGGTCTCTTTTGGTCCAAAAAAATCATCGTAAAGTTTCATTCCATTTGGACTCCGTCTGAAAAAGGGTCAAAAACACGGAAAAAACAGAAACTGGCAGTTGGCACTAAGTTAATAGGTTAGTCCCAAAAAAGATATAAAATAGCATATTCATGCATATAAAACATCCAAAGTTGACAAGATAATAGCATGGAACCATCAAAAATTATAGATACGTTGGAGACGTATCAATATTCTCTGAATAACTTATCGGTTGAACCTCAGCGTCAAGGATTCATATAATCCCGTACGTAATTCCCTTTGTCCTTCGGTATGTTACTTACCCGAGATTCGATCGTCGGTATCCGCATACCTATTTCAACCTCGTTACCGGCAAGTCTCTTTACTCGTTCTGTAATACAAGATCCCGTGACTTACACTTAGTCACATTGCTTGCAAGGCTTGTGTGTGATGTTGTATTACCGAGTGGGCCCCGAGATACCTCTCCGCCACACGGAATGACAAATCCCAGTCTTGATCCATACTAACTCAACGTACACCTTCGGAGATACCTGTAGAGCACCTTTATAGTCACCCAGTTACGTTGTGACCTTTGATACACACAAGGCATTCCTCCGTTGCCAGTGGGTTATATGATCTCATGGTCATAGGAACAAATACTTTACACACAGAAAACAATAGCAATAAAATGACACGATCAATAAGCTATGTTCATAGTTTGGGTCTTGTCCATCACATGATTCTCCTGATGATGTGATCCTGTTATCAAGTGACAACACTTGTCTATGGTTAGGAAACCTTGACCATCTTTGATCAACGAGCTAGTCAACTAGAGGCTTACTAGGGACAGTGTGTTGTCTATGTATCCACACATGTATTTGAGTTTCCAATCAATAAAATTCTAGCATGAATAATAAACGATTATTATGAACAAGGAAATATAATAATAACTATTTTTTTATTGCCTCTAGGGCATATTTCCAACAGTCTTCCACTTGCACTAGAGTCAATAATCTAGTTCACATCACCATGTGATTTCAACGAATCCAGCACTCATATAGTTCTGGGGTCTGATCACGTCTTGCTCGTGAGAGAGGTTTTAGTCAACGGTTCTGAAACTTTCAGATCCCTGTGTTCTTTACAAATCTTTATGTCATCTTATAGATGCTGTTACTACGTGCTATTCAGAAATACTCCAAATATCTACTCTACTATACGAATCCGTTTCACTACTCATAGTTATTCGGATTAGAGTCAAAGCTTGCATCGACATAACCCTTTACGACGAACTCTTTAACCACCTCCATAATCGAGAAAAATTCCTTAGTCCATTAGTTACTAAGGATAACTTTGACCTCTGTTTAGTAATTCAATCCTGGATCACTCTCTGTACCTCTTAACAGACTTGTGGCAAGGCACATATCAGGTGCGGTACACAGCATGGCATACTGTAGAGTCTACGGCTAAGGCATAGGGGATGACCTTCGTCCTTTCTCTTTCTTCTGCCGTGGTCGGGCTTTTGAGTCTTACTCATATTCACACCTTACAATACAGCCAAGAACTCCTTCTTTGCTCATCTATTTTGAACTCCTTCAAAAACTTGTCAAGGTATGCATTTCATTTGAAAGTTCTGTTTCAACATTTTGATCTATCTCCATAGATCTTGATGTTGGGGAACGTCGCATGGGAAACAAAAAATTTCCTACGCGCACGAAGACCTATCATGGTGATGTCCATCTGTGAGAGGAGATTTGGATCTATGTACCCTTGTAGATCGCACAGCAGGAAGCATTAAGAAACGCGGTTGATGTAGTGGAACGTCTTCACGTCCCTCGAACCGCCCCACGAACCGTCCCACAATCCGTTCCACGATTCGTCCCGCGATCCGTCCCACGAACCGTCTCGCGATCCGTTGCACGAACCGTTGATAACCCACAAGTATAGGGGATCAATTGTAGCCTTTTTCGATAAGTAAGAGTGTCGAACCCAACGAGGAGCTAAAGGTAGGACATATATTCCCTCAAGTTCTATCGACCACCGATACAACTCTACGCACACTTTACGTTCGCTTTACCTAGAACAAGTATGAAACTAGAAGTACTTTGTAGGAGGGAAAGGATAGGCTTGCAAGAAAGTAAAGAACACGTAAATAAAACTAGGGGCTGGTTAGATAAAGAAACAACTATGAGTGTCTAACGAGTGTGGAAAAGTGGTGGTAGGAGTTGCGGAATTGTCCCTAAGCAATTGACTACGTTACTAGATCGATATCAAGTATCATGTGGGAGAGGCCTCTGCTAGCATGTCATCCCTTACTTGGAATTCTATGCACTTATGATTGGAACTATTAGCAAGCGTCCGCAACTACTGACATTCATTAAGGTAAAACCCAACCATAGCAATAAGATATATTGGATCTCTTACATGGATACTATGAAAATGAAAAGTGTTTGAAATAACGGCAACTAGATGGTATGGCGTCTCCCTCCCACCTCCCAGGGCGGCGACCCAATGGCGATCTGGAACTCTAGCCGGCACCTCCTCCATCCTCGCCACCCCTCTACTCAGGTGAACGTTCTCGACCCTTCTCTCGTGGTCGTGCATGGCCTGCATGGGTGGCTCCATGTTGGATCTGGATTTCTCGCACGGCTTGGCTTTCTCTCATGAGGTTTATCGCCACTCGGGTTTTACGGTGCACCCTATGAAGCATCGTCGCCCTTTCATTATGGTGATTTCCTTTGGTCGTCACGTGTTCCGGCTCTCGCCTGACACAGTCGCTGCAGCTCTGGAGTCGGTGATTGGTGGATCGGCTATCGAGTTTCGGGTTTCTCAAATCACAGATTCAGTTTTCTCCTTCAAGGTCTCCTGCATGCAAGTTGGTTTTCACATTCTGGAATTGCGTTCTTTTAAGTGCTCAAGTTTTAAGTGCTTCTTCCATCTTTGGGGACATGGAGGTCCTAATTGGCGTCGGGAATTTGCTCTATGGAAGAAACAATGTGATGCGGAGTGGATTATTGTGAGCCCCTCTAAGAGGAGGGCCTCTTTAGGTCTGATGGCCATGCATTCCAGACCACTTAAGTCTTCTCTCAAATCTGGATATTCTGTTCGTAAAAAGCTATCTTTTGCATCCCTTCAGCAATATGAGGTTTGCAAGGGCTATAGGTATCCTGTTTCCCATGACGAGCTAGTCACTCTTGAGCAGGCTAGTTATTCGGTGCCTTCCCCCGAACGTGTCATCATCTCTGCACCACCGCCGGCGGAACTCCTGTGGACGGCAGCCACGCCGCATATTACGTTTGGTACAGTTCCCTGCCAAGTTTCATCCCCCGGTTCTCCCGGCGAGGATTTTCAAACTGCCAAAATTTTCGGAACTTCCCCCGTGCAGCAAGAGGCTACAACTGATCCAGCCGAGATTCATGGTTCTTTGAATGATGGGAATCAATTTTCGGTGGCAAGTTTGGATTCAGGGCAAATTTCCTCTCTCATTAATGAGCCTGCTGAGGTTTTTTCTTCCCTTGGGCCCGAACCTAATTGCACGATGGATATTCCTTCCTCTCAGAAGGCCCATCTGGCCTTTGACAAACTTATTAATAGTATGGTTGAGGATATCTTTTCTTGCTCTATTTGCAACGCTCGGGGCCATTAGCTGCAAACTGTACGGCTTCACCCGGATGCTCTGACAACATGGTGGGCCACGCACATCTAGAGGAGCCTCTTTTATGCGTAATAATTGTCTTACTTGGAACTGTAAGAGACCCACCACCTCCCATGTCGCTGATATCTCGGGAACTGCTGATACTCTTGGCGAAATAGCAACCCCTGCGGCACAGTTCCGTCCTGTCTCATCGCCGTCGCCTCCTCGAACTCCCTCAGCGACACCACCGGTCACTCCGCCACCGCCTCCAGCAATGGCGAACTTCGAGCTTGATCCCGAGTTCTTCCTCCCTCCTGGTCACAACATCATTGATGGAGGGGTCGACCGGCTGCCTCGGACCTACACCACGCCGGCAGTACCCATCACCAGACGTCACGAGCGCTTCGTCATCGCCTCCGTCCATCCAGTGCCGCCGACTGATGAGGTGATTCAGGTACGGCAAGAAGTTGCTGCTCTTCTCTTGCATCAAGGGTTACATGTCCGGTCTGCTCAACCTTGGATTGAGGGAGTTGGTTTGTTTGAGCTCCGGGATGCTGCTGAGAGTTATGCCGCGGTCCACATGGTGCCGCAGCCACTTGCAAACTCTGTTGTGCACTTCATGCGTCATGATCAGGGTCTTGGGTTCCGCGGCCAAGAGGGTTTTCTTCAGGGATGCCTCATGCTTTTGGGGGTCCCGTTGGACTTCCGCAACACTGAAGATCTCAGGGCGGCTGTTAACACCTTCGGGGAGTTTCACCATTGGGTCAGTGATGACCCATATTTGGTTCGTTCTATTGTATTTGCTGCCTTCCCAGAGGACCGACTGGTACCTCGTAGTATCATTTTTTCTGAATATTCTGCTTGGGGTGGCGCCAAGGTTTCCTGGTCTGCTCCTGTGTACATTCTGGGTACGGCGGCTGCAGAGATTCTTCCCAATGATGAGGACCCGATGCCCCTCAATGGCAACCCTCATCCGCTTCCTGGTCACCTTGTTCATGACAATCTGCAGTTTGCTTTGCCCCCATACCCTGCACTGGGCTGGAATGCGGTTCCGCTCGCTCCTGGAGACCCTGGGCCTGCTGCTGCGGCTGCTGACGACGGAGGTTGGAGGCTGCCGCCTGTTGATCTTAATGATGGAGGCTGGGGTCAGCCGCCTGCTGATGGAGGAGATTGGGAACCTGCTGCGGCACCAGTTGCACCTGCTGCTGATCCGGTTCAAGACCAAGAGTCTATGGTAATTGATCAGCCGAGTCCCTCTTCCTCGGATTCGGTTCACGAGTTGGTGGACCTTGATCTACCGCAGGGTGATATGGCGGCGGAACCGGCTGCTCAAGAACCACCAATGCATAATCTTGACGCTGCTGATGTTGATGTTGCTGTTCCTGATGATGCCCCGGACAATGCTGCTGAGCCGGAGGATGGTGCTAATGATGATCCTGATGCTGCCTCGGACAATGCTGCTGAGCTGAAGGAGGAAGAGCCTGTGTTGGAGGAGGTGCATGATGAAAACCCTCTGGCAATGGTTCTCTACAAACCCCCTCCACCCACTCAGTCCAACCTCTTTGTCGGGGCCGCTCGGGTTATATATGGGCCTCCCTTGCCTCCAGTGATGTCATGGGCACGCACTTTTGATGCTCTGATGGGCCCTGCTGCTGCTATGCATGTACCTTGTCAATTACAGCTGCCAATCCTTGAGCCCATCTTGATCCCCAAGCGATCCTGGGATGTGGCTTTCGATGCTGATGCTTCAGGACCTTCACTGTCGGAACCTGCTTCTGCCTCGCTCTCACCGCAGGAGGTAATCCCTCTCAGTCCTACTTCTTCATCAGAAGATTTATCTTTTCGCTCTCCTGCTCCATCGAAGAAGGGACCCTGCAAGAAGGCCACCCCGGTGGTGGACTCCTCGGTGAGACGATGTACTCGTGGCTCCATCAAGCGCGATGGCTTCAAGCCAATTCTACAAGAGCTACCTGCACACGTCCCCAAGAAGAGGAAGCCCAAGGCCAAGCCTATGTCCTCTACGTCACAAGAGACTGAAGATGTACCTCCTGCCACTCCTATCCCAGTGATTCAGGAGGTAGGGCAGTCACTGGGCATAGCCCCTGAGAAGCTCACGGTGGATCGACTTATGGAAGATCCTGCTGACTCTGCGCCACCATCTTCTGATGTTTAATCCATCCATGTTTAGCTGTTACTGTACTAGTTCTATGTACTGTCGAACTTCTGCTTGTGCTGTCTTTTGGTGTTTGGAACTTTGGTTGCAGTGGCTATTACATAGCCTTGCTTTTGCCATATCTATGATCTGCAATGGATAGTCGTTCCACGAGAAGTTGGCGCGTTCTCTGCTGGAATGTGCGTGGCCTAAATTCGGATCATAGGCAACGGGCAGTCCGTAACAAGATTGATGAGAGCCTTGCTGCGGTGGTCTGCTTGCAGGAAACAAAAATGCAGTCTATTGAGTTTCGCGCAGTTAAAGGTTTCTGCCCCAAACGCTTTGATCAATTTGCTTACTCCCCTTCCAGGGGTGCATCAGGAGGGCTCATCACCCTTTGGAACTCATCCATTCTCACTGGTCATTTAGTAGAATGCACCCCATACGGCTTGATCACCTCCTTTACCTCAAATCATACGGGTGAATCATGGACTTTAGTTAATGTCTATGGGCCATGTCAAGGGGAGTCCCGCGATCTGTTTGTGAGCTGGATTTACAATCTTGATATCCCCACTAGGGCTAATTGGTTGCTTCTTGGGGACTTTAATTTCATTAGATCTCCTGACAACAGAAACCTCCCTGGGGCTGATGTGAATGACATGTTCATCTTCAATGAAATTATTGGGCATCTGGGATTGTTGGAGCTTCCCATCAAAGGCAGATCCTACACTTGGTCCAATATGCAGGACACCCCTCTTCTGGAGCAGCTGGACTGGTTCTTTACATCCACCAGCTGGATCTCCTCTTATCCTCTTACCCAAGTGCTTCCTCTGGCAAAGACTGCATCTGATCATGTGCCCTGTGTAGTCATTGTTAACACCTCCATCCCCAAATGCAACTTATTTCGCTTTGAAAATTACTGGGTTGAAATGGAGGGCTTCACAGAATGTGTACAACAATCCTGGCTCATTCCTTCAAGAAAGACACACATCTCTGCTGTTATCATGGATAAGATGAAGCATCTTCGGCAGGCTCTGAAGAAATGGCAGACGTCTCTATCTCAGTTAAAATTGTTTATTTCCAGATGTAATCAAGTGGTGCTATGCTTGGATGAGCTTGAAGAGTTGAGGTCCCTCTTCAGACCAGAAGCTAACTTCAGAAAAATTGTCAAATTACATTTGGAACATCTTCTACACCTTCAGTGCCTATACTGGAAGAAGAGGGCCACTATCAGATTTGTTAAGGTTGGTGAGGAGAACACTAAGTTTTTTCATGCTATGGCTACTGAGAGATATAGGAAGAATTCCATTGCCTCTCTCAAGTTAAATGACGGTTCTATCATCTCCGATCATGATCAAATTGCTGCATGCTTCTGGGCATCTTTCAAGGATAGAATGGGAACTTCTCTTGGAATTAATATGGCATTTGACTTACAATCCCTACTGGATGAGGTTGAGGGCCTAGACATTCTCACAGAACCTTTTCCATGTCTGAAATGGATAAGACTGTGCAGGAAATGCCCATTGATAAAGCTCCAGGGCCTGATGGTTTCAATGGGCTTTTTTTCAAGAAATGCTGGCACATTATCTCCCCTGAGTTTTACCAGCTTGCTGCTGAATTTCATGCTGGACAGGCCTAGCTGGTAAACATGAACTCTTCCTATATTACACTCATTCCAAAGAAGAGATCACCCGAACATGTGGGAGATTATAGACCAATATCCCTTACTGGAATGGGTCTCAAATTTCTGTCAAAAATGCTTGCTAATAGGTTACAGTTGCAGATTGTGAAATGTCTTCACAAGAATCAATATGGTTTTATCAAATCTAGGACCATTCAAGATTGTGTGGGCTGGACTCTTGAGTATCTGCATCAATGTCATCAATCCAAGAAGCCTATAGTTATTCTTAAGCTGGATTTTGAAAAGGCATTTGATTCCGTGGAGCATGAATTCATCTTCCAGATTCTTAAGCACAATGGCTTCAATGATAGATGGATCCTTTGGGTTAGGCAGCTCCTAGCCTCTGGATCTTCTTCAGTACTGATCAATGGTGTTCCTGGAAAGAAGTTCATGTGTAGGAGAGGTGTCAGGCAGGGAGATCCTATGTCCCCACTGCTTTTTGCTATTGCTGCTG
Source organism: Hordeum vulgare subsp. vulgare (assembly GCF_904849725.1). Lineage (NCBI taxonomy): Eukaryota > Viridiplantae > Streptophyta > Magnoliopsida > Poales > Poaceae > Hordeum > Hordeum vulgare. The sequence goes on from NC_058524.1 coordinate 616,617,360, forward strand.
ATTTTCTGCAAACTCTGGTTAATCAACTGCTGGTGGATGGGCTGATACAGCTGTCTATACCTTGTCATGATAAGGATTACCCTATAGTGCAATATGCTGATGATACTCTTATCATCCTACCAGCTGACAAATCACAATTGTTGCAGTTTAAGAAAATGCTCTTGCTTTTCTCCCAGTCCAGTGGATTACAGGTGAATTATCACAAATCTGCACTCCTACCTGTCAACACTTCTCCTCAGCATCTGCAGGACCTGGCAGACTCCATTGGTTGCAAAGTGGGATCTCTACCCTTCACATATCTGGGACTGCCTGTTGGGACAACTAAACCAGAATCATTGATCTCATGCCTCTGGTGGATAACATGGAAAGAAGACTCAGTGCTAGTTCCTCTTTCCTTGCTCAGGGGGGAAGACTGCAATATGTAAACTCAGCACTGTCTGTTGTTCCCATTTTCTTCCTATGCAGCCTGGATATACCACCAGGTATACTGAAGCAATTGGAGAGGATTCAAAGGCAATGTCTATGGAGAAGAAATGGGAATGACCATGCACCCTCTCTTGCGCCTTGGCCTCTGGTGTGCAGGCCTAAAAATAGAGGGGGGTTAGGGATTATGAATTTAGCAGTTCAGAATGAAGCACTCCTGCTCAAACATGCTGATAAATTCTTCAATCATGCTGATATCCCTTGGGTTCATCTGATTTGGAACACTTACTATCATAACACTGTACCTCAGGGTACTGCACTTTGTGGTTCCTTTTGGTGGAAGGACATCTGCAAACGTCTTGACAAATTCAGATCAGTTACCTATGTTCTGCCTAATAAGGGTGACTCCTTCCTGTTTTGGTATGACTCCTGGTTAGTTGGAAATTCCACTATGCCATTGGCAGCCAGATTCCAAAGATTGTTCTCCTTTGTGGCTGACCCTTTCTGCACTCCTCAAGAGGTCTTTGCTGCTTTTTCTGATGACAGTATGCTTTCCATGTTTCACCTCCCACTGTCTACTCAAGCTTATCAAGAACTGACTTCGGTCCAATCTTTGCTTCTGGACCTGGATCTTGATCATCAGGCCTCTGACAGATGGGTATGGGGTAAGGATGCTAAGGTCTACACAGCCAAGGCATACTATGCTCATGTTCATAGCAGTATTGTACCTAATCCTTTACTCAACTGGATCTGGACAAGCTGTTGTACCATGAAGATTAAGATGTTTGCCTGGATGCTTATCATGGACAGGCTGAACACTCAGGATATGCTGGAAAGGCGTCATTGGAAGGTCTCTGATTCTAATCTTTCTGTTTTATGCCATGCTCGAGTCAAGGAAGACAGAGATCATTTATTCTTCAACTGCCTATTCAGCACCAGGGTTTGGAATTACCTGCAGATCACTTGGCAGGGGTCATCTATGTGGAATGCTACTGTTGCGGCTAGAAAGGACTTCCATCATCCTTTCTTTGCTGAGGTAGTTTTCACTGCCTGTTGGAATATCTGGACTACCAGAAATGCAAAGGTCTTCAACCAGGAGCAGCCAAAGTTCAGGAAATGGAGATCTGGATTTATTCATGACATATCTCGGTTAGCTCATAGAATTAAGGCTAGTTTCAGGGATGATCTCCTTAAATGGATTTCCTTTTTGCCTCCTTGAGGTTTGTATTCCTTTGCTCCACCCCTTTTGTACATTCTACAACCCCTCTTGTACATACAGTTTTCATAGTTGGGAATACAGAAAAATGGTTGTGGGGGGGTTTCCCTACAGTAGCCGGTCAAAAAAATAAGATATATTGGTCCCCCTTCAATCCCATATGCATCAATTTCTATGCTAGGTTTGAAGCTTCTGTCACTCTAGCCTGCCAATACATAGTCCTGTCAACATACAACTTACCCTATGGTGTGATCTAGGCGCGCTATCATATGATGGGCACCAAAGGACAGCAACATAACCACAAGCAAATTAAACCAACCATATCAATTCATCAATCACCGATAGGACAACGATAATCTACTCAGACATCATAGGATAGCAACACATCATTGGATAATAATATGTAGCATAAAGCACCATGTTCAAGTAGAGGGTACAACGGGTTGCGGGAGAGTGAACCGCTGAATATAGATGGGGGAAGATGATGGAGATGTTGGTGAAGATGACGAAGGTGTTGGTGTAGATCGCCGTCACACGATGATGTCCCGAGCGGCGTTCTGGCTCCGCCGGGAGAGAGGGGGAAGAGCCCCCCTCCTTCTTCTTCTTCCTTGACCTCCTCCCTAGATGGGAGAAGGGTTTCCCCTCTGGTCCATGGTCTCCATGGCGGCGGAGGGGCGAGAGCCCCTCCTAGATTGGATCTCTCTCTGTGTCCTTCTGTTTCTGCGCTCTCAGATTCTACGTTTCACCGTTTCTTAAATTCTTGGAGGTCCGTAACTCTGATTGGGCTGAAATTTCAACAAGATTTTCTTACGGATATTATCTTTCTTGTGGCGAAAGAAGGGCTCCAACCGCCTTAAGGACTGGCCACAAGCCTGCCAGCCGCCGCCGTACCTCCTGGTGGCGGCTACAGGGCTTGTGGGCACTCTGTGCATCGCCTCGTGTTGATTCTTCTTCCCAAAAATCATAAATATTCCAAAAAAATCCCCGTAAGTTTTTATTACGTTTGGACTTCGTTTGGTATGGATATTCTGTGAAACAAAAAACATGCAACAAACAGGAACTGACACTGGGCACTAGATCAATATGTTAGTCCCAAAAATAGTCTAAAAAGTTGCCAAAAGTATATGAAAGTTGTAGAATATTGGCATGAAACAATCAAAAATTATAGATACGACGGAGACGTATCAGCATCCCCAAGCTTAATTCCTGCTCGTCCTCGAGTAGGTAAATGATAAAAAAGATAATTTTTGAAGTGGAATGCTACCTAGCATAATCTTGATCATATAATCTAATCATGGCATGAATACTAAAACACGAGTGATTCAAAGCAATAGTCTATCATTTGACATAAAGACAATAATATTTCAAGCATACTAACAAAGCAATCATGTCTTCTCAAAATATCATGGCCAAAGAAAGTTATCCCTACAAAATCATATAGTCTGGCTATGCTCCATCTTCCCCACACAACGTATTTAAATCATGCACAACCCCGGTTTTAGCCAAGCAATTGTTTCATACTTTAGTGTTCTCAAACCTTTTCAACTTTCACGCAATACATGAGCGTGAGCCATGGACAGAGCACTATGTGGAATAGAATATGGTGGTCGTGGAGAAGATAAAAAAAAGAGGAGATAGTCTCACATCAACTAGGCGTATCAACGGGCTATGGAGATGCCCATCAATAGATATCAATGTGAGTGAGTAGGGATTGCCACGCAACGGATGCACTAGAGCTTATAAATGTATGAAAGCTCACAAAAGAAACTAGTGGGTGTGCACCCAACTTGCTTGCTCATGAAGACCTAGGGCAATTTTGAGGAAGACCATCATTGGAATATACAAGCCAAGTTATATAATGAAAATTTCCCACTAGTATATGGAAGTGACAACATAGGAGACTCTCTGTCATGAAGATCGTAGTGCTATTTGAACCACAAGTGTGGAAAGAGGATAGTAGCAATTGTCCCTTCTCTCTTTTCTCTCATTTTTTGTGTGGGCTCTTTGGCCTCTTTTTTATTTTTATTTTTTTATTTTGGTGGGCATCTTTGGCCTCTTTTTTATAGATGGGCTTCGCTGGCCTCTTTTATTTCCTCACATGGGACAATGCTCTATTAATAATGATCATCACACTTACAACTCAATACTTAGAGCAATTATGACTCTATATGAAATGCCTTCGGTAGTGTACCGTGACAATGATCTAGCATAGCAATGACATCAAAAAACGGACAAGCCATGGAAACATCATGCTAGCTATCTTACGATCATGCAATGGCAATATGGAAGTGGTGGCACATGTCATGAGACGAACAGTGGTAGTTGCATGGAAATATATCTCGGAACGGCTATGAAAATGCCATAATAGGTAGGTGTGGTGGCTGTTTTGAGGGAGGCTATATGGTGGGTGTAATGCACCGGCAAAAATTGCGCGGTACTAGAGAGGCTAGCAATGGTGGAAGGGTGAGAGTGCGTATAATCCATGGACTCAACATTAGTCATAAAGAACTCACATACTTATTGCAAAAGTCTATTAGTCATCGAAACAAGGTACTACACGCATGCTCCTAGGGGAAAGGTTGGTAGGAGTTAACCATCGCGCGATCCCGACCTCCACACAAAGGATGACAATCAATAAATAAATCATGCTCCGATTTCATCACATAACGGTTCACCATACGTGCATGCTACGGGAATCACAAACCTTAACACAAGTATTTCTACGAATACACAATTACTCACTAGCATGACTCTAATATCACATAATCATGTCGCAAAACTATTGCAAGGAATCAAACATATCATATTCAGTGATCTACAAGTTTTATGTAGGGTTTTATGACTAACCATGTGAGTGACCAACTCCTGTTAACTCTATAAATAGGTATAAGTGAAGCATCAGAGTTTAATTCTTTCTACGAAAGATATGCCCCGCTCTAACAAATATAAGTGAAGCAAAAGAGCATTCTACAAATGGCGGTTTTCTATGTGTAGGGAAACAAACAATCCACACTTCAAAAGATAGAAGTGAAGCACAAGAAGCATTCTATAAAGCCAACCAAGGACTATCTCATACCAGCATGGTGCATAAAAGAAAAAGGGAAAATAAACACAAAAGACGCTCCAAGCATTTGCACATATCATGTGACGAATTAAAATATAGCTCCAAGTAAAATTACCGATAGATTGTAGACGAAAGAGGGGATGCCTTCCGGGGCATCCCCAAGCTTAGACGCTTGAGTCTTCCTTGAATATTAACTTGGGGTGCCTCGGGCATCCCCAAGCTTAGGATCTTGCCTCTCCTTATTCCTTCATCCATCGTGCTCTCACCCAAAACTTGAAAACTTCAATCACACAAAACTAAACAAAACTTCGTGAGATCTGTTAGTATAATAAAATAAATCACCACTTCAAGTACTGTTGTGAACTCATTCTAAATTCATATTAGCATTATATATACTGTAATCCAACTCCACCATGTTTCATACCCACCGATACTACCCATAGATTCATCAAAATAAGAGAACAATGCATAGAAAACAGAATCTGTCAAAACAGAACAGTCTATAGCAATCTGTATATTCCGTATACTTCTGATATCTCAAAAAAATCTGAAAAATTACGAAAGTCTGGAAAATTTGCATATAAATCAGCAGCAAAAAGAATCAACTCAAAATCTCTTCCAGAATAAAAATGAAAATTAATTTCGTGAGCAGAAAGTTTCTGTCTTTTCTCAGCGTGATCAAACAACTATCACCCAAACTAATCGTAAAGGCTTTACTTGGCACATTATTTTTAAAAAACACAAAGGAATTGTACAAGGGGATAATTATTTTTGTGAGAAACTTCCATGAAAAATTCTACATTGTTTCCATGAGCATGAACACAAGTGTTCAAGGTCGACCCTCACTTCCGCAATGCATCACCTTTCAATCGCTTCTCTTTTTCAAAAAGTTTTAAGTTCCCCTCTATATTTTTTAAACTAAATAAAAGCACTCAAAAAAAACGAATGACTCTCTAAAACTTCCGGGTTGTCTCCCAGGCAGCGCTTTCTTTAAAGCCATTAAGCTAGGCATAAAGTGCTCAAGTAATGGATCCACCCGGATCCCAAGGTATATCAAAGCCAATTTTAATTAGCAATGATTTGAAATTTAGTAGTGAACACAAGGTAACGTATATCATGCAATGACGAAGTCTAACTCTCTTCCTATGCATTGGCATGTCACAAAAGAACAATTCATGCACATCAAGTAAAGGCCAATACATAGCATAAGCAGTTTCTTGCAATTTTATCGTATTGGAAACATAGAGAGGTGGAGATGTAGTTCCTCTCTCATAATAATTGCAAGTAGGAGCAGCAAGCACATGCATATTATATTCATCAAAATCAGCATGTGTAACATAAGGAACTATAGCTAGCTCATCTTCATAAGCACCATTCATATTGGCATCATGGCCACAAGCGTAGAAAGCATCAAGTTCATCAAAAAGGGATATTTCAAATGAAACCAAGGGATCATAGCATTCATCCTTCGGTAAGAACGAAGGGAAATTAAATAATGTATGAGTAGAAGAGTTACTCTCATTAGAAGGTGGACACGGGTAGCTAGTCCGTTCTTCCTCCTTTTGTTCTTCGCTCTCCTCGTCATCTTTTTCATCTAATGAGCTCACAATTTCAGCATTTTCTTCTTCCATAGTTTCCTGCAAAATAATAGTCTCTTCTTGGGCAGCATATGATTTCTCCTTAAATCGTTCAATATGGGCATTATATTCATAATTAGTATAACAATAATGAAGCATAGCCAAATTTTCAGATCGGTAAGGAGCATCATCATTATCATCATACCTTTTAAACAGAGCCTCAATTTCATAAGCACCCATAAAAGCAACAAACTCTTCTATTTGATCCACATCATAGTAATCATATATACCATTAGCATAATAAGCCAAGGTTCTATGATCATTAAACTCACAAGAAAAGGGAAGGTGTGGAGCCTTCATCCTAGAGCAACAAGTAACACCATGTCTCTTGCATAGTTCCCAAGCATACCATTTCAACAAATGGATTTGATCCCATAAAAGTTTCCCTTTTTGAGTCAAGCGATAATCCCTAAAGTATTCACGTTGATCCAATGTGTATCCCACTATATAATTGAATGGGGCTTTCTCGGGATTATTAAAGAAGTATATAATATTTTCCACGTAACGAGCATCGAGGGTTTTAGGAGGTTCCCCATCTCCATGAGTAGCAAGTACACCTAATTTTTTTGGTATTTCGTGTTCCATATCCATAACTAAAGATAGATAACAACTTAGAACAACAAATAAATCTACTTAGTGATAAAGCAAACAAGCACACACGAGGATATTCACCCCACGCTATTGCTCCCCGGCAACGGCGCTAGAAAAAGGTCTTGATAACCCACAAGTATAGGGGATCAATTGTAGCCTTTCTTGATAAGTAAGACTGTCGAACCCAACGAGGAGCTAAAGGTAGGACAAATATTCCCTCAAGTTCTATCGACCACCGATACAACTCTACGCACACTTTACGTTCGCTTTACCTAGAACAAGTATGAAACTAGAAGTACTTCGTAGGAGGGAAAGGATAGGCTTGCAATAAAGTAAAGAACACGTAAATAAAACTAGGGGATGGTTAGATAAAGAAACAACTACGAGTGTCTAACGAGTGTGGAAAAGTGGTGGTAGGAGTTGCAGAATTGTCCCTAAACAATTGACTACGTTACTAGATCGATATCAAGTATCATGTGGGAGAGGCCTCTGCTAGCATGTCATCCCTTACTTGGAACTCTATGCACTTATGATTGGAACTATTAGCAAGCGTCCGCAACTACTAACGTTCATTAAGGTAAAACCCAACCATAGCAATAAGATATATTGGTCCCCCTTCAATCCCATATGCATCAATTTATATGCTAGGTTTGAAGCTTCTGTCACTCTAGCCTGCCAATACATAGTCCTACAATATACAACTTACCCTATGGTGTGATCCACGTGCGCTATCATATGATGGGCACCAAAGGACAGCAACATAACCACAAGCAAATTAAACCAACCATAGCAATTCATCAATCACCGATAGGACAACGATAATCTACTCAGACATCATAGGATAGCAACACATCATTGGATAATAATATGTAGCATAAAGCACCATGTTCAAGTAGAGGATACAGCGGGTTGCGGGAGAGTGAACTGCTGAATATAGATGGAGGAAGATGGTGGAGATGTTGGTGAAGACGACGGAGGTGTTGGTGTAGACCGCCGTCACACGATGATGTCCCGGGCGGCGTTCCGGCGCCGCCGGGAGAGAGGGGGAGAGCCCCCTCCTTCTTCTTCTTCCTTGACCTCATCCCTAGATGGGAGCAGGGTTTCTTATCTGGTTCATGGTCTCCATGGCGGCGGAGGGGCGAGAGCCCCTCCTAAATTGGATCTCTCTCTCTGTGTCCTTCTGTTTCTGCGCTCTCAGATTCTGCGTTTCACCGTTTCTTAAATTCCCGTAGATCCGTAACTCCGATTGGGCTGAAATTTTAACACGATTTTTCTTTCGGATATTATCTTTCTTTCGGCGAAAGAAGGGCTCCAACCGCCTTAAGGAGTGGCCACAAGCCTGCCAGTACTGCCGTACCCCCTGGTGGCGGCTACAGGGCTTGTGGGCCCTCTGTGCATCGCCTCGCGTTGATTCTTCTTCCCAAAAATCATAAATATTCCAAAAAAAATCCCCGTAAGTTTTTTTATTATGTTTGGACTTCGTTTGGTATGGATATTCTGCAAAACAAAAACATGCAACAAACAGGAACTGGCACTGGGCACTGGATCAATATGTTAGTCCCAAAAATAGTCTAAAAAGTTGCCAAAAGTATATGAAAGTTGTATAATATTGGCATGAAACAATCAAAAATTATAGATACAATGGAGACGTATCAACCGTCTTGCGATCCGTCTCATGATCCGTTCTGATCTAGTGCCGAACGGACGGTGATACGTCTCAAACGTATCTATAATTTTTGATGGTTTCACGTTGTTCTCTTGTCTTCTTTGGATGTTTTATGTACCTTTTATATCTTTTTTGGGACTAACTTATTAATTCAGTGCTGAGTGTCAGTTCGTGTTTTTTCTGTGTTTTTGACTCTTTTCAGATCTGATTTTGGAACGGAGTCCAAACGAAATAAAAACCCTGAAAAGATTTTTTCCCGAACGGAAGAAGATGAGGGGGCCTTTGGGCCAAGCCAGGTGGGCTCCACGAAGCCCACAAGCCCCCACTCTGCCACCAGGGGGACGCGGCGGGGTTAGGGCTTGTGGCCTCCCTAGCCGCCCCCTGACCTAGATCCTTGGCCTATATATTCCCAAATATTCAGCAAAAAATCAGGGGGGCCTCGAAAATACTTTTCCGCCTCCGCAAGCTTCCGTTTCCGCGAGATCTCATTTGGAGACCCTTCACGGCGCCCTGCCGGAGGGGACTTTGGAGTTGGAGGGCTTCTTCATCATCATCATCGCCCCTCCAATGACTCGTGTGTAGTTCACTTCATACCTACGCGTCTGTAGTTAGTATCTAGATGGCTTCTTCTCTCTCTTGGATCTTCAATACAAAGTTCTCCATGATCTTCATGGAGATCTATCCGATGTAATCTTCTTTGGCGGTGTGTTTGTCGAGATCCGATGAATTGTGGATTTGTGATCAGATTATCTATGATATATATTTGAGTCTTTGCTGAATTCTTATATGCATGATTTGATATCCTTGTAAGCCTCTCCGAGTCTTGGGTTTTGTTTGGCCAACTAGATCTATGATTCTTGCAATGGTAGAAGTGCTTGGTTTTGGGTTCTGTCGTGTGGTGACCTTTCCGAGTGATAGTAGGGGCAGCAAGGCACACATCAAGTAGTTGCCATCAAGGGAAAAAGATGGGGTTTTTATCATTAGTTTGAGATTATCCCTCTACATCATGTCATCTTGCTTAAGGCGTTACTCTGTTCTTATGGACTTAATACACCAGATGCATGCTGGATAGCGGTCGACGTGTGGAGTAATAGTAGTAGATGCAGACAGTATCGGTCTACTTGTTTTGGACGTGATGCCTATGGAAATAATCATTGCATAGATATCGTCACGACTTTGCGCGGTTCTATCAATTGCTCGACAGTAATTTGTGCACCCACCGTCTACTTGCTTTCATGAGAGAAGCCACTAGTAAACACTACGGCCCCCCGGGTCTATTCACATCCATCGTTTACATCTCCGCTTTGACTTTGCTTTGTTACTTTGTTGCTTTCAGTTCTCACTTGGCAAACAATCTATAAGGGATTGACAACCCCTTCATAGCGTTGGGAGCAAGCTTTTGTGTTTGTGCGGGATCTTGTGATACTCCTCCACCGGATTGATACCTTGGTTCTCAAACTGAGGGAAATACTTACCACCGCTATGCTACATCACCCTTTCGGCTTCGAGGGAACACCAACGCAAGGCTCCAAGGCCATGGGGGAAATCCTTTGCATACTTGCCTAGGAAGTCCCTTAAGACGTAGCCGCAACTGAAGGATTCCTGGTGCCGTCGACACGACTATTCTTGGCACCATTGCAAGGGAAGCACAGCTGACATCAGAAGTATTTCTGGCGCCGTCGCCGGGGATCTTTTTGAGCTAGCAGAAGTATTTATGGCGCCATTGCCGGGGAGGAGAGATCTATCCAAGTAGGTCTCACAAACTCATCTCTAGCATTTTTCATTTGTCTTGCTCCTTTGACTTTTTCGTTTGCCTTTTTCGTTCGCCCTTTTCTCTCGTTTGCCTTTCTGTTGCTTGTGTGCTATGTGCCTTCAATATGCTTGCATCTTCGCTTGCTGAAAATCTAGTGATATGGATCCTCATCCACTTATTAATCTCTTTAAGAGACCCACTTATGTGGAACGAATTGCTAGAGAATTGAGGGCACTTGACTATCTTTATGGAGTTTTGCTTGAGATGCGTGAATCTGAAAATCTTGAGGAAGAAATTTATGAAGTGATTCACGAGGGCTCCTTGGATGAAATGCATGATTACAATGGTTTCACTATAAATCCTATTAGTGAAAATCATGCTAAAAATATGCAAAACCCTAAGCTTGGGGATGCTAGTTTTGCTATGTACCCTACTTGTTGCAATAATCATGATTGGGGAGATGATCTTTCTTATGATCTTGAAAATTTGTTTAAGCCTCATGATGAGTATGATATTTGCAACAATATTGAAAGTGGGATTGGAGAAGTCATGACTTTAGTTGATGATAATCCCACTATTTTTGAAGAGCGTCAACTTTGCATGCATGTGGATCATGAAAAGAATATCCTATGTGATAGTTACATTGTTGAATTTGAATATGATCCAACATGTAATTGCTATGAGAGAGGAAAATATTGTGGTAGAAACTTTCATGTTACCAAATTACCTCTCGTTATGTTGAGATTGCTATTGTCTCTTTCTTCTTCCTTGCATATGGTAACTATTGTTTGTCTTGACAATCTATTTTCCTATAAAATTCCTATGCATAGGAAGTATGTTAGACTTAGATGTGATTTTCACATGCCTTAGGATGCTCTCGTTGTGCTTCAATTCTTGTCTTTTGTGAGAGCATCATTGAATGTCTAGCTAAGGGCGTTAAACAATAGCGCTTGTTGGGAGGCGACCCAACGAATCTATCATTTTTCTTTCTGTTTTGTGTTTTCCACACTTCCATAATTCTGTTATGATTGTGTTTTTTCTGTTTCTTTTTGCGTTTGTGCCAAGCAAAACCGTTATGATTAGTCTTGGGGATGATCGTTTGGTCATGCTGGAAAAGACAGAAACTTTCTGCTCACGAAAAGAGTTACCATTTGTTTTCTGTAAGAGTTTTTGAGTTGATTCTTTTTGCTGCTGATTGCTACGCAAATTCTTCAGACTGTCGTAATGTTTCAGAATTTTTGAAGTACCATAGGTATACGAAATATACAGATTGCTACAGACTCGTCTGCTGTTAACATATTCTGTTTTTGTTGTGTGGGTTGCTTATTTTGATGAAACTATATATGGATAGTATCGGGGTGTATTAGCCATGGAAGATTGAAAGTAAAGTAACCCAACATCAGCACAAGTAGAATTTAAGTTTGCTACAGTACCTAAGGAAGTGGTGGTTTGCTTTCTTGTACTAATGTTATCACGAGTTTCTGTTTAAGTTTCGTGTTGTGAAGTTTTCAAGTTTTGGGTGAAGTTCTTATGGACAAAGAGAAAAAGAGTGTCAAGAGCTCAAGCTTGGGGATGCCCAAGGCACCCCAAGAGATTCAAGTATGCCGTAAAAGCCTAAGCTTGGGGATGCCTCGGGAAGGCATCCCCTCTCTCGTCTTCAATCCATCGGTAACGTTACTTGGGGCTATATTTTTATTCACCACATGTTATGTGTTTTTGCTTGGAGCGTCTTGTATTGTAGGAGTCTTTTATTTTTGTTGTGTCACAATCATCCTTGCTGCACACCTAGAGAGAGAGACATGCACACACCGTGATTTTGTCGAGATTCACTTATATCTTTTGGTAGACAATTCAGCTCACATGTGCTTCACTTATATCTTTTGAGCTAGATACTTTTGCTCTATGTGCTTCACTTATATCTTTTAGAGCACAACGGTGCGTGACTTGGTAGTTGATCTATGCTTTGAAAGTAGTCTCAAAAGGGGTGGTTATCCAAAGAGATACGAAAACTTCCACCTTCATGTGCATTGAATAGTTAGAGAAGTTTGATTCATCTCAATTAGTTTTGAGTTGTGGTTATGGTAATATTGAAGTCTTGCTAGTAAGATGTTGTGGATCTAGAAATACTTGTGTTGAAGTTAGTGATTCCCGTAGCATGCACGTATGGTGAACTGTGATACGTCTCAAACGTATCTATAATTTTTGATGGTTTCACGCTGTTATCTTGTCTTATTTGATTGTTTTATGTACCTTTTATATGTTTTTTGGGACTAACTTATTAATTCAGTGCCAAGTGCCAGTTCCTGTTTTTTCCGTGTTTTTGACTCTTTTCAGATCTGATTTTGGAACGGAGTCCAAACGGAAGAAAAACCCCGAAATGATTTTTTCCCGAATGGAAGAAGATCAGGGGGCCTTTGGGCCAAGCTAGGTGGGCTCCAGGGAGCCCACAAGCCCCCACTCCGACACCAGGGGAGGCGGCGGTGGGCAGGCTTGTGGCCTCCCTGGAGGCCCCCTGACCTAGATATTTGGCCTATAAATTCCCAAATATTCCGCAAAAAATCAGGGGAGCCTCGAAAATACTTTTCCGCCGCCGCAAACTTCCGTTTACGCAAGATCTCATCTGGAGACCCTTCGCGGCGCCCTGCCGGAGGGGACTTTGGAGTTGGAGGGCTTCTTCATCATCATCATCGCCCCTCCAATGACTCGTGCGTAGTTCACTTCATACCTGCGGGTCCGTAGTTAGTAGCTAGATGGCTTCTTCTCTCTCTTGGATCTTCAATACAAAGTTCTCCATGATCTTCATGGAGATCTATCCGATGTAATCTTCTTTGGCGGTGTGTTTGTGGAGATCCGATGAATTGTGGATTTGTGATCAGATTATCTATGATATATATTTGAGTCTTTGTTGATTTCTTATATGCATGCTTTGATATCCTTGTAAGTCTCTCTGAGTCTTGGGTTTTGTTTGGCCAACTAGATCTATGATTCTTGCAATGGTAGAAGTGCTTGGTTTTGGGTTCTGTCATGTGATGACCTTTCCGAGTGACAGTAGGGGCAGCAAGGCACACATCAAGTAGTTGCCATCAAGGGAAAAAGATGGGGTTTTTATCATTGGTTTGAGATTATCCCTCTACATCATGTCATCTTGCTTAAGGCGTTACTCTGTTCTTATGGACTTAATACACCAGATGCATGCTGGATAGCGGTCGACGTGTGGAGTAATAGTAGTAGATGCAGACAGTATCGGTCTACTTGTTTTGGACGTGATGCCTATGGAAATAATCATTGCATAGATATCGTCACGACTTTGCGCGGTTCTATCAATTGCTCGACAGTAATTTGTGCACCCACCGTCTACTTGCTTTCATGAGAGAAGCCACTAGTAAACACTACGGCCCCCGGGTCTATTCACATCCATCGTTTACATCTCCGCTTTGACTTTGCTTTGTTACTTTGTTGCTTTCAGTTCTTACTTGGCAAACAATCTATAAGGGATTGACAACCCCTTCATAGCGTTGGGAGCAAGTTTTTGTGTTTGTGCAGGATCTTGAGATACTCCTCCACTGGATTGATACCTTGGTTCAAACTGAGGGAAATACTTACCACCGCTACGCTACATCACCCTTTCTGCTTCGAGGGAACACCAACGCAAGGCTCCAAGGCCACGGGGGAAATCCTTTGCATACTTGCCTAGGAAGTCCCTTAAGGCGTAGTCGCAGCAGAAAGATCAAGCCAAGTATTCTCCCATCGACGTGCCTATTTCTGGAGCCGTTGCCGGGGATACACAGCTGACATCAGAAGTATTTCTGGCGCCGTTGGAAGGTCTTTTGTTGCAGTAGCAGAAGTATTTCAGGCGCCGTTGCGGGGGAGGAGAAATCAAGATCTATCCAAGTAGGTCTCACAAACTCTTCTCTTGCATTTACTTTTGTTGCCAGTTGCCTCTCCTTTTCCTCTCCCCCACTTCACATTTGCCGTTTTCATTCGCCTTTCGCCTTTGCCGTTTTCTTTTGCCTTTGCCGGTTTTCTTGCTTGCTTGTGTGCTTGTTTGTTTGTTGAAGTCATCATGGCTGAAAACACCAAACTTTGCGACTTCTCGAGCACTAATAATAATGATTTTATTAGTACCCCGATTGCTCCCGCCACTAGTGCGAAATCGTATGAAATCAACGCAGATTTGCTGAATCTTGTTATGAAAGAGCAATTCTCTCGCCTTCCTAGTGAAGATGCCGCATCCCATCTCAATACCTTCATTGAGCTTTGTGATATGCAAAAGAAAAGAGATGTGGATAATGGCATGATTAAGTTGAAACTTTTTCCTTTCTCGTTGCGAGATCACGCAAAAACTTGGTTTTCTTCTTTGCCTAAAAATAGTATCGATTCTTGGGATAAGTGCAAAGATGCTTACATATCCAAGTATTTTCCACAGGCTAAGATCATCTCCTTACGTAACGATATCATGAATTTCAAGAAACTTGATCATGAACACGTTGCACAATCTTGGGAGAGGATGAAGCTTATGATTAGAAATTTCCCGCTCATGGCTTGAGTTTGTGAATGATTATACAAATCTTTTACGCTGGCTTGAATTTCGCTTCTCGCAATATCTTGGACTCCGCCTTAGGTGGAACGTTCATGGAAATCATGTTAGGAGACGCTACAAAACTCCTAGACAATATCATGACCAACTATTCTCAGTGGCACACTGAAAGGTCGCCTGCTAGCAAAAAGGTGCACGCTATAGAAGAGATTAACTCGCTCAGTGCTAAGATGGATGAGTTGATGAATTTGGTTGCTAGTAGAAATGCTACCGTAGATCCTAATGACATGCCACTATCTTCTTTGATTGAGAGTAGAAACGCTAGTTTGGACGTGAATTTTGTTGGTAAGAACAATTTTGGCAACAATAATGCTTTTACAGGAAACTATGTTCCTAGGCCTTTTCCTAGTAACTCCTCTAACAATTATGGCAATTCCTACGGCAACACTTGTGGAAATCACAACAAATTACCCTCTGATTTAGAGAGTAATGTCAAAGAGTTATCAACTCTCAAAAGATTTTCAATGCGTCCGTAGAGGAAAAACTACTCAAAATAGATGATTTGGCTAAGAGCGTTGACATGATGTCTTGTGATATTGATGCTTTGAAAGTTAGATGCGCTCCTCCCAAGGTCAACTTGGATGAAACTTTGAAAGCTATGCGTATCTCCATGAATGAGAGCAAAGAAAGAACCGCCCAACTTCGCGCTAGACATTAATGGTTTAAAAGGGTGCGTTCTAGTGATGCAAATCACGAAGATCTTAAAGTGCTTGGTGTGTCTCCTCTTGAATATTTGTTTTCGCGTGTCAAACCTACTTCTGGAGGGGCTGGATATGAATCCACTTTGGTTGAAAAACGCCCCAATGATTCGGAGTCCACCTATCTTGATGATAAAGGTGTGGAGAGTGGAGTAGAAGAAGTCAAAATTTTGGGTAGTAATGAAACTCCCACTTTGGATTTCAAGGAATTCAATTATGATGATTGCTCCTTGTTTGAATGCATTTCTTTGATGCAATCCATTGCAAACTCTCCACATGCTTATAGCCAAAGCAAAGCCTTTACCGTGCATATCGTAGATGCTATGATGAAATCTCTTGAAGAGAAGCTCGAACTATAAATCTCTATACCTAGAAAACTTCATGATGAGTGGGAACCTACTATCAAAATCAAGATCAAAAACTATGAGTGCAATGCTTTGTGTGATTTGGGTGCTAGTGTTTTCGCGATTCCAAAGTCTTTATGTGATATTCTTGGTTTTCATGAGATTGAAGAGTGTTCTCTTAATTTGCATCTTGCGGATTCTACTGTCAAGAAACCCATGGGGAGGATCGATGATGTTCTTATTGTTGCAAATAAGAACTATGTACCCGTGGATTTCATTGTACTTGACATAGATTGCAATCCTTCATGTCCCATTATTCTTGGTAGACCTTTCCTAAGGACTATTGGTGCTATCATCGATATGAAGGAAGGGAATATTAGATTTCAGTTTACTTTAAAGAAGGGCATGGAGCACTTTCCTAGAAATAAAATAAGATTGCCTTATGAATCTATGATGAGGGCTACTTATGGTTTGAGCACCAAAGATGACTATACGTGATTCCATCACTTTCGCCTAGCTAAGGGAGTTAAACAAAGGCGCTTGTTGGGAGGCAACCCAACGAATCTATCATTTTTCTTTCTGTTTTGTGTTTTCCACACTTTCATAATTCTATTATGATTGTGTTTTTTGTGTTTCTTTTTGCGTTTGTGCCAAGCAAAACCGTTATGATTAGTCTTGGGGATGATCGTTTGGTCATGCTGGAAAAGACAGAAACTTTCTGCTCACGAAAAGAATTTTCAATTTTTTCTGTAAGTGCTTTTGAGTTGATTATTTTTTCTGCTGATTGCTACGCAAATTCTTCCGACTGTCGTAATTTTTCATAATTTTTGAAATACCAGAGGTATACGAAATATACAGATTGCTACAGACTAGTCTGTTGTTAACAGATTCTGTTTTTTGTTGTGTTGGTTGCTTATTTTGATGAAACTATGGATAGTATCGGGGGGTATTATCCATGGAAGATTGAAATTACAGTAACCCAAAATCAGCACAAGTAGAATTTAAGTTTTCTACAGTACCTAAGGAAGTGGTGGTTTGCTTTCTTGTACTAATGTTATCACGAGTTTCTGTTTAAGTTTCGTGTTGTGAAGTTTTCAAGTTTTGGGTGAAGTTCTTATGGACAAAGAGATAAAGAGTGGCAAGAGCTCAAGCTTGGGGATTCCCAAGGCACCCCAGGAGATTCAAGGATGCCGTAAAACCTAAGCTTGGGGATGCCCCGGGAAGGCATCCCCTCTCTCGTCTTCAATCCATCGGTAACGTTACTTGGGGCTATATTTTTATTCACCACATGTTATGTGTTTTTTCTTGGAGCGTCTTGTATCGTAGGAGTCTTTTATATTTGTTGTGTCACAATCATCCTTGCTGCACACCTAGAGAGAAAGACATGCACTCACCGTGATTTTGTCGAACTTCACTTATATCTTTTGGTAGACAATTCAGCTCACATGTGCTTCACTTATATCTTTTGAGCTAGATACTTTTGCTCTGTGTGCTTCACTTATATCTTTTAGAGCAGAGCAGTGTGTGGCTTGGTAGTTGATCTATGCTTTGAAAGTAGTCTCAAAAGGGGTAGTTATCCAAAGGGATACGAAAACTTCCACCTTCATGTGCATTGAATAGTTAGAGAAGTTTGATTCATCTCAATTAGTTTTGAGTTGTGGTTATGGTAATAATAAAGTCATGCTAGTGAGGTGTTGTGGATCTAGAAATACTTGTGTTAAAGTTAGTGATTCCCGTAGCATGCACGTATGGTGAACCGCTATGTGATGAAAACTGAGCATGATTAGTCTATTGATTGTCATCCTTTGCGTGGCGGTCGGGATCGCGCGATGGTTTATACCTACCAACCCTTCCCCTAGGAGTATGCGTTGAATGCTTTGTTTCGATTACTAATAAAACTTTTGCAACAAGTATATGAGTTCTTCATGACTAATGTTGAGTCCATGGTTTAGATGCACTTTCACCTTCCACCATCACTATCTTCTTAGTGCCGTGCAACTTTTGCCGGTGCACAAAACCCACCATTAGCCTCCCTCAAAAGAGCCACCATACCTACCTACTATGGCTTTTTCAAAGTCATCCTGAGATATATTGCCATGCAACTACCACCATGACATGTGCCACCACGTCTACATTGCCATTGCATGATCGTAAGATAGCTAGCATGATGTTTCCATTGATGTCTATGCCATGCTAGATCATTGCCATGGTACACTACCGAAGGCATTCCATATAGAGTCATAGTTGCTCTAAGTTTTGAGTTGAAAGTGTGATGATCATCATTAATGGAGCATTGTCCCATGTGAGGAAATAAAAGAGGCCAAATAAGCCCACCAAAATAAATAAAAAAGAGGCCAAAGATCCCACCAAAATAAAAAAATAAAAATAATGAGAGAAAAAGAGAGAAGGGACAATGCTACCACCTTTTCCACACTTGTGCATATTAAGCACCATGATCTTCATGATTGAGAGTCTCTCGTTTTTTCACCACCATATAGCTAGTGGGAAATTTTCATTATATAACTTGGCTTGTATATTCCTATGATAGGCTTCCTCAAAATTGCCTTAGGTCTTCGTGAGCAAGCAAGTTGGATGCACACCCACTAGTTTTATTTAAGAGCTTTCACATACTCATAGCTCTAGTGCATCAATTGTATGGCAATCCCTACTCATTCACATTGATATCTATTGATGAGCATCTCCATAGCTCATTGATATGCCTAGTTAATGTGACTATCTTCTCCTTTTTTGTCTTGCAACCTCCACCACATTCCACGCCATCTATAGTGCTATAACCATGGCTCACGCTCATGTATTGCGTGAGAGTTGAAAAGGTTTGAGAAAGTAAAGGTGTGAAACAATTACTTGGCCAATACCGGGGTTGTGCATGATTTAAATTCATTGTGCAATGATGATAGAGCATAGCCAAACTATATGCTTTTGTAGGGATATCTTTCTTTTGGCCTTGTTATTTTGAAAGTTCATGATTACTTTGCTAGTTTGCTTGAATTATTATTGTTTCCACGTCCATAGCAAACTATTGTTTTGAATCTAATGGATATGAACATTCATGTCACATAAGAGGAATTACAAAGGATGTTGGAAATATGCCCTAGAGGCAATAATAAAATGGTTATTATCATATTTCCTTGTTCATGATAATCGTCTATCGTTCATGCTATAATTGTATTAACAGGAAACAATAATACATGTGTGAATGAATAGATCACAATGTGTCCCTAGCAAGCCTCTAGTTGGCTAGCTCGTTAGTCAATAGATGATCATGGTTTCCTGATCATGGACATTGGATGTCATTGATAACGGGATCACATCATTGGGAGAATGATGTGGTGGACAAGACCCAATACTAAGCCTAGCACTAGATCGTATTGTTCGTATGCTAATGTTTTTCTAATGTCAAGTATCTTTTCCTTCGACCGTGAGATTGTGCAACTCCCGGATACCGTAGGAGTGCTTTGGGTGTATCAAACGTCACAACGTAACTGGGTGACTATAAAGGTGCACTACGGGTACCTCCGAAAGTGTCTGTTGGGTTGGCACGAATCGAGATCGGGATTTGTCACTCCGTGTGACGGAGAGGTATCTCTGGGCCCACTCGGTAGAACATCATCATGAGCTCAATGTGACTAAGGAGTTAGTCACACGATGACGTGCTACGGAACGAGTAAAGAGACTTGCCGGTAACGAGATTGAACAAGGTATAGGTATACCGACGATCGAATCTCGGGCAAGTTCTATACCGACAGACAAAGGGAATCGTATACGGGATTGATTGAATCCTTGACATCGTGGTTCATCCGATGAGATCATCGTGGAGCTAGTGGGAGCCACCATGGGTATCCAGACCCCGCTGATGGTTATTGGCCAGAGAGGTGTCTCGGTCATGTCTGCCTGTCTCCCGAACCCGTAGGGTCTACACACTTAAGGTTCGATGACGCTAGGGTTATAGGGAATTGTTATACGAGGTTACCGAAAGTTGTTCGGAGTCCCGGATGAGATCCCGGACGTCACGAGGAGCTCCGGAATGGTCCGGAGGTAAAGATTGATATATAGGACGGATGGTTTCAGACTCCGGAAGTGTTTCGGGCATCACCGGTAACGTACCGGGACCACCGGAGGTGGTCCCGGGGGACCACCGAAGGGGGGCTGCGACCCCAAGAGGTAAGATGGGCTAAGTGGGGGTGGGAACCAGCCCCTAGTTGGGCTGGTATGCCTCCCCACTCAGCCCATGGCGCAGGGGAAAGGAAAAGAGGGGGGGAACCCTAATTTAGGTGGGCCTTAGGCCCACCAGAGGGGTGCGCCACCCCTCCCCCTTGCCCTGGCCGCCACCCCTTCCCCATCTGAGGGCTGCCGCACCCCTTAGGGGTGGGAACCCTAAGGGCTGCACCCCCTCCCTCTCCCCCTATATATAGATGAGGTTCGGGGCTGTTTGAGACACGGTTTAATCTCTCTCTCGCAGCCCTGCTCCTCTCCCTCCTCCTCTCTGCCGGCGCTTGGCGAAGCCTTGCCGGGAGACCTCGTCTCTCCACCAACACCACGCCGTCGTGTTGCTGGTCTTCTTCCCCAACCTCTCCCTCCTCCTTGCTGGATCAAGGTGCGGGAGACGTCACCGGGCTGCACGTGTGTTGAACGCGGAGGTGCCGTTGTTCAGCACTAGATCGGAATCGCTGCGAGTACGACTCCATCAACCGCGTTCTAGCAACGCTTCCGCTTAGCGATCTTCAAAGGTACGAAGATGCTCTTACCCCTCTCTCGTTGCTGGTCTCTCCATAGGAAGATCTGAATATGTGTAGGAAAATTTTGAATTTATGCTACGTTACCCAACAGTGGCATCCGAGCCAGGTTTTCTATGCGTAGATTCTATGCACGAGTAGAACACAAAAGTTGTGGGCGATGGTTTGTCAATTTGCTTGCCGTTACTAGTCTTATTCTTTTCCGGCGGTATTGTGGGATGAAGCGGCCCGGACCGACCTTACACGTACGCTTACGTGAGACTGGTTCCATCGACAGACATGCACATCGTGCATAAAGGTGGCTAGCGGGTGTCTGTCTCTCCTACTCTAGTCGGATTGGATTTGATGAAAAGGGTCCTTATGAAGGGTAAATAGCTTTGGCATATCATCGTTGTGGCTGTCACGTAGGTAAGAAGGCGTTCTTGCTAGAAACCCAAATCAGCCACGTAAAACTTGCAACAACAATTAGAGGACGTCTAACTTGTTTTTGCAGGGTTTGACATGTGATGTGATATGGCCAAAGTTGTGATGTTGCATGTATGATGTATGAGATGATCATGTTATTGTAATAGGTTTCACGACTTGCATGTCGATGAGTATGACAACCGGCAGGAGCTATAGGAGTTGTCTTAATTTATTGTATGAGATGCAACGCCATGTGCTTGCTACTTTTACTTCATTGCTAACGGTTAGCCATAGTAGTAGTGATAGTAGTAGTTGGCGTGACGACTTCACGGAGACACGATGATGGAGATCATGGTGTCACGCCGGTGACGATGATGATCATGCGATGCCTGAAGATGGAGATCGAATGAGCAAAGATGATAATGGCCATATCATGTCACTATATGATTGCATTGTGATGTTTATCATGTTTTACATCTTATTGCTTAAAACGACGGTAGCATAATAAGATGATCCCTCCTAAAATTTCGAGAACGTATTCCCCTAAGTGTGCACCGTTGAGAAGGCTCGTTGTCTCGAAGCACCACGTGATGATCGGGTGTGATAGATTCTAACGTTCGCATACAACGGGTGTAAGCCAGATTTACACACGCAAAACACTTAGGTTGACTCGACGAGCTTAGCATGTACAGACATGACCTCGAATACAAGAGACCGAAAGGTCGAACATGAGTCGTATGGTTGAATACGATCAGCATGAAGTTGCTCACCATGGTGACTAGTCCGTCTCACGTGATGATCGGACACGGGTTAGTCAACATGGATCATGTATCACTTAGATGACTAGAGGGATGTCGATTTAAGTGGGAGTTCATACTTAATTTGATTAAATGAACTTAATTGTCATGAACTTAGTCTAAAAAGGTTGTCTTTATAAATATTGTAGATGTCCAACGTCAACCTCCACTTCAACGCATTCCTAGAGAAAAACAAGCTGAAAGATGATGGTAGCAACTATGCGGACTGGGTTCGCAACCTGAAGCTCATCCTTGAAGCAGCTAAAAAGGCTTATGTCCTTAATGCGCCGCTAGGTGACCCTCCCGCTCCCGCAGCATCCCAGGACGTTCTAAACGTCTGGCAAGCGCGGAGTGATGACTACTCTCTGGTCAGGTGTGGCATGTTATACAGTTTAGAAACAGGGCTCCAAAGACGTTTTGAGCAACACGGGGCATATGAGATGTTCCAAGAGCTGAAGCTAGTTTTTCAAGCTCATGCCCGTGTCGAGAGATATGAAGTCTCCGACAAGTTCTTCAGCTGTAAGATGGAGGAGAACAGTTCTGTCAGTGAGCACATACTCAAAATGTCTGGGTTACACGGTCGTCTGACTTCACTAGGAGTCGAACTTCCGGATGATGCTATCATTGACAGAATCCTCCAGTCTCTCCCACCAAGCTACAAAGGCTTTGTGCTTAACTACAACATGCAAGGGATGGAGAAAACCATTCCCGAGTTGTACTCGATGCTCAAGTCTGCAGAAGTAGAAATCAAGAAGGAGCATCAAGTGTTGATGGTCAACAAGACCACTAGTTTCAAGAAAGGCAAGGGTAAGAAGAACTTCAAGAAAGACGGCAAAGCTGTTGCCGCGCCCGGTAAGCCAGATGCCGGGAAGAAGAAAAAGAACGGACCCAAGCCTGAGACTGAGTGCTTCTACTGCAAGGGAAAAGGTCACTGGAAGCGGAACTGCCCCAAATACTTAGCGGACAAGAAGGCCGGCAACGTTAAAGGTATATGTGATATACATGTTATTGATGTGTACCTTACCAGCGCTCGTAGTAGCTCCTGGGTATTTGATACCGGTGCTGTTGCTCACATTTGCAACTCAAAGCAGGAACTGCGGAATAAGCGGAGACTGGCCAAGGACGAGGTGACGATGCGCGTCGGGAATGGTTCAAAAGTCGATGTGATCGCCGTCGGCACGCTACCTCTACATCTACCGTCAGGATTAGTTTTGAACCTCAATAATTGTTATTTAGTACCAGCTTTAAGCATGAACATTGTATCAGGGTCTTGCTTAATGCGAGACGGCTACTCATTTAAGTCAGAGAATAATGGTTGTTCTATTTATATGAGTGATATGTTTTATGGTCATGCTCCGCTGGTGAATGGTTTATTCTTGATGAATCTCGATCGTGATGTTACGCATATTCATAGTGTGAGTACCAAAAGATGCAAAGTTGATAATGATAGTCCCACATACCTGTGGCACTGCCGCCTTGGTCATATCGGCGTTAAGCGCATGAAGAAGCTCCATACTGATGGACTGCTAGAGTCTCTTGACTTTGAATCATTTGACACATGCGAGCCGTGCCTCATGGGCAAGATGACTAAGACTCCATTCTCAGGAATAATGGAGAGAGACACCGACTTATTGGAAATAATACATACTAATGTGTGTGGTCCAATGAACGTTGAAGCTCGCGGTGGTTATCGTTATGTTCTCACTCTCACCGATGATTTGAGTAGGTATGGGTATATCTACTTGATGAAGCACAAATCTGAGACGTTTGAAAAGTTCAAGGAATTTCAGAGTGAGGTTGAGAATCAACGTGACAGAAAAATTAAATGTCTACGATCTGATCGTGGAGGAGAATATTTGAGTCACGAGTTTGGCACACACCTAAGGAAGTATGGAATCGTTTCACAACTAACACCGCCTGGCACACCGCAGCGCAACGGACTGTCTGAACGTCGTAATCGCACTTTATTAGATATGGTACGATCTATGATGTCTCTCACCGACTTACCGCTATCATTTTGGGGATACGCACTAGAAACTGCAGCATTCACTTTAAATAGGGCACCGTCTAAATCCGTTGAGACGACACCGTATGAACTATGGTTTGGCAAGAAACCTAAGTTGTCGTTTCTTAAAGTTTGGGGCTGCGATGCTTATGTGAAGAAACTTCAACCAGAAAAGCTCGAACCCAAAGCGGAGAAATGCGTATTCATAGGATACCCTAAGGAAACTATTGGGTATACCTTCTATCTTAGATCCGAAGGTAAAACCTTTGTTGCCAAGAACGGATCCTTTCTAGAGAAAGAGTTTCTCTCGAAAGAAGTAAGTGGGAGGAAGGTAGAACTTGATGAGGTAATTACACCCCCTCTCGAACAGGAAAGTAGCGCAGCGCAAGAAGTTGTTCCTGTGGTGCCTACACCGACTGAAGAGGAAGTTAATGATGATGATCATGAAGCTTCGGATCAAGTTACTACTGAACCACGAAGGTCCACAAGGGTACGCTCCGCACCAGAGTGGTACGGGAACCCTGTGATGGAAATCATGTTGTTAGACAACGGTGAACCTTCGAACTATGAAGAAGCGATGGCGGGCCCGGATTCCAACAAATGGCTTGAGGCCATGAAATCCGAGATAGGATCCATGTATGAGAACAAAGTATGGACTTTGGTGGACTTGCCCGATGACCGGCGAGCCATAGAAAATAAATGGATCTTCAAGAAGAAGACTGATGCGAACGGTAATGTAACCGTTTACAAAGCTCGACTTGTCGCAAAGGGTTTTCGACAAATTCAAGGAGTTGACTACGAAGAGACTTTCTCTCCCGTAGCGAAGCTGAAATCAGTCCGAATCATGTTAGCAATTGCCGCCTTTTATGATTATGAAATTTGGCAAATGGACGTCAAAACAGCGTTCCTTAACGGGAACCTTAAGGAAGAGTTGTATATGATGCAACCAGAAGGTTTTGTCGATCCTAAAGGTGCTAACAAAGTATGCAAGCTCCAGCGCTCCATCTATGGGCTGGTGCAAGCATCTCGGAGTTGGAACATTCGCTTTAATGAGGTGATTAAAGCGTTTGGGTTCATACAGGTTTACGGAGAAGCCTGTCTGTACAAGAAAGTGAGTAGGAGCTCTGTAGCTTTCCTCGTACTATATGTGGATGACATATTATTGATGGGGAATGATATAGAGATGTTGGAGAGCATAAAGGCCTATTTGAACAAGAGTTTTTCAATGAAGGACCTTGGAGAAGCTGCATACGTATTAGGCATCAAGATCTATAGAGATAGATCGAGACGCCTCATAGGTCTTTCGCAAAGTACATACCTTGACAAGATATTGAAGAAGTTCAATATGGAAAACTCAAAGAAAGGGTTCTTGCCAGTTTTGCAAGGTATGAGATTGAGTAAGACTCAGTCGCCGACCACGGCAGCAGATAGAGAGAAGATGAGTTCTGTCCCCTACGCTTCAGCCGTGGGCTCTCTAATGTATGCCATGTTGTGTACCAGACCTGATATAAAACTTGCGATAAGCTTGGTAGGAAGGTACCAAAGTAATCCCGGTACGGAACACTGGACAGCGGTCAAGAATATCCTTAAGTACCTGAAAAGGACTAAGGAAATGTTTCTCGTTTATGGAGGTGACGAAGAGCTCGTCGTAAAGGGTTACGTCGATGCTAGCTTCGACACAGATCCGGATGACTCTAAGTCACAAACCGGATACGTATATGTGTTGAATGGTGGGGCAGTAAGCTGGTGCAGCAGCAAGCAAGAAGTCGTGGCAGCATCTACATGTGAAGCGGAATACATAGCTGCTTCAGAAGCAGCTCATGAAGGAATTTGGATGAAGGAGCTCATCACCGACCTTGGAGTGGTTCCAAGTGCGTCGGGTCCTATGACACTCTTCTGTGATAACACTGGAGCCATTGCCATAGCCAAGGAGCCCAGGTTTCACCGGAAGACGAAGCACATCAAGCGCCGCTACAACTCCATCCAGGACCATGTCCAGAGTGGAGTAATAGATATTTGTAAAGTACACACGGATCTGAATATTGCAGACCCGTTGACTAAACCTCTTCCACGAGCAAAACATGATCAGCACCATAATGCTATGGGTGTTCGATACATCACAATGTAACTAGATTATTGACTCTAGTGCAAGTGGGAGACTGTTGGAAATATGCCCTAGAGGCAATAATAAAATGGTTATTATCATATTTCCTTGTTCATGATAATCGTCTATCGTTCATGCTATAATTGTATTAACAGGAAACAATAATACATGTGTGAATGAATATATCACAATGTGTCCCTAGCAAGCCTCTAGTTGGCTAGCTCGTTAGTCAATAGATGATCATGGTTTCCTGATCATGGACATTGGATGTCATTGATAACGGGATCACATCATTGGGAGAATGATGTGGTGGACAAGACCCAATACTAAGCCTAGCACTAGATCGTATTGTTCGTATGCTAATGTTTTTCTAATGTCAAGTATCTTTTCCTTCGACCGTGAGATTGTGCAACTCCCGGATACCGTAGGAGTGCTTTGGGTGTATCAAACGTCACAACGTAACTGGGTGACTATAAAGGTGCACTACGGGTACCTCCGAAAGTGTCTGTTGGGTTGGCACGAATCGAGATCGGGATTTGTCACTCCGTGTGACGGAGAGGTATCTCTGGGCCCACTCGGTAGAACATCATCATGAGCTCAATGTGACTAAGGAGTTAGTCACACGATGACGTGCTACGGAACGAGTAAAGAGACTTGCCGGTAACGAGATTGAACAAGGTATAGGTATACCGACGATCGAATCTCGGGCAAGTTCTATACCGACAGACAAAGGGAATCGTATACGGGATTGATTGAATCCTTGACATCGTGGTTCATCCGATGAGATCATCGTGGAGCTAGTGGGAGCCACCATGGGTATCCAGACCCCGCTGATGGTTATTGGCCAGAGAGGTGTCTCGGTCATGTCTGCCTGTCTCCCGAACCCGTAGGGTCTACACACTTAAGGTTCGATGACGCTAGGGTTATAGGGAATTGTTGTACGAGGTTACCGAAAGTTGTTTGGAGTCCCGGATGAGATACCGGACGTCACGAGGAGCTCCGGAATGGTCCGGAGGTAAAGATTGATATATAGGACGGATGGTTTCAGACTCCGGAAGTGTTTCGGGCATCACCGGTAACGTACCGGGACCACCGGAGGTGGTCCCGGGGGACCACCGAAGGGGGGCTGCGACCCCAAGAGGTAAGATGGGCTAAGTGGGGGTGGGAACCAGCCCCTAGTTGGGCTGGTATGCCTCCCCACTCAGCCCATGGCGCAGGGGAAAGGAAAAGAGGGGGGGAACCCTAATTTAGGTGGGCCTTAGGCCCACCAGAGGGGTGCGCCACCCCTCCCCCTTGCCCTGGCCGCCACCCCTTCCCCATCTGAGGGCTGCCGCACCCCTTAGGGGTGGGAACCCTAAGGGCTGCGCCCCCTCCCTCTCCCCCTATATATAGATGAGGTTCGGGGCTGTTTGAGACACGGTTTAATCTCTCTCTCGCAGCCCTGCTCCTCTCCCTCCTCCTCTCTGCCGGCGCTTGGCGAAGCCTTGCCGGGAGACCTCGTCTCTCCACCAACACCACGCCGTCGTGTTGCTGGTCTTCTTCCCCAACCTCTCCCTCCTCCTTGCTGGATCAAGGTGCCGGAGACGTCACCGGGCTGCACGTGTGTTGAACGTGGAGGTGCCGTTGTTCGGCACTAGATCGGAATCGCTGCGAGTACGACTCCATCAACTGCGTTCTAGCAACGCTTCCGCTTAGCGATCTTCAAAGGTATGAAGATGCTCTTACCCCTCTCTCGTTGCTGGTCTCTCCATAGGAAGATCTGAATATGCATAGGAAAATTTTGAATTTATGCTACGTTACCCAACAAAGGACACCTATGCTAGGTAGCATGAAAGCATCAAAAATTCATTCTTTATCACTTCCCTACTCAAGGACGAGCAGAAGTTAAGCTTGGGGATGCTTCATACGTCTCAAACGTTTCTATAATTTTTGATGGTTTCACGCTGTTATCTTGTCTTCTTTGGTTGTTTTATGTACCTTCTATATCTTTTTTGGGACTAACTTATTAATTCAGTGCCAAGTGACACTTCCTGTTTTTTCCGTGTTTTTGATTCTTTTCAGATCTGATTTTGGAACGGAGTCCAAACGGAAGAAAAACCTCGAAAAGATTTTTTTCCCGAACGGAAGAAGATCAGGGGGCCTTTGGGCCAAGCTAGGTGGGTTCCAGGGAGCCCACAAGCCCCCACTCCACCACTAGGGGGAGGCGGCGGTGGCCAGGCTTGTGGACTCCCTGGCCGCCCCCTGACCTAGATCTTTGGCCTATAAATTCCCAAATATTCTGCAAAAAATCAGGGGAGCCTCGAAAATACTTTTCCGCCGCCGTAAGCTTCCGTTTCCGCGAGATCTCATCTGGAGACCCTTCCCGGCGCCCAGCCGGAGGGGACTTTGGAGTTGGAGGGCTTCTTCATCATCATCATCGCCCCTCCAATGACTCGTGAGTAGTTCACTTCAGACCGACGGGTCCATAGTTAGTAGCTGGATGGCTTCTTTTCTCTCTTGGATCTTCAATACAGAGTTCTCCATGATCTTCATGGAGATCTATCCGATGTAATCTTCTTTGGCGGTGTGTTTGTCGAGATCCGATGAATTGTGGATTTGTGATCAGATTATCTATGATATATATTTGAGTCTTTGCTGATTTCTTATATGCATGATTTGATATCCTTGTAAGTCTCTCCGAGTCTTGGGTTTTGTTTGGCCAACTAGATCTATGATTCTTGCAATGGGAGAAGTGCTCGGTTTTGGGTTCTGCCATGTAACAGTAGGGGCAGTAAGGCACACATCAAGTAGTTGCCATCAAGGGTAAAAATATGGGGGTTTTATCATTGGTTTGAGATTATCCCTCTACATCATGTCATCTTGCTTAAGGCGTTACTCTGTTCTTATGGAGTTAATACACTAGATGCATGTTGGATAGTGGTCGACGTGTGGAGTAATAGTAGTAGATGCAGAAAGTATCGGTCTACTTGTTTTGGACGTGATGCCTATAGATATAATCATTGCATAGATATCGTCACGACTTTGCGCGGTTCTATCAATTGCTCGACAATAATTTGTTCACCCACCGTCTACTTGCTTTCATGAGAGAAGCCACTAGTAAACACTACGTCCCCCGGGTCTATTCACATCCATCGTTTACACCTCCGCTTTTACTTTGCTTTGTTACTTTGTTGCTTTCAGTTCTCACTTGGCAAACAATCTATAAGGGATTGACAACCCCTTCATAGCGTTGGGAGCAAGATTTTGTGTTTGTGCAGGATCTTGTGATACTCCTCCACCGGATTGAGACCTTGGTTCTCAAACTGAGGGAAATACTTACCACCGCTGTGCTACATCACCCTTTCCGCTTCGAGGGAACACCAACGCAAGGCTCCAAGGCCACGGGAGAAATCCTTTGCATACTTGCCTAGGAAGTCCCTTAAGGCGTAGCCGCAGCTGAAGGATTCATGGTGCCGTCGACACGACTATTCTTGGCACCGTTGCAAGGGAAGCACAGCTAACATCAGAAGTATTTCTGGCGCCGTCGCCGTGGATCTTTTTGAGGTAGCAAACGGCACCTCCGCGTTCAGCACACATACAGCTCGACGACGATCTCCACCTTCCTTATCCAGCAAGAGGGGCGACAGGTAGAAGAGTTTTCGGGCAGCGTGACGGTGCGCCGATGATGGTGATGATCTACTCTGGCAGGGCTTCGCCTAAGCTCCGCAAAAATAGGATCTAGAGGAAAAACTGTGTGGTATAGGGTCGAGCAGCACTTGGCAAAGTTGTGTCTCAAAAACCCTCAATACCTCCAGTATATATAGGAGGGAGGGAGGGGAGGAGGCAGCCTCAAACCCTCAAGGTTTGGCCGAAATTGGAGGTGGAGGAGTCCTACTCCAATCCTACTAGGAGTAGGATTCCACCTTCCCACTTGGAAACTCTTTCCACCTTGTGTTTTTTCCTTCTCAAACCTTATTGGCCTTAGTGGGAACTTATTCCAGCCCACTAGGGGCTGGTTTATCTCTTCCCTAGCCCATGAGACCCCTTGGGGCGTGACACCCCTCCCGATGGTCCCCGACACCCCTCCCGGCACTCACGGTACACTACCGATGAGTCCGAAACTTTTCCGGTGACCAAAACATGACTTCCTATATATCAATCTTTACCTACGGACCATTCCAGAGGTCCTCGTGATGTCCTAGATCTCATCTCGGACTCCGAAAAACTTTCGGTTACCAACACATATAAGTCAACTATATCGAAACGTCACTTAACCTTAAGTGTGCAGACCATGCGGGTTCGAGAACTATGTAGACATGACCCCAGACACACCTCGGTCAATATCCAATAGCGGGACCTGGATGCCCATATTGGATCCTACATATTCTCTGAAGATCTTATCGGTTGAAACTCAGTGTCAAGGATTCATATAATCCCGTATGTCATTCCCTTTGTCCTTCGGTATGTTACTTGCCCGATATTTAATCGTCGGTATCCTCATGCCTATTTCAATCTCGTTATCGTTAAGTCTCTTTACTTGTTTTGTAATACAAGATCCCGTGACTTACACTTAGTCACATTGCTTGCAAGGCTTGTGTGTGATGTTGTATTACCGAGTGGGCCCCGAGATACCTCTCCGTCACACGGAGTGACAAATCTCAGTGTTGATCCATACTAACTCAACGGACACCTTCGGAGATACCTGTAGAGCACCTTTATAGTCACCCAATTACGTTGCGACGTTTGATGCACACAAGGTATTCCTCCGGTGCCAGTGAGTTATATGATCTCTTGGTCATAGGAATAAATACTTGACACGCAGAAAACAATAGGAATAAAACGACACGATCAATATGCTATGTTCATAGTTTGGGTCTTGTCCATCGCATGATTCTCCTAACGATGTGATCCCGTTATCAAGTGACAACACTTGCCTATGGCCAGGAAACCTTGACCATCTTTGATCAACGAACTAGTCAACTAGAGGCTCACTAGGGACAGTGTGTTGTCTATGTATCCACACATGTATTTGAGTTTCCAATCAATACAATTCTAGCATGAATAATAAAAGATTATTATGAACAAGGAAATATAATAATAACTAATTTATTATTGCCTCTAGGGCATATTTCCAACAGTCTCCCACTTGCACTAGAGTCAATAATCTAGTTCACATCACCATGTGATTTTAATGAATCCAACACCCATATAGTTCTGGGGTCTCATCACGTCTTGCTCGTGAGAGAGATTTTAGTCAACGGTTCTGAATATTTCAGATCCGTGTGTGCCTCACAAATCTTTATGTCATCTTATAGATGCTGCTACTACGTGCTATTCGGAAATACTCAAAATATCTACTCTACTATATGAATCCGTTTTACTACTCATAGTTATTCGGATTAGTGTCAAAGCTTGCATCAACGTAACCCTTTACGACGAACTCTTCAACCACCTCCATAATCGAGAAAAATTCCTTAGTCTATTAGTTACTAAGGATAACTTTGACCGTTGTTCAGTGATTCAATCCTGGATCACTCTCTGTACCTCTTAACAGACTTGTGGCAAGGCACACATCACGTGCGGTACACAGCATGGCATACTGTAGAGTCTATGGCTAAGACATAGGGGACGACCTTCGTCCTTTCTCTTTCTTCTGCAGTGGTCGGGCTTTTGAGTCTTACTCATATTCATACCTTACAACACAGCCAAGAACTTCTTCTCTGCTGATCTATTTTGAACCCCTTCAAAAACTTGTCAAGGCATGCATTTCATTTGAAAGTTCTGTTTAGCATTTTTGATCTATATCCATAGATCTTGATGCTCATGTTCAAGCAGCTCTATCCAGGTCTTCCTTTGAAAAAACCCCTTTCAAACAACCTTTATGCTTTACAGAAATTCTACATTACTTCTGATCACCAATATGTCAACCACATATACTTATCAGAAATTCTATAGTGCTCCCACTCACTTCTTTGGAAATACAAGTTTCTCATAAACCTTGTACAAACCCAAAATCTTTAATCATCTCATGAAAGTGTATATTCCAACTCCGATATGCTTGCACCAGTCCATTGAAGGATCGCTGGAGCTTGCATACTTGTTAGTATCTTTAGGATCGACAAAACCTTATGTTGTATCACATACAATCTTTCCTCAAGGAAACTGTCGAGGAAACAATGTTTTGACATCCTATGTGCAATATTTCATAAATAATGCAGCAACTACTAACATAATTCTAACAGACTTTTAGCATCGCTACGAGTGAGAAAGTCTCACCGTAGTCAACTATTTGATCTTGTCGGAAACATCTTTGCGACAAGTCGAGCTTTTCTTAATAGTGACTTATCACCATCATCGTCTGTCTTCCTTTTAAAGATCCATCTTTACTCAATAGTCTTACTACCATCAAGTAGTTCTTCCAAAGTCTACACTTTGTTATATACATGGATCCTCTCTCAGATTTCATGCCCTCCAGCCATTTGTCAGAATTCGGGCCCACCATCGCTTCTTCATAGCTTGTAAGTTCATTGTTGTTCAACAATATGACCTCCAAGACAGGGTTACCGTACCACTTTGTAGTAGTACGCGACCTTGTCGACCTACGAGGTTTGTAGTGACTTGATCCGAAGCTCAGTGATCACCATCATCAGTCTTCTACTTCAATTGGTGTAGGCGCCACAGGAACAACTTCTTGCGCCCTGCTACACACTATCTGAAGTGACGGTTCAATAACCTCATCAAGTTCCACCACTCTCCCACTCAATTCTTTTTCGAGAAACCTTTCCTCGAGAAAGGATCCGTTTCTAGAAACAAACACTTTGCTTCCAGATCTGAGATAGGAGATGTATCCAACTGTTTTGGATATCCTATGAAGATGCATTTAT
The DNA here is from genome assembly GCF_904849725.1 of Hordeum vulgare subsp. vulgare. Taxonomy (NCBI): domain Eukaryota; kingdom Viridiplantae; phylum Streptophyta; class Magnoliopsida; order Poales; family Poaceae; genus Hordeum; species Hordeum vulgare. The sequence goes on from NC_058524.1 coordinate 616,650,277, forward strand.
CCACTTTGGGTTCGAGCTTATCAGATTGAAACTTTTTCACATAAGCATCGCAGCCCCAAACTTTCAAGAAATGACAACTTAGGCTTCTCCAAACCATAGTCTATACTGTGTCATTTCAACGGAAATACGCGGTGCCCTATTTAAAGTAAATGAGGTTGTCTCTAATGTATAACCCATAAACGATAGTGGTAATTCGATAAGAGACATCATAGTATGCACCATATCAAATAGGGCGTGGCTATGACGTTCAGACACATCATCACACTATGGTGTTCCAGGTGGCATGAACTGCGAAACAATTTTCACTTTGTCTTAACTGCGTACCAAAAACTCGTAACTCAGATATTCATCTCTATGATCATATCGTAGACAGTTTATCCTCTCGTCACGATGATCTTCACTACTCTGAAATTGCTTTGAACTTTTCAATATTTCAGACTTGTGATTCATCAAGTAAATACTCTTGTATCTACTCAAATCGTCAGTGAAGTAAGAACATAACGATATCCACTGCGTGCCTTAGCACTCATTGGACTGCACACATGAAAAAATGCATTACTCCCAACAAGTTACTCTCTTGTTTCATGTGGCATGTTTTGCATGTCTAAAGTGATTCAAAATCAAGTGAGTCCAAACGATCCATCTCTATGGAGTTTCTTCATGCATTTATACCAACATGTATGGTTTGCATGCCTCAAACGTTTCAAAAATGAATGAGTACAAAGATCCATCGGCATGGAGCTTCTTCATGCATTTTATACCAACATGACTCAAGTGGCAGTGCCACAACTAAGTGGTACTATCATTGTTACTTTGTATCTTTTGGCACCAATATTATGAACACCTGTAACACTACGATCGAGATTCAATAAACCATTGAGGGTAATTATTCAAGCAAATAGAATAACTTTTATTCTCTTTAAATGAATAATCGTATTGCAATAAACACGATCCAATCATGTTCATGCTCAACGCAAACACCAAATAACAATTATTTAGGTTTTACCACCAATCCCGATGATAGAGGGAGCGTGCGATGTTTGATCACATCAACCTTGGAAACACTTCCAACACGTATCGTCACCTCGCCTTTAGCTAGTCTTCCTTTATATCGTAGCTTTCATTTCGAGTTACTAATCACTTAGCAACCGAACCGGTATCCAATTCCCTCGTGCTACTAGGAGTATTAGTAAAGCACACATCAATATCATGTATATCAAATATACTTCTGTCGACTTTGCCAGCCTTCTTATCTACCAAGTATCTAGGGTAGCTCATCCTCAGTGACCTTTCCCCTCATAACAGAAGCACTTAGTCTCGGGTTTGGGTTCAATTTTGGGTTTCTTCATTAGAGCAGCAACTGGTTTGTCGTTTCATGAAGTATCCCTTCTAGCCCTTGCCCTTCTTGAAACTAGTGGTTTTACTAACCATCAACAACTGATGCTCCTTCTTGATTTCTACTTTCGCAGTGTCAAACATTGTGAATCACTCAAGGATCATCATATATATCCTTGATTTGTTTATAGTTCATCACGAAGCTCTAGCAGCTTAGTGGCAGTGACTTTGGAGAACCATCACTATCTCATCTGGAAGATTAACTCCCACTTGATTCAAGCGATTGTTGTACTCAGACAATCTGAGAACATGCTCAACGATTTGAGCTTTTCTCTTTTACTTTGTAGACAAAGAATCTTGTCAGAGGTCTCATATCTCTCAACAAGGCCACGAGCATGAAATCTCAATTTCATCTCTTTGAACATCTCATATGTTCCGCGATGTTTCAAAACGTCTTCGGCGCCTTGCTTCTAAGCTATTAAGTATTATGCACTGAACTATCACGTAGTCATAAAAAACGTGTATGTCAGATGTTCGCAACATCCATAGACGACGCTCGAGGTGCAGCACACTGAGCAGTGCATTAAAGACATAAGCCTTCTGCGCAGCAATGAGGATAATCCTCAGTTTTACGGACTCAGTCCGCAAAGTTGCTACTATCAACTTTCAACTAAGTTTTCTCTAGGAACATATAAAAACAGTAGAGCTATAGCGCAAGCTACATCGTAATTCGCAAAGACCATTAGACTATGTTCATGATAATTAATTCAATTAATCATATTACTTAAGAACTCCCACTCAAAAAGTAAATCTCTCTAGTCATTTGAGTGGTACATGATCCAAATCCACTCTCTCAAGTCCGATCATCACGTGAGTCGAGAATAGTTTCAGTGGTAAGCATCTCTATGCTAATCATATCAACTATATGATTCATGCTCGACCTTTCGGTCTCATGTGTTCCGAGGCCATGTCCGCACATGCTAGGCTCGTCAAGCGTAACCCGAGTGTTCCGTGTGTGCAACTGTTTTGCACCCGTTGTATGTGAACGTTGAGTCTATCACACCCGATCATCACGTGGTGTCTCGAAACGACGAACTGTCGCAACGGTGCACAGTCGGGGAGAACACAATTTCGTCTTGAAATTTTAGTGATAGATCACCTCATAATGCTACCGTCGTTCTAAGAAAAATAAGGTGCATAAAAGGATTAACATCACATGCAATTCATAAGTAACATGATATGGCCATCATCATGTGCTTCTTGATCTCCATTACCAAAGCACCGGCACGATCTTCTTGTCACCGGCGCCACACCATGATCCCTATCATCATGATCTCCATCAACGTGTCGCCATCGGGGTTGTCGTGCTACTCATGCTATTACTACTAAAGCTACGTCCTAGCAATATAGTAAACGCATCTGCAAGCACAAATGTTAGTTTAAAGACAACCCTATGGCTCCTGTCGGTTGCCGTACCATCGACGTGCAAGTCGATATTAGCTATTACAACATGATCATCTCATACATCCAATATATCACATCACGTCATTGGCCATATCATATCACAAGCATACCCTGCAAAAACAAGTTAGATGTCCTCTAATTGTTGTTGCATGTTTTACGTGGTTGCAGTGGGTATCTAGTAGATCGCATCTTACTTACGCAAAAACCACAACGGAGATGTGCAAATTGCTATTTAACCTCTTCAAGGACCGCCTCGGTCAAAACCAATTCAACTAAAGTTGAAGAAACCGACACCCGCCAATCATCTTTATGCAACGAGGTTGCATGTCAAGCGATGAAACCAGTCTTTTGTAAGCGTACGAATAATGTCGGTCCGGGCCGCTTCAATCCAACAATACCGCCGAATTGAGAAAAGACTAAGGAGGGCCACAAATCGAACATCACCGTCCACAAAACCCTTTGTGTTCTACTCGAGATTACATCTACGCATGAACCTAGCTCATGATGCCACTGTTGGAGAACGTCGCATGGGAAACAAAAAATTTCCTACGCGCACGAAGACCTATCATGGTGATGTCCATCTATGAGAGGAGATTTGGATCTACGTACCCTTGTAGATCGCACAGCAGGAAGCGTTAAGAAACGCGGTTGTTGTAGTGGAACGTCCTCACGTCCCTCGATCCGCCCCGCGAACCATCCCACGAACCGTCCCACGATCCGCTCTGATCTAGTGCCGAACGGACGACACCTCCGCGTTCAACACACGTACAGCTCGACGATGATCTCGGCCTTCTTGATCCAGCAAGCAAGACGGAGAAGTAGATGAGTTCTCCGGCAGCGTGACGGCGCGCTGGTGGTGGTGATGATCTACTCTGGCAGGGCTTCGCCTAAGCTCCGTAGAAATACGATCTAGAGGAAAAACTGCGTGGTATAGGGTCGAGCAGCACGTGGCAAAGTTGTGTCTCAAAAACCCTCAATACCTCTAGTATATATAGGAGGGAGGGAGGGGAGGAGGCAGCCTCAAACCCTCAAGGTTTGGCCGAAATTGGAGGTGGAGGAGTCCTACTCCAATCCTACTTGGAGTAGGATTCCACCTTCCCACTTGGAAACTCTTTCCACCTTGTGTTTTTTCCTTCTCAAACCTTATGGGCCTTGGTCGGAACTTATTCCAGCCCACTAGGGGCTGGTTTATCTCTTACCATAGCCCATGAGACCCCTTGGGGCGTGACACCCCTCTCGATGGTCCCCGGCACCCCTCCCGACACTCCCGGTACACTACCGATGAGCCCGAAACTTTTCCGGTAATGCCCGAAAACCTTCCGGTAACCAAATGAGGTCATCCTATATATCAATCTTCGTCTCCAGACCATTCCGGAAACCCTCGTGACGTCCGTGATCTCATCTGGGACTCCGAACAACATTCGGTAACCACACATATAACTCAACTATACTAAAACATCGCCGGACCTTAAGTGTGTAGACCCTTCGGGTTCGAGAACTATGCAGGCATGCCCCGAGGTACACCTCGGTCAATATCCAATAGCGGGACCTGGATGCCCATATTGGATCCTACATATTCTCCGAATAACTTATCGGTTGAACCTCAGTGTCAAGGATTCATATAATCCCGTATGTCATTCCCTTTGTCCTTCGGTATGTTACTTGCCCGAGATTCGATCGTCGGTATCCGCATTCTTATTTCAATCTTGTTACCGGCAAGTCTCTTTACTTGTCCCGTAATACAAGATCCCGTGACTTACACTTAGTCACATTGCTTGCAAGTCTTGTGTGTGATGTTGTATTATCGAGTGGGCCCCGAGATACATCTCCATCACACGGAGTGACAAATCCGAGTCTTGATCCATAGTAACTCAACGGACACCTTCGGAGATACCTGTAGAGCACCTTTATAGTCACCCAGTTACGTTGTGACGTTTGATACACACAAGGCATTCCTCCGGTGCCAGTGGTTATATGATCTCATGGTCATAGAAACAAATACTTGACACGCAAAAAACAATAGCAATAAAATGACTTGATCAATATGCTACGTTCATAGTTTGGGTCTTGTCCATCACATGATTCTCCTAATGATGTGATCCCATTATCAAGTGACAACACTTGCCTATGGTTAGGAAACCTTGACCATCTTTGATCAACGAGCTAGTCAACTAGAGGCTTACTAGGGACAGTGTGTTGTCTATGTATCCACACATGTATTTGAGTTTCCAATCAATAAAATTCTAGCATAAATAATAAACGATTATTATGAACAAGGAAATATAATAATAACTAATTTATTATTGCCTCTAGGGCATATTTCCAACATGATCAACCTCCATCATCTTGAACAACTCTTCTCATACCAGCTACCGATGGGTCTCCTCGCTTACGTCTACAACTTAAACAAATTGTACATTCTTTTCCAAAAAAGGAGGATACATATGTACATGTTGCCAACATTCTGAATTGTCTAATTGTTTGTTGCTTATTTTCTTTTTGAACGAGCCGAAACTCTATGTCAATCGAACACCAACATTAACAAGGAAAATCCTAAAAGAAGGGAAATGACAATCAAGTTCCCGAGAGCCTTCCATGCTTTCCAGTCCAAAAACATGTAAATATTAGCAAATGATGTGCGTCATAAAAAACGCTCTCTAGCAAAAGTATGTTCATGACCTACTTTTTTGGGCAACCCACGAAATAGGCAATAGTAACAAAGATGAGGACCAAGTCAAAAAATGAGGACCAAATATGAAGAAGACAAGGAGAGGTGAAAAAGCGGGGAGGGGCGAAGGCAACCGGGGGGGGGTGAAGCTACAGGAGGACTTGAAGCACCGCGATGGGAATTGGGCACCAGGGCATCTATATATGCTATCAAATCTACCAAGCGTTGGGGCTGCAACGCAGGATAATCCAATGGCTGACAACACGTCTTGCATGGAGGCGTTGAGGATGCGGATCTTTAGCCTTGCATAATAGTGGACCCGCATACAGCTGAAGGGGATTAGACCCTAATGAAAGAAATGTATCCCACAAAAAACGAATTATGCTATGGATTATCTTATGTTGTCATCTCTAGCAATTATGACATACATGGTATGCAATGGAGTATCTATTATTGTCAGCTCTAGCAATTATGGTGTACATCCATATGCAATTAAGTGTGGATTCAACACTATGAAAAGGGCTTGCTAACTTAATGACTAGATACTCAGCCTATTTTGGACCATTTCTTCTTCTTTTTTGCGAAAAGAACTCATGTCTAATATAAAAAGCACCCCTCACATAGGAAAATTACATTAAGCTCCCTGAAATACCAAACGACCACTGTTGACATTCAAATGAGCCGCTGACGCGATGTTATCATCGCTCCCATACCAAAGCTGACCTAGCATTGTCGATGAAAACCTGGAAGTCTTTGTGCACGTCCCCCATAAGGACCAGCGCTCCAAAGTATAGTATTCGTTGTCGAAACCTTGAATCGAGCTGAATAACCTCACATCAAATCTAGTTTTCGCATACACATGACAAGAAACCATGGCCTCGCTATCCCAAGGAGCATGCATGAATCTATGCTAGAGCTCCGTCTTGACAAACAAACTTGAGGAGAATTGAAGCTCAAAAGATTGACTCGAAGCAGATGTGCCACCATATGCTTGAGCACTATCTTGCCCTCGAAGACTAAAGCTCTTAACATATCTACTAGCGAGAGCCAAGGCATCAGGATTTTCCTTCCCACCAACGACCATCAGAATGACAGGTAGAGGGGAAGCGAATCCACGGACTCAACGTCAGATATTAATTAAGGGGAGGAAGGCTTTGTCCTATTCACCTTGGAAAAGAAGAAAGGAAGACGTTGACCCATATCTCGAACCCTTCTGGCGACAAACCTAACCTGGCAAAAGCCATAAAGCAACAAAAACAAATATTTGAGATAATAGTTTTGCATGAGCACTGAAAAGAGATTAGCCGTTACTTTCAAGGCAAGTTTTTTCGAAGAGTCCACACAGTTCACTTGCACGAAGTTGACATTGGCTACTACATGTTGTTCATGTGTAAGTAGAGTTGTGTGACTATACTCCCTTCGATCCCATTTAGTCTGCGTATAATTTTTCCCAAAATATCCGGAATGCTCTGCGCGTTCGGTTCAGCCACCCATTCTTTGCAGGAATACCCTCCACCTCCGTTGCGTTTCCTTTCTATGCATTGAATAAGCCAGCTAGCTCGCCTCCTTTTCTTCCTTGCACAGTACGCCAGCACGCACGCATCATCTTCCTATCTCATGCAGCATGCAAAAAGAGGAGAATGCGGGCGGAGAGCCAATGGGTTGCATGAGGGCATTTATAGCTGCTTTGCTCCTCCCGTTCATGCGCACAGGGGCATTTCTGTCCATATAGCATGCAACTAGCTCACCTCTTGGTACCCAGGTCTACTCTTATGCGCAGACAAAAAAGAATCGGAGGGAGTATTAATTAAAACAGGTCATGAGCCCGCAGATAATATGTGACCACCGTGGCCATGGTGTCATAGGCACCGACGAGGAGACCAACACTAGCATGATACCCCTCATGTTTGAAGATGTAGCATATGAAGTGTACCCGCGCTCGAGGAAGGGCTTGCTCTTATAGTGTCGATGCACTCAAAGCTCCTCACCCCCGAAGCTTATATACGAAAAGGAGGACGGCGGTCGCCCGGCACTGATTGATTGGAGCGCCCGTTGTCTACGGTTTCAAGGCCGAGTCCGATCCCTCCACATCAGCAGCCAAGTGTCAATATGCCAAGTGTGCAGGTGCGTTAGATGTAAAAAAAAAGCGTACTAGAACATTGTCAACTGTTTTACAGGTAAGCGGTTATATTTGCCCAAAAGTTCCTTGCGATTAGGTGGAATTTTTGTCTGGCAAGGTGGGTCCACCAAACCAGTGGCCAGCTCAGGCAGGCTCAGCTCAGCCTTCCTTTCCTCTTCCTCCCTCGCCTGAGCCCCTGACCACCACCCAACCCCTCTGAATCCCGACGCGCCTGCCCTACTGCCGCCGGCCGCCGCCGCCACCGCCCACTGCCGACGCCCTAATCCCACACCCTCCCCCTCCACCCCCAGCCCATCCGCCCCTCACGCGCGGCGTCGCCACCGTCGTCCACCACCGTTCCCCTCCCCCGTCCTCGTCGCAAGGCGAGGCGGCCCTGTCCCGACCCGACCGGCCCGGGGCGGCCGCGCGTGCCCTACGTCTTTTCCGACGCCTCACCCCTCCCGCCCCTCCCCCCCCCCCCCCCCCCCCCCCCCCGCGCGCGCGTCGCCGCAGTCGCCGCCCCCGTGCTCCCACCGTCGCGACGGCATCGCGACCCCGCCGCCTCCGCCCCGCCCGCAACCCCTGGCCGCCATTGACTGGGCTTCAAGGTACGAGCTTGCTCCCGTCCATCGATTTGTTGAGTCCCACCGACCCGACGATCCGAAAAAGAGAGGAGGAAATCCTTCTGACCCTCGCGATTTCTCTCTTCTCTGTGCGCGCATCGTCTAGATCCGCCTCCCCCTGTCTCCGTTCATCTGTTCCTCTGCGGGTCTGATTGCTGAATTGCGGGGAAAGACGGCGGATTTCGAGTGTCCAGTTGGAATTCCTTCCGCTGATTGATTGATTGACTGCGCGTGCGTTGCTGATTCGGTTGTTTCTTTGACCAGCTGCGCAGCCTCCCTGGTGATTGATGATGGCCAACCACGAGCTGGTTCTTGGGCACGGGCAGGACGCCGCCGAGCTGGCGCTGGGGCAGAGCCACCACGACTTCGGGCAGGATCATCATCATCATCATCATCATCATCATCATCATCATGTGCTGGGCCTGGGCCACAGCCACGACCTCGGCCTAGGCCATCCGCACGACCAAGATCTTGTTCTCGGCCAGTCGCACGACCACCACGAGCATGATCATGATCTCGTCCTCGGCCACCACCACGACAGCCAGCTCGTCCTCAGGCATGACCACCACCATGGCCACACCAGTGATCTTGCTATGGGGCAAGGGCATGAGGACGAGTCGATGGATGATGGGGAAGACCATCATGATCTCGGCGATTTGGCGCTCACCGAGTCACACCACCTCGGCGACGACGATAATCTTGATCATCTCTCGCTCGAGCAAGCCCATGACCTCGCGCTCGAGCCGGGCGATGACTACTCGCAGGGCCCTCTTGCCGTTGCCCCTGTCGTGCAGTCGCGGATGATGGTTGTGAGCACCGAGTTTCAGCTTGTGGTGGGCCAGGAGTTCCCGGATGTCATGAGCTGCCGCAGGGCTATCCGCAACACTGCCATTGCCTGCCACTTTGAGATCCAGACTGTCAAGTCTGACAAGACGCGGTTCACTGCCAAGTGCGCTGCTGAGGGCTGCCCGTGGCGCATCCATGCTGCAAAGCTTCCTGGAGTGCCCACTTTCTCAATCAGGACTATACTTGACAAACATACTTGTGTGGGGATAAACCATCTTGGCCACCAGCAGGCATCTGTTCAGTGGGTTGCAAGTACTGTCGAAGAGAGGCTGCGAGAGAACCCACACTGCAAGCCTAAGGAAATTCTGGAAGAAATACACAAGTCACATGGGATCACACTATCGTACAAGCAAGCCTGGAGAGGGAAAGAGCGGATCATGGCAGCAGTTCGAGGTTCTTTTGAAGAAGGATACCGAATCCTGCCTGAGTACTGTAGGCAGGTGGAAAGAACAAACCCAGGAAGTATCGCTAGAGTCTATGGGAACCCAGATGATAACTGCTTCCGGCGACTCTTCATATCGTTCTATGCTTCGATATATGGTTTTGTAAATGCATGCCGTCCGCTCATTGGTCTCGATAGAACTACTTTGAAAAACAAGTATCTTGGTACCTTGTTTCTTGCCTCTGCTTTTGATGGCGATGGGGCTCTGTTTCCTCTGGCGTTTGGCGTGGTTGATGAGGAAAATGATGAGAATTGGATATGGTTTTTGTCTGAGCTGCATGAGTTGCTGGAGAAGAACACAGAGAACATGCCAAGGCTAACAATTTTGTCAGACAGGCGCAAGGGTATTGTTGATGGAGTCGATTTCAACTTCCCAACCGCGTTCCATGGGTTCTGTATGCGCCATGTCAGTGAAACTTTCCGGAAAGAGTTCAACAATTCAGTGCTTGTTAACCTTCTCTGGGAGGCTGCCAATGCGCTGACTGTGATAGAGTTCGAAACCAAGCTGCTAGAGATAGAGGACGCATCACAAGAGGCTGTTTGTTGGATAAGACGCCTGCCTCCTCGCCTCTGGGCCACCGCTTACTTTGAGGGGGTACGGTATGGCCACCTGACAGCAAATGTCATGGACTCGATGAATTCTTGGATACTGGATGCTTCTGGCCTTCCCATAAATCAGATGATGGAGGTCCTCCGTCGCCAGCTCATGACTTGGTTCAACGAACGGCGCGAAGCAAGCATGCAGTGGGCAACCATCCTCGTGCCCATGGCCGAGCGCCGTGTGCAGGAGGCCATCGAGCGCGCCCGGGGCTTCCAGGTGGCCCGCGCCAACGAGGCAGAGTTCGAGGTCATCTCGCCCCACGAGGGGACGAACGTGGTGGACATCCGCAACAGGTGCTGCCTGTGCCGTGGGTGGCAGCTGTACGGCGCGCCGTGCGCCCACGGCGTGGCGGCGCTGCTCTCGTGCAGGCAGAACGTGCACCGCTACGCGGAGAGCTGCTTCACGGTCGCGACGTACCGCAAGACCTACTCGCAGACCATACACCCGATCCCAGACAAGACCCTCTGGAACGAGGGCCAGCCCGAGGAGGACAGGCTGGAGGTGATCATCAACCCACCAAAGTCGCTGAGGCCCCCCGGGCGGCCGAGGAGGACGAGGGTCCGCGCGGAGGACCTGGGCCGGGTCAAGCGGGTCGTGCACTGCAGCCGCTGCAACCAGACGGGCCACTTCAGGACCACCTGCGCCGCTCCCATATGAGCTCTGATCCGGAGCACATCTGGTGGTGGTGGTGGTGGTGTGAATGAGGAAGAACAAGTTGGAAGTTGGCGCCTATTATGCAAACTTCCTGCTTGCAGATTAGTGTTCCTTTTGGTTATACAGTGCTAGGTTATTACATACTGCTGTTGGTTTAGCCGCGACGATGATGGTGATCTGATAATAATGCTGTTAACTTGTGCTTGCCCTGCTAGACTAGACCCAGGGAATATATAAGAGTAATTGTGGTGCTCAGGCAGGAATGATTGAATTGTGTATGTGACCCCTGAATCAAATGGCACGTACTGGGACTGGGATGGACCCTGATGTTGGTCGTGCAGCCTGTGGTGAAGCATACATGTCTTTCTTTTTCTGTTCTTTTTACCACCAGTTCCAATTTTTCTGCACCTACATTGTGATGTTTCTTTTGCTCCCATCTGTACATGATGTGGCTGTTGTGATGCTGCATTTTCTTGGTCCTTATGTTTTCTTGTTTGCTGGTATATTTGTATAGTATGGATTCATTCATCATTGTTTATGGTGTTGAGTTAGTCTCGTTGATCCTGATGTGTTTTGTCAGGTCACACGACACAATGCCTGTGGAGTGAAAGTGCCAGAATTGCACATGAAGATCTGTAGGAAACAGTGAAGCAACTGATGATGATTCTGGAAGTTCATGCACCCCAAAAAGTGACCAGATTCGTTCAACTAGATCCATCATCATCATCATCCAGATTGAAATTTGTACTGAAGGCATCATTAGCTTTTGACAAGATCTGCTGGGCATATCACTACAGCGTTCTTGGAGGCTTGGAGCTACAGCGTTGCCACTTCTCCTCTACGGATGGATACTACTACTATGCTCAGCACCGCCGGGGTCGGCAGGGGCGCCCACGCCGGCGACGACGAAGCTGCTTGACAACCAAAATGGGGGTGGCAGCGTCGCGCCGGAGAGGCTGACGGCGGTTCCTTCTTCCTAAAACGTCTTACGTCGACACCGTCAGCGCCACAGGTGCTCCCTGCTGCCCGGCCGGTGCTGGTGCAGCCGCTGGACGCCTCCCAGCCCTGGCGCCGGCGGGAATCCTGATGATGCTGCTGCTGCTGCCTCGGCGCCGTACGGCTGCCAACGATCGACGCCGGAGCCAGTGGGCCACCAGGGCATGTGTGGCTCTTCCCTGCCGCCTCCGCCGATCTGGCACTGCTCAACGGTCACACGACATGGTGCGAGGGCTGGTCAGCAAGTGGTTTCAGTCAAGCGATCATTGGTCACAGGTTTGTTACTGCATCACATACCATATGGAGCATGCTGCTGCCGGTGAAGGCGGGGCGGTGATCGCCGTCCGGGCACCTCAGCCCGGACGTTATCGATGTCGGCGATGGCCTGATCCAGATGCTCCTGTTCCTGCCAGGGTGCCACGGCGCCGTCGCCTCCTCCTCCTCCGGCATTTCGAACTGGTCCCCGAACAAACAGTTTCAGTGTCAATTTCACACGAATCAACTCAGTCATGTGTATCTAGCAACAAAATTGCAACAACAGAATTCATTGTGTCCTAGACATACCGTCAGGCTCGTCCTCTGTCTCCCCGGGGCGGCTGCGGTGCGGAGGGTGTCGCCGGTGGTGACCGTGGAGGGATTGCCGCCGCCGGAGCAGCCCAGGCTGAGCTCGAGATCAGGCTCGCCGCCCCAAGCTGCAACAAAGGATGCCAACAATAATTCCCATTTTCAGAACATGCCAAGCCCGCAACCAAAATGAGTTTGTTGCCATGAGTCAGTCAGGGAGCTCACAGTGCAGGTCGAGATCGCCGTCGCACGCCGCCACTGCTGCCTTGGGCTCGAAGTTGGTCATCGCCTCCTCGCCGCAGCAGTCGAGCGCCGCCTTGTCGTAAGCCCTGATCATCCAGTCAATCACACAGCACAGGGCAGGAAATCATCAGCAAACATAAAAACAGCATGTAAGATCATCATCATCCATGGGCCATGGCACAGAAACAGAAGGAGCATCAGTGAGCGCAGAAACTGGATGAGATTGTGTCTACTAACTTTGCAGCGTCCATCTCCGTGTCATAGAGGCCAAGGTACACGAACCTGCAACGATCATCATCACACAGGATTAATATTAACAAGAAGAAAAAAAGTTTCATGTTCATCTGTGTGGCAAATGGAGCACATTTTGTGCTGACGGGCAGGCAGGTGGATGACTGACTTCTTGCCCATGAGCTGGCCGATCCTGGCCTCCCACTTGCCGCACTTGTGCAGGGTGACGCCGCGGAACCGGGAGCTGCCCCTCACGAACCCGGCGCCCTGCCGCCGCAGCACCTGCACCAGCTCCTCCTTGCTCAAGAGGCTCATCTGCCATGGCAGTCACCAAGATGAACAACATGTTGTTGTCGTCAGAAACAGAGCAGACATTGCCGACGAGGAAGATGCAGGAAATGGACAGGGGAGGGAGGGAGAGAGAGAGAGAGCTCTTGTGTGTTGGTGGTCACCTTGCCGATGTCCTCCTTGTAGTCGTCCAGCAGGAAGTTGATGTCCGCCTCCACGCCCCGGAACTTGATCGCCGCCTGGTCGTACGCCCTGAAATCCAGACAAGCTCTTGTTCCTCAGGTTTCATTTTGCAAAAATGTGTTTTCTCTCTGCTCTTATTTTTTCTTTTCTTTTTTTCCATTCAAGATAAGAAACCATGTGGGGTTTTGCTGACCTTGCAGCAGCCTGTGCTGTGTCGAATCCTCCTGCGAAAGAATTGAAGGGAAAAGGGAAGCAAGAAGAGAGTCATGAGCAGAGCATTTAGGAGGAACCAGTGAGGAATGAAGTTCCACGCAGGAAGAAAGCTAAGTAGGACTCACCCAGGTACACCTGCTTCCCGCAGTCCCTGCAGATAGGAAGAACACACGGACGAGAGACGGAGATGCGTAAGTAAATATAAACGAGGGCAATGCAAGATCGAGGGAAGACGGTTTGCGTGATGATGGTGTTCGAAGCTCTGCTGTCGCCATGGATTTTGGAAGGGGAGGGAGGGTGACGGACGGACCAGATGTGGGACTCCCAGCGGCCGGTGCGGCGGTAGAAGGTGACGCCGCGGTACTGCGAGCTCCGGGACCGCGGACCGCGCCGGCTCTTGGTCCTCGACAGCGGCCGGGTCCAGTGCGCGCCCGCCGCTCCCGCCAGGACGCACCGCTCCACCGCCTGCTGCTGCTGCTGCTGCTGCGTCGCCGTCCCAGTCACCGCCGCCGCCGCCGTCGGGAAGAGCTGCTGGGTGACGAAGGCCGGCCGCGCCTCACCGCCGCCACCGCCGAAGACCGCCCACCCAGCTCCAGCGCCTCCCTCCGCCACCACAACCCCCGCGTCCTCGTCCTCACCACCGTAGCAGAACGCCGCCGCCATGGCCGGGTGCATGCGCCTTGTCTCCGACCGACCAAGATTCAGGAGCCCCGACGCCTGCGTGCTCTCCGACGTGATGGAGGGAGTATATAGTACCAAGCGGGGCAGCAGCCGGTGGCAGCTCTGTGCACTCGCGCAAGTGTGTGTGCGGGAGCAGCTGGCAGCTCTGTGCCTGTGATAAAGAATCTGCAGGGTGGGTTTGTGTTTGGGCTGCCGCTGATGCTGATGCCGACGCGGATGGCGGAGGCGGAGGCGGAGGAGGACGGGATGAGAGCAGAGCGGCAGCAGAGCAGGCTGCCTCTGCGTGTCTGCCCGCCTGAGGAAAGGGAAGGGAATTGAAGGGGAGGGAGGGCAGGGGTATCGCTTGATGCAATGCCACGCCTCTTCTTTTCATGGCCTCCACCGAACCATCGCCCGCCACCTTTTTCCATGGCCGATCACGACCACAATGCTCCCGGGCGAACAGCAAAATAAAAAAAAATTAACAAAAAATAAAAAAATAAAACAAGCCACTCTCAAATTTTGCTATATTAATAAGATGAAAGTAATAAGATATACTTCCTCTGTACCTAAATTCTTATAGTTGGGAAGAACTAGTCGAAGGGGATGGTTGTAGAAATAACATGAGGTGTTGGAGGTAGATGGCCTCGATGCTCCTTCGAAGCATGAAAATGTAACTCTTGAAGGGCTGACAAAGGACCGTTTGATGGGCTGTCCGATGGAGAACATCCTCACGATTGGGAGGTTGTAAAATCCTAGTTATGGGGATCTGCATCGACGATTTCCACTAACTCTCATTCTGATGAGTTATGAGTAGGTAATGATCAGATCAAACATGTATGCATCTTCATATTGGTGTTGGGCGTGTTTCAGTATGGATTTTCTTTGTTTTCTGCTGCATTACCCTACATATGTTCAGCTACCGGTGACCTGATGCGGCCGCCCAGCTTGGCCGAGTGCTGGACCCACCACTCTTAGACGGTATAATTTTGAAATCAAAGATGCATACATTATTGGCAAATTAATGGTCAAAATTAAATTACAAAAAATGTTTGCACCTTATAAGAATGAATAGAGCGAATGGTTAGCTGCTCCTATATATTTAACAATTGTGCGCATGAGGTAGTAAGCTGTTGCTAGCTCCAGTGGGAGGTACTTGTTGATTTTGGACATGGACATGCTCTTCAAGATGCAATTTTGAACTTGATAGTATTTTTTTAGTACATTTAGAATGAGGCTTCAACGACTTGCTAGTGCAAACACCTCCCCCCCTCTCATCTCTTCCTAGACGCCGCACAAGCGACCCTTCCTTTGTCCTAATTCGTCGTCACACTGCTCCGTATCACCCTAAATTGTTGGTGCTATCTAGATTCAGTCATTGAACATAGTCGCTTGTCGCCCCACTATATGCAAGGTACCATTGCCATGATCTTTCACGTGATCCCGTGTCACCTTTACATGGCGGGCCCGCCATCATCATGGGCCATGTGGATGCGTTGACACAATCCACTGACGAGTGACCTCGAGTGGGTAAAACAAGTGATGCCAACTACTTAATCCAAGGCGCACGAACGAAGCAGGCATCCAGAGGATTAGGCAAACCAACATGTCTGGCGGCTACGAACACTCTCCTTTCCCCGATCCCCCCATTCTTGTAATCGACAATTTGATTTACATTTGCTACCTGGAACTCCAGTTCACCTATCTATCTACAATAAATCAAGAGAAACTAGTGTGTCCATAACATCTGGTATCAAAGCAATCCATGATCCCCTCCTTCTGTTGACCGATGATGCTGTTCATCAAGATCCGCAGTCTTCGCCAAGCTTGTCACCAACTCAAGGCTATGTATCCAATGACCAAGACCCAAGAGCTACCTCGACAAGTTGACTTCCTCAATGGACGCCAACACTATGCCGATGGAGGCCCAGACTGCGAAAATTGATGATTTGGTCACCTGGTGGCCAAATCTAGAGAAACACGTGAGTGAGCTCGTGGTGACCATCTCCGATCTGTAGTAGGGGTGTGTCTCCACCACGACATCATCAATGGGAAGGTATCAGGTATCATAGGACAATGACAAGTAGGCAAAAAGAGTGTATGTAATATTCACGTGGAAGAACAAAACATCATGAGCTTACGAGTATAATAAATCAAATAAAGAAATAAATTGAACAGAAGAAAAGGGAATAAAGAATGAAGACGATTACATGATTCAACGGAATAATGCAGATGATGCGAAATAGAAGAGTACAAAGACGTTTGACTTGAACAAGGGAATAAGGAAGAAGAAGGTGAACAATGATTCTCGCAAAAAAAAACAGAGGTGAACAATGAGAAAGAACGGTTAGAACAGAACTGGAAGGTGGAGCGTAACGATGACGTATCTGTACTAAATGAACATGTATACTGTCTCAGATTCAAAGTGTTAAACATCTACGTCTATTTTGAACCAATTTTCATCGGATCATCTGTTCGAATAATGGCAGAGGTCGAATTTTCGGTACTAGGAATATTTGCATGCGATTTATGAACGAATTCTATAATTATTTTGAGTGTTGCGAAAAACCACAGATACAAGCGTTTAAGAGCAACTCCAACGCGGCGACCCATTCGGTTCATGCGCGTCGGTTTGGGTCGCGACGAACAGAAAAGTTGGTCCAATGCACCGACCCAAATAGATGTGCGTCCTTTTTTCGTCCGCCTGTCGATCCATTCCTGGTCCATTTTTTAGGCTCATTTGTGTCGGCATAGACACGATATGGACGGGCGCGATGCCCGCCTACTCCTCCCCCCGGCCCGCTAGTCGGTGGCACATTGGCCATCCTCTCCCACCCCATATCGACAACAAATCCTCACTCGCCTCCGCCGCATCGTCGGCGCCGTCCATTTGCCGGTGCCGACACACCTTCCCCTAACGTCGCCACCTCGCCGCCACCACCGTCTCGCAACCGGGACTTCTCCAGGCCAGCCACCTCGTCCAAGGGAGGCACGCGTCTCTTCGCCAGCTAGCTCCTTCGACGATGCCCGCAAGTTGTTCGACAATTTACCAAGGTACAAAATGAACTCCGCCGACGAGTTCTTTTTACAAAATTTTCTTTGCGACTCCGATGATTCCTCGTCCGATGACGATGAGGAGGTTTTGGTCGTCGTGTTGGTCCATCGGCACCTTAATAGCCAGCGGTTGTTGTTCCGTGGCTCGATCTCGGGACACCTTCCGGCGTTGAATCGTAATCGAAAGAGCGGTCATTTCCTTATTTGGAAGGGCTACTTTGACACAACCAACCAACTGTTCAAACATCAGAAATTCCAGCAGCGTTTCCGTATGTCTAGGCATGTTTTCAATCGTATTAGAGAGGGGGTAGTCGGATACAACAACTATTTCGAGTGAAAAGAGGACGCCCTTGGAAAGATTGGCTCCTCATCTTATCGGAAATGCACTTCAGACATCCGGATGCTTGCATACGGAGTGTCCGGTGATCTCATTGATGAGTACGTCCATATGATAGAGTCTACATGCCTAGAGTCCATGTTCAGGTTCTGCAGGGCCGTGATTGTTGTGTTTGGCCCTGAGTACTTGAGAGACCGACTCCTCAAGATATAACCTACTTATTGGCAATGAATACCAACAGGGGCTTCTCAGGGATGCTTGGTAGCATTGACTGCATGCACTGGGAGTGGAATAACTTCCCTTCTGCTTGGCAAGGGAAGTATTAGGGCCATGTCAGGGCTTTATTGTCATACGTATGGCCGTGGCCTCACAAGATCTCTGGATCTGTCACTCTTTCTTCGACATGTCCGGATTACATAATGATATCAACGCGCTTCAATGCTCACCAGTGTTTACAAGGCTTGCGGAAGGCAACAGCCCACCGGTAAATATTACCATCAACGACCACAGCTACGACAAATGATACTATCTAGGTGACGGTATCTATCCTCAGTGGACCACTATTGTGAAGACAATCCCCGAGCCTGTTGGAGAGAAGAGGAAAAGATTTGCCCAAGAGCAAGAGAGTGCTAGGAAGGACGTCGAGCGTGCCTTTGGTGTTTTGCAATCTCGATGGGGCATCGTTCGATATCCTGCTAAGACATGGAGCACCAAGAAGTTGTGGAAGATGATGACAACTTGTGCGATTATGCATAATATGTTCGTAGAACATGAGCGTCCGGAACGTATCTACAATCAAGGATTTCAGTTTTAGGATGAGAATGTTGTGCCTGAGCATGGAGGAGCGGCAATGTTTGAATACTTCACCCAATTTTATCATGAAATGCGTAACTGGGAAACTCACATGCAATCGCAAAATGATTTGGTTGAGTATATGTGGGCTCATGTTGGCAACCAATATATGTATCTTTTTCATATGTATTTGAGATAATTTAATTTTTATTCGGTTTGTAAACTATATTTATTTATTTGAAAACTATGCTTTATTGGGTTGTGAAACTATGTTTTTAATATTTCTGCTTGTTAAATAACGCAAAATGTGCGCATATTTATTTAAAAAGACACTCAACTGGTCACGTCGACAAATATGGGTCGACGTGTTGGACGCACTGTCGATCAAAATGTTAAATAGGATGGACGCCAAGCGGACAACCGATTCAAATGAACAAAAAACAAATAAGAACACCGTACGTTTGGTTCGACGCGTTGGAGTTGCTCTAAGAAACAAGGTCGACCGGTCCCGTATCCATGTGGCGGACAAATACAATGTCCGTTTTAAGGGTCAGAAGACAATGTCTGTTTTGAGAGTTAGAGATGGTGTCCGTTTTCAGGGTCAGAAGATGCCCTTAGCTGAGCCAACAGCACACAGACGAGCGACAGCCGATCGAGCAGCCACTGTCGTCCTGCATGCATTCACTTGGCCACGCCGTACGTAGGTGGAGCTGCCTGCGACTCCACTTGCTGATCCGCCGGTGAAAGAGGTGTTTATTACGACGTGTGCCTGCATATATAACAGTCCGTATGTACGTCCGACGTTAACCACGTCGAAACACACCATGCATGCATCGCCCGACATATCCATATATTGCCATCAATCCATGGTTCCTGGCCAAGCTTTCTCGGAACTAATCCCATCCGGCCGTTTCCTTCCGGTGAAACTCCAAACGGCCTCTTTCATACAGTATTAACCTTAGTCCATGCCAATACTTACCAAGGTGTTACTCATGCATGCATGAAGCGATCACATGTCCATTCCAACTAAGGAACCATTTTGTTGTCTTCTTGTCTTTTGGTTAGGGGAGCGATGATGAATAACTACTCCTGTTGCTACAATGATGACGGGCATAAGTAGGGTTGGTGCAATAATTTAATTATCAGAGGCCCATGTTTCTTGTTAGCTTGTAAAACTGTCTTATACTTTCTTTGTTTCTAAATACTTGTTGTTAAAGAGAACTAGACTAGTTCTCTCCAACAACTATTATGATACGGAGGGAGTATTATGGAACCGAGGGATTACTTCTCATTTAGCTTTGTCTCAAGTCAAATTTTATAAGTTTGATCAATCTTATATTGCAAATAACATTTACTGATGGATGATGATATCGATTTGGTATTGTGAATGTTGACTTTTTTCTTGTAAACTTGATGACATTGAAGAGAGTACTATTATTATAATTGTCGGTGAAAGAATTTTTGTAACGAAACTTAATACGAAAGATATTTTAGAACGGAGTGGGTATATTTTGCTTGCAAATCAGCCGGCCTCTGTTGCAAAGCCAACGAATGCCCTCTTTGTTTAGACTTTTGCTTATGCTTTTGCAGCCTTTTCACTTTGGCAAGGTGCTTTTTTTGGCTTATACCATCATATAACAATATTGATTCATAAGTCAAAAAACAAAGCACCCCCCCCCCCCCCCCTATTTAGGAGTTTTGTGGCTTTTTTGTCAAAGTGAAAAAGGTGTAAAAAAACAGAAGTAGAAGTCCAAACAAACATGGCGTAAGGAAGCATTCTTTTATGTGTTCTCTCTTGTCTTTAAGCCAGGGGAGTGATAATTAATTTGTACTCATATTGGTGCCATGATGGGAATAAATAGAGTTGGTGTAATTTAGTTATGTAGATGGCATCGTTTTATCTTGCTGATGGAAAATTTTCTGTCTTCATTATGCAGGGGATGGTAAGATATTTGATTACTCCTTACTCAACCAGCATGGCTATCAAGTTACATATGCATGAAGGAAATGCCCAAGCATGCTTTGCCCAAAAGTGCTTGCTTAATTTGCTAGCAGAAAACAGAAGTAATACTACGACAAGCAGTAATAAAGAATCTATTAATTTAAGATTGCTTGGAGATGAAATGTCCAACTAGCCTAATATAAACCTAAAAAAGTTGTTCAACTTGCCATAAATAAATGATTTGGATTGACAGCATCTAATGGTGCCATGTGAGTATCTAGTAAAAGACTGTCAATCGCTAGCATGTAAAGAACAACCAATTGGCTTGGCCCAGCTAGCTACCTGCCCTATCGACTTACATACAGGACAGGGCACCACTTGACATTACATCAAACTGTCAAATCAACCACAAATCTATTCGTACGAAAAATTATTAAGCATATTCCGCGTTGATCTTCTGAGGCCACCTTTTCTTGGGAAATATACTGTCCTGGACCTAAATAAAGGCGCCCAGCCATGAAGGCACGCCCAGATGTTAGCTTGTGAATTCAATAGACCACTGGTACCCCCCAGAGTTATGCTCCTTCAAAAAGCCAAAGAGCTCTCAGCAGGAAGATGATGAGGAAGAAAAGCAAGACCAGAAAAAGAGGTGTATTTATGCATGTATGTACAGAACGCAACCCATTTATTCATCAACAGGCTGTGTTCGATCGATGAACCCTTCTACTCTATTACTCCTACACGGCTACACCAGAATGACCAAGCAAGCTCCATGCAAGGAGGTTGTAGTTCATCAATACCAAGGCAATATCATCCGCAACATCGTCGAAGGCTTAATATTCACCTTTCGCTTCGGTAGTTTTTCTGATGAGATTCATCTGTCTATTTACCATTTGTGATGCTAGTTTTCAAAGATTTTACATGTTACATGTGAAAATTAATGCATATGTACTGTGGTGTGGTGAACTAGCTGAATGGTGTGTTGTGCTGTGATGAACTAGCTATCTGGGGTACTGTGATGCCAATTATAACATGCTTATGGCCATTAGATGACTATGAAACATATTGTCGGATACGAAATTATGGTAAACATTTGTTCGATACAAATTTATTTTTCTTATTTTAGGGATTAACAATATAAGGCTATTAACCCGCTAATTGGGTCATTGCATTGCACATGGTTACATAATAAAGTACCATGGGTGATGACCACTAACAATACAAACATTTTGCTACAAGAAGATCGTGTGAGGTCAATGAACCACCACACCCGATGCCGTCCTAGCCAACCATTTGCGATACACTGCTAGGTCACAAATATTTCCATCAGAAAAGGCGTGTGTGATTGATCATGCTATCTCACACAATTTTTTGGAATGCAGTGTGTGTGTTGGACGGTACTAACGCAAACATTTTCAATAAGAAAATTCTGCGGGATGTTCAACAGATCTCACATGGCTTGTTCTGCCTGGTTGTCATGCGATGGCTCTACGATCACACACGTCAATTTTCGCGCTTATCGTGTGTGACCTGAGGAGCTATCGCCATGATTAATCTGGATGATGTCCGATGAACCCCTCTAATCAGTCACGTCTATGAGACGACGGTTTAAAACTATATCAGCGAAAGCGGATTTAAACCATCTGGGATAGAACAGTTTGCACCAGTGCATGCATTCACTTGGCCACACCGTAGATGGTAGGAGCTGCCTCCGACTCCACTTGCTTATCCTCCTGTGAAAGAGGTGTTTAAGACGACGAGTGTGTGTGTGTCGCTCCCACGTAACAGTATGTACGATGTCTCACGTTAACCACGTCGAAACGTACATCATTATCATTATCATCACCCGACAAATCCATATAATATAGCCTATCAGTCCATGGTCCCTAGCAATACTTACCAAGGTGTCATTCATGGTGGACTACTAGTGCATGCATGGTGCAATGGTTCCTTGCTCCACCACCCATGGTGAGAATTGCTAGTAGAAGACGTTCTTCCCTTGTGATCGGTACTGATTGGAGAGACCCAAGAGAAAAAGGAAGTAAAGAGAGGAAAGAGGGGCGCAACACGCTGCCTTGTAAGTTTTGTGTGCGTGTGTGTCTTCGTGTTTTTCTGATGTGATCGATCCTAAGAAACAATCCCAACAGTCTCATGAGACGTTCTCATGTCCATGCCAAATTGAGGGAGCATTCGTTTGTCTTGTTGCAGTTTAAGGGAGTGATGAACTGGTGATTAATTACTACTCTTATTCGTAGTATGCTTAAGTTTGCTTCAACGGGAGTTTAGGGTTTTTCATTCCCTTCTTTGTGTATGTGTGTTGATATATCACAAGTCAGGAGGGTTTTTCTCCTATCCTCGTGCCTTCACCTCGGGCGGCCGGGGGGAGCCAGATCTGCCACCCATCGCACCTTCTCCCTCCTCTGCCACTCCTCGCTGCCGCCGACGCAAGTCGCGGGGCAAAGCCCGCTCGGCCTAGGCGGCAGAGGGTCCTTATACTCCTCCTGCCCGAAGATGGCGGCGCAGGACGCTCTCTTCTAGTGGCGGCAAGGCGTGGCGGCGATGGTTGCTGGGCGTACTTGGTGTCGTCCTCTCCTGGGCCATGGTGGGGTCTAATGTGGGGCTCTTCGGTGGCACGACTGGGGCTTGTGGGCGGTCCTGCTGCTCGCAAGGCGGGGCTGCTGACTGGTCAGGTGGCGGCGTCCTGGAGACTACTTCCAGTCCCGGTGGAGATGTCAGCGATCCGTACACAAGACTTGATGGAGCTTCTTCAAACAGATCTGGGTGAAAAACCTTGCGTTTGGCTAGATGCCAAGGCCGGTGATGGCGGCACTCTTCTATGTCATTCTCTTGTTAAAGACATCATCATGGAGAAGTTTCAGACCTCTATCTGTTACCTCCATGGAAAATCCTAGATCAGTAGATCGGATGACGACGGTGCTCTCGCATTGTTTACCCCTTGAGGGCATCAGTCTTGGAGGTGTTCCTGGGCTCAAGCGACCAACAGACAACATCTTTGGTGGATCGGTGTTTCATCTTATGCATCGACGACCGTGGATCTCGACGGCGGGGCGCAGTGGAGTCTCGGTGATCGATGTGTATAGACAGACTTGTGCAGGAGGGTGGCGCTGTCTGCCGTCGTGGTGGCGTCGATGGTAGACCTGGCAAGGTCGTTGCGTCAGCATCTGCTCTAAAGATGGATCGATGGAAGACGAAGACGACTGGTGTGTACCTTAGACCAGGTATATGGCTTGGTTGGGCCTCCGGTTTTAGATGATAGGCTTAGGTGCAAGGTCTGTTTAGTATTAGGCTCGGGCTATCGGCACCCCTTCATCAAGTGGATAGAAGTAGCGACAGATGTTGTCAAGATGGTGGCTTCAGACTTATTAATGTACTACTTTGTAAGGTCATTGTGAGTAATTAATAAAATGACTGAATGCATCGTCAAGATGCAAAGGCCAGAGGTCTTCCTCCTTTTCTAAAAAAAATGTGTGTTGATATTGAGAGTATGCATTCTAGTCGTACCGAGGCTGAGGTATATTGATGTGACATTATGAATAGATAAAATCCACCTTTTATTTGAAAATTATGATTGATGTAATCTCATTATCACACGATCTGATTTTGTTGTACATACACATGTTTCGTTTGGTGGATTATGCAAGGCAGGTCAGATTAACAATTACACTATTAATACTCCGTCTGTAAAGAAATTACAGAAATATTTCTTTACAAAGGGAGTACATAACTTTCATGATGCAAAATCATGACGACAACTAAGGTTAGAAAACGGTTCTAATGACATCATCTCGATGCATGTCAGCATGAAGTATGTAGAGTAATTGTTAGTTAAAGACTTATCCTAACAAAACCTTATATTGAAGGTATTTCGCAACTCAGGGGCACCATTGCCGAGGAGTTATTTTGCAACTGAGGGGCACTATTGCTGAGGAGCCACTAAATCACAACGAAGCTACGCCCCCACGCGGGCGACATCGGAGATCTCATCCACTACCGCCGCCTAGTCCTTCCACGGCGCCCACCTCCCCTCTGCCGTTGTCGGTGGTCGACGTCAGGCAAAGCCCGTGCGTTCGATGGCGGCGGCGGAGGGCCTCTCGTCCCTTCCTCGGACCCACGGACGGCGCGGGCGCCCAGATCCGTGAGGTGGGGCCTTCCCGACGGCGGTGGGTTTGATGCGGTGCACGGATGCCCAAATCCATGGGGTGTGGCTCTTCCGGTGGCGTGCCGGCTCCCGATGGTGGCGACCTTGGGCGGCAGCAGGTTCGGGCAACGGCGTGGACCGTGCAGTGGTGTATCTCGTCGCTCCAGTCACCGTGGAGGATTTTGGATCTGGGGCCACAGCCCCGGTAGGCATGGCTGTAAAATAGGTTGGAAGCGTTGAACCCTTTGCTCGGGCCGCGTATGTGTTTATATTGGGCAAACCTTGGAGTACAAGAAAGAGATCAATGATCTCACGTGTTCGGTTTAAACATGGAAAAGAAGAAGAGATAGAATAGGTTACAGGTTTAAACAGATATCCTATCCTATACATAATCTAACACTCTCCTTCAATCTAAGCCTCATGAGCTTCTGCAAAGGTTGAGATTGTACTTGAACTCATCCAACCTTCTCATAGTGAGTGGTTTTGTGAATCCATCAGCAAGTTGATCTCCTGTAGGAATAAACCAAATATCATGAAGCTTCCTGGCTACTCTTTCTTTGTTGAAATGAAAATCAACTTCAATATGTTTTGTGCGTGCATGAAAAACAGGATTGGCTGATAGATAAGTTGCACCAATATTATCACACTATAGTCTGGCAGTTGTTGGAGTTTTAATTCCAAGATCATAAAGTAGTGTTCGTATCCATATTACTTCAACTGTGACATTTGCCAGAGCTTTGTATTCGGCCTCAATGCTTGACCTGAAGACTGTAGCATGCTTTCTTGCACTCCATGACACAAGATTGGTTCTCAGAAACACAAGAAATCCACCAGTAGACCATCTATCATCAACACATCCTGCCCAGTCTGCATCAGAGCAGGCAGTAACAAGCATAAAAGAGGATTTGGTAATCTGAAGTCCAAGCCCTTATGAAAACTTAAGATACCTCAAAATTCTCTTGATTGCAGTCCAATGAGTAGTGCTAGGGGCATGAAGAAACTGACATACCTTGTTTACAACATAAGAAATATCAGAATGTGTAAGTGTTAAGTATTGTAAAGCACCCCTGTAGTTTGTTGCATCCTCTGAGCAACATAAGAAATACCATCTCTTATTTGTTTTACTTCTATGCCAAGGATGTAATGAGGAAGTAATGAAGATCTCCCAAGTCCTTGAGAGCAAACTCTAACTTGAGATCTGTAAGCAGACAAGTAGTAGCACTTGAACTTGAACTAGCCACAATCATATCATCAACATAAACAAGCACAAAGATAGTGACATTCTTTTTATTGTAAAAGAATAATGAGGTGTCTGCCTTGGACGATCTAAATCCAAGTTGTTGTAATTGCATACTCAATCTAGAGTACCAAGCTCTTGGGGCCTGTTTCAAACCATATAGAGCTTTATCCAACTTACATACATAATGTGATGTTCTTGATCCTCATAACCTGGTGGCTGCCGCATGAACACCTCTTCCTCAAGGACATCATGAAGAAACGCATTCTGAACAGCTAGTTGTCTTAGACTCCAACCTCCGGAAATATCAATAGACAAAACAAGCCGCATAGTAGCTGATTTAACAACAGGACTGAAGGTATCCTCATAATCAATGCCAAACCTCTGTTTGAAACCCTTTGCAACTAATCTGGCTTGTATCTGTCAATACTTCCATCAGATTTTCTTTTTTATCTTGTACACCCACTTACAGTCAATGACATTTCTACCACTCTTTGGTGGTACCAGGTGCCAATTTTTATTTTTCATAAGTGCATCATACTCACTGTCATGGCTGCTTTCCAATCTTTGTGAGCCAGAGCATCAGGCAAATTAACTCGTTCACCAACAGTAGTGAGAAAAGCTCGTTTTGTTTTGTCATACCTTATTGTACCATTTATATATTCCTCCTTCTTGACGATACCTGACTAAGACCTTGTATGCCGGCGAGAAGCAATGGGCGATATAGCTAGGAGCTGGACATTGAGGAATTATCTGTGCAACATTTTCTGCAGCACGAGAAGGCGACACAGAAGATCCAGACCCCTGATCCTCCTGGTGAGGGCTCTCCCTGGAGATTTCCCTCCGTATCCAGGCAAGTGGATGCGCGCGTCGGGACAGCCGGGCTGGACCCAGCCTTTGTCGCCTGATTGGCCACCCCCTCGACCTGTGGACTCATGGGGAGAGGAGAGTCACCCCCGCACACGCTTGGATTGGTGGGCTCCATGCTGTCGGCCACTCGGTCGCCAGCCGCCCGTCGAGGGGAAGAATCCCCCTAGAATCGCACGACAGATCGCCTTCTGGCAAGATCCTCCTTGTGATGAGCGCTAGCTATGTCGGCTGCATTGGCTGCATCTTTGCACGTGAAATCATGGTCCAAATCTGCACATGAGTTAGTAGAAATACAATTTTGCATGGATTTATTCGCATGATCAGCTTTAGACAATTCACCCCTGTGATCAGAAATTGTATCATAGTCTGGGAGAAGTGTTATTTCAGCATGTAGAAGAGCTCCTGCATTGGGATGGAGTTTGGGAAACGGAAAAATAGTTTCATCAAAAACAACATCTCGAGAGATATAGATACATCTAGTTGCAATTTCTAGGCACTTGTATCCCTTATGAAGATTTCTATAGTCAAGGAAGACACATTGAGTGGATCGAAACTCAAGCTTATGATGATTGTATGGGCGTAGACTGGGGTAGCTGTTGGGGAACGTCGCATGGGAAACAAAGTTTTTCCTACGCGCACGAAGACCTATCATGGTGATGTCCATCTACGAGAGGGGATGAGTGATCTACGTACCCTTGTAGATCGCACAGCAGAAGCGTTAGAGAACGCGGTTGATGTAGTGGAACGTCCTCACGTCCCTCGATCCGCCCCGCGAACAATCCCGCGATCAGTCCCACGATCTAGTACCGAACGGACGGCACCTCCGCGTTCAGCACACGTACAGCTCGACGATGATCTCGGCCTTCTTGATCCAGCAAGAGAGACAGAGAGGTAGAAGAGTTCTCCGGCAGCGTGACGGCGCTCCGGAGGTTGGTGATGATCTTGTCTCAGCAGGGCTCCGCCCGAGCTCCGCAGAAACACGATCTAGAGGAAAAACTATGGAGGTATGTGGTCGGGCAGCCGTGAGAAAGTCGTCTCAAATCTGCCCTAAAAGCCCCATATATATAGGAGGAGGGAGGGGGACCTTGCCTTGGGGTCCAAGGGATCCCCAAGGGGTCGGCCGAGCCAGGGGGGAGGACTCTCCCCCCCCAAACCGAGTCCTACTTGGTTTGGTGGGAGGGAGTCCTTCCCCCTTCCCACTTCTTCCTCTTTTTTTTCTTTCCTTTGATTTTTCTCTCTTGGCGCATAGGGGATTGGTGGGCTGTCCCACCAGCCCACTAAGGACTGGTGTGACCCCCCCAAATGCCTATGGGCTTCCCCGGAGTGGGTTGCCCCCCTCCGGTGAACTCCCGGAACCCATTCGTCATTCCCGGCACATTCCCGGTAACTCCGAAAATCTTCCGGTAATCAAATGAGGTCATCCTATATATCAATCTTCGTTTCCGGACCATTCCGGAAACCCTCGTGACGTCCGTGATCTCATCCGGGACTCCGAACAACATTCGGTAACCAACCATATAACTCAAATACGCATAAAACAACGTCGAACCTTAAGTGTGCAGACCCTGCGGGTTCGAGAACTATGTAGACATGACCCGAGAGACTCCTCGGTCAATATCCAACAGCGGGACCTGGATGCCCATATTGGATCCTACATATTCTACGAAGATCTTATCGTTTGAACCTCAGTGCCAAGGATTCGTATAATCCCGTATGTCATTCCCTTTGTCCTTCGGTATGTTACTTGCCCGAGATTCGATCGTCAGTATCCGCATACCTATTTCAATCTCGTTTACCGGCAAGTCTCTTTACTCGTTCCGTAATACAAGATCCCGCAACTTACACTAAGTTACATTGCTTGCAAGGCTTATGTGTGATGTTGTATTACTGAGTGGGCCCCGAGATACCTCTCCGTCACACGGAGTGACAAATCCCAGTCTTGATCCATACTAACTCAACTAACACCTTCGGAGATACCTGTAAAGCATCTTTATAGTCACCCAGCTACGTTGCGACGTTTGATACATACAAAGCATTCCTCCGGTGTCAGTGAGTTATATGATCTCATGGTCATAGAAATAAATACTTGACACGCAGAAAACAGTAGCAACAAAATGACACGATCAACATGCTACGTCTATTAGTTTGGGTCTAGTCCATCACGTGATTCTCCCAATGACGTGATCCAGTTATCAAGCAACAACACCTTGTTCATAATCAGAAGACACTGACTATCATTGATCAACTGGCTAGCCAACTAGAGGCATGCTAGGGACGGTGTTTTGTCTATGTATCCACACATGTATATGAGTCTTCATTCAATACAATTATAGCATGGATAATAAACTATTATCTTGATACAGGAATTATAATAATAACTATACATTTATTATTGCCTCTAGGGCATAATTCCAACAGTAGCATGCACACCCAAAGATTTTGAGAGAGTTGTAGTCAGGTTTTTGATGGTATAGGCGTTCCAATGGAGTGGAGTTGCCAATGACTTTACTAGGAAGTCGATTAATGAGATAGGCTGCTGTGATGAATGCTTCATCCCAATATTTGAAAGGCATTGATGCATGAGCTAGCAATGAGAGACCAACTTCAACAATGTGACGATGTTTTCGTTCGGTAGAGCCATTTTGTTGGTGAGCATGTGGGCAAGAAACATGATGTTGAATGTCTATGCTACGAAAGAAGGAGTTGAGTTTTTCATACTCCCCTCCCGAGTCACTTTGTACTGTCAGGATTTTCCTGTTAAAGTTCCTGTTAACAAGTCTCTGAAACTCTTGGAAGATGGAAAAAACTTTAGACTTATATTTGAGCAAATAAATCCAAGTGAACTTGCTATAGTCATCAATGAAACTAACATAATATTTGTTTCTTCCAAAAGAATCTCTGGCATGACCCCATACATCACTGGAGATAAGATCTAAAGGAGCATGAGACACACTATTTGACTTGGGATAAGGAAGTTGATGACTTTTGGCACATTGACAGGCCTCACAAACCGACTCACTAATTTGACTATGTGACAATGGAAGTTTGTCTTTATTGACTACATGTTTAACTATGATCGATGACGGATGTCCTAATATTTGATGCCACCTTGCCAAAGACGGCTTGATGGCGGAGTAGACTTGACGATGCTTGCGACTAAGTACTCCGGATGTGATGGGGTAGAGCCCTCCAATGCATCCACCGTGATGAAGGAGTTTCCTCATTACCCGGTCCTTTATAAAAAAATAGCGAGGGTGAGTTTCAAAGAAGACATTATTATCAGTGGCTAGACGAGATATAGATGCAAGGTTTTTATCGGCTTGTGGAACATGAAGGACATCTCTAAGGACTAGATCACGTTTGAGAGTAGGGGATTTGATAGAAGCTTGAACAATGTGGCAGATATCCATACCTCCACCGCTTGCGGTGTGAATTTGGTCGTTGCCGAGGTATCTTTCACGAATAGCAAGTTGGTCTAGTTCGCTTGTGACATGGTCTGTTGCACCCGAGTCGACGTACCAGACGCCCTCGATCTTCACGAACTGTTGCGGCGGCGTGACGAGTGTCGGGGACATAGTCTTCATCATAGCGATGCCAATAGTCCATGACCTCATGGTCTGGCTTTTTACGCAGCTGGCAGCGAGGGCGTCCAGACGAAGAAGAGCGGCAGTTGTTGTTGTTGTTGAAGCTGCCACCACCGTGTTGCCGCTGTAGCCGCCACCACCAGGGCGACTGCCCTCGCCCTGGTTGTTTCCACAGCCTCGACCGCTGCTGTTGGTGTTGGGGTTCTGCCCCTGGTGACCGCGCCCGCGTCAGCGGCCGCGGGAAGCAGAGTTGGCAGAGGACTGCCTGATGTTGGTGCCGTGAAGAAGGGCCAGGCGGGCGCCAAAGCTAAAGAGATGGCTATACAACTCCAGAACCGAGACTGGCTCAACCCTAGCCGCCAAGGCAGACACAACTGGATTGTACTCCAGATCGAGTCCAGCCAAGATTTTGGAGACGATCTCGGCGTCAGGAAGAGGAGCTCCGGTGCAGTATGTGATTTCATCTGTAAGAATCTTGATTTTGCCAAGATATTCAGCCATGGTCATGTTACCTTCTTGCAGGTTCGTGAGCTCGATGCGGGTGTTGATGACCTGGGCTTGACTTTGCGCAGCGAACATGGCGTGGATCGCTCTCCACACCTCTGTCGGCGTCTGGAGTGTGGCAACTTGTGCAAGGATATCGCGGGAGAGGGATCCCATCAGATACCCTTGAAGCTGTTGCTGCTATGCGTACCAGAGGGATCGGGCGACGTTAACGATCTGTTCTTCTTTCACATCCTTGGTGATGGTGAGGGTGGCCGGTGGTACCGTACTCTTCCCTTTGAGGTGGTGCTCCATCTGTGCATCTCTGATCCGAGGAAGCACAACGGCCTTCCGTAGAAGGAAGTTTCCCCTCGCCAGCTTCTCATGAGGTGGCGGTCCGAGGGAGGAAGCATTGCTGCTGGATGATGGTGAAAAGATGGAGGGTTCGGAGGTGGTGAGCGAGCTTATGGGGGCAGATAGGGCTGCGGAAGAAGATATGATCTCGGCCGCGGGAGGGGTAGCTAGATGCGATCTTTGATCTATGAGGAAGACGCTCTGATTACCATGTAAAATAGGTTGGAAGCGTTGAACCCTTTGCCCGGGCCGCGTATGTATTTATATTAATTGGGCAAACCTTGGAGTACAAGAAAGAGATCGATGATCTCAGGTGTTCAATTTAAACAGGGAAAGGAAGAAGAGATAGAATAGGTTACATGTTTAAACATATATCCTATCCTATACATAATCTAACAATGGTGATGGCGCCTTCGGTTGGCGATGCTCGTGGGTGGCGGATGGACAGTGTCTTGACCACGTGGGCGGCGAGTTGCCGGTGGATCTTCTCTATGTTGTAGGCTCTCCGCCACTGCACGTGGTGGCTTGCGATCCCTGTCATCGGCCTCGGTGCATTCGCGAGAGATGGTAGAGGTGACATCGGACCGGAGGAAACTCTGAATGATTCGCTCATCCCGACGGTGGCGGAGACCAAGGTCGCCATTGTCCTCCTTGCAGGCGTTGATGAGGTCCCTTCCCTCCACCCCGACCCCATGCCCGGGCGAAGACCCAAAATCTCCTCAGATTGGGTGGTGAAGACACTGTATGTGTCATGTCCTTCTTGGAGGCGGCGCCTGGGGCGTTCGGGTGCTCGGTTAGAGAAATTGCAGGAGAAGGAGATGGGACCAGTGGCAGCAGGTGGTGTTCGTATTGGAGGAGCGGCGTGGCATCTCGCATGTGAACAACGGCGGGTCTCGACGGCATGGAGCGGCGAGGTCTCGGCGGTGGGCGTGTGATGATAGACGAGCGCAGGATGATGTTATTGTCTGCCGTCGTGGTGGCGTCGACGACAGGTAGGCCTGGCAAGGTCGATGCGTCGGTATAGCTCTGAAGATGGATTTGTGAAAGATGACGGCGACAACTTCTAAGAGTGCGTCGGACCGGTGTGCGTCCCAGACCCGGCACCGTGGCTCGGTTGGGGCCTTCAGTTTAAAATGTTAAGCTATCGTGTCAAATCTGTTTGATATTCGATTCGGACTATCGAGATCTTCCTCTCTTCTTTTACAAAGAAAACAACGAAGCTACGCAATGAATTAATTAAGCTGAGATGCGTGGCTCAACCAGCATGGCAAGTTACATGCATCATGTTTCTCCATGGAAGCGTACGTCTAAGCATGCTTTGCCCAAAAGAGCTTGTTTGATTTGCTGGCCGAAAAACCAAACACAACCAAGATTTTGCTTGCAGATCAGCATGCAGTCCACTTGTTTGAACGCCACTTAAGGAAGCACTCTTTTGTCTTCTTGTCTTTTTAGGGGAGTGGTGGTGATTAATTAGTACTCCTGCTGGTAGCATGATGGGAATAAATAGGGTTGGTGTAATTTAATTATGCAAAGGACCCCATTCTATTTTGCTGATGGAAGCTTTTCGTATTCATTACGCTGGGGGAGGTCAGATATTTGTTTACTACTTACTCAACCAGCATGGCAAGCTACATATGTATGATGGAAATGTCTAATCATGCAAGCTACATATGCATGATATTTGATACATATGCTGATATGCATGATGTCATGCTACGGACATAACCTGCCATGAAGCCTTTGGTGGTCGTTGCTTCTAGTTCCTTGAGTCCCTTTTTTTTTTTTTTTTTTTTTTTTTTTTTTGCGAAAGGAGAGGAAAACCATCGGCCTCCTCTGCATGGAGTGATGGACACATCCATATTTTTTTTATGTCTTCTGACAGTGGTATATGTACTCTTAGTTAACTCTATGCTTGTTTGTAATTTGGATCTCGCAGTATGGAACACTGGTCTTGTTGGCTTTATTAATTTAAAGCCCAGCCCTTCTTGCACCTTTTTGTTAAAAAATAAACTAAAAGTAAAACAAGTAATTAGGGTTGCTTGGAGATGAAATGTCCAACTAGACTAATATATAGACCCAGCCAAAGCTGTTCAACTTGCCATAAACAAATGACTAAGATTGACAGCATCTAGTGGTGCCATGTTAGTATCTACTAAAAGACTGTCAATCGGTAGCATGTAGTGGTAATTAAAGAGCAATAAGTTGTCTTGGCCCATCTGGTTAGCTGCCCTGTGGACTTACATTACAGACAGGACAGGACACCACTTGACATTACATCAAACTGTCCAATCAACCACAAACCTCTTCTCACTAGAATTAACCAACTTGCATTTGCATTGCTCTTGACTTCTGAGACAACTTTCACTTTCGTGTTGGAAGCATGCTGTCCTGGAGGCTGGAGCTAAATAAAGGCGCCCAGCCATGAAGGCACGACCAGATGGTAGCTTGTGAATTCAATAGACCACTGGTAGGTGTATGTACGTCATACGTGTACCCCCAGCTAAAGAGCTCTCAGAAGGAAGATGATGAGCAAGAAAAGCAAGGCCAGAAAAAGAGATGCATGCTTGTATGCAGAGCCCATTTATTCATCAACGGACAGTGTGTTCGATCGATCGATGAACCCTACTCCTACACGAGAATGGCCAAGCAGTACATCGATTCCAAGGTGAAGAAGAAGGTTTTGTAGTAAAAAAGAGTAGTATACATAAATTGCAAGTAGGTACATGAAATTATGGATACTCCTCGTCTACGTAGGTAGTACCACCACTGCTAGCTTGTGGTACACAAATTTATGTTGGCCGATGATGATGATGAGCATGGATTTATGGTGCCGGATCTCCAAGCCAGCCACAGCCAGTAGCAGTGCTGTCCATCCGTCGACCCATCATCCTCATCATAAACAGAAACAGAAACAGGTGGGGAGGGAAACGGGAGGGAATCAAATGAATTGGAGCAAAATGTTTCCATAAGAGGCCAATCCAAGAGTACCTTGTAGGTCCTGGCTGTGCTCTCTCTCATCTATCATCTGCTTCTTCTGTCCTCCCTTGAGGCGACCTGCTGCGGACGCAGAGTCCTTCTTTACTGCTCATCAATCACACCCACGTACGTACGTAGTACCACCCTCTGCTTCTTTCTTTCCTGCTGGCCCCAAACTATCACCTCCATGATCTATCCCGTTTCAGCTCAGCCCCCCTTACCATGCATGCATGTAGGCATGCTCACCCAATCAAAACTTACATCCAACATTACATTAAAAAAAAGAATGATCCCCGGGCTCTTCATCTCTGATAGATTAATGCAATTATTTTATTAATTATTCACAAAGACATCACAAAGTAATACATCAATATATGTCAAGCCGTCATATTGACAACATCCATCGTTACTCCTATCCATTGGTGAAGGGATTTTGAATGTCCGAGCCGAATACAAAAAACATCGCGTCAAAGCCTAACATCTAAAGCCGGATGCCCCGACCAAGCCACATACCGGGTCTGAGGCCCAAACCGATCTGAAGCACTCTCATAGTTCATCGTCGTCGTCTTCCATCAACACATCTTCATAGCAGGTACCAACGCATCGACCTTGCTAGGCCTGCCGTCAATGCTACACGTCCCAGACATCGCCTCCTCCCTACACGCGTTCATCATCACGCATCGGTCGCTGAGACTTTGCCGCGCCTTGTCGCCGAGACTCCACGATGTCGATGTGTCACAGAAAACGCCGCTCCACCGCAGATGCCCTCCACTGGTCCGTTGAGCCTATGTACACCTACAAAAATGACGCCCTCAAGAGGGGTGCGACACATAAGTGTCGCCGTCATCCGGTTGACTGATCTAGGGTTCCTTCGGAGGTAGCGGATAGGAGTCTAGAGCTTCTGCACGACAATGCCTTCAAGAAGGGGGCAACACAGAAAAACGCCTACATTGCTGGCCCCAAGAGTAGGGTTTTCAACCAGATCCGCTCGAGGACTCTCCGTCCAGCGTCATGTGCATGGGACCACCACTCGCCGTGCATGAAAGTCGTACCGGCCAGATCGGATCTGACAGTAGACCAGACCCAATGCCTCTGCCGCCAGGATCTGATCCGATCTGACATGCCGCCGTGACCGGCACACAGCCAACGTACATCGGGCCGCACCCACCGTGTCGTCCCGATGAGGATGCCGCCACCGATCCCCGCGCCCGCCCGACTCCGTTGCCTAACGAGACCGCTCCGCACCAGCCCTCTAGAAGTGCGAAGAAGAAGGCTCCGTCACGAGGGACGTTGCCCCGGCCGATGCTGAGGTTGGTGAAAGCTGGTGAGGAGGCGAGAAGAAGGAGATCGGCGCCGCGGTGGTGGTGGTGGTGGGGGGGGGGGGACGGGGACGCTTGGGCTTCTTATTTCAGCATACATGCATGGTTGCTTACTTGAGCGTGAGCAGAATAACAATTGTTCTGCAAATCACGAACAAGAAGATCCATGAAGTTA
Source organism: Hordeum vulgare subsp. vulgare (assembly GCF_904849725.1). Classification (NCBI taxonomy): domain Eukaryota; kingdom Viridiplantae; phylum Streptophyta; class Magnoliopsida; order Poales; family Poaceae; genus Hordeum; species Hordeum vulgare. The sequence goes on from NC_058524.1 coordinate 616,685,689, forward strand.
TAAATGACGATTCACCTTGTATCTAATAATTAGGGTTAAGCAGTGTAACGTTATTCGCCCGTCAGGGCTAAGCAGGGTAACTAAAAGCATCTTCAGCCGTGCCTCCAAAACGCCCTATCAAACGTCTTTTTAATAGCCGGCGATAAAAAAATCGTCTGATCGCGTTTGCAGAAAGTCGCTTTGTGACGGATTTGACCAAAAGTAACCCGGGCGATTTCAGACCGGCGCTATTTTTGAATGCATAAACCCACCGGTTAGCCTCTCTCCTCTCGTTCTTCCCTCTCCTTTTCTGCTAGGCCGATCATATACATGCAAAAAAAAAATCTTTCCTCTCTCTCTATCTCTCCTCTCATGTCGCAGGCGTAGGACGCGGCTGGGAACCCGAACCCCCAAGCCGTTTTTTCACCGGCTGACCCAGATGAAGCTATTTCGGCACCTGGGGCGCCTAACGGTTGGAGATGCTCTAAGTAAACCTTTAACCGACTGTTCGTTATAGAGTTTCAGTAGGATGGATTGTTTACAGGATCTGCAGCTTCTACCCCGTCCCTCTCCGGCCCCAGCCGATCCGACTCGATCTCATCAAGCCGGGCGACGGCAATGGCAATGGCAGGGAGGGTGGCGGGAACAGCTACTTGTCGGGGGGCACTTAAAACGGACAGCAGAGCAGTGGTGCAGCGTGCTTTTATGCTGCTCTCTGCTTTCCTCCCCCTGCCACGAGAGAGAGAGAGATAATGTGCCGAGGAGGGAGGGGATCAGGGAATCAGTGATGCAGAGGCCGAGCTGCACGCAAGTAGCCAATGCAACAGTGATGAGCAAGCCCCTTTATTCCCCCCACCAAACCCAAGTGTACCATCCACACTCCACACTCCAGGCTGCATCCCATCGCGTTGTACTTACTGGGCTAGTTAGGCCTCTGATCCTGTTTGAAATTGCTGTGGTTGACGTTACCTGAATTGATCCAAAGACGCAAGCAAAGATACAAAGTCTCGAGTTTGTGCAAATAAGAGATGTACTGGTGCTCCACAGCACCTGTCATCTGTAACGACAGTCATGAAAGCATGAAAGTTCAGTTGGTTATACTGGATTTTTTGTTTTTCTGAAAGGGGTTCTAGCGGGTCTTAATTAAGAAAATATTTGTAACCACTGTATCTTGGGTTTCTTGATTGGCATCTACTCCTACTTATTTCAAAACAGTATCTTGTATGAAAGTAAGTGAATGTAGTAATAAAAAAGGACACGATCTAGGTTTCAAAACACTTATGAACTGGGCCAGGACCTACTTGAATACTAGTATCAACTACGTTTTGAGGCCTCGGATGAATAACAAATCGAATGAAAATGCCTCAAATGCAGGTGTCATTCCAAATAATCTGAATTGCTTACAAGAAAGGTGAGTATATTCTGAAGTACCCTGAAATGTACTTCGCCGCGCAGACGAAGCACGATTACATTCCTTGTAAAAGGGAAATAAACATCGCTTACCTGAACTGATTATACCCTACAAAATGTTTACTGTAATGTGAGTTTACAAAAAAAAATTGACATCGGATTAAGGAAATGGCCCATTCACGCAGGTAGCTGCAACTGTGAAAGCGCCCCCTTTCCATGAAACGCGACACGCAAAAGCCGCCGGTCTCTCGGGAGGAAGACTAGGCTATGTATCGCCATGTGCGAGACCGAGCAGGCACGAGCGAAAGTCGGGCCGACCCAATTAACTTCCTGCAGGTTGGTTTGATTTTCTTTATTTTTCATTCATTTTTTTACTGCTCATATTTAAAAAATAAATCCAAATACATATATTTCAAACTTAGATTTGTTTAAAAATTAGAACCCACAAATTTGGAAAATGTTGACACAGTATAACTTTTTTGTTATTATAATTCAAAAAAATGCTGCAAGCATCCCAACAAAATGTTCATGGCATGTTAGAAAAATACCGAATAGCTAGCAGCGGGTTGCCTAGTATAATTCAAAAAAAATGCTGCAAGCATTCCAACAAAATGTTCATGGCATGTTAGAAAAATACCGAATAGCTAGCAGCGGGTTGCCTAGTATAATTCAAAAAAAATGCTGCAAGCATCCCAACAAAATGTTCATGGCATGTTAGAAAAATACCGAATAGCTAGCAGCGGGTTGCCTAGTATAATTCAAAAAAAATGCTGCAAGCATCCCAACAAAATGTTCATGGCATGTTAGAAAAATACCGAATAGCTAGCGGCGGGTTGCCTAGTATAATTCAAAAAAATGCTGCAAGCATCCCAACAAAATGTTCATGGCATGTTAGAAAAATACCAAATAGCTAGCGGCGGGTTGCCGCGGAGGAACCCAAGCAAACAATTTTGTTCACAGGCTGTTCGCTGAACCAGCGAACCTTGTGCCATTCCCTTAATGTTTGTTTGGGGGAGGCCCATCACAATGATTTCGTTCACCAGGGTAACCCGCCCAGAGGCCCAGTTAAACTATTCTTTTCGAAAAAATTGCATTTCTAATATAAAACATGAAAGTGCCATGCTACTTCGTAAAAACTTCCATGACCAAAATACAAAATACCATGATGTATTATTATGTTTTGCTTGAGTTGATCCACTGTACAAAATTCATATAAAAATGCCATGCCATTGTATTTTTTTTGCCATGCCAATAAAGAAGTAAAAAACTTCCATCCTTCTAATAATAAATATAACATGTCAACAGTAATGAAAATTCAATTCTTTATATAATAAAAATTTCATCTTGATAATAATTAAATTGCCATCCTCCTTATAATAAAAATGTTATGTCAAAAATAATGAAGATGCCATGATCTATATAAGAAAACTACCATCAAGTCAATAATTAAATTGTCATCCTTCTGATAATTAAAATTCCATGTCAACACATAATGAAAATGCCATGACCCCAATAATAAAACTACAAAACTGCCATCCAGTTAAAAATAAAATTGCCATCTTTCTAATAATAAAAATGGCATGCTTTAATAGTAAAATTTACATCCTATTGATAATAAATTGACTTCCCCTTAATGATAAAAATACCATGTTGCCAATTATTAAAATGGCTAAAAATCTGCCATGTGAACTGTAATATAAGTGTCATGGTACTTACAGTAATAAAAAGGAAAACTTACATGCTACATATAAATATAAAAATGCACATGGCAAGTTAAAAAACACCTCTAAAAATAGGGATTATGTTTCTTTCAAAAATGAAAAAAATCTCTATTTTTAGAAAGTTTAAAATGTAAAATCGAATTTGGAACAAGTTTAGATTTAATAAAATCAGTTTCAAAATAATATTTTTGATGCTTAATTTTTAAATACAATGTAAAAAATATTCTCATAGGTAAAACAAATATTTGTGCCCACACCTCTCGGAGGTCACTCAGGATTTATGATACCACCTCACTCGGGCCACAAGTTGTCGGGTTCAAAACCCACTAAGCGCGCAACCTTGGCTGTATAATTTTTGAAACAACAACAACAACAACAACAACAACAACAACAACAACAACAATAATAGTAGTAGTAGTAGTAATAATAATAATAATAATAATAATAATAATAATAATAAAGAGTGTTTACATGGAATCAATTGATAGTGAACGACTTCAGCAATCCCATGTGGCCAACACTGGAAAAGAGGGCTTGCGAAAGTTTCTCTCCCCCCCCCACCACACACACACAAGACTGTTCACGAGATAGCTCCGTTTCAAAACATGTTGTATTATGTAATAGAAATGTTCAATTAGTTAAAACAAATGTTTAGGACCACTCAAAAAGTATACATTGAAGTTAACAAAATCATGCATTTCAAAATAATGTTTCTATAATTTTTAAAAATGATGTCCAATGTAAAAAAATGTTCTCATAGTTAAAAAAAATGCTTGAGTCCATACATCTTGGACTGTCACTCAGGATTGATGATACACCCTCATTCAAGCCACAAACCATCCTTTTCCAAACATATTGATTTGGGCATCACCAGTTTTTGCATGAACTTGTTCAACATCACCTTTTTATATGTATGCCCTCTTGAGTCTGCCAAGGTCTCTATATGAGCAATCAATCGATGCTTCGAGTCCGGTGGTGATGCCAATTTTTTTCGTCCAAGACTTTAGTCGATTTCCAAAGTGAGACCCTGACGGACTCGAGGGGCTATTGATCAGGGATTGCCCATTATGAAGACCCACAACGACATACGACCCAAGTTAAGGCCGAGGACCATGAAGACTATAGGCCATGGGGTGGTCTAGCATGGGGTCACCCTCCAGTTAGGAATCTTTCCTCTTTTGAAGCAAGGATCTCGAGTTGATCATTGACAGGCCAACCGTCAGTTGGCTAATGGAGGCATCACCCAAGATCTCCAACTACACATTAAATACAAACATTATCCAATGACAGTATTACTCATTAACTATAGTAGTTACATTGTTGTTATGGCTAAAACAGTCGGTCATTCATGTGCATTATTACCATCATTAATACTAGCCCGTTGTGGAAACCCTCCTGGCGCACTAAATATAAGTCCGCGTAGCAGAGTCGGGGTGAGGGTTGAACATCCTTGTAAGCCATACGTGCAAGAGCAAGAACATCAAACATGAGTAGGGCATTTCCTCTAGATTTGAGGGTCTCAACCTTCGTCGTTAGTCACAACACTCCTCCATGTGCACCCTTATACATATTGCGAGTGAAAGAACCACAACAGTTACTCTTCAGTTTAATATATGTACCATGTCCTTCAGCTTGACATCGGTACATGATCCTTGGGATGTGGATCGACTTACTTAGAGTAGTCAAACTCTACTTCGTAACTAAGTAGTTATAAATGTGTCTTTCGGGCATGTAATGAAACATGTAGAACTACATGGTCAGCTATGGAAGGATCTTGCCCCTTCAACTTACATAGATATATTTGCCCCTCCCCCCCCCCCCCTCGAGTGACCAAATAAGGAAACCATGGCTATGCGACTGAGGTGGAGGTTTAACCTCGCAGGGATCTATATCACTAGTTGGGAAGAAACATCGAACCACGAGGCAAGGGTGAAAAATTCTTGCCTTGGGCGTCAACAATGTATATATTGAGGATAGGGTTGGACATATGACACATTGAGATATTCGTGGGAACGACTTTGTGGCTCTTGGGAACTACTAATATTAAAAACGATCTTGTATTATGGAACAGAGGGAATATCATGTATTGCTAGAGGTCGCAATGAGTTATTGTGCGACTTTAAGTAGGTTGGGTTCGACTTGGGGAACTTGGAGCCGAGAGTAGCTTAGTAGTGAACTTTTATAATTCTTTGTATAAGAATGCACGCAACCTCTTGTAAGGAGAGATATGGATAATTTCGACCATCGATGAGCTAAAAGCAGTGACTTGCACATATAGTATCGATAATAATTATCTTATTTCCCCTAACAAGAAATCTCTAGAAAAACCCACGACCTAGTCCATGTGTCGGCCCCCTCCCCCACCCCCCCGCACTGGTGACTCATGTGGCGGTGCCGTGCTTTCTTCCCTTTCGCTCCTCACCTCCCTCCCCTGCTTCTTTCTCCTCTGCTTGGGGATGACCAGTGCGGGGTGGCTGGTCCAACCGGTGGTGTCGGGCAGGCGCAGGGTTCAGCGGCGCGGTGCTGATGGCTTATGACATCGTCGTGCTCACGACGCACGAGCAACTGCGTGGTGGGTGGAGGCTGGTACTGCAGTAGCTACAGGCCCATGACAGTGGCGGTGGTTCAGATATGACCATGGGTTGTAGCGGCGCCTCTGGTGGGTCTCCTTTGTTCGGGTTTCGGTGCCCCTACTATGGTCGTGGCCGAGGGCTGGTCGACTATTGGTGGGGATGGTGGGCTTGTGGTGGTGATGAATTTGCTTTTGGTGGATGACACACTCTAAGCAAGCGTTGTTCGGGAGGGCCCTGTTAGAGTTAACCTTGTTGTGTAGGCTTTTGTCATATTTATTTATTAGTGTCATGCATGTTATCACGTCCAACACTAGTTTGGCTGCGGGCATGTAATCACGAAGAGAAGGGATCGTGTGTGTATATGCAAGTCAGCAGTGTGTGTCGTTGGGCTTGTTAGTAGTTTGCATGGATATATTAGCTGCATGCATCAAGCTCCGTAGAATCCGAGCGGCCGAGTTGCGTAGCAGAAAGAGGTGGAGAAAGAAGCGGGCACATTCAGTTATGGCTTGCGACGGCTGCGTGAGCTCTTAACCATGTTCTGCACAAAACTTGGAAGTGAATCAAGCTGTGCGTGCTAGTGCGGGTAGTGGAGCGTTATTAGTGGACCAGGCTGTTAGGCTTGATCGTGTGTGTGTGCGAGCTGTGTTATAAAGCTCTGTAATCATTTTATGTATTTTAACCAAGAGAGAACAAGAGAAAAGCACAAGTGCGTGTGCACCAGACTCTGTGTGTTCTTCTCCCGTTGGTGTTGTGTATTGTGTGAGTCTTCTTCTTCCTTCAACCTCCAGCTCGCGTGTGTGTTCCTTCCTCCTTTGGGCAGCCCCAACAGGCCCGTGATGGATATGGCGAGCTCATCGGCTGTGTGAGCGGTGTGGTGCGGCTTTGAGGTGGTGGACGCCGTCCGCGGGCGAGAAGGTGCAGAAAGTCGAGTTGCTCGCGCTGGTACGTGCCTCCACATTGTGCTCTCGTGTGATGTGGTTCGGTCATGGTGTCGGTCCGAGCTAAGCTCCCTAGCTAGCACAGCTGTGCCGTCGGCCGATCGTCGCCGGTGACCCTAAGCAGGGCGACGTGTGGCGGTGTGAGCGAGCCTGGGCAATAACCAAAGGGCTAGGGGCGATGCTTGCTCAACGGTGGCCGTTAGTAGCCATTGGGTTGTGCCTCCGTCCACCAAGACCAGTTGGGGAAACAAGCGTGAAAACCTCCTATGGTGGAGGTGATGACCCAGACCTGGTGGCTGATGCCAACATTACTGGAATTGGCATGCATATACACCGAGTCCCACGGATACTCGGCAAGGGGCATATAACTGTCGACAAAGCCTTTGCAGATAGGTCCATTCGATAAAGGACACCCGACGAATACCTCTCAGGCAAAAAGGAATCAGGAGTCAGGACACGGACACTCGGCAAAGAGTTTGTCGAGAGCCAAACAATGTCTCTCGACAAAATAAAGTAGCCAATGCACAACATAAGGGGACGATGGTTGCCACCTGACGTAACTTTGCCGAGAGGGACACTCGACAAATATGACCAATAAGAAAGAGCCACGTGTCCAGCTCCTGACATGTGGGTCCCGAAGAATAGGCTGAGTCACGATATGGCTTTCCCGAGTGGTACGCTCGGTAAAGATGTTGAGTAGAATTGAGAAAAATGCAAGAGTCATGATTCATGCCCGCGAGTTACAGCGCCCCCCAGCTCGCGATCCCTTCGCCAGCCGCCAACTCATTCAAGCTGCTGCACCGCGTCGCGCCACCACGTCATGGCCGGAGCTTGCAACGGCTGCTGCTGCTCCCGCTGTTCGTCCTCCTCCCATCACAATGATGGCTGCTACTGCTCTTCCTCCCGTCGCAACGCTGGCTCCTGCTGTTGCTGCTCCCGCTCCTGCTGCTACTGTTGTTCCTCACGAAGGGGAGGAGACGAGGATAGAGATTAATAGGAGATGAGGGAAAAGGAGAAGGAGCTACTGCTGCTCCTAATGGACGCTGCTGCTGCTGCTCACCAAGGAGAGGAGGCAAGGGAGTGGGACAAAGGGGAGATGAAAGAGAAGGTGAAGGAGTTGCCGCCGCTGCTTGTGCGGGGTAGATAAGATGGATGAAGGATTTGTGGCTTTGATCGGACGGTGGGGAGGCACGATCCTGGGATGGTCCGTGTTAGACTTAGAGATATATTATTGTTGTAATCTCAATCTATCTCTATCTCCTCCTTAAACCGAATCCTATGTGTATTCCTTTCTTATAAACCAAGGCAAGGGTTTTGCCCAATATAAATAAACACCGCGGCTCCTCTCGAGGAGTAGGAACGCTTCCATCTGACATGGTATACAGAGCCAACCTCTTCTTCGCCACCATCAATCGACAACACCGATCGCCATGTCCTCTTCTTCGACCGCCGTCGCCCTGAACCTTGGAGCGCTGCCCGCCGAGAAGCTAACCAAGGGGAATTTCCTCCTATGGAAAGCCCAGGTGATGCTAGGCCTACGAGGAGCGCAGGTCACCGGCCTCCTGGATGGATCCGATGCAGCGCCCGCAGAAACAGTGGAGCAGCAGCAGACGGACAAGAAAATGATCACGGTGCCTAATCCACTTTATGCACTGTGGCTGGCCAGAGACCAACAAGTTCTCAGCCATCTCCTCAACTCCTTATCAAAGGAAATCCTCGCCCAAGTTGTGAGTAAAGAAAATACCTTTGATTTGTGGATTGCCATCATCACCATGTTTGCTTCGCAGTCCCAATCTCGAATTACCAATTTGAGAATTGCCATCGCCACCACCAAGAAGGGCTCCATGTCGAGCACCTCCTACATCGCCAGGATGAAGAGCCTGGGCGATGAACTTGCTGCTGCAGGCCGGCCTGTCTCTGATCCAGAGATGGTGGACTATGTCCTTGCTGGTCTAGATCGCGACTACGACTCGGTTGTCGCGGCGATCGGCGCTGTCAAAACCTCCATCACCGTCGATGAGCTCTTCGCTCAAATCTCCGCCTTTGATCAAAGGGTGGAGATGCTTGGCGATGGACCAGAAGCTGGCTACAACACCTCTGCAAATATGGCGTACAGGGGGCGTGGCCAGTCCCGTGGCAGAGGACGCGGGCGCGGCAGCAGATGCCGTGGTCGAGGGAGACGCTCACCCTCGTCATTCTCTCCAAACGGCAACAGCAGGAGAGGCGGTCGGTCTCAGCAACAACAGCAGCGTCCACCGCACCGAGACTACCCCGAGTGCCAGATCTGCCTCAAGCATCATCGCGGGGGCGCCCGTGAATGCTGGGATCGCTATGAGGAAGATGAATATGAGGACAAGGAGGCCAATATTGCCTCAGACTCCTACGACATCGATACCAACTGGTATGCCGACTCCGGCGCCACCAACCACATCACAGGCGAGCTGGACAAGCTGACGACCAGAGACAAATATCGTGGCCATGATCAAGTCCACACCGCAAGCAGATCTGGTATGAAAATCACTCACGTTGGAAGTTCAGTTGTTAAAACCCCCATGAAAAACCTACATCTTAACAAAGTCCTATATGTGCCCACAACATCAAAAAATCTTCTTTCTGTTCATAGGTTTACTCTTGATAATCGTGTTCTCATTGAGTTATATCCTTATTTATTTTTGGTAAAGGACTTGGACACGAGGAAAATACTTCTTAGGGGCAAATGCTTGGGAGGTCTCTACCCACTCATATCTTCATCAACACCATCCAATAAACAAGCTCTTGCTGCTGTCAAGCCCTCTTCATCAAAGTGGCATAGTAGACTAGGTCATCCCTCCTTAGTTATTGTCAAATTTGTTTTTAACAAGAACAATCTTCCTTATTCTCATGAGTCTAGTGTTGAGTCTATTTGTGATCCATGTCAACAAGCTAAAAGTCATCAGCTACCATACCCTATTTCTACTAGTATTTCCACTGCTCCTCTACAACTTGTGTTTTCAGATGTATAGGGGCCAGCCCCCACCTCTGTCGGCAGACACTCATATTATGTTAGCTTTATTGATGATTTTAGCAAATTCACATGGATCTATCTCCTCAAGAAACGATCTGAAGTTTTTCATGTCTTTAAGAACTTTCAAAAGCTTGTTGAGCGCAAGTTAAACACCAAAATCATTGCCATGCAAACAGATTGGGGAGGTGAATACAAAAAATTAAATTTCTTTTTCCAAGAGCTTGGTATATCACATCATGTTGCATGTCCCCATGCACATCAACAAAATGGCTCAACCGAGAGAAAGCATCGCCATGTTGTCGAGGTAGGACTAGCTCTTCTTGCAAACTCATCTATGCCACTAAAATTCTGGGATGAAGCCTTTCTAACCGCCACCTACCTGATAAATCTGCTACCTAGCAAAGTCATCAACTTTGAGACACCCATCACTCGCCTTTTTGGCATCTCTCCTGACTATAAGTCACTTCGTGTCTTTGGTTGCGTTTGTTGGCCCAATCTTAGGCCACACAACACACGCAAACTTGCGTTTCGTTCAAAAAAATGTGTCTTTCTTTGCTATAGCCCCATTCATAAAGGTGTCAAATGCCTAGATGTTTCTACTGGCCGAGTCTATATCTCACGAGATGTGGCCTTCGATGAGTCACTCTTTCCCTTTGCAACTCTCCATCCCAACGCCGGAGCACTTCTCAAACAAGCCATTCTTCTTCTTCCACCACATCTCCAAACTTCCGATCATGGGGGCGACAATTGTACTAACCCAACTGATGATTGTATTACCAGAGAGTTATCTCCATGTGTGCAGGATTCTACAGCAGCAATCGGGGCAGAAAACGGTGAAGCAAATGATCAAAATTTTGCAGATTTGCCACCCATATTGCATGCAACAGAAGAAGACGAAGGCGGCGCAGAACACGAGGAAGATCTGGCGGCGGCGGCAGCACCTGGAACTCCAGTGCGTGCGCGATCCCGTACGCGAGTCAGCGCCTCCATCGCCCCGCACCAATCAGCGAGCTCCACGTCAGGCGGGAGCACACTGCGTCCCACGTGCGAGCCGACCGCGCTAGGCACGACAGCGACGCGTCCCACAAGCGGGCCGACCGCGCCAGGTACGACAACGTGTCCCACGAGCGGGCCGACCACGCGAGGCGTGACAACGACGGCAGATTTGGTGGGACCCGCGTCGGGATCTCTGTCCCATGCGCGCATGCATGCGGCGGTTGGCAGCGGCGGATCCTCTGCGGCAATTTCTTCAGGGACATCAGCCACACCGCAGGCAACACAGATGTCCTCCGGATCTGCTGCAAACGGCGATCTCGACAGGGGCTCAGGATCTTCTGCAAACGAGACGGCTGCGTCATCTCCTGTGCCTCAACCAGCGCAAATACGAAGAAGCAAAACCCAGCCGGTTGCAACTTCTCGTGTCATGACTCGGTCACAAAGAGGTATAAAAAATCCAAATGTTCGAACTGATGGCACTATTCCATATGGCATGTTATGTGTAGCAGGGGAACCAGCAAATTTGGATGATGCACTCAGAGATCCAAAATGGAAACATGCAATGGATGAAGAGTACTCAACGCTCATGAGAAACAAGACTTGGCATCTTGTGCCAGAAAAGAGAGGTAAAAATGTCATTGATTGCAAATGGGTTTATAGAATAAAAAGGAAAGCAGATGGCTCCATTGACAGGTATAAAGCTCGTCTAGTTGCAAAAGGTTTTAAACAACGATATGGTTTGGACTATGAGGATACTTTTAGTCCTGTGGTTAAAGCTGCAACTATTAGACTTGTGTTAGCTATATCTGTATCCAGGGGATGGAGCTTGAGACAACTAGATGTTCAGAATGCGTTTTTGCATGGTGTTCTGGAAGAGGAGGTTTACATAAGACAACCACCTGGGTATGTTGACAAAAAGGTACCTCATTATGTGTGCAGGCTTGACAAAGCACTCTATGGTCTGAAGCAAGCACCAAGAGCATGGTACTAAAGGTTAAGTTCACAGTTGAAACGTTTAGGTTTTGTTGCATCCAAAGCTGATACTTCTCTGTTTATTTACAACAAGGAAAACACAACTATATTTGTGCTAGTATATGTTGATGATATCATAGTTGCAAGCTCCTCACAAAGTGCCACCAATGCTCTCCTACATGATTTAAGTTCAGAATTTGCATTAAAGGATCTTGGTGATCTACATTTCTTCTTAGGCATTGAGGTTAAGAAAATTCAAGATGGCATAGTGTTAAATCAAGAGAAGTATGCCACTAAACTTCTGGTTCGTATGGGAATGAAGGACTGTAAGCCTTCATCCACACCTTTATCATCCTGAGAGAAACTATCAACTTTTGAAGGTGAGCCACTGAAAGAAGAAGAGATCACAAAATATAGGAGTGCAGTAGGAGCACTGCAGTACTTGACACTGACAAGACCTGATATTTCGTTTGCTGTTAATAAGGTTTGCCAGTATCTTCATGCACCTACTAGTATACATTGGGCTGCAGTCAAAAGAATTGTACGATACATAAAACATTCTGTGAGCTTGGGTCTTCAGGTAAAACACTCCAAATCCACTCTTGTTAGTGCCTTCTCAGATGCTGACTGGGCAGGATGCAGTGATGATAGAAGATCAACAGGAGGTTTTGCAGTGTTCTTTGGTTCTAGTCTTATATCTTGGAGTGCCAGAAACAAGCCACATTTCCAGGTCAAGTACTGAAGCCGAATATAAGTCATTAGCAAATGCAACTGCTGAGATTATTTGGCTTGAATCCTTGTTAAAAGAACTAGGAGTTAAACAACATCGTGTGTCATGTTTATGGTGTGACAATCTAGGAGCCACATATCTCTCTGCAAATCCAGTGTTTCATGGCAGAACAAAGCACATAGAAATTGACTTTCATTTTGTCAGAGAAAGGGTTGCAGAGAAGAAGTTGGACATACGGTTCATTCCCTCCAGAGATCAAGTCGTAGATGGGTTCACTAAAGCCTTGCCAGTTAAACCATTCGAGGAGTTCAAGAGGAATCTTAATATAGGATAGTTGAGATTAAGGGAGGGTGTTAGATTTAGAGATATATTATTGTTGTAATCTCAATCTATCTCTATCTCCTCCTTAAACCGAATCCTATTTGTATTCCTTTCTTGTAAACCAAGGCAAGGGTTTTGCCCAATATAAATAAACACCGCGGCTCCTCTCGAGGAGTAGGAACGCTTCCATCTGACAGTCCGCTCGACCAATCAGACAACAACGAATCTTTACCAAGTGTTGCACTCGGAAAAACTTTGTGTGTTTTCTTTATCATCTTTCTTTCAAATTTTACATACCAATTAGTTTGTAAATGTTGGAAATATGCCCTAGAGGCAATAATAAAATGGTTATTATCATATTTCCTTGTTCATGATAATCATCTATTGTTCATGCTATAATTGTATTAACAGGAAACTGTAATACATGTGTGAATAAATAGATAACAACGTGTCCCTAGCAAGCCTCTAGTTGGCTAGCTCGTTAGTCAATAGATGCTCATGGTTTCCTGGTCATGGGCATTAGATGTCATTGATAACGGGATCACATCATTGGGAGAATGATGTGATGGACAAGACCCAATCCTAAGCATAGCACTAGATCGTCTTGTTCGTATGCTAAAGCTTTTCTAATGTCAAGTGTCTTTTCCTTCGACCGTGAGATTGTGCAACTCCCGGATACCGTAGGAGTCTTTTGGGTGTATCAAACGTCACAACGTAACTGGGTGACTATAAAGGTGCACTACGGGTACCTCTGAAAGTATCTGTTGGATTGGTACGAATCGAGATCGGGATTTGTCACTCCGCGTGACGGAGAGGTATCTCTGGGCCCACTCGGTAGAACATCATCATGAGCTCAATGTGACTAAGGAGTTAGTCACACGATGACGTGCTACAGAACGAGTAAAGAGAGACTTACCGGTAACGAGATTGAACAAGGTATAGGTATACCGACGATCGAATCTCGGGCAAGTTCTATACCGACAGACAAAGGGAATTGTATACGGGATAGATTGAATCCTTGACATCGTGGTTCATCCGATGAAATCATCGTGGAGCAAGTGGGAGCCACCATGGGTATCCAGACCCCGCTGATGGTTATTGGCCGGAGAGGTGTCTCGATCATGTCTGTCTGTCTCCCGAACCCGTAGGGTCTACACACTTAAGGTTCGATGACGCTAGGGTTATAGGGAATTGTTATACGAGGTTATCGAAAGTTGTTCGGAGTCCCGGATGAGATCCGGACGTCACGAGGAGCTCCGGAATGGTCCGGAGGTAAAGATTGATATATGGGACGGATGGTTTTGGACACCGGAAGTGTTTCGGGCGTCGCCGGTAACGTACCGGGACCACCGGAAGTGGCCCCGGGAGTCCACCGGAAGGGGGCCACGACCCCGGGAGGCTAGATGGGCCAAGTGCGGGAGGGAACCAGCCCCTAGGTGGGCTGGTGCGCCCCCCACACTCAGCCCATGGTGCAAGAAGAGGGGAGAGGGGGGGGGGGAACCCTAGCGCAGGTGGGCCTAATGCCCACCAGAAGGGTGCGCCACCCCTCCTCCCCTCCTGGCCGCCGCACCTCCTCCCCATCTAGGGCTGCCGCCCCTCCCAGGAGAGGGAAACCCTCAAGGGGGCGCAGCCCCTCTCTTCCCCTATATATAGTGTGCACTTTGGGCTGTTGGAGACACCAATCTTCCTCTCCCTCGGCGCAGCCCTGCTCTTCTTTCTCCTCCTCTCTGCCGGTGCTTGGCGAAGCCCTGCCGGGAGACCTCGTCTCTCCATCGACACCACGCCGTCGTGCTGCCGGCGATCTTCCACAACCTCTCCCTACTCCTTTCTGGATCAAGGTGCGGGAGACGTCACCGGGCTGCACGTGTGTTGAACGCGGAGGTGCCGTGGTTCGGCACTAGATCGGAATCACACCGCAATCTGAATCGCCGCGAGTACGACTTCATCAACCGCGTTCTAGCAACGCTTCCGCTTAGCGATCTTCAAAGGTATGAAGATGCACTCACCCCTCTCTCTCATTGATGGTCTCTCCATACGAAGATCTGAATATGCGAAGGAATGTTTTTAAATTTATGCTACGTTACCCAACAGTGGCATCCGAGCCAGGTTTTCTATGTGTAGATTCTATGCACGAGTAGAACACAAAAGGTTGTGGGCTATGATTTGTCAATTGCTTGCCGCTACTAGTCTTATTCTTTTCCGGTGGTATTGTGGGATGAAGCGGCCCGGACCGACCTTACACGTACGCTTACGTGAGACTGGTTCCACCGACAGACATGCACACTGTGCATATGTTGGAATTATGCCCTAGAGGCAATAATAAATGTATAAGTTATTATTATAATTCCTGTATCAAGATAATAGTTTATTATCCATGCTATAATTGTATTGGATGAAGACTCATTTGCATGTGTGGATACATAGGCAAAACACCGTCCCTAGCATGCCTCTAGTTGGCTAGCCAGTTGATCGATGATAGTCAGTGTCTTCTGATTATGAACAAGGTGTTGTTGCTTGATAACTGGATCACGTCATTGGGAGAATCATATGATGGACTAGACCCAAACTAATAGACGTAGCATGTTGATCGTGTCATTTTGTTGCTACTGTTTTCTGCGTGTCAAGTATTTATTCCTATGACCATGAGATCATATAACTCACTGACATCGGAGGAATGCTTTGTGTGTATCAAACGTCGCAACGTAACTGGGTGACTATAAAGATGCTCTACAGGTATCTCCGAAGGTGTTAGTTGAGTTAGTATGGATCAAGACTGGGATTTGTCACTCCGTATGACGGAGAGGTATCTCAGGGCCCACTCGGTAATACAACATCACACACAAGCCTTGCAAGCAATGTAACTTAGTGTAAGTTGCGGGATCTTGTATTACGGAACGAGTAAAGAGACTTGTCGATAAACAAGATTGAAATAGGTATGCGGATACTGACGATCGAATCTCGGGCAAGTAACATACCGAAGGACAAAGGGAATGACATACGGGATTATACGAATCCTTGGCACTGAGGTTCAAATGATAAGATCTTCGTAGAATATGTAGGATCCAATATGGGCATCCAGGTCCCGCTATTGGATATTGACCGAGGAGTCTCTTGGGTCATGTCTACATAGTTCTCGAACCCGCAGGGTCTGCACACTTAAGGTTCGACGTTGTTTTATGCGTATTTGAGTTATATGGTTGGTTACCGAATGTTGTTCGGAGTCCCGGATGAGATCACGGACGTCACGAGGGTTTCCGGAATGTTCCGGAAACGAAGATTGATATATATGATGACCTCATTTGATTACCGGAAGGTTTTCGGAGTTACCGGGAATGTACCGGGAATGACGAATGGGTTCCGGGAGTTCACCGGGGGGGGGGGGGGGGCAACCCACCCCGGGGAAGCCCATAGGCTTTGGGGAGACACACCAGCCCTTAGTGGGCTGGTGGGACAACCCCAAGGGGGCCTATGCGCCAAGAGAAGAAAATCAAAGGAAAAGAAAAAAAAGGGAAGAAGTGGGAAGGGAGGGGGACTCCTCCCACCAAACCAAGTCCAACTCGGTTTGGGGGGGGGAGTCCTCCCCCCTTGGCTCGGCCGACCCCTTGGGAGTCCCTTGGACCCCAAGGCAAGGTCCCCCTCCCTCCTCCTATATATATGGGGCTTTTAGGGCAGATTTGAGACGACTTTCTCACGGCTGCCCGACCACATACCTCCATAGTTTTTCCTCTAGATCGCGTTTCTGCGGAGCTCGGGCGGAGCCCTGCTGAGACGAGATCATCACCAACCTCCGGAGCGCCGTCACGCTGCCGGAGAACTCTTCTACCTCTCCGTCTCTCTTGCTGGATCAAGAAGGCCGAGATCATCGTCGAGCTGTACGTGTGCTGAACGCGGAGGTGCCGTCCGTTCGGTACTAGATCGTGGGACTGATCGCGGGATTGTTCGCGGGGCGGATCGAGGGACGTGAGGACGTTCCACTACATCAACCGCGTTCTCTAACGCTTCTGCTATACGATCTACAAGGGTACGTAGATCACTCATCCCCTCTCGTAGATGGACATCACCATGATAGGTCTTCGTGCGCGTAGGAAATTGTTTGTTTCCCATGCGACGTTCCCCAACAGTGGTATCAGAGCTAGGTTCATGCGTAGATGTCTTCTTGAGTAGAACAAAAAAGTTTTTGTGGGTGGTGATGTGCGTTTTTCTGCCCTCCTTAGTCTTTTCTTGATTCCGCGGTATTGTTGGATTGAAGCGGCTTGGACCGACATTACTCGTACGCTTACGAGAGACTGGTTTCATCGTTACGAGTAACCCCCTTTGCTCAAAGATGACTGGCAAGTGACGGTTTCTCCAACTTTAGTTGAATCGGATTTGACCGAGGAGGTCCTTGGATGAGGTTAAATAGCAACTCATATATCTCCGTTGTGGTGTTTGCATAAGTAAGATGCGATCCTACTAGATACCCTTGGTCACCACGTAAAACATGCAACAACAAAATTAGAGGACGTCCAACTTGTTTTTGCAGGGTATGATTGTGATGTGATATGGCCAACGATGTGATGTGATATATTGGATGTATGAGATGATCATGTTGTAATAGAAATATCGACTTGCACGTCGATGGTACGGCAACCGGCAGGAGCCATAGGGTTGTCTTTATACTAACATATGTGCTTGCAGATGCGTTTACTATTTTGCTAGGATGTAGCTTTAATAGTAATAGCATAAGTAGCACGACAACCACGATGGCAACATGTTGATGGATGATCATGGTGTGGCGCCGGTGACAAGAAGATCGTGCCGGTGCTTTGGTGATGGAGATCAAGAAGCACGTGATGATGGCCATATCATGTCACTTATGAATTGCATGTGATGTTAATCCTTTTATGCACCTTATTTTGCTTAGAACGATGGTAGAATTATGAGGTGATCTCTCACTAAAATTTCAAGACGAAATTGTGTTCTCCCCGACTGTGCACCGTTGCTACAGTTCGTCGTTTCGAGACACCACGTGATGATCGGGTGTAATAGACTCAACGTTCACATACAACGGGTGCAAAACAGTTGCGCACGCGGAACACTCGGGTTAAGCTTGACGAGCCTAGCATGTGCAGACATGGCCTCGGAACACATGAGACCGAAAGGTCGATCATGAATCATGTAGTTGATATGATTAGCATAGGGATGCTTACCACTGAAACTATACTCAACTCACGTGATGATCGGACTTGGGATAGTGTAAGTGGATCATGAACCACTCAAATGACTAGAGAGATGTACTTTTTGAGTGGGAGTTTAGCATATAATTTGATTAAGTTGAACTCTAATTATCTTGAACATAGTCTAAGTCCGCTTTGAATATATTTGTGTTGTAGATCATGGCTCACGCAAGTGTCATCCTGAATTTTAATACGTTCCTAGAGAAAGCTAAGTTGAAAGATGATGGAAGCAACTTTGTAGACTGGGCTCGTAATCTTAAGCTAATCCTACAAGCTGGGAAGAAGGATTATGTCCTTAATGCTGCGCTAGGAGATGAACCACCCGCTACGGCCGATCAGGATGTTAAGAACGCTTGGTTAGCGCGTAAGGAGGACTACTCAATAGTTCAATGTGCAGTCTTGTATGGCTTAGAACCGGGACTTCAACGTCGCTTTGAGCGTCATGGAGCATTTGATATGTTCCAGGAGTTGAAGTTTATCTTTCAGAAGAACGCCCGGATCGAGAGGTATGAGACCTCCGATAAATTCTATGCTTGCAAGATGGAGGAAAACTCGTCTGTAAGTGAACATGTGCTCAAAATGTCTGGGTACTCAAACCGTCTAGCTGAACTGGGGATTGAACTCCCGCAGGAAGCTATCACTGACAGAATCCTTCAATCACTGCCGCCAAGCTATAAAGGCTTTGTGTTGAACTACAACATGCAAGGGATGAACAAGTCTCCCGGCGAGTTGTTTGCGATGCTGAAAGTCGCAGAGTCTGAACTCCGTAAAGAGCATCAAGTGTTGATGGTGAGCAAGACCACTGGTTTCAAGAGAAACGGCAAAGGAAAGAAGGGCAATTCGAAGAAGAGCGGCAAGCCTGTTGCCAATCCGCCGAAGAAGCCCAAAGCTGGACCTAAGCCTGAAACAGAGTGCTTCTATTGCAAGGGTATGGGTCACTGGAAGCGCAATTGCCCCAAGTATTTGGCAGATAAGAAGGCGGGCAAAGAAAAATCAGGTATATTTGATATACATGTTATTGATGTGTACTTAACCGGCTCTCGTAGTAGTGCCTGGGTATTTGATACCGGTTCTGTTGCTCACATTTGCAACTCGAAGCAGGAACTGCGGAATAGACGAAGGCTGGCGAAAGACGAAGTGACAATGCGCGTAGGAAACGGTTCCAAGGTTGATGCAATCGCCGTCGGCACAGTGTCACTTCAGCTACCATCGGGATTAGTGATGAACTTAAATCATTGTTACTTAGTGCCTGCGTTGAGCGTGAACATTATATCTGGATCTTGTTTATTGCGAGATGGTTACTCTTTTAAGTCTGAGAATAATGGTTGTTCTATTTCTATGAGTAACATCTTTTATGGTCATGCATCGAATGTGAGAGGATTGTTCATATTGAATCTTGATAGCGATACGCATATACATAACATTGAGACCAAAAGAGTTAGAGTAAACAATGATAGCGCCATGTTTTTGTGGCGCTGCCGTTTAGGTCATATTGGTGTAAAGCGCATGAAGAAACTCCATGCTGATGGACTTTTGGAGTCACTTGACTTCGATTCACTTGACACGTGCGAACCATGCCTCATGGGCAAGATGACTAAAACTCTGTTCTCCGGAACAATGGAGCGTGCAAGTGACTTGTTGGAAATCATACATACCGATGTGTGTGGTCCAATGAGCGTAGAGGCACGCGACGGATATCGTTATTTCCTCACCTTCACTGACGATTTAAGTAGATATGGTTATGTCTACTTGATGAAGCACAAGTCTGAAACATTTGAAAAGTTCAAGCAATTTCAGAGTGAAGTGGAAAATCATCGTAACAAGAAGATCAAGTTCCTACGGTCTGATCGTGGGGGTGAATATCTGAGTTTTGAGTTTGGTGCTTACTTAAGACAATGTGGAATTGTTTCGCAGTTAACACCGCCTGGAACACCACAGCGTAATGGTGTGTCCGAACGTCGTAATCGCACTTTGTTAGAAATGGTGCGATCTATGATGTCTCTTACTGATTTGCCGTTATCATTTTGGGGTTATGCATTAGAAACAGCTGCATTCACTTTAAATAGGGCACCATCAAAATCCGTTGAGACGACACCATACGAACTGTGGTATGGCAAAAGGCCAAAGTTGTCGTTTCTTAAAGTTTGGGGATGTGATGCTTATGTCAAAAAGCTTCAGCCTGAAAAGCTGGAACCCAAAGCGGAAAAATGCGTCTTCATAGGTTACCCAAAAGAGACAGTTGGGTACACCTTCTATCTCAAAATTGAGGGCAAAGTATTTGTTGCTAAGAACGGAACTTTTCTCGAGAAGGAGTTTCTCTCGAGAGAATTGAGTGGGAGGAAGATAGAACTTGACGAGGTTGTCGAACCTCTCATCCCTCTGGATGGTGGCGCAGGGCAAGGGGAAACCTCTGTCATTGCAACGCCGGTTGAGGAGGAAGTTAATGATGATGATCATGAAACTCCAGTTCAAGTTTCTGTTGAACCACGCAGGTCGACGAGATCACGCGCTACTCCAGAGTGGTACGGTAATCCCGTCTTATCAATCATGTTGTTAGACAACAATGAACCTGCAAATTATGAAGAAGCAATGGTGGGCCCAGATTCCAACAAATGGCTAGAGGCCATGAAATCCGAGATAGGATCCATGTATGAGAACAAAGTGTGGACTTTGGAGATACTACCTGAGGGCCGCAAGGCTATTCAGAACAAATGAATCTTTAAGAAGAAGACGGACGCTGACGGTAATGTGACCGTTTATAAAGCTCGACTTGTGGCGAAGGGTTTTTCACAAGTTCCAAGAGTTGACTACGATGAGACCTTCTCACCCGTAGCGATGCTTAAGTCCGCCAGAATCATGTTAGCAATAGCTGCATTTTTCGATTATGAAATCTGGCAGATGGATGTCAAAACGGCGTTCCTTAACGGTTTCCTTAAGGAAGAGTTGTATATGATGCAACCCGAAGGTTTTGTCGATCCTAAAAATGCTGACAAGGTATGCAAGCTCCAGCGATCCATTTATGGACTGGTGCAAGCATCTCGGAGTTGGAACAAACGTTTTGATGAGGTGATCAAAGCATTTGGGTTTATACAAGTGGTTGGAGAATCTTGTATTTACAAGAAAGTGAGTGGGAGCTCCGTGGCGTTTCTAATATTATATGTGGATGACATATTACTGATTGGAAACAACGTAGAGCTTTTGGAGAGCATAAAAGGTTACTTGAATAAAAGTTTCTCTATGAAGGACCTAGGAGAAGTTGCTTATATTCTAGGCATTAAGATCTATAGGGATAGATCAAGACGCCTGATAGGACTTTCACAAAGCACATACCTTGATAAAGTTTTGAAGAGGTTCAAAATGGAACAGTCCAAGAAAGGGTTCTTGCCAGTTTTACAAGGTACGAGATTGAGTAAGACTCAGTGCCCAGCAACTGATGAAGATAGAGAGCATATGCGCTCCGTCCCCTATGCTTCAGCCATAGGTTCTATCATGTATGCGATGCTGTGCACTAGAACGGATGTTAGCCTGGCCATAAGTATGGCAGGTAGGTTCCAGAGTAATCCAGGAATGGATCACTGGACAGCGGTCAAGAATATCCTGAAGTACCTGAAAAGGACTAAGGAGATGTTTCTCGTGTATGGAGGTGACGAAGAGCTCGCCGTAAAAGGTTACGTCGATGCAAGCTTTGACACAGATCCGGACGACTCTAAGTCACAAACCGGATACGTATTTATTCTTAATGGGGGTGCAGTAAGCTGGTGCAGTTCCAAGCAAAGCGTCGTAGCAGATTCTACATGTGAAGCGGAGTACATGACTGCCTCGGAGGCGGCTAAGGAGGGTGTCTGGATGAAGCAGTTCATGACGGATCTTGGAGTGGTGCCAAGTGCACTGGATCCAATAACCTTGTTCTGTGACAACACTGGTGCCATTGCCTTAGCAAAGGAACCAAGGTTTCACAAGAAGACCAGACACATCAAACGACGCTTCAACCTCATCCGCGACTACGTCGAGGAGGAGGACGTAAATATATGCAAAGTGCACACGGATCTGAATGTAGCAGACCCGCTGACTAAACCTCTTCCACGGCCAAAACATGATCGACACCAGAACTGTATGGGTGTTAGATTTATTACAATGTAATTCACATGGTGATGTGAGGGCTAGATTATTGACTCTAGTGCAAGTGGGAGACTGTTGGAATTATGCCCTAGAGGCAATAATAAATGTATAAGTTATTATTATAATTCCTGTATCAAGATAATAGTTTATTATCCATGCTATAATTGTATTGAATGAAGACTCATTTACATGTGTGGATACATAGACAAAACACCGTCCCTAGCATGCCTCTAGTTGGCTAGCCAGTTGATCGATGATAATCAGTGTCTTCTGATTATGAACAAGGTGTTGTTGCTTGATAACTGGATCATGTCATTGGGAGAATCACGTGATGGACTAGACCCAAACTAATAGACGTAGCATGTTGATCGTGTCATTTTGTTGCTACTGTTTTCTGCGTGTCAAGTATTTATTCCTATGACCATGAGATCATATAACTCACTGACACCGGAGGAATGCTTTGTGTGTATCAAACGTCGCAACGTAACTGGGTGACTATAAAGATGCTCTACAGGTATCTCCGAAGGTGTTAGTTGAGTTAGTATGGATCAAGACTGGGATTTGTCACTCCGTATGACGGAGAGGTATCTCAGGGCCCACTCGGTAATACAACATCACACACAAGCCTTGCAAGCAATGTAACTTAGTGTAAGTTGCAGGATCTTGTATTACGGAACGAGTAAAGAGACTTGCCGGTAAACGAGATTGAAATAGGTATGCGGATACTGACGATCGAATCTCGGGCAAGTAACATACCGAAGGACAAAGGGAATGATATACGGGATTATACGAATCGTTGGCACTGAGGTTCAAACGATAAGATCTTCGTAGAATATGTAGGATCCAATATGGGCATCCAGGTCCCGCTATTGGATATTGACCGAGGAGTCTCTCGGGTCATGTCTACATAGTTCTCGAACCCGCAGGGTCTGCACACTTAAGGTTCGACGTTGTTTTATGCGTATTTGAGTTATATGGTTGGTTACCGAATGTTGTTCGGAGTCCCGGATGAGATCACGGACGTCACGAGGGTTTCCAGAATGGTCCGTAAACGAAGATTGATATATAGGATGACCTCATTTGATTACCGGAAGGTTTTCGGAGTTACCGGGAATGTACCGGGAATGACGAATGGGTTCCGGGAGTTCACCGGGGGGGGGGGGGCAACCCACCCCGGGGAAGCCCATAGGCTTTGGGGAGACACACCAGCCCTTAGTGGGCTGGTGGGACAGCCCCAAGGGGGCCTATGCGCCAAGAGAAGAAAATCAAAGGAAAAGAAAAAAAAAGAGGGAAGAAGTGGGAAGGGAGGGGGACTCCTCCCACCAAACCAAGTCCAGCTCGGTTTGGGGGGGGAGTCCTCCCCCCCTTGGCTCGGCCGACCCCTTGGGAGTCCCTTGGACCCCAAGGCAAGGTCCCCCTCCCTCCTCCTATATATATGGGGCTTTTAGGGCAGATTTGAGACGACTTTCTCACGGCTGCCCGACCACATACCTCCATAGATTTTCCTCTAGATCGCGTTTCTGCGGAGCTCGGGCGGAGCCCTGCTGAGACGAGATCATCACCAACCTCCGGAGCACCGTCACGCTGGCGGAGAACTCTTCTACCTCTCCGTCTATCTTGCTGGATCAAGAAGGCCGAGATCATCGTCGAGCTGTACGTGTGCTGAACGCGGAGGTGCCGTCCGTTCGGTACTAGATCGTGGGACTGATCGCGGGATTGTTCGCGGGGCGGATCGAGGGACGTGAGGACGTTCCACTACATCAACCGCGTTCTCTAACGCTTCTGCTGTACGATCTACAAGGGTACGTAGATCACTCATCCCCTCTCGTAGATGGACATCACCATGATAGGTCTTCGTGCGCGTAGGAAATTTTTTGTTTCCCATGCGACGTTCCCCAACAGCATAAAGGTGGCTAGCGGGTGTCTGTCTCTCCCACTCTAGTTGGATTGGATTTGATGAAAAAGGGTCCTTACGAAGGGTAAATAGCTTTGACATATCATCGTTGTGGCTGTCACGTAGGTAAGAAGGCGTTCTTGTTAGAAACCCAAATCAGCCACGTAAAACTTGCAACAACAATTAGAGGACGTCTAACTTGTTTTTGCAGGGTTTGACATGTGATGTGATATGGCCAAAGTTGTGATGTTGCATGTATGATGTATGAGATGATCATGTTATTGTAATAGGTTTCACGACTTGCATGTCGATGAGTATGACAACCGGCAGGAGCCATAGGAGTTGTCTTAATTTATTGTATGAGATGCAACGCCATGTGCTTACTACTTTTACTTCATTGCTAACAGTTAGCTATAGTAGTAGTGATAGTAGTAGTTGGCGTGACGACTTCACGGAGACACGATGATGGAGATCATGGTGTCATGCCGGTGACAATGATGATCATGCAATGCCGGAAGATGGAGATCGAAAGAGCAAAGATGATAATGGCCATATCATGTCACTATATGATTTCATTGTGATGTTTATCATGTTTTTCATCTTATTGCTTAGAACGACGGTAGCATAATAAGATGATCCGTCTTAAAATTTTGAGAACGTATTTCCCTAAGTGTGCACCGTTGCGAAGGATCGTTGTCTCGAAGCACCACGTGATGATCGGCTGTGATAGATTCTAACGTTCGCATACAACGGGTGTAAGCCAGATTTACACACACGAAACACCTATGTTGACTCGACGAACTTAGCATGTACAGACATGACCTCGAATACAAGAGACCGAAACGTCGAACATGAGTCGTATGGTTGAATACGATCAGCATGAAGTTGCTCACCATGGTGACTAGTCCGTCTCACGTGATGATCGGACACAGGTTAGTCAACATGGATCATGTATCACTTAGATGACTAGAGGGATGTCGATTTAAGTGGTAGTTCATACTTAATTTGATTAAATGAACTTAATTGTCATGAACTTAGTTTGAAAGTTGTCTTTATAAATATTGTAGATGGCCAACGTCAACCTCAATTTCAACGCATTCCTAGAGAAAAACAAGCTGAAAGATGATGGTAGCAACTATGCGGACTGGGTTCGCAACTTGAAGCTCATCCTTGAAGCAGCTAAAAAGGCTTATGTCCTTGATGCGCCGCTAGGTGACCCTCCTGCTCCCGCTACAGCCCAGGACATTCTGAACGTCTGGCAAACGCGGAGTGATGACCACTCTCTGGTTAGGTGTGGCATGTTATACATTTTAGAAACGGGGCTCCAAAGGCGTTTTGAGCAACACGGTGCATATGAGATGTTCCAAGAGCTGAAGCTAGTTTTTCAAGCTCATGCCTGTGTCGAGAGATATGAAGTCTCCGACAAGTTCTTTAGCTGTAAGATGGAGGAGAGCAGTTCTCTCAGTGAGCACATACTCAAAATGTGTGGGTTACACGGTCGTCTGACTTCACTTGGAGTCGAACTTCCGGATGATTCTATAATTGACAGAATCCTCCAGTCTCTCCCACCAAGCTACAAAGGTTTTGTGCTGAAGTACAACATGCAAGGGATGGAGAAAACCATTCCCGAGTTGTACTCGATGCTCAATTCTACAGAAGTAGAAATCAAGAAAGAGCATCAAGTGTTGATGGTCAACAAGACCACTAGTTTCAAGAAGGGCAAGGGTAAGAAGAACTTCAAGAAATACGACAAAACCGTTGTCGCTCCCGGTAAGCCAGATGCCGGGAAGAAGAAAAAGAATGGACCCAAGCCTGAGACTGAGTGCTTCTATTGCAAGGGAAAGGGTCACTAGAAGCGGAACTGCCCCAAATACTTAGCGGACAAGAAGGCCGGCAACGTTAAAGGTATATGTGATATACATGTTATTGTTATTTAGTACCATTGGGATTAGTTTTAAACCTTAATAATTGTTATTTAGTACCAACTTTGAGCATGAATATTGTATCAGGGTCTTGCTTAATGCGAGACGGCTACTCATTTAAGTCAGAGAATAATGGTTGTTTTATTTATATGAGTGATATGTTTTATGGTCATGCTCTGCTGGTGAATGGTTTATTCTTGATGAATCTCGATCTGATGTTACGCATATTCATAGTGTGAGTATCAAAAGATGTAAAGTTGATAATGATAGTCCCACATACTTGTGGCACTGCCGCCTTGGTCATATCGGCGTTAAGCGCATGAAGAAAGCTCCATACTGATGGACTATTAGAGTCTCTTGACTTTGAATCATTTGACACAGGCGAACCGTGCCTCATGGGCAAGATGACTAAGACTCCATTCTCAGGAATAATGGAGAGAGCAAACGACTTATTGGAAATAATACATACTGATGTGTGTGGTCCAATGAACGTTGAAGCTCGCGGTGGCTATCGTTATGTTCTCACTCTCACCGAAGATTTGAGTAGGTATGGGTATATCTACTTGATGAAGCACAAATCTGAGACATTTGAAAAGTTCAAGGAATTACAGAGTGAGGTCGAGATTCAACGTGACAGAAAAATTAAGTGTCTACGATCTGATCGTGGAGGAGAATATTTGAGTCACGAGTTTGGCACACACCTAAGAAAGTGTGGAATCATTTCATAACTGACGCTGCCTCGCACACCGCAACACAACGGAGTGTCTGAACGTCATAATCGCACTTTATTAGATATGGTACGATCTATGATGTCTCTTACCGACTTACCGCTATCATTTTGGGGATACACATTAGAAACTGCAGCATTCACTTTAAATAGGGTACCGTCTAAATCCGTTGAGACGACACCGTATGAACTATGATTTGGCAAGAAACCTAATTTGTCGTTTCTTAAAATTTGGGGCTGCGATGCTTATGTGAAGAAACTTCAACCAGAAAAGCTCGAACCCAAAGCGAAGAAATGCGTATTCATAGGATACCCTAAGGAAACTATTGGGTATACCTTCTATCTTAGATCCGAAGGTAAAACCTTTGTTGCCAAGAACGGATCCTTTCTAGAGAAAGAGTTTCTCTCGAAAGAAGTAAGTAGGAGGAAGGTAGAACTTGATGAGGTAATTACACCCCCTCTCGAACAGGATAGTAGCGCAGCGCGGGAAGTTGTTCCTGTGGCGCCTACACCAACTGAAGAGGAAGTTAATGATAATGATCATGAAGCTTCGGATCAAGTTACTACTGAGCCGCGAAGGTCCACAAGGGTACGATCCGCACCAGAGTGGTACGGCAACCCTATAATGGAAATCATGTTGTTAGACAACGGTGAACCTTCGAACTATGAAGAAGCGATGGCGGGCCCGGATTACAACAAATGGCTTGAAGCTATGAAATCTGAGGTAGGATCCATGTATGAGAACAAAGTATGGACTTTGGTGGACTTGCCCGATGACCGGCGAGCCATAGAAAATAATTGGATCTTCAAGAAGAAGACTGATGCAAACGGTAATGTAACCGTTTATAAAGCTCGACTTGTCGCAAAGGGTTTTCGACAAATTCAAGGAATTGACTACGAAGAGACTTTCTCTCCCGTAGTGAAGCTGAAATCAGTCCGAATCATGTTAGTAATTGCCGCCTTTTATAATTATGAAATTTGGCAAATGGACGCCAAAACAGCGTTCCTTAACGGGAACCTTAAGGAAGAGTTGTATATGATGCAACCAGAAGGTTTTGTCGACCCTAAGGGTGCTAACAAAGTGTGCAAGCTCTAGCGCTCCATCTATGGGCTGGTGCAAGCATCTCGGAGTTGGAACATTCACTTTAATGAGGTGATTAAAGCGTTTGGGTTCATACATGTTTACGGAGAAGCCTGTCTGTACAAGAAAGTGAGTGGGAGCTCTGTAGCTTTCCTCATACTGTATGCGGATGACATATTATTGATGGGGAATAATATAGAGATGTTGGAGAGCATAAAGGCCTATTTGAACAAGAGTTTTTCAATGAAGGACCTTGGAGAAGCTGCATACATATTAGGCATCAAGATCTATAGAGATAGATCGAGACGCCTCATAGGTCTTTCGCAAAGTACATACCTTGACAAAATATTGAAGACGTTCAATATGAAAAACTCAAAGAAAGGGTTCTTGCCAGTTTTGCAAGGTATGAGATTGAGTAAGACTCAGTCGCCGACCACGACGGCAGATATAGAGAAGATGAGTTCTGTCCCCTACGCTTCAGTCGTAGGCTCTCTTATGTATGCCATGTTGTGTACCAGACCTGATATAAACCTTGCCATAAGTTTGGTAGGGAGGTACCAAAGTGATCCTGGTATGGAACACTGGACAACGTTCAAGAATATCCTTAAGTACCTGAAAAGGACTAAGGAAATGTTTCTCGTTTATGGAGGTGACGAAGAGCTCGTCGTAAAGGGTTACGTCGACGCTAGCTTCGACATAGATCCGGATGACTCTAAGTCATAGACCGGATACGTATATGTTTTGAATGGTGGGGCAGTGAGCTGGTGCAGCAGCAAGCAAGAAGTCGTGGCAGCATCTACATGTGAAGCGGAGTACATAGCTGCTTCAGAAGCGGCTCATGAAGGAATTTGGATGAAGGAGCTCATCACCGACCTTGGAGTGGTTCCAAGCGCGTCGGGTCCAAGGAGCCCAGGTTTCACCGGAAGACGAAGCACATCAAACGCCGCTACAACTCCATCCAGGACCATGTCCGGAGTGGAGTAATAGAGATTTGTAAAGTACACACGGATCTGAATGTTGCAGACCCGTTGAGTAAACCTCTTCCCCGAGCAAAACATGATCAACACCATAATGCTATGGGTGTTCGATACATCACAATGTAACTAGATTATTGACTCTAGTGCAAGTGGGAAACTATTGGAAATATGCCCTAGAGGCAATAATAAAATGGTTATTATCATATTTCCTTGTTCATGATAATCGTCTATTGTTCATGCTATAATTGTATTAACAGGAAACAGTAATACATGTGTGAATAAATAGATCACAATGCGAGACGGCTACTCATTTAAGTCAGAGAATAATGGTTATAATTGACAGAATCCTCCAGTCTCTCCCACCAAGCTACAAAGGTTTTGTGCTGAACTACAACATGCAAGGGATGGAGAAAACCATTCCCGAGTTGTACTCGATGCTCAATTCTACAGAAGTAGAAATCAAGAAAGAGCATCAAGTGTTGATGGTCAACAAGACCACTAGTTTCAAGAAGGGCAAGGGTAATAAGAAGTTCAAGAAAGACGACAAAGCCGTTGCCGCGCCCGGTAAGCCAGATGCCGGGAAGAAGAAAAAGAATGGACCCAAGCCTGAGACTAAGTGCTTCTATTGCAAGGAAAGGGTCACTAGAAGCGGAACTGCCCCAAATACTTAGCGGACAAGAAGGCTGGCAACGTTAAAGGTATATGTGATATACATGTTATTGATGTGTACCTTACCAGCGCTCGTAGTAGCTCCTGGGTATTTGATACCGGTGCTGTTTCTCACATTTGCAACTCAAAGCAGGAACTGTGGAATAAGCGGAGACTGGCCAAGGACGAGGTGACGATACGCATCGGGAATGGCTCCCAGGTCGACGTGATCACCGTCGGCACACAACCTCTACATCTACCATTGGGATTAGTTTTAAACCTTAATAATTGTTATTTATTACCAGCTTTGAGCATGAATATTGTATCAGGGTCTTGCTTAATGCGAGACGGCTACTCATTTAAGTCAGAGAATAATGGTTGTTTTATTTATATGAGTGATATGTTTTATGGTCATGCTCTGCTGGTGAATGGTTTATTCTTGATGAATCTCGATCGTGATGTTACGCATATTCATAGTGTGAGTATCAAAAGATGTAAAGTTGATAATGATAGTCCCACATACTTGTGGCACTGCCGCCTTGGTCATATCGGCGTTAAGCGCATGAAGAAAGCTCCATACTGATGGACTATTAGAGTCTCTTGACTTTGAATCATTTGACACATGCGAACGTGCCTCATGGGCAAGATGACTAAGACTCCATTCTCAGGAATAATGGAGAGAGCAAACAACTTACTGGAAATAATACATACTGATGTGTGTGGTCCAATGAATGTTGAAGCTCGCGGTGGCTATCGTTATGTTCTCACTCTCACCGAAGATTTGAGTAGGTATGGGTATATCTACTTGATGAAGCACAAATCTCAGACATTTGAAAAGTTCAAGGAATTACAGAGTGAGGTCGAGATTCAACGTGACAGAAAAATTAAGTGTCTACGATCTGATCGTGGAGGAGAATATTTGAGTCACGAGTTTGGCACACACCTAAGAAAGTGTGGAATCGTTTCACAACTGACGCCGCCTGGCACACCGCAACACAACGGAGTGTCTGAACATCATAATCGCACTTTATTAGATATGGTACGATCTATGATGTGTCTAGCAAGCCTCTAGTTGGCTAGCTCGTTAGTCAATAGATGATCATGGTTTCCTGGTCATGGGCATTAGATGTCATTGATAACGGGATCACATCATTGGGAGAATGATGTGATGGACAATACCCAATCCTAAGCATAGCACTAGATCATATTGTTCGTGTGCTAAAGCTTTTCTAATGTCAAGTGTCTTTTCCTTCGACCGTGAGATTGTGAAACTCCCGGATACCGTAGGAGTGCTTTGGGTGTATCAAACGTCACAACGTAACTGGGTGACTATAAAGGTGCACTATGGGTACCTCTGAAAGTATCTATTGGGTTGGTACGAATGGAGATCGGGATTTGTCACTCCGCGTGACGGAGAGGTATCTCTGGGCCCACTCGGTAGAACATCATCATGAGCTCAATGTGACTAAGGAGTTAGTCACACGAGGACGTGCTACGGAACGAGTAAAGAGAGACTTACCGGTAACGAGATTGAACAAGGTATAGGTATACCGACGATCGAATCTCGGGGAAGTTCTATACCGACAGACAAAGGGAATTGTATACGGGATTGATTGAATCCTTGACATCGTGGTTCATCCGATGAGATCATCATGGAGCAAGTGGGAGCCACCATGGGTATCCAGACCCCGCTGATGGTTATTGGCCGGAGAGGTGTCTCGGTCATGTTTGCGTGTCTCCCGAACCCGTAGGGTCTACACACTTAAGGTTCGATGACGCTAGGGTTATAGGGAATTGTTATACGAGGTTATCGAAAGTTGTTCGGAGTCTCGGATGAGATCCCGAACTTCACGAGGAGCTCCGGATGGTCCGGAGGTAAAGATTGATATATGGGACGGATGGTTTTGGACACCGGAAGTGTTTCGGGCGTCACCGGTAACGTACCGGGACCACCGGAAGTGGCTCCGGGGGTCCACCGGAAGGGGGCCACGACCCCGGGAGGCTATATGGGCCAAGTGCAGGAGGGAACCAACCCCTAGGTGGGCTGGTGCGCCCCCCACACTCAGCCCATGGCGCAAGAAGAGGGGAGAGGGGGGGACCCTAGCGCAGGCGCCACCCCTCCTGCCCTCCTGGCCGCCGCACCTCCTCCCCATCTAGGGCTGCCGCCCCTCCCAGGAGAGGGAAACCCTCAAGGGGGCGCAGCCCCTCCCTCCACCTATAGATAGTGGGCACTTTGGGCAGTTGGTGACACCAATCTTCCTCTCCCTCGGCGCAGCCCTGCTCTTCTTTCTCCTCCTCTCTGCCGGTGCTTGGCAAAGCCCTCCCGGGAGACCTCGTCTCTCCATCGACATCAGGCCGTCGTGCTGCCGGAGATCTTCCCCAACCTCTCCCTCCTCCTTGCTGGATCAAGGTGCGGGAGACGTCACCGGGCTGCACGTGTGTTGAACGCGGAGGTGCCGTGGTTCGGCACTAGATCGGAATCACACCGCGATCTGAATCGCCGCGAGTACGACTTCATCAACCGCGATCTAGCAACGCTTCCGCTTAGCGATCTTTAAAGGTATGAAGATGCACTCACCCCTCTCTCGTTGCTGGTCTCTCCATAGGAAGATCTGAATATGCGTAGGATTTTTTTTGAATTTATGCTACGTTACCCAATAGTAAAATCTTCTCAAATTTTTACTATGGCTTGAAGAAGTCATATGGATGCACAATGCCAATTTGCAAGCTTTTTTGAGTTCAGTTGCATTTTTTGAAATTTTAAAAACAACAAACTACATTTGCGAGGTCGTATCTCGGCATCTTCATGTTTGAAATCCATTTTTATTTGCTCGAACAGGTTCCAAGTACGTACTCAATAAGACATATATGATTTCAAAAGAAAGTCTTCAATTTTCTCATGCACTTGCAGGTCAATTTTGAATTACTTTCGGAAAATTGGGGTAAATTCATTTAAATGTACAAAAGTAGCTAGAAAACTAGAAAATATATGAAACTTGGGAATTATGCATAGCATATGGTCTACTTACTGTGATAATTGGATTGGTGCCATTTTGCAACCTCATTTTTGTACTTGCTTCACGAAAAACACATATTTTTGACACTTATAAAATGGAAATTGATTTTTTTGTACAAAAAAGTAGGAAACTCTATTTTGCAACATTGTTTATAATGACAAGATGCACCTATGTATATGGGAACTTTATGATAAATTATACAATAAATATGTCCACCTCCTTAGTCATTTGACTTGAATGCCATCAATGTACAAACATGATAGCTCATTTTGTGAAGGATTTTTTTTGAAATTTTCCATAATCAAAGTTTGGTATTTTTCGTAGCAACTAGTACACATAAAAGGAGTCCATGCGAAAGTATTAGGTTTTTTGAACGTTTATTCAATTTCTTTCATTTTCTACAAAACTGGGTCAAAATGGGCAGCATGACTATTCATAGCAAGGTGTTGTATCTTTCATAACTATAAGTGGTTCTTCCATATAGTGACTACTTGTGTACCTAAAACATATTTTGCTATTTTTTGGGATAGAGCTATCACAGAGTTGCAGTTCAAATTTGAAATACTTTTGGGAAATCGACATAAAGTCATTTAAATATACGAAATCGGCTACAAAAATAGAAAATCCATTGAACTTTGGAATTTTGAATAAAATATGGTCTACTTACTCTGATAATTGGACTGGTGCCATTTTGCACCCTGTTTTTTTACTTGCTTCAAAAAAAGACTCATTTTTAACACTTAGAAAATGGGAAAATATTTTTTTGTACAAAAAAGATGAAAGCTTTATTTGACAACATTGTTTGAAATGGTAAGATGCACCCGTGTTTCTAATTTGGGCGCATTATAATAAAGTATGCAATGAATGTGATCATCCCCTTAGTCATTTGACTTTAATGTCATCAAGTTCAAACATGATAGCTCATTTTGTGTAGATTTTTTTTTGAACTTTCCATATTCAAAGTTTAGTATTTTTCTTAGTAACTAGTACACATAAAAGGACTCCATCTTAAAGGATTGCATTTTTTGAAATTTTATTTATTTTCTTTCATTTTCCCTCGAACTGGCTCAAAATGGCCGACATGACTATTCATAGCAAGGGGTTGAACCTTTTAAAACTATAAGTGGTTCTTCCATATACACTAGTGGAAAACGGGCCTTTGGCCGGGACCCTTTAGTCCCGGCCGGCCTCTGGGCCGGGACTAAAGGCCCGGCCACGTCGCCCCAATTCTCAATGCCTCCCTCGAGGCTTTAGTCCCGGCCCGTAAGGAGCCTTTAGTCCCGGTTCGTGTCCCAAACCGGCACTAAAGGGCTACGCGGTGGGCAGCCCGCATGTGCGCCACCTTTAGTCCCGGTTTGTGTCTCAAACCGGGACTAAAGTCCTTTGCCTATATATAGCACAGCCCCCCTCTCCCCTCTTCCTTGCATTTTTCTTGGATGGAGGATTGTGGGTGGGTGCTAGCTCTCCACTTTTTTTGATGCACTAGAGGTGTTTGTTGAAATTTGTGTTAGAGCGATGCCGCTTTAGTTCACCGAACACAACTACGATATGAGATGCCCGAGCCACGCTTAAACCTCTTCCTCTTTATTTCTACTTATTCTAAAATGTTAGCAACTATATTTCCTCGTTTAGACCGTGCGGTACTAATTTTTAGGATCGTGATTGTATTTGATATACTGTTGTATAAGACAGATGAGCCATCCATGGATGTACGGTGATCGACGCAGAGCCGCTTACAGAGAAGGCGTGCATTCTTTTCGAGATGCAGCCGATGCGAACAAGCATGGTGGTGGCTATATGTTTTGTCCATGTGTTGAATGTCGGAATGAGAAGGATTACACTTCCTCAAGAGTCATTCAGAGCCACCTGCTTCGGTCTGGTTTTATGTCGGGCTATAATGTTTGGACCAAGCACGGAGAAAGAGGGGTTATGATGGAAGACGACGATGAAGAAGAAGAGAACGATGATGACAACTACCGATCTATGTTCCCTGAGTATGCTGATACCGCAATGGAAGACAATGAAGAAGAAGACCAGGATGAAGAACGGGAACCAGATGAGCCCGCTGATGATCTTGGCCGGGTCATTTCTGATGAACGGCGAGGTTACGACACAGAAAAGGAGAGGTTGCAGTTCGAGCAGATGTTACAGGACCACAACAAATTGTGGTACCCAACTTGTGAAGATGGCCAGAAGAAGCTGGGTAGCACACTGGAATTGATGAAGTGGAAGGCAGAGACCTGTGTGACTGACTCGTCATTTGAAAAGTTGCTGGTACTGATGAAGAAGATGCTTCCAAGAAAGAACGAATTGCCCACCAGCACGTACGAAGCAAAGAAGCTTGTCTGCCCGCTAGGATTAGACGTGCAGAAGATACATGCATGCCCTAATGACTGCATCCTCTACCGCGGTGAGAAGTACGAGAATATGGATAAATGCCCGGTATGCACTGCGTTGCGGTATAAGATCAGAAAAGATGACCCTGGTAATATTGAGGGCGAGCCACCCAGGAAGAGGGTTCCTGCCAAGGTGATGTGGTATGCTCCTATAATACCACGGTTGAAACGTTTGTTCAGAAATAAAGATCATGCGAAGTTGTTGTGATGGCACATGGAAGATCGTATGAAAGACGATAAGTTGAGGCACACCGCTGATGGTCGGCAGTGGAGAAAAATTGAGAGGGAGTTCCCGAGATTTGCAGCTGACGCAAGGAACTTATGGTTAGGTCTGAGTACAGATGGCATGAATCCTTTTGGGGAGCAGAGTTGCAGTCACAGCACCTGGCCCGTTACTCTATGTATCTACAACCTTCCTCCTTGGTTGTGCATGAAGCGGAAGTTCATTATGATGCCAGTGCTTATCCAAGGTCCAAAGCAACCCGACAACGATATTGATGTGTACCTAAGGCCATTAGTTGATGAACTTTTACAGCTGTGGGCCGAACCAGGTGTACGTGTGTGGGACGAGCACAAACAAGAGGAATCTGACCTTCGAGCGTTGCTTTTCGTAACCATCAATGATTGGCCTGCTCTTAGTAACATTTCAGGACAGTCAAACAAGGGATACAATGCATGCACGCATTGTTTGGATCAGACAGAAAGTATATATCTGGACAAATGTAGGAAGAATGTGTACCCGTACAATCGTCGTTTTCTTCCGCCCAAGCATCCCTTAAAGAAAAAGGCAAGCAGTTCAATGGCAAGGCAGAACCCCGGGGGAAGCCTGTCATCCGTACTGGTGCTGAAGTATTTTATATGGTCAAAGATTTAAAAGTAATCTTTGGAAAGGGTCCTGGCAGCCAACCTGTTCCTAACGACCCTGATAAGCGCGTACCCATGTGGAAGAAGAAATCTATATTTTGGGAGCTACCCTACTGGGAAGTCCATGAGGTCCGCTCGGCAATCGACGTGATGCACCCGACGAAGAATCTCTGCGTGAATATTCTAGGCTTCCTCGGCTTGTATGGGAAGTCAAAAGATACACCGGAAGCACGGGAGGACCAGGAACGTCATAAAGGAAGAGATGGCATGCATCCAGGACAGTTTCAAGGGCGTGCCAGCTACGCTCTTACTAAGGAACAGAAGGAAATCTTCTTTGAAGTCCTTTTTAGTATCAAGGTCCCGACTGGCTTCTCGTCGAATATAAAGGGAATCGTAAATATGAAAGACAAAAAATTCCAAAACCTAAAGTCTCATGACTTCCACGTGCTTATGACGCAATTGCTTCCGGTTGCATTGAGGGGAATTCTACCGGAAAATGTTGGCCTGGCAATTGTGAAGGTATGTGCATTCCTCAATGCAATTTCTCAGAAGGTAATCGATCGAGAAAGTCTATCAGGGTTACAGATTGATGTGGTCCAATGTCTGGTCAGCTTTGAGTTGTTGTTCCCGCCATCCTTCTTCAATATAATGACACACCTCCTAGTTCACCTAGTCGAAGAGATTAGAATTCTCGGTCCTGTGTTTCTACACAATATGTTCCCCTTCGAGAGGTTCATGGGAGTCTTAAAGAAATATGTTCGTAACCGTGCTAGGCCAGAAGGAAGCATCTCCAAGGGCTATGGAACAGAGGAGGTCATTGAGTTTTGTGTGGACTTTCTTCCTGACCTTAAGCCGATTGGTGTTCCTGAATCTCGGTATGAGGGTAGGCTGACAGGAAAAGGCACACTAGGAAGGAAAGCAAAAGTATGTATGGACGGGCATTCTTTCTCTCAAGCACACTACACAGTTCTACACAATTCTACCGTGGTGGCTCCGTATATCGTGAGACACAAGAATATTCTACGCTCCGAAAACCCGGGGAAGGCTGACTCTTGGATTAAAGGGGAACACGAGAAGACTTTCGGTAGTTGGTTGCAGACACATCTCATGAATGACGACACCGTTGGAGATGAGCTGTACTGTTTGGCCAGGCCACCATCTTTGACTATATGTACTTTCCAAGGGTATGAGATAAATGGGAATACATTTTACACGGTTGCCCAAGATAAAAAGAGCACCAACCAAAATAGTGGTCCGCTTTGATGCAACAGACGAGAATGGACACTGTACATAGAGGAGATATGTGAACTTGACTATGGACCTACTTTTAAGATCCCTTTGTTTCGGTGCAAATGGGTGAAGCTGACAGGAGGCGGGGTAGTTGTAGACCAAAAGTACGGCATGACAACAGTGGATCTCAACAATCTTGCGTACATGGACGAACCATTTGTCCTAGCCAATGATGTCGCTCAGGTTTTCTATGTGAAGGACATGTCTACAAAAACGAGAAAAAGAAATCAACAAAAGAAGATATCGCCGATGAGCCAAAACGCCACATAGTTCTTTCAGGGAAAAGAAACATCGTGGGAGTAGATGACAAGACAGACATGTGAGAAGATTATAATAAGTTTCATGAAATTCCGCCCTTCAAAGTGAAAACTGACCCAAGCATCCTACTGAATGATGAAGATTCTCCATGGCTACGACCCAGAAGAAAACAGAAATAATAGATAGGAAAATTGGTGCAATAATGTAATAATGTATTAAACCTTTTATGTAATGCATGTATGGAATGTACTAAATTTCAAACACTTTTCATTTACATAGTATGCATGTAAGAGATGAGTTCTCGTTCCAAACCCTGATACTTCGAGAGAGATTGTCCGTTTTGTACACGAAGTGCATCCAGTTTTTGTCGTAGCCCTCTCAACTTTTTAACACATGCTATGTGGGTGAAATGATGATAGCATGCCAACTTTCAACATTTTCAGAGTTCATTAGTAGTGCTTTTCAATTTCAGGGTCAAATTGGCGATTCATCTCTATTATGAAATTAAATATATCAAAAAACCATTGCAGAACATATGACCAAATTAATACAAGTTCATCATCACATTAAAGCCAAAGAACAGTAGTGATCAAATGTTATTATTGCAAAAAATAAATACATAAAGTTCTCTCATAAAACAACATACAACTATGTAAAACATTTAAATGCAACAACAAACGCGATCAAAATCGCAACTAAGGTAACAATTGACCCAACAACATAATGATACCAAGCCTCTTTATCAATGGCATATTTTCTAATATTCCTAATCTTCAAGCGCATTTCATCCATATTCAAGCGCATTGCATCCATCTTCAACCGCATCGCATCGATCTTCATCTTGCGATCATCGATGACATCGGCGACCTGCAACTCCAGTTCCATATTCTTATCCTCAATTATTTTCAATTTTTTCTTTAAGTATTTGTTTTCTTTTTCAACCAAATTTAACTTCTCGACAAGAATTTTTATGTGGGTTGGAATTTCCGGTTCACATACCTCCTAGATTAAAAAAATATATTTCTCGTTGGTCGTCATAATTGTCATAAACACTAAATAAAACAAATAGTTATAAAAGATAATATATACCACATCCGAATCGTAGACAGGACGAGGGTCGACGGAGGCGGATACCAAAACCATCGCACTATAGAATAACAAAAAATAATGAAAGTTAGTAATTTATACAAGTATGTATCTAAATCATACAAGTAAGATTTTTTTTCTTTTAAAAAGAAGATAAGAACAAGAGGCTCACCACGGTGGTGCTCGCGACGAGATCGGCACGGGGCGATCGATAATGGTGAGGACGGGCACGGGACGACACCCTACGCATGTGCAGACTCTAAGAAGTTAATTTGAGCATTTGAAATGAGCTACACTAGCAGTGACAAATGAAAGGATGAAGTAGCTAACCTTTTAAAACACTTGTGCAGTTGGTGCACGGCCAAACCTAGACAATTATTAAGGAAAATGGAGCTTGGAGGTCGAGCTTGGAGAGGAGAAAGCTTAAGTAGAGTGGCTCAGGCATTTCATCGAACACGTCATGTGCATGAACTAGAGTGGCAACAGCATGGCATGGTCACACTTCAACAACCAAAAAACAGGGGATATGGTGGGCAGGGGCGAGGGTTTATATAGGCAACACTTTAGTCCCGGTTCTTGCCACGCCCCGGGACTAAAGGCCCCTGCTTCCCGCCTTCTGGTGTGCCGAAAAAGGGCCTTTAGTCCTGGGTCGTGGCTCCACCCGGGACTAAAGGTTGTCTTTAGTCCCGGCTCGAGCCATGCCCCGGGACTAAAGTGTTGGGGAACGTCGCATGGGAAACAAAAATTTTCCTACGCGCATGAAGACCTATCATGGTGATGTCCATCTACGAGAGGGGATATTCGATCTACGTACCCTTGTAGATCGTACATCAGAAGCGTTAAGAAACGCGGTTGATGTAGTGGAACGTCCTCACGTCCCTCGACCCGCCCCGCGAACCGTCCTGCGATCAGTCCCACGATCCGTCCCACGATCCGCTCCGATCTAGTGCTGAACGGACGACACCTCCGCGTTCAGCACACGTACAGCTCGACGCTGATCTCGGCCTTCTTGATCCAGCAAGAGAGACGGAGAGGTAGATGAGTTCTCCGGCAGCGTGACGGTGCTCCGGAGGTTGGTGGTGATCTAATCTCAGTAGGGCTCCGCCCGAGCTACGCAGAAACGCGATCTAGAGGTAAAACCGTGGAGATATGTGGTCGGGCTGCCATGGCAAAGTTGTCTCAAATCAGCCCTAAAACCTCTGTATTTATAGGGGGAAGAGGGGGAGCCTTGCCTTGGGGTCCAAGGACCCCCAAGGGGGTCGGCCAAGCCAAGGAGGGGAGTCCTCCCCTTCCAAACCGAATCCAACTAGGTTTGGAAGGAGGAGTCCTTCCCCTTTTTCCCACCTCCTCTTTTTTTTCTTTTCTCTTTGATTTTCTTCCTATGGCGCATAGGGCCTTCTTGGGCTGTCCCACCAGCCCACAAAGGGCTGGTGCGCCACCCCCAAGGCCTATGGGCTTCCCCGGGGTGGGCTGCCCCCCCCCCAGTGAACACCCGGAACCCATTCGTCATTCCCGGTAACTACGAAAACCTTCCGGTAATCAAATGAGGTCATCCTATATATCAATCTTCGTTTCTGGACCATTCCAGAAACCCTCGTGACATCCGTGATCTCATCCGAGACTCCGAACAACATTCGGTAACCAACCATATAACTCAAATACGCATAAAACAACGTCGAACCTTAAGTGTGCAGACCCTGCGGGTTCGAGAACTATGTAGACATGACCCGAGTGACTCCTCGGTCAATATCCAATAGCGGGACCTGGATGCCCATATTGGATCCCACATATTCTACGAAGATCTTATCGTTTGAACCTCTGTGCCAAGGATTCATATAATCCCGTATGCCATTCCCTTTGTCCTTCGGTATGTTACTTGCCCGAGATTCGATCGTCAGTATCCACATACCTATTTCAATCTCGTTTACCGGCAAGTCTCTTTACTCGTTCCGTAATACAAGATCCCGCAACTTATACTAAGTCACATTGCTTGCAAGGCTTGTGTGTGATGTTGTATTACCGAGTGGGCCCCGAGATACCTCTCCGTCACACGGAGTGACAAATCCCAGTCTCGATCCATACTAACTCAACGAACACCTTCGAAGATACCTGTCGAGCATCTTTATAGTCACCCAGTTATGTTGCGATGTTTGATACACACAAAGCATTCCTCCGGTGTCAGTGAGTTATATGATCTCATGGTCATAGGAACAAATACTTGACACGGAGAAAACAGTAGCAACAAAATGACACGATCAACACGCTACGTCTTATTAGTTTGGGTCTAGTCCATCACATGATTCTCCTAATGATGTGATCCCGTTATCAAGTGACAACACTTGCCTATGGTCAGGAAACCTTGACCATCTTTGATCAACGAGCTAGTCAACTAGAGGCTTACTAGGGACAGTGTTTTGTCTATGTATCCACACATGCACTGTGTTTCCAATCAATACAATTATAGCATGGATAATAAACGATTATCATGAACAAAGAAATATAATAATAACTAATTTATTATTGCCTCTAGGGCATATTTCCAACAGTCTCCCACTTGCATTAGAGTCAATAATCTAGTTCACATCACCATGTGATTCCAACGAATCCAACACCCATATAGTCATGGGGTCTGATCACGTCTTGCTCGTGAGAGCGGTTTTAGTCAACGGTTCTGAAACTTTCAGACCCGTGTGTTCTTTACAAATCTTTATGTCATCTTATAGATGCTGCTACTATGTGCTATTCGGAAATACTCCAAATATCTACTCTACTATACGAATCCGTTTCACTACTCATAGTTATTCGGATTAGTGTCAAAGCTTGCATCGACGTAACCCTTTACGACGAACTCTTTAACCACCTCCATAATCGAGAAAAAATTCCTTAGTCCATCAGTTACTAAGGATAAATTTTGACCGCTGCTAGTGATTCAATCATGGATCACTCTCTGTACCTCTCAACAGACTTTGAGTCAAGGCACACATCAGGTGCGGTACCCAGCATGGCATGCTTCAGATTCTATAGCCAAGGCATAGAAGACGACCTTCATCTATTCTCTTTATTCTGCCGGGGTCGGGTTTTGAGTCTTACTCAAATTCACACCTCACAACGCAACCAAGAACTCCTTCTTTGCTGATCTATTTTGAACTCCTTCAAAAACTTGTCAAGGCATGGATCTTGTTGAAACTTCCATTAAGCGCTTTCGATCTATCTCCATAGATCTTTGATGCTCAACGTTCAAGTAGCGCAATCCAGGTACTCCTTTGAAAACTCCTTTCAAACAACCTTGTATGCTTTACAGAAATTCTATATTACTTCTGATCCACAATATGTCAACCACATATACTTATCAGAAATTCTATAGTGCTCCCACTCACTTCTTTGGAAATACAAGTTTCTCATAAACCTTGTACAAACCCAAAATCTTTGATCATCTCGTCAAAGTGTATATTCCAACTCCGAGATGCTTGCACCAGTCCATTGAAGGATCGCTGGAGCTTGCATACTTTCTAGTATCTTCAGGATCGACAAAACCTCCTGGTTGTATCACATACAATGTTTGCTCAAGGAAACCGTCGAGGAAACAATGTTTTGACATCCTATGTGCAATATTTCATAAATAATGCAGCAACTACTAACATAATTCTAACAGACTTTTAGCATCGCTACGAGTGAGAAAGTCACATCATAGTCAACTGTAATGCCCCAAGTTTGGAACTTTCCCTTTTTGGATCTTGTTGTATGTGGGTCCACCCTGTTAGTTATATGTTGATGTCACTTATGTCTATGATTCCCTGTGCCACCCTGAGTTCCTTGCGTATCTTTCTTGCATGCATGCTTAGAATAACATAACATGTCATCTCATCTCCTTAATCTTGTGATTTCATGTGACTCTTATTCTCCTTAATCTTGTGATTTCATGTCATTCCTTGCCTTACCTTTTGTATGCATGTGATATGGATAGGTGTGAGGGTGTGGTTTAGTAAATTTTTGATTGATGCCCATGTGATAATGGTGTGTGCAATGTAGGAGTGAGTGCTAGTCATTTTAAGCTCTTGCTATTTAAACTCCTTTTCCCTCCTATTATTCCATGTCAAAAATTCCTTCTTCCCAAAAATGTTTCAAAAAATCTGGTGGTTAGAGTAAATAGTGGTTAGAGGTGATGTAATTTTTGCTGATTTGTTCTTTGACTTTAAAGGAGCAAATAAACCCAAACAGTAAATTAATTACTGTTTTGCGTTTAATCCAATTGGCTCCAAATATTTTGTTTCGAATTTATTTGAGTAGGCCATAATTCCTTATGGCTAGGGGCATTTTGCTTTGATTTTTTTACCCCAACAGAACTGCTAGAGAATTTAAATCCTATCTGAGTTGTTTATTTTTTATTAAAAATAACCAAACCCTTCCTAGTCTTGACCTATCTATCGCCTATGGCATTCGACGCCGCGGCCCAGCCCACTTCGCCCTGAGTCACGCGCGCGGGCGTCGTCCTCCTCCCCTTTCCAGCGAGGCAGGCGGCCCCGCTGGTCAGTCTCTCACCTCGCCTCTCCCCGAGCCGAAGCTCCCCGCACATGGCACCGCGGCGTGCCCCTCGTTCCCCTCTCGCCCTATAAAATCCCTTGGCGTCCGTGTCTTGGCTAGGTGCGGGAATGGATCTATGTGG
Source organism: Hordeum vulgare subsp. vulgare (assembly GCF_904849725.1). Classification (NCBI taxonomy): domain Eukaryota; kingdom Viridiplantae; phylum Streptophyta; class Magnoliopsida; order Poales; family Poaceae; genus Hordeum; species Hordeum vulgare. The sequence continues at coordinate 616,728,491 of NC_058524.1, forward strand.
ATGAGGGCTTCCTCCCCTCCATGAGTCGGAGACGGATTCGACCCGCAGCGCCGGCGAGGCACCTCCCATGTTCCGGCCAGTCGTCGGTAGCAGTAGTTGCAAGGGTGTTCTCTTCTGAATTTGCTGCACGTATATGTTTAGACAACGGTCCGTAGTGCAGTGATAGAGTGTGTTTGTGCCTGATGAGGGGGCGCGGGTTCGATCCCCCTCGGCCTCTTTTGGGGTTTTTGCTAACTTGGTGCACAGTGACCTGTGTAGCAGTTACCTTGTTCCCTTCCTCCATCCTGTCGATTAGATGACAGAGGCGTGGTGGTTTGTTGCTGCTGCTGGACACCAGGGGTGCTGGGTTCGATTCCCAGGAGCCCATGTTTCTTTTTGTTGCTTCTTTTCTTTTTCTGCCTATTTAATTTCTGTTTCCTAACTCCTACACAAGTGGCCTGTTAGTTTCATTATTTCTGTTGTTTATTTAACTCCTTCACACAGTGGTGTTTGTTCCTGTTCCTGCTAGTATAGTGGAGTAGATATAATTGTGTGTGTGTTTTGCACATTAAGAGGTGATAAATGATATTGCTATACTTGTGAAGCTTATGGTGGTTGCACCTTAGTGAAGTGGAGTTAACCTTGATAGGGGATGATGCTAGGTGCCTTGACAATTGTGTGTGTTGTGCTTTGAGGTGATAAGTTGCACTAGCTAATCTTGTATAGCCCCAACTTTTGAACTTTGGTGTGGGCTAAGTTGATCTTGTAGTTTTAATTGTTTGCATTGATTTAGTCGGGTGTGGGTGCCTCCCCCTCACCACATGTTTTGATGTGAAGTGATGTTCTAGTTGGCCAACTATGATAGCATGTGAAGGTGGAGCTTAGTAGTTAAGCTAGAGTAGAATGTTGTGGGGGTTGCTCCTTGAGTATGACATGATTCCTAGGAAGATCCTAGTAATGCATGTGAGAGTGTGTACCATCACATGCCCATATGTGGGGGGTGCATGCTCTCTTGATAGCCTAGGGGTCCCATTGTGATGTGCTTGATCTAATAATACTGTGATATGGGTGTGGGTGTTGTTGACGTGCATGACACAAACATGGGGTTCAAACCCCCATGTCACTTTGTCATTGTGCACATAAGATTCACCTATGTATTTGTCATCTTAGAAGCATACCTTATGGAGTTGCATTTACATTTTGTTGAAAGTTTGGGCTTTGTTTCCATGGCATAGATGGAGCCCAAGGGCATGGATTTTTGTGTGTTAGTAGTAGGGGTTTGTGCTCAACACCATAGTGGTGTCAAACACCTCTTGGTGACATGTGTGTGCAAACTATGCCTAGACAAAGTGGGCATGTGGCTGGAAAATTCCAGATTTTTGAACTCTGAAAATTTCACTAAGTCTGGAATGCTGGAAACATTTGATTCCCCTGTAGATGAGGATGTGCTGGTCATTCTGTTGAGAACTGTAATTAGTTCAGTGCTAGTATTTTGAACCTGGTATGCTTGTGAAGCTTCCTGTCAATTTTCAAGTCATTTGGAGTCCAGTAGCTTGTGTTTTGATTGCTGTCAAAAAGCTTCAGAACAGAAACAAAAACTTAGGTGCAGGAATTTTCACTAAGTTCCTGAGATCTGATGGTTTTGGGAAAGTTTGTGGCCTTGTATCTTCTAGAGTTTAATTCCTTTTGCTGTGATTCTTGCTGGGACTTGTAGTGTTCTTGGTTGGCAACAGACACATATATTATTTGTCATATTTGAAGACCTGTAGCTATGTTGCATGTTGCTCACAAACAGCTAAGATGCAAAAACTGGCAGATTGCGTAGTTTTGCCATTTTGTTCAAAGTTTGTGCTTAATTGTTGTTGTGGTGTTCTACCTTGCTCCATTTCATTCATGTTGTGGTAATATATGTCTTGGCAACCTGGGAATACCAGATTTGTGCCAAATGTGTGTGAGGTGTTGAATCTTTCACGTAGAGCTTCATATCTTGTATCGTTGATTCCCGTTGATCCGTAGCTCCGTTTGCAAAGTTCTTTATATGGTTTTGTTCCGTTTTTACAAGCTGCATATGCTCATATCATTCCCATGCATGTCCAAATAGTTTTGTGCAAAGTTCTGTCCAGAAACTTGTTGTAGTTTATCTTTGCTTGTGCTAGTGTTAGAAATAGTGGTGCATGCTCAACTTTCATCTCATGCATCGTGTGATTGTTGCATTTTGTGGTGCTGCTGTTCATTGGCTGTTATTCTTGTGTTGGGTAGCACCGGGAGCGGAGAACGAATACGTGGAGTCAGGAGAGTACGCACAGGACGATCCAGAACCATTCCAAGCTGAGGATATCACAGGCAAGATGATATGACCTTGATCCCATCTCAAGGCTTGTTATGTTAGTTTCGATTCCATGTCAAATTGCTCGCTGCCTACCACTGAAAATATATTGCCTCTTCATATGCCATGAGCCCAAACACCTTACTCTTTCCTAGCAAACTTGCATGGCTAGGTAGGCTTGCTCAGCTACTAATGTTAGCATTGTTAGTTGCAGGTGTTGTAAACTCATGTGATGACATGAGCTTGATATCATTATATTAATTTCTGTTATTTAATTAATGTATCTATATACTTGGTAAATGACTGGAGGCCTAGCCTTTTGCCGGGTGTCTTGTTCCGTTATTGCCGCCTTAGTTACCGGTTACCGGTGTTTGATTCCATAATGATCGCTCCTAACACGTTCGGGGTTGTTATGGGGACCCCCTTGATAAATCGCGTAGTGCTAAGGCTTGTCCGGCAGGACCCAACATTGGTACTATTTGCTAATCACTTAATAATAAACTGCATAGGGAATAGCTACCCCGAGGATTCTAATCAACAACCCGGGCCAGTGCTCCTCATGAGCGTTGGTCCAAACTTGAGTCGTGTGCGGGGCCAACCCGGGGCAACTCGGGAGATGTCTATCAGGCCACCGTACGCTGTGCTCATCCGGCGTGTCCTGAGACTGAGATACGCGGCTCTTATCAGGGTCGTCGACACGTCGGGAGGTCCTGCTAGTCTTGTCTTGCCTTAGCGGTATATCTTGCGTATAGGAATCCGAGTGAAGCTTTGGTTTCACCCAGAGTTGAGGTTTTCCTCTAAGGAATCCGACGAGATCACGAGATTCGTGGTAGAGGATGCCTTTGCGGCCTGTGTTCGTTTGTGATGGACTAGTTGGAGCACCCCTGCAGGGTTTAATCTTTCGGAAAGCCGTGCGCGCGGTTATGTGGCAACTTGGAATATTTTGTTAACATCCGGTATTAGAGAACTTAAACATAAATTAATAAAATATGCCAACTGTGTGCGTAACCGTGACTGTCCCTTCGAAGATCTCTCTTCGATCGGGAACATGGTGGGGTTATGAATGCCGTAGGTAGGTGTTCAGGATCACTTTCTGATCAAGTATTCTCGATCATTAGTGTAGACCACGTTCACTTCACTTTTGCGTAAGTTAGCCACTTATCCTATCATAGGATGCAGCAGCCTGAAACACTTCACCCCTTCCTTACCCAAATAACGTGATTAGATTTGGTACCAAGGTCTTAGATTGCTGAGTCCCCGTGGCTCACGGATTCCTCCGAAACTCCCAGCAGGTACAGGTATCCCGGAGGCAGATGATCCCGACGGCACCCAGCTGGCATGGCAGTACGACGAGGAGACACATCGCCTTTACGTGAACTATCCAGAGGGCTGAGCCGTGGTCGTGATCATGGGCCTGCAGCGGGTAGCATAGCATTTTCCTTGTTTTGTCGTCCGTACCGGAACTACCTTGTTTGTATCTGCGTTGTACTCTGTATTATTAATAAGAAGACAGTTGAATCCCAGATTGTCTACTGTATTTATTATTATGTGCTATGTTTACTTGCTTGCGAAACACTTAGATGCGCTTCTTTCCTATTCGGGGGCCTCGACCCCCAGTTCGGAAAGGACCGCATCTTGGTCGTTACATCAACTCTTTGATCTTGTCGAAAACATCTTTGCGACAAGTCGAGCTTTTCTTAATAGTGACTTATCACCATCATCGTCTGTCTTCCTTTTAAAGATCCATCTTTACTCAATAGTCCTATGACCATCAAGTAGTTCTTCCAAAGTCTACACTTTGTTTTCATACATGGATCCTCTCTCGGATTTCATGGCCTCCAGCCATTTGTCGGAATCCGGGCCCACCGTTGCTTTCTTCATAACTCGTAGGTTCACTGTTGCTCAACAACATGACCTACAAGACAGGGTTATCGTACCACTCTGCAGTAGTACGCGACCTTGTCAACCTATGAGGTTTGTAGTAACTTGATCCGATGCTCGTTGATCACCATCATCAGCTTTCACTTCAATTGGTGTAGGCGCCACAGGAACAACTTCCTGCGCCCTGCTACACACTGGTTGAAGTGATGGTTCAAATAGCCTCATCAAGTTCTACCACCCCACTCAATTCTTTCGAGAGAAATGTTTCCTCGAGAAAGGATCCGTTTCTAGAAACAAACACTTTGCTTTCGGATCTGAGATAGGAGATGTACCCAACTGTTTTGGATATCCTATGAAGATGCATTTATCCGCTTTGGGTTCGAGTTTATCAGACTGAAACTTTTTCACATAAGTGTCGAAGCCCCAAACTTTCAAGAAACGACAGTTTAAATTTCTCTAAACCTCAGTCTATACTGTGTCATCTCAACGGAAATACGCGTTGCCCTATTTAAAGTGAATGCGGTTGTCTCTAATGCATAACCCATAAACGATAGTGGTAATTCGATAAGAGACATCATAGCATGCACCATACCAAATAGTGCGTGGCTATGACGTTCAGACACATCATCACACTATGATGTTCCAGGTGGCATGAACTGCGAAACAATTTCCACATTGTCTTAACTGCGTACCAAAACTCGTAACTCAGATATTCATTTCTGTGATCATATCGTAGACAGTTTATCCTCTTGTTACGACGAACTTCACTCTGAAACAGAATTGAACTTTTCAATATTTCAGACTTGTGATTCATTAAGTAAATACTCTTGTATCTACTCAAATCGTCATTGAAGTAAGAACATGATGATATCCACTACGTGCCTCAGCACCCATTGGACTGCATACATCAAAATGTATCACTTCCAACAAGTTACTATCTTGTTTCATCTCAATGAAAACAAGGCCTTGCTCATGTGGTGTGATTTGCATGTCACTAGTGATTCAAAATCAAGTGAGTATAAAGATCCATCTGCCTGGAGCCTCTTCATGCGATTTATACCAACATGACTCAAGCGGCAGTGCCACAAGTAAGTGGTACTATCATCATTACCTCATATCTTTTGGCACCAATATCATGAACATGTGTGACACTACGATCGAGATTCAATAAACCATTGAAGGTGATTACTCAAGCAAATAGAGTAACCATTATTCTATTTAAATGAATAATCGTATTGCAATAAACACGATCGAATCATGTTCATGCTTAACGCAAGCACCAAATAACAATTATTTAGGTTTAACACCAATCCCGATGGTAGAGGGAGCGTGCGACGTTTGATCATATCAACCTTGGAAACACTTCCAACACGTATCGTCACCTCGCCTTTAGCTAGTCTCCGTTTATGCCGTAGCTTTCATTTCGTGTTAGTAATCACTTAGCAACCGAACTTGTATCCAATACCCTCGTGCTACTAGGAGTACTAGTAAAGTACACATCAACATCATGTATATCAAATATACTTCTTTCGACTTTTGCCAGCCTTCTTATCTACCAAGTATCTAGAGTTGCTCCGCCTCAGTGACCGTTCCCCTCATAACAAAAGCACTTAGTCCCGGGCTTGGGTTTAATCTGGGGTCTCTTCATTAATGCAGCAACTGCTTTGCCATTTCACGAAGTATCCCTTCTAGCCCTTGCCTTTCTCGAAACTTAGTGGTTTTTCTAACCATCAACTATTGATGCTCCTTCTTGATTTCTACTTTCGCAGTGTCAAACATCGTGAATCGCTCAAGGATCATTGTATCTATCCTTGATATGTTATAGTTCATCACGAAGCTCTCACAGCTTGGTGGCAGCGACTTTGGAGAACCATCACTATCTCATCTGGAAGATTAACTCCCACTTGATTCAAGCGATTGTCGTACTTAGACAATCTGAGCACATGCTCAACGATTGAGCTTTTCTCCTTTACTTTGTGGACAAAGAATCTTGTCGGAGGTCTCGTACCTTTTAACAAGGGCACAAGCATGAAATCACAATTTCATCTCTTTAGAACATCACTTATGTTCCGTGACGTTTAATAACGTCTTCGGCGCCTTGCTTCTAAGCCATTAAGTATTTTGCACTGAACTATCGTGTAGTCATCAGAAACGTGTATGTCGGATGTTCACAGCATCCACAGACGACGCTCGAGTTGCAGCACACCGAGTGGTGCATTAAGGACATAAGCCTTCTGCGCAACAACGAGGACAATCCTCTGCAAAGTTTGCTACTATCAACTTTCAACTAAATTCTCTCTAGGAACATATAAAAAACAGTAGAGCTATAGCGCAAGCTACAACGTAATTCGCAAATACCATTAGACTATGTTCATGACAATTAGTTCACTTAATCATATTACTTAAGAACTCCCACTCAAAAAGTACATCTCTCTAGTCATTTGAGTGGTACATGATCCAAATCCACTATCTCAAGTCCGATCATCACGTGAGTCGAGAATAGTTTCAGTGGTAAGCATCTCTATGCTAATCATATCAACTATACGATTCATGCTCGACCTTTCGGTCTCATGTGTTCCGAGGCCATGTCTGCACATGCTAGGCTCGTCAAGCTTAACCCGAGTGTTCCGCGTGTGCAACTGTTTTCCACCCGTTGTATGTGAACGTTGAGTCTATCACACCCGATCATCACGTGGTGTCTCAAAACGACGAACTGTAGCAACGGTGCACAGTCGGGGAGAACACAATTTCTTCTTGAAATTTTAGTGAGAGATCACCTCATAATGCTACCGTCGTTCTAAGCAAAATAAGGTGCATAAGAGGATTAACATCACATGCAATTCATAAGTGACATGATATGGCCATCATCACGTGCTCCTTGATCTCCATCACCAAAGCACCGGCACGATCTTCTTGTCACCGGCGCCACACCATGATCTCCATCAATGTGTCACCATCGGGGTTGTCGTGCTACTCATGCTATTACTACTAAAGCTACATCCTAGCAAAATAGTAAACGCATCTGCAAGCACAAACGTTAGTTTAAAGACAACCCTATGGCTCCTGCCGGTTGCCGTACCATCGACGTGCAAGTCGATATTATCTATTACAACAAGATCATCTCATACATCCAATATATCACATCACATCGTTGGCCATATCACATCACAAGCATATCCTGCAAAAACAAATTAGACGTCCTCTAATTTTGTTGTTGCATGTTTTACGTGGTGACCATGGGTATCTAGTAGGATGGCATCTTACTTACGCAAACACCACAACGGAGATATATGAATTGCTATTTAACCTTATACAAGGACCTCGTCGGTCAAATCCGATTCAACTAAAGTTGGAGAAACTGACACTTGCCAGTCATCTTTGAGCAACGGGGTTACTCGTAGCGATGAAACCAGTCTCTCGTAAGCGTACGAGTAATGTCGGTCCAAGCCACTTCAATCCAACAATACCGCGGAATCAAGAAAAGACTAAGGAGGGCAGAAAAACGCACATCACCGCCCACAAAAACTTTTGTGTTCTACTCGAGAAGACATCTACGCATGAACCTAGCTCATGATGCCACTGATGGGGAACGTCGCATGGGAAACAAAAAATTTCCTACGCGCACGAAGACCTATCATGGTGATGTCCATCTACGAGAGGGGATATTCGATCTACGTACCCTTGTAGATCGTACAGCAGAAGCGTTAAGAAACGCGGTTGATGTAGTGGAACGTCCTCACGTCCCTCGATCCGCCCCGCGAACCGTCCCGCGATGAGTCCCACGATCCGTCCCACGATCCGCTCCGATCTAGTGCCGAACGGACGGCACCTCCGCGTTCAGCACACGTACAGCACGACGATGATCTCGGCCTTCTTGATCCAGCAAGAGAGACGTAGAGGTAGATGAGTTCTCCGGCAGCATGACGGCGCTCCGGAGGTTGGTGGTGATCTAATCTCAGCAGGGCTCCGCCCGAGCTCCGCAGAAACGCGATCTAGAGGTAAAACCGTGGAGATATGTGGTCGGGCTGCCGTGGCAAAGTTGTCTCAAATCAGCCCAAAAACCTCCGTATATATAGGGGGAAGAGGGGGAGCCTTGCCTTGGGGTCCAAGGACCCCCAAGGGGGTCGGCCGAGCCAGGGGGGGAGTCCTCCCCTTCCAAACCGAATCCAACTAGGTTTGGAAGGAGGAGTCCTTCCCCTTTTTCCCACCTCCTTTTTATTCTTTTCTCTTTGATTTTCTTCCTATGGCGCATAGGGCCTTCTTGGGCTGTCCCACCAGCCCACAAAGGGCTGGTGCACCACCCCCAAGGCCTATGGGCTTCCCCGGGGTGGGCTGCCCCCCCCCCCCCCCCCGGTGAACACCCGGAACCCATTCGTCAATCCCTGTACATTCCCGGTAACTCCGAAAACCTTCCGGTAATCAAATGAGGTCATCCTATATATCAATCTTCGTTTCTGGACCATTCCAGAAACCCTTGTGACGTCCGTGATCTTATCCGAGACTCCGAACAACATTCGGTAACTAACCATATAACTCAAATACGCATAAAACAACGTCGAACCTTAAGTGTGCAGACCCTGCGGCTTCGAGAACTATGTAGACATGACCCGAGTGACTCCTCGGTCCATATCCAATAGCGGGACCTGGATGCTCATATTGGATCCCACCTATTCTACGAAGATCTTATCGTTTGAACCTCAGTGCCAAGGATTCATATAATCCCGTATGTCATTCCCTTTGTCCTTCGGTATGTTACTTGCCCGAGATTCGATCGTCAGTATCCGCATACCTATTTCAATCTCGTTTACCCACAAGTCTCTTTACTCGTTCCGTAATACAAGACCCCGCAACTTACACTAAGTCACATTGCTTGCAAGGCTTGTGTGTGATGTTGTATTACCGAGTGGGCCCCGAGATACCTCTCCGTCACACGGAGTGACAAATCCCAGTCTCGATCCATACTAACTCAACGAACACCTTCGGACATACCTGTCAAGCATCTTTATAGTCACCCAGTTATGTTGCGACGTTTGATACACACAAAGCATTCCTCCGGTGTCAGTGAGTTATATGATCTCATGGTCATAGGAACAAATACTTGACATGCAGAAAACAGTAGCAACAAAATGACACGATCAACATGCTACGTCTTATTAGTTTGGGTCTAGTCCATCACATGATTCTCCTAATGATGTGATCGCGTTATCAAGTGACAACACTTGCCTATAGTCAGGAAACCTTGACCATCTTTGATCAACGAGCTAGTCAACTAGAGGCTTACTAGGGACAGTGTTTTGTCTATGTATCCACACATGCACTGTGTTTCCAATCAATACAATTATAGCATGGATAATAAACGATTATCATGAACAAAGAAATATAATAATAACTAATTTATTATTGCCTCTAGGGCATATTTCGAACATAAAGGCCCCTGCTTCCCGCCTTTTGGTCTGCCGAAAAAGGGCCTTTAGTCCCGGGTCGTGGCTCGAACCGGGACTAAAGGGGTCTTTAGTCCCGGATCGAGCCCCGAACCGGGACTAAAGATCGACCTGTATAAGCGGGAGTTAGAAAATTTCGAACCCAAATCGTCCATTTCTCTTCCTCTTCCTCTCGTTCTCCTGCCCGGCGCGGCACAGCGACGAACTCGACGACGCCGTAAGGCTGTCTGCCGTCGTGCTCGCCGCCGCCTGCCGTCCTCCTCGCCGCCGCCTGCCGTCCTCCTCGCCGTCGCCGTCGTCCTAGTCGCCGCCGCCGTCCTCCTCGCCGCGTGCCGTCGACACCTCCGGCTGGTAAGCCCCCCGCCCCCTCCTCCCCAACACTCCGGCCGGTAGAAGAAAAGAAGAAAAATGAGAAGAAAAGAAGAAAAAGGAGAAGAAAGGAAGAAAAGGGAGAAGAAAAGAAGAAAAAGGAGAAGAAAGGAAGAAAAAGGAGAAGAAAGGAAGAAAAAGGGAAGGAGAAGAAAAGAAGAAAAAGGAGAAGAAAATAAGAAAAAGGAGAAGAAAAGAAGAAAAAGGGAAGAAAGGAAGAAAAAGGAGAAGAAAGGAAGAAAAAGGAGAAGAAAGGAAGAAAAAGGGAAGAAAAGAAGAAAAAGATTTTTTTTGTCATTTAATTCCTATTGTTATTAGGTTTGTGCTAGATTATTAGGGTTAGTAATATGTAGAATTAGGAAAAAGGAAAATAAGAAGAGGAGGAGAAGAAAAGAAGAAAAAGGAGAATAAGAAGACGAGGAGAGGAGAAGAAGAGGAAAAATAGAAGAAGAGGAGAAGTAGAAGAAGAGAAAAAATTAGAAGAGGAGGAGAAAGGAAGAAAAAGGAGAAGTAAAGAAGAAAAAGGAGAAGAAAGGAAGAAAAAGGAGAAGAAAGGAATAAAAAGGGAAGGAGAAGAAAAGAAGAAAAAGGAGAAGAAAAGAAGAAAAAGGGAAGAAAGGAAGAAAAAGGAGAAGAACGGAAGAAAAAGGAGAAGAAAGGAAGAAAAAGGGAAGAAAAGAAGAAAAATATTTTTTTTGTCATTTAATTCCTATTGTTATTAGGTTTGTGCTAGATTATTAGAGTTAGTAATATGTAGAATTAGGAAAAAGGAAAATAAGAAGAGGAGGAGAAGAAAAGAAGAAAAAGGAGAATAAGAAGAGGAAGAGAGGAGAAGAAGAGGAAAAATAGAAGAAGAGGAGAAGTAGAAGAAGAGAAAAAATTAGAAGAGGAGGAGAGGAGAAGTAGAAGAAGAGAAGAGGAGAAGTAGTAGAAGAAGAGGAGAAGTAGAAGTAGAAGAAGAAGTAGAAGAACAGGAGAAATAGAAGAAGAGGACAAATTAGTTTAGGGTTACAAGAAGAAGAAATATTTTTTTTGTCATTTAATTTTGCTATTGTATAGTTTATATGCTTAAGTGTTAATAGTGTTTCTTAGATTATTGCTTACACCTCCATTACCTTCTGTTTCTTAGATTATGACGTCGGCCAGCACAACACGAGTACATCTCGATCACCGCAGCTGGACTTGGGTCGTCCGTCTCCGCCGCCGCCCGCTCCGGATACTAAGCGGGAGCGTGCCACCAAGAACGCTCCGCCGACGATTCCTAAGTCACGGAGCCCCCCAAAGCGCAAACGGTCGCCCCACCCAAAGGTACGTCATGCTAATCTTCCTATCAGACCTTATGATCGTACCCCCGAGGAAAACGCCAGGATAGCAAAGGAACATCATGATGCGCAGATGAAAAAGAAGGAACCCGAGCCCCGCCCGGAATACGCCGAGAAGCAAATAGCATTTGCAAAATACTTCACGGCCCTTCCATCACAGTATGACTTACACCATAAGCCTGATGACTATACACGCACATTGCAGAAGGAAGTGAAAAAGAGCAGATCACCTCCAAGCCCTCCACATGACGTCGACCAGCACAACACGAGTCCATCTCGATCACCGCCGCCGGACTTGGGTCGTCCGTCTCCGCCGCCGCCCGCTCCGGATACTAAGCGGGAGCGTGCCACCAAGAACGCTCCGCCGACGATTCCTAAGCCACGGAGCCCCCCAAAGCGCAAACGGCCGCCCCTCCCATAGGTACGTCATGCTAATCTTCCTATCAGACCTTATGATCGTACCCCCGAGGAAAACGCCAGGATAGCAAAGGAACATCATGATGCGCAGATGAAAAAGAAGGAACCCGAGCCCCGCCCGGAATACACCGAGAAGCAAATAGCATTTGCAAAATACTTCACGACCCTTCCATCACAGTATGACTTACACCATAAGCCTGATGACTATACACGCACATTGCAGAAGGAATTGAAAAAGAGCAGATCACGTGCAAGTGCAAGTGGGAGCAAATCAAGTTCAACTACAAGCAAGAAAAAATCATACGTTCCTCAGCTTGGACAACAGGCCAAACAGTCGATCCCACCCCTCAAGGTGTTAACCGAGAATGTTCCCCCTCCAGTGCAGGGGCTAGCTTTTGAAATAGCAAAGGAGTTGGCGGCTGAATGTGGTGTCTTGGTTGAAGATTGGATGGCTTCCCAAGATGACAGGATACCCAAGGCTGTGGTAGCCCCTAAGCCACAGTTTGTCATGGGTGAGCCTTTGGTTAGCAAAGATGATCTTCCAACAAATATGCGTTACTTGCATCAATTGTACTTAAGTGAATCAAAGAATGGGAGAACGATGATCGTGGTGAGTGTCCCACGGGAGTACTACGGCCGCCCCGAAGAAATCCATATCGACTTTGATGAACTCTTCCAGATGTACAATGGCGACGCCCTCGACAAATCGCTTATGAGTTGCTATTGTCTGTAAGTTTTTCAATTCGTTGTCTACATATAACTTGTTTAGTTATTTCAATTCATTGTCTATATATAACTTGTACTCTATTATGCAGAACGAAGATTTTGGATTGTAAAAGTAAGAACATCCTAAATATTGGGTTTATTGACCCAGATAAAATATATATAGCGACGCTAACTGATTATCCCAAGGAGACGGAGGAAAACCTTCTAAGGTTTCTAACAGATCAAAATTTCTGTGACCACATACTGTTTCCATACAACTTGAGGTGAGGGTCTATACTCTGTTGTGTCCATTCACTTATAAGTGTAATTGGTAAGTTACTGACACACACATATATATATATACATGTGCAGCTTCCATTGGATTCTGTTGGACATTCAAATTGATAAGGGAAGAGTTGATGCCTTCGACCCATTATCGAGACCCTTGGAACAGTTCCAAAGCTTGCCGGACATGCTCCAAGGGTAATTTTAATCATTATTGCGCTCTATCGGTCTCTTTCGATGATTTTCTGATATATCAATTAATGAAAAACTTAGCAAATCATTATCCCTGTCGGGCAGGGTTTGGAAGCGGTTCAAGTGCGTGACTCCCAATAACTTTCCTGAGAAGCTGACCTTTAGAGCGGCTCAGGTAAGTAGTAGTATGATATACTTCTATTTTCAATACATTTATGATGCTAGATTATTATTTTGATTATATATATTCTATTCTCGTAAAGTGCGACCAGCAGCCACGGGGAACACATTTATGCGGATACTATGTTTGCGAGACCATTCGCACGTTTACCTCTAAGCACAAGGATCATAGATTCGACGTAAGCAATGAACATTCACACCTCTATTTTTACCCGTCATTCTTTGTTATCATGATTGATATTCATATTCATCTCCTCTTCTTATATAGCACACGACCATGACGACGAAGGTCCTACTAGAGCAACGCGCGATTGCTGTTGCAGAGGAGCTTAAGGGATTTCTGAGGACGGAAGCTATAGATGACAAAGGACGATTTAGTGTAGCTAGGGGCCATTAGTGATGTTCGTCCATGTAATCGAATAGACGGGGTCTAGTCCCGATAATTCAGATCTTCATATAATTGTATATATATGCTCGCTTGTAAGATAAGTTAACCTTATATATATATGCATAATTATTTCTATTTAAATTATATGAAAACTAATTCCCGAACACTAAACGAGGCATCACTTTAATCTCCCGAACACCTAAACCCTAAAACCCTAAGACCCAAAAATAATTTCATTCAAAAAAAACCCAAAAATAAGCAAAATTTGAAACTCTTTAGTCCCGGCCAGTGTAACGAACCGGGACTAAAGGTCCTGCCCCAGGGGCACTACGAGGCGCCCACGTGGAGCACCTTTAGTCCCGGCTTGTCACCCTGGGCGTTTGGGTACCCAAACCCGCTACCCGAACCCGAACCGTACCGAATTACCCGAATTGTCGGGTAATTCGGATATCGGATAAGGGTTCGATTCTCATTTCTTGACTATTCGGTTTTCAGTTTAGGGTTCGGGTTATAGTGTGGAAAACCCGAAATACCCATACTACACAAATTATTCATACTGTCCAAAAATTTCATGCTATTATTACACTAACTTGTTACCCATACTAAGTAAAATACTCATATTACCAAAAATACCCATAATATCCGAGTTATTCATATCAAAAGTTGATGTATGCTCAGAATATTTTGGGTACCCGAATTACCCGAACCGAAATTTTGGGTAATTTGGTTCGGGTATTTTTTTGACAGGAATAATTTTGGTTCTCATTTTCGAATACCCGAATTACCCATAAACCGAACTACCCGAACCGAAATAACCAAAATACCCGAATGCCCAGGCTGACCGGCTTGTAACAGGGCCGGGACTAAAGGTTAGGCCTTTAGTCCCGCCCCTTTAGTCCCGGTTGGTGAACCGGGACTAAAGCCCCTTACGGGCCGGGGCTAAAGGCCCCGTCCCCACTAGTGATAGTGACTACTTGTGTACCTAAAAACATATTTTGCTATTTTTTAGGACAGAACTATCACACACTTGCAGATCAAATTTGAATTACTTTTGAGAAATGGACATAAAGTTATTTAAATATGCCAAATTTACTACCAAACTAGAAAAATCCATGAAACTTGGGAATGTGAATAAAATATGGTCTACTTACTGCGATAATTGGAGTGGTGCCATTTTGCACCATGTTTTTTTACTTGCTTCACAAAAAATACCCATTTTTGACACTTAGAAAATGGAAAAAGATTTTTTTGTACAAAAAACTAGAAAACTTTATTTGACAACATTGTTTGAAATGGCAAGATGCACCTATGTTTCTAATTTGGTCACATTATGATAAATGATGCAATGAATGTGATCATCGCCTTAGTCATTTCAGACTAAAGTTTTACATAACAAAAAGTGTAATTAGTATGGCGTCAAATGAAAAAGTTCTTAACATGAAAATTGCGAGTCTCGTCAAAATGAAGAACTTTCATTTTTGGACCATCTTCATCCAAGGTAGTATGCAACCTATACAACCAATACCTATACAACCTATACCCCTTTTGCCAAGTGTGACACTCGGTAAAGTGCGGCACTCGGCATAGCCCTGTTTGTCAAGTTTTGTTATTTTACCGAGAGTTTTCTCCGTGACACTCGGCAAAGTACATGTTTGCCGAGTTTTTCTTTTTGCCGAGTGCTGCTCTCGACGTATATGAGTTTGCCGAGTATACGCGGTTTGGCTCTCGGTAACGAGCCTGGCACTCGACGTATAGTGAAATTCTAGTAGTGCAGGTTGGGAGTCAAAGGAGGTGCCTCCCACTCTTCCTTGTCGTGGTTGGTGCGCTGTGATGCAAATGGTTGGGGATGCCGGGGCGACGGACCCGGGGTGACGGTTCGCATGTTTGGCTCTTCTGCGGGCACCATAACGGCGACGGTGGCTAGGTATTTTGGCCATGTGGGCGGAGAGAGGTGTAACGGCCGGTGGCTTGGGCGCGCTCTGCCACGGCGCGATGATTCGGATATGTGGATCTGGATCTCGCGCACTTGTCATGGAGCCCATGGTGGCACGCTATCGGGCGAAAATTACGCGCTTTGTCGCTGTCGGCGTTGCTCTCTTCTTGAAGATGCCGTCATGGTTCTCCTTTTCACCGTCGGGGTTTCGAGTGAAAAACTTTGTCCGTTGTGGACTCGGCAGCGACAATGCTTTGTGTTCTTCTCTTGAGGGCGTACTCACGGAGATGGGGTGTATTAGGGCATAGCGTGACATTGTAGTTATTTTTCTGTGTTATCTTTCGATAGTATGTGCAATTGTGTTCTGCATGGTGTGATTATTCTAGGCCCGGTTTTGTAAGAGGGATACCTCGTCATTTTTTCTAGGACGGTCACGTACTTTGTTCGGTCATTGCTTTATATATAAATCAGAGCCAAAGCCTTTTTCAGACCAATTATCTTCACTAGTGGAAAACGGGCCTTTGGCCTGGACCCTTTAGTCCCGTCCTGCCTCTGGGCCGGGACTAAAGGCCCGGCCACGTCGCCCCAATTCTCAATGCCTCCCTCGAGGCTTTAGTCCCGGCCCGTAAGGAGCCTTTAGTCCCGGTTCGTGTCCCAAACCGGGACTAAAGGGCTACGCGGTGGGAAGCCCGCATGTGCGCCACCTTTAGTCCCGGTTTGTGTCTCAAACCGGGACTAAAGTCCTCTGCCTATATATAGCACAACCCCCCTCTCCCCTCTTCCTTGCATTTTTCTTGGATGGAGGATTGTGGGTGGGCGCTTGCTCTCCCCTTTTTTTGATGCACTAGAGGTGTTTGTTGAAATGTGTGTTAGAGCGATGCCGCTTCAGTTCACCGAACACAACTACGATATGAGATGCCCGAGCCACGCTTAAACCTCTTCCTCTTTATTTCTACTTATTCTAAAAGGTTAGCAACTATATTTCCTCGTTTAGACCGTGCGGTACTAATTTTTAGGATCGTGATTGTATTTGATATACTGTCGTATAACACAGATGAGCCATCCATGGATGTATGGTGATCGACGCACAGCCGCTTACAGAGAAGGCGTGCATTCTTTTCGAGATGCAGCCGATGCGAACAAGCATGGTGGTGGCTATATGTTTTGTCCATGTGTTGAATGTCAGAATGAGAAGGATTACACTTCCTCAAGAGTCATTCAGAGCCACCTGCTTCGGTCCGGTTTTATGTCGGGCTATAATGTTTGGACCAAGCACGGAGAAAGAGGGGTTATGATGGAAGACGACGATGAAGAAGAAGAGAACGATGATGACAACTACCGATCTATGTTCCCTGAGTATGCTGATACCGCAATGGAAGACAATGAAGAAGAAGATCAGGATGAAGAACGGGAACCAGATGAGCCCGCTGATGATCTTGGCCGGGTCATTTCTGATGCACGACGAGGTTGCGACACAGAAAAGGAGAGGTTGCAGTTCGAGCAGATGTTACAGGACCACAACAAATTGTTGTACCCAACTTATGAAGATGGCCAGAAGAAGCTGGGTAGCACACTGGAATTGCTGAAGTGGAAGGCAGAGACCGGTGTGACTGACTCATCATTCGAAAAGTTGCTGGTACTAATGAAGAAGATGCTTCCAAGAAAGAACGAATTGCCCGCCAGCACGTACGAAGCAATGAAGCTTGTCTGCCCTCTAGGATTAGACGTGCAGAAGATACATGCATGCCCTAATGATTGCATCCTCTACCGCGGTGAGAAGTACAAGAATATGGATAAATGCCCGGTATGCACTACATTGCGGTATAAGATCAGAAAAGATGACCCTGGTGATATTGAGGGCGAGCCACCCAGGAAGAGGGTTCCTGCCAAGGTGATGTGGTATGCTCCTATAATACCACGGTTGAAACGTTTGTTCAGAAATAAAGATCATGCAAAGTTGTTGCGATGGCACATGGAAGATCGTATGAAGGACGATAAGTTGAGGCACACCGCTGATGGTCGGCAATGGAGAAAAATCGAGAGAGAGTTCCCAAGATTTGCAGCTAACGCAAGGAACTTATGGTTAGGTCTGAGAACAGATGGCATGAGTCCTTTTGGGGAGCAGAGTTGCAGTCACAGCACCTGGCCCGTTACTCTATGTATCTACAACCTTCCTCCTTGGTTGTGCATGAAGCGGAAGTTCATTATGATGCCAGTGCTTATACAAGGTCCAAAGCAACCTGGCAACGATATTGATGTGTACCTAAGGCCATTAGTTGATGCACTTTTACAGCTGTGGGCCGAACCACGTGTACGTGTGTGGGACGAGCACAAACAAGAGGAATTTGACCTTCGAGCGTTGCTTTTCGTAACCATCAATGATTGGCCTGCTCTTAGTAACATTTTAGGACAGTCAAACAAGGGATACAATGCATGCACGCACTGTTTGGATCAGACAGAAAGTATATATCTCGACAACTGTAGGAAGAATGTGTATCCGTACAATCATCGTTTTCTTCTGCCCAAGCATCCCTTAAAGAAAAAAGGCAAGCATTTCAATGGCAAGGCAGAACCCCGGGGGAAGCCTGTCATCCGTATTGGTGCTAAAGTATTTGATATGGTCAAAGATTTAAAAGTAATCTTTGGAAAGGGTCCTGGCAGCCAACCTGTTCCTAACGGCCCTGATAAGCGCGTACCCATGTGGAAGAAAAAATCTATATTTTGGGAGCTACCCTACTGGGAAGTCCATGAGGTCCGCTCGGCAATCGACGTGATGCACCTGACGAAGAATCTCTGCGTGAATATTCTAGGCTTCCTGAGCTTGTATGGGAAGTCAAAATATACACCGGAAGCATGGGAGGACCATGAACGTCATAAAGGAAGAGATGGCATGCATCCAGGACAGTTTCAAGGGCGTGCCAGCTACGCTCTTACTAAGGAAGAGAAGGAAATCTTCTTTGAAGTCCTTTTCAGTATCAAGGTCCCGACTGGCTTCTCTTCGAATATAAAGGGAATCGTCAATATGAAAGACAAAAAATTCCAAAACCTAAAGTCTCATGACTGCCACGTGCTTATGACGCAATTGCTTCCGGTTGCATTGAGGGGAATTCTACCGGAAAATGTTCGCCTGGCAATTGTGAAGGTATGTGCATTCCTCAATGCAATTTCTCAGAAGGTAATCGATCGAGAAAGTCTATCAGGGTTATAGATTGATGTGGTCCAATGTCTGGTCAGCTTTGAGTTGTTGTTCCCGCCATCCTTCTTCAATATAATGACACACCTCCTAGTTCACCTAGTCGAAGAGATTAGAATTCTCGGTCCTGTGTTTCTACACAATATGTTCCCCTTCGAGAGGTTCATGGGAGTCTTAAAGAAATATGTTCGTAACCGTGCTAGGCCAGAAGGAAGCATCTCCAAGGGCTATGGAACAGAGGAGGTCATTGAGTTTTGTGTGGACTTTCTTCCTGACCTTAAGCCGATTGGTGTTCCTGAATCTCGGTATGAGGGTAGGCTGACAGGAAAAGGCACACTAGGAAGGAAAGCAAAAGTATGTATGGACGGGCATTCTTTCTCTCAAGCACACTACACAGTTCTACACAATTCCACCATGGTGGCTTCGTATATCGTGAGACACAAGAATATTCTATGCTCCGAAAACCCGGGGAAGGCTGACTCTTGGATTAAAGGGGAACACGAGAAGACTTTCGGCAGTTGGTTGCAGACACATCTCATGAATGACGACACCGTTGGAGATAAGCTGTACTGTTTGGCCAGGCCACCATCTTCAACTATATGTACTTTCCAAGGGTATGAGATAAATGTGAATACATTTTACACGGTTGCCCAAGATAAAAAGAGCACCAACCAAAATTGTGGTGTCTGCTTTGATGCAACAGACGAGAATGGGCACTGTTTGGAAACATATTACTGTTGGGTAAGGTAGCATAAATTCAAAAATTTTCCTACGCATGTTCAGATCTTCCTATGGAGAGACCAGCAACGAGAGAGGGGTAAGAGCATCTTCGTACCTTTGAAGATCGCTAAGCGGAAGCGTTGCTAGAACGCGGTTGATGGAGTCGTACTCGCAGCGATTTCGATCTAGTGCCGAACAACGGCACCTCCGCGTTCAACACACGTGCAGCCCGGTGACGTCTCCCGCACCTTGATCCAGCAAGGAGGAGGGAGAGGTTGGGGAAGAAGACCAGCAACACGACGGCGTGGTGTTGGTGGAGAGACGAGGTCTCCCGGCAGGGCTTCGCCAAGCGCCGGCAGAGAGGAGGAGGAAGAAGTGCAGGGCTGCGCCGAGGGAGAGGGAAAACTGTGTCCTCCAAAGGCCAAAAGTGCCCACTATATATAGGGGAAGGGGAGAGGGGGTGCCACCCCTAGGGTTCCCACCCTAGGGGGTGCGGCAGCCCTCCCAGATGGGGTTTGTGGCGGCCAGATGGGGAGGAGGGGGTGGCGCACCCCTCTGGTGGGCCTAAGGCCCACCTGAGTTAGGGTTCCCCCCCCTCTTTTTCTTTCCCCCGTGCCATGGGCTGAGTGGGGAGGTGCACCAGCCCAACTAGGGGCTGGTTCCCACCCCCACTTAGCCCATCTTACCTCTTGGGGTCGCAGCCCCCCTTCGGTGGTCCCCCGGGACCACCTCCGGTGGTCCCGGTGGTCCCGGTACGTTACCGGTGATGCCCGAAACACTTCCGGTGTCCGAAACCATCCGTCCTATATATCAATCTTTACCTCCGGACCATTCCGGAGCTCCTCGTGACGTCCGGGATCTCATCCGGGACTCCGAACAACTTTCGGTAATCTCGTATAACAATTCCCTATGACCCTAGCGTCATCGAACCTTAATTGTGTAGACCCTACGGGTTCGGGAGACAGGTAGACATGACCGAGACACCTCTCTGGCCAATAACCATCAGCGGGGTCTGGATACCCATGGTGGCTCCCACTAGCTCCACGATGATCTCATCGGATGAACCACGATGTCAAGGATTCAATCAATCCCGTATACGATTCCCTTTGTCTGTCGGTATAGAACTTGCCCGAGATTCGATCGTCGGTATACCTATACCTTGTTCAATCTCGTTACCGGTAAGTCTCTTTACTCGTTCCGTAGCACGTCATCGTGTGACTAACTCCTTAGTCATATTGAGCTCATGATGATGTTCTACCGAGTGGGCCCAGAGATACCTCTCCGTCACACGGAGTGACAAATCCCGATCTCGATTCGTGCCAACCCAACAGACACTTTCGGAGGTACCCGTAGTGCACCTTTATAGTCACCCAGTTACGTTCTGACGTTTGATACAACCAAAGCACTCCTACGGTATCCGGGAGTTGCACAATCTCACGGTCGAAGGAAAAGATACTTGACATTAGAAAAGCATTAGCATACGAACAATACGATCTATTGCTAGGCTTAGGATTGGGTCTTGTCCACCACATCATTCTCCCAATGATGTGATCCCGTTATCAATGACATCCAATGTCCATGATCAGGAAACCATGATCATCTATTGACTAACGAGCTAGCCAACTAGAGGCTTGCTAGGGACACATTGTGATCTATTCATTCACACATGTATTAGTGTTTCCTGTTAATACAATTATAGCATGAACTATAGACGATTATCATGAACAAGGAAATATGATAATAACCATTTTATTATTGCCTCTAGGGCATATTTCCAACAGTCTCCCACTTGCACTAGAGTCAATAATCTAGTTACATTGTGATGTATCGAACACCCATAGCATCATGGTGTTGATCATGTTTTGCTCGTGGAAGAGGTTTAGTCAAGGGGTCTGCAATATTCAGATCCGTGTGTACTTTACAAATATCTATCACTCCACTCTGGACATGGTCCTGGATGGAGTTGTAGCGGCGCTTGATGTGCTTCGTCTTCCGGTGAAACCTGGGCTCTTTGGCTATGGCAATGGCTCCAGTGTTATCACAGAAGAGTGTCATAGGACCCGACGCGCTTGGAACCACTCCAAGGTCGGTGATGAGCTCCTTCATCCAAATTCCTTCATGAGCCGCTTCTGAAGCAGCTATGTACTCCGCTTCACATGTAGATGCTGCCACGACTTCTTACTTGTTGCTGCACCAGCTCACTGCCCCACCATTCAACACATATACGTATCCGGTTTGTGACTTAGAGTCATCCGGATCTGTGTCGAAGCTAGCGTCGACGTAACCCTTTACGACGAGCTCTTCGTCACCTCCATAAACGAGAAACATTTCCTTAGTCCTTTTCAGGTACTTAAGGATATTCTTGACCGCTGTCCAGTGTTCCGCACCGGGATTACTTTGGTACCTCCCTACCAAGCTTATTGCAAGGTTTATATCATGTCTGGTACACAGCATGGCATACATTAGAGAGCCCACGGCTGAAGCGTAGGGGACAGAACTCATCTTCTCTCTATCTGCTGCCGTGGTCGGCGACTGAGTCTTACTCAATCTCATACCTTGCAAAACTGGCAAGAACCCTTTCTTTGAGTTTTCCATATTGAACTTCTTCAATATCTTGTCAAGGTATGTACTTTGCGAAAGACCTATGAGGCGTCTCGATCTATCTCTATAGATCTTGATGCCTAATATGTATGCAGCTTCTCCAAGGTCCTTCATTGAAAAACTCTTGTTCAAATAGGCCTTTATGCTCTCCAACATCTCTATATCATTCCCCATCAATAATATGTCATCCACATATAGTACGAGGAAAGCTACAGAGCTCCCACTCACTTTCTTGTACAGACAGGCTTCTCCGTAAACCTGTATGAACCCAAACGCTTTAATCACCTCATTAAAGCGAATGTTCCAACTCCGAGATGCTTGCACCAGCCCATAGATGGAGCGCTGGAGCTTGCATACTTTGTTAGCACCCTTAGGGTCGACAAAACCTTCTGGTTGCATCATATACAACTCTTCCTTAAGGTTCCCGTTAAGGAACGCTGTTTTGACGTCCATTTGCCAAATTTCATAATCATAAAAGGCGGCAATTGCTAACATGATTCGGACTGATTTCAGCTTCGCTACGGGTGAGAAAGTCTCATCGTAGTCAACTCCTTGAATTTGTCGAAAACCCTTTGCGACAAGTCGAGCTTTGTAAACGGTTACATTAACGTTCGCATCAGTCTTCTTCTTGAAGATCCATTTATTTTCTATGGCTCGCCGGTCATCGGGCAAGTCCACCAAAGTCCATACTTTATTCTCATACATGGATCCTATCTCGGATTTCATGGCCTCAAGCCATTTGTTGGAATCCGGGCCCGCCATCGCTTCTTCATAGTTCGAAGGTTCACCGTTGTCTAACAACATGATTTCCATCACAGGGTTGCCGTACCATTCTGGTGCGGAGCGTACCCTTGTGGACCTTCGCGGTTCAGTAGTAACTTGATCCGAAGCTTCATGATCATCATCATTAACTTCCTCTTCAGTCGGTGTAGGCACCACAGGAACAACTTCTTGTGATGCGCTACTTTCCTGTTCGAGAGGGGGTGTAATTACCTCATCAAGTTCTACCTTCCTCCCACTTACTTCTTTCGAGAGAAACTCTTTCTCTAGAAAGGATCCGTTCTTGGCAACAAAGGTTTTACCTTCGGATCTAAGATAGAAGGTATACCCAATAGTTTCCTTAGGGTATCCGATGAATACGCATTTCTCCGCTTTGGGTTCGAGCTTTTCTGGTTGAAGTTTCTTCACATAAGCATCGCAGCCCCAAACTTTAAGAAATGACAACTTAGGTTTCTTGCCAAACCACAGTTCATACGGTGTCGTCTCAACGGATTTAAACGGTGCCCTATTTAAAGTGAATGCTGCAGTTTCTAATGCATATCCCCAAAATGATAGCGGTAAGTCAGTGAGAGACATCATAGATCGTACCATATCTAATAAAGTGCGATTACGACGTTCAGACACTCCGTTGCGCTGCGGTGTGCCAGGCGGCGTCAGTTGTGAAACGATTCCACACTTCCTTAGGTGTGTGCCAAACTCGTGACTCAAATATTCTCCTCCAGGATCAGATCGTAGACATTTAATCTTTCTGTCACGTTGATTCTCAACCTCACTCTGAAATTCCTTGAACTTTTCAAACGTCTCAGATTTGTGCTTCATCAAGTAGATATACCCATACCTACTCAAATCATCGGTGAGAGTGAGAACATAACGATAACCACCGCGAGCTTCAACGTTCATTGGACCGCACACATCAGTATGTATTATTTCCAATAAGTCGGTGGCTCTCTCCATTATTCCTGAGAATGGAGTCTTAGTCATCTTGCCCATGAGGCACGGTTCGCATGTGTCAAATGATTCAAAGTCAAGAGACTCTAGCAGTCCATCAGTATGGAGCTTCTTCATGCGCTTAACGCCGATATGACCAAGGCGGCAGTGCCACAAGTATGTGGGACTATCGTTATCAACTTTGCATCTGTTGGTACTCACACTATGAATATGTGTAACATCACGATCAAGATTCATCAAGAATAAACCATTCACCAGCGGAGCATGACCATAAAACATATCACTCATATAAATAGAACAACCATTATTCTCTGACTTAAATGAGTAGCCGTCTCGCATTAAGCAAGACCCTGATACAATCTTCATGCTTAAGGCTGGTACTAAATAACAATTATTAAGGTTTAAAACTAATCCCGACGGTAGATGCAGAGGTAGCGTGCCGACGGCGATCACATCGACCTTTGAACCATTCCCGACGCGCATCGTCACCTCGTCCTTGGCCAGTCTCCGCTTATTCCGCAGTTCCTGCTTTGAGTTGCAAATGTGAGCAACAGCACCGGTATCAAATACCCAGGAGCTACTACGAGCACTGGTAAGGTACACATCAATAACATGTATATCACATATACCTTTAACGTTGCCGGCCTTCTTGTCCGCTAAGTATTTGGGGCAGTTCCGCTTCCAGTGACCTTTTCCCTTGCAGTAGAAGCACTCAGTCTCAGGCTTGGGTCCGTTCTTTTTCTTCTTCCCGGCATCTGGTTTACCGGGCGCGGCAACAGCTTTGCCGTCTTTCTTGAAGTTCTTCTTACCCCTGCCTTTCTTGAAACTAGTGGTCTTGTTGACCATCAACACTTGATGCTCCTTCTTGATTTCTACTTCTGCAGACTTGAGCATCGAGTACAACTCGGGAATGGTTTTCTCCATCCCTTGCATGTTGTAGTTAAGCACAAAGCCTTTGTAGCTTGGTGGGAGAGACTGGAGGATTCTGTCAATGATAGCATCATCCGGAAGTTCGACTCCAAGTGAAGTCAGACGACCGTGTAACCCAGACATTTTGAGTATGTGCTCACTGACAGAACTGTTCTCCTCCATCTTACAGCTGAAGAACTTGTCGGAGACTTCATATCTCTCGACACGGGCATGAGCTTGAAAAACTAGCTTCAGCTCTTGGAACATCTCATATGCCCCGTGTTGCTCAAAACGTCTTTGGAGCCCCGTTTCTAAACTGTATAACATGCCACACCTGACCAGAGAGTAGTCATCACTCCGCGCTTGCCAGACGTTTAGAACGTCCTGGGCTGCTGCGGGAGCGGGAGGGTCACCTAGCGGCGCATTGAGGACATAAGCCTTTTTAGCTGCTTCAAGGATGAGCTTCAGGTTGTGAACCCAGTCCGCATAGTTGCTACCATCATCTTTCAGCTTGTTTTTCTCTAGGAATGCGTTGAAGTTGAGGTTGACGTTGGACATCTACAATATTTATAAAGACAACTTTTAGACTAAGTTCATGACAATTAAGTTCATTTAATCAAATTAAGTATGAACTCCCACTTAAATCGACACCCCTCTAGTCATCTAAGTGATACATGATCCATGTTGACTAACCCGTGTCCGATCATCACGTGAGACGGACTAGTCACCATGGTGAGCAACTTCATGCTGATCGTATTCAACCATACGACTCATGTTCGACCTTTCGGTCTCTTGTATTCGAGGTCATGTCTGTACATGCTAAGCTCGTCGAGTCAACCTAAGTGTTTTGCGTGTGTAAATCTGGCTTACACCCGTTGTATGCGAACGTTAGAATCTATCACACCCGATCATCACGTGGTGCTTCGAGACAACGAACCTTCGCAACGGTGCACACTTAGGGGAATACGTTCTCGAAATTTTAAGAGGGATCATCTTATTATGCTACCGTCGTTCTAAGCAATAAGATGTAAAACATCATAAACATCACAATGCAATCATATAGTGACATGATATGGCCATTATCATCTTTGCTCTTTCGATCTCCATCTTCAGGCATCGCATGATCATCACCGTCACCGGCGTGACACCATGATCTCCATCATCATGATCTCCATCATCGTGTCTCCGTGAAGTCGTCATGCCAACTACTACTATCACTACTACTATGGCTAACCGTTAGCAATGAAGTAAAAGTAGCAAGCACATGGCGTTGCATCTCATACAATAAATTAAGACAACTCCTATGGCTCCTGCCGGTTGTCATACTCATCGACATGCAAGTCGTGAAACCTATTACAATAACATGATCATCTCATACATCATACATGCAACATCACAACTTTGGCCATATCACATCACATGTCAAACCCTGCAAAAACAAGTTAGACGTCCTCTAATTGTTGTTGCAAGTTTTACGTGGCTGATTTGGGTTTCTAGCAAGAACGCCTTCTTACCTACGTGACAGCCACAACGATGATATGCCAAAGCTATTTACCCTTCATAAGGACCCTTTTCATCAAATCCAATCCGACTAGAGTAGGAGAGACAGACACCCGCTAGCCACCTTTATGCACGATGTGCATGTCTGTCGGTGGAACCAGTCTCACGTAAGCGTACGTGTAAGGTCGGTCCGGGCCGCTTCATCCCACAAAACCGCCGGAAAAGAATAAGACTAGTAACGGCAAGCAAATTGACAAACCATCGCCCACAACTTTTGTGTTCTACTCGTGCATAGAATCTACGCATAGAAAACCTGGCTCTGATACCACTGTTGGGTAACGTAGCATAAATTCAAAAAATTTCCTACGCATGTTCAGATCTTCCTATGGAGAGACCAGCAACGAGAGAGGGGTAAGAGCATCTTCGTACCTTTGAAGATCGCTAAGCGGAAGCGTTGCTAGAACGCGGTTGATGGAGTCGTACTCGCAGCGATTCCGATCTAGTGCCGAACAACGGCACCTCCGCGTTCAACACACGTGCAGCCCGGTGACGTCTCCCGCACCTTGATCCAGCAAGGAGGAGGGAGAGGTTGGGGAAGAAGACCAGCAACACGACGGCGTGGTGTTGGTGGAGAGACGAGGTCTCCCGGCAAGGGCTTCGCCAAGCGCCGGCAGAGAGGAGGAGGAAGAAGTGCAGGGCTGCGCCGAGGGAGAGGGAAAACTGTGTCCTCCAAAGGCCAAAAGTGCCCACTATATATAGGGGAAGGGGAGAGGGGGTGCCACCCCTAGGGTTCCCACCCTAGGCGGTGCGGCAGCCCTCCCAGATGGGGTTTGTGGCGGCCAGATGGGGAGGAGGGGGTGGCGCACCCCTCTGGTGGGCCTAAGGCCCACCTGAGTTAGGGTTCCCCCCCTCTTTTTCTTTCCCCCGTGCCATGGGCTGAGTGGGGAGGTGCACCAGCCCAACTAGGGGCTGGTTCCCACCCCCACTTAGCCCATCTTACCTCTTGGGGTCGCAGCCCCCCTTCGGTGGTCCCCCGGGACCACCTCCGGTGTTCCCGGTGGTCCCGGTACGTTACCGGTGATGCCCGAAACACTTCCGGTGTCCGAAACCATCCGTCCTATATATCAATCTTTACCTCCGGACCATTCCGGAGCTCCTCGTGACGTCCGGGATCTCATCCGGGACTCCGAACAACTTTCGGTAATCTCGTATAACAATTCCCTATGACCCTAGCGTCATCGAACCTTAAGTGTGTAGACCCTACGGGTTCGGGAGACAGGCAGACATGACCGAGACACCTCTCTGGCCAATAACCATCAGCGGGGTCTGGATACCCATGGTGGCTCCCACTAGCTCCACGATGATCTCATCGGATGAACCACGATGTTAAGGATTCAATCAATCCCGTATACGATTCCCTTTGTCTGTCGGTATAGAACTTGCCCGAGATTCGATCGTCGGTATACCTATACCTTGTTCAATCTCGTTACCGATAAGTCTCTTTACTCGTTCCGTAGCACGTCATCGTGTGACTAACTCCTTAGTCATATTGAGCTCATGATGATGTTCTATCGAGTGGGCCCAGAGATACCTCTCCGTCACACGGAGTGACAAATCCCGATCTCGATTCGTGCCAACCCAACAGACACTTTCGGAGGTACCCGTAGTGCACCTTTATAGTCACCCAGTTACGTTCTGACGTTTGATACACCCAAAGCACTCCTACGGTATCTGGGAGTTGCACAATCTCACGGTCGAAGGAAAAGATACTTGACATTAGAAAAGCATTAGCATACGAACAATACGATCTAGTGCTAGGCTTAGGATTGGGTCTTGTCCACCACATCATTCTCCCAATGATGTGATCCCGTTATCAATGACATCCAATGTCCATGATCAGGAAACCATGATCATCTATTGACTAACGAGCTAGCCAACTAGAGGCTTGCTAGGGACACATTGTGATCTATTCATTCACACATGTATTAGTGTTTCCTGTTAATACAATTATAGCATGAACTATAGACGATTATCATGAACAAGGAAATATGATAATAACCATTTTATTATTGCCTCTAGGGCATATTTCCAACAGTCTCCCACTTGCACTAGAGTCAATAATCTAGTTACATTGTGATGTATCGAACACCCATAGCATCATGGTGTTGATCATGTTTTGCTCGTGGAAGAGGTTTAGTCAAGGGGTCTGCAATATTCAGATCCGTGTGTACTTTACAAATATCTATCACTCCACTCTGGACATGGTCCTGGATGGAGTTGTAGCGGCGCTTGATGTGCTTCGTCTTCCGGTGAAACCTGGGCTCTTTGGCTATGGCAATGGCTCCAGTGTTATCACAGAAGAGTGTCATAGGACCCGACGCGCTTGGAACCACTCCAAGGTCGGTGATGAGCTCCTTCATCCAAATTCCTTCATGAGCCGCTTCTGAAGCAGCTATGTACTCCGCTTCACATGTAGATGCTGCCACGACTTCTTGCTTGTTGCTGCACCAGCTCACTGCCCCACCATTCAACACATATACGTATCCGGTTTGTGACTTAGAGTCATCCGGATCTGTGTCGAAGCTAGCGTCGACGTAACCCTTTACGACGAGCTCTTCGTCACCTCCATAAACGAGAAACATTTCCTTAGTCCTTTTCAGGTACTTAAGGATATTCTTGACCGCTGTCCAGTGTTCCGCACCGGGATTACTTTGGTACCTCCCTACCAAGCTTATTGCAAGGTTTATATCATGTCTGGTACACAGCATGGCATACATTAGAGAGCCCACGGCTGAAGCGTAGGGGACAGAACTCATCTTCTCTCTATCTGCTGCCGTGGTCGGCGACTGAGTCTTACTCAATCTCATACCTTGCAAAACTGGCAAGAACCCTTTCTTTGAGTTTTCCATATTGAACTTCTTCAATATCTTGTCAAGGTATGTACTTTGCGAAAGACCTATGAGGCGTCTCGATCTATCTCTATAGATCTTGATGCCTAATATGTATGCAGCTTCTCCAAGGTCCTTCATTGAAAAACTCTTGTTCAAATAGGCCTTTATGCTCTCCAACATCTCTATATCATTCCCCATCAATAATATGTCATCCACATATAGTACGAGGAAAGCTACAGAGCTCCCACTCACTTTCTTGTACAGACAGGCTTCTCCGTAAACCTGTATGAACCCAAACGCTTTAATCACCTCATTAAAGCGAATGTTCCAACTCCGAGATGCTTGCACCGGCCCATAGATGGAGCGCTGGAGCTTGCATACTTTGTTAGCACCCTTAGGGTCGACAAAACCTTCTGGTTGCATCATATACAACTCTTCCTTAAGGTTCCCGTTAAGGAACGCTGTTTTGACGTCCATTTGCCAAATTTCATAATCATAAAAGGCGGCAATTGCTAACATGATTCGGACTGATTTCAGCTTCGCTACGGGTGAGAAAGTCTCATCGTAGTCAACTCCTTGAATTTGTCGAAAACCCTTTGCGACAAGTCGAGCTTTGTAAACGGTTACATTACCGTTCGCATCAGTCTTCTTCTTGAAGATCCATTTATTTTCTATGCACGAAATATACCAAATGAAGTCAGAAATTGTTGAAATTTTGTGATGTGCCTTTGAATGGTGAATTTAAACACACAAAAAGTATGGAGTTCAAATAAGTTCAAAAAAATGAAATCCCTTAAGATGAGTTCTCGTTCGAAACCCTGATACTTCGAGAGAGATTGTCCGTTTTGTACACGAAGTGCATCCAGTTTTTGTCGTAGCCCTCTCAACTTTTTAACACATGCTATGTGGGTGAAATGATGATAGCATGCCAAATTTCAACATTTTCAGAGTTCATTTGTAGTGCTTTTCAATTTCAGGGTCAACTAGCTCAAAAAAAAAAGTAAATGCACGAAATATACCAAATGAAGTGAGAAATTGTTGAAATTTTGTGATGTGCCTTTGAATGGTGCGTTTTGCACACACAAAAATTATGGAGTTCAAATAAGTTCAAAAAAATGAAATCCCTTTGTAAGAGATGAGTTCTCGTTCGAAACCCTCATACTTCGAGAGAGATTGTCCGTTTTGTACACGAAGTGCATCCAGTTTTTGTCGTAGCCCTCTCAACTTTTTAACACATGCTATGTGGGTGAAATGATGATAGCATGCCAAATTTCAACGTTTTCAGAGTTCATTTGTAGTGCTTTTCAATTTCAGGGTGAACTAGCTCAAAAAATATAATTAAATGCACGAAATATACCAAATGAAGTCAGAAATTGTTGAAATTTTGTGATGTGCCTTTGATTGGTGCGTTTTGCACACAAAAAAAGTATGGAGTTCAAATAAGTTCAAAAAAATGAAATCCCATTGTAAGAGATGAGTTCTCGTTCGAAATCGTGATACTTCGAGAGAGATTGTCCGTTTTGTACACGAAGTGCATCCAGTTTTTGTCGTAGCCCTCTCAACTTTTTAACACATGCTATGTGGATGAAATGATGATAGCATGCCAACTTTCAACATTTGTAGAGTTCATTTGTAGTGCTTTTCAATTTCAGGGTCAACTAGCTCAAAAAAAGGTAAATGCACGAAATATACCAAATGAAGTCAGAAATTGTTGAAATTTTGTGATGTGCCTTTGAATGGTGCGTTTTGCACACACAAAAAGTATGGAGTTCAAATAAGTTCAAAAAAATGAAATCCCTTAAGATGAGTTCTCGTTCGAAACCGTGATACTTCGAGAGATATTGTCCGTTTTGTACATGAAGTGCATCCAGTTTTTGTCGTAGCCCTCTCAACTTTTTAACACATGCTATGTGGGTGAAATGATGATAGCATGCCAAATTTCAACATTTTCAGAGTTCATTTGTAGTGCTTTTCAATTTCAGGGTCAACTAGCTCAAAACAATAAGTAAATGCATGAAATATACCAAGTGAAGTCAGAAATTGTTGAAATTTTGTGATGTGCCTTTGAATGGTGCGTTTTGCACACACAAAAAGTATGGAGTTCAAATAAGTTCAAAAAAATGAAATCCCTTTGTAAGAGATGAGTTCTCGTTCGAAACCCTCATACTTCGAGAGAGATTGTCCGTTTTGTACACGAAGTGCATCCAGTTTTTGTCGTAGCCCTCTCAACTTTTTAACACATGCTATGTGGGTGAAATGATGATAGCATGCCAAATTTCAACATTTTCAGAGTTCATTTGTAGTGCTTTTCAATTTCAGGGTCAACTAGCTCAAAAAAAATAAGTAAATGCACGAAATATACCAAATGAAGTCAGAAATTGTTGAAATTTTGTGATGTGCCTTTGAATGGTGCGTTTTGCACACACAAAAAGTATGGAGTTCAAATAAGTTCAAAAAAATGAAATCCCTTTGTAAGATATGAGTTCTCGTTCGAAACCCTGATACTTCGAGAGAGATTGTCCGTTTTGTACACGAAATGCATCCAGTTTTTGTCGTAGCCCTCTCATCTTTTTAACACATGCTATGTGGGTGAAATGATGATATCATGCCAACTTTCAACATTTTCAGAGTTCATTTGTAGTGCTTTTCAATTTCAGGGTCAAATAGCTCAAAAAAAGTAAATGCACGAAATATACCAAATGAAGTCAGAAATTGTTGAAATTTTGTGATGTGCCTTTGAATGGTGCATTTTGCACACACAAAAAGTATGGAGTTCAAATAAGTTCAAAAAAATAAAATCCCTTTGTAAGAGATGAGTTCTCGTTCGAAACCCTCATACTTCGAGAGAGATTGTCCGTTTTGTACACGAAGTGCATCCAGTTTTTGTCGTAGCCCTCTCAACATTTTAACACATGCTATGTGGGTGAAATGATGATAGCATGCCAACTTTCAACATTTTCAGAGTTCATTTGTAGTGCTTTTCAATTTCAGGGTCAACTAGCTCAAAAAAAATAAGTAAATGCACGAAATATACCAAATGAAGTCAGAAATTGTTGAAATTTTGTGATGTGCCTTTGAATGGTGCATTTTGCACACCAAAAAATTATGGAGTTCAAATAAGTTCAAAAAAATGAAATCCTTTTGTAAGAGATGAGTTCTCGTTCGAAACCTTGATACTTCGAGGGAGATTGTCCGTTTCGTACACGAAGTGCATCCAGTTTTTGTCGTAGCCCTCTCAACTTTTTAACACATGCTATGTGGGTGAAATGATGATAGCATGCCAAATTTCAACATTTTCAGAGTTCATTTGTGGTGCTTTTCAATTTCAGGGTCAAATAGCTCAAAAAAAATAAGTAAATGCACGAAATATACCAAATGAAGTCAGAAATTGTTGAAATTTTGTGATGTGCCTTTGAATGGTGCGTTTTGCACACACAAAAAGTATGGAGTTCAAATAAGTTCAAAAAAATGAAATCCCTTTGTAAGAGATGAGTTCTCGTTCGAAACCCTCATACTTCGAGAGAGATTGTCCGTTTTGTACACGAAGTGCATCCAGTTTTTGTCGTAGCCCTCTCAACTTTTTAACACATGCTATGTGGGTGAAATGATGATAGCATGCCAAATTTCAACATTTTCAGAGTTCATTTGTAGTGCTTTTCAATTTCAGGGTCAACTAGCTCAAAAAAAATAAGTAAATGCACGAAATATACCAAATGAAGTCAGAAATTGTTGAAATTTTGTGATGTGCCTTTGAATGGTGCGTTTTGCACACACAAAAAGTATGGAGTTCAAATAAGTTCAAAAAAATGAAATCCCTTTGTAAGAGATGAGTTCTCGTTCGAAACCCTGATACTTCGAGAGAGATTGTCCGTTTTGTACACGAAGTGCATCTACTTTTTGTCGTAGCCCTCTCAACTTTTTAACACATGCTATGTGGGTGAAATGATGATAGCATGCCAAATTTCAACATTTTCAGAGTTCATTTGTAGTGCTTTTCAATTTCAGGGTCAAATAGCTCAAAAAAATAAGTAAATGCACGAAATATACCAAATGAAGTCAGAAATTGTTGAAATTTTGTGATGTGCCTTTGAATGGTGCGTTTTGCACACACAAAAATTATGGAGTTCAAATAAGTTCAAAAAAATGAAATCCCTTTGTAAGGGATGAGTTCTCGTTCGAAACCCTCATACTTCGAGAGAGATTGTCCGTTTTGTACACGAAGTGCATCCAGTTTTTGTCGTAGCCCTCTCAACTTTTTAACACATGCTATGTGGGTGAAATGATGATAGTATGCCAATTTTCAACGTTTTCAGAGTTCATTTGTAGTGCTTTTCAATTTCAGGGTGAACTAGCTCAAAAAATATAATTAAATGCATGAAATATACCAAATGAAGTCAGAAATTGTTGAAATTTTGTGATGTGCCTTTAAATGGTGCATTTTGCACACACAAAAAGTATGGAGTTCAAATAAGTTCAAAAAAATGAAATCCCTTTGTAAGAGATGAGTTCTCGTTCGAAACCCTGATACTTCGAGAGAGATTGTCCGTTTTGTACACGAAATGCATCCAGTTTTTGTCGTAGCCCTCTCAATTTTTTAACACATGCTATGTGGGTGAAATGATGATATCATGCCAACTTTCAACATTTTCACAGTTCATTTGTAGTGCTTTTCAATTTCAGGGTCAACTAGCTCAAAAAAAGTAAATGCACGAAATATACCAAATGAAGTCAGAAATTGTTGAAATTTTGTGAAGTGCCTTTGAATGGTGCATTTTGCACACACAAA
This sequence comes from Hordeum vulgare subsp. vulgare, assembly GCF_904849725.1. Classification (NCBI taxonomy): domain Eukaryota; kingdom Viridiplantae; phylum Streptophyta; class Magnoliopsida; order Poales; family Poaceae; genus Hordeum; species Hordeum vulgare. Next base: position 616,762,237 of record NC_058524.1, read on the forward strand.
AAGTATGGAGTTCAAATAAGTTCAAAAAAATAAAATCCCTTTGTAAGAGATGAGTTCTCGTTTGAAACCCTCATACTTCGAGAGAGATTGTCCGTTTTGTACACGAAATGCATCCAGTTTTTGTCGTAGCCCTCTCAACTTTTTAACACATGCTATGTGGGTGAAATGATGATAGCATGCCAACTTTCAACATTTTCAGAGTTCATTTGTAGTGCTTTTCAATTTCAGGGTCAACTAGCTCAAAAAAAATAAGTAAATGCACGAAATATACCAAATGAAGTCAGAAATTGTTGAAATTTTGTGATGTGCCTTTGAATGGTGCATTTTGCAAATACAAAAAGTATGGAGTTCAAATAAGTTCAAAAAAATGAATTCCCTTTGTAAGAGATGAGTTCTCGTTCGAAACCTTGATACTTCGAGGGAGATTGTCCGTTTTGTACACGAAGTGCATCCAGTTTTTGTCGTAGCCCTCTCAACTTTTTAACACATGCTATGTGGGTGAAATGATGATAGCATGCCAAATTTCAACATTTTCAGAGTTCATTTGTGGTGCTTTTCAATTTCAGGGTCAAATAGCTCAAAAAAAATAAGTTAATGCACGAAATATACCAAATGAAGTCAGAAATTGTTGAAATTTTGTGATGTGCCTTTGAATGGTGTGTTTTGCACACACAAAAAGTATGGAGTTCAAATAAGTTCAAAAAAATGAAATCCCTTTGTAAGAGATGAGTTCTCGTTCGAAACCCTGATACTTCGAGAGAGATTGTCCGTTTTGTACACGAAGTGCATCCAGTTTTTGTCGTAGCCCTCTCAACTTTTTAACACATGCTATGTGGGTGAAATGATGATAGCATGCCAAATTTCAACATTTTCAGAGTTCATTTGTAGTGCTTTTCAATTTCAGGGTCAACTAGCTCAAAAAAAATAAGTAAATGCACGAAATATACCAAATGAAGTCAAAAATTGTTGAAATTTTGTCATGTGCCTTTGAATGGTGCGTTTTGCACACACAAAAAGTATGGAGTTCAAATAAGTTCAAAAAAATGAAATCCCTTTGTAAGAGATGAGTTCTCGTTCGAAACCCTCATACTTCGAGAGAGATTGTCCGTTTTGTACACGAAGTGCATCCAGTTTTTGTCGTAGCCCTCTCAACTTTTTAACACATGCTATGTGGGTGAAATGATGATAGCATGCCAAATTTCAACGTTTTCAGAGTTCATTTGTAGTGCTTTTCAATTTCAGGGTGAACTAGCTCAAAAAAATAAGTAAATGCATGAAATATACCAAATGAAGTCAGAAATTGTTGAAATTTTGTGATGTGCCTTTGAATGGTGCGTTTTGCACACACAAAAAGTATGGAGTTCAAATAAGTTCAAAAAAATGAAATCCCTTTGTAAGAGATGAGTTCTCGTTCGAAACCCTGATACTTCGAGAGAGATTGTCCGTTTTGTACACGAAGTGCATCCAGTTTTTGTCGAAGCCCTCTCAACTTTTTAACACATGCTATGTGGGTGAAATGATGATAGCATGCCAACTTTCAACATTTGTAGAGTTCATTTGTAGTGCCTTTCAATTTCAGGGTCAACTAGCTCAAAAAAAGGTAAATGCACGAAATATACCAAATGAAGTCAGAAATTGTTGAAATTTTGTGATGTGCCTTTGAATGGTGTGTTTTGCACACACAAAAAGTATGGAGTTCAAATAAGTTCAAAAAAATGAAATCCCTTAAGATGAGTTCTCGTTCGAAACCCTGATACTTCGAGAGATATTGTCCGTTTTGTACATGAAGTGCATCCAGTTTTTGTCGTAGCCCTCTCAACTTTTTAACACATCCTATGTGGGTGAAATGATTATAGCATGCCAAATTTCAACATTTTCAGAGTTCATTTGTAGTGCTTTTCAATTTCAGGGTCAACTAGCTCAAAAAAATAAGTAAATGCATGAAATATACCAAATGAAGTCAGAAATTGTTGAAATTTTGTCATGTGCCTTTGAATGGTGCGTTTTGCACACACAAAAAGTATGGAGTTCAAATAAGTTCAAAAAAATGAAATCCCTTTGTAAGAGATGAGTTCTCGTTCGAAACCCTCATACTTCGAGAGAGATTGTCCGTTTTGTACACGAAGTGCATCCAGTTTTTGTCGTAGCCCTCTCAACTTTTTAACACATGCTATGTGGGTGAAATGATGATAGCATGCCAAATTTCAACATTTTCAGAGTTCATTTGTAGTGCTTTTCAATTTCAGTGTGAACTAGCTCAAAAAAATAAGTAAATGCATGAAATATACCAAATGAAGTTAGAAATTGTTGAAATTTTGTGATGTGCCTTTGAATGGTGCGTTTTGCACACACAAAAAGTATGGAGTTCAAATAAGTTCAAAAAAATGAAATCCCTTTGTAAGAGATGAGTTCTCGTTCGAAACCCTCATACTTCGAGAGAGATTGTCCGTTTTGTACACGAAGTGCATCCAGTTTTTGTCGTAGCCCTCTCAACTTTTTAACACATGCTATGTGGGTGAAATGATGATAGCATGCCAACTTTCAACATTTGCAGAGTTCATTTGTAGTGCTTTTCAATTTCAGGCTCAACTAGCTCAAAAAAAGGTAAATGCACGAAATATACCAAATGAAGTCAGAAATTGTTGAAATTTTGTGATGTGCCTTTGAATGGTGAATTTAAACACACAAAAAGTATGGAGTTCAAATAAGTTCAAAAAAATGAAATCCCTTAAGATGAGTTCTCGTTCGAAACCCTGATACTTCGAGAGAGATTGTCCGTTTTGTACACGAAGTGCATCCAGTTTTTGTCGTAGCCCTCTCAACTTTTTAACACATGCTATGTGGGTGAAATGATGATAGCATGCCAACTTTCAACATTTTCAGAGTTCATTTGTAGTGCTTTTCAATTTCAGGGTCAACTAGCTCAAAAAAAAAAGTGAATGCACGAAATATACCAAATGAAGTGAGAAATTGTTGAACACACAAAAAGTATGGAGTTCAAATAAGTTCAAAAAATATTATCATTGGCGATTCATCTCTATTATGAAATTAAATATATCAAAAAACCATTGCATAACATATGACCAAATTAATACAAGTTCATCATCACATTAAATTATTGCAAAAAATAAATACATAAAGTTCTCTCATAAAACAACATACAACTATGTAAAACATTTAAATGCAACAACAAACGCGATCAAAATCGCAACTAAGGTAACAATTGACCCAACAACATAATGATACCAAGCCTCTTTATCAATGGCATATTTTCTAATATTCCTAATCTTCAAGCGCATTTCATCCATCTTCAAGCGCATTGCATCCATCTTCAACCGCATCACATCGATCTTCATCTTGCGATCATCGATGACATCGGCGACATGCAACTCCAGTTCCATATTCTTATCCTCAATTATTTTCAATTTTTTCTTCAAATATTTGTTTTCTTTTTCAACCAAATTTAACTTCTCGACAAGAATTTTTATGTGTGTTGGAATTTCCGGTTCACATACCTCCTAGATTAAAAAAATATATGTCACATTGGTCGTCATAATTGTCATAAACACTAAATAAAACAAATAGTTATAAAAGATAATATATACCACATCCGAATCATAGACAGGACGAGGGCCGACGGAGGCGGATACCAAAACCATCGCACTATATAATAACAAAAAATAATGAAAGTGAGTAATTTATACAAGTATGTATCTAAATCATACAAGTAAGATTCTTTTGATTTTAAAAAGAAGATAAGAACAAGAGGCTCACCACGATGGTGCTCGCAGTTGGTGCACGGCCAAACCTAGACAAATATTAAGGAAAATGGAGCTTGGAGGTCGAGCTTGGAGAGGAGAAAGCTTAAGTAGAGTGGCTCGGGCATTTCATCGAACACGTCATGTGCATGAACTAGAGTGGCAAGAGCATGGCATGGTCACACTTCAACAACCAAAAAACAGGGGATATGGTGGGCAGGGGCGAGGGTTTATATAGGCAACACTTTAGTCCCGGTTCTTGCCACGCCCCGGGACTAAAGGTCCCTGCTTCCCGCCTTCTGGTCTGCCGAAAAAGGGCCTTTAGTCCCGGGGCGTGGCTCCACCCGGGACTAAAGACACCCTTTAGTCCCGGTTCTTGCCACGCCCCGGGACTAAAGGCCCCTTCTTCCCGCCTTTTGGTCGTGGCACCACCCGGGACTAAAGGGGTCTTTAGTCCCGGATCGAACCCCGAACCGGGACTAAAGATCCACCTGTATAAGCGGGAGTTAGAGAATTTCGAACCCAAATCGTCCATTTCTCTTCTTCTTCCTCTCGTTCTCCTGCCCGACGCGGCACAACGACAAACTCGACGACGCCGTCAGGCTGCCCGCCGTCCTGCTCGCCGCCGCCTGCTGTCCTCCTCGCCGTCGCCGTCGTCCTGCTCTCCGCCGTCGTCCTCCTCGCCGCACGCCGCCCTCCTCGCCGCGCGCCGCCCCGTCCTCCTTGCCGCGCGCCGTCGACACCTCCGGCCGGTAAGCCCCACGCCCCCTCCTCCCCAACACTCCGGCCAGCACAAGCAAAGAAGAAAAAGGAGAAGAAAGGAAGAAAAAGGAGAAGAAAGGAAGAAAAAAGAGAAGAAAATAAGAAAAAGGAGAAGAAAGGAAGAAAAAGGAGAAGAAAAGAAGAAAAAGGAGAAGAAAGGAAGAAAAAGGAGAAGAAAGTAAGAAAAAGGAGAAGAAAGGAAGAAAAAGGAGAAGAAAGGAAGAAAAATAGAAGAAGGAAGAAAAGGGAAAAAAAGGAAAAAAAAGGAGAAGAAAAGAAGAAAAAGGAGAAGAAAGGAAGAAAAAGGAGAAGAAAGGAAGAAAAAGGAGAAGAAAGGAAGAAAAAGGGAAGGAGAAGAAAAGAAGAAAAAGGAGAAGAAAAGAAGAAAAAGGAGAATAAGAAGAGGAGGAGAAGAAAAGAAGAAAAAGGAGAATAAGAAGAGGAGGAGAGGAGAAGAAGAGGAAAAATAGAAGAAGAGGAGAGGAGAAGTAGTAGAAGAAGAGGAGAAGTAGAAGTAGAATAAGAAGTAGAAGAAGAGGAAAAATTAGTTTAGGGTTACAAGAAGACGAAATATATTTTTTGTCATTTAATTTTGCTATTGTATAGTGTATATGCTTAAGTGTTAATAGTGTTTCTTAGGTTATTGCTTAATTTTGCTATTGTATATGGTTAAGTGTTAATAGTTTAATTTTTCTATTGTATATGCTTAAGTGTTAATAGTTTATTTTTAGCAAGAAAATTAATATAACTAGTTTAATTTTGCTATTGTATATGCTTAAGTGTGTGGGACTGGGCTCCGCCCGGCTGGTATTTTAGAGTTTAGGTTCTAGCCAAGACCCGGGACTAAAGGTCCTCCTATATAAAACGAGCCTTCGAAGTTTCCAACCCCTTTTATATAGTTTGTTAGTTTATTAGTTAATCAAATGTCCGTTTTTTGCAGAACTATGGATCCACATATCAGGAACCTCGAAGAGGAAGAACTTCTCGAAGATATAATCAAAGACGGCCCCAACGTTGAACCAGCTGAATCTCCGACGTCATATCTAAACGACTCCGGATATGGAATGGAGGTCGAGCGACACGAAGATGAAGCCGATGGGGCAGGAGATAGGTCCAATGACGGAGAAGGTGATAGCTCCACTGATGGAGAAGCCGGTGAAGAAATAATAAAGTCCGGCGAGGTATACATATGAAGTTCGACAATCACTTGTAATATGTGAAAAATATTGGAGATAGCTCTATATTGTATACATATACATTCATTTGACGAATGTTTCTCCCTCTTAGGCCTCCACATCGAGCAAATCTACGAAACGAGGCCCGACTAGAAAGTTGGATGCACGGACGCATTACACCTTTGAGGTGATAATGCCTAGGGGCGAACCCAAGCTTCCTAAGAATGCTGCTGACACATTCAAGAAGCAATGCGGAGTTCTCGTTAGGGATCACGTCCCGATCAGCGTTCGGGAGTGGAACAAGCGCAAAGGGGCAGCCGATAGTGACTATGTCGCCGAAAGGTACAAAGATAATCTTTGGAATGATCTCATGTCACATTTCAACCTGCCAGAATGTGAGAATGAAGACGCCACAGACAAACTGAGGGCCAAAGTCAAGCAGTGGACTCTAAAGAAGATGGCCGAACTGTTCCGTAGCTGGAAGAAGAAGCTATGGAAAAACTATCTGAAGACAAAGAAAGTGCCAGTATTCGAGGGGTATCTAGCCAAGCAGGCGAATCACTGGAAGGAATTTCAAGAGTACAAGGAGTCAGAAGATGCCCAGGCATTATCAGAAAAGAACAAGATAAATGCCGACAAGAAGAAATATCACCACAAGCTGGGGCCAGGGGCTATGAGACTGCCATCCCAAAGTGGGAAAAGAAAGAGCAAGATCTGATAGATAAAGGCATCGTACCTGAACCACTCCGTGATGAGTGGGAATTGAGAGCAAGAAATTGGTTCCTTGCGCATGGTGGGTCGTACGACGAAACAATAGGGGACCTCATCTGCAATGACAATCTTAGGATACCCAGGGAGAATTGGAAAAGGATAGTGAAAGAAATTAAGGAGGGACAAAGAAAGTTCACTGCAGATAGAGATAAAGATTTGCTCACACTGGTCCTCGGCAATCACGAACATGGAGGACGAACGCGAGGCTTCGGTCCATCTTACCCGTGGTGGCTTGGGTTTGCCAGAGACCAAGACACTTACAGAAGCCGAGAGAGAGCAAAGAAGCGGCCGCAGGATGAGGAGAATGACAAGTTCAACTAGTTGCTTGCCAGGATTAACGAGCAACAGAAGCAGATTGATGAGCTTAGAGGAGTACCGCGCCAGGAAGATCCTGCACTTGATATTATCGGCGCCCCATCTAAGCGGAAAAGCAGCATGGCTGAATCTGAGGCCCCGCCCGACGATGAACGAAGAATGATAGAGGGCGGTCCCGGCTACCCCGTGGATGGAATCAAGGAGTCAACATCATGTGAACTCCATCAGAAATTCAAGAACATATCCATGAAGGTGGCCGTCGGACAAGCTTTACCTTCTGGCCCTGATGCACGCTGGCATGGCCGTGAGATTCCAGCTGGCTTTGCTAAAGTCGGGGTGGATGAAATCATGACGAGGTTTCTTGATATGGAGCTCGACATAGCTGGACCCGAAGATGAGAGGACACTCAGAGAAGTACTGGGTGGAGTCATCCTATGGGACAAGAACTACATCAAGCTTCCAGGCTCGGCCCCAAGGACAACACCGCCTCCGAGTCGTCGCATGTCACCTACACCTCCATTACCTCCAAGCCCTCCACATGACGCCGGCCAGCACAGCACGAGTCCATCTCGATCACCGCCGGCGGACTTGGGTCGTCCGTCTAGAACGCTCCGCCGACGATTCCTAAGCCATAGAGCACCCCAAAGCGCAAACGGCCGCCCCTCCCAAAGGTACGTCATGCTAATCTTCCTATCGGACCTTATGATTGTACCCCCGAGGAAAACGCCAGGATAGCAAAGGAACATCATGATGCGCAGATGAAAAAGAAGGAACCCGAGCCCCGTCCGGAATACACCTAGAAGCAAATAGCATTTGCAAAATACTTTACGACCCTTCCATCACAGTATGACTTACACCATAAGCCTGATGACTATACACGCACATTGCAGAAGGAAGTGAAAAAGAGCATATCACGTGCAAGCCCTCCACATGACGTCGGCCAGCACAACACGAGTCCATCTCGATCACCGCCGCCGGACTTGGGTCGTCCGTCTCCATCGCCGCCCGCTCCGGATACTAAGTGGGAGCGTGCCACCAAGAACGCTCCGCCGACGATTCCTAAGCCACAGAGCACCCCAAAGCGCAAACGGTCGCCCCTCCCAATGGTACGTCATGCTAATCTTCCTATCAGACCTTATGAATTACACCATAAGCCTGATGACTATACACGCACATTGCAGAAGGAAGTGAAAAAGAGCAGATCACGTGCAAGTGCAAGTGGGAGCAAATCAAGTTCAACTACAAGCAAGAAAAAATCAGACGTTCCTCAGCTTGGACAACAGGCCAAATAGTCGATCCCATCCCTCAAGGTGTTAACCGAGAATGTTCCCCCTCCGGTGCAGGGGCTAGCTTTAGAAAGAGCAAAGGAGTTGGCGGCTGCATGTGGTGTCTCGGTTGAAGAATTGTTGTCTTCCCAAGACGACAAGATACCCAAGGCTGTGGTAGCCCCTAAGCCACAGTTTGTGATGGGTGAGCCTTTGGTCAGCAAAGATGATCTCCCAACAAATATGTGTTACTTGCATCAATGGTACTTAAGTGAATCAAAGAATGGGAGAACGATGATCGTGCTGAGTGTCCCACAGGAGTACTACGCCCGCCCCGAACAAATCCATATCGACTTTGATGAACTCTTCCAGATGTACAATGGCGACGCCCTCGACAAATCGCTTATGAGTTGCTATTGTCTGTAAGTTTTTCAATTCGTTGTCTACATATAACTTGTTTAGTTATTTCAATTCATTGTCTATATATAACTTGTACTCTATTATGCAGAATCAAGATTCTGGATTGTAAAAGTAAGAGCATCCTAAATATTGGGTTTATTGACCCAGATAAAATACATATAGCGACGCTAACTAATTATCCCAAGGAGACGGAGGAAAACCTTCTAAGGTTTCTAACAGATCAAAATTTCTGTGACCACATACTGTTTCCATACAACTTCAGGTGAGGGTCTTTACTCTGTTGTGTCCATTCACTTATAAGTGTAATTGATAAGTTACTGACACACACATATATATATATATATATATATATATATATATATATATATATATATACATGTGCAACTTTCATTGGATTCTGTTAGACATTCAAATTGATAAGGGAAGAGTTGATGCCTTCGACCCATTATCGAGACCCTTGGAACAGTTCCAAAGCCTGCAGGACATGCTCCAAGGGTAATTTCAATCATTCTTGCGCTCTATCGGTCTCTTTCGATGATTTTCTGATATATCAATTAATGAAAAACTTAGCAAATCATTATCCTTGTCGGGCAGGGTTTGGAACCGGTTCATGTGCGTGACTCCCGGTATCGAGCATGAGAAGTTGACCTTTAGAGCGGCTCAGGTAAGTAGTAGTATGAGATACTTCGATTTTCAATACATTTATGATGCTAGATTATTATTTTGATTATATATATTCTATTCTCGTAAAGTGCGACCAGCAGCCACGGGGAACGCATCTATGCGGATACTATGTTTGGGAGACCATTCGCACGTTTACCTCTGAGCTCAAGGATCATAGATTCGACGTAAGCAATGAACATTCACACCTCTACTTTTACCCGTCATTCTTTGTTATCATGATTGATATTCATATTCATCTCCTCTTCTTATATAGCACACGGCCATGACGACGAAGGTCCTACCAGAGCAACGCGCGATTGCTGTTGCAGAGGAGCTTGCGACCTTTCTGAGGACGGAAGCTATAGATGACAAAGGACGATTTAGTGTAGCTAGGGGTCATTACTGTTGTTCGTCCATGTAATCAAATAGACGGGCTCTAGTCCCGATAATTCAGATCTCCATATAATTGCATATATATGCTCGCTTGTAAGATAAGTTAACCTTATATATATATATATATATATATATATATGCATAATTATTTCTATTTTAATTATATGAAAACTAATTCCCGAACACCAAACGAGGCATCACGTTAATCTCCCGAACACCTAAACCCTAAAACCCTAAAACCCAAAAATAATTTCATTAAAAAAACCCGAAAATAAGTAAAATCTGAAAATCTTTAGTCCCGGCCCGTGTAACGAACCGGGACTAAAGGTCCTGCCCTGGGGCGCTACGAGGCGCCCACGTGAAGCACCTTTAGTCCCGGCTTGTAAGAGGGCCGAGACGAAAGGTTAGGCCTTTAGTCCCGCCCCTTTAGTCCTGGTTGGTGAACCGGGATTAAAGCTCCTTACGGGCCGGGGCTAAAGGCCCCGTCCCCACTAGTGCTTATTCATTGGTACACTATCTAGCCTTACAAAGACCTGAGTAGCATCAGTACTACTCCTGTGATCGCCACAAACAACATGCATTCTATGCATACGAATTTAGACTAAGTGGCACACCTTTATGTATGAACCTTACCTTGAAGCTTATTCTGGCCTACACGGCCCTTATTGCTATATGTATATGGGTTATACATACATGCTAGATACACGTACACCATCTCTCGGTGCACCAGAAGCGTTTACCTTGTGGGCACTTTGCGAACCACTCTGGCCACACATTCGGCCATGATTCCTTGTTACCATACTTCCTTGTGCTCGTCGTCATGGCTTGGCAATCCATCAAGCCATGATCGCTTTGACAAAAACCACTCCCCATCCTAAAGCCGGCATCAACGGTGCCTTGAAGCAGCAACACTATGAAAATGATGGTGGTAATGCATATCTTTGTGGACGACATGGCTGGCTAGATGACCACTATCCTCTGGTTAAGTTATGAATTTTTTGTATGTGCGGCCCCTTCTGGTATGTGCTCACATTAGGCTGTGCTAATATATAGTTCCGTATGTCTACTCGCCCAGATCTGTATCGTTAGATAGTCACCAACAGAGGGGAAAAAGCGATGTTGTTAGCATGTATTTGATGAACATTAACGTGCAAGCCATCGTCTATAGAGCACTCTAGATCTGTGTACGTGTATGTAGTGCTAACAGAGACAAGTGAAAAAGTAATGGAGCTGGCATGCATTTGATTGTCATTAACGAACAAGTCATCACATATGGAGCACTCTAGTTTGTGAGAAGCACATTTGGTAGGTATACAATTGGCATTGACGTACAATCCACCGCTGAGGGAGTAGACTAGATGTTTGTACATGTCAAAAAGGTTTACCCCGCTTTATATTACAAAGTAAACAACCAATACAACCATTGATAGGTGCTAGGACGGAAGCAGCTAGGTGCTGTCAAGTCATGCCTGGCCGATAGGTGCTACGCTGAGTCATGCCTGGTTGGCAGGTGCTACGCACGACAGATCTCCCGGAGTCTTCGCATCTGGACGGATGAGCGCAGGGCGGTGGCGCCGTTGGGCGCCGTGGTGGCGTCGACGGATGATTGGCCTGGCAAGGATGATGCGGATCTCTTTTCTGAAGATGGGTCAGTGGTTCGAGGATGATGGCGGCTGGTAAAACGTGTGCGTGAGGTGTGCGTTTTAGGTGTGCTGCACCGGTTGTTGTTCCCAATACGTTATGTGGATGGATTGAAAACAACACCGGTCTTAGATATGTGGAGTGAGAGCACTCCACATTATCGAGTTTGTAGGTGTGAGTGGTGGCTTTGGATGGATTGATGTATGTTCTTGTTAGACCTTTGTGGAATAATTAATAAGATGGCTGCATGCATCGATTGATGCAGAGGCCGGGGGTTTAACCTCCTTCTCTAAAAAAAAGGACGGAAGCAGCACAATCACACCCAAAAGAAGAAAAAAATGCCGACAACGTCGGATCAACAGAAACGAAGAAGCTTCGCGACCACTGCGTCCATCAAAGATCTCCCACCAAGCTCCAAGGCTCTGAAGCGCTGGTACCAATCAACACCTCCAAAAAAACCGTGACGATGTTGACGCTGCTGCCAAGGGTTTTCCCCGGTACACGACGAGTCAAGAAGAAGGGTAGCCACCGACGCCCTCCAGGAATGTCAGGCGGCACCCATAGGTGCCACCGCGTCGATGTCGGCCAGGCCAACAGGGGTTTCCCCCGATCCCAACGTTCACCTCGGATGCGCCAGAGCCTGCCATCAAACGGACCACCATCCTGCGCCAACGCGGTCTTGAAGCCTCCACGCTGTCTCACCACGGCACTGCGAAGTGAGGCCTACACAACGACGAATAGGAGACGGGACTAGGGGGAGAAGCAGCATCGGCATGTGGGAGGACTTAACCTCCACCGTCAATGACGGTAGCCGACCGGACACGATAGCAGGAGCATACCAAGACCGTGGGCCCACAGGCCCGGCTGTGCCCTCCACGTCCGTAAAGCTCCCACCGTCGCACTGCAGTATGCACGCCGACGACACCGTCGCCCCCCATCCGAGCTGCTCCTCCTCCTCACCACACAGACGACAATGAAGCCACGCCGGAGGCCGACCCGCTAGGACCCAGATGGGGCCCATAGGGCCCAGATCTGTGCCGCCGGCCATCCCGCGCCACCATGCAGCCCCGCTGCCAAGAGATCACGCCGCCTCCACGAGCGCCACCTGCCACCGCCGCTGGGTCGAGGGCCGCCGCCAAGCCAAGGAGAACCGCTGGCGCCCCATGCCCCGGGCAGGAGAGCTGCGTGCGCAGGGACAGAAGGTCCGTTGTCGCCAACACCACCCGGGCCTGCGTCGAGGGCGTGAGCCGACGACGGCAGGGGGAAATGGGGGAAAAGGGCGGCCGAAGGGGTAGGGGCGCGCGCTTCCCCGGCCACCTCACTAGGAGGCGACAGAAGGGTGAATCCGGGAGGGAGGGAAAGGGGAGAGGGTGGACGACAGCGACCGGCGGCCAGCGACGGCAGGGAGGCCGGCGACGAGGGAGGAGGACGGGAGCGGGAGAGGAACCCTAGCTGGAGCGGCTCCGCTTGATTCCTCTATACCTTCTCGATAAGGTGAAAAGAAAAGAACTGATGTTTGTACCTGTACTAGCATAAATGTTAACAAGCAATACTGTTGGTATGTACTTAATTGTATTAATGTTTGTTCGTCGGAAATTAGTTGACACTTAAAGGAATCGGATGTATCTAGCACATCAACACTGAGGCGATTTTAAAGAGCTTCTCTATTATGAGCACTAGAGAAAATAAAAACTAGATCAAGTATAGAACTAGAAGGAGAGAAAGAACGGGCACCTCCAACTGAAGAGACCTTTTTTTCTAGGGGCGCTCCCCTTCAAGTAGATATAAGTATATACTAGTGTCGAAAAAGCGCGGCAGCACGCCGCGCCCCACACTAATGGTATTCGAGTGAACCTTTGGTTATCATATGCTATTCCTTTTGCTTCGTGATACTTTACAAAAACTTGAAGTGAGATATATTGGTATCCCCATGAGTCATACACATGCTCACTATTACCAATCTCCTCATTATCAGTTTTGTTCTTCTTTTTCATTGTTATATTCTCGCATCCCTATGAGCTAGTCACCTATATCCGGCTAGACGATGATGAATCTTGTCACACCAAAAAGGGCCTAAAAGTATCTCTCCATCGTCGGAGGATTAAATGCCACTCTTGAGCTATTTTGCCCCTTGTCATATTTGCCGATCAACCTGAAGTTACCGTGTTATGCGTAACGTTAGAAGAACACCAAAGTGCATTGTTTGGTATGAAGTGACAAGAAACTTCCATGTTCGAAGGAACTGGGCATGCATTAACCCTCTATCTTATAGACTATATGCTTGCGACGGTGCCATCTCTTAGTATAACTATCTAGTTGGGTCAATTCAATAAGATCGTTCTTCTATCATCATATTCTCAAAGTTGTTCCATCCTTGTTAAACTTAAGTCATGCCTAATATTAGTAAAACATAACCATCATGCAATACTTGAGCTAGTCCTAGAAGCGACACTAGGAATAGGTTTTACCGTTTATAACTCTATACATGCTTATGAGTTTTCCTCTGAATCACATATTCAAGATCCCGAGCAGTTACAACATAGAGTGTAAACATCTAATTATAAACGTGAACATAGATAATACAATCATTATTGCCTCTAGGACATATTTGCAACAATACGTGCAAGAGCAAGAACTTCTAGAGTTGAGCGCATGGTGCTGTATAATTCTTTGTGCATACCATTGTTACAAAAATCGGCCGATTCAACAATTTTTTTGCTACTCGGAGTGTGACTGGTAAGATTATGCCTTATCATCATTGTTTATCGTTTGGGCCGATTTCTCACTCGGACAAGCGATTTATCGAGAATCTACCGATAAATCGGACATGTTTCTAGCACTTTGTGTGCAAAACTATGTTTATTTGTGTTTTGTGGATCTTTTTATGTAATATGCACCGTTGTCCTATTTTGTCTCTCATTGTAAAAGGATCAAAAGGCAAGGAATCAAGTTAGCACTTTTTTAAATATTGTTTTTTTTGTCGAATATAGAATATTTTAGTGCTAAGAATCTGGGATTTGTAAAAAAAGGCCAATTAATAGAAAACTAATAATATCAATTAATCGTCTAATTTTCAATTAATCTTTAATATTCCCTGCCAACAGAGACGCTAATGATAAACGAGACCCTCAACGTTGGTGCATACTTACATTTACACTTTTCGATAACCACAAACTTCTTCATACACAACCCCACACGTATTGTTAGTGAAAGAACCACGTCAATTACTCTCGAGTCAATCCCTATATATATATAGATACATCATACCACCTAGGGGTAGTTATCCCACATGTTCCATATACTACCATGCGTGAGTATATATACCAATTTATCATTTTAACTGTGTTCATATACTATATAAAAGATTTATCAAAGTTAGTTACGTGAAAAAATTACAAGCTGACCCATAGTTTTTATTATATTTGTGAAATACATATATATTTGTATTTAAAAGGAACATACACAAAATATGATACATACTACCAAAAAAGTAGTATATATATACTACTTAAATATTATTATATACTACATACTACACATACATACTCTCCGATTTGATAGATACTACATACAACATACAAAATACAAATGGTGGTAGATGAAATTTTTCCGAAAAATACATCCTACCAATCAGGGGTAGTTACCCCACATGTTCCATATACTATCATGCGGTTGTATGTATACTAATTTATCGTTTTAATTATGTTCATATACTATATATAAGATTTTTCAAAGCGAGTTACATGAAAAAATTTACAAGTTAACCCATAGTTTTTATTATATTTTTGAAATACGTATATATTTGTATGTAAAAATGAGCATACATAAAATGTGATACATATTATAAAAAAAATAGTATATATACTACCTAAACGTTATTATATAGTACATACTACGTGTACGTACTCTTCGATTTGATAGATACTACATACAACATACAAACGCAAATGATGGTAACTATCACCGATGGTAGATAAAATTTATCCTATAGCAAGGCGTGCCAGTCCTAACATGTCCCCAAAATTTGCCCTCTAGCAAGGCGTGCCAGTCCTCTATCAAGGTAACTACCACCGGTGGAGTTGTTAATGTGTCTTTCGGGCAATATAATGAAACATTCTGATCTGCATGGTCAACTAAGAAAGGATCTTGCCCCTTTAACTTAGAGATATGTTTGGGCCCCCAAGAGTGACCAAATCAAGGAAACACATGGCTATGCGACTGAGATAGGAAATCATGGAAATCAAGAGTGGTATGGAATTAAATGAAGAAAGAGAGGGTTGAGTATCATATTATGATACCGTATCATATTAAATGTTGTGCTACTACTCCCTCCTTTCCAGTTTATAGGGCTCAAATCTGAAATCTCATCAACCAAGGTGAATTTTGAGTGGATGACACTAGTTTTAACTAGCCAATGAAATATTTTTCACATACTCAATTTTCAAGGCAATAAATGTAGCATCCTCCTTCTCATTGGACTTGCATGATGGATGTAGAAAACGATGCATGCATAGCCACTCATCTTCTTTCTCTAAACTCTGTGAATTAAATATGGCGTGGGACTCAAAGTACTTTAACTTAATTAGACTTAAAATGAGCCTAATATAATGAAAATCTAATTTTTTTAAGATGAACCCTGTAAACCGGAAAGGAGGGAGTATGTGTCATGCGTGGCAATAAATGAACTGTTCTATGATACGAGCACATGATACTATACATTAAGGGTGTAATATCATACACTAGTATCATATGCATGATACTAGTATATGATACTTCCCATTACAACCAACCTTAGGAAGTTCGTGGGAATGACTTTGCTGCACCTAGGAGTTAGGACTGGCACGCCTTGCTAGAGGTCGTAATGAGTTATTGTGCGAGCTCAAGTTGGGGAGCTCGGATACCGGGAATAGCTTGTATAATTGTTTGCAGAAGAATGCACATATCATGAGGTGCCCGTAAAGTCGCGCCACAACCTCTATTAAAAATGTTATGGATATGAAAGTCGCGCCATAACCTCTAGTAAAAATGTTATGGATATGAAAGTCGCGCCATAACCTCTAGTAAAAATGTTATGGATATTTTGGACCATCCATGGGCTAAAAGTAGTGGCTTGCACATATTACCGACAATTATCATATTCATTGATACATGATTCGACCTTACAAAGGCCTGAGTAGCAATGGCGGAGCTTGAGCATGGGCTTGAGGGGGAGGGGGGGCAAACTTCATTATTTTTAACTGATTTGAAATCAGAAATAAACATACTATAAATAAATGTAAGGTTAATTGTTTTTGAGCTGGGGGGCATGGCCCAGGTTAGCCCCCATCAAGCTCCGCCACTGTTGAGTAGCATCAGTTCGACTCTTGCCACAAACAACATGCATGCTATGCAGACAGATTAAGACCGGGTGGCACATTTTCCTGTGCATAAAGCTTTTTTCTGGACTGCATGGCCCTTATTGCTATATGTATATGGCAAATTAATAGCCTGGTACACACAAGCTAAGAGCATGATTAATAGTATAGCCAACTGCTGGCTATAAGCAGTTTTATAGTTTATTTTATAGCTAGCTTACACAATAGTTAGCTATAAAAGGGTACTACTTTATCATATATGGCACACCTTTCATTCTCACAAAGCACCTAGGAGCGTGTGCTAGACATGGCTCTTCACGAAGAGCCCGCTTCCCTTCTCTCTCCTCTTCTCTCTCATCCAACTCAGTAAAAATATAGTATTTTAATTCTTACAGCGTGTTGACTGTATCTTATTGTACTTGCTCTAAATACACCCACAGAAAGCATCGGTGCACGACCAGCGTTGACCTTCTCGGCACCTTGGTGGCCACACTGGCCACACATTCGGCCATGTTTGCTTGTTGCCATACTTCCTTGTGCTCGTCGCCATGGCTTGACAATCCACCAAGCCATGGTCGCTTTGACAAAAACCACTCCCCATCCTAAATCCAGCATCAACGGTGCCTTGAAGCAGCAACACTATGAAAATGACGGTGGTAATGCATATCTTTGTGGACGACATGGCTGGCTAGTTGACCACTATCCTCTGGTTAAGTTATGGAATTTTTTTTATGTACGGTCCCTTCTGGTACGTGCTCACATTAGGATGTGCTAATTTATAGCATCGTATGTCTACTCGCCCAGATCTACATCGTTAGATGGTCACCGACAGATGGGAAAAAGCAATGTAGCTGGCATGTATTTGATGAACATTAACGTGCAAGCCATCGTCTATAGAGCACTCTAGATCTGTGTACTCCCTCAGTCTGGAATTACTTGTCTCGAAAATTGAATATAAATGAATGCATCTAGAATAAAAATACACCTAGATACATCCATCTCTCGAACAAGTATTTCCGGACGGAGAAAGAATATGTGTACATAGTGCTAACAAACAAGTGAAAAAGCAATGCAGCTGGCATGCATTTGATTGTGATTAACGAACAAGTCATCACATATGGAAAACTCTAGATCTATCTAAATGTACTTTGGGCTAACGAACGAGTTAGCCAGAAACACTTTTGGTAGGTAGACAATTGGCATGTACACACACTAGATCTTTGTACATGTAATAACGTACAAGTTAACAAGCAATACGGTTGGAAGCTGAACATTAGGTGAACCAGCCCGCTCACGTGCAGGGCGTTGTTGCGTGGACGCCCCTATACCTTGCTCGACACGAGTTTGATGCCAGCCTCGTCCGAAGCGAGGACCGACCACAATGAGAAAGGAGCCAATGAGACTGATGTTCAGGGGCGGAGACCAGGGGGACAAGCAGCCCCCCCCCCCCCCCCCCCCCCCCCCCAAAAAAAAACGATCTACAAAACCTGAAGCATGTACTATATATTTGACTGATATAAGTAAGTATATATGTATTTGACCCTTCCCATCGACATCCATATTCAAATCCTGGCTTCGCCATTGCCGATGTTGCCCGAGCCAGCAGGACAATTGAACGCAAAAACACAACAAATTCTCTAGTAAGGCAGCAACTTGCAGATACGGCTGCTATGCCACTCAAATTACGCGCTTTGTCGCCGCTAGCGTTGCTCTCTTCTTGAAGATGTCGTCATGGTGCTCCTTTTCACTGTGTGGGTTCCGGGTGAAAAACTTTGTCCGTTGTGGACTCGGCAGCGACAATGCTTTGTGTTCTTCTTCTCTCGAGGGCGTACTCACGGAGAACGGGTGTGTTAGGGCGTAGCGTGACATTGTAGTCATTTTTTCTGTGTTATCTTTCGGTAGCATGTGTAATTGTGTTCTGCGTGGTCTGATTATTCCGAGACCGGTTCTATAAAAGGGACACCTCACCATTTTTTATAGGACGGTCCCGTACTTTATTCGGTCGTTGCTTTATATATAAATTAGAACCAACGCCTTTTTCAAAACAATTATCTTATTCATTAGTACATTATCCAGCCATACAAAGACCTGAGTAGCATCAGTACTACTCTTGTGATCGCCACAAACAACATGCATTCTATGCATACGAATTTAGACTAAGTGGCACACCTTTATGTATATATGAACCTTACCTTTTTTGCATGAAGTTTATTCTGGCCTACACGGCCCTTATTGCTATATGTATATGGATTGTACACGCATGCTAGATACACCCACACCATCTCTTGATGCACCAGAAGCTTTTTCCTTGTGGGCACTTTGCGAACCACTCTGGCCACACATTCGGCCATGATTCCTTGTTACCATACTTCCTTGTGCTCGTCGCCATGGCTTGGCAATCCACCAAGCCATGATCGCTTTGACAAAAACCACTCCCCAGCCTAAAGCCGGCATCAACGGTGCCTTGAAGCAGCAACACTATGACAATGATGGTGGTAATGCATATCTTTGTGGACGACATGGCTGGCTAGTTGACCACTATCCTCTGGTTAAGTTATGATTTTTTTGTACGTACGGTCCCTTCAGCTGGTACGTGCTCACATTAGGCTGTGCTAATTTATAGCATCGTATGTCTACTCGCCCAGATCTACATCGTTAGATGGTCACCAACAGATGGGAAAAAGCAATGTAGCTGGCATGTATTTGACGAACATTAACGTGCAAGCCATCGTCTATAGAGCACTCTAGATCTGTGTACTCCCTCAGTCTGGAATTACTTGTCTCGAAAATTGAATATAAATGAATGCATCTAGAATAAAAATACGCGTAGATACATCCATCTCTCGAACAAGTATTTCCGGACGGAGGAAGAATATGTGTACATAGTGCTAACGAACAAGTGAAAAAGCAATGCAGCTGGCATGCATTTGATTGTGATTAACGAACAAGTCATCACATATGGAAAACTCTAGATCTATCTAAATGTACTTTGTGCTCACGAACGAGTTAGTAAGAAACTCTTTTGGTAGGTAGACAATTGGCATGTACACACACTAGATCTTTGTACATGTAATAACGTACAAGTTAACAAGCAATACGGTTGGAAGCTGAACATTAGGTGAACCAGCCCGCTCGCGTCCAGCGAGCAGCGTTGTTGCGTGGACGCCCCTATACCTTGCTCGACACGAGTTTGATGCCAGCCTCGTGTGAAGCGAGGACCGACCACAATGAGAAAGGAGCCAATGAGACCGATGTTCAGGGGCGGAGACGGGGGACGAGCAGGGGCCAAAATGATCGACAAAACCTAAAGCATGTACTATATATTCGACTGATATAAGTAAGTATATATATGTATTTGACCCTCCTCATCAACATTCATATTCAAATTCTGGCTTCGTCATTGCCGATGTTGCCCGAGCCAGGAGGACAATTGAACGCAAAAACACAACAAATTCTCTAGTAAGGCAGCAACTTGCAGATACGGCTGCTATGCCACTCAAAAAACAAATCATAACATTGAGATGTAAAATATACTCAGAATTTTTTTCTAAATTGTTCAGAAAATGTAAATACTGTACAAGTCACTTAAAAATTATTTGTACATTCAAGTAAAATTTTCATGACATTTAAAAAATGTTCATTAAAAAAATCAAGTGAGTTGTAGAAAATACTCGTGTCATCTGAAAAAATTTCACATGTTTTACAAAAATTCTTTTAAATGTTTTGAATAATGTTTGATGTGCGTAAAAAATGTTCATTATGAATTAAAAAATTGTTAAATTTGCATTTTTGAAAGTGTCAACAAGTATTTGAATAAAATGCTGATTGTGTATTTCTTTTAAAAATTCAATGTGTATCTGAAAAATCTTCAACTTGTATACGTGAATTTTCACCGTGTACTTAGGGAAAATCGACACGTACTTGGAAAATGAAAGAAAAAACGTAAACGTGACAAAAAGGAAAAAGGAAAATGAAAATACAAGACAAAAAGGAATACAAATATAAAAGGCACAATAAAGAAAGGAAAAAAATGTTGAAATTAGTAGTGGGCCCATAAGAGAATTTCAGAAATCTCCAAGGGCCCATGTAGGTGGTGACATGACAAGGTGGTGGTGGGAAGTTTAGTCCCACCTCCCTAGTGGAGAAGAAGTTGGACCCCTTTATAAGGGTCTCTCTTCTACATGCTATTGGAGAGTGAGAAGAGAAGATGCCCTCACGCACTCCTCCTCCGTCGCCCGCCCGGCCACGGGTATGAGCCGAGCCGAGCTCATACCTACGCGCTTATTTTTGCCATCCGAGACGTCGGATCGTGGAGATCAGATCGCCTCTGCCTCACGCGCTCGTTCCTTTGCTGCTGTTGCCGCCGGCGACTCCGTCCCGTTCACCGCATACACGGTCGACGGGAGAGCAGGCCTCCGAAACCCCGCCTCTCCGGTTCCTGTATGGGAGAGGGGTGATTAGGTTTTTGGGGAGCGATCACGCGACTGCTCGCCTCCGTCCGTCTGCTTCCTCTACGTCCATGTCGTCCTCGTCATCGACATGGCTGAACCATCCGAGGCCGATCGTCTCGCCCTTGAAGCTGAGAAGAAGGTGACAGAGGATGCTGCCGCTTCCAACGCTGCTGCTACGACCAAGTGACCGACCGGTGGGTATAACCTGTTTATCCCACTCCTGTTAGTTTCGATCCTAGAAGTACTACTTGCATGCATAGATGTATCAACTATATGCGTAGTATGTGCTAGATTAGTTCATGATCACTATGTCATTAGTCTAGTCAATGCCATGCTAGTTATTATCTCATGGATTAATATACTCGGAAAATTGCCTATTTACTCAACAATCCAAAAACCTAATTTGTGCACTGAAACCGGATAAGTTTACCGGTACTTATTTCAAGGAGTGGCAAAAAAACCGCCTTATGGCTCACGGCTATGAACGTGTTCTGGGTAGCCGGTGTCACTCCCACGGGAACGATCTCTTTTGAACAGGATAAGATGTTCGCGGAGGCCACCGTCCTATTCCTTGAAGCAGTTATAAGCGTGATCGCAGATAAGCTGGTTGATGCATATTTACATATGCATGTTGCCAAAGAGCTGTGGGAGGCACTCGAATCTAAATTCGGGCCAGTAATGCTGGGAGTGAGATGTATGTTATGGATCAGTTCCACGATTACAAAATGGTTGACAATCGTTCTGTATTGGAATAGGCTGATGAGATAATATGCATAGCTAAAGAACTTGAGGTTCTTAAGTGCAATTTGCTGGGCAATTTTGTCGCGGGCTGTATAATTGTTAAGCTCCCTAATTCCTGGAGGAACTTTGCTACTACTCTAAAACATCAGAGCGTGAGTTCTTAGTAGAGGACATCATCGGCCATCTGAGTGTTGAGCAGAACTCGAGAGCAAAGGACTCCAATGGGAAAGCGGTCGAAAGCTCTTCTGTTGCCAATATAGTACATCCGAGGAACTTCAATTCCCACAAGACCAAGGAAAAGAATTATGTCCAAAAGAATACCGACTTTAAGAAGAACGGAAAGAAGACCTTCAAGAAGAATAAGAAGGGAGCGGGATGCTTTACTTGTGGTTCAGATGAACATTGGGCGAACAAGTGCCCAAACAAGTATAAGAAGCCGGCGCAGGACTCCAAGTCTGCCAATATGATTGTGGGCAACAATGAAAGTGGTGCATCTGGGTACGGTAACTTATTTACTGTATTTTCAGTTTGTCAGTCCATCGATTGGTGGGTGGACACGTGTGCAAATATTCATGTGCGTGCTGACATCTCATTGTTTTCTTCTTATCAGGCCACAGGTCACGGGTCCGTATTGATGGGGAATGGCGCGAGTGCTTGTGTTCTTGGTGTTGGCACGGTCGATCTGATGTTTACTTCGAGAAGGATCGTGCAGCTGAAGAACGTGCAGCATGTCCCTGCCATCAAGAAGAACCTCGTTAGTGGCTCCCTTCTATGTAGACAAGGGTTTAAGTTGGTATTGGAGTCTAATAAAGTAGTTGTTACGAAATATGGACTTTTTGTTGGTAAAGGTTATGAATGCGGAGGTCTATTCCGCCTTTCCCCTGCAGATTTTTGTAATAAAGTCGTGAACAATATTCATTCAAGTGTTAATGAATCTGAAGTTTGGCATTCACGTCTTTGTCACATAAGTTTCGGTGTTATGTCGTGGCTAGCAAAACTGAATTTAATCCCGACTTTCACTTTAGCCAAAGGTTCTAAGTGCCATTCGTGTGTGCAAGCAAAGCAACCTCGCAAGCCTCACAAGGCTACAGAGGAGAGACACTTGGCACCATTAGAACTCATACATTCTGATCTTTGTGAGATGAATGGTGTGTTAACTAAAGGTGGAAAGAAATATTTCATGACATTGATAGATGATTCCACTAGATATTGCTATGTGCATCTGTTAAATACTAAAGACGAGGCTCTACACTACTTTAAAATCTATAAGGCGGAAGTTGAGAATCAACTTGAAAAGAAAATTAAACGAGTCCGGTCTAATCGTGGTGGAGAGTACTTCTCAAACGAGTTTGATTCTGTTTGTGCGGAACACGACATTATTCATGAGAGGACGCCTCCCTATTCACCCCAGTCGAACGGGGTTGCCGAGCGGAAAATCCGTACTCTAATTGATTTGGTTAACACCATGTTAGATATATCGAGTTTATCCAACGCATGGTGGGGGAGGCTATATTAACTGCGTGTCATGTTGAGAATAAGGTTCCTACAAAAGATAATGAAGTCATTCCCTACGAGGAGTGGTCAAAGAGAAGGACGACGCTCCCGTACTTACGTACTTGGGGCTTCTTGGCGAAAGTCAATGTGCCGATCCCCAAAAAGCGTAAGCTTGGACCAAAGACTGTGGACTATGTTAATTTGGGATACGCTAAAAATAGCGTAGGCTATAGATTTCTAGTAGTGAAATCTGAGGTACCTAACGTGAAGGTCGGTACAATAATGGAGTCGAGGGATGCTACATTCTTTGAGGATATATTTCCTATGAGAGATATGCAAAGGACTTCTAGACAGGAATCTGAGAAAACTCCCGAGCCTGCCATTCCTATGCAATACTATGAACAAACACATGATGAAAATCTTGAGGAGGATGACGAGGAAACCTGTGGTAGGGGCAAGAGACAAAGGACTGCAAAGACCTTTGGTGATGATTTCCTCATATACCTCGTGGATGATAATCCCACTTCTATTTCATAAGCGTATGCTTCTCCAGATGCTGATTACTGGAAAGCTGTGGCCCGTAGCGAATGGATTCCATCATGGCTAATGGGACATGGGAAATTACTGATCGTCCCTATGGTTGCAAACCATTGGGATGCAAGTGGTGTTCAAAAAGAAGCTTAGGCCCGATAGTACGATTGGAAAGTACAAGGCTAGGCTTGTGGCTAAGGATTATGCCCAGAAAGAAGAAGAATATTTCTTTGATACTTACTCACATGTGGCTAGACTGACCACCATTCGAGTACTACTCTCGTTGGCAGCCTCGCATGGTCTTCTTGTTCATCAAATGGACGTTAAGACGGATTTCCTGAATGAAGAGCTAGACGACGAAATCTATATGCGACAACTAGATGGCTTTGTGTTAGACGGTCAGGAAGGAAAAGTGTGTAAGTTGTTGAAATCTTTATATGGCCTAAAGCAAGCACCTAAGCAATGGCATGATAAGTTTAATACAACTCTGACATCTGTTGGCTTCGCTGTTAATGAAGCTGACAAATGTGTATACTATCGCCATGGTGGGGGCGAAGGAGTTATACTGTGCTGGTATGTTGATGACAATACTGATATTTGGAACCAACCTCAAGGTGATTGAGGAGGTTAAGTCATTTCTGTCTCAAAACTTTGAGATGAAGGATCTTGGAGTGGCTGATGTTATCTTGAACATCAAGCTCTTGAGAGATGATGAGGGTGGGATTACACTTCTGCAATCCCACTATGTTGAGAAGATTTTGAGTCGCTTTGGATATTCAGACTGCAAAGTTTCTCAAACACCATATGATCCTAGTGTGCTGATTTGAAAGTTCAAAGGCACAGCTATAGATCAATTGAGATTCTCTCAAATTATCGGTTCGCTTATGTACCTAGCTAGCGCAACGAGGCCTGACATCGCGTTTGCTGTGAGCAAACTTAGCCGGTTTGTTGCAAACCCGGGCGATGTTCATTCGCGTGCTATTGAAAGAATTATGCGCTACCTGAAAGGTACTGTCAACCAAGGACTTCACTATATGGGATACCCATCGGTACTTGAAGGGTATAGTGATGCAAGTTGGATCTCTGATGCTGATGAGATGAAGGCCACTACTGGGTATATATTTACTCTTGGAGGTGGTGATGTTTCCTGGAAGTCTTGCAAGCAAACGATCTTAACGAGATCGACAATGGAAGCAGAACTAACAACATTAGACACATCTGGTGTCGAAGCAGAATTTCTTCGAGATCTTTTGATGGACTTACCTGTGGTTGAGAAGCCGGTTCCGGCTATCCTTATGAACTGCGATAATGAGACAGTTATTGTCAAAGTGAAGAGTTCAAAGGATAATATGAAGTCCAACAAACATATAAGAATGAGATTGAAGTCTGTCAGACGTTTGAGAAACTCCGGAGTGATAGCGTTGGATTACATCCAAACGGATAAGAATCTCGCAGATCCCTTTACTAAAGGGTATCACGTGTTGTGATAGACAGTGCATCGAGGGAGATGGGTATGAGACCCACATGAGTTGCCATGGCAGTAACCCAACCAATATGATCGGAAATCCCGTGAAGTAGGACATGGGAAAACAAGCCAGTGGTGAACTGAGGAGAGTAACTTTACTAACCCACTCCGTTGGAGATGCAATGCTCTCGGATACTATATGGTAGGATGACTACTGTATTAATGTGTTCTAAAGCTTATGTGTAAGGAAGATGTTGTCCTAGAGAGCGATCTTTGGAGGAACACACCTATATGAGCCTGACTGCTGGTCAGAGTCTATGAGATTGGGGTGATCTCTAGTAAACTCATGAATAGGCGAGGAGTGTGACTTATATGCTCCACCCGAGGGGTCAGCCTTCGGTAGCCTAGTACTAGTAAGACTTGTGGTGAAGCTTCTTGACGCCAAACTGACAATTCAAGGCGTAGTCTATTGTTCAGTTGTAAAGGGTGTAGCTACTTGTTCTAGATGAAGCTCAACCTTAACAAGTCTTCACTGAAATGCTGGTATATTAAAACAGTGATTGGAATGAGGGAACACGATGTGCCCTTGAGATCTGGTGGGGGATTGTTGAAATTAGTAGTGGGCCATAGGCCCATAAGAGAATTTCAGAAATCTCCAAGGGTCCATGTAGGTGGTGGCATGACAAGGTGGTGGTGGGAAGTTTAGTCCCACCCCGCTAGTGAAGAAGAAGTTGGACCCTTTTATAAGGGTCTCTCTTCTACATGCTATTGAAAAGTGAGAAGAGAAGATGCCTTCGCGCACTCCTCCTCCGCCGCCCGCCTCGCCACACCACGCCTCGCCTCGCTGCGCCACGGGAATGAGCCGAGCCGAGCTCATACCTACGTGCTTATTTTTGCCCGTCAGGAACGGAGAATACATAACAGATGCGCCACGATCTGAGACGTTGGATCGTGGGCTGTTACTGACTCGGACGTGGGTTCAGCCCACGTCTCTCCCCCCGGTCGCCTATATAAGCAGGGCTAACGCCAACCCTAGCCGTCAAGAGATCAGATCGCCTCTGCCTCACGCGCTCGTTCCTTTGCTGCTGCTGCCGCCGGCAACTCCGTCCCGTTCACCGCGTACATGGTCGAGGAGAGAGCACGCCTCCGAAACCCTACCTCTCCGCTTCCTTTACGGGAGAGGGGCGATTAGGTTTTTGGGGAGCGATCACGCGACTGCTCGCCTCCGCCCATCTGCTTCCTCTACGTCCACGTCGTCCTCGTCATCGACATGGTTGAACCATCCGAGGCCGATCGTCTCGCCCTTGAAGCTGAGAAGAAGGCGGCAGAGGATGCTGCCGCTGCCAAGACTACTGCTACGGCCAAGTGGCCGACCGGAGGGTATAACCTGTTTAGCCCACTCCTGTTCGTTTCGATCCTAGCAGTACTACTTGCATACATAGATCTATCAACTATATGCGTAGTATGTGCTAGATTAGTTCATGATCAGTATGTCATTACTCTAGTCAATGTCATGCTAGTAATTATCTGGTAGATTAATATACTTGGAAAATTACCTATTTACTCAACAAAAAATACATAATAAAGAAAGCAATAAAAAGCACCCTAAACCTTTTGAAAACTAAACGGATGGCTCCCAAAACCGTAATGCTGGTACAAATACATCACATAATCCTAAAGAAGAAGAAAAGAATCAACTAGCTCTCAACTTCGACAATGATGCAACAATATATATGATTTGAACCAAAATTTATACTGATAATAGTTTGTTCAACAATTCTAGTGCTTAAAAAAGAGAGGAAACTAGGGACGAAACCTGTAGCAAGAAGACAAGCCAAAATAATTCACTTGACCTTGAATCCGCAATAACCTATAAAATGAACATTTACCTTCATATTATAGAGTGCGACTAAAGAAGTGACCAAATAAATTGGCAAAAGACTCAGTTACCTTTAATATTACCCTTGGTTGTTAGTCTAACCCTTTATTAGTTGTGACTTTTTCATCTATTCTTTCTGCACATAGCAAATTCCATTGCCACTCAAACTGTCAGCATTGATGCCGTTACACCAGGTCGCAATAAAAAACATGCAGGTAGCTTCGTTGGCCTCTCACGATGGCTACACCACTGTCCGCTGGCCATAGCTTTTGAAAAGATAGAAGGGAGGAAGGAGTCGTAGCAACCGTGGGAAGGGAGTGCGCTATCCCAAGAATAAAACTCCTTCATTGTCACTTGTAGAGAAACCAAGTCACAGCCCAGCAGCAGCCCAGAATGCGCTAGCGACTTGTCAACACAAACCCACTACCAAAACCACGATAAGCAAGAGAATATGAGCAAACTCTATTTGACGCTTCAGGCGCCGATTATAGTGCAATTTCCCTAACCGGCGCCGGCAGCCGGTTGAGCTGGGCTCGGCCCATATTGCTTCTTCCCTCTCTTCTATTAGCACGTCTTTTTCTATTTTCCATTTTCTTTTTCATTTTCTTTTTAAGTCTTTCTTTTTTTATTTGGAAGGGTTTTGTTCTGTTTTTTACTACTTTTCTTTGTTTGTTTTTTTATTTGGAACATTTTTTTATTTTTGTTCATTTTGTTTTATAAATTCTATGAACTCTTCTTCATATTTCATGAACGTTTGTTTTCAAAATTTGTGAACTTTTTTCAAATTCGATGATTTTTTTAAAATCATGATTTTTTATCAAATTTGATGAACTTTGTTTCCCAAAATCTGTGAACTTTTTTAAAATTTAATAAATTGTTTTAAAACATGATAAACTTTTAATAAAATTTCATCAATTTTTTGAAACAATCGGTGAACTTTTATCAAATTTGATGATCATTTTTTAAGACGTTGAACGTTATTGAAAATACGATGAACATGTTTTCGAAATCGATGAACTTTTTAAAAAATTTGGTGAACGTTTTTAAAAAATGTTAAACTTTTATCAAATTTGATGAACTTTTTAAAAAAATTTGTGAAGGTTTTTTTAAATACGATGAATGTTTTTTCAGAATTGATGAACTTTTAAAAAAAAAATCGGTGAACGTGTTTCAAAAAATGATGAACTTTTATCAAATTGGATGAACTTTTTTTAAAAATCGGTGAACGTTTTTAAAAATATGATGAACTTTTTTCCGGAATTGATGAACTTTTATCAAATTCTAATAAACTTTCTTTAAATTCATGAATTTTATTATTTTTAATAAATCTGTGAACTTTTTAGTTTACACAACAAATTTAAAAGTGTAGAAAAACAGAATCGGTCTTTTTTCTGAACCAATAACACATCACATGAGTAAAAAAATCAACAAGCCTAGCAAAAGCGAACAGTAGTGGATTTACTTAATGGGCCACGAACCATTGTTGGACGTTGTAGGCGCTAGTTGCCCGAACCAGCGCTTAAAGCGCCGATTAGGAGCTCCCGAGGATATGTGCTAACCAGATATCAGATATGTGCTCTTTACTCAAGGAAAAACCAGATATGTGCCTAAAAATAAATGAACATGTGCTAACCATCGGAGGAGCCGTTGTGCTAAGACCACCACTGCAGTCTCGGAGACGTACGTGTCGAAGCGAGCGGTGAAGAGGGTCGAGGATGAGAGCCGAGAAATGTCTCAACGACTTTGTCCGCTTCATTGCCTTGCTAGAGAGGATGGGCAACGGAATCGGCACGCTGACGTTCATATGGGGGACGGTGGTGGTGCTCGGAGGCTTCTCGGCGTACCTGGCCTATGATTTCTAGGTTTCCATTGTCATCGTCTTCATGGAGGGTTTCAGGTACGCTCCCTTCCAATTCCTTCATGGGAGAGTGTTTTCTAGAGTACTTTGTTGAATCTAATAAAGATTTGTGCATCCGAATTTGGGTCATATATGATGGAACGTTAGGAAACACTAAGATACATTCTGAAACAAGACTAACCTCGTAAACTAGATAAAAGTCCTACGAAAACGAGTGCAATATTATTTATCGGTATACAAGGAAACACAATGATACGCTTTCAAACAAGAAAAGACCAAATAAAGGATTACATAACACTTGCAAATAAACAACCTTCAAGAAAACCAGAAAAAAATTCCAAGTAAGAACACGCGATCAATGTATGCTATCTCTCCCTAATAATAAAGCACCGATGGCTTGTGTCGTCCGTCGTAGCGTTTTTGCAGAAAGGTCCTGATACGTCTATTTTGCATCATGCTTTCATGTTGATATTTATTGCTTTTTGGGCTGTTATATTACTTTGTGGTACCATATTTATGCATTTTCTCTCTTATTTTGCAAGGTTTATTTGAAGAGGGAGAATTCAGGCAGCTGGAATTCTGGACTGGAAAAGGAGCAAATCTTAGTCCACTATTCTGCACATCTCCAAATGACCTGAAAAGTTACGTGGATTTTTTTGAGATTATATAAAAAATACTGGGCGAAAGAAGTACCGGAGGGGGGCCACCAGGGCTCCACAAGCCCTGCCACCGCCACCCCCTGGTGGCGGAGGGCAAGCTAGTGTTAGTGTTGCCATTATCAAAGATCTCTTAGCCGAAGACGTAGACGGGTATGTTATCAAATTCTGTGATGACTCCGCTAGAATTGCTAAACCTCACGCGAAGGAAAAATACGGACCTGTAGTTGGCCTGCCCGTTGTTTCTGTCAAGATAGGAGATTACTGTTACCATGGTTTATGTGATATGGGAGCTAGTGTTAGTGCAATACCGCGTTTTCTATATGATGAAATCAAAGATGAGATTGCACCTGCTGAGTTAGAACCCATTGATGTTACTATTACGCTAGCTAATAGAGACACTATCTGCCCTCTGGGAATTGTGAGAGACGTAGAAGTCCTGTGTGGTAAGACAAAGTATCCTACTGATTTCCTCGTCCTTGGTACTGCACAAGATAGCTTTTGTCCCATCATATTTGGTAGACCCTTTCTCAACACTGTCAATGCTCACATTGATTGCATTAAGCAGACTGTCACAGTTAGTTTCGAGGGTGTGTCTCATGAATTTAACTTCTCCAAGTTTGGAAGACAACCCCATGAAAGAGAGTCGTCTGGTAGGGATGAAATCATTGCTCTTGCCTCTATTGCCTCTATTGTCGTACCTATTGTGGTAGGGATAAAATTGTCTTAGAACAATATCCTATTCTCAAGAATAATCTGCGTGTTGAACTGCTTGGGGATCCTCCCCCACCAAAGGGTGATCATGTGTTCGAGCTTAAATAGTTGCCTGATACTCAGTGATTGGGTAAGTCCAGTACATTGCGTACCTAAGAAGGGAGGTATCACCGTCGTTCCTAATGATAAGGATGAACTAATCCCACAAAGGATTATTACCGGCTATAGGATGGTGATAGACTTCCGGAAACTGAACAAAGCAACCAGGAAAGATCATTATCCTTTGTCGTTTATCGACCAAATGCTAAAACGCTATCAAAACACACACACTTCTGCTTTCTAGACGGTTATTCAGGTTTCTCACAAATACCTGTTGCACAATCTGATCAGGAGAAAACCACTTTCACCTGCCCCTTCGGTACCTTTGCTTATAGACGTATGCCTTTTGGTTTATGCAATGCACCTGCCACCTTTCAAAGATGTATGACGGCTATATTCTCTGACTTTTGTGAAAAGATTGTCGGGGTTTTCATGGATGACTTCTCCGTTTACGGGTCTTCCTTTGATGATTGCCTCAGCAACCTTGATCGAGTCTTACAGAGATGCGAAGATACCAACCTCGTCTTGAATTGGGAGAAGTGCCACTTTATGGTTAACAAGGTATCGTCTTAGGGCACAAAATTTCTGAGAGAGGCATTGAAGTTGATAAGGCTAAGGTTGATGCAATTGAGAAAATGCCTTGCCCCACAGATATCAGAGGTATACGAAGTTTCCTAGGTCATGCTGGTTTCTATAGATGGTTCATTAAAGACTTCTCTAAGATTTCTAGGCCTCTTACTAACCTCTTGCAGAAGGATGTTCCTTTTGTTTTTGATGAGGATTGTGAGGAAGCTTTCGAAATACTTAAGAAGGCTTTGATAACCGCACCTATTGTTCAACCACCTGGCTGGAACTTGCCCTTTGAAATCATGTGCGATGCTAGTGATTATGTTGTTGGTGGTGTTCTAGGATACAAAGAGTTGACAAGAAGTTGAATGTTATTCACTACGCTAGTAAAACTCTAGACAGTGCCCAAAGAAACTATGCCACTACGGAAAAGGAGTTTTTTAGCAGTCGTGTTTGCATGTGAAAAGTTTAGACCTTATATAGTTGACTCCAAAGTCACTATTCACTCTGATCATGCTGCTATTAAGTACCTTATGGAAAAGAAGGACGCTAAGCCTATGCTGATCAGATGGGTTCTCCTGCTACAGGAATTTGATTTGCACGTCGTTGACCGAAAGGGTGCTGATAACCCTGTAGCAGATAACTTGTCTAGGCTAGAGAATGTCATTGATGACCCACTACCTATTGATGAAAGCTTTCCTGATGAGCAATTAAATGTCATCCGCACTTCACATAGTGCACCGTGGTATGCCGATTATGCAAATTACATCGTAGCCAAATACATACCACCCAGTTTCACCTATCAGCAAAAGAAGAAATTCTTCTTTGATTTGGGACACTACTTTTGGGATGATCCTCACCTTTATAAGGAAGGAGTAGATGGTGTTATTAGACGTTGTGTGCCTGAACATGAACAGGGACAGATCTTGCAGAAGTGTCATTCCGAAGCCTACGGAGGACACCATGCTAGAGATAGAACTGCTCATAAGGTATTGCAATCAGGTTTCTATTGACCCACTCTCTTCAAGGATGCCCGTAAGTTTGTCTTGTCTTGTGACGAATGCCAAAGGATAGGGAATATCAGTAAGCGTCAGGAAATGACTATGAACTATTCACTTGTCATTGAACCATTTGATGTCTGGGGCTTTGATTATATGGGACCCTTCCCGAGTTCCAATGGGTACACTCACATCTTAGTTGTTGTGGATTACATCACTAAGTGGGTAGAAGCTATCCCCACTAAAAATGCTGATCACCACACCTCTATTAAGATGCTTAAAGAAGTCATTTTCCCAAGATTTGGAATCCCTAGATATCTGATGACTGATGGCGGTTCACACTTCATTCATGGTGTTTTCTGCAAGATGCTAGCTAAGTATGATGTCAACCATAGAGTTGCATCTCCTTATCATCCTTAGTCTAGTGGTCAAATGGAGTTGAGTAATAGGGAGATCAAGTTGATCTTACAAAAGACCATCAATAGATCTCGAAAGAATTGGTCTAGCAAACTTGACGATGCACTATGGGCTTATAGAACTGCTTATAAGAATCCCATGGGCATGTCACCATATAAAATGGTTTACGGTAAGGCCTGTCATTTACCTCTTGAGCTGGAACACAAAGCTTATTGGGCAATCAAAGAGCTCAACTTCGATTTCAAACTTGCCGGTGAGAGGCGGTTGTTTGATATCAGCTCGTTAGATGAATGGAGGGCCGAGGCATATGAGAATGCCAAGTTGTTCAAGGAAAAGGTTAAGAGATGGCACGACAAACGAATACAGAAACGAGAGTTCAATGTAGGTGATTATGTCTTGCTATACAATTCTTGTTTGAGATTCTTTGCAGGCAAGCTTCTCTCTAAATGGGAAGGTCCCTATGTTATCGAGGAAGTATATCGTTCCGGTGCCATCAAAATCAATAACACGGAAGGAAATTTTCCTAGAGTGGTAAATGGGCAAAGAATCAAGCATTACATCTGTGGTACTCCCATAAATGTTGAGACCAATATCATCAATGTCATAACTCCACAGGAGTACATAAGGGATGTATATGAGCCTGTTTCAGACCCTGAAAACGAAGATGTATCTGTTTCGGTAAGAAATTGGACTATGATGCTTTTCCAATAGGAAATTTCCTCCGTTTTGGAATTTTTGGAAAATTAGAAAAATAAAAAGCAGTCCGGAGAGCGCACGAGGCGGCCACAAGCCCTGCCACCACCCCTACCCCCTGGTGGCGGAGGGCAAGCTTGTGGGCACCTCGTGTGCCTCCGGACTCCGTTTTCTTGTGGAGCACTCCTTGTGGTCCAAAAAAATCAATATATTTTCGCCCGAAAGTTTTGATCTCCGTATCGCGCAGTTTTCCTTTGTTTCCGTTTCGAGCCTGTTTCTGTGACTGATCTAGATCATCATGACTTCCCCAAACACTCCTAAGGACAAGATCTTCGAGAAGGTCATCAATACCTACCTCACGGAAGTGCTGAAACACCCTCAATCTATCAAGATGAGCGAGGGGATGTTGCACATCCGTGATGTTGAGGGGCCGAAGAAGACCGGAAGCATGGAGACGAGGCTCGAAGCAATGGAGCAACAAGTCTTCAAGTGCCAAGGGATGGTGGAGCGTGGACTCAACGCCAACCACATGATGATCACGAACTTCACTAGCAATCACAAGATGGATGCCATTGACATTGGGAAACACCTCTCCAGGCTCTATGATAGGGTTGATCAACTTCAAGGCCAGATCTATGACCTGCAGAACCAAAACTGTGAGTATGAGTACAAATTTAAATCAATAAGGTTGGCTGCAGATTTGAGGATTCCTGCGACTCGTTCATCCTGCCATGATGGAGCACCTATGCCTTGGAAGACGGAGGATCAAACTACTCCAACAACTCCACCACCATCACCACCGAAGGAAGACAACTAAGCATTGGTATGGGCAATCCCCTTGGCTTCTGCCAAGCTTGGGGGAGTTGCCCTGGTATCGTATCACCTTTATATCTTTTGCTTTTACCTTTGTTTTAGTTCTTTCCTTTTCAGTTTTTATTTCTTCTCTTAGAGGAATAAGTTTTTAGTATTTAGTTTGAGTATTTTGCTTTTGTCTCTCCCCCGATGTATTCGAGCTTACGAGCTATATAATAAAGAGTATCTTAGTCAAGGGCTTTGCTCTGTGCCATGATCAAAAGTATGAAAAGAACGATAACATGAAAGATCATGAGACGATCTTATGGAAAGTGATAACTTCACTTATGACACGTATGATGATTGAAACTTGTTGAGAATAAATCAACATAGACCTTATTCATTGTTGCAATTAATAAGAAGTATATATCATCTTAGACACTTTTTACAATTGTGAGCACTCACCAAACTATTACATGCTTAGGAGTAGATGTTGGACAAGGAAGACAACATAATGAATTGTGTTTGCTTGGTTCCAAACAATGTTATATGATTAGAGATCCCTTAGCATGTGACGATCGCTTCCACCTCACATTAGCCAAAACTCCCGCACCAAGTAGAGATACTACTTGTGCATCCATAAACCTTCAAACCAGTTTTGCCATGAGAGTCCACCATACCTACCTATGGATTGAATAAGATCCTTCAAGTAAGTTGTCATCGGTGCAAGCAATAAAAATTGCTCTATAATATGTATGATCTATTAGTGTGTGGAAAATAAGCTTTGTATGAACCTGTGATGAGGAAGACATAAAAGCGACAGACTGCATAATAAAGTTCTTTATAACAGGAGGCAATATAAAGTGACGTTCCTCCGCACTAAGAGGACACGCATTCAAACTTCAAAAGCGCATGACAACCTCTGCTTCCCTCTACGAAGGGCATATCTTGTACCTTTACTTTTTGCCCTTGTAAGAGTCATGGTGATCTTCACCAATTCCCTATTTTTGCCTTTGTCTTGGCTACCGTCACATGTTTGGGAAAGATCTATATTCATATATCAACTTGGAGTTGAGTACTTATGCTTTATTATTATTGACTTTACCCTTGTGGTAGATCGTTGGGAGGCAAAACTATAAGCCCCTATCTTCCTCTGTGTCCAGCTGAAACTTTGACACCATGAGTACCACGTGAGTTGTAACAATTGTGGAAAACAAAAGAGATGATTGAGTATGTGGGTTTGCCTTACAAGATCTTATTTGACTCTTTCTGATGTTGTGATAAATTGCAATTGCTTCAATGACTATGGACTATTGTTGGTTAGTTCTCGGTAAGGTTTTTGCTTCATGCTTTGCTTTGTGATGGGATTGTTACTTTCCCATAAGAATCTTTATGTTGTATTGTTGTCCTATGTGTGATCATGATGCCCTCATGTCCGTATTATGTTTTATCGACACCTTCGTCCCTCAACATGTGGACATGTTTATGGAACTTGGTTTTCGATTGAGGACAAGCGAGGTCTAAGCTTGGGGGAGTTGATACGTCCATTTTGCATCATGCTTTCATGTTGATATTTATTGCTTTTTGGGCTGTTATATTACTTTGTGGTACCATATTTATGCATTTTCTCTCTTATTTTGCAAGGTTTATTTGAAAAGGGAGAATTCAGGCAGCTGGAATTCTGGACTGCAAAAGGAGCAAATCTTAGTCCACTATTCTGCACATCTCCAAATGCCCTGAAAAGTTACGTGGATTTTTTTGGGATTATATAAAAAATACTGGGCGAAAGAAGTACCGGAGGGGGGCCACCAGGGCTCCACAAGCCCTGCCACCGCCACCCCCTGGTGGCGGAGGGCAAGCTTGTGGGCTGCCTGACGGCCCACTAGCCCCACTCTTTTGCTATATGAAGGGTTTTGGTCCAGAAAAAATCAATCGGGAGCTTTTTCATGGTTTCACCACCGCCACGAGGCGGAACTTGAGCAGATCCAATCTAGAGCTCCGACAGGACGATCCTGCCGGGGAAACTTCCCTCCCGGAGGGGGAAATCGTCTCCATCGTCATCACCAACACTCCTCTCGTCGGAGGGGAGGCATCTTCATCAACATCTTCATCAGCACCATCTCCTCTCCAATCCCTAGTTCATCTCTTGTAACCAATCTCCGTCTCACAACTTTGATTGGTACTTGTAAGGTTGCTAGTAGTGTTGGATGCAAGAGTTTATGTTCAGATCCTTGATACTATTCATTACACCTCTGATCATAATTACGATTATGCTTTGTGAGTAGTTACTTTTGTTCCTGAGGACATGGGATAAGTCATGTTGATAATAGTCATGTGAATTTGATATTCGTTCGGTATTTTGATATGTTGTATGTTGTCTTTTCCTCTAGTGGTGTTATGTGAACGTCGACTACATAACGCTTCACCATATTTGGGCATAGAGGAAGGCATTGGGGACTCGTAAGTAGATGATAGGTTGCTGGAGTGATAGAAGCTTAAACCCCAGTCTATGCGTTGCTTCGTAAGGGGTTGATTTGGATCCACTAGTTTAATGATATGATTAGACATTGTCTTAATTCTTCTTTTGTAGTTGCGGATGCTTGCGAGAGAGGTTAATCATAAGTGGGATGCTTGTCCAAGTAAGGGCAGTACCCAAGCGCCGGTCCACCCACATATCAAACTATCAAAGTAACGAACGCAAATCATATGAACATGATGAAACTAGCATGACAGAAATTCCCATGTGTCCTCGGGAGCGTTTTCCCTCCTATAAGACTTTGTTCATGCTTGTCCCTTGCTACAAAAGGGATTGGGCCACTTGCTGCACCGTTGCTACTACTTGTTACTTGTTACTTTTTGCTTGCTACGTTTCACCTCGCTACACAATCACTTGTTACCGCTACTTTCACTGCTTGCACTTATTACCTTGTTGAAATCCGTTTATCAGAGCCTTCTGCTCCTCGTTGGGTTCGACACTCTTACTTATCGAAAGGACTATGATTGATCCCCTATACTTGTGGGTCATCAGGTCCTTGTAGTTTTCTTTAATTAACCCGCAGTCCGTTTATAAGTGAGACCGAACCGTTTTTTCACGTTTTACACAAGACCCCCTTACTTTCATGCTAAATAACCCGTGGTCCAAATTGTACTCGGAGTGAATCGATTTATTTTTATTTTACGTAAACCCCTCACATATGCGTTAATAACCCTGAAGTTTATTTGAAATAAATATGTATTTTCAAATAACAATATCTTTTAAACCGTAAATCGAATTTAAACACGTTATATATGAAACTTCATTAGAAAAATGTGTAGAGTTTGAATATGTTGTTATTTCACGCAGACGATCGCCGGAGCCGTGGGCTGGAGGATCCGGAGGGGTGGCGGCGAGTGGCTTCAGCGCGTGCGTCCTTCGTCCTTGACGACGGAGCATAGAGGAGGCGATGGAGATGTACCACGGGGGAGGCAACCGGATGGGGTGCTAACCTGTCGACGGACGGTCACCGGAGCCACGGGCTCGAGGAGATCCGGAGGGGCGGCGACGAGTGGCTTCAGCGGATGCATCCTTCGTCCCTAACAATGGAGCAGAGAGGAGGCGATGGAGATGGACCACGGGGAAGGCGGCCGGATGAGGCGTTGACCGGGCGACGAACGGTCGCCGGAGCCATGGGTTGGAGGAGATCAGGCGGGGCGGGGACGAGTGGCTTCAGGGGATGCGTCCTTCGTCCCACACAGCGGAATGCCCCTGCTTCCCATCACCTCCATATCCACCAAGCCGCCACTCTTCTTGCAGTACTCCCCCATGGCCCGCCGAGCCCTGTATCAATGCGCTGCTGCTGGGCAAGGATACCTTGTTGGGCCATCGATCCCTGGTTCCCCTGTCGCACCACAAGTACAAAATCACACCAAATCGAGGCTTCTCTCCCTTATCCAGTCACGCACAGCCGATGTCCCGCATCACTTCTACCTCACACCATGCACATGCATCATTTGTAAAACTGTATTTCTTTTGTCCCCTTTTGGCGATACAATGTTGTGGCTCTCCTTTTGAAGTGTATTTCTCATGCAGCGACAACAACATCAGTGGAAGAAACACAACCCGTCCACATGTTTCTGACATTTCGGTCATATTTGTTGATATCTACATGTAAGTCTTTCATATTAGATATAGCACTGATTCCCTTACTTGAACAGATGAACTACACTCTCAACTACATTGGCTCTGTCACGCATTTTTCTTCGTATCTGGAGTGACGGGATGAGGTTGAAAAAAGAAGGCATTAATAGCAGAGAATGGTGAGGAACACCTACGAAGTGGTGATGATGACCTTGGCATTTTCAACCCTTCATTTTTTTAGACAAATTATTTTGTTCTCAATGTAATGCCCTTTAAAAATGTTCATTAATTTTGGCACCAGGTGTAAACCTCAACCAGAGCTGAGGCACATTCTCCAAGACATTTTGATCTTTGATTTAAATCACGATATATTTGAATTGAAGTAATTAAATTGGTATTAAATATTTAACAGCTCAAAATAATTCTGAACTTAATTGTTTGGCTCTCGAATAATTCAATTAGCTTGCACTAAAAGTTTCAGAATTAAATAAAATGATTTACTGCCTAAACTAAATCAGAACAAAAAACAGAAAAACACGTCAAAGATCTCATTTGCTCACCCCAAATGGGCCTAATTGGATGTTGTTGGCCCATTAGTCTAGCCGGCACTCGGCTCAGAATTTGGTCCATAGAGAAACCTTTTTTCTTTACAATAAGGCAGAGCAGAGAGTTGCATTTCCTTTATCAAAGTTTCTGAATTTCTCATTTCTTCTCACTTTTTTCAACATATTTAATTGTTCGTCATTTCTTCTCCCTTTTTTCAACATTTAAACAACTTTGACCAACATTTAAACAAGGTGAATTTGTCATACAATTTCAAGCTTACAAATTCTTCCATAATTCATACCTTTCCATACAATTTTAACATCACACCCACTGCGATTATCATACCAACAAATGCCCAAAAGTAATTGCAAATGGGTATTTGTGCTTGATCTTCGAGCTTCCTAACCTTCTTGTTCAACCTCCTAAGATCAGCAGCTAGCTCTCTATCATTGTGTGCTCCGCCCTCAGTCTCTTCTTCCGGAGCTCATGTTGCGGCCATTGTTATTCGTGCCAGGATGGGCAACCATTCTTCTGTTGGAAATATGCCCTAGAGGCAATGATAAAATAGTTATTATTATATTTCCTGTTTCAAGATAATCGTTTATTATCCATGCTATAATTGTATTGAATGAAAGCATAGATACATGTGTGGATATATAGACAAAGCAATGTCCCTAGTAAG
Organism: Hordeum vulgare subsp. vulgare; assembly: GCF_904849725.1. Classification (NCBI taxonomy): domain Eukaryota; kingdom Viridiplantae; phylum Streptophyta; class Magnoliopsida; order Poales; family Poaceae; genus Hordeum; species Hordeum vulgare. The sequence continues at coordinate 616,801,454 of NC_058524.1, forward strand.
CCTCTAGTTGCCTAGCCAGTTGATCAAGGATGGTTAAGGTTTTCTGACCATATGCAAAGTATTGTCACTTGATAACTAGATCATATCATTAGGAGAATGATGTGATGGACAAGACCCAAACTATGAACATAGCATGTGATCGTGTCATTTTGTTGCTATTGTTCTCTGCGTGTCAAGTGTTCATTCCTATGACCATGAGATCATGTAACTCACTAACACCAGAAGAACACCTTGTGTGTATCAAACGTCACAACGTTACTGGGTGACTATAAAGGTACTCTACAGGTATCTCTGAAGGTGTCCTTGAGTTAGCATGGATCAAGACTGAGATTTGTCGCTCCTGTGACGGAGAGGTATCTCGGGGCCCACTCGGTAATACAACATCACATATAATCCTTGCAAGCAATGTGACACAAGTGTAAGTCACGGGATCTTGTATTACGGAACGAGTAAAGAGACTTGTCGGTAACAAGATTGAAATAGGTATAGAGATACTGACGATCAAATCTCGGGCAAGTAACATACCGAAGGACAAAGGGAATGTTATACGGGATTATATGAATCCTTGGCACAGAGGTTCAACCGATAAGATCTTCGTAGAATATGTAGGATCCAATATGGACATCCAGGTCGCGCTATTGGATATTGACCGGGGAGTGTCTCGGGTCATGTTTGCATAGTTCTCGAACCCGCACGGTCTGCACACTTAAGGTTCGATGACGTTTTAGTATAGTTGAGTTATAGGTGTTGGTGACCGAAGGTTGTTCGGAGTCTCGGATGAGATCACAGATGTCACGAGGGTTTCCTGAATGGTCTGGAAACAAAGATTGATATATAGGATGGTTTCATTTGGTCACCGGAAAGATTTCGGGCATTACCGGTAGTGTACCGGGAGTGACGAATGGGTTCCGGGTATTCACCGGGAGGGGCCCACCAGCCCAATAGTCCTTGGGTGGCGCACCAGACCTTAGTGGGCTTGTGAGGCCAGCCCAAGTGGACTATGGCGCCAAGCAAAGAAAAACCAAAAGAAAAAAAAAGAGGGAGCGAGGTGGGAAGGAAGGAGTGGACTCCTCCTCCAAACCGAATTGGAGTGGGAGTTCATCTCCTCCTTCGGTCGGCGCCCTTGGGTCTCTCTTGAGCCCCAATGCTAGCCCCTCCCCTCATCCTATATATACTAGAGGTTTTAGGGTTTTTGAGACGCAACTTTGCCACGGGCAACTCAAACCTATACCTCGTAGTTCTTCCTCTAGATCGGATTTCTGCGGAGCTCGGGCGGAGCCCTGCAGGAATAGATCATCACCATCACCGGCGCGCCGTCAGCTGCCGGAGAACTCATCTACTTCCCCGTCTCTCTTGCTGGATCAACAAGGCAGAGATCGTCATCGAGCTGTACGTGTGCTGAACGCGGAGGTGCCGTCCGTTCGGTGCTAGATCGGGACGGATCGTGGGACGATGATGATTTGAATCATGAAGCTGTACCACTACATCAACCGCGTTTCTTAACGCTTCCCGCTTAGCGATCTACAAGGGTATGTGGATTCGATCTCCCTCTCGTAGATGAGTAGATGAATATCACCATGATAGGTCTTCGTGTGCGTAGGAAATTTTTTGTCTCCCATGCAACGTTCCCCAATACTGGCATCATGAGCTAGGTACATGCGTAGATGTAATCTTGAGTAGAACACAAAAGTTTTTGTGGGTGTTGCTGTTCGATTTGCTGCCCTCCTTAGTCTTTTCCCGATTCGGCGGTATTGTTGGATTGAAGTGGTCCGAACCAACATTACTCGTACGCTTACGAGAGACCGGTTTCATCGACCAACATGCAACTCGTTGCATAAAGATGACTGGCGGGTGTCGTTTTCTTCAACTTTAGTTGAATTGGATTTGACTGAGGCGGTCCTTGGAGAGAGGTTAAATAGCAATTTGCACATCTCTGTTGTGGTTTTTGCGTAAGTAAGATGCGATCATACTAGATACCCATAGCAGCCACGTAAAACATGCAACATCAAATTAGAGGACGTCTAACTTGTTTTTGCAGGGTATGCTTGTGATGTGATATGGCCAAAGACATGATGTGATATATTGGATGTATGAGATGATCAAGTTGTAATAGTTAATATCGACTTGCACGTCGATGCGACGGCAACCGGCAGGAGACACAGGGTTATCTTTAAACTAACGTTTGTGTTTGCAGATGTGTTTACTATATTGCTAGGTTGTAGCTTTAGTAGTAATAGCGTAGATAGCACGACAACCTCGATGGCGGCACGATGATAGAGATCATGATGATGGAGATCATGGTGTGGCGCCGGTGACAAGAAGATCATGCCGGTGCTTTGGTGATGGAGATCAAGAAGCACAAGATCATGGCCATATCATGTCACTTATGAATTGCATGTGATGTTAATCCTTTTATGCACCTTATCCTACTTAGAACGAAGGTAGCATTATAAGGTGATCCCTCACTAAAATTTTAAGATAAAATTGTGTTCTCCCCGACTGTGCACCGTTTGATAGTTCGTCGTTTCGAGACACCACATGATGATCGAGTGTGATAGACTCAACGTTCACATACAACGGGTGCAAAACAGTTGCACATGCGGAACATTCGGGTTAAACTTGACGAGCCTACCATGTGCAGACATGGCCTCAGAACACAAGAGACCGAAAGGTCAAGCATGAATCGTATAGTTGATATGATTAGCATAGAGATGTTTACCACTAAAACTATACTCAACTCACGTGATGATTGGACTTGAATTAGTGAATTTGGATCATGCCACACTCAAATAACTAGAGGGATCTCTATTTGAGTGGGAGTTTATTAGTAATCTGATTAGTTAAACTATAATTGTCTTAAACATAGTCTAAGTCCATTTTGCAATATTTTATGTTGTAGATCAATGGCTCACGCAGTAGCAATCCTGAATTTCAATACGTTCCTAGAGAAAGCTAAGTTGAAAGATGATGGAAGCAACTTTGTAGACTGGGCTCGTAATCTTAGGCTCATCCTACAAACTGGGAAAAAGAATTATGTCCTTGATGCTACGCTAGGAGATGAACCACCCGCTACGTCTGACCAAGATGCTTTGAACGCTTGGCAATCGCGTAAGGAGGACTACTATGTAGTTCAATGTGCAGTCTTGTATGGCTTAGAACCGGGACTTCAACGATGCTTTGAGCATCATGGAGCATATGAGATGTTCCAGGAGTTGAAGTTTATCTTTCAGAAGAACGCTCGGATCGAGAGGTATGAGACCTCCGATAAATTCTATGCTTGCAAGATGGAGGAGAATTTGTCTGTCAGTGAACCTGTGCTCAAAATATCTGGGTACCCAAACCGTCTAGCTAAGCTGGGGATTGAACTCCCGCAAGAGGCTATCACTGACATAATTCTTCAATCACTGCCACCTAGCTATAAGAGCTTTGTTTTGAACTATAACATGCAAGGGATGAACAAGTCACCCCGTGAGTTATTCGCAATGCTAAAAGTCGTAGAGTCAGAACTCCGGAAAGAGCATCAAGTGTTGATGGTCAATAAGACCAATGGTATCAAGAGAAACGGCAAAGGCAAGAAGGGTAACTCCAAGAAGAGCGGAAAAACTGTTGCCAATCCGACGAAGAAACCCAAGGCTGGACCTAAGCCGGAAACAGAGTGCTATTATTGCAAGGGGATGGGTCACTGGAAACGCAACTGCCCCAAGTATTTGGCTGATAAGAAGGCGGCCAAAGAAAAATCAGGTATATGTGATATACATGTTATTGATGTGTACTTAACCAACTCTCTTTGTAGTGCATGGGTATTTGATACCGGTTTTGTTGCTCATATTTGCAACTCGAAGCAGGAACTACGGAATAAACGAAGGCTGACGAAGGATGAAGTGACGATGCGCGTGGGAAATGGTTCCAAGGTTGATGCAATCGTCGTCGGCACAGTCTCACTTCAATTACCATCAGGATTAGTTATGAAGTTAAATAATTGTTATTTAGTGCCCGCGTTAAGCATGAACATTATATCTAGATCTTGTTTATTGCGAGACGGTTACTCATTTAAGTCAGAGACTAATGGTTGTTCTATTTTTATGAGTAATATCTTTTATGGTCATGCAACCAATGTGTGGGGTTTGTTCATATTGAATCTTGATTGTGATGACACACATATACATAACACTGAGACCAAAAGATGTAGAGTTAACAATGATAGGGCCACGTTTTTGTGGCACTGCCGCTTAGGTCATATTGGAGTAAAGCGCATGAAGAAACTCCATACCGATGGGCTTTTGGAGTCACTTGATTTTGAATCACTTGACACGTGCAAACCATGCCTCATGGGCAAGATGACTAAGACTCCGTTCTCCGGAACAATGAAGCGTGCAAGTGACTTATTGGAAATCATACATACTGATGTGTGCGGTCCGATGAGTGTGGAGGCGCGTGGTGGATATCGTTATTTTCTCACCTTCATTGATGATTTGAGTTGGTATGGATATATCTACTTGATGAAGCACAAGTCTGAAACGTTTGAGAAGTTCAATCAATTTCAGAGTGAAGTTGAAAACCATCGTAACAAGAAGATCAAGTTCCTACGTTTTGATCGAGGGGGCGAATATCTGAGTTTCGAGTTTGGTGCTCGCTTAAGACAATGTGGAATCATTTCACAGTTGACACCGCCTGGAACACCACATCGTAATGGTGTGTCCGAACGTCATAATCGTACTTTGTTAGATATGGTACGATCTATGATGTCTCTTACAGATTTGCCGTTATCAGTTTGGGGTCATGCATTAGAGACAACTGCATTCACTTTAAATAGGGCACCATCAAAATCCGTTGAGACGACACCATATGAGCTATGGTATGGCAAGAGGCCAAAGTTGTCATTTCTTAAAGTTTGGGGATGCGATGCTTATGTCAAAAAGCTTCATCCTGAAAAGCTGGAACCCAAAGCGGAAAAGTGTGTCTTCATAGGTTACCCAAAGGAGACAGTTGGGTACACCTCTATCTCAGATTCGAGGGCAAAGTGTTTGTTGCTAAGAACAGAGCTTTTCTTGAGAAGGAGTTTCACTCGAAAGAATTGAGTGGGAGGAAGATAGAACTTGATGAGGTTGTAGAACCTCTGCTCCCTCTAGATGGTGGCGCAAGGCAGGGGGAAACCTCTGTCGCGGCGACGCCGGTTGAGGAGGAAGTTAATTGTGACAGCCCGAGACCGACGTTCCAGAAGATTCCCCTTTTATTCAATTTTCGTCATGTGGCTTATTTTTCTGTCGCACTCATCATCGCATCATGCGCATCATCTCCATTGCATTGGCATCCCGTTGCTGCCAGTTTTCAAAACTTGCAACCGTTATTAGTTGTCAGGTCTCTCCGTTCTCGTCGTTCTTTTCTCGTTTGTTTTCGTCCGTAGTCGGACCCTGCTCTTCTTCATGATGTTTATGTATTGTACTGATGTGACTCTGATGTAGCTTGTGGCGAGTGTAAGCCAATTCCATATACTCTTCTCTTTAGTACATGTACTTGTAACGATATCCATTCTTGCGAAACAACGAGATGCGCTTCTATCCCTGTCGAGGCCCTCATGCCTAAATAAGGATAGGATCGCATCTTGGATGTTACAAGTTGGTATCAGAGCAATACCGACCTAGGAGCCCCCTTGATTGATCGAACATGGCCGAGTCGAGTCTAGTGAAAAACTACTTTGAGTCTAGTTATATACCGGAGAGTAGGATTCTTTTTTCTCCTCTTCTATGCTCTAGTGAGGAATCCTGACGTAATAATTTTAATTCTTCTCCTCTTCTCACTCAACTCTTTTTTAGGATCACGCGGATATTTTTGGAATCTATATGATGTCGATGTGACGGAGTTCTATCTTGGTGCCTCCTGTGTGACTTGATTTCTTCTGGGGAGTTGAGCTCTAGGGGATTCTCGAGCACGTCATTATCATTCAGATTTCTTAGTATCTCACGACGAAGGATGTTCGAAATTGCTTCAATACTAGTAGTGGCAAGAGGAGTTCGGCTTCCCCAGTACTGTTGCAGATAGATCTGGATGTATCACCATACTTACTATCATTGTGATTACGAGGATCTGAGATAGATGAGTTTCTGAGATCTCTGGTTATGTGTTGGCGGATGTGATAGACTGGACGGGTTAGTATAGGAGTTGAGTGATATATTACTCCTTATATCCGTGGACCAGATTGCATGACCAAAAATTTTGGGAGTTCTAGGTGGGAATTCAAGTAGTTACTTATAGGACAATCTTCCAACAAATGCATGATGTTAGGTTGGGGTTCGACATCTAGTGCACTCGTTTGTTCACGGTCGTCTTACAGCGGTTCTTGTTGTGTCTTAAAGAGTCCTTGTAGCTTGCTACGACTCGGGGACACTTCGTATGTCGTGTTCACTGCCTTGCACATGGTGGCTACTATAAGGATCGAGCCCGTGTGATCCTGTCCACAAAAATATCGGACGAAATCTCTCTCATGAATTTGTTCTGGCTTGTTTCGTAAGCCTCACCCCTTGTTTTGTTAGAGTATGGTAATTCGAGTTGCTTTGATGTCAAGTGGTGAATTCATATCTTTCCAAGGGGTGCTCTCATATTTTTATGAGAGTGCTAATTATTTTGCTTTATCAATTGTCTTATCAATTCTTGTCAACCGGAGTTTTCAAATCAATTCTTTTTCAACCGCTGTGCTTCTCTTCAAGTGAATTCAATCCTCTCCAATTTTGCAAGATCAATCTCTCTTTTCCTTCCGGAGTTGTCTTATATGTCCCAAGTTGTCTTTGTTTTTACCGCCCTCCCACCCTTTTCCTCAGTGATTCAATTTTCATCGAAGTGTCTTCTTTTAAGTGTTCCTTCCGCTATCCCTTATTCCATTTGTATCCGGTGAGTCATTGTGCAGATCCTTAGGAGTTCTGAGTTCATAATTTCTTCATTCTTGTTCTCTTTTTCCGGTGAATTCAATTCAGTTATCTGTGCCATCATATCCTTTTCATCCTTTAAATTCTTTCCCAGGTTAAAAACTCTTATCAAGTCTTTCTTGTTTTTCATCTCTCTTTATTCTATCCGGAGTGTTCAAGTTATCTCAGAAGTTCTTGTTTTCAATTCTTTCAATTTTTTCGAGGTTCTCAACCTCATCTAGTTTTCATTTGTACCGGTGCAATATCTCTCTTTTTGAGCAATATTTTCAACGGTGGTTTCTTTTGAGTCGGCCAATAACACACAGGTTCTTTCCCAGGATCTTTTCTGGCTCTTTTCATCTTTCCGGAGTTCTCTAATTCTTTCCAACTATGATGTAAGTATGAATTTCATCGGTCATATCCCTTCTCCAAGATCAATTTGAATTAATTCTCATATTTCTCTCAACCTTTCGTTCTTCTTTATTCCGAAGTGTCTCAGTTATCCTTGGTGGTGTTCTCCTCGTCTTTCCAGCTTGGAACACCGAAGGAGTGTTTCTCTCAAATCTTGTCCATCCTTTTGAAGATTGCCATCTCAGATTCATGTTATCCTCTCATTTGTTCCCAATCATGAGTAATTCCTTTCTTGCTATTGATAACCCACAAGTATAGGGGATCACAACAGTTTTCGAGGGTAGAGTATTCAAGCCAAATTTATTGATTCGACTCAAGGGGAAGCGAAAGAATATTCTCAGGTATTAGCAGTTGAGTTGTCAATTCAACCACACCTGAAAGATTTAGTGTCTGCAGCAAAGTATTAGTAGCAAAGTAGGGTGATAGCAGTAGTAGCAACAGTAACTAGTAGCAGCAAAGTAACAGCAGTAGCAACAGAGTAACAGTAGCAGCAGTGACAGCAGTAGCGGCAAAGTAACGTAGCAAGGACCAGTAGAAAAGACTCGTAGGCATTGGATCGGTGATGGATGATTATGCCGGATGCTATCCATCATGTAACAGTTATAACACGGAGAGATAAGTGACTAGCTCCCGTTCGTCAATCTAATGTAGGCATGTATTCCGTATGTAGTCATACGTGCTTAGGGAAAAGAACTTGCATGACATCTATTGTCCATCCCTCCCGTGGCAGCGGGGTCCTAATGGAAACTACGGGATATTAAGGCTCTCCTTTTAATAAAGAACCGGACCAATGCATTAACACTTGGTGAATACATGAATTCCTCATACTATGGTCATCTCCGGGAGTGGTTCCGGCTATTGTCACTCCGGGGTTGCCGGGTCATAACACATAGTAGGTGACTACAACTTGCAAGATAGGATCTAAAACACACATATATTGGCGACAACATAATAGGTTCAGATCTGAAATCATGGCACTCGGTCCCTAGTGACAAGCATTAAGCATGGCAAAGTAGTAGCAACATCAATCTCAGAACATAGTGGATACTAGGGATCAATCCCCGTCAAAACTAACTCGATTACATGATAGATCTCATCCAACCCATCACCGTCCAGCAAGCCTACGATGAGATTACTCACGAACGGTGAAGAGCATCATGGAATTTGCGATGAAGGAAGGTTGATGATGACGATGGCGACGATCTCCCCTCTTTAGAGCCTAGAATGGACTCCAGATCTGCCCTCCGGAGGAAGAACAGGAGGTGGCGGCGCCTCCGTATCGTAAAACGCGATGAACTCTTCTCCTCGATTTTTTTCCGGGCGAGACGGACTAAATAGAGCTGAGATTGGAGGCGGTGGAGCTTTGTGGGCCCCACAAGCCTGCCAGGCGTGGCCAGGGGGCCGCGCCTGGTGGGCTTGTGGGCTCACGGCTCCACTCCCTCCGCTGATTCTTGCGCCAATATTTTTCATAAATCCCAGAAAAATTCTCCGTAAATTTTCAGGTCATTCCGAGAACTTTTATTTCTGCGCAAAAACAACACCATGGCAATTATGTTGAAAACAACATTAGTCCGGGTTAGTTCCATTCAAATCATGCAAATTAGAGTCCAAAACAAGGGCAAAAGAGTTCGGAAATGTAGATACGACGGAGACGTATCAGCTATCCGGTGCATTTCTGAGTTGTCTTCATTCTTGTTCCTCTGAAGGCCATCATTTCAGAAGATTTCTTCGTTCTTAGATTTCAGCTTCGGTTCTCAAATTCTTCTCAATTGTTGTCTCTTCGTTCGTCTCTCAATTATTCCGGTGCCTCAATCAAGTTTTCTATTAGGCGGATCAAGATCTCTTTATTCTCAAGGTGTTCTTCAAGATTCATGTGGTGGTCGTTCTCAATTTCTTCCTTATTCTTTTCTTGCCAAGAGCTAGTTTCTATTCCTTTTAACGGAGGCCTTGTGATGTTGCTCTCTTCAATCTATCATTTTTTCTTTTCAAGATCATATTGTTCCCTTGCAAAATTTAGTTAGTTTATTGTGAATCTTCTCATGATCTGTCCATCTTATCGAATTTTGTCCCCTTTTCCTACCAAAGTGTTGCCGAAATTTTGTGTGAATTCTTGCTTCTTTCTCTTGTCATTTTTCATCTCTTTCCAACCTCCAAGGATCGTTGTTTTCACTCATTTGGCTAAGAAGCAACTAAGTTTTACCTCTTGCTTTCTCATCCTCTTCCCCTTTCATTCTTGGATCTCGGGTCGAGATCCTCTTGTAGTGTGGGAGATTTGTGACAGCCCGTGACCGATGTTCCAGAAGATTCCCCTTTTATTCCATTTTCTTCATGTGGCTTATTTGTCTGTCGCACTCATCATCGCATCATGCGCATCATATGCATTGCATCGGCATCCCGTTGCCGCCAGTTTTCAAAACTTGCAACCGTTATTAGTTGTCGGGTCTCTCCGTTCTCGTCATTCTTTTCTCGTTTGTTTTCGTCCGTAGTCGGACCCTTCTCTTCTTCATGATGTTTATGTATTGTACTGATGTGACTCTGATGTAGCTTATGGCGAGTGTAAGCCAATTCCATATACTCTTCTCTTCAGTACATGTACTTGTAACGATATTCATTCTTGCAAAACGACGAGATGCGCTTCTATCCCTGTCGAGGCCCTCGTCCCTAAATAAGGATAGGATCGCATCTTGGGTGTTACATTAATGATGATGATCATGAAGCTTCGGATCAAGATACTATCGGACCTCGTAGGTCGACAAGATCATGTACTGCTCCTGAGTGATACGGTAATCCTGTCTTATCTATCATGTTGTTACACAACAATGAACCTGCAAATTATGAAGAAGCAATGGTGGGCCCGGATTCGAACAAATGGCTGGAGGCCATGAAATCCGAGATAGGATCTATGTATGAAAACAAAGTGTGGACTTTGGAAGTATTACGTGAAGGTCGCAAGGCTATTCAGAACAAATGGATCTTTAAGAAGAAGACGGACGCAGACGATAATGTGACCGTTTATAAAGCTCGACTTGTGGCAAAGGGTTTTTCACAAGTTCAAGGAGTTGAATACGATGAGACATTCTCACCGGTAGCAATGCTTAAGTCCGTCCGAATCATGTTAGCAATAGCTGCATTTTTCGATTATGAAATCTGGCAGATGGATGCCTGATGACCCACAAGTGTAGGGGATCTATCGTAGTCCTTTCGATAAGTAAGAGTGTCGAACCCAACGAGGAGCAGAAGGATCTGACAAGTGGTTTTCAGCAAGGTATTCTCTGCAAGCACTTAAATTATCGGTAACAGATAGTTGTGTGATAAGATGATTCGCAGCAAGTAGCAAGTAATAATAGTAACAACGGTGCAGCAAAGTGGCCCAATCCCTTTTGTAGCAAGGGACAAGCCTGGACAAACTCTTATAGGAGGTAAAGCGCTCCCGAGGACACATGGGAATTTCTGTCAAGCTAGTTTCATCATGTTCATATGATTCGCGTTCGCTACTTTGACAGTTTGATATGTGGGTGGACCGGTGCTTGGGTGCTGCCCTTACTTGGAAAAACATCCCACTTATGATTAACCCCTCTCACAAGCATCCGCAACTACGAAAGAAGAATTAAGACAAAGTCTAACCATAGCATTAAACTAGTGGATCCAACTCAGCCCCTTACGAAGCAACGCATAAACTAGGGTTTAAGCTTCTGTCACTCTAGCAACCCATCATCTACTTACTACTTCCCAATGCCTTCCTCTAGGCCCAAATAATGGTTAAGTGTTATGTATTCGACGTTCACATAACACCACTAGAGGAAAAACAACATAAAACGCATCAAAATATCAAACAAATACTATTCACATGACTACTTATAGCAAGACTTATCCCATGTCCTCAGGAAGAAAGGTGACTACTCACAAAGCATAATCATATTCATGACCAGAGAGGTAGTGAATAGCATCAAGGATCTGAACATATAATGTTCCACCGAGTAATCCAACTAGCATCAACTACAAAGAGTAATTAACACTACTAGCAACCTTACAAGTACCAATCAGAGTCGCGAGACGGAGATTGGTTACAAGAGATGAACTAGGGTTTGGAGATGAGATGGTGCTGATGAAGATGTTGATGGAGATGAGTCCCCTCCGATGAGAGGAGTGTTGGTGATGACGATGGCGACGATTTCCCCCTCCGGGAGGGAAGTTTCCCCGGCAGGACGACCCTGCCGGAGCTCTAGATTTGTTCTGCTCAAGTTCCACCTCGTGGCGACTGTGATTCCTCCCGAAAGCCTCCTCTTGATTTTTTCTGGAACGAAACCCTCCTTATAGCTTGTGGCCTCCTGGTGGCTCCCCTTTGGTACTTCTTCGGCCTAGTATTTTTTATAAATTCCAAAATAATTCCTCGTTGATTTTCACGGCTTTTGGAGTTGCGCAGAATAGGTATCTCAAACTTGCTCCTTTTTCAGGCCAGAATTCCAGCTGCCGGCATTCTCCCTCTTCATGTAAACCTTGTAAAATAAGAGAGAAAAGGCATAAGTATTGTACCGTGAAGTGTAATAACAGCCCATAAAGCAATAAATATGAACATAAAAGCATGATTCAAAATGGATGTATCAACTCCCCCAAGCTTAGACCTCGCTTGTCCTCAAGCGGAAGCCGAGATCAATAAATATGCCCACATGTTTAGAGATAGAGGTGTCGACAAAACAAGATACGGACATGCAGGCATCATGATCATAATCAGAACAACAATATCATCATATAATCTCTTATGCTAAAGTGATAATTCCGTCACAAAGTAAAGTATGGATCAAGAACCTTAATGAGAATTAACAACCAATAGCCTTTAGTCATTGAAGCAATTGCAATTTATCATAACATCGGAAAGAGTCAAATAAGAGCTTGTAAAGCAAATCCACATACTCAATCATCATCTCATCTTCTACAATTGCTAAAACTCACGTGGTACTCATGAGATCAAAGTTTCATTTGGACACAGAGAAAGATAGGGGCTTATAGTTTTGCCTCCCAACTACTTACCTCAAGGGTAATGTCAACAATAATAATTCATGAGTACTTGCCTCCAAGTTGACATATGAATATAGATCTTTCCTAGCACATGACGTTAGCCAAGATAAAGGCGAAATAAGGAATTGGTGTCGATCACCATGGCACTTTTAAGGACAAAAAGTAAAGGTACACGATAGGCCCTTCGCAGAGGGAAGCAGAGGTTGTCATGCGCTTTTGAGGTTTGGATGTGTGACCTCTTAGTGTGAAGGAACGTCACTTTATATTGCCTCCTGTGATAAAGAACTTTATTATGCAGTCTGTCGCTTTTATGTCTTCCTCATCACAGGTTCGTACAAAGCTTATTTTCCACATACTAATAGATCATACATATTTAGGGAGCAATTTTTTATTGCTTGCACCGATGACAACTTACTTGAGGGATCTTATTCAATCCATAGGTAGGTATGGTGGACTCTCATGGCAAAACTGGGTTGAAGGTTTATGGATGCACAAGTAGTATTTCTACTTAGTGCGGAAGTTTTGGCTGATATGAGGTGGAAGCAAGCGTCACATGCTAAGGGATCTCTAGTCATATACAATTTTCGGAACCAAGCAAACATAATTCATTATGTTGTCTTCCTTGTCCAACATCTACTTCTAAGCATGTAATAGTTTAATGAGTGTTCACAATCATAGATGGTGTCCAAGATGATATATTTTTATGTGAACCTCTCTTTCTTTATTACTTCTTATTAATTGCAGCCATGACCAAGGTCTACGTTTGTCCAACCTTGACAAGTTTCAATCAACATTCTTTTCATATGTGAAGCCATCACTTCCCATAAGATCATTACATGATCTTTCATGCTTTTGTTCTTTCATCATTCTTTCTTTAGATCAAGGCATGAAGCAAGACCCTTAACTAAAACACTCTTTATTATATGACTCACGAGATCGAATACATTGGGGTGACACAGAGCAAAACTCAAGCCTAGAACACTAAGAACTTTATTCTACTGGAGAAAGATAAAACCAAAAAAGATTGAACTAAGAAAAGGTAAAGGCAAAAGATGTGATGATGATACGATACCGGGGCAACTCCCCCAAGCTTGTCACTGTTGGAATTATGCCCTAGAGGCAATAATAAATATAGTTATTATTATAATTCCTGTATCAAGATAATAGTTTATTATCCATGCTATAATTGTATTGAATGAAGACTCATTTACATGTGTGGATACATAGACAAAACACCATCCCTAGCAAGCCTCTAGTTGGCTAGCCAGTTGATCAAAGATAGTCAGTGTCTTCTGATTATGAACAAGGTGTTGTTGCTTGATAACTGGATCACGTCATTAGGAGAATCACGTGATGGACTAGACCCAAACTAATAGACGTAGCATGTTGATCGTGTCATTTTGTTGCTACTGTTTTCTGCGTGTCAAGTATTTATTCCTATGACCATGAGATCATATAACTCACTGACACCGGAGGAATGCTTTGTGTGTATCAAACGTCGCAACGTAACTGGGTGACTATAAAGATGCTCTACAGGTATCTCCGAAGGTGTTAGTTGAGTTAGTATGGATCAAGACTGGGATTTGTCACTCCGTGTGACGGAGAGGTATCTCGGGGCCCACTCGGTAATACAACATCACACAAAAGCCTTGCAAGCAATGTAACTTAGTGTAAGTTGCGGGATCTTGTATTACGGAACGAGTAAAGAGACTTGCCGGTAAACGAGATTGAAATAGGTATGCGGATACTGACGATCGAATCTCGGGCAAGTAACATACCGAAGGACAAAGGGAATGACATACGGGATTATACGAATCCTTGGCACTAAGGTTCAAACGATAAGATCTTCGTAGAATATGTAGGATCCAATATGGGCATCCAGGTCCCGCTATTGGATATTAACCGAGGAGTCTCTCGGGTCATGTCTACATAGTTCTCGAACCCGCAGGGTCTGCACACTTAAGGTTCGACGTTGTTTTATGTGTATTTGAGTTATATGGTTGGTTACCGAATGTTGTTCGGAGTCCCGGATGAGATCACGGACGTCACGAGGGTTTCCGGAATGGTCCGGAAACGAAGATTGATATATAGGATGACCTCATTTGATTACCGGAAGGTTTTCGGAGTTACCGGGAATGTACCGGGAATGACGAATGGGTTCCGGGAGTTCACCGGGGGGGGCAACCCACCCCGGGGAAGCCCATAGGCCTTTGGGGAGACGCACCAGCCCTTAGTGGGCTGGTGGGACAGCCCACAAGTGCCCTATGCGCCAAGGAGAAGAAAATCAAGAGAGAAAGAAAAAAAAAGGAGGAGGTGGGAAGGAAGGGGGACTCCCTCCCACCAAACGTAGTCCAACTCGGTTTGGGGGGGAGAGTCCTCCCCCTTGGACTCGGCTGACCCCCTTGGGGCTCCTTGAGCCCCAAGGCAAGGCCCCCTCCCTCCCACCTATATATACGGAGGTTTTAGGGCTGATTTGAGACGACTTTTCCACGGCAGCCCGACCACATACCTCCGCGGTTTTTCCTCTAGATCGCGTTTCTGTGGAGCTCGGGCGGAGCCCTGCTGAGACAAGGTCATCACCAACCTCCGGAGCGCCGTCACGCTGTCGGAGAACTCTTCTACCTCTCCGTCTCTCTTGCTGGATCAAGAATGTCGAGATCATCGTTGAGCTGTACGTGTGCTGAACGCGGAGGTGCCGTCCGTTCGGTACTAGATCGTGGGAATGATCGCGGGATTGTTCGCGGGGCGGATCGAGGGACGTGAGGACGTTCCACTACATCAACCGTGTTCTCTAAACGCTTCTGCTATACGGTCTACAAGGGTACGTAGATTACTCATCCCCTCTCGTAGTAATAGCATAAGTAGCACGACAACCCCGATGGCAACACGTTGATGGATGATCATGGTGTGGCGCCGGTGACAAGAAGATCATGCCGGTGCTTTGGTGATGGAGATCAAGAAGCACGTGATGATGGCCATATCATGTCACTTATGAATTGCATGTGATGTTAATCCTTTTATGCACCTTATTTTGCTTAGAACGACGGTAGCATTATGAGGTGATCTCTCACTAAAATTTCAAGACGAAATTGTGTTCTCCCCGACTGTGCACCGTTGCTACAGTTCGTCGTTTCGAGACACCACGTGATGATCGGGTGTGATAGACTCAACGTTCACATACAACGGGTACAAAACAGTTGCGCACGCGGAACACTCGGGTTAAGCTTGACGAGCCTAGCATGTGCAGACATGGCCTCGGAACACATGAGACCGAAAGGTCGATCATGAATCATATAGTTGATATTATTAGCATAGGGATGCTTACCACTGAAACTATACTCAACTCACGTGATGATCGGACTTGGGATAGTGTAAGTGGATCATGAACCACTCAAATGACTAGAGAGATGTACTTTTTGAGTGGGAGTTTAGCATATAATTTGATTAAGTTGAACTCTAATTATCTTGAACATAGTCTAAGTCCACTTTGAATATATTTGTGTTGTAGATCATGGCTCACGCGACAGTCATCCTGAATTTTAATACGTTCCTAGAGAAAGCTAAGTTGAAAGATGATGGAAGCAACTTTGTAGACTGGGCTCGTAATCTTAAGCTAATCTTGCAAGCTGGGAAGAAGGATTATGTCCTTAATGCTGCGCTAGGAGATGAACCACCCGCTACGGCTGATCAGGATGTTAAGAACGCTTGGTTAGCACGTAAGGAGGACTACTCAATAGTTCAATGTGTAGTCTTGTATGGCTTAGAACCGGGACTTCAACGTCGCTTTGAGCGTCATGGAGCATTTGAGATGTTCCAGGAGTTGGAGTTTATCTTTCAGAAGAATGCCCGGATCGAGAGGTATGAGACCTCCGATAAATTCTATGCTTGCAAGATGGAGGAAAACTCGTCTGTCAGTGAACATGTGCTCAAAATGTCTGGGTACTCAAACCGTCTAGCTGAGCTGGGGATTGAACTCCCGCAAGAAGCTATCACTGACAGAATCCTTCAATCACTGCCGCCAAGCTACAAAGGCTTTGTGTTGAACTACAACATGCAAGGGATGAACAAGTCTCCCGGCGATTTGTTTGCGATGTTGAAAGTCGCAGAGTCTGAACTCCGTAAAGAGCATCAAGTGTTGATGGTGAATAAGACCACTAGTTTCAAGAGAAACGGCAAAGGCAAGAAGGGCAATTCGAAAAAGAGCGGCAAGCCTGTTGCCAATCCGCCGAAGAAACCCAAGGCTGGACCTAAGCCTGAAATGGAGTGTTTCTATTGCAAGGGTATGGGTCACTGGAAGCGCAATTGCCCCAAGTATCTGGCAGATAAGAAGGCGGGCAAAGAAAAATCAGGTATATTTGATATACATGTTATTGATGTGTACTTAACCGGCTCTCGTAGTAGTGCCTGGGTATTCGATACCGGTTCTGTTGCTCATATTTGCAACTCGAAGCAGGAACTGCGGAATAGACGAAGGCTGGCGAAAGACGAAGTGACGATGCGCGTAGGAAATGGTTCCAAGGTTGATGCAATCGCCGTCGGCACAGTGTCACTTCAGCTACTATCGGGATTAGTGATGAACTTAAATCATTGTTATTTAGTGCCTACGTTGAGCATGAACATTATATCTGGATCTTGTTTATTGCGAGACGGTTACTCTTTTAAGTCAGAGAATAATGGTTGTTCTATTTCTATGAGTAACATCTTTTATGGTCATGCACCCAATGTGAGAGGATTGTTCATATTGAATCTTGATAGTGATACACATATACATAACATTGAGACCAAAAGAGTTAGAGTTAACAATGATAGCGCCATATTTTTGTGGCACTGCCGCTTAGGTCAGCCCACAAGTGCCCTATGCGCCAAGGAGAAGAAAATCAAGAGAGAAAGAAAAAAAAGGAGGAGGTGGGAAGGAAGGGGGACTCCCTCCCACCAAACCTAGTCCAACTCGGTTTGGGGGGGGGAGAGTCCTCCCCCTTGGACTCGGCCGACCCCCTTGGGGCTCCTTGAGCCCCAAGGCAAGGCCCCCTCCCTCCCACCTATATATACGGAGGTTTTAGGGCTGATTTAAGACGACTTTTCCACTGCAGCCCGACCACATACCTCCGCGGTTTTTCCTCTAGATCGCGTTTTTGCGGAGCTCGGGCGGAGCCCTGCTGAGACAAGGTCATCACCAACCTCCGGAGCGCCGTCACGCTGCCGGAGAACTCTTCTACCTCTCCGTCTCTCTTGCTGGATCAAGAAGGCCGAGATCATCGTTGAGCTGTACGTGTGCTGAACGCGGAGGTGCCGTCCGTTCGGTACTAGATCGTGGGACTGATCGCGGGATTGTTCGCGGGGCGGATCGAGGGACGTGAGGACGTTCCACTACATCAACCGCGTTCTCTAAACGCTTCTGCTGTACGGTCTACAAGGGTACGTAGATCACTCATCCCCTCTCGTAGATGGACATCACCATGATAGGTCTTCGTGCGCGTAGGAAAATTTTGTTTCCCATGCGACGTTCCCCAACAGTCACAAGCCAAGGGGATTGCCCATACCCGTGCTTAGTTGTCTTCCTGTGAAGGTGATGGTGGTGGAGTTGTTGCAGAGTTCTTGAACTTGTTTAATTTTCTCTTGAGCACAAAATTCTGCTCCTTCAAATCATTAATTTCCTCTTCAAGCGTGAACACCCTTTGGCATAATTCTTGCTTACTCTCCTGCAAAAGAAGAGAAGGGGTAAACAAAATCTTAAGCTTCTTCCTTGAGTCAGGGAGGCTTGAATTCTTGAACTCCACATGTGTGCATCCAGATTGGGGTAAAGTAGACTACTCTTCATCGGAACTTGTTCCTTCCTTCCCCTTGGGATCATAATCTTCTTCCTCATCAGTGGTCCAACCATAATGATCCGAGTCCCCATTTACCTTGGGGTTAGCAAGGTAATCGGCCACATAGCTCTCTAATACGTCTCAAACGTATCTATAACTTTTGATGGTTTCATGCTGTTATCTTGTCATCTTTGGATGTTTCATGTACCTTTTATATCTTTTTTGGGACTACCTTATTAATTCAGTGTCAAGTGCCAGTTCCTGTTTTTCTGTGTTTTTGGCACTTTTCAGATCTGATTTCGGAACGGAGTCCAAACGGAATAAAATCCCCAAAATAATTTTTTCCCGAATGGAAGAAGATCAGGGGGCTTGAGGGCCAAGGCAGGAGAGCTACAGGGGGCCCCCAAGCCCTGTAGCCGCCACCACGGGGCGGCGGCTAGCAGGCTTGTGGCCTCCCTGGAACCCCCCCTGACCTAGCTCCTTCGCCTATATATTCCCTAAAATACAGAAAAAAATCAGGGAATCCACGAAAACACTTTTCCGCCGCCGCAAGCTTCCGTTTCCGCGAGATCTCATCTGGAGACCCTTCCCGGTGCCCTGCCGGAGGGGACTTTGGAGTTGGAGGGCTTCTACATCAACATCATTGCCCCTCGAATGACTCGTGAGTAGTTCACTTCAGACCTACGGGTCCGTAGTTAGTATCTAGATGGCTTCTTCTCTCTCTTGGATCTTCAATACAAAGTTCTCCATGATCTTCATGGAGATCTATCCGATGTAATCCTCTTTGTCGAGATCCAGTGAATTGTGGATTTGTGATCAGATTATCTATGATATATATTTGAGTCTTTGCTGATTTCTTATTTGCATGATTTGATATCCTTGTAAGTCTGTCCGAGTCTTGGGTTTTGTTTGGCCAACTAGATCTATGATTCTTGCAATGGGAGAAGTGCTTGGTTTTGGGTTCATACCGTGTGGTGACCTTTCCCCATGACAGTAGGGGCAACAAGGCACACATCGTGTAGTTGCCATCAAGGGTAACAAGATGGGCTTTGTTGTAGATATGAGATTGTCCATCTACATCATGTCATCTTGCTTAAGGCGTTACTCTGTTCTTTTGGACTTAATACACTAGATGCATCCTGGATAGCGGTCGACGTGCGGAGTAATAGTAGTAGATGCAGAAAGTATCGGTCTACTTGTTTTGGACGTGATGCCTATAGATATAATTATTGCCATAGATGACGTCATGACTTTGCGCGGTTCTATCAATTGCTCGACAGTAATTTGTTCACCCACCGACTACTTGCTTTCATGAGAGAAGCCACTAGTAAACACTACGGCCCCCGGGTCTATTCACACCTATCGTTTCCACTTTTGCTTTTACTTTGCTTTGTTACTTTGTTGCTTTCAGTTCTCACTTGGCAAACAATCTATAAGGGATTGACAACCCCTTTATAGCGTTGGGAGCAAGCTTTTTGTGTTTGTGTAGGTACTTGTGATACTCCTTCACTGGATCGATACCTTGGTTCTCAAAACTGAGGGAAATACTTACCACCGCTGCTCTACATCACCCTTTTCGCTTCGAGGGAACACCAATGCAAGGCTCCAAGGCCACGGGGGAATCTTTTGCATATTTTCCTAGGAAGTCCCTAAATGCGTAGCCATAGCAGAAGGATTCCTGGTACCGTTGCTGAGGAGAATCAAGACAAGAATAGTCTCTCGTCAGCACGTGTTTCTGGTGCCGTTGGAAGGTCTTTTGTTGCAGTAGCAGAAGTATTTCTGGCGCCGTTGCCGAGGAAGGAGAGATCTATCCAAGTAGGCCTCACAAACTCATCTCTTGCATTTACTTTTTTTGCCAGTTGTCTCTCGTTTTCCTCTCCCCCACTTCACATTTGTCGTTTTCATTTGCCTTTTGCCTTTTTGCCTTTCTCCTTTGCCGTTTTATTTTGCCCGTTTCACTCTCTCTTCCTGCTCGTTTGTGTGTGAGATAGTCCATCAATGGCTAGACCTACCACTCCAAACGATACCCCTGAGAATGAAGTTCTCAATTTTAGGCAGAAAGAGGAAGAAAATTTAAAGGACGCTTGGTACATAATTTGCAATGCTCAAAGTAGATCTACTCGTAAGCAATCCACTACCGTTCTTCTTCGCAGTTTTTACGTTTGAATTTCTTCTTGGAATAGGTATATCCTTGATACCATTGTAGCCGGGAATTTTTTGGGGAGCCATACTGTTGACTCCTATGGAGCTATCATGAATTTGGTAGGCTCACCCCCGCTCATGGTTAATGGAACTACCTTGACCTTGGAACACGTGATGCAAAGGCTTGCCGCTATTGAAAACAAAATTGCCACAGTTGAACTTATTGAGGGTTTGGATAGAAAGATCCACAATCAAATTACTCAGTACAGATCCAAAGTAGGAAATTTTTTGAAAAATTTAAGGGAGAAGGAACTTATAGTTAATGATTCTTCTAGAATTGACAAACTAAAATATGTCATAACCAACTTGGGTTCCGCTTTTGCCGCCGTGCAAAATACTCCAAATCTCACTCTCAAAAAGATAGTCAAGTCTGTTTTTGTTCCTAAAGCTAGTGGTGAGTCATCCAATAAAGATGAAGATCTTAAGATGATAAATGATCACACTACTTATGGTTTGAGCACCAAAGATGACTATACGTGATTCCATCACCTTTTGCCTAGCTAAGGGAGTTAAACAAAAGCGCTTGTTGGGAGGCAACCCAACGAATCTATCCTTTTTCTTTCTGTTTTGTGTTTTCCACACTTTCGTAATTCTGTTATGATTGTGTTTTTTGTGTTTCTTTTTGCGTTTGTGCCAAGCAAAACCGTTATGATTGGTCTTGGGGATGATCGTTTGGTCATGCTGAAAAAGACAGAAACTTTCTGCTCACGAAAAGAATTTTCATGTTTTTTCTGTAAGATCTTTTGAGTTGATTATTTTTTCCTCCTGATTGCTACGCAAATTATTCAGACTGTCGTAATTTTTCAGAATTTTTGAAGTACCAGAAGTACACGAAGTATACACATTGCTACGGACTGGTCTGCTGTTAACAGATTCTGTTTTTGTTGAGTTGGTTGCTTATTCTGATGAAACTATGGATAGTATCGGGGGGGTATTAGCCATGGAAGATTGAAGATACAGTAACCCAACATCAACATAAGTAGAATTTAAGTTTGCTACAGTACCTAAGGAAGTGGTGGTTTGCTTTCTTATACTAATGTTATCACGAGTTTCTGTTTAAGTTTCGTGTTGTGAAGTTTTCAAGTTTTGGGTGAAGTTCTTATGGACAAAGAGATAAAGAGTAGCAAGAGCTCAAGCTTGGGGATGCCCAAGGCACCCCAAGAGATTCAAGGATGCCGTAAAAGCCTAAGCTTAGGGATGCCCCGGGAAGGCATCCCCTCTTTTCGTCTTCAATCCATTGGTAACGTTACTTGGGGCTATATTTTTATTCACCACCCGTTATGTGTTTCGCTTGGAGCGTATTGTATCGCAGGAGTCTTTTAATTTTTTTTGTGTCACAATCATCCTTGCTGCACACCTAGAGAGAGAGACATGCACTCACCGTGATTTTGTCGAGCTTCACTTATATCCTTTGGTAGACAATTCAGCTCACATGTGCTTCACTTATATCTTTTGAGCTAGTTGATTTTGCTCTATGTGCTTCACTTATATCTTTTAGAGCACAGCGGTGCGTGGCTTGGTAGTTGATCTATGCTTTGAAAGTAGTCTCAAAAGGGGTAGTTATCCAAAGGGATATGAAAACTTCCACCTTCATGTGCATTGAATAGTTAGAGAAGTTTGATTCGTCTCAATTAGTTTTGAGTTGTGGTTGTGGTAATATTGAAGCTATGCTAGTAAGGTGTTGTGGATCTAGAAATACTTGTGTTGAAGTTAGTGATTCCCGTAGCATGCACGTATGGTGAACCTCTATGTGATGAAGTATGAGCATGATTAGTCTATTGATTGTCATCCTTTGTGTGGCGGTCGGGATCGCGCGATGGTTTATACCTACCAGCTCTTCCCCTAGGAGTATACGTTGAATGCTTTGTTTCAATTACTAATAAAACTTTTGCAACAAGTATATGACTTCTTCATGACTAATGTTGAGTCCATGGTTTAGATGCACTTTCACCTTCCACCATCACTATCTTCTTAGTGTCGTGCAACTTTCGCCGGTGCACAAAACCCACTATTAGCCTCCCTCAAAACAGCCACCATACCCACCTACTATGGCTTTTTCAAAGTCATTCCGAGATATATTGCCATGCAACTACCACCATGACATGTGCCACCACTTCTACATTGCCATTGGATGATCGTAGATAGCTAGCATGATGTTTCCATTAATGTCTATGCCATGCTAGATCATCGTCACGGTACACTACCGAAGGCATTCCATATAGAGTCATCGTTGCTCTAAGTTTTGAGTTGAAAGTGTGATGATCATCATTGATGGAGCATTGTCCCATGTGAGGAAATAAAAGAGGCCAAAGATGCCCACCAAAAAAAAGAGGCCAAAGAGCCCACCAAAAAAATGATGAGAGAAAAAGAGAGAAGGGACAATGCTACTATCCTTCCACACTTGTGCTTATTAAGCACCATGATCTTCATGATTGAGAGTCTCTCGTTTTGTCACCACCATATAGCTAGTGGGAAATTTTCATTACATAACTTGGCTTGTATATTCCAATGATAGGCTTCCTCAAATTTGCCTTAGGTCTTCGTGAGCAAGCAAGTTGGATGTACACCCACTAGTTTTCTTTAAGAGCTTTCACTTACTCTTAGCTCTAGTGCATCATTTGTATGGCAATCCCTACTCATTCACATTGATATCTATTGATGAACATCTCCACAGCTCATTGATATGCCTAGTTAATGTGATCATCTTCTCCTTTTTGTCTTGCAACCTCCACCACACTCCACACCACTTATAGTGCTAAAACCATGGCTCACGCTCATGTATTGCGTGAGAGTTGAAAAGGTTTGAGAAAGTAAAGGTGTGAAAACAATTACTTGGCCAATATCGGGGTTGTGCATGATTTAAATTCGTTGTCCAATGATGATAGAGCATAGCCAGACTATATGCTTTTGTAGGGATAACTTTCTTTTGGCCTTGTTATTTTGAAAGTTCATGATTACCTTGCTAGTTTGCTTGAAGTATTATTGTTTCCACGTCAATACCAAACTATTGTTTTGAATCTAATGGATCTGAACATTCACGTCACATAAGAGGACTTACAAAGGACATCTATGCTAGGTAGCATGAAAGCATCAAAAATTCATTCTTTATCACTTCCCTACTCGAGGACGAGCAGGAGTTAAGCTTGGGGATGCTTGATACGTCCCAAACGTATCTATAATTTTTGATGGTTTCATGCTCTTATCTTGTCATCTTTGGATGTTTCATGTACCTTTTATATCTTTTTGGGAACTAACTTATTAATTCAGTGCCAAGTGCCAGTTCCTGTTTTTCTGTGTTTTTAGCTCTTTTCAGATCTGATTTTGGAACGGAGTCCAAACGGAATAAAATCCCCGAAATAATTTTTTCCCGAACGGAAGAAGATCACGGGGCTTGAGGGCCAAGGCGGGAGAGCTACAGGGGGCCCACAAGCCCTGTAGCCGCCACCAGGGGCGGCGGCTAGCAGGCTTGTGGCCTCCCTGGCACCCCCCTGACCTAGCTCCTTCGCCTATATATTCCCTAAAATACAGAAAAAATCAGGGAATCCACGAAAACACTTTTCCGCCGCCGCAAGCTTCTGTTTCCACGAGATCTCATCTCGAGACCCTTCCCGGTGCCCTGCCGGAGGGGACTTTGGAGTTGGATGGCTTCTACATCAACATCATCGCCCCTCCAATGACTCGTGAGTAGTTCACTTCAGACCTACGGGTCCGTAGTTAGTATCTAGATGGCTTCTTCTCTCTCTTGGATCTTCAATACAAAGTTCTGCATGATCTTCATGGAGATCTATCCGATGTAATCCTATTTGGCGGTGTGTTTGTCGAGATCCGGTGAATTGTAGATTTGTGATCAGATTATCTATGATATATATTTGAGTCTTTGCTGATTTCTTATTTGCATGATTTGATATCCTTGTAAGTCTCTCCGAGTCTTGGGTTTTGTTTGGCCAACTAGATCTATGATTCTTGCAATGGGAGAAGTGCTTGGTTTTGGGTTCATACCGTGTGGTGACCTTTCCCAGTGACAGTAGGGGCAGCAAGGCACACATTGTGTAGTTTCCATCAAGGGTAACAAGATGGGCTTTGTCGTAGATATGAGATTGTCCATCTACATCATGTCATCTTGCTTAAGGCGTTACTCTGTTCTTTTGGACTTAATACACTAGATGCATGCTGGATAGCGGTCGACGTGTGGAGTAATAGTAGTAGATGCAGAAAGTATCGGTCTACTTGTTTTGGACGTGATGCCTATAGATATAATTATTGCCATAGATGACGTCACGACTTTGCACGGTTCTATCAATTGCTCGACAGTAATTTGTTCACCCACCGTCTACTTGCTTTCATGAGAGAAGCCACTAGTGAACACTACGGCCCCCGGGTCTATTCACACCTATCGTTTCCACTTTTGCTTTTACTTTGCTTTGTTACTTTGTTGCTTTCAGTTCTCACTTGGCAAACAATCTATAAGGGATTGACAACCCCTTTATAGCGTTGGGAGCAAGCTTTTTGTGTTTGTGCAGGTACTTGTGATACTCCTTCACTAGATCGATACCTTGGTTCTCAAAACTGAGGGAAATACTTACCACCGCTGCTCTACATCACCCTTTCCGCTTCGAGGGAACACCAATGCAAGGCTCCAAGGCCACGGGGGAATCCTTTGCATATTTTCCTAGGAAGTCCCTAAATGCGTAGCCGTAGCAGAAGGATTCCTGGTGCCGTTGCTGAGGAGAATCAAGACAAGAATAGTCTCCCGTCAGCACGTGTTTCTGGCGTCGTTGGAAGTTCTTTTGTTGCAGTAGCAGAAGTATTTCTGGCGCCGTTGCCGAGGAAGGAGAGATCTATCCAAGTAGGCCTCACAAACTCATCTCTTGCATTTACTTTTTTTTGCCAGTTGTCTCTCGTTTTCCTCTCCCCCACTTCACATTTGTCGTTTTCATTTGCCTTTTGTCTTTTTGCCTTTCTCCTTTGCCGTTTTATTTTGCCCGTTTCACTCTCTCTTCCTGCTCGTTTGTGTGTGAGATAGTCCATCAATGGCTAGACCTACCACTCCAAACGATACCCCTGAGAATGAAGTTCTCAATCTTAGGCAGAATGAGGAAGAAAATTTAAAGGACGCTTGGTACATAATTTGCAATGCTCAAAGTATATCTACTCGTAAGCAATCCACTACCGTTCTTCTTCGCAGTTTTTCTGTTTGAATTTCTTCTTGGACTAGGTATATCCTTGATACCATTGTAGCCGGGAATTTTTTGGGGAACCATACTGTTGACTCCTATGGAGCTATCATGAATTTGGTAGGCTCACCCCCGCTCATGGTTAATGGAACTACCTTGACCTTGGAACACGTGATGCAAAGGCTTGACGCTATTGATAACAAAATTGCCACAGTTGAACTTATTGAGGGTTTGGATAGAAAGATCCACAATCAAATTACTCAGTACGGATCCAAAGTGGGAAATTTTTTGAAAAATTGAAGGGAGAAGGAACTTATAGTTAATGATTCTTCTAGAATTGACAAACTAAAATATGTCATAACCAACTTGGGTTCCGCTTTTGCCGCTGTGCAAAATACTCCAAATCTCACTCTCAAAAAGATAGTCAAGTCCGTTTTTGTTCCTAAAGCTAGTGGTGAGTCATCCAATAAAGATGAAGATCTTAAGATGATAAATGATCACACTACTTATGGTTTGAGCACCAAAGATGACTATACGTGATTCCATCACCTTTTGCCTAGCTAAGGGAGTAAAACAAAAGCGCTTGTTGGGAGGCAACCCAACGAATCTATCCTTTTTCTTTCTGTTTTGTGTTTTCCACACTTTCGTAATTCTGTAATGATTGTGTTTTTTGTGTTTCTTTTTTGCGTTTGTGCCAAGCAAAACCGTTATGATTGGTCTTGGGGATGATCGTTTGGTCATGCTGAAAAAGACAGAAACTTTCTGCTCACGAAAAGAATTTTCATGTTTTTTCTGTAAGATCTTTTGAGTTGATAATTTTTTGCTTCTGATTGCTACGCAAATTATTCAAACTGTCGTAATTTTTCAGAATTTTTGAAGTACCAGAAGTACACGAAGTATACACATTGCTACAGACTGGTATGCTGTTAACAGATTCTGTTTTTGTTGAGTTGGTTGCTTATTCTGATGAAACTATGGATAGTATCGGGGGGTATTAGCCATGGAAGATTGAAGATACAGTAACCCAACATCAACATAAGTAGAATTTAAGTTTGCTACAGTACCTAAGGAAGTGGTGGTTTGCTTTCTTATACTAATGTTATCACGAGTTTCTGTTTAAGTTTCGTGTTGTGAAGTTTTCAAGTTTTGGGTGAAGTTCTTATGGACAAAGAGATAAAGAGTAGCAAGAGCTCAAGCTTGGGGATGCCCAAGGCACCCCAAGAGATTCAAGGATGCCGTAAAATCCTAAGCTTAGGGATGCCCCGGGAAGGCATCCCCTCTTTTCGTCTTCAATCCATTGGTAACGTTACTTGGGGCTATATTTTTATTCACCACCTGTTATGTGTTTCGCTTGGAGCGTCTTGTATCGCAGGAGTCTTTTATTTTTGTTGTGTCACAATCATCCTTGCTGCACACCTAGAGAGAGAGAGACATGCACTCACCGTGATTTTGTCGAGCTTCACTTATATCCTTTGGTAGACAATTCAGCTCACATGTGCTTCACTTATATCTTTTGAGCTAGTTGATTTTGCTCTATGTGCTTCACTTATATCTTTTAGAGCACAGCGGTGCTTGGTTTGGTAGTTGATCTATGATTTGAAAGTAGTCTCAAAAGGGGTAGTTATCCAAAGGGATATGAAAACTTCCACCTTCATGTGCATTGAATAGTTAGAGAAGTTTGATTCGTCTCAATTAGTTTTGAGTTGTGGTTGTGGTAATATTGAAGCTATGCTAGTAAGGTGTTGTGGATCTAGAAATACTTGTGTTGAAGTTAGTGATTCCCGTAGCATGCACGTATGGTGAACCTCTATGTGATGAAGTATGAGCATGATTAGTCTATTGATTGTCATCCTTTGTGTGGCGGTCGGGATCGCGCGATGGTTTATACCTACCAGCTCTTCCCCTAGGAGTATACGTTGAATGCTTTGTTTCAATTACTAATAAAACTTTTGCAACAAGTATATGACTTCTTCATGACTAATGTTGAGTCCATGGTTTAGATGCACTTTCACCTTCCACCATCACTATCTTCTTAGTGTCGTGCAACTTTCACCGGTGCACAAAACCCACTATTAGCCTCCCTCAAAACAGCCACCATACCCACCTACTATGGCTTTTTCAAAGTCATTCCGAGATATATTGCCATGCAACTACCACCATGACATGTGCCACCACTTCTACATTGCCATTGGATGATCGTAGATAGCTAGCATGATGTTTCCATTAATGTCTATGCCATGCTAGATCATCGTCACGGTACACTACCGAAGGCATTCCATATAGAGTCATCGTTGCTCTAAGTTTTGAGTTGAAAGTGTGATGATCATCATTGATGGAGCATTGTCCCATGTGAGGAAATAAAAGAGGCCAAAGATGCCCACCAAAAAAAAGAGGCCAAAGAGCCCACCAAAAAAATGATGAGAGAAAAAGAGAGAAGGGACAATGCTACTATCCTTCCACACTTGTGCTTATTAAGCACCATGATCTTCATGATTGAGAGTCTCTCGTTTTGTCACCACCATATAGCTAGTGGGAAATTTTCATTACATAAAACGAAGTCCGGGAGGCACACGAGGTGCCCACAAGCCCCCTAGGCTCGGCCAGGGGGTAGGTCGCGCCTAGCAGGCTTGTCGCCTCCTCGTGCGCTTTCCGGACTACTTTAAATTTTTCTATTTTTCTAAAAAACTCAAAACGGAGAAAAATTCCTACTGGAAAAGTTTTGGAGTCGGTTTACTTACCGAATCACATACCTCTTCGTTTTCGGAGTCTGAAACAGGCTGATAAATATCACTTATGTACTCCTCCGGAGTTATAGTATTAATAATATTGGTTTCAACATTTATGGGAGTACCTGAGATATAATGTTTGATTCTTTGCCCATTTACCACTCTTGGAAAATTACCTTCCGTGTTGTTGATATTGACGGCACCGGAACGATATACTTCCTCAACAATGTAAGGACCTTCCCAATTAGAGAGAAGCTTGCCTGCAAAAAATCTTAAACGAGAATTGTAAAGCAAGACGTAATCACCTACATTGAACTCACATTTTTGTATCCTTTTATCATGCCACCTCTTAACCTTTTCTTTGAACAACTTGGCATTTTCATATGCCTGAGTTCTCCATTCATCAAGTGAGCTAATATCAAATAACCTCTTCTCACCAGCAAGTTTGAAATCAAAGTTGAGCTCTTTGATTGCCCAATAAGCCTTATGCTCTAGCTCAAGAGGTAAATGACATGCTTTATCGTAAACCATTTTGTACGAAGACATGCCCATGGGATTCTTATAAGCAGTTCTATAAGCCCGCAGTGCATCATCAAGTTTCTTAGACCAATTCTTTCTAGACCTATTGACAGTCTTTTGTAGAATTAGTTT
The DNA here is from genome assembly GCF_904849725.1 of Hordeum vulgare subsp. vulgare. NCBI lineage: Eukaryota > Viridiplantae > Streptophyta > Magnoliopsida > Poales > Poaceae > Hordeum > Hordeum vulgare. Next base: position 616,830,340 of record NC_058524.1, read on the forward strand.
AATCTCTTTACTTAGCTCTACTTGACCACTAGACCGAGGGTGATAGGGAGATGCAACTCTATGGTTGACATCATACTTAGCAAGCGTTTTACGGAAAGCACCATGAATGAAATGTGAACCACCATCAGTCATCAGATATCTAGGGACTCCAAACCTAGGGAAAATAACTTCTTTAAGCATCCTAATAGAGGTGTTGTGATCAGCACTACTAGTTGGGATAGCTTCTACCCACTTAGTAACGTAATCAACAACAACTAGGATATGAGTATACCCGTTGGACTTTGGAAAAGGTCCCATATAATCAAAACCCCAAACATCAAATGGTTCAATGACAAGTGAATAATTCATAGGCATTTCCTGACGTTTACTGATATTACCTATTCTTTGACATTCGTCACAAGACAAGACAAACTTATGGGCATCCTTGAAGAGAGTGGGCCAATAGAAACCTAATTGCAATACCTTGTGTGCAGTTCTATCTCCCGCGTGGTGTCCTCCGTAAGCCTCGGAGTGACACTTCTGTAGGATTTGTCCCTGTTCATGATCAGGTACACAACGTCTAATAACACCATCTACTCCTTCCTTATAAAGGTGAGGATCATCCCAAAAGTAATGTCTCAAATCAAAGAAGAATTTCTTCTTTTGCTGGTATGTGAAACTAGGTGGTATATATTTGGCAACGATATAATTTGCATAATCAGCATACCACGGTGTACTACGTGAAGTATTGATGACATTCAATTGCTCATCAGGAAAGCTATCATCAATAGGTTGTGGGTCATCAAAAACATTCTCCAACCTAGACAAGTTATCTGCTACGGGGTTCTCAGCACCCTTCCTATCAACAACATGCAAATCAAATTCTTGTAGCAAGAGAACCCATCTGATAAGTCTAGGTTTAGCATCTTTATTCTCCATGAGGTACTTAATAGCAGCACGATCAGTGTGAATAGTAACCTTGGAATCAACAATGTAAGATCTGAATTTTTCACATGCAAACATGAGTGCTAAAAATTCCTTTTTAGTAGTGGCATAGTTTCTTTGGGCACTGTCTAGAGTTTTACTAGCAGAGTGAATAACATTCAACTTCTTATCAACTCTTTGTCCTAGAACATCACCAACATCATAATCACTAGCATCACACATGATCTCAAAAGGTAAACTCCAATCAGGTGGTTGAACAATAGGTGCAGTTATCAAGGCCTTCTTAAGTATTTTGAAGGCTTCCTCACAATCATCGTCAAAAACAAAAGGAATATCCTTTTGCAAGAGATTGGTAAGAGGCCTAGAAATCGTAGAGAAGTCTTTAATGAACCTTCTATAGAAACCAGCATGACCAAGGAAACTTCTTATTGTTGGGGAACGTCGCATGGGAAACAAAAATTTTCCTACGCGCACGAAGACCTATCATGGTGATGTCCATCTACGAGAGGGGATGAGTGATCTACGTACCCTTGTAGACCGTACAGCAAAAGCGTTAGAGAACGCGGTTGATGTAGTGGAACGTCCTCACGTCCCTCGATCCGCCCCGCGAACAATCCCGCGATCAGTCCCACGATCTAGTACCGAACGGACGGCACCTCCGCGTTCAGCACACGTACAGATCGACGATGATCTCGGCCTTCTTGATCCAGCAAGAGAGACGGAGAGGTAGAAGAGTTCTCCGGCAGTGTGACGGCGCTCCGGAGGTTGGTGATGACCTTGTCTCAGCAGGGCTCCGCCCGAGCTCCGCAGAAACGCGATCTAGAGAAAAAACCGTGGAGGTATGTGGTCGGGCTGCCGTGGAAAAGTCGTCTCAAATCAGCCCTAAAACCTCCGTATATATAGGTGGGAGGGAGGGGGCCTTGCCTTGGGGTCCAAGGACTCTCAAGGGGGTCGGCCGAGCCAAGGGGGAGGACTCTCCCCCCCCCCCAAACCGAGTTGGACTAGGTTTGGTGGGAGGGAGTCCCCTTCCCTTCCCACCTCCTCCCCTTTTTTTTCTTTCTCTCTTGATTTTCTTCTCCTTGGCGCATAGGGCACTTGTGGGCTGTCCCACCAGCCCACTAAGGGCTGGTGTGTCTCCCCAAAGGCCTATGGGCTTCCCCGGGGTGGGTTGCCCCCCCCCCCCCCCCCGGTGAACTCCCGGAACCCATTCGTCATTCCCGGTACATTCCCGGTAACGCCGAAAACCTTCCGGTAATCAAATGAGGTCATCCTATATATCAATCTTCGTTTCCGGACCATTCCGGAAACCCTCGTGACGTCCGTGATCTCATCCGGGACTCCGAACAACATTCGGTAACCAACCATATAACTCAAATACGCATAAAACAACGTCGAACCTTAAGTGTGCAGACCCTGCGGGTTCGAGAACTATGTAGACATGACCCGAGAGACTCCTCGGTCAATATCCAATAGCGGGACCTGGATGCCCATATTGGATCCTACATATTCTATGAAGATCTTATCATTTGAACCTCAGTGCCAAGGATTCGTATAATCCCGTATGTCATTCCCTTTGTCCTTCGGTATGTTACTTGCCCGAGATTCGATCGTCAGTATCCGCATTCCTATTTCAATCTCATTTACCGGCAAGTCTCTTTACTCGTTCCGTAATACAAGATCCCGCAACTTACACTAAGTTACATTGCTTGCAAGGCTTGTGTGTGATGTTGCATTACCGAGTGGGCCCCGAGATACCTCTCCGTCACACGGAGTGACAAATCCCAGTCTTGATCCATACTAACTCAACTAACACCTTCGGAGATACCTGTAGAGCATCTTTATAGTCACCCAGTTACGTTGCGACGTTTGATACACACAAAGCATTCCTCCGGTGTCAGTGAGTTATATGATCTCATGGTCATAGGAATAAATACTTGACACGCAGAAAACAGTAGCAACAAAATGACACGATCAACATGCTACGTCTATTAGTTTGGGTCTAGTCCATCACGTGATTCTCCCAATGACGTGATCCAGTTATGAAGCAACAACACCTTGTTCATAATCAGAAGACACTGACTATCATCGATCAACTGGCTAGCCAACTAGAGGCATGCTAGGGACGGTGTTTTGTCTATGTATCCACACATGTAAACGAGTCTTCATTCAATACAATTATAGCATGGATAATAAACTATTATCTTGATACAGGAATTATAATAATAACTATATTTATTATTGCCTCTAGGGCATAATTCCAACAGACTCCCACTTGCACTAGAGTCAATAATCCAGCCCTCACATCACCATGTGAATTTCATTGTAATAAATCTAACACCCATACAGTTCTGGTGTCGATCATGTTTTGGCCGTGGAAGAGGTTTAGTCAGCGGGTCTGCTACATTCAGATCCGTGTGCACTTTGCATATATTTACATCCTCTTCCTCGACGTAGTCGCGGATGAGGTTGAAGCGTCGTTTGATGTGTCTGGTATTCTTGTGAAACCGTGGTTCCTTTGCTAAGGCAATGGCACCCGTGTTGTCACAGAACAAGGTTATTGGATCCAGTGCATTTGGCACCACTCCAAGATCCGTCATGAACTACTTCATCCAGACACCCTCCTTAGCCGCCTCCGAGGCAGCCATGTACTCCGCTTCACATGTAGAATCTGCTACGACGCTTTGCTTGGAACTGCACCAGCTTACTGCACCCCCATTAAGAATAAATACGTATCCGGTTTGCGACTTAGAGTCGTCCGGATCTGTGTCAAAGCTTGCATCGACGTAACCTTTTACGGCGAGCTCTTCGTCACCTCCATACACGAGAAACATCTCCTTAGTCCTTTTCAGGTACTTCAGGATATTCTTGACCGTTGTCCAGTGATCCACTCCTGGATTACTCTGGAACCTACCTGCCATACTTATGGCCAGGCTAACATCCGGTCTAGTGCACAGCATCGCATACATGATAGAACCTATGGCTGAAGCATAGGGGACGGAGCGCATATGCTCTCTATCTTCATCAGTTGCTGGGCACTGAGTCTTAATCAATCTCGTACCTTGTAAAACTAGCAAGAACCCTTTCTTGGACTGTTCCATTTTGAACCTCTTCAAAACTTTATCAAGGTATGTGCTTTGTGAAAGTTCTATCAGGCGTTTTGATCTATCTCTATAGATCTTAATGCCTAGAATGTAAGCAGCTTCTCCTAGGTCCTTCATAGAGAAACTTTTATTCAAGTAACCTTTTATGCTCTCCAAAAGCTCTACGTTGTTTCTAGTCAGTAATATGTCATCCACATATAATATTAGAAACGCCACAGAGCTCCCACTCACTTTCTTGTAAATACAAGATTCTCCAACCACTTGTATAAACCCAAATGCTTTGATCACCTCATCAAAGCGTTTGTTCCAACTCCGAGATGCTTGCACCAGTCCATAAATGGATCGCTGGAGCTTGCACACCTTGTTAGCACTCTTAGGATCGACAAAACCTTCGGGTTGCATCATATACAACTCTTCCTTAAGGAAACCGTTAAGGAACGCCGTTTTGACATCCATCTGCCAGATTTCATAATCGAAAAACGCGGCTATTGCTAACATGATTCTGACGGACTTAAGCATCGCCACGGGTGAGAAAGTCTCATCGTAGTCAATTCCTGGAACTTGTGAAAAACCCTTTGCCACAAGTTGAGCTTTATAAACGGTCACATTACCGTCAGCGTCCGTCTTCTTCTTAAAGATCCATTTGTTCTGAATAGCCTTGCGGCCCTCAGGTAGTATCTCCAAAGTCCACACTTTGTTCTCATACATGGATCCTATCTCGGATTTCATGGCTTCTAGCCATTTGTTGGAATCTGGGCCCACCATTGCTTCTTCATAACTTGCAGGTTTATTGTTGTCTAACAACATGATTGATAAGACGGGATTACTGTACCACTCTGGAGCAGTACGTGATCCCGTCGACCTGCGTGGTTCAACAGAAACTTGAACTGGAGTTTCATGATCATCATCATTAACTTCCTCCTCAACTGGCGTCGCAATGACAGAGGTTTCCCCTTGCCCTGCGCCACCATCTAGAGGGATGAGAGGTTCGACAACCTCGTCAAGTTCTATCTTCCTCCCACTCAATTCTCTCGAGAGAAACTCCTTCTCGAGAAAATCTCTGTTCTTAGCAACAAACACTTTGCCCTCGGATTTGAGATAGAAGGTGTACCCAACTGTCTCTTTTGGGTAACCTATGAAGACGCACTTTTCCGCTTTGGGTTCCAGCTTTTCAGGCTGAAGCTTTTTGACATAAGCATCACATCCCCAAACTTTAAGAAACGACAACTTTGGTCTCTTGCCATACCAAAGTTCGTATGGTGTCGTCTCAATGGATTTTTATGGTGCCCTATTTAAAGTGAATGCAGTTGTTTCTAATGCATAACCCCAAAATGATAACGGCAAATCAGTAAGAGACATCATAGATCGCACCATTTCTAACAAAGTACGATTACGACGTTCGGACACACCATTACGCTGTGGTGTTCTAGGCGGTGTTAACTGTGAAACAATTCCACATTGTCTTAAGTGAGCACCAAACTCGAAACTCAGATATTCACCCCCACGATCAGACCGTAGGAACTTGATCTTCTTGTTATGATGATTTTCCACTTCACTCTGAAATTGCTTGAACTTTTCAAATGTTTCAGACTTGTGCTTCATCAAGTAGACATAACCATATCTACTCAAATCGTCAGTGAAGGTGAGAAAATAACGATATCCGCCGCGTGCCTCCACGCTCATTGGACCACACACATCGGTATGTATGATTTCCAATAAGTCACTTGCACGCTCCATTGTTCCGGAGAACGGAGTCTTAGTCATCTTGCCCATGAGGCATGGTTCGCACGTGTCAAGTGAATCAAAGTCAAGTGACTCCAAAAGTCCATCAGCATGGAGTTTCTTCATGCGCTTTACACCAATATGACCCAAGCGGCAGTGCCACAAAAATATGGCGCTATCATTGTTTACTCTAACTCTTTTGGTCTCAATGTTATGTATATGCGTATCGCTATCAAGATTCAATATGAACAATCCTCTCACATTCGGTGCATGACCATAAAAGATGTTACTCATAGAAATAGAACAACCATTATTCTCAGACTTAAAAGAGTAACCGTCTCGCAATAAACAAGATCCAGATATAATGTTCATGCTCAACGCAGGCACTAAATAACAATGATTTAAGTTCATCACTAATCCCGACGGTAGCTGAAGTGACACTGTGCCGACGGCAATTGCATCAACCTTGGAACCATTTCCTACGCGCATCGTCACTTCATCTTTCGCCAGCCTTCGTCTATTCCGCAGTTCCTGTTTCGAGTTGCAAATATGAGCAACAGAATCGGTATCAAATACCCAGGCACTACTACAAGAGCCGGTTAAATACACATCAATAACATGTATATCAAATATACCTGATTTTTTTTTGCCCGCCTTCTTATCTGCCAGATACTTGGGGCAATTGCGCTTCCAGTGACCCATACCCTTGCAATAGAAACACTCCGTTTCAGGCTTAGGTCCAGCCTTGGGTTTCTTCGGCGGATTGGCAACAGGCTTGCCGCTCTTCTTCGAATTGCCCTTCTTGCCTTTGCCGTTTCTCTTGAAACTAGTAGTCTTATTCACCATCAACACTTGATGCTCTTTACGGAGTTCAGACTCTGCGACTTTCAACATCGCAAACAACTCGCCGGGAGACTTGTTCATCCCTTGCATGTTGTAGTTCAACACAAAGCCTTTGTAGCTTGGCGGCAGTGATTGAAGGATTCTGTCAGTGATAGCTTCTTGCGGGAGTTCAATCCCCAGCTCAGCTAGACGGTTTGAGTACCCAGACATTTTGAGCACATGTTCACTGACAGACGAGTTTTCCTCCATCTTGCAAGCATAGAATTTATCGGAGGTCTCATACCTCTCGATCCGTGCGTTCTTCTGAAAGATAAACTCCAACTCCTGGAACATCTCAAATGCTCCATGACGCTCAAAGCGACGTTGAAGTCCCGGTTCTAAGCCATACAAGACTGCACATTGAACTATTGAGTAGTCCTCCTTACGTGCTAACCAAGCGTTCTTAACATCCTGATCAGCCGTAGCGGGTGGTTCATCTCCTAGCGCAGCATTAAGGACATAATCCTTCTTCCCAGCTTGTAAGATTAGCTTAAGATTACGAGCCCAGTCTACAAAGTTGCTTCCATCATCTTTCAACTTAGCTTTCTCTAGGAACGTATTAAAATTCAGGATGACTGTCGCGTGAGCCATGATCTACAACACAAATATATTCAAAGTGGACTTAGACTATGTTCAAGATAATTAGAGTTAACCTTAATCAAATTATATGCTAAACTCCCACTCAAAAAGTACATCTCTCTAGTCATTTGAGTGGTTCATGATCCACTTACACTATCCCAAGTCCGATCATCACGTGAGTTGAGTATAGTTTCAGTGGTAAGCATCCCTATGCTAATCATATCAACTATATGATTCATGATCGACCTTTCGGTCTCATGTGTTCCGAGGCCATGTCTGCACATGCTAGGCTCGTCAAGCTTAACCCGAGTGTTTCGCGTGTGCAACTGTTTTGCACCCGTTGTATGTGAACGTTGAGTCTATCACACCCGATCATGACGTGGTGTCTCGAAACGACGAACTGTAGCAACGGTGCACAGTCGGGGAGAACACAATTTCGTCTTGAAATTTTAGTGAGAGATCACCTCATAATGCTACCGTCGTTCTAAGAAAAATAAGGTGCATTAAAGGATTGACATCACATGCAATTCATAAGTGACATGCTATGGCCATCATCACGTGCTTCTTTGATCTCCATCACCAAAGCACTGGCACGATCTTCTTGTCACCGGCGCCACACCATGATCATCCATCAACGTGTTGCCATCGGGGTTGTCGTGCTACTTATGCTATTACTACTAAAGCTACATCCTAGCAAAATAGTAAACGCATCTGCAAGCGCAAACGTTAGTATAAAGACAACCCTATGGCTCCTGCCGGTTGCCGTACCATCGACGTGCAAGTCGATATTTCTATTACAACATGATCATCTCATACATCCAATATATCACATCACATCGTTGGCCATATCACATCACAATCATACCCTGCAAAAACAAGTTAGACGTCCTCTAATTTTGTTGTTGCATGTTTTACGTGGTGACCAAGGGTATCTAGTAGGATCGCATCTTACTTACGCAAACACCACAACGGAGATATATGAGTTGCTATTTAACCTCATCCAAGGACCTCCTCGGTCAAATCCGATTCAACTAAAGTTGGAGAAACCGACACTTGCCAGTCATCTTTGAGCAAAGGGGGGTACTCGTAACGATGAAACCAGTCTCTCGTAAGCGTACGAGTAATGTCGGTCCAAGCCGCTTCAATCCAACAATACCGCGGAATCAAGAAAAGACGAAGGAGGGCAGCAAAACGCACATCACCGCCCACAAAAACTTTTGTGTTCTACTCGAGAAGACATCTACGCATGAACCTAGCTCATGATGCCACTGTTGGGGAACGTCGCATGGGAAACAAAAATTTTCCTACGCGCACGAAGACCTATCATGGTGATGTCCATCTACGAGAGGGGATGAGTGATCTACGTACCCTTGTAGACCGTACAGCAGAAGTGTTAGAGAACGTGGTTGATGTAGTGGAACGTCCTCACGTCCCTCGATCCGCCCCGCGAACAATCCCACGATCTAGTACCGAACGGACGGCACCTCCGCGTTCAGCACACGTACAGCTCGACGATGATCTCGGCCTTCTTGATCCAGCAAGAGAGACGGAGAGGTAGAAGAGTTCTCCGGCAGCGTGACGGCGCTCCGGAGGTTGGTGATGACCTTGTCTCAGCAGGGCTCCGCCCGAGCTCCGCAGAAACGCGATCTAGAGGAAAAACCGTGGAGGTATGTGGTCGGGCTGCCGTGGAAAAGTCGTCTCAAATCAGCCCTAAAACCTCCGTATATATAGGTGGGAGGGAGGGGGCCTTGCCTTGGGGTCCAAGGACCCTCAAGGGGGTCGGCCGAGCCAAGGGGGAGGACTCTCCCCCCCCCCAAACCGAGTTGGACTAGGTTTGGTGGGAGGGAGTCCCCTTCCCTTCCCACCTCCACCCCTTTTTTTTTCTTTCTCTCTTGATTTTCTTCTCCTTGGCGCATAGGGCACTTGTGGGCTGTCCCACCAGCCCACTAAGGGCTGGTGTGTCTCCCCAAAGGCCTATGGGCTTCCCCGGGGTGGGTTGCCCCCCCCCCCCCGGTGAACTCCCGGAACCCATTCGTCATTCCCAGTACATTCCCGGTAACTCCGAAAACCTTCCGGTAATCAAATGAGGTCATCCTATATATCAATCTTCGTTTCCAGACCATTCCGGAAACCCTCGTGACGTCCGTGATCTCATCCGGGACTCCGAACAACATTCGGTAACCAACCATATAACTCAAATACGCATAAAACAACGTCGAACCTTAAGTGTGCAGACCCTGCGGGTTCGAGAACTATGTAGACATGACCCGAGAGACTCCTGGGTCAATATCCAATAGCGGGTCCTGGATGCCCATATTGGATCCTACATATTCTACGAAGATCTTATCGTTTGAACCTTAGTGCCAAGGATTCGTATAATCCCGTATGTCATTCCCTTTGTCCTTCGGTATGTTACTTGCCCGAGATTCGATCGTCAGTATCCGCATACCTATTTCAATCTCGTTTACCGGCAAGTCTCTTTACTCGTTCCGTAATACAAGATCCCGCAACTTACACTAAGTTACATTGCTTGCAAGGCTTGTGTGTGATGTTGCATTACCGAGTGGGCCCCGAGATACCTCTCCGTCACACGGAGTGACAAATCCCAGTCTTGATCCATACTAACTCAACTAACACCTTCGGAGATACCTGTAGAGCATCTTTATAGTGACCCAGTTACGTTGGGACGTTTGATACACACAAAGCATTCCTCCGGTGTCAGTGAGTTATATGATCTCATGGTCATAGGAATAAATACTTGACACGCAGAAAACAGTAGCAACAAAATGACACGATCAACATGCTACGTCTATTAGTTTGGGTCTAGTCCATCACGTGATTCTCCCAATGACGTGATCCAGTTATCAAGCAACAACACCTTGTTCATAATCAGAAGACACTGACTATCATCGATCAACTGGCTAGCCAACTAGAGGCATGCTAGGGACGGTGTTTTGTCTATGTATCCACACATGTAAACGAGTCTTCATTCAATACAATTATAGCATGGATAATAAACTATTATCTTGATACAGGAATTATAATAATAACTATATTTATTATTGCCTCTAGGGCATAATTCCAACACTTATACCTTTGATATCTGTAGGGCATGGCATTTTCTCGATCACATCAACTTTAGCCTTATCGACTTTAATACCTCTTTCGGAAATTTTATGTCCTAAGACGATGCCTTCATTAATCATAAAGTGGCACTTCTTCCAATTCAAGACAAGATTGGTATCTTTACATCTCTGGAAAACTCGATCAAGGTTGTTGAGGCAATCATCAAAAGAAGACCCATAAACGTAGAAGTCATCCATGAAAACCTCAACAATCTTTTCACAAAAGTCACATAATATAGCCATCATGCATCTTTGAAAGGTAGCAGGTGCATTACGTAAGCCAAAAGGCATATGTCTATAAGCAAAGGTACCGAAAGGGCAGGTGAAAGTGGTTTTCTCCTGATCAGATTGTGCAACAGGTATTTGGGAGAAACCATAATAACCATCTAGAAAGCAGAAGTGTGTGTGTGTTTAGATAGTCTTTCTAGCATGTGGTCAATAAAAGTCAAAGGGTAATGATCTTTCCTAGTGGCTTTATTCAGTTTCCTAAAATCAATCACCATCCTATAGCCAGTAATAATCCTCCATGGGATCAATTCATCTTTATCATTAGGGACAACGGTAATACCTCCCTTCTTAGGGACGCAATGCACCGGACTTACCCAATCACTATGAGCAACAAGATAGATAATACCTGCTTCCAGGAGCTTTAGTATTTCTTTTCTTACTACCTCTTTCATCTTAGGATTTAATCTACGTTGATGATCGGCAACTGGTTTGGAATCAGGATCGGTTTTAATTTTGTGTTGGCATAGATTGGGACTAATGCCCTTAAGATCATCAAGAGTATATCCAATAGCAGCACGGTGCTTCCTTGGAGTTTTCAATAATTTCTTTTCTTCATGCACTAAAAGGCTAGCAGTAATAATAACAGGATATATCTCTTTTTCATCAAGATAAGCATACTTAAGAGTATCACGCAACTGTTTAAGCTCGAACACAGGATCACCCTTTGGTGGGCGTGGATCTCCAAGCAGTTCAACAGGCAAATTATTCTTAAGGATAGGATGTTGTTCAAAGATAACTCTATCTATCTCATTCCTTTCATCGATATGTATATCATTTTCATGCTCAAGCAAGTATTGCTCTAAAGGATCAGTAGGAGGCACAACAATAGAAGCTAGGGCAATAATTTCATCCTTACTAGGCAACTCTTTTTCATGAGGTTGTCTACCAAACTTGGGGAAATTGAACTCATGTGACACACCTTCAAAGCCAACAGTGACAGTTTGCTTCTCACAGTCAATATGAGCATTGACAGTATTGAGGAAAGGTTTGCCAAATATGATGGGACAAAAGCTATCTTGTGTGGTAGCAAGAACGAGAAAATCAGCAGGATACTTAGTTTTACCACACGGAACTTCAACATCTCTAACAATTCCCAAAGGGCAGATAGTATCTCTATTGGCAAGCTGAATAGTGAAATCAATAGGTTCCATCTCAACAGGTGCTATCTCGTCTTTAATTTCATGATATAAAGATTGAGGTATTGCACTAACACTAGCACCCACGTCACATAAACCATCATAACAATGATATCCTATCTTAATAGAAACAACAGGCATGCCAACAACATGCCTATGTTTGTCTCTAGCATGAGGTTTAGCAATTCAGCAGCATCTTCACGGAAGTGGATATCATGGCCCTCAACATTTTCGGATAGGAGATCTTTGATAATAGCAATGCTAACTCTAATTTGCTCAGGGGGTGTAGGTGTTCTAATGTAGCCCCTACGTATCACAGTTGAATCTTTAGAATGATCCTTTATTCTAACATGGAAAGGTGGTCTCTCAATGTAAGCAATAGGAACAATAGGATCATTATAAGCAATGACTTTCTCTTCAACTGGATTGGGCTTAACTACATTGACTTCTAAGGAAGGACGATATTTAAACCACTTATCTTTAGGGAGATCAATATGAGCAGCAAAATATTCACACAATGAAGCTACTATCTCAGAGTCAAGTCCATATTTAGCGCTAAAATCACAAAAAGTATCTGTTTCAACAAAGGATTTAACGCAATCAAACTTGAGATTCATACCTGACTCCTTACCTTCATCAAACTCCCAATCTTCAGAGTTGCATTTAATTCTTTCCAATAAATTCCATTTGAAGTCAATATCTCTCTTCATAAAAGAACCAGTACAAGAAGTGTCAAGCATGGTGCGATTATCATGAGAAAGCCGAGCATAGAAGTTCTGAATAATAATTTCTCTCGGGAGCTCATGGTTGGGGCATGAATATAACATTGATTTAAGCCTCCCCCAAGTTTGAGCGATACTTTCTCTATCACGAGGCCAAAAATTATAGATGTAATTCCGATCACAATGTACCAAATGCATAGGATAAAACTTTTGATGAAATTCCAATTTCAATCGGTTGTAGTTCGATGATCCAGTATCATCACATAGCCTATAACATGTCAATGCTTTTAAAGGAAAGACCTTCTTATTGACCTCATCCTCAGGAAAACCTGCAAGCTTAAATAAACCACAAACTTCATCTACATAGATTAGATGCAAGTCGGGATGTGATGTTCCATCTCCTGTAAAAGGATTAGCCAGCAGTTTCTCAACCATACCCAAAGGAATTTCATAACAAGTATTTTCAGTAGGTGAAGCAGGTTGAGGATCAACTCCTTGTGCTTCCGTTCGAGGTGAAGATACCCCGAACAAGCTCCTTAAAGGATTAGTTTCCATAGTGACAAGTGACAATAATTTTCAGCACACTATATAAATGTTTCCTTACCAAATTCCACTTACCAAAGGCGCTTCACTCCCCGGCAACGACGCCAGAAAAGAGTCTTGATGACCCACAAGTGTAGGGGATCTATCGTAGTCCTTTCGATAAGTAAGAGTGTCGAATCCAACGAGGAGCAGAAGGATCTGACAAGTGGTTTTCAGCAAGGTATTCTCCCGAAAGCCTCCTCTTGATTTTTTCTAGAACGAAACCCTCCTTATAGAAAAAGATGGGAGCGAGAGGGCCAACAGGGAGCCCACAAGCCCCCTAGGCGCGGCCAGGGGGTAGGTCGCGCCTGGCAGGCTTGTGGCCTCCTGGTGGCTCCCCTCTGGTACTTCTTCCGCCCAGTATTTTTTATAAATTCCAATATAATTCCTCGTTTATTTTCACGGCTTTTGGAGTTGCGCAGAATAGGTATCTCAAACTTGCTCCTTTTTCAGGCCAGAATTCCAGCTGCCGGCATTCTCCCTCTTCATGTAAACCTTGTAAAATAAGAGAGAAAAGGCATAAGTATTGTACCGTGAAGTGTAATAACAGCCCATAAAGCGATAAATATCAACATAAAAGCATGATGTAAAATGGACGTATCAATGCAAAAACGGCGTTCCTTAACGATTTTCTTAAGGAAGAGTTGTATATGATGCAACCCGAAGGTTTTGTCGATCCAAAGAATGCTAACAAAGTATGCAAGCTCCAGCGATCCATTTATGAACTGGTGCAAGCATCTCGGAGTTGGAATAAATGCTTTGATGAGGTGATCAAAGCATTTGAGTTTATACAAGTTGTTGGAGAATCTTGTATTTACAAGAAAGTGAGTGGGAGCTCTGTAGCGTTTCTAATATTATATGTGGATGACATATTGCTGATTGGAAACAATGTGGAGATTTTAGAGAGCGTAAAAGATTACTTGAACAAATGTTTTTCAATGAAGGACCTAGGAGAAGCTGCTTACATATTAGGTATTAAGATCTATAGGGATAGATCGAGGCGCCTAATAGGACTTTCACAAAGCACATACCTTGATAAAGTTTTGAACAAGTTCAAAATGGAGCAGTCCAAGAAGGGGTTCTTGCCAGTATTACAAGGTATAAAGTTGAGTAAGACTCAGTGTCCAGTAACTGCGGAAGATAGAGAAAAGATGAGTACCGTCCCCTATGCTTCAACCATAGGGTCTATCATGTATGCAATGATGTGCACAAGACCGGACTTCAGCCTGGCCATAAGTATGGCAGGCAGGTTTCAAAGTAATCCAGGAGTGGATCACTGGACGACGATCAAGAATATTCTGAAGTACCTGAAAAGGACTAAGGAAATGTTTCTCGTTTATGGAGGTGACGAAGAGCTCGTCGTAAAGGGTTACGTCGATGCAAGCTTTGACACTGATCCGGATGACTCTAAGTCTCAAACCGGATACGTGTTTATTCTTAACGGGGGTGCGGTAAGCTGGTGTAGTTCCAAGCAAAGCGTCGTAGCAGATTCTACATGTGAAGCGAAGTACATGGCTGCCTCGGAGGCACGTAGGAGGGTGCCTGGATGAAGCAGTTCATGACGGATCTTGGAGTGGTGCCGAGCGCACTAAATCCAATAACTCTATTCTATGACAACACTGATGTCATTGCTTTAGCAAAGGAACCAAGGTTTCACAAGAAGACCAGACACATCAAACGACGCTTCAACCTCATCCGCGACTACGTCGAAGGAGATGACGTAAATATTTGCAAAGTGCACATGGATTTGAATGTAGCAGATCCGCTGACTAAACCTCTTCCACGAGCGAAGCATGATCAACACCAGAACTGTATGGGTGTTAGATTCATTCCAATGTAAATCACATAGCGATGTGAGACTCTAGTGCAAGTGGGAGACTGTTGGAAATATGCCCTAGAGGCAATGATAAAACAATTATTATTATATTTCCTGTTTCAACATAATCGTTTATTATCCATGCTATAATTGTATTGAATGAAAGCATAGATACATGTTTGGATATATAGACAAAACAATGTCCCTAGTAAGCCTCTAGTTGACTAGCCAGTTGATCAAGGATGGTTAAGGTTTTCTGACCATATGCAAAGTGTTGTTAGTTGATAACTGGATCACATCATTAGGAGAATGATGTGATGGACAAGACCTAAACTATGAACGTAGCATGTGATCGTGTCATTTTGTTGGTATTGTTTTCTGTGTGTCAAGTATTCATTCCTATGACCATGAGATCATCTAACTCACTAACCGGAGGAATACCTTGTGTGTATCAAATGTCACAACGTTACTGGGTGACTATAAAGGTACTCTACAGGTATCTCCGAAGGTGTCCGTTGAGTTAGCATGGATCAAGACTGAGATTTGTCACTCCGTGTGACGGAGAGGTATCTCGGGGCCCACTCGGTAATACAACATCACATATAAGCCTTGCAAGCAATGTGATTCAAGTGTAAGTCATGCGATCTTGTATTACGAAACGAGTAAAGAGACTTGCCGGTAACGAGATTGAAATAGGTATAGAGATACCGACGATCAAATCTCGGGCAAGTAACATACCGAAGGACAAAGGGAATGTTATACGGGATTATATGAATCCTTGGCACAGAGGTTCAACCGATAAGATCTTCGTAGAATATGTAGGATCCAATATGGACATCCAGGTCGCGCTATTGGATATTGACCGAGGAGTGTCTCGGGTCATGTCTGCATAGTTCTCGAACCCCCAGGGTCTGCACACTTAAGGTTCGGTGATGTTTTAGTATAGTTGAGTTATAGGTGTTGGTGACCGAAGGTTGTTCGAAGTCCTGGAGGAGATCACGGACATCACGAGGGTTTCCGGAATGGTCCGGAAACGAAGATTGATATACACAGAGTGACGAATGGGTTCCTGGTATTCACCGAGAGGAGCCCACCCACCCGGGAGTGAGCCCAATAGTCCTAGGGTGGCGCACCAGCCCTTACTTGGCTAGTGAGGCCAGCCCAAGTGGACTATGACGCCAAGGAAATAAAAACCAAAAGAAAAGAAAAGAAAAAGAGAGAGTGAGGTGGGAAGGAAGGAGTGTACTCCTCCTCCTCCAAACCGAATTGGAGTGGGAGTCCATCTCCTCCTTCAGCCGGCGCCCTTGGGTCTCTCTTGAGCCCCAAGGCTAGCCCCTCCCCTCCTCCTATATATACTAGAGGTTCTAGGGTTTTCGAGACACAACTTTGCCACGTGCAACTCAAACCAATACCTCGTAGTTCTTCCTCTTGATCGGATTTCTGCGGAGCTCGGGCGAAGCCCTGCAGGAATAGATCATCACCATCACCGGCGCGCCGTCACGCTGTCGGAGAACTCATCTACTTCCTCATCTCTTTTGCTGGATCAAGAAGGCGGAGATCGTCATCGAGTTGTACGTGTGCTGAACGCGGAGGTGTCGTCCGTTCGGTGCTAGATCGGGACGGATCGTGGGACGGGCCATGGGACGACGGTGATTTGAATCATGAAGCTGTACCACTACATCAACCGCGTTTCTTAACGCTTTCCGCTTAGCGATCTACAAGGGTATGTGGATCTAGGGCTAGGCGTTCGGTTTATATGGTTAATACGGTTCAGTTTATTCGGTTCTATATAATTTTGGTTTTGAAAAAATAGAAACCGAAATAATCATTCAAAATTTAGAAACCGAACCATATTAACCATAATATATCGGTTCGGTTTGTTCGGTTAACCGAAAAAACAAAATTCATGCACTTTTCATTATAAGTGTAATGACTCAGAGAGCATTGATATGGTTTGTATAATATGCAAAAAGATAATCACAAGTTCTTGCAACCTTAATATCATTCTATGGTTTATTCGGCCAAGCAAACTAGTAAAATTAATTAAGTAGAAAAAGCACATGGAACGTGAAATGTATTATGTGCGGAGAAATATGTGATGCCTTCATACTGTTGCACTTTAGGAAACAAGGTATTACATGGGGTATCCCACATATCGGTCTGTTCGGTCTATTCGGTCTCTCAGTACCAAAAACCGAACAAAAATAAAACATAGAACAACCCTAAAATTTCCCACCGAACCAAAAATCAAACCACCAAATAAACCGAGAAATCTGTTAATACGGTTCGGTTCGTTTTGGTTTTTCGGTTTTCGGTTTTATAGTGCCCACCCCTATGTGGATCCGATCTCCCTCTCGTAGATGAACATCAACAGGATAGATCTTCGTGTGCGTAGTACAATTTTTATTTTCCATGCAACGTTCCCCAACATCTTCATGCTCTTCTTGCAGTTCATTCATCAGAGTCTTGGCTAGAACATCGACCCAAAAGAAGAAACATTTGACCTGCATTAACGCCAAACAGATCAACCGTATTGCTCAAGGATCCCGACCAGGAAAATGGTGCAGTTGCCCCAATTCTTACCCCATTCCCGTTGCACATGTAGAACGGGCGATTATGGTTCTTCGGTGTGCGAGAAGCCCTCCGATCAACGCCCGCCGGCACCGCGGACAGACGAAGATCGGCATCTCCACGCGCGTTGGGCTCTGGATTCGCGAGGCGGCGCGGTTGCTTGAAGGAAACATCAAGCTCGGAGCCGAAGGGGATCTCAACGCCGCCGCGCCCTCCACAACAATCTTCCCACCGCCGCACTCTCTCTCGCCCGCTCTCTTTATCGCCAGTGGTCACCGCCGCTCTCTCCGTCGCCCGCGCCCAGCTCCTAGTACCAATAGTGGTCACCGCCGCTCTCTATGTCGCCCGCGCCCAGCTCCCCAGCCTAGCTGATTGTTGCTCACCGCTGCGAGCTCCGGGGACGCGCGCCGCCGCTTATATCGCGCACCCGCAAAGGCTCTCTGCTCAACGGCTCTTTGCTGGGTCCCACAAGCCACGAGAGCAACGGTCTAATCGTGTAGCGCGTCTCTGCCGCCTGGTCCCACCTGTAAGGGCCGAGTCAACGGAGACGAGAGTGTTTATGGAATGAGTCGGTGCGGACAGACTGGGGGCAAAACTGAGGACGATTCACAACTGAGGGCTAAACTGAGCCCAGAGACACCACTCAGGGCAAAAGATAATTAGCCCATAAAAGAGCTACAGCTGGGTCACAAAATGGCTCAATATGGGTAAATAAAAATTTATTGAGAGTGATCTAACAAAAGTCATCCATCATGCCCTATCTCCATAGTAACCGCTGCTGATTGTTAGAGTTTGGAGAGACTAATCGGTGAACCGTGTTGGGGCTGTAGAGTGGAGACCGGGTACGGCGCATGTGTGTAAGATGGTGAGAGCTGGAACATGAAGTGTTGCAGGATCACGCTCAATCCCATCTTGGCCTCAAGCAACGCAAAGTTCTGCCCGACACAGATCCGCGGTCCCCAACCGAACGGAAAGAACGCCGGCGAGATCTTGGACGCGCCGGCGATACCCTCAGCAAACCTCTCCGGCTTAAATTCATCCACATCTTCTCCCCACACGTCTGGATCATGGTGAATGCACACAATTGGCAAGGCAAATGTTACGCCGGCTGGATATGTGACGCCTCCCAGCTCCGTCTCCTCATACGCCTCCCGGCTAAGTAGTAGAATTGGTGGGTATAGCCTAAGAACCTCATGAAGTATCATTGTCACCTGCACCAACGAAGTAGATGTACATATTCAGAGCAGCAACACGATTTGAAATTGCATAACCTCCCCTATTATAAATTGGTAATGCACTCACAACTTTCAGCCGGTTCATGCCCTCATAATCAGGTTGTTTGTCTCCGAAGACCCGTAGAACCTCCTCCCTGGCGCGGTCCTGCCACTCGGGATGCATGCTTAGGAGGACCATTGTCCATGTGAGCAGCACCGCGGTGGTCTCCATGCCCGCGAAATAGAAGAGCTTCAGCTCCCCTACAATGTCCTCGGTGGTCATCGTCGGCGTGGAGCTTCCGGCTTCTTGGCTTTCTTTTATGTTGGACTCCATCATCACGCCTAGTAGATCGTCATTGTCGGCATGGACATCCTTCATCGCCCTCTCCCTCTTCGTGATTATGCCTTTCAGGAGTACTTCGACCTCACGGGCATTTGCCTTCATCCTTCGATTGAGCTTTGTTGGCAGGAACCTGCATGATAAGAATGTTAAGAAATTGCAAGCCATTATTTTTTCCCATGAGATCCCAAAACATGGGATCGGGTTCCACTATCAACAAAGACTATAAGGGTTGGGCGTGTTTTGCGTCGTTGATGTTATTAATTTAAAAAAAAAATACTTGCTCTTTTTTGAAATATGAGGTGTATTACTTTTTTGAAAAGTCGACTCCGTTAAGTTTGATCAAATTTGTACGGAAATACATCAAAATCCATAATATCAAATCGGTCTGATTAGATTCATGCATGATGAAATGAGTTTCCATACTTTTCTTTTCATATTGTGGATGTCGATATTGTTTTGCTCTCATCCATGTTTTGCTCTCATCCATGTGCAAGAAGAAGGAATGCAAGAAGAAGGAATTCAGTTAACTGGTGCACCAGCAGCCTCCAGCTCCTCCCCACTCCCTCCCCCTCTCAACCCTAGCCGCCCAACTCCCTCCCCCTCCCTTCCTCGCCGCCGCGTGAGGCAGCCGTCGGGCAAGCCCGGGGCGCCAAGGATCGTGGCGGCGGGGCCTTGGCTGCCTTGCCTCTGCGTGGGAAACTCCGGATCTGGAGCGGCGGCTCCATGGATGAGGCACATGAAGTTAGCAGCCGTGCGGGCGGTGGATCTAGCATCCGAGCCGCGCGGGCGGCGGGATCCAGTGGTCGTTGGCGGCCGGCGACGGCTTCTGCGGTGGTCGGTGCATGCGATCTGGCGCATCCCCTCCTCCCATGTTCGGCGTGCGGACTAGTCCGGTTGGACCGTGCTTCCTTGGGTCGTCGGTTCTGTACAGGAGGCGCTGCTGGTGACGGGGATCTAGTTCGAGCGAAATCCCTGACCGGCCATGGTCGGCCGCGTCGACGGCGACGCCTAAGGGCGCCATTCCCCTCCTTGGAGGGGTAGGTATGGACTGATCCCCTCACTTCCCCTTCCCCTAGGTCTCCCGGACGAAAGCCCTAACTTTGTTGGGCGGCGGCGGCGCTCACGGCGTCGTTCCCTTCTTGAAGGCGCCGCTTTGGGAACCTTGGGGTTGGGTGGTGCTTGTGGGTGGTGGGCGACGGCGGTGGTGCGGCGCTATCCTAGCATGGATCTACGTCCGCTCCTTGAAGATGGACTCGCATAGGTGGAGGTCGTCGTTTGGCGTCATGGTGGCGTCGATGGTGGAGGCACCTGCCAAGGCTGGTACCTCAATCTGCTCTGAAGATGAACCAGTGGAAGATGATGACGGCGACACATGTGAGTGCGTCAGACCGGTTTGTGTCCCTGACCCGGTATGTGGCTCGGTCGAGGCCTCCGGCTTTAGATGTTAGGCTTAGATGAGAGGTCTGGGTATTTGGCTCAACTTGCACCCCTTCATCATATGGATAGGAGTAGCGACAAATGTAAAGACCGGGGGTTATCCTCCTTTTCTAAAATGATCGTACGCATCTCCCAGATGCAGAGAATAATTAATAAAATGATCGCATGCATCTTCCAGATGTAGAGACCGGGGGTCATCCTCCTTTTAAAAAAAAATCCATGTGCAAGAAAAGATAAAAACAATTGCAAGCCACTAATGTTTTGTGATTCAGGTATCATGCATCTTATGCTTTCTGTGGGCTGAGTAGATATCTACTCCCTCCGTTCCTAAATATAAGTCTTTCTAGAAATTCAACTAATGGACTACATACTATGTATATAGACATATTTTAGAGTATAGATTCATTCATTTTGCTCCGTATGTAGACATCTAGTGAAATATCTCAAAAAACTTATATTTAGGTACGGAGGGAGTAGTATATATCTATTTAAATAATTTGCATGTGAAATACTAAATTCACAAATATAATATCGTTTAGATCACTAGTGTAGATCACGTTTGCCATCATGACAGCATTTTGCGCCTGCTCCGACTTAGATAATTTGTTGAGAGAAGGAATATGAGCTGACCTGTAACCTGGAATGTACATCACGTTTGCCATCTTGACAGCATTTTGCGCCTGCTCCGACTGCAACCGGAAGATCCTTCTCCCTTCACTGAAGCTGCTCCCAAACGCCACTCGGGAGATGACGTCGCCCGTGAGGTTCTGAAACTCGGGCCACACATCTATCTCCTGCACATCATCCTGCCCCTGCCCCATAGAGTTTCCCCATCTTCGTACAAGTTCACTAGAACAATCTGCAAAAGCAGGTAACATCCTCTGCAAAAGCCAATCCCCGTTATATGCGTGTGGGTAAACGAGTTGAGTCTGCAGGTGGGGAGTGACATGACGACGGTCACCTTGAGCTTCTCGAGATGGAAGGCGTGGTTGATGATCCTCCGGTGGGCGACCCACTTGTCGCCCTGGTGTGTCGTCAGCCCGTTGGCCATGAGCCGCTCGATCCGGAGGATGGACCTCTGCTTCCCGAACAGGCCCTGCTTGTTCGACAGGATCTCCCGGAACAGCGTAGGGTCGCTCACCACCACCCTCGGCTCCGGGCCGAACCATGTCAGAGCAACTTTACCTGAAATAATCCCGGCGATCTCTCATGTAATTTGGCAAAATCATGGAGATTCATCATCAATCACCGTACCACGGCCTAATTGAGAGGGGAGGTTAGTCGATTAGTTACCGTGTTGCTTGATGACGGCATGGTCGAACGGCACCGCCCGGGCGGCGACGGCGTGCGAGGACAGTGGCATGGGCTGGCAGCACGCCGCGGCGACGAGCCGCGCGTACTCCTTCATGTCGCCGGAGGGGAAGCGGTAGGCCGTGCCGCGGACGCCCTGGGACCGCAGGGCCCTGGCCACCCTCCGCGGGCCGAGCCAGGCGCCGGCTAGTGCCCGCCCCGCGCACCACAGCGCGGCCAGCAGGGCACCGAGAGCGCAGAGCAGGCTCCATGGGGGAAAGCCGGGAGTAGCCATGCCCTCTGCTCTGATTGCGGTGACGATACTGTCTTTTTGGTCAGCCTCTGTATATGGGCAGCTCAAAAAGAAGGTCGCTGTGCACCGGCGTGACACGGATGGCTGGTGTAGAGACTAAGATGAGACTTGGGTGGCGGCTTGATTTTTCTTGGCTTGCCATCGCGGAAAGACGAGGATGTCGGGTGGATTAACGTTATCTTGACCGGAGCGGTCAGCAGATTTGATGGTATATCTCTGGCCACGCCGCCCGGGCACGGCGGACGGAGCCAAGGCGTTGAGCGCACCGTGGAGGTCCAGGTGCAGTGCACGCAAGCCGCCGTGAACTCTCGGGATCCGCCCGCCCTCGTACACGTGCGCTCCAGGTTAAAAGTCCGTTCAACGGCTGCGCTGATTTCTCTAGAGTCTCTCGCCCTTCTCTTTGTCAGTGGGCAAGTGACACGCGTGTTTCCTCCACAGAAAAAATAGAAATAGTTTATTTTAAAACCTAAATTTACAGAGGTCCGACGAAATAAACCCTCACATCAAAATTGATGTCAATATCTTAAACTACGCAATTCCATTTTAAATTAAACCCTAACATCATTTAAAGCATAAAATACTGACGTGACAAATGTCAAAGGGGATACGTCTGACTGATGGGCCCAGGAACAACAATGTTACCATCGTCAGGCACCCATCCTCCGCATGGGGCTGGTCCATTTATCCTTTTTCGGATACACTTATACTTTGGTGCTTTTGACATTTTAAAAATATTACATCATTATAAAAAATACTATGTGACATTTCAATATATATTTAAATATTGTAAAAATATGTATGTGTGCAATTTTAAAATGTACGTCGCATTTGTATAATGTTCAAACATTTCAAAAAAAAATCTGGGACATTAAAACAATGTATATGATGTATTAAAAAAATACATGTATTCTAAAAAAGAATGTTAATCATATGTTAGAAATCAAAACTAGTGGATGCGTATGAGAAAATAGGAATAAAAATATATTAAGGGAACATTATTTTCAAGTCATGTAATTTCGTCTCTATTTTTTCGGTCCGTACTGTATAAAAAATTAGTTTTCCTTTTTATTTCAGGTGCTTCCTACGTATAAAATAACCTGCGGACTTCACAAAGTTTTTGAAAATTCATGAATCTTAATTTTGAAAATACATTTACTTGTTTTCAAAATCGTTGAACTTTTTTCTAAATTCATGATTATTTTTTCAAAATCCGTGAAATTTTTCTCTCACTTTTTTTATTTTCATAAACTTTTTGAATTTCTAACAATGTTTGCTATGAAAATGGAAATTGTGATAATTGTTAAAAACTAGGAGTGGCAAAAGTGAAATGTGAAAATATTGAGTGGCGTAAGGAAAATGGGCAAAATCTAGAGTGGCAAAAACAAAATCATTCCAGGTTTTTACACTGCATGATGGACATTTCAAAAAATAACTAGTAAATTGATTTGTGCAATGTATTTTTTTATAATATTCTCAAAATGAAAATAGAAATTGAAAATTGAAAACAGAAAAAAGAAATGATGAGAAGAAACGGACTAAATGATAAGTATAGTGTTCTGTAAAGGCGATACGCACACCATCTGTGGTGGCACGCCTTGAAAGTCTTGGCTCAAGTCCTTACCCAAATACCCCTTTTCTCGCCGGTGCCTAAAATCGTACACTCCTGCGCGATTTGCGCGGGCCCAGTATGGGGTTGTCGCCATTTTTTTTCTTCCTTTTATGGTGCTTTTTCATTTTTCATTTTAATTTATGTTAATTTTCTCATTCTACTATTCATTTTACGAAAATTATATCAAGAAGTTGACGAAATGATCATACATGTTCCAAAATTTCAAAAACAAATCTCAAATAAAAATAATTAACGAATTTGACATATGTTCAAAAGTTCAAAAAATCTCCCGATTGCAGAACAGGGACTAAAAGCCCTCTGAAATCGGGACTGATGCCCTCTTTTTCACTAGTTGGGAGATATGGTGGTGGCAACGCCGTGGCGGGGAGAGATGGCGTCGGCGACTTGTGCGGGGAGAGTGAGATGTGAGAGAGGGCTTGTGCCTGTGGAGTGAAAGGGTGAGAGGGGTGACCTGTTTTTTATTTTTAAGATAAATAAGGAAATGCTTTATTTTTAGGAAATAAGTCCTTCTTTCTATAAAATGGAATGGGATGGTTACTCCTAGAGAAATGTAACATATTTTCTATACTGAACTATATCACATGCCTTAAACAGTAAATTCCCGTGAATAATCATCACCAAGTGACGTATTCAAATATACCATGTCACCCAATTTAGTTAAAAATGGGCACCTCTCATGTCTAGCAGCTGGCCAATGAATATATGTTTTTTTTATTCTAATACTTACTTATATTTTCCACTTTTATAGGTCATAGAAAAACTGATGGATTTGGATGATACTTGGAAAATGTAGACCGAAATAGGGATGAACGCAGTGATGATGCACCCGACAGAAAACTCTATGAGTGTTACACAACGAGAAGAGGCGCATGCAAATAATTGTTCTTCTTTATATGTCGCACATGATATAATACTCAAATTGCATATTTTTGTATATGTTTGATTTTGTAGAATGTTAACGAGATGGAGATGGATTATGTCGGCATTAGAAAATAATCCATGAACAAGGGTCCTGGGACGGCGTCGTTGGAAGGGGTCAAAAATTCAGCAAGTTTTATACAACAAAAAATAGGCAAGCGATGATAGCCCATATGAAAGCCCAAAAAACAAAATACAAATGTTGTCCCACCAGGTTTATACTTTGACCAGGTTTATCAAATTGTTTTTTTGTTTTTAAATAGTTACGCTCATTGTTATATCATGAAGATAAATTATGTCTGCATGCTTAAAGAAATTGACATCAATCAGTCATTTCTCTTACCACTATATTTGGCTCATTATTATAACATTCAAGATAAAATATTTTTCTTATCACAATATTCAAGAGAATATTAATTTATTCAATTGTAGGGATGTGTCTAGATGTTTTGGTTTTGATTTTATGCTTTCAGGGAACGGTATCGATTTATTTGTCTAGCTTGCAAGGTGAATATACTCTGTTTCACATGTTTAGACCTCCAATATGAAATATTCGTACTAATTACGTATGTTGTTTGTGCAAGATGGTTATGAACTGAGGAAGAAATTTTATTATACTTACTCAAACATAGTAAGAATGAAATTAAAGACAACATTTCTGATATTGTAGTAGTACTATCTTAAGCGCATCAAGTAGATCTTAATTTGTAATAGATCATTAGTTGGATCATCGTTTTCTATGTATACATCATCACATTTCATTTTTTATCAACTTGTACATTGTAAGTTGACTGGATTTTAATTATTTTCCGACTGTTATTGGTTATCTTTTCTATACATGCAGAATTTGACATGCATTATGATTATATATTATAGTAACAAAAGATTTAAAATACACATGGCAATGCCGGGCACCATACTAGTATTTTTTTTTTCAGCGGGAGACGGCATACTTGTCAATGGCGAGGCACACACTATGACTTGAACCATGACTTTCAGTTGATTTCCTGTCTTATTGCGATCTCAAAGTGAGCTAGCAGAGGTTTAGCAACTCAGTGATACCACGTACAATTGGTGTCAATATAAATTTAAAATGCTGTCAGGTAGGGATGCAGCACGCTCGATCTTACACTACTTGGCATATGCGATGGCATTGCCGCGAAACCAGTACTTGGTCCCTGCTGTCTATTTGTATAAGTATACTTTGCAGAGATGTTTAGCCATAATATGGTTACATTAGTATAACCAACGTTGCGACGAATGCAGCACGCTCTACCTTGCACTACTAGTCGCCGGAGACGGCATTGCCGCGAAACGAGACCATGGTCCTGAGTCCCCCCGGTCTATTGTATTAGTACTTTGCAGAAAGGTTTAACATTATACCGGTACGTATTATATGGTTACATGGTACTGCTCACAACTTTTGGAGCAGACAGTAATATAGGTGCCTACGTACTTACAAATTAAAGGCACATATGTCCGAGAGACACGAGCGTAGTCAGTCGCAGCCCAGCGGGAACCATTTTCCTAGAAGTTCACCTACGTGGGAAACACATTGCTACTGCCCGTGTGGAAAGGGAATGCGCAAAGCCTAACCAGATCTGAAGAAGCCTAGCTAGGAGACCAGAGCTAGCTCAGCAGCAAACAGCCGCCGAGTGCCGAGGTGGGTCAAGGATGAGAGCAGAGAAATGGCTCAATTCCTTTCTCCGCTTCATCGCCTTGCTAGAGAGGATAGGTGACGCCCTGGGCACCCTGGCATTCATCTGGGCCACGGTGGCTGTGCTTGGCGGATTCTCGGAGCACCTGGGCAGAAATTTTGTTATGGGCGGTTGGATAATCGTCGTCGAGGGTTTCAGGTTGGTGCTACTTCAGTTTTCTGCTACTATTTTATTCTAGTTTATGCGCCGCGATGAAAGACGGATTTTCTGGAAACGAAATTTTCAACAGTAACTCTCCCCCTTTCCTCCTGCGCCCCCAAAGTTAGTGCACTCCTCCTTAGGGTTTGACACGGTTTTTTATTGCTGTTTCCTCCCCCTCGATGCTTCTCCTGGCCACAAGGCGTCTGAATGTCTGATCAAAGCTCCATGGAGTGTATATGCGCTCGGCGAATCTTGTTCACACTTGTGTTGTCTTGCTACTATTTGCTACCATGACTCTTTTTTTAAAAAAAAATAAAGGGTTCCCTCTGGACTCTGCATCCAAACGATGCATGCATCCACTTTATTTATGAAATCAAATAAATATCCAAAGGTTCCAAACAAGCTCCAAAGTGACAACAAAATTATCTAAGGAGATAGAACAGATGCCACAACCGGCAAAAATAGGCCTAGATGCCTGACCATCCATCATATTACTCGATCGCCATCCAAATCGATTGTAGATATCCCGTGCTACTATCTTCCATCAGATAGACCTAATAACCAAAGGCTCCCTGATTTCCGCAGGAGTGAATAACGATCATGTACGGATCAACGCCGATGCCCGGTAGAGTACATGCAAGAAATTAACATTTGATAATTTGTTAAAGGTCACGTCATTCCTGCAGTTCCATATAGCCCAAATTATACAAATATGTGTGGCAATAATTATGTCGATCCCATTTAGCCACGTCCCAAAGAACATATCAATGATATCCGGTGGTGTGATACTAAATGCTATACGGACTGTTTGTCATAGGATTTTAGCTAGTGGGCATTGGAGAAAAAGGTGTTTGATAGTCTCATCATGGTCACAGAAGGAACAAAGTTTACTTTCCCAGTTTCGCATTGCCAAATTTTTTTAGGTAAGAATCACCTTCTTGTGGATAAACCAAATGAAGACTATGATACAAAGGCACTTTCACCTTTTAGATATGATTGGACTTGGGTATTGTTATTGTGTCAATGAGGCTTGAGTACATCGACTTCACGGTGAAGATGCCAGGTACATCTTCATATAGGACCCGGGTCTAGATGAATAGTCCATTCAGTTCGGTTTCTTAACATAGCTATTACTATATGTCTGTGTTTCTTTCCCTTTGCGTTAAGATGGCTTGTGCCCACCCAAACCCTACGCCTTCGGGTCGCACGCGCATGCGGCTCCATGGCGACCACGCATCCACCAAAAAAACCTAACCTCTAGGCTTCCCTGGCAGCCGCCGGCGGTGGTGGTGGCGGTACCCTGGCCGTCCAAGGCGGTGAGGACAAGGATGGCGCACCCCTATATATTCTTCTTCTTCGCGCGGAGAGGACGAGCTGATGGGTCGCACACAGTTCGGCACGACACTCGATCCGGCTAGGTGGCGGGTTCTCGCGGTGGTGGAGCGGCGATGAGGGCAAGGATGGCGCACCCCTATATATTCTTCTTCTTCGCGCGGAGAGGACGAGCTGATGGGTCGCACACAGTTCGGCACGACACTCGATCCGGCCAGGTGGCGGGTTCTCGCGGTGGTGGAGCGGCGGTGAGGGCAAGGATGGCGCACCCCTATATATTATTCTTCTTCGCGCGGAGAGGACGAGCTGATGGGTCGCACACAGTTCGGCACGACACTCGATCCGGCCAGGTGGCGGGTTCTCGCGGTGGTGGAGCGGCGGTGAGGGCAAGGATGGCGCACCCCTATATATTATTCTTCTTCGCGCGGAGAGGACGAGCTGATGGGTCGCACACAGTTCGGCACGACACTCGATCCGGCCAGGTGGCGGGTTCTCGCGGTGGTGGAGCGGCGGATCGGGGCGGTGGCCCGGCTGGCGGTGGTCTGGGCCCGGCTGGGCCACGGCTACGGCGCCCGTGCGGGCATTGCGTGCTCGTCTCCGCCATAGCGTGGCTCGTCGCAGCGCATGCGGGCGTGGCGGCTAGGGTCGCCTTCGTTCTATCGGCCTCTTCCGGTGGGACGGGCAACCGGTGATGGCCGGTAGCGTGGGAGCTGTTGGCCATGTATCGATTATAGGGGGTCCGGCCCTGCGGAGTTTCGGCACGGCTGTCGACCACCTTGATCTGGCCGTCGTCGTGTTCCGGTCTTCTTTTCCGTGATCTCCGCAGTATGGTACATGATTCTACTGGAGATCTAGAGAGGAATCGATGCGGTCATGCGCACCCTTCCGGGGCGTGGTGTGAAGCTTCGTCTACCGTTCAGTGATATGGGACATAGATCTCCATGGATCTAACAGAGTTGGAGAAACTCATGGTGGTTGAGATTGGTGGTTGGTTGTTGTGTTGATGACAACGCGGCACGGGTTCTTCCTGTGTGTCGGGTGCACGGCGGTTTGCAACAGCAGTCTCAGCAAGCGGGGGTGGCAACACAGGTGGACTGCATCTTTGGTGGTGCTCGTCGAGTACCGAGCCTTGATTTCCGGGATGAAAACCCAAGGTCCGGCCTTCATTGGTTGTACCTGGCAATGGCCTTGTGAAAGCATTGTTTTGGAACTGCATCTTTGATGGTGCTCGTCGAGTACTGAGCCTTGATTTCCAGGGTGAAAACCCAAGGTCCGGCCTTGATTGGTTGTACCTGGCAATGGCCTTGTGAAGGCATTGTTTTGGAACTGCATCTTTGATGGTGCTCGTCGAGTACTGAGCCTTGATTTCCAAGGTGAAAACCTAAGGTCCGGCCTTGATTGGTTGTACCTGGCAATGGCCTTGTGAAGGCATTGTTTTGGAACTGCATCTTTGATGGTGCTCGTCGAGTACTGAGCCTTGATTTCCAGGGTGAAAACCCAAGGTCCGACCTTGATTGGTTGTACCTGGCAATGGCCTTGTGAAGGCATTGTTTTGGAACTGCATCTTTGATGGTGCTCGTCGAGTACTGAGCCTTGATTTCCAGGGTGAAAACCCAAGGTCCGGCCTTGATTGGTTGTACCTGGCAATGGCCTTGTGAAGGCATTGTTTTGGAACTGCATCTTTGATGGTGCTCGTCGAGTACTGAGCCTTGATTTCCAGGGTGAAAACCCAAGGTCCGGCCTTGATTGGTTGTACCTGGCAATGGCTTGCCTGGTTGAAGGCATTGTTTTGAAAACTCGGTCTTTCTCCGGGGTAAAAACCCAACATCTTTCATCGAGGGACGACAACGCTTGTGCATTGTTTCCTTCTCGAAGGCGTTGCTTTTGGAGAGCCTAGGTTGTAGTACTGGTGTTTTATGGTTCGGTGGCGGTTAGAGTGCTTCTGTTGGGAGGTGTTGTACACCGCGACGGGGTCTTTGGTTTTATTTTCTTTCTTGTTTATTTTGTTCTTCGTTGTGTGCATTCCTGATGTCTTTGGATGTCTTGTTGGTGCAGAGGCTGGGTGTATTTGGTATCTTTCGTGATATTAATATATTCCCTTTATCAAAAAAACTATACAATTTACTACAAAACTCTTTGAACTGTTTATTGAGTATATACATACATATATATATATATGCAGGGCGTTTAGCCGGCAAAGCAGATTGGATGACCAATTTCTATTCAAGACTACAGGAGCTATCAAGCTGAAAAGGATGGAGCTAGGCAGCGGATCTCTGTATTATATGAATGCAGCGATGATGACAGCTTGCCTGTGGCTGCTTGTGAGTCACTATTTAATTTACCCACTCTTGCCGCCTCAGTACATGTTTCGTGACCTCCTCAAATTACTGGGGTTACTGATGATAATACACAAGTTGGGGTTTTACTCATTTATCGGATACATGAGCGAGAAGGAAAGCCACATACTATTCCAACTTTTTCCCATAGCTACTCTCTTAATGGCTGGGTTTTCACTCTGCTACACAAAAACCTATTGCTGTTATGACTGGATTGATTACTCAATTGTTGTTTTATGGTTCGGCATCTACATTTCAGCGAGGTTTGGACCGCCAGGTGATAATTTTCCATTTCGCAAAAAGGTTAAAGTAGTTGCACGACTATTGCGTGCCGCATTTGTTGTCGCAGCAATTTTTGTCGCAGCAATTTATGGACTATGGACCTGGTTAAACCCTCTAGAATTGTTGATGGTGTGTGGTACATCGGTGCTAGGCAACCTACAAATACCAATGGCTTTGGTGCGAATCCTACTCTCCGGGGGGGGCAGGGGTTTTCTTGAAAGACATTAAAGTAGACACCGAAGACCAAATTATTTGGGCAGCGGTGGTGTGCTTGTACATGATGGTGTTGTGCCAAGGGATACTATATATGGCAGCATGCGTACTGGTGCCATTCTCCTTCTTTCTTCAGAGATCACTGGCCCTTGGTTGTGGACTAGTAGATAAGCTGGGGGTGGAATCCGTCGATCTCTACTATGAACAAGCCTATGACACCTTCTTGCATGGAAGTCTGTTCAATACTACAAACAAGATTGGCCTTGTCACCTTTGCTATTGACTGCCTGGACCCCGATGCCTCGCGGGACAAGAAGCGTGCTGCCGTTCGAATATTGGACTCCTTTTTGCAGAAGCACAAGACCCCTAACTCCAATGACACTAAGCTTATCTCTGTAATCACCACCTCCACCAAGGCAGTGACCACATTGATCAGCATGTTGGGTTGGACAGTCAAGGAAGATGCATATATCAGGCTATTCGCCGCAAAAGTCATGTCTCATATTGCTCCATATGTACAGATTGTCGGGATCCCTGCAGCCATGCAAAAGGTCTCTTCACTTCTTGATGCCCAAGATCAACAGATGACAGGGGGCATTCATATCCAGATAGTAAACAGCAATGGTTCAAACCATTCCTCGTTCAGCAATCAGGGAGTGAACGAGCCAACGGTACGAGGTTGCTCTCTGATTTACAAATTCTTTCTTTTTATGATGGCGGGGATACATAGGTTCTGGCAGAACCTCAATAATCTGTGGTTGATTCCGCACAAGGAATCAAATGATAAGGCATCACTCCCTGCACTGGGCATGCAAATTCTTGAAGGGCTTGCTCATGATCTCCACAACTGCAAAGAAATCAGCAGAGCAACAGAGCTAATCCCAAAGATCATAGGATTCATAAGCTGCATGCATGGCAGTGGCACAACAGCAGCGCGGCGGGAAGAGATATCCACTTCATCGTTGAAATTAGTTGCCAAGCTTGCGAGCGTCAAAGGGGAAATCGGCATAACACTGGGACAAGGTTTTTATGAGAATGCCTTCCTGATTGGCAATCTAGCCGAGATCTTGGAGTTGGAGGGAAGCTCCTGCTACCTAGAGCAATCAAAACTGGCAATGGATATCATTGCCAAGATCGCAATTGATAAGAAAACAAGGCAAAAGATTTGGACAGTCCAAGTTATCATCGACAAGCTGGTGCAAGCGTTTCTTAGGGATGATGAACTGTTAGCACCAGTGGCAGGGGAAGCACTTGCGATGCTGGCAACTGAGAGCCCTGGCCACTGCTCTAATATGTTGGATACAAAGAACGGGCTTATCAGGGATCTAGCCAACAAGCTTCAGCGTGGTCAGCATGTATACCAAGCTGCAAGCCTACTCCAGAAATTGTGCGAAAATCCCACACAATTAGTGCTGAGCCATCAAGATTCAAGGGATCACCTGTCATCTACCTTGACAGTGGTGAGTCCTTTGAATTTCCTAGTACTTTTGAGTTCCTTTACGTTACATGTGTTGCCTTTTAGTTTTATATTGTTAAATTTTTTGTATGCACTGTCATTTCGAACTTATTATGATCGCCATTTTCTTACAAATAGTTAGTTCATTCCTTCTACAGTTGTGCCTCATTTAAACTGAAATGTTCAATTAAAATGATATCTATCAGGCGCTTGCTTGATCAGGACAAGAGTGGTGGACGGTAAGGAAGCCTGCTAGTTCAACAAACAGTTATTACCATTTTACCTTTTCATTTTGTGCTACTCCTAATGGGTAATTAGTGTAGACGTACACTTCTCAAATTTGGATACATACGACTATTGTTTATACGGTAGTTAATGTGCTTCATTGTCTTTATAAAAAAATGTGCTTCATTGCCGTGCAATTGATAACTAACCGTGAAGTAATCATATGTCACCTAACACTTCCGGTGTACCGTATATGTAGGTCTTGGGAAGAATAGTCGACGCGGAGGACAAGCAGATGGAGGCACTGATCAGCTTAGCTTCACAAATCTGCAGTGCGTGTAGATGTTAATCACGTTGCTCATGTAAGATTATGAAAGAAAGCCAAACCGAGTCCTAGTAGTATTAGGATTCCTAGTCCTAGTCTATTTTCATAGTCCCTTGTGGACGTGTATAAAAGACACCCTAGGGGTGTTGATTGTAACACCAGAAAAACGAAAAGCAATACAAAGCAAAGGCTCGACACGGGCCTTTAGCCATTAAATCCATCGATCAGTTTTATTCGTGTCGCTAGTTACGCAAGTTCCGTCAAGTAGCCGGCCGAAGCAAGAATCGCGTAGGCACGCCTGTACAGCTGCATACGCACGTTCAAAAGCCAACAATTGGTATCAGAGCCTCGACGATCTACGATCTACGATGACGGACAGCGACGCTGAGTCGGTCAAGTCCGGCAGCGGCGGTGCCAAGGCGAACAAGAACGGCGACAAGGTGAAGAAGGGCGTCAAGTCAGCAACCAGTGGTGGAGGAACGAGCGGCGCCAACGTCCAGGCGCATCGCAACATCCCCATCCAGTACCCGATGCTCACCGACGCCAACTACGGCGTGTGGGCGGTGAAGATGAAGATTATTCTCCGAACTCTTCGAGTGTGGCAGGCAATCACGGACGACGACGTCGATGACAAGTCTGACGAAGATGCCATGGCCGCCATAGCCCAGTCTGTGCCGGATTCCGTGCTGATGACATTGGCGGAGTTCGAGACGGCAAGAGAGGCGTGGAACGCACTCAAGGAGATGAGGATCGGAGAAGATCGCGTCACCAAGGCAAGGGCACAAGTGCTGAAGCGCCAATTTCACAAGTTGCAGATGGAGGAAACTGAATCGGTGAACGACTATGCCATGCGTCTTACTACTCTGGTGGGAGAGATCCGCGCGCTTGGTTCAAAGCTCGAGGAGACCGAGA
This sequence comes from Hordeum vulgare subsp. vulgare, assembly GCF_904849725.1. Classification (NCBI taxonomy): domain Eukaryota; kingdom Viridiplantae; phylum Streptophyta; class Magnoliopsida; order Poales; family Poaceae; genus Hordeum; species Hordeum vulgare. Next base: position 616,863,875 of record NC_058524.1, read on the forward strand.
TCGTGGAGAAGTTTTTCAGTTCAGTGACTGATAAATTCACGTACATCATCGGCACGCTCGAGCAGCTTTACGACATCGACCACATGACCATAACGGAGGCGATCGGACGCCTGCGGACGTGGGAAGAGAATGCTCGTGGCTGTCGAAAAGGCAAAGGAGGAGGTAGTGACCAACTCATGTACTCGCGCACAGACTGGGAGGCCCCAAGTAGCAAAGGAAGGCGTGACGGTGGCGAAGGCTCAAGCAACACGAAGGGCGATGGACAAACCGGAAAAGGCAAAGGAAAAGGCAAACCACAAGGTCGTGGTAAGGCGGGCCAATCTAAAGAGCAGAAACCACGGAACTTGGACTTGTCCGAGGTCAAGTGCTATAACTGCAATAAGATGGGTCACTTTGCGAAGGATTGTCCAAAGCCTAACAAGCGGGAGATCAAGGCAAATTTGGCAAAGCAGGAAGACGAAGGTCCAGGTCTTCTGATGGCCGAAGTTTGTGATCTCGCTGAAACGGTGGTTGTAAAACCAAGCCGGAAGGTGCTACTTCATGAGGAAAAAGTGACACCAAAGTTATCCGGTGATCAGAACGTGTCGTGGTATCTCGACACGGGTGCCAGTAACCACATGACGGGGTGCAAGGAGAAATTCCTCGAGCTGGAATACGATGTTGAAGGCTCGGTCAAGTTCGGTGATGGTCCAGCTGTGGAGATTTGCGGGCAAGGATCTGTCCTCTTTGAGGGTCTCACAGGCGAACATCGCATACTCACCGGAGTGTACTACATCCCACGGCTGCGCAACAACATCATCTCTATTGGGAAGCTTGACGAGAATGGATGCAAGGTGAATATAGAGAGCGGAGTGATGACGATCTTCAGATGGTATCCGGGATGCTAGTTATCGACCATGTTGATCGAGTATGTGACGGGTGCTTGGTTGGAAAACAGCACCGCAGGCCATTCCCTGCTCAGTCTACCTATCGTGCAAGTGATGCACTCGAGCTGCTCCATGGTGATCTATGTGGCCCTATCACCCCGGCAACTCACGCTGGAAAGAAGTATTTCTTCCTTGTGGTAGACGACTACTCGAGATATATGTGGGTCATTCTCCTACGATCTAAAGATGAGGCATTTGAAGCGTTCAAGAAATTGAAGGCTGCAACAGAGATGGAACACAAGCTGAAGGTTCGCGCTCTACGGACAGATCGCGGCGGAGAGTTTACGTCGAATGAGTTCAACGACTACTGCGAGAAGATTGGCATAAAGAGGTTCCTCACGGCACCTTACACGCCGCAGCAGAATGGGGTCGTTTAAAGGCGCAATCGAACCGTCGTTGACATGGCAAGGAGTTTACTCAAGAGCAAGAACCTGCCGGGGACCTTTTGGGGAGAAGCTGTCTCGACGGCGGTCTATCTTCTCAACCGGGCTCCAACGAAGGCGGTGATCGGCAAGACTCCGTATGAAGCAATTTACGGACGTAAGCCGAATGTGTCTCATCTACGGACATTCGGGTGCGTGGCACATGTGAAGACGGCGGAGCCGCACCTCTCAAAGCTTGCCGATCGTAGCACCAAGATGGTGTTCATCGGATACGAGAGCAGTTCTGGCACCAAGGCATACCGTTTCTACGATCCACAAACCAAGCGTCTACGGATTTCACGCGACGTCGTGTTTGAAGAAAACCAAGCGTGGAATTGGAGCGCCGCAGCCGACGATGCTCCAAACAGTAACATATTTGTAGTTGAATTTCCAACTGATGATGATGCAGGGGAGGATGTCCAGGTGATTGGCAAGACGCCCAACCAAGGTGACCACAACGGTAGTGATCATCATGGTGCCGACACCGACGACGACGCGCATAGGTCGCAAGGAGATAGCGACAACGCCGCGCACGACACAGGCGGAGATCTCGACGACAACATCAACAACGAGGCGCATAGTGACGACGACAATCAAGATGATGGTCACGGTCACAACGACTACGCCGACGACACGGATGTCGATGACACATCAAGGTCTCAGCCGTCTTCCTCAAGTGCATCAACGCCGACACAATTTGTGTCGCCTCCTTCGCAAGCCACAACGGACTCCTCAGGGCCTCGTCGCTACAAGACCCTCAAGAAAGTCTACAAGTACACAAAGCCAGTTACGCTCGAGTACTCCGGACTATGTGTGTTCGGAGTTGAGGAGCCGGCGAACTTCGTAGAGGCGAGAAAAAGTCCTAGCTGGACGCACGCCATGGATGAGGAGATGAAGGCAATTGAGAGCAATGGCACGTGGACTTTGGTAACCCAACCTCCAAACCAAAAGACGATAGGTTTGAAGTGGGTTTACAAGTTAAAGAAGGACACGGAGGGTGCCATTGTGAAGTACAAGGCAAGACTCGTTGCAAAGGGGTACGTTCAACGTCAAGGAGTTGACTATGATGAGGTGTTTGCACCGGTTGCTCGAATCGAGACGGTGAGAGTGCTCCTAGCTTTGGCAGCACAAGAGGATTGGAAGGTTCATCATATGGATGTTAAATCCGCTTTCCTCAACGGCGATCTCACAAAAGAAGTGTACGTGGAACAACCCCTCGGCTACGAGAAGAAAGGCGAAGAAGGGAAAGTTTACAAGCTCAAGAAGGCACTTTACGGGTTGAAGCAAGCGCCAAGAGCTTGGAACTCAAAGTTAGACCGAAGTCTGGTCTCGCTCGGGTTCAAGAGATGTCCCCTCGAGCACGCAGTCTATACAAAGAACTCCAAAGGCTCAAACCTGCTAGTTGGAGTTTATGTCGACGATCTGATTATCACCGGAGATAGCGTACAAAAAAATTGAACGTTTCAAGGCGCAAATGAAGAACAAGTTTAGCATGAGTGATCTGGGATTACTCAGCTATTACTTGGGCATCGAAGTGAAGCAAAGCTCCGGGGAGATTTCCCTATGTCAATCGGCTTACGCGGTCAAGTTATTGGACAAGTGTGGCATGTCAGATTGCTACGCGACACAAGTTCCAATGGACCAACGTCACAAGTTGAGCAAGCGTAGCTCAAATCCGCCGGTGGACACCACAATGTATCGAAGCGTTGTGGGCAGCCTAAGATATTTGGTGCATACCCGACCTGACTTGGCTTATTCAGTCGGGATCGTGAGTCGTTTCATGGAGAATCCGACAACCGAGCACATGAGCGCGGTCAATCAAATCTTGCGCTATGTGAAAGGCACCATTAATCTTGGTTGCACGTACAGAAAGGGAAAGGAAGGATTGATCCTTCGTGGATATTCAGATAGTGACATGGCAGGTGATGTTGATGACCGAAAGAGCACAACGGGCATGGTTTTCTACCTTGGCCCGAATCCGATTAGCTGGAATTCTCAGAAGCAAAAGGTGGTGGCACTGTCTTCATGCGAGGCAGAATACATAGCGGCAAGCACGGCGGCTTGTCAAGCAGTGTGGCTGAGAAGACTCCTAGCTATTCTTGCAAAGCGGGAGGTGCAGAAGGTGTCACTGAAGATCGATAACCAAGCTGCAATCTCGTTGTGCAAAAATCCGGTTCATCACGAAAGGAGCAAGCACATAGATACCCGGTTCCACCATATCCGGGAGTGCATTGAAGAAGGGTTGATCGAGGTTCAACATGTGAACACGAAAGACCAACTTGCCGATATTTTCACCAAGTCCCTCGGTCGACAGAAGTTCATCGAGATGAGGAGGAAAGTCGGAGTGCAAGAAGTGAAGTCAAGCAACAAGATTAAGGAGGTGAATGTAGATGTTAATCATGTTGCTCATGTAGGATTAGGAAAGAAAGCCAAACCGAGTCCTAGTAGTATTAGGATTCCTAGTCCTAGTCTATTTCCATAGTCCCTTGTGGACGTGTATAAAAGACACCCTAGGGGTGTTGATTGTAACACCAGAAAAACGAAAAGCAATACAAAGCAAAGGCTCGACACGGGCCTTTAGCCATCAAATCCATCGATCAGTTTTATTCGTGTCGCTAGTTACGCAAGTTCCGTCAAGTAGCCGGCCGAAGCAAGAATCGCATAGACACGCCTGTACAGCTGCATACGCACGTTCAAAAGCCAACAGTGCGGGCATTACCCCTGTACCGAATTCTTCCGCAAATGCTGTGTCATTTGTTGAGAAATTGGTAGGTGAACTCAAGGCCCGCAAGATACCGGGTGCTGATGAATTCCTAGACACGAGGAGGCTGCTGGTTCAGCTCACATTATGCATCGCGGAATCCTGTGATGGCTACGCATTCATCTTCAAGCAACAAGGGATGGTGGATGTTCTTTCAAAGGTGGAACAGTACATGGGTTTGGTTTCAGAGGAGCAGGGAAATCTGCACGACATGGTGGCCAGAGCAAAGGGGCTGATTGGCGCCGCCACAAGTTCAACATGTCCACCCTGAACAAGTGTCATCTTGTTGGTGGGTGGTTTGTATCCGTCTCCTTATACATGCCGGCACAGATCGACTATTTTCTTGTGATCAGCAAAATGTACTTGGTGCCCCTCTGTGGCACGCACCAACTTTCTTTGATCTGTTTGCAGTATTTACTTCTTGTTCCACTCGGGTATGGACCAACTTTCGTTCATCTGATTTAGATAGCAATCGCCTATATATGCACAGGCGGAGGACCCGGTAGGGGGAGGTGGGGTGCTCGCCCTACCTTGATTTTTCGTATTTTTTTACTAGGTATACGTATATACCGTGATCTAATCTATCTGGTCGCTAATAATAATTGTAAAACGTTTTATTAGGCTGAGATGTAACATGGCCACCTTATCGGGCCGGCCCCAACCAACCTCACCAGCCCACATGCGATTTCTCCTGCTCGCTCGCTCTCTCGATCGAGTCGTCCATCCTCGCACCCCTCAAAAAAAAAAAAAAGAGTCGTCCATCCTCGCTCGATCCAGTCGTCACAGGAGAAAAGAACCCTAGCAGCGCCCAGCAAGCATAGGGGCGGAGGCGAGGCGCGTGGGCCGAGGGGGCGACGGCCAGCACCAGCAAGCACGGGGCGGCCAAGAGGGGCTTCGAGCGCGCGTGGCGGCGGGGCCACTTCCAGCGAGCGCGGGGGCGGCATCTCCAATCCAAGTAGACGGGAAAGTGGCAACGCTCCCAGCCAATCTGTTCAACAAAATCAAGCCAATACCATGGAAACAAAGAATGCACTTTCCTCGCCCTCTCAACAAATGGAAGAGATTCCAGATTCCGTAGAAGCCATAGTTGAGAAGAATGAAGGTATCGCCGTTTTTTCAATGGATTAGATAAATGATGCATTCCACTTGATGGATTTAGCCCCAATATTAGATATGATGTTAGATATGCTTACATAGAGATGGGTCCAACTCAACCAATTTGTCCCAATTTTCCATCAAGTATACTATATATGACTAATCTCCCTAATATGTCAAAGAAATATTGATGTGCACTATTTGTTCGTATTATTTATGTTGGTTGCCCACAAAAAAAATATTTTTGGCTTAAGAGTTCGCCCCACCTCAAGAAAGTTTCGCCCTCCGCCACTGTATATATGTGTGGTTGTTAGCAATAGACAGCAACACACACATGCATATAACTTTTTTCTGTTTGGTTGCATCACCTTCGAGGATGAATGCGCACAATACGATTGAGTAACAAGACATATTGGAATCTTATTGTTTTTGGATGCCCATAAAATTTTCATTTCGCCATGTCGGGTATATATATAGTGGCAGTGTTGCAGGTTCACAGGTGATGGTTTCTAGCATGTATTCCCTCCATTCCTAAATATAAGTCTTTTTAAAGATTTCATTAGAAGACTACATGTGAAGCAAATGAATGAATCTATACTTTAAAATATGAATATATACATCCGTATGTAATCTTCTAATGAAAACCTTTAAAAAAAATTATATTTAGAAACAGGGAGAATATGAGTTATACTATGTGGCAGCTTTGAGGTGGCCAGGACAAGGGCCGTCATCGCAAAGGTGTTATTCGGAAAAGATTCTGTAACATATATGTTCTTCAACATTTCAAGTTACTTAATCATGTTGTAATTAACTAATTTCTGTAGTCAACTAAGTAACAAGCAGTGAAAGATGCGGGCATAACCGACTGGTCCTTTCTTCGGATGTCAATGGGACAACAAATGGTGTGTATAGAAATTAATTTACCTTTTTTTATTTTTTTGAAAAGGAGGCTAACCTCGGTCTTCTGCATCAACTGATGCATACGGTCTTTTATTAAACGTAAGGCAAATAGTTTTGGAGTCGATTACAAGCTCACGCGAAGCTCGGGCATAAAGCATCATATAAAAAGAAATAAAAGAGTCATAACCCGCGAAAATAGGCCTCGATGACTAAACACCTATCTTATTATTAGACCGTCATCCAAACCGATTGAAGATAACCCGAACTACCATCTCCTATCGCGCAGACCAAGTAACCAATGGCTGACTCCCGCAGGAGTTAGTAACGACCACATAAGGATTCATATAGTGACCCGGAAGATAACCTGCAAAAAAATTGTATTTGTATGTCTGTTAAAAACCAAATCATTCCTACAGCTCCAAATCGACCACAACAAAGCACATACTCCTATACGGATATGTTGTGCCAAGCTAGGGTGCCCCTGTACCCACGCCCAAATAACGTATAACGTGTATATGCTACTAGGAAGGTTAATATTAAAAGTTATGTGAAGAGAACGCCATACAATCCTAGCCAACGGACAACAAAGAAAGAGGTGTTTGATAGTTTCATTTTGATCACAAAAACTGCATCTCCTATTACCCTCCCAATTACGTTTTGCCAAGTTATCCTTCGTTAGAATCACCTCCTTGTGAACAAACCACATGAAGACTTTGATCCTTAATGGGACCTTGACCTCCCAAATATGTAATGAATTTGGGATTGGGCCCATATTTACGAGATCTAGATACATAGATTTGACCAAAAAGATTCCATCCGTACTTAATTTCCATTGAAGTCTGTCAGCCTCGGGCGAAAGTTGAATGTCCATCAACCTTCGAACGAGATGCAAGCAGGATGCTCATCTATCTCCAGCTAAAGCTCTGCAGAATTATATATTTAGAGGAATAGTCTGTAGTAATAGCAACATAGACTTCCTTAAGTTGTACAATATTATAAAGAGATGGATACTGAGTAGCAAGCGACGCCTCCCCTAACCACGTATCCTCCCAGAATCTCGTCGACTCTCCATTTCCAATGATGAATTTAGTCCTTTGAAAAAAAGTTGCCTTTGTCCTTATGAGGCCCTTCCAAAAAGGTGAATCATTGGTTCTGACGGATACATGGGCCAAAGTTATAGTTTGTAGGTATTTATTCCTCAAAATTTGTATCCACTAAGCAGACATCTGTTCTTAACCTCTAAATTCTTAATCCCAAGGCCACCCTGGTCCTTCGACCTACAAATGATATCCCATCTAGTAAGTTTGTACTTTCGCTTAGCATCATCATTCCGCCAAAAGAATCTAGATCGATAGAAATCCAACCTTTTCCGTACCCCGACAGGCACCTCAAAGAAGGACAAAAGGAACTGAGCTTGTCTTTCCAGCAACTTAGTTTTTTTTTCAAATTGATCCTCGATCCACTTCCATTTCTTATTAGTTAGCCTACAGTGATGAATCGGTACTCCTAGATAACTAAACGGTAAGGTACCCGGTTCACACCCAAACAGTTGTTTATAAGCATCTTGCTCGTGTTTGTCTCTCCCAAAACAGAATAATTCGCTTTTGTTAAAGTTAATCTTCAACCCCGACAATTGTTCGAAAAGGCATAACACAAGCTTCATGTTTCTAGCTTTATCCAAATCGCGTTCCATGAAAAGAATAGTGTCATCAGCGTATTGTAAAATGGACACACCACCATCAACTAGATGTCGCACGAGTCGTGCTACTCCGCCCTCCTCTTTGGCTCTTCCTATCATTACTGCCAACATATCTGCTACTATGTTGAACAGTATAGGACACATTGGGTCACCCTGTCTAAGACTCTTATGCGTTTCAAAGTAGTGACCTATATCATCATTCACTTTCACTCTGACACATCCTTTTTTAACAAAAGAGTCAGTATGTTTCCTCCATACTTCGTTGAAACCCTTCATACGCAAGGCTTACTATAGGAAAGACCATTTCACTTTATCATATACCTTTTCGAAATCTGTTTTGAACATAACACCATCTAGTTTCTTTGAATTGATTTCATGCAGCGTTTCATGTAGGACTACTGATATGTCCAAAATGCATCACTATTTTGTATCATAATTTGTCTCTATTCATTGATATATTTCACTTTACGATGATGTACTTATAGTGTTTTGGCTTATTTTACACAGTTCACAACTTTCCGATGCCGAAACAGCAGACGCAGGATTTAGCGGAGAAAATAGCACGAAGAGTTGCGATATCAGAACATCTCCAACTGCGCTGAAAATCAGAGGGAAGAAGTTTCCGAGCGGATCCCAAAGACATGCCAAAGCAGAGCCAGAGGGGGGCCACAGGTCACCCAAGCGACCTGCTGGCGCGGGCACCCCCTAGGTCGCGCCAGGAGGTCGCCTGGGTGGTGGGTCCCGCCTCCGGTGCTCTCTGTTGGCCTATATGTCCCTCTTGACCTAAAACTTACGGGGACAGAAGAGTTTTCGCGATTCCGCCGCCTCTCCGCGGCGGAAACCTACACAGAAGAAAAGACCTTCCCGCGGGCAGATTCCGTCGGGGAGAATTCCTCCCGGAAGGGGAGATCGTCCTCATCGTCATCACCATCGTCACGGGCATCATCGAGATCATCATCACCATCATCACCAACACCAGCACCATCTCCACCTTCATCCCATCTACTTCACCATTGCAATCGGAGTTGTACCTTGCACTGTTCATCCCCTCTATTCTACCGGTGTTGATTACTCTTTTGTGGTGAATGCTATTGAGTTTTGTTGGAGGATTATTGTTATGACCAGATTGTTAATCATATTTTCATCACCTCTGATCATGATATCTTTTATGTCTTGTGAGTAGTTCCGTTAGTTCTTGAGGACATGGGAAAAGTCTAGATGCTAGTAGTCATATGATGTTGAAGTAATAGGTGTTGATTGATATTTGAAGTTATGGTGTTATTCTTCTAGTGGTTTTATGTGAACGTTGACTACATAACACTTCGCCCTTTTAAGGACCTAGGGGAATGCATCGTGTATAAAGAATGCTTATGATGGGTTGCCGGAGTGACAGAGACCTGAACCCCAGTTCGCATACTTTTGCATGAGGGAGTATTGGATCCTAATTCTTATTGCTATGGTTAGGCTTTGCCTTAATTTCTCTCTTGTATTTGCGGATGCTTGCAAGGGTGATTAATCATAAGAGTGTACTTGTCTTAGCCTAGACGATGCACTAGTTAAGATTCACCCACATAACACTTATCAATACAAAACATAGTACTAGGCAGAGTATGGCGAAAGCACTTGACTAACTCTCCCATGTGTCCTCGGGAACGCCTTAGTATTTATAAGTTTAGTCCCTCGGCTTATCCTTTGCGTTCAAAAGGATTGGGCCACTTGCTGCACCTCGGCACGATTTACTTTACTTGCATTTATTTCTTTGTTGCTTATACTAGAAAACCCATAAAAAGTTACATTTCAGTACTTGCAGTTATTCCTTGCTCAAGATCACTTGTCAATACCTTCTGCTCCTCGTTGGGTTCGACACTCTTACTTATCGAAAAGGCTACGATAGATCCCCTACACTTGTGGGTCATCAACTACCACACCCTCCAGTATATTTCGTCGAGGCATGAAAGTTATCTGAGTTGGCTGCAACATCGAGTGTGCAACTCTAGTTAATCTATTTGTCCCAACTTTAGTAAAAAGCTTAAAGCCGACGTCCAGTAAGAATATGGGACGGAATTGCTCAATACGAGCAGACCCTTCCTTCTTTGGCAATAACATGATCGTACCAAAATTAAGATGAAATAACTGCAGTTGTCCATTGAACAAATCATGAAACAAAGGCATAAGATGATCCTTAATGATGTGCCGACATTTTTTGTAAAACTCTACGAGAAAGCCATCCATGCCAGGAGCCTTACCATTCTTCAACTGAGATATACCCTCAAACACCTCTTTCTTGAAAAATGGTGCTAATAAAACCTCATTCTCGTAATTCCCATGCTGAGGGATATCCGCCACCAAACGCTCATACATCATAACAAAACTTTTCACCGGAGCTCGAAACAACTATTTGTAATATCCAGAGATGTACAACTTTAGGTTCTCCTACCCTACAATTGTACCGTCATCCTGCTCCAGTTGGAAAATCTTCTTCTTTCTATGTCTTCCATTTGTAATTAAATGGAAGAACTTAGTATTATCATCACCGTACACAATGTTATGAACTTTAGCTCTTACTGCCCACTTCAACTCTTCTTCTCTCAGAAGCTCTTGCAATATTTTATCGACATCTATCTTTGCTGCCCGCTCAAGTAGGGAAGTCTGGAAGCGCCGTGCTGCCAGGATAGCTAACAGGCTCCGAGTTCGACAACATATCTTCAAGAATGTGCTTGGTAGCTTCGAAAAGGGGGTAACCACTCATCAACAATTATGAAACTTCTGTATGCATCACGCATTTGTTTTGTGTGTTGGACCCCTAAAGGTACATGATGCGCTCGATGATGAGGATTGGCTTGAAGCCATGCATGATGAACTTAACAACTTCGAGCGCAATCAAGTTTGGGAATTAGTGCCAAGGCCAACGGAGGAACATAATGTCATTGGAACCAAATGGATCTTTAAGAACAAGGAGGATGCAAATGGTGTCGTCAATCGAAACAAGGCAAGACTGGTGGCTCAAGGATATTCCCAAGTCGAGGGTATTGACTACGGTGAAACTTCTGATCATGTTGCTCATCTTGAATCTATTCGCATGTTGCTTGCATTCGCTTCTCATCATGATTTTAAATTGCAACAAATGGATGTGAAGAGTGTTTTTCTTAATGGTCCTTTAGATGAGTTGGTATATGTCAAACAACCCCTGGGATTCGAGGATCCCAAGCTCCCCACTCATGTATACAAACTTAAGAAGGCACTCTACGGCCTTAAACAAGCCCCATGTGCATGGTATGAGTACCTTACTGAGTGGTTGCAAGATCGTGGGTTTGAGATTGGGAAAATTGATCCCATCCTTTTTACCAAAAAGGTCAAAGGGGATTTGTTCATATGCCAACTATATGTTGATGATATTATATTTGGTTCTCCTAACAAATCTTTCAATGAAGAATTTGCTTCACTAATGACCGAGAAATTTGAGATGTCTATGATGGGAGAGTTGAAGTTCTTTCTCGGTTTTGAAATCAAACAAGAAAGAGAAGGAACCTTCATCAAACAAGCCAAGTACACTCAACACATGCTCAATAAGTTTGAGCTCGAGGACGTCAAGCCGATCAAATTTCCTATGCCGACCAAATGCAAGCTCGGCAATGATCTCAGTGGTAAAGGAGTGGATCAAAAGTTATATCGCTCCATGATTGGATCCTTACTTTGTTGGGGAACGTCGCATAGGAAACAAAAAGTTTCCTACGCGCACGAAGACCTATCATGGTGATGTCCATCTACGAGAGGGGATTTCCGATCTACATACCCTTGTAGATCGCATAGCAGGAAGCATTAAGAAACGCGGTTGATGTAGTGGAACGTCCTCACGTCCCTTGATCCACCCCGCGAACCGTCCCACGAACCGTCCCGCGATCCGTCCCACAATCCGCTCCGATCTAGTGCCGAACGGACGGCACCTCTGCGTTCAGCACACGTACAACTCGACGATAATCTCGGCCTTCTTGATACAGCAAGAGAGACGGGGAGGTAGATGAGTTCTCCGGCAGCGTGACGGTGCTCCGGAGGTTGGTGGTGATCTATCTCAGCAGGGCTCCGCCCGAGCTCCGCAGAAATACGATATAGAGGAAAAATCGTGGAGGTATGTGGTCGGGCTGCCGTGGCAAAGTTGTCTCAAATCAGCCCTAATACCCCAGTATATATAGGAGGGAGGGGGAGGGACCTTCCTTGAGGCTCAAGAGAGCCCCAAGGGGTCGGCCGAAGCAAGGGGGGGGGAGTCCTCCCCTTCCAATCCTAGTCCAACTAGGATTGAAAGGTGGAGTCCTTCTCCACTTTCCCACTTCCCCCCTTTTTTTCTTTTCATTCGATTTCTTTCTCCCATGCGCATAGGGCCTCTTGGGCTGTCCCACCAGGCCACTAAGGGCTGGTGCGGCACCCCTAAGGCCTATGGGCTTCCCCCGGGTGGGCTCCCCCCCCCCCCCCGGTGAACATCCGGAACCCATTCGTCACTCCCGGTACATTCCCGGTAATGCCGAAATCTTCCCGGTAATCAAATGAGGTCATCTTATATATCAATCTTCGTCTCCGGACCATTCCAAAAACCCTCATGACATCTATGATATCATACGGGACTCCAAACAACATTCGGTAACCAACCATATAATTCAAATACACATAAAACATTGCTGAACCTTAAGTGTGCAGACCCTGCGGGTTCGAGAACTATGTAGACATGACCCGAGGGACTCCTCGGTCAATATCCAATAGCGGGACCTGGATGCCCATATTGGATCCTACATATTCCGAAGATCTTTATCGGTTGAACCTCGGTGCCAAGGATTCATATAATCCCGTATGTCATTCCATTTGTCCTTCGGTATGTTACTTGCCCGAGATTCGATCATCGGTATCCGCATACCTATTTCAATCTCGTTTACCAGCAAGTCTCTTTACTCGTTCCGTAATACAATATCCCGTGACATACACTAACTCACATTGCTTGCAAGGCTTGTGTGTGATGTTGTATTACCGAGTGGGCCCCGAGATACCTCTCCGTCACACGGAGTGACAAATCCGAGTCTTGATCCATACTAACTCAATGGACACCTTCGGAGATACCTGTAGAGCACCTTTATAGTCACCCAGTTATGTTGTGACATTTGGTATACACAAGGCATGTTGGAAATATTCCCTAGAGGAAATAATAAAATGGTTATTATCATATTTCCTTGTTCATGATAATCATCTATTGTTCATGCTATAATTGTATTAACAGGAAACAGTAATACATGTGTGAATAAATAGATCACAATGTGTCCCTAGCAAGCCTCTAGTTGGCTAGCTCGTTAGTCAATAGATGATCATGGTTTCCTGATCATGGGCATTAGATGTCATTGATAATGGGATCACATCATTGGGAGAATGATGTGATGGACAAGACCCAATCCTAAGCATAGCACTAGATCGTATTGTTCGTATGCTAAAGCTTTTCTAATGTCAAGTATCTTTTCCTTCGACCGTGAGATTGTGCAACTCCCGGATACCGTAGGAGTGCTTTGGGTGTATCAAACGTCACAACGTAACTGGGTGACTACAAAGGTGCACTACGTGTACCTCCGAAAGTGTTTGTTGGGTTGGAACAAATCGAGATCGGGATTTGTCACTCCGTGTGACGAAGAGGTATCTCTGGGCCCACTCGGTAGAACATCATCATGAGATCAATGTGACTAAGGAGTTAGTCACGCGATGACGTGCTACGGAACGAGTAAAGAGACTTATCGGTCACGAGATTGAACAAGGTATAGGTATACCGACGATCGAATCTCAGGCAAGTTCTATACCGACACACAAAGGGAATCGTATACGGGATTGATTGAATCCTTGACATCATGGTTCATCCGATGAGATCATCGTGGAGCAAGTGGGAGCCACCATGGGTATCCAGACCCCGCTGATGGTTATTGGCCGGAGAGGCGTCTCGGTCATGTCTGCCTGTCTCCCGAACCCGTAGGGTCTACGCACTTAAGGTTTGATGACTCTAGGGTTATAGGGAATTGTTATACGAGGTTACCGAAAGTTGTTCGGAGTCCCGGATGTGATCCCGGACGTCACGAGGAGCTTCGGAATGGTCCGGAGGTAAAGATTGATATATAGGACGGATGGTTTCGGTTACCGGAAGTGTTTCGGGCATCACCGGTAACGTACCAGGACCACCGGAGGTGGCCCCGGGGGTCCACCGAAGGGGGGCAACGACCCCGGGAGGTAAGGTGGGCCAAGTGGGGAAGGGAACCAGCCCCTAGGTGGGCTGGTGCGCCTCCCCAATTAGCCCAATGCGTGGGGGAGAGAAAAGGGGGGGCAAACCCTAAGCTAGGTGGGCCTAAGGCCCACCACGGGTGCGCCACACCCCTCCTCCCCCCCTTGGCCGCTGCACCAGCCCCCATCTAGGGCTTCCCCCCCCCAGGAGAGGGAAACCCTCAAGGGGGTGCAGCCCCTCCCTCCCTCTATATATAGTGGGCACTTTTGGCCATTGGAGATCAGACTTTTGCCTCTCTCTCGGCGCAGCCCTGCCCTTCTTCCTCCTCCTTTGTGCCGGTGCTTGGCGAAGCCCTGCCGGGAGACCTCGTCTCTCCATTGACACCACACCGTCATGCTGCTGGAGTTCTTCCCCGACCTCTCCCTCCTCCTTGCTGGATCAAGGTGCGGGAGACGTCACCGGGCTGCACGTGTGTTGAACGCGGAGGTGCCGTAGTTCGGCACTAGATCGGAATCGCTGCGAGTACGACTCCATCAGCCGCGTTCTAGCAACGCTTACGCTTAGCGATCTTCAAAGGTATGAAGATGCTCTTACCCCTCTCTCGTTGCTGGTCTCTCCATAGGAAGATCTGAATATGCGTAGGAAAATTTTGAATTTATGCTACGTTACCCAACAGTGGCATCCGAGCCAGGTTTTCTATGCGTAGATTCTATGCACGAGTAGAACACAAAAGTTGTGGGCGATGATTTGTCAATTTGCTTGCCGCTACTAGTCTTATTCTTTTCCGGCGGTATTGTGGGGTGAAGCGGCCCGGACCGACTTTACACGTACGCTTACGTGAGACTGGTTCCACCGACAGACATGCACACCATGCATAAAGGTGGCTAGCGGGTGTCTGTCTCTCCTACTCTAGTCGGATTGGATTTGATGAAAAGGGTCCTTATGAAGGGTAAATAGCTTTGGCATATCATCGTTGTGGCTCTCACGTAGGTAAGAAGGCGTTCTTGCTAGAAACCCAAATCAGCCACGTAAAACTTGCAACAATTAGAGGACGTCTAACTTGTTTTTGCAGGGTTTGACATGTGATGTGATATGGCCAAAGTTGTGATGTTGCATGTATGATGTATGAGATGATCATGTTATTGTAATCGGTTTCACGACTTGCATGTCGATGAGTATGACAACCGGCAGGAGCCATAGGAGTTGTCTTAATTTATTGTATGAGATGCAACGCCATGTGCTTACTACTTTTACTCCATTGCTAACGGTTGGCTATAATAGTAGTGATAGTAGTAGTTGGCGTGACGACTTCACGGAGACACGATGATGGAGATCATGATGATGGAGATCATGGTGTCACGCCGGTGACGATGATGATCATGCGATGCCTGAAGATGGAGATCAAAAGGGCGAAGATGATAATGGCCATATCATGTCACTATATGATTGCATTGTGATGTTTATCATGTTTTACATCTTATTGCTTAGAACGAGGGTAGCATAATAAGATGATCCCTCTTAAAATTTCGAGAACGTATTCCCCTAAGTGTGCACCATTGCGAAGGTTCGTTGTCTCGAAGCACCACGTGATGATCGGGTGTGATAGATTCTAACGTTCGCATACAACGGGTGTAAGCCAGATTTACACACGCAAAACACCTAGGTTGACTCGACGAGCTTAGCATGTACATACATGACCTCGAATACAAGAGACCGAAAGGTCGAACATGAGTCGTATGGTCGAATACGATCAGCATGAAGTTGCTCACCATGGTGACTAGTCCGTCTCACGTGATGATCGGACACGGGTTAGTCAACATGGATCATGTATCACTTAGATGACTAGAGGGATGTCGATTTAAGTGGGAATTCATACTTAATTTGATTAAATGAACTTAATTGTCATGAACTTAGTCTAAAAGGTTTGTCTTTATAAATATTGTAGATGGCCAACGTCAACCTCAATTTCAACACATTCCTAGAGAAAAACAAGCTGAAAGATGATGGTAGCAACTATGCGGACTGGGTTCGCAACTTGAAGCTCATCCTTGAAGCAGCTAAAAAGGCTTATGTCCTTGATGCGCCGCTAGGTGACCCTCCCGCTCCCGCAGCAGCCTAGGACATTCTGAATGTCTGGAAAACGCGGAGTGATGACTACTCTCTGGTTAGGTGTGGCATGTTATACAGTTTAGAAACGGGGCTCCAAAGGCGTTTTGAGCAACACGAAGCATATGAGATGTTCCAAGAGCTGAAGCTAGTTTTTCAAGCTCATGCCCATGTCGAGAGATATGAAGTCTCCGACAAGTTCTTTAGCTGTAAGATGGAGGAGAACAGTTTTGTCAGTGAGCACATACTCAAAATGTCTGGGTTACACGGTCGTCTGACTTCACTTGGAGTCGAACTTCCGGATAATGCTATAATTGACAGAATCCTCCAGTCTCTCCCACCAAGCTACAAAGGCTTTGTGCTTAACTACAACATGCAAGGGATGGAGAAGACCATTCCCGAGTTGTACTCGATGCTCAAGTCTGCAGAAGTAGAAATCAAGAAAGAGCATCAAGTGTTGATGGTAAACAAGACCACTAGTTTCAAGAAGGGCAAGGGTAAGAAGAACTTCAAGAAAGACGGCAAAGTTGTTGCCGCGCCCGGTAAGCCAGATGCCGGGAAGAAGACTTGATGAATCATGGTCGTTCTATTTATATGAGTGATATGTTTTATGGTCATGCTCCGCTGGTGAATGGTTTATTCTTGATGAATCTCGATCGTGATGTTACACATATCCATAGTGTGAGTACCAAAAGATGTAAAGTTGATAATGATAGTCCCACATTCTTGTGGCACTGCCGCCTTGGTCATATCGGCGTTAAGCGCATGAAGAAGCTCCATACTGATGGACTATTAGAGTCTCTTGACTTTGAATCATTTGACACATGCGAACCGTGCCTCATGGGCAATATGACTAAGACTCCATTCTCAGGAATAATGGAGAGAGCAACAAACTTATTGGAAATAATACATACTGATGTGTGTGGTCCAATGAACGTTGAAGCTCGCGGTGGCTATCGTTATGTTCTCACTCTCATCGATGATTTGAGTAGGTATGGGTATATCTACTTGATGAAGCACAAATCTAAGTGACAAGTTCAAGGAATTTCAGAGTGAGGTCGAGAATCAACGTGACAGAAAAATTAAGTGTCTACGATCTGATCGTGGAGGAGAATATTTGAGTCACGAGTTTGGCACACACCTAAGGAAGTGTGGAATCGTTTCACAACTGACGCCGCCTGGCACACCGCTACGCAATGGAGTGTCTGAACGTCGTAATCACACTTTATTAGATATGGTACGATCTATGATGTCTCTTACCGACTTACCGCTATCATTTTGGGGATACGCATTAGAAACTGCAGCATTCACTTTAAATAGGGCACCGTCTAAATCCGTTGAGACGACACCGTATGAACTATGGTTTGGCAAGAAACCTAAGTTGTCGTTTCTTAAAGTTTGGGGCTGCGATGCTTATGTGAAGAAACTTCAACCAGAAAAGCTCGAACCCAAAGCGAAGAAATGCGTATTCATAGGATACCCTAAGGAAACTATTGGGTATACCTTCTATCTGAGATCCGAAGGTAAATCCTTTGTTGCCAAGAACGGATCCTTTCTAGAGAAAGAGTTTCTCTCAAAAGAAGTAAGTGGGAGGAAGGTATAACTTGATGAGGTAATTACAACCCCTCTCGAACAGGATAGTAGCGCAGCGCGGGAAGTTGTTCCTGTGGCGCCTACACCGACTGAAGAGGAAGTTAATGATGATGACCATGATGTTGGAATTATGCCCTAGAGGCAATGATAAATGAAGTTGTTATTATAATTCCTGTATCAAGATAATAGTTTATTATCCATGCTATAATTGTATTGAATGAAGACTCATTTACATGTGCGGATACATAGACAAAACACCGTCCCTAGCATGCCTCTAGTTGGCTAGCCAGTTAGTCAATGATAGTCAGTGTCTTCTGATTATGAACAAGGTGTTGTTGCTTGATAACTGGATCACGTCATTGGGAGAATCACGTGATGGACTAGACCCAAACTAATAGACGTAGCATGTTGATCATGTCATTTTGTTGCTACTGTTTTCTGCGTGTCAAGTATTTGTTCCTATGACCATGAGATCATATAACTCACTGACACCGGAGGAATGCTTTGTGTGTATCAAACGTCGCAACGTAACTGGGTGACTATAAAGATGCTCTACAGGTATCTCCGAAGGTGTTAGTTGAGTTAGTATGGATCTAGACTGGGATTTGTCACTCCGTGTGACGGAGAGGTATCTCGGGGCCCACTCGGTAATACAACATCACACACAAGCCTTGCAAGCAATGTAACTTAGTGTAAGTTGCAGGATCTTGTATTACGGAACGAGTAAAGAGACTTGCCGGTGAACGAGATTGAAATAGGTATGCGGATACTGACGATCGAATCTCGGGCAAGTAACATATCGAAGGACAAAGGGAATGACATACGGAATTATACGAATCATTGGCACTGATGTTCAAACGATAAGATCTTCGTAGAATATGTAGGATCCAATATGGGCATCTAGGTCCCGCTATTGGATATTGACCGAGGAGTCTCTCGGGTCATGTCTACATAGTTCTCGAACCCGCAGGGTCTGCACACTTAAGGTTCGACGTTGTTTTATACGTATTTGAGTTATATGGTTGGTTACCGAATGTTGTTCGGAGTCCCGGATGAGATCACGGACGTCACGAGGGTTTCCGGAATGGTCCGGAAACGAAGATTGATATATAGGATGACCTCATTTGATTACCGGAAGGTTTTCGGAGTTACCGGGAATGTACCGGGAATGACGAATGGGTTCCGGAAGTTCACCGGGGGGGCAACCCACCCCAGGGAAGCCCATAGGCCATAAGGGTGGCGCACCAGCCCTTAGTGGGCTGGTGGGACAGCCCAAGAGGGGCCTATGCGCCAAGGATAAGAAATCAAAGGAAAAGAAAAAAAAAGGGAGGAGGTGGGAAGGGAGGGGGACTCCCTCCCACCAAACCTAGTCCAACTCGGTTTGGGGGGGAGAGTCATCCCCCTTGGCTCGGCCGACCCCTTGAGGGTCCTTGGACCCCAAGGCAAGGCCCCCTCCCTCCCACCTATATATACGGAGGTTTTAGGGCAGATTTGAGACGACTTTCCCACGACTGTCCGACCACATACCTCCACGGTTTTTCCTCTAGATCGCGTTTCTGCGGAGCTCGGGCGGAGCCCTGCTGAGACAAGGTCATCACCAACCTCCGGAGCGCCGTCACGCTGCCGGAGAACTCTTCTACCTCTCCGTCTCTCTTGCTGGATCAAGAAGGCTGAGATCATCGTCGAGCTGTACGTGTGCTGAACTCGGAGGTGCCGTCCGTTCGGTACTAGATCGTGGGACTGATCGCGGGATTGTTCGCGGGGCGGATCGAGGGACGTGAGGACGTTCCACTACATCAACCGCGTTCTCTAACGCTTCTGCTGTACGATCTACAAGGGTACGTAGATCACTCATCCCCTCTCGTAGATGGACATCACCATGATAGGTCTTCGTGCGCGTAGGAAATTTTTGTTTCCCGTGCGACGTTCCCCAACAGTGGCATCATGAGCTAGGTTCATGCGTAGATGTCTTCTCGAGTAGAACACAAAAGTTTTTGTGGGCGGTGATGTGTGTTTTGCTGCCCTCCTTAGTCTTTTCTTTATTCCGTGGTATTGTTGGATTGAAGCGGCTTGGACCGACATTACTCGTACGCTTACGAGAGACTGGTTTCATCGTTACGAGTAACCCCCTTTGCTCAAAGATGACTGGCAAGTGACGGTTTCTCCAACTTTAGTTGAATCGGATTTGACCAAGGAGGTCCTTGGATGAGGTTAAACAGCAACTCATATATCTCCGTTGTGGTGTTTGCGTAAGTAAGATGCGATCCTACTAGATACCCTTGGTCACCACGTAAAAGATGCAACAACAAAATTAGAGGACGTCTAACTTGTTTTTGCAGGGTATGCTTGTGATGTGATATGGCCAATGATGTGATGTGATATATTGGATGTATGAGATGATCATGTTGTAATAGAAATATCGACTTGCACGTCGATGGTACGACAACCGGCAGGAGCCATAGGGTTGTCTTTATACTAACGTTTGTGCTTGCAGATGCGTTTACTATTTTGCTAGGATGTAGCTTTAGTGCTAATAGCATGAGTAGCACGACAACCCCGATGGCAACACGTTGATGGATGATCATGGTGTGGCGCCGGTGACAAAAAGATCGTGCCGGTGCTTTGGTGATGGAGATCAAGAAGCACGCGATGATGGCCATATCATGTCACTTATGAATTGCATGTGATGTTAATCCTTTTATGCACCTTGTTTTGCTTAGAACGACGGTAGCATTATGAGGTGATCTCTCACTAAAATTTCAAGACGAAATTGTGTTCTCCCCGACTGTGCACCGTTGCTACAGTTCGTCGTTTCGAGACACCATGTGATGATCGGGTGTGATAGACTCAACGTTCACATACAACGGGTGCAAAACAGTTGCGCACGCGGAACACTCGGGTTAAGCTTGACGAGCCTAGCATGTGCAGACATGGCCTCGGAACACATGAGACCGAAAGGTCGATCATGAATCATATAGTTGATATGATTAGCATAGGGATGCTTACCACTGAAACTATACTCAACTCACGTGATGATCGGACTTGGGATAGTGTAAGTGGATTATGAACCACTCAAATGACTAGAGAGATGTACTTTTTGAGTGGGAGTTTAGCATGTAATTTGATTAAGTTGAACTCTAATTATCTTGAACATAGTCTAAGTCCACTTTGAATATATTTGTGTTGTAGATCATGGCTCACGCGACAGTCATCCTGAATTTTAATACGTTCCTAGAGAAAGCTAAGTTGAAAGATGATGGAAGCAACTTTGTAGACTGGGCTCGTAATCTTAAGCTAATCTTACAAGCTGGGAAGAAGGATTATGTCCTTAATGCTGCACTAGGAGATGAACCACCCGCTACGGCTGATCAGGATGTTAAGAACGCTTGGTTAGCACGTAAGGAGGACTACTCAATAGTTCAATGTGCAGTCTTGTATGGCTTAGAACCGGGACTTCAACGTCGCTTTGAGCGTCATGGAGCATTTGAGATGTTCCAGGAGTTGGAGTTTATCTTTCAGAAGAACGCCCAGATCGAGAGGTATGAGACCTCCGATAAATTCTATGCTTGCAAGATGGAGGAAAACTCGTCTGTCAGTGAACGTGTGCTCAAAATGTCTGGGTACTTAAACCGTCTAGCTGAACTGGGGATTGAACTCCCGCAAGAAGCTATCACTGACAGAATCCTTCAATCACTGCCACCAAGCTATAAAGGCTTTGTGTTGAACTACAACATGCAAGGGATGAACAAGTCTCCCGGCGAGTTGTTTGCGATGCTGAAAGTCGCAGAGTCTGAACTCCGTAAAGAGCATCAAGTGTTGATGGTGAGCAAGACCACTAGTTTCAAGAGAAACGACAAAGGCAAGAAGGGCAATTCGAAGAAGAGCGGCAAGCCTGTTGCCAATCTGCCGAAGAAACCCAAGGCTGGACCTAAGCCTGAAACAGAGTGCTTCTATTGCAAGGGTATGGGTCACTGGAAGCGCAATTGCCCCAAGTATCTGGCAGATAAGAAGGCGGGCAAAGAAAAATCAGGTATATTTGATATACATGTTATTGATGTGTACTTAACCGGCTCTCGTAGTAGTGCCTGGGTATTTGATACCGGTTCTGTTGCTCACATTTGCAACTCGAAGCAAGAACTGCGGAATTGACGAAGGCTGGCGAAAGACGAAGTGACGATGCGCGTAGGAAACGGTTCCAAGGTTGATGCAATCGCCGTCGGCACAGTGTCACTTCAGCTACCATCGGGATTAGTGACGAACTTAAATCATTGTTATTTAGTGCCTGCGTTGAGCATGAACATTATATCTGGATCTTGTTTATTGCGAGACGGTTACTCTTTTAAGTCTGAGAATAATGGTTGTTCAATTTCTATGAGTAACATCTTTTATGGTCATGCACCGAATGTGAGAGGATTGTTCATATTGAATCTTGATAGCGATACGCATATACATAACATTGAGACCAAAAGAGTTAGAGTAAACAATGATAGCACCATATTTTTGTGGCACTGCCGCTTGGGTCATATTGGTGTAAAGCGCATGAAGAAACTCTATGCTGATGGACTTTTGGAGTCACTTGACTTTGATTCACTTGACACGTGCGAACCATGCCTCATGGGCAAGATGACTAAGACTCCGTTCTCCGGAACAATGGAGCGTGCAAGTGACTTGTTGGAAATCATACATACCGATGTGTGTGGTCCAATGAGCGTAGAGGCACGCGGCGGATATCGTTATTTTCTCACCTTCACTGACGATTTAAGTAGATATGGTTATGTCTACTTGATGAAGCACAAGTCTGAAACATTTGAAAAGTTCAAGCAATTTCAGAGTGAAGTGGAAAATCATCGTAACAAGAAGATCAAGTTCCTACGGTCTGATCGTGGGGGTGAATATCTGAGTTTCGAGTTTGGTGCTCACTTAAGACAATGTGGAATTGTTTCGCAGTTAACACCGCCTGGAACACCACAGCGTAATGGTGTGTCCGAACGTCGTAATCGTACTTTGTTAGAGATGGTGCGATCTATGATGTCTCTTACTGATTTGTCGTTATCATTTTGGGGTTATGCATTAGAAACAGCTGCATTCACTTTAAATAGGGCACCATCAAAATCCGTTGAGACGACACCATACGAACTGTGGTATGGCAAAAGGCCAAAGTTGTCGTTTCTTAAGGTTTGGGGATGTGATGCTTATGTCAAAAAGCTTCAGCCTGAAAAGCTGGAACCCAACGCGGAAAAGTGCGTCTTCATAGGTTACCCAAAAGAGACAGTTGGGTACACCTTCTATCTCAAATCCGAGGGCAAAGTGTTTGTTGCTAAAAACGGAGCTTTTCTCGAGAAGGAGTTTCTCTCGAGAGAATTGAGTGGGAGGAAGATAGAACTTGACGAGGTTGTCGAACCTCTCATCCCTCTGGATGGTGGCGCAGGGCAAGGGGAAACCTCTGTCATTGCGACGCCGGTTGAGGAGGAAGTTAATGATGATGATCATGAAACTCCAGTTCAAGTTTCTGTTGAACCACGCAGGTCGACGAGATCACGCGCTGCTCCAGAGTGGTACGGTAATCCCGTCTTATCAATCATGTTGTTAGACAACAATGAACCTGCAAGTTATGAAGAAGCAATGGTGGGCCCAGATTCCAACAAATGGCTAGAAGCCATGAAATCCGAGATAGGATCCATGTATGAGAACAAAGTGTGGACTTTGGAGATACTACCTGAGGGCCGCAAGGCTATTCAGAACAAATGGATCTTTAAGAAGAAGACGGACGCTGACGGTAATGTGACCGTTTATAAAGCTCGACTTGTGGCAAAGGGTTTTTCACAAGTTCCAGGAATTGACTACGATGAGACTTTCTCTCCCGTGGCAATGCTTAAGTCCGTCAGAATCATGTTAGCAATAGCTGCATTTTTCGATTATGAAATCTGGCAGATGGATGTCAAAACGGCGTTCCTTAACGGTTTCCTTAAGGAACAAACGCTTTGATGAGGTGATCAAAGCATTTGGGTTTATACAAGTGGTTGGAGAATCTTGTATTTACAAGAAAGTGAGTGGGAGCTCTGTGGCGTTTCTAATATTATATGTGGATGACATATTACTGATTGGAAACGACGTGGAGCTTTTGGAGAGCATAAAAGGTTACTTGAATAAAAGTTTCTCTATGAAGGACCTAGGAGAAGCTGCTTACATTCTAGGCATTAAGATCTATAGGGATAGATCAAAACGCCTGATAGGACTTTCACAAAGCACATACCTTGATAAAGTTTTGAAGAGGTTCAAAATGGAACAGTCCAAGAAAGGGTTCTTGCCAGTTTTACAAGGTACGAGATTGAGTAAGACTCAGTGCCCAGCAACTGATGAAGATAGAGAGCATATGCGCTCCGTCCCCTATGCTTCAGCCATAGGTTCTATCATGTATGCAATGCTGTGCACTAGACCGGATGTTAGCGTGGCCATAAGTATGGCAGGAAGGTTCCAGAGTAATCCAGGAGTGGATCACTGGACAGCGGTCAAGAATATCCTGAAGTACCTGAAAAGGACTAAGGAGATGTTTCTCGTGTATGGAGGTGACGAAGAGCTCGCCGTAAAAGGTTACGTCGATGCAAGCTTTGACACAGATCCGGACGACTCTAAGTCGCAAACCGGATACGTATTTATTCTTAATGGGGGTGCAGTAAGCTGGTGCAGTTCCAAGCAAAGCGTCGTAGCAGATTCTACATGTGAAGCGGAGTACATGGCTGCCTCGGAGGCGGCTAAGGAGGGTGTCTGGATGAAGCAGTTCATGACGGATCTTGGAGTGGTGCCAAGTGCACTGGATCCAATAACCTTGTTCCGTGACAACACTGGTGCCATTGCCTTAGCAAAGGAACCACGGTTTCACAAGAAGACCAGACACATCAAACGACGCTTCAACCTCATCCGCGACTACGTCGAGGAGGAGGACGTAAATATATGCAAAGTGCACACGGATCTGAATGTAGCAG
This sequence comes from Hordeum vulgare subsp. vulgare, assembly GCF_904849725.1. Classification (NCBI taxonomy): domain Eukaryota; kingdom Viridiplantae; phylum Streptophyta; class Magnoliopsida; order Poales; family Poaceae; genus Hordeum; species Hordeum vulgare. The sequence continues at coordinate 616,888,598 of NC_058524.1, forward strand.
ACCCGCTAACTAAACCTCTTCCACGGCCAAAACATGATCGGCACCAGAACTGTATGGGTGTTAGATTTATTACAATGTAATTCACATGGTGATGTGAGGGCTAGATTATTGACTCTAGTGCAAGTGGGAGACTGTTGGAATTATGCCCTAGGGGCAATGATAAATGAAGTTGTTATTATAATTCCTATATCAAGATAATAGTTTATTATCCATGCTATAATTGTATTGAATGAAGACTCATTTACATGTGCGGATACATAGACAAAACACCGTCCCTAGCATGCCTCTAGTTGGCTAGCCAGTTAGTCAATGATAGTCAGTGTCTTCTGATTATGAACAAGGTGTTGTTTCTTGATAACTGGATTACGTCATTGGGAGAATCACGTGATGGACTAGACCCAAACTAATAGACGTAGCATGTTGATCATGTCATTTTGTTGCTACTGTTTTCTGCGTGTCAAGTATTTGTTCCTATGACCATGAGATCATATAACTCACTGACACCGGAGGAATGCTTTGTGTGTATCAAACGTCGCAACATAACTGGGTGACTATAAAGATGCTCTACAGGTATCTCCAAAGGTGTTAGTTGAGTTAGTATCGATCAAGACTGGGATTTGTCACTCCGTGTGACGGAGAGGTATCTCGGGGCCCACTCGGTAATACAACATCACACACAAGCCTTGCAAGCAATGTAACTTAGTGTAAGTTGCGGGATCTTGTATTACGGAACGAGTAAAGAGACTTCCCGGTAAACGAGATTGAAATAGGTATGCGGATACTGACGATCGAATCTCGGGCAAGTAACATACCGAAGGACAAAGGGAATGACATACGGGATTATACGAATCCTTGGCACTGAGGTTCAAACGATAAGATCTTCGTAGAATATGTAGGATCCAATATGGGCATCCAGGTCCCGCTATTGGATATTGACCGAGGAGCCTCTCGGGTCATGTCTACATAGTTCTCGAACCCACAGGCTCTGCACACTTAAGGTTCGACGTTGTTTTATACGTATTTGAGTTATATGGTTGGTTACCGAATGTTGTTCGGAGTCCCGGATGAGATCACGGACGTCACGAGGGTTTCCGGAATGGTCCGGAAACGAAGATTAATATATAGGATGACCTCATTTGATTACCGGAAGGTTTTCGGAGTTACCGGGAATGTACTGGGAATGACGAATGGGTTCCGGAAGTTCACCGGGGGGGCAACCCACCCCGGGGAAGCCCATAGGCCATAAGGGTGGCGCACCAGCCCTTAGTGGGCTGGTGGGACAGCCCAAGAGGGGCCTATGCACCAAGGATAAGAAATCAAAGGAAAAAAAAAGGGAGGAGGTGGGAAGGGAGGGGGACTCCCTCCCACCAAACCTAGTCCAACTCGGTTTTGGGGGGAGAGTCCTCCCCCTTGGCTCGGCCGACCCCTTGAGGGTCCTTGGACCCCAAGGCAAGGGCCCCCTCCCTCCCACCTATATATATGGAGGTTTTAGGGCAGATTTGAGACGACTTTCCCACGGCTGCCCGACCACATACCTCCACGGTTTTTCCTCTAGATCGCGTTTCTACGGAGCTCGGGCGGAGCCCTGCTGAGACAAGGTCATCACCAACCTCCGGAGTGCCGTCACGCTGCCGGAGAACTCTTCTACCTCTCCGTCTCTCTTGCTGGATCAAGAAGGCCGAGATCATCGTCGAGTTGTACGTGTGCTGAACGCGGAGGTGCCGTCCGTTCGGTACTAGATCGTGGGACTGATCGCGGGATTGTTCGCGGGGCGGATCGAGGGACGTGAGGATGTTCCACTACATCAACCGCGTTCTCTAACGCTTCTGCTGTACGATCTACAAGGGTACGTAGATCACTCATCCCCTCTCGTAGATGGACATCACCATGATAGGTCTTCGTGCGCGTAGGAAAATTTTTGTTTCCCGTGCGACGTTCCCCAACACATGAAGCTTCGGATCAAGTTACTACTGAACCGCAAAGGTCCACAAGGGCACGCTCCGCATCAGAGTGGTACGGTAACCCTGTGATGGAAATCATGTTGTTAGACAACGGTAAACCTTCGAACTCTGAAGAAGCGATGGCGGGCCTGGATTCCAACAAATGGCTTGAGGCTGTGAAATACGAGATAGGATCCATGTATGAGAACAAAGTATGGACTTTGGTGGACTTGCCCGATGACCGGCGAGCCATAGAAAATAAATGGATCTTCAAGAAGAAGACTGATGCAAACGGTAATGTAACCGTTTACAAAGCTCGACTTGTCGCAAAGGGTTTTCGAAAAATTCAAGGAGTTGACTACGAAGAGACTTTCTCTCCCATAGCGAAGCTGAAATCAGTCCGAATCATGTTAGCAATTGCCGCCTTTTATGATTATGAAATTTGGCAAATGGACGTCCAAACAGCGTTCCTTAACGGGAACCTTAAGGAAGAGTTGTATATGATGCAACCAGAAGGTTTTGTCAACCCTAAGGGTGCTAACAAAGTGTGCAAGCTCCAGCGCTCCATCTATGGGCTGGTGCAAGCATCTCGGAGTTGGAACATTCGCTTTAATGAGGTGATTAAAGCGTTTGGGTTCATACAGGTTTACGGAGAAGCCTGTCTGTACAAGAAAGTGAGTGGGAGCTCTGTAGCTTTCCTCATACTGTATGTGGATGACATATTATTGATGGGGAATAATATAGAGATGTTGGTGAGCATAAAGGCCTATTTGAACAAAAAGTTTTTGAATGAAGGACCTTGGAGAAGTTGCATACATATTAGGCATCAAGATCTATAGAGATAGATCAAGACGCCTCGTAGGTCTTTCGCAAAGTACATACCTTGACAAGATATTGAAGAAGTTCAATATGGAAAACTCAAAAAAAGGGTTCTTGCCAGTTTTGCAAGGTGTGAGATTGAGTAAAACTCAGTCGCCGACCACGGCAGCACATAGAGAGAAGATGAGTTCTGTCCCCTACGCATCAGCCGTGGGCTCTCTAATGTATGCCATGCTGTGTACAAAACCTGATATAAACCTTGACATAAGCTTGGTAGGGAGGTACCAAAGTGATCCCGGTATGGAACACTGGACAGCGGTCAAGAATATCCTTAAGTACCTGAAAAGGACTAAGGAAATGTTTCTCGTTTATGGAGGTGACGAAGAGCTTGTCGTAAAGGGTTACGTCAACGCTAGCTTCGACACAGATCCGGATGACTCTAAGTCACGGACCGGATACATATATGTGTTGAATGGTGGGGCAATGAGCTGGTGTAGCAGCAAGCAAGAAGTCGTGGCAGCATCTACATGTGAAGCGGAGTACATAGGTGCTTCAGAAGCAGCTCATGAAGGAATTTGGATGAAGGAGCTCATCACCGATCTTGGAGTGGTTCCAAGCGCGTCAGGTCCAATGACACTCTTCTGTGATAACACTGGGGCCATTGCCATAGCCAAGGAGCCCAGGTTTCACCGGAAGACGAAGCACATCAAACGCCACTACAACTCCATCCAGGACCATGTGCAGAGTGGAGTTATAGATATTTGTAAAGTACACACGGATCTGAATATTGAAGACCCGTTGATTAAATCTCTTCCACGAGCAAAACATGATAAACACCATAATGCTATGGGTGTTCGATACATCACAATGTAACTAGATTATTGACTCTAGTGCAAGTGGGAGACTGTTGGAAATATGCCCTAGAGGCAATAATAAAATGGTTATTTTCATATTTCCTTGTTCATGATAATCGTCTATTGTTCATGCTATAATTGTATTAACAGGAAACAGTAATACATGTGTGAATAAATAGATCACAATGTGTCCCTAGCAAGCCTCTAGTTGGCTAGCTCGTTAGTCAATAGATGATCATGGTTTCCTGATCATGGGCATTAGATGTCATTGATAACGGGATCACATCATTGGGAGAATGATGTGATGGACAAGACCCAATCCTAAGCACAGCACTAGATCGTATTGTTCGTATGCTAAAGCTTTTCTAATGTCAAGTATATTTTCCTTCGACCGTGAGATTGTGCAACTCCCGGATACCGTAGGAGTGCTTTGGGTGTATCAAACATCACACCGTAACTGGGTGACTACAAAGGTGCACTACGGGTACCTCTGAAAGTGTCTGTTGGGTTGGTACGAATCAAGATCGGGATTTGTCACTCCGTGTGACGGAGAGGTATCTCTGGGCCCACTCGGTAGAACATCATCATGAGCTCAATGTGACTAAGGAGTTAGTCACGCAATGACGTGCTACGGAACGAGTAAAGAGACTTACCGGTAACGAGATTGAACAAGGTATAGGTATACCGACGATCGAATCTCGGGCAAGTTCTATACCGACAGACAAAGGGAATCGTATACGGGATTGATTGAATCCTTGACATCGTGGTTCATCCGATGAGATCATCGTGGAGCAAGTGGGAGCCACCATGGGTATCCAGACCCCGCTGATGATTATTGGCCGGAGAGGCGTCTCGGTCATGTCTGCCTGTCTCACGAACCCGTAGGGTCTACACACTTAAGGTTTGATGACGCTAGGGTTATAGGGAATTGTTATACGAGGTTACCGAAAGTTGTTCGAAGTCCTGGATGAGATCCTGGACGTCACGAGGAGCTCCGGAATGGTCTGGAGGTAAAGATTGATATATAGGACGGATGGTTTCGGATACCGGAAGTGTTTCGGGCATCACCGGTAACGTACCGGGACCACCGGAGGTGGCCCCGGGGGTCCACCGAAGGGGGGCAACGACCCCGGGAGGTAAGGTGGGCCAAGTGGGGAAGGGAACCAGCCCCTAGGTGGGCTGGTGCGCCTCCCCACTCAGCCCAATGCGTGGGGAGAGAAAAGGGGGGGCAAACCCTAAGCTAGGTGGGCCTAAGGCCCACCAGGGGTGCGCCGCACCCCTCCTCCCCCCCTTGGCCGCCGCACCAGCCCCCATCTAGGACTGTCGCCCCCCAAGAGAGGGAAACCCTCAAGGGGGCGCAGCCCCTCCCTCCCCCTATATATAGTGGGCACTTTTGGCCATTGGAGATCAGACTTTTGCCTCTCTCTCGGTGCAGCCGTGCCCTTCTTTCTCCTCCTCTGTACCAGTGCTTGGCGAAGCCCTGCCGGGAGACCTCATCTCTCCATCGACACCACGCTGTCGTGCTGCTGGAGTTCTTCCCCAACCTCTCCCTCCTCCTTGCTGGATCAAGGTGCGGGAGACGTCACCGGGCTGCACGTGTGTTGAACGCGGAGGTGCCGTAGTTCGGCACTAGATCGGAATCGCTACGAGTACGACTCCATCAACTGCGTTCTAGCAACGCTTCCGCTTAGCGATCTTCAAATGTATGAAGATGCTCTTACCCCTCTCTCGTTGCTGGTCTCTCCATAGGAAGATCTGAATATGCGTAGGAAAATTTTGAATTTATGCTACGTTACCCAACAAGGCATTCCTCCGGTGCCAGTGAATTATATGATATCATGGTCATAGGAATAAATACTTGACACGCAGAAAAACGGTAGCAACAAAATGGCACGATCAACATGCTACGTTCATTAGTTTGGGTCTAGTCCATCACATGATTCTCCTAATGATGTGATCCCGTTATCAAGTAACAACACTTGCCTATGGTCAGGAAACCTTGACCATCTTTGATCAACGAGCTAGTCAACTAGAGGCTTACTAGGGACAGTGTTTTGTCTATGTATCCACACAAGTATTGTGTTTCCAATCAATACAATTATATCATGGATAATAAACGGTTATCATGAACAAAGAAATATAATAATAACTACTTTATTATTGCCTCTAGGGCATATTTCCAACATACTTTACCTTTGTGCATCTAGACCAGATATGATGCTGGGTGTGGGAATTTGTGCATGGTTTTAATCCGCACCAAAGGAAAGCCACTATGTGACAGCCAAACGAATCTTTAGATATTTGGCTCATACCCTAAACTTTGGCTTATGATACCCCAAAGGAGCAAGCTTTAGTTTAGTAGGTTACTCTGACTCAGATTGGGCTGGAGACTGTGTCGGAAGGAAGTCAACCTCTGGAGAATGCCAATTCCTTGGTCGCTCTTTGGTAAGTTGGTCTTTGAAAAAACAAAATTGTGTGTCACTTTCTTCCACCGAGGCTGAGTGTGTAGCTGCCGCAAGTTGTTGTGCTCAATTATTATGGATGAGACAAACTTTAAAGGATTACGGTGTCATTTGTGACAAAGTGCCTCTTCTATGTGAAAATGAGAGTGCCATCAAGATATCTCTCAATCCGGTGCAACATAGCAAGACCAAGCATATTGATATTCGTCATCATTTCATTCGAGATCATATCTGGCAAGGAGATATTTAGGTCCTCTTCATCAACACTCAAGAGCAACTTGTTGATATTTTCACTAAACCGCTAGACGAAGCAAGGTTTCGCGAGTTAAGGCATGAGCTAAATATCATTGTTTCAAGTAATGTGGATTGAAACTAGGGACACCACACTTCACTCATCATTATATTTGGCTCTAGGTGTAGGCATGGACATAGGGGAGTGTTGTTCTCTCAATGAACTTTCCCTCCCCCCATTATGCATAAATTGATCAAGTCTTTCACATTAGCCATTGTTGATGGCACTTGTGCTTCAAAGACGAGCTGTGGTCATGAACCCAAGGATAATTCTTCGCGGTGTCATACCATTTGTCTCAAACATTGGTGGCTCCGGCCACCGCCCTCTCTTCGTTAGAAGATTCGGTTCTATGTTCCAGTGCGTGTGTGTCTATCCTTATCTTCATTTGGGCTTTTCTGTGATTTTTCTTTTTTCACTAGCAAGGTTCAAAGTTTTTTTTATTTGAGGGGAGTGGAGCAAAGTTTCCAGGTATTTTTGATAAAGAGGGGCACGGTACTACCGCTCCCAGCACGGCAGTAAATTTTTACTGCTGCTGGACGAACGGTACTACCACTCAGTGACGTCTGCTAGAACTACGTCGGTATTTCCCCAAAGAGGAAGGAATGATGCAGTATAGCGACGTAGGTATTTCCCTATTTTATGAGACCAATGTTATCGAACCAGTAGGAGAACCTCCTCACACCACGTAAATAACACCTGCACACAAATAACAAATACTTGCAATCCGACGTGTTAAAGGGGTTGTCAATCCCTTGCGGGTACGACGCCTCAATATAGGCAAATAGCGTGAGGTAAAAGTGGTAGATAGGATAAATAGATCGCGGAACAAATAAATTGCAGCAAGGTATTTTTTGTATTTTTGGTTTAATAGATCTGAAAATAAAAGCAAAGGAAAACAGATCGTAAAGGCAAATATGATGAAAAGAGACCCCGGGGTCGTAGGTTTCACTAGTGGCTTCTCTCGAGAAAAATAGCAAATGGTGGGAAAACAATTATTGTTGAGAAATTGATAGAACTTCAAATAATCATGACGATATCCATGCAATGATCATTATATAGGCATCACGTCCAAGATTAGTAGACTGACTCCTGCGTGCATCTACTACTATTACTTCACACATCGACCGCTATCCAACATGCATCTAGTGTATTAAGTTCATGGAAAAATGAAGTAATGCAATAAGAATGATGACATGATGTAGACAAGATCTATTTATGTAGAAATAAAACCCATCTTGTTATCCATAATAGCAACGATACAAACGTGTCGTTTCCCTTTCTCTCACTGGGATCAAGCACTGTAAGATCGAACTCATCACAAAGCACCTCTTCCCATTGCAAGATAAATAAATAAAGTTGGCCAAACAAAACCCAAATACTGGAGAATAAATACGAGGCTATAATCAATCACGCATATAAGATATCAAAGAAGACTCAAATAACTTTCATGGATAAAAACATAGATCTGATCATAAACTCAAAGTTCATCGGATCCCAACAAACACACCGCAAAAAGACTTACATCATATGGATCTCCAAAAAACCATTGTATTGATAATCAAGAGAGAGAGAGAAAGGAAGTTATCTAGCTACTAACTATGGACCCGTAGGTCTACAAAGAACTACTCACGCATCATCGGAGAGGCACCAATGGACATGATGAACCCCTCCGTGATGGTGTCTAGGTTGGATGTAGTGTTTATGGACTCTGCGGCGACTGGAATTGATTTTAGTCCCCCTCTTAGGGTTTCTGGAATATTGGGGTATTTATAGAGAAAAGAGGCGGTGTAGGAGGCCAACGAGGAGGGCAAAACCCACAGGGGCGCGCTTGGGCCCCCAGCCGCGCCCTGGTGGGTTGTGCTCCCATCGGAGCTCCCCTCAGGTGCGTTCCTCGCCCACTAGATGTCTTCTGGCCCAGAAAAAATCCACAAAACGTTTCGCTGTTTTTGGACTCCATTTGGTATTGATTTCCTGCAATGTAAGAAAACATGCACAAAACAGCAACTGGCACTGGACACTATGTCAATAGGTTAGTACCAAAAAATGATATAAAATGACTATAAAATGATTGTAAAACATCCAAAAAATTTAATATAACAACATGGAACAATAAAAAATTATAGATACGTTGGATACGTATCAACATCCCCAAGCTGAATTCCTGCTCGTCCTCGAGTAGGTAAATGATAAGAACAGAATTTTTGATGTGGAATGTTGCCTAACATGTTCATCACATTTTTTTCTTTATAGCATGGACATTTGGACTTTTATATGGTTCAAAGCAATAGTCTAGTTTTGACATGAAGACTTTAATACTCAAGCATACCAACAAGCAACCATGTCTTTCAAAATATCAACACTAAAGCAAGTTATGCCTAGCCCATTATGCTCATTCATTGATCCATTCATGAATACCACTCGAATATTAGCTACACCCAATGCTCAAATATGATCATAGTGCCCCTTAGTTGGTGCTTTATGAGAGAAGATGGAGACTCAAATTCAAAATAAAAATTGCATAAGTAAAAGAAAGGCTCTTCGCAGAGGGAAGTAGAGATTTGTAGAGGTGCCAGAGCTCAAAGCGAAAATTGAGAGATAAAAACATTTTGGGAGGCATACTTTTCCCACCAACGAAAACGACTTAGAGCTCCCAACACTTTCCATGCTAGATACATCATATGCAGTTCCCAAACAGAAAATAAAGTTTTTCCCTTTTTCCACCATTACTTTCACTTTCCATGGCTTGTCCGTATTCACGGGTGCCCTCCATACTAACACTTTCCAAGGAATTTATTATTTGACAACAAAAAGTAAATTCATTTTTTTTTCATTTCGGGACTGGGCATCCCTAATACCTTTGTCGTACCCTCGTGCAATGACAAGTGAATAAACACTCATTGTGAGAATAACACATCTAGCATGGAAAATATTGGCTACCCGTCACCGCCTCGCGAGCGGTAGAGCACACAAAAGAAAAATTTATTTTGAAAATTAGAGATGGCACATGCAAATTTGCTTAGAATGGCATGGAAATACCGCATATAGGTAGGTATAGTGGACTCATATGGCAAAACTCGTTTAAATATTTTGGATGCACAAGTAGTGATCATACTTAGTGCAAAATGAAGGCTAGCAAAAAGATTGAGAAGCGACCAACCAAGAAACGAAAAATCTCATACCCAAGCATTAAGCATAAGTAACACCGAATACTGTACCACAAGTAGGATATAAATTTCATTGCATAATTATTGATTTTCGTGCTTGCATAAGGAATCACAAACCTTAACATCAATATTCTTACTAAAGCACAATTACTCATCAACATGACTCACATATCATATCGTCATATCTCAAAACCATTACTAAGAATCAAGTTTATTTTGTCCAATGATCTTCATGAAAGTTTTTATTATATCCTCCTTGGATATCTATCACTTTTGGACTATTTTCATATGTTCCTTTTGATATGCTCAGACAAATTTAAGTGAAGAACATGAGCATAATTTTTCTTTCTCTCAAAATAATCTAAGTGAAGCAAGAGAGAATTACTTAAAAGATTTACTAACTCCCAAATAAATCTAAGTGAAGCATGAGAGCATCTCTTCAAAAATAAAAAAGCACACCGTGCTAAAAAATATATAAGTGAAGTACTAGAGAAAATCCATGGCTCTAAAAATTTAAGTGAAGCATAGGAGCAAGCATAGCATAATTTTTGGCTCTCTCAAGAAGGTGTGTCCAACAAGGATTCAAGACTTAAAGCACAAAGAAAAACAAGCAAAGACTCATATCATACAAGACGCGACAAGCAAAATTCTTAATATGTAACGAATAAAAATATAGTTCCAAGTAAAATACCGATGGTTGTTAGAAGAAAGAGGGGATGCCACTCGGGGGAATCCCCAAGATTAGTTGCTTGCTACTTCTTGAATATTATGTTCGGGTGCCTCGGGCATCCCCAAGCTTAGCCTTTTGCTAATCCTTACTCCTTCATCCATCGTAAGATCACCCAAAACTTGAAAACTTCAATCACACAAAACTCAACAAAACATTCGTGAGATCCGTTAGTATAAGAAAGCAAACCACTACTATAAGTACTATTGCAAACCAATTCATATATTTTTGCATTATATATACTTTATTCCAAATTTCTATGGCAAAAATGCATCAAAGAAAACCATAGAATCATCAAAACAAGCACACAACGCAAAGAAAACAAAATATGTCAAAAACAGAACAGTCTCTAATAATCTGACTACTTCGAATACTTATGTAACTCCAAAAATTCTGAAAACTTAGGATGATGTGAATAATTTGTTTATTAATCTTCTTAAAAAATAATAAACTCAAAAGCACTCTTATTTTAAAAACTAAAAATAATTTCGTAAGCACAAAAGTTTTTGTTTTTCAGCAAGATCAAATCAACTTTCAGCCAAATCATCCCAAAGGCCTTGCTTAGAACAAACACTAATTTAAACTAAAAAACACATCTAACCAGAGGTATAGTTGTGTATTTTTATTTTAAACAGAAAATAAAAATATGGGGTTGTCTCCAACAAGCGTTTTTCTTTAAAACCTTTTAGCTAGGCATTGATAATTTTAATGATGCTCTCACGAAAGACAAGAATTGAAGCACAGAGAGAGCATCATATGGCATGTCAAAATCACATTTAAGTCTAACATACTTGCTATGCATAGGCATTTTATAAGCAAACAAATTATCAAGAAAGCAAAAACTAGCATATGCAAGGGAGAAGAATAAAGGATTGGCAATCTCAACATAATGAGAGGTAAATTAGTAATATGAAAATTTCTAGGACCATATTTTCCTCTCTCATAATAATTGCATGTAATATCATACTCAAATTAACAAATATAGCTATCATATAAAATTTCCTCTTCATGATCTACATGCATGCAGAGTTGACACTCTTCCAAAATAGTGGGATTATCATCAAATAAAGTGATGACCTCTCCAAACACATTTCTATCAAAAATTTCATAAGATTGAACACTCTACAAAATAGTGGGATCAATAATGCCTAAAGTTGACACTCTTCCAAACCCACTTTCAATATCATATTCATCAAGAGTATTAAATAAATTATCAAGATCATAAGGAGCATTATCACCCCAATCATAATCATTCCAATAAGTAGCGGTCATGGCAAAATCATCAAATATAGCATCCCCAAGCTTGTGGGTTTGCATATCATTAGCACAATTGATATTAATAGAATTTATAACAATATCATTGCAATCATGCTTTTCATTCGAGGAAACATCATGAATCACTTCATCACAATTTTCAAAGTCACGAATCTCAAGCAAAACTTCATAGAGATAATCAAGTACACTCAACTCACTAGCAATTGGTTCATCATAATTGGATCTCTTGAAAATATTAGCAAGTGGAGGAGGATCCATATCAATAGTTTTTTAGCAAGAAAATAAGCAAGAAAATAGAAGGCACATGGCAACATTAGCAAACATAGCAAACAAGAAAAAAGGCAAATGGAAAAGAGGGCGAATAAAACAACAAATTTTTGTGAAGTGGGGGAGAGGAAAACAAGAGGCAAGTGGAAAATAATGTAAATTGCAAGGATATGAGATTTGTGATTAGGAACCTGGTTGATGTTGAAGATCCTCCCCGGCAACGGCGCCAGAAATCATTTTGATGTCTGCTAGAACTACGCCGGTATTTCCCCAAAGAAGAAGGGATGATGCAGTATAGCGACGGTAGGTATTTCACTTAGTGATGATACCAAGGTTATCGAATCAGTAGGAGAACCTCCTCACACCATGTAAACTGCACCTGCACACAAATAACAAATACTCGCAACCCGACGTGTTAAAGGGGTTGACAAGCCCTTTCGGGTACGGTGCCTCAAGATAGGCAAATAACATGAGGTAAAAGTGGTAGATAGGATAAATAGATCGTGGAGCAAATAAATTGCAGTAAGGTGTTTTTTTTATTTTTGGTTTAATAGATCTGAAAATAAAAGCAAAGGAAAATAGACCGCAAAGGCAAATATGATGAAAAGAGACTTGGGGGCCGTAGGTTTGACTAGTGGCTTCTCTCGAGAAAAATAACAAACGATGGGAAAACAATTACTGTTGGGCAATTGATAGAACTTCAAATAATCATGACGATGTCCAGGCAATGATCATTATATAGGCATTACGTCCAAGATTAGTAGGCCAACTCCTGCATGGATCTACTACTATTACTCCGCACATCGACCGCTATCCAACATGCATCTAGTGTATTAAGTTTATGGAAAAACGGTGTAATGCAATAAGAACGATGACATGATGTAGACAATATCTACTTATGTATAAATAGACCCCATCTTGTTATCCTTAATAGCAACGATACATACGTGTCGTTTCCCTTTCTGTCACTCGGATCAAGCACCGTAAGATCGAACCCAGCACAAAGCACCTCTTCCCATTGCAAGATAAATAGATCAAGTTGGCCAAACAAAACCCAAATATCGGAGAAGAAATACGAGGCTATAATCAATCACGTATATAAGAGATCAAAGAAGACTCAAATAACTTTCATGGATAAAAACATAGATCTGATCATAAACTCAAAGTTCATTAGATCCCAACAAACACACCGCAAAAAGACTTACATCATATGGATCTCCATGAGACCATTGTACTGATAATCAAGAGAGAGAGGAAGACATCTAGATACTAACTACGGACATGTAGGTCTACAAAGAGCTACTCACGCAACATCGGAGAGGCACCAATGGACATGATGAATCCCTCCGTGATGGTGTCTAGATTGGATCTGGTGTTTATGGACTCTACGGCGGCTGGAATTGATTTTTGTCCCCCCTCTTAGGGTTTCTGGAATATTGAGGGTATTTATAGAGCAAAGAGGTGGTGCGGGAGGCCAACGAGGAGGGCATGATACGTCTCTGTCGTATCAACTTTTCCGAACTCTTTTGCCCTTGTTTTGGACTCTAATTTGCATGATTTAAATGGAACTAACCCGGACTCACGCTGTTTTCAGCAGAATTACCATGGTGTTGTTTTTGTGCAGAATTAAAAGTTCTCGGAATGTCCTGAAAATTTACGGAGATTTTTTCTGGAATAAAAGAAAAATACGTGCGCAAAGATCCACCAGCGGGGGCCTGCCAGTGGGTGATACGTCTCCGTCGTATCTACTTTTCCGAACTCTTTTGCCTTTGTTTTGAACTCTAATTTGCATGATTTGAATGGAACTAACCCGGACTGACGCTGTTTTCAGCAGAATTTTTATGGTGTTGTTTTTGTGCAGAAATGAAAGTTCTCGGAACGTCCTGAAAATTTATGGAGATTTCTTCTGGAATAAAAGAAAAATACCTGCGCAAAGATCCACCTGAGGGGGTGTGCCAGTGGGCCACAAGCCCACACGGCGCGGCCACCCCCTAGGTCGCGCCATGCAGGCTTGTGGGGCCCACGTGGCACCACCGCCACCAATCTCAGTCCTATATCTTCCGTTTCGCCTGGAAAAAAATCAGAGAGAAGGTTTCATCGCGTTTTGCGATACAGAGGCGCCGCCACATCCTATTCTTCATCTGGAGGGCACATCTGGAGTCCGTTTCGGGCTCCGGAGAGGGGAAATCGTCGCCATCGTCATCATCAACCTTTCTCCATCGACAATTCCATGACGCTCTTCATCGTTCGTGAGTAATCTCATCGTAGGCTTGCTGGACGGTGATGAGTTGGATGAGATCTATCATGTAATCGAGTTAGTTCTTTACGGGGATTGATCCCTAGTATCCACTATGTTCTAGATTGATGTTGCTACTACTTGGCTATGCTTAATGCTTGTCACTAGGGCCCGAGTGCCATGATTTCAGATCTAAACCTATTATGTTGTCGCCAATATATGTGTGTTTCAAATCCTATCTTGCAAGTTGTAGTCACCTACTATGTGTTATGACCCGGCAACCCCGGAGTGACAATAGCCGGAACCACTCCCGGATATGACCATAGTATGAGGAGTTCATTTATTCACGCGTGTTAATGCGTTGGTTCGGTTCTTTATTAAAAGGAGAACCTTAATATCCCGTAGTTTCCATTAGGACCCCGCTGCCACGGGAGGGATGGACAATAGATGTCATGCAAGTTCTTTTCCCTAAGCACGTATGACTACATACGGAATACATGCCTACATTAGATTGATGAGCGGGAGCTAGCCACATATCTCTCCATTTTATTGCTGTTACATGATGAATCACATCTGTCACACTCATCCATCACCGATCCACTACCTACGAGTCTTCACTACTGGTCCTCGCTACGTTACTTTGCCTAGGCTTGTCCCTTGCTACAAGAGGGATTGGGCCACTTTGCTACTACTGTTGCTACTGTTGTTACTTGTTACTTTGCTGTTGCTACTACTACTGTTCCTTGCTACCCCGCTGTTACTTGTTGCAAGACTTTGTTGGCGCCGTTGTCGAGGCTAGGTAAGCGGTACTAACATCGCGTCAACCAAGGCTTTTTTCTGGGACCGTTGCTATCATACTACCTTGCTACTGATATTTTGCTTGCAGACACTAATCTTTCAGGTGTGGTTGAATTGACAACTCAACTGCTAATACTTGAGAATATTCTTTCGCTTCCCCTTGAGTCGAATCAATAAATTTGGGTTGAGTACTCTACCCTCGAAAACTGATGCGATCCCATACGCTTGTGGGACATCAGGGCACAACCCACCGGGGCGCGTGTGGGCCCCCGGGCGCGCCCTGGTGGGTTGTGCTACCATCAGAGCTCCCCTAGGTGCGTTCCTGGCCCACTGGATGTCTTTTGGCCCAAAAAAATCCACAAAACGTTTCGCTGCGTTTGGACTCCGTTAGGTATTGATTTCCTGCGATGTAAAAAACATGCAGAAAATAACAACTGGCACTGGGCACTATGTCAATAGGTTAGTACCAAAAAATGATATAAAATGACTATAAAAGATTGTAGAACATCCAAGATTGATAATATAACAGCATGGAACAATCAAAAATTATAGATACGTTGGAGACGTATCACTCAACCAGCGGTAGTAAAATTTTACTACCGCTGGCCAAGCGGTACTACCGCGATGACTGCGGTACTACCGCGCCGCCAAGGCCGCAGAGGGTTATTTTAGGGCGGGGGTAGTTCTTTCTCCCTCATACCCATTCATCTCGTGGATCTCTCTCTTTCCTCTCTCTCTTCTCAAGAGCTGCTGCCCGAGGGACTCGCCTGATCTCCCTCTCCGGTCACCCTTCTCCGATTCCATTTGGTGGGATCCTCTCCCTCGTGCCATGGACCTCGGTACTGCCCCTCGTTCCCTTTGTTTTTGCCTCGTTTTTGTTGAATCTAGGGTTAGGGGCATGTATGTTCGTTCTTTGTATCATGGCACCATATCTTCATGCTAGGAGGGTTGGGGAGTTCTTGTATGGTAGATCTTTTGTGTGTAGGGTGCAATATGTGAGTTTGGGTCTCTGGTAGTACCGGATGTGCGAGTTCCATGGTCAGATATGGCACTTAGTCGCTCGTGTGGTACTACCGCTCCTCCTGGAGTGGTACTACCGCCGTGAAGCGATACTACCGCTGTCAGAATGGTACTATTTTTTTACTATTGCTTGAGTAGCGGTACTACCGCATTCAGGGTGGTACTACCGCTCGACCAATGGTACTACCGCCGTTCCCTGAGCACACATGTCTTACCCTTCCAGCTCTCTTTTATCTCGGATTTTCTGGTGCGTGGTTATCTTTGCCTTGACTTCTTTTGTCATTGTGTTGTGTTTGCGTTTGCGTGTCATAGGTGGTGGCTCCAGGCGCTCTAATCCATCTCGAGATGCTAGTTCAAAGCGACCTCGTTCTTCAGATATTCCCGAAGCATCACAGGCTCAGAAGCGCAATTTCAAGAAGCCTGCTCAGAAGAACAAGAATCATGTTGATTGGGATGCTATGCCACTTGCAGAGTTTCAGCTTTGCCGTAAGGTCAACCCCTATGGCAGCGATAAGGTTCAGTTCCCTGGAGGTGACATGTTCTGGTCTAAGCAATAGTTTCTTATTTATGAGGATGTGATCAATACAAAGAAGAATATATATGTACCAGTCCAATGGATTGATATGAACCATCTGAAGAAGGACCCTACATACTTTGGGGAAGCTCTGACCATGGTGGAACAGCTTCAGATTGAAGAGCTCATCACATTTCATTATGATTTTAATCCTAAGATAGTCGCCCAATTCTTTGTTACTGACCACTTTCACCATGTTGACGACTGCACTATGACCTGGATGACAAATGGGGAGGAACTGTCTGCTACCTAGAAGGAGTTCATGGACCTTCCGCACGTTCATGATGAGGGGCTTGAGCACCCAGTTGGCTTGCGCCCACACGCTATGCCTTCTGCTCTAGCTAAGGAGAAGTTGTTGCCGTACTATATTGTGAAGGAATCCCCAACTGGTGAGGTCTCCTACGTTTATGCCCCCATTCTTGGATGTCATGCACCATATATTTCACAACACATTGTTTCCTTGCATTGGCAACAAGGACCAAGTGCGTTCATACCTGGTGGATATGCTTATGATGTGTCTGAAAGGGCGGAATCGCTCTTCTGAACCACTTGATGTATCTCACGTCAACTGGAGTGAGCTTCACTGAGCAATCTTCCACCATAAGGTCCCAATCTATGGCCCTTACCTGTTTTACCTGATCAAGAATAAGTGGGCGCAGGCCTTCCCAACTATTGAGTTACATCCTCCTATGTGGATTCGCCGTGAGCCTATGAAGCTGCGACAGAAGAAAAAATGGGCCAACACCACCACCACACCTGCTGCTTCCACTAGGGATTCTGATGAGGATGAGGCTGCGGCTGAGGATGAGGTCGTTACGGAGTCACGTGTGCCTTCCTCTGCCGAGCCATCGTGGGCCAAGAAGCTCACGGACCGGTTGAAGACCTTGTTCTGCATGCAGGCAAAGGGGCAGTATATGACGCATATTGCTCAGAAGGAGAGCCGTCGGCGCGACAAGCTGAGTATGAGGAAGCTTGACGTGCACATCTCCAGGGGGTCTGAGCAAGATATCACTCTTGAGGCTGCGCGGATGCAAAAGAACAATCTGCAGTGGGCTACGTCTGACAAGGAGTTTGAGGAGGAGACCGAAGACGAGACAGATGAGGTGTATGTTGAGGAGTCTGATGGATGAGTCCTCTCCAGTTCGAGCTACCACCTGTGTCGTATGTGTCCTTTCTACCTTTCTTGGTGTTCCGATGCCAAAGGGGGAGAGAGTGTAGGATTTGCGAGTTTCCTCATTTTTCGTTATTGCTTTGCTTGTTAAACTTTCGTTGCTTTGTTGGTTGTCTTTGCTTTGTGTGTGAGAACTATGAGACGTCGTACGTACTTTATCATATGGTGTGAGACATATGCTATCTCTTCTCTATCTATATTGTCTCATTATTATTCAGTTTATTAGTAGCTTGTGAGTCTAAGTATTATGTGCCCTTATCTTCATGCTCACATGTTATGACTTGCTTCCATGCCTAGTGGTTATTCAGTTTGTTGCAAGGATTGCCTCGTCTATAAAATCTAGAGGCAGTGCTCTTCTTTGGTTGTGTGCTGGGCAGTCCATATCTTTTTTCCAAAGTATGCACACATCCAGGGGGAGCCTGTCTCTAGTTTTTAGTTTTTAGGTTTGCATATGCTATTTCTATATCCTTTAGTGCAAATCATGTATTGTCATGAATCCACCAAAAAGGGGGAGATTGTTAGGGCATATTTCTCCCTAAGTGGTTTTAGTGATTGACGACAATGCCTGTGCGGACTAATCTTGTGCATTGAGCATTTCAGATAATTCATGACTAGGCAGAAGACGATTCGATACCCCTCGGAGTCTTTCAAGGACGGTTGCTTTCTACGTTTCTCTTTGGTGGATTTGAGTCGTAGGAAAGTCATAATATTAAGAGAGGGTACACTTCGGAAAGGTTTGTGTGGAATCATCACGTACACATTTCTATTGCACCACCTTTCCTTGGTAAAATTGGAGCTCAAACTTTGTTTTCCTTGTATGTGCAAAAGGCCAGCAGTAGTACCGCTGGCATAGCGGTAGTACCGCCCTAGGAGCGGTAATAGTTTTTTACTAGCGCTCTCTGGGCGGTAGTACCACTCTCTGCGTGGTAGTAGTTTTTTACTATCGCTTGATACGTCTCAAACGTATCTATAATTTTTGATGGTTTCATGTTGTTATCTTGCCTTCTTTGTATGTTTTATGTACCTTTTTATATCTTTTTGGGACTAACATATTAATTCAGTGCCAAGTGCCAGTTCCTGTTTTTTTCGTGTTTTTGACTCTTTTCATATCTGATTTTGGAACGGAGTCCAAACGGAAGAAAAAACCCGAAATGATTTTTTCCCGAACGGAAGAAGTCCAGGGGGCTTTTGGGCCAAGCCAGGTGGGCTCCACGGAGCCCACAAGCCCCCACTCCGCCACGAGGGGGAGGCGGCGGTGGGCAGGCTTGTGGCCTCCCTGGACGCCCCCTGACCTAGGTCTTTGGCCTACAAATTCCCAAATATTCCGCAAAAAATCAGGGGAGCCTCGAAAATACTTTTCCACCGCCGCAAGCTTCCGTTTCCGCGAGATATCATCTGGAGACCCTTCCCGGCACCCTGCCGGAGGGGACTTTGGAGTTGGAGGGCTTCTTCATCATCATCATCGCCCCTCCAATGACTCATGAGTAGTTCACTTCAGACCTACGGGTCCGTAGTTAGTAGCTAGATGGCTTCTTCTCTCTCTTGGATCTTCAATACAAAGTTCTCCATGATCTTCATGGAGATCTATCCAATGTAATCTTCTTTGGCGGTGTGTTTGTCGAGATCCGATGAATTGTGGACTTGTGATCAAATTATCTATGATATATATTTGAGTCTTTGCTGATTTCTTATATGCATGATTTGATATCCTTGTAAGTCTCTCCGAGTCTTGGGTTTTGTTTGGCCAACTAGATCTATGATTCTTGCAATGGGAGAAGTGCTTGGTTTTGGTTTCTGCCATGTGGTGACCTTTCCCAGTGACAGTAGGGGCAGCAAGACACACATCAAGCAGTTGCCATCAAGGGTAAAAAGATGGGGTTTTTATCATTGGTTTGAGATTATCCCTCTACATCATGTCATCTGGCTTAAGGCATTACTCTGTTCTTATGGACTTAATACACTAGATGCATGCTGGATAGCGGTCGATGTGTGGAGTAATAGTAGTAGATGCAAAAAGTATCGGTCTAATTGTTTCGGACGTGATGCCTATAGAAATAATCATTGCATAGACATCATCACGACTCTACACAGTGTCTACTTGTTTCGGACGTGATGCCTATAGAAATAATCATTGCATAGACATCATCACGACTCTACACAGTTCTATCAATTGCTCGACAATAATTTGTTCACCCACCGTCTACTTGCTTTCATGAGAGAAGCCACTAGTAAACACTACGGCCCCCGGGTCTATTCACATCCATCGTTTACATCTCCGCTTTTACTTTTCTTTGTTACTTTGTTGCTTTTAGTTCTCACTTGGCAAACAATCTATAAGGGATTGACAACCCCTTCATAGCGTTGGGTGCAAGCTTTTGTGTTTGTGCAGGATCTTGAGATACTCTTCCGCCAGATTAATACCTTGGTTCTCAAACTGAGGGAAATACTTACTATCGCTGTGCTACATCACCCTTTCCGCTTCGAGGGAACACCAACGCAAGGCTCCAAGGCCACGGAGGGAATCCTTTGCATACTTGCCTAGGAAGTCCCTTAAGGCGTAGCCGTAGCTGAAGGATTACTAGTGTCGTCGACACAACTGGCGCCATTGCAAGGGATACACAGCAAACATCACCGCTCTGTCGGACTTTTTGGGCATCCTTTTTCCTCCACAGTGGTAGGCATGGTAGTATTTTCTTATTACCGTGGTTGGTGAGCTGTCGGGCGGTAGTACCGCTCTTAGGAGCGGTAGTATCGCTCCTAGCAGTGGTAGTACCGGTCTAGGATTGTACCCCTCACTATATAAAGGTGTCTTCTTCCCTGAGAAGCTCACCTCTAACCTCCCGAATCTCCATTGTTGCTCCAAAGCTCATTCTTGCCTGATCTGTCTCCCTAGCCAATCAAACTTGTTGATTTCCTAGGGATTGCTTAAGAAGGCCTTGATCTACACTTCCACCAAGAGATATTTGATTCCCCCCGCTAATCCCTGGCGGATCTTGTTACTCTTGGGTGTTTGAGCACCCTAGACGGTTGAGGTCGCCTTGTATCCACATTCCATTGTGGTGAAGCTTCATGGTCTTGTTGGGAGCCTCCAAGCTTTGTGTGGAGATAGCCCTAACCTTGTTTGTAAAGGTCCGGTCGCCACCTTCAAGGGCACCAATAGTGGAATCACGACATTGCATTGTGTCAGGGCGTGAGGAGAATACAGTGGCCCTAGTGGCTTCTTGGGGAGCATTGTGCCTCCACACCGCTCCAACGGAGACATACTTCCTATCAAAGGGAAGGAACTTCGGTAACACATCCTCGTCTCCACCGGTTCCACTTGCGGTTATCTCTTACCTTTACTTTGTACTTACTATCGTTGCGGTGTATTCCTTGCTTGCACTTGTTGTTCTTATTATTAGCATCATATAGGTTGCTCACCTAGTTGTTCATATAGAGAACCTATTTGTTGCTAACCTAATTTGTTAAGACAAGCTAAAAATTGGTAGTTGCCTATTAACCCCCCTATCCTTCTCTGTGTCCAATTGAAACTTCGATACCATGAGCACCACGTGAGTTGTAACAATTGTGGAAAACAAAAGAGATGATTGAGTATGTGGATTTGCTTTACAAGCTCTTATTTGACTCTTTCTGATGATATGATAAATTGCAATTGCTTCAATGACTATGAACTGTTGTTGGCTACTTCTTGGTAAGGTTTTTGTTTCATACTTTGCTTTGTGAAGGAATTGTTACTTTCCCATAAGAATCTTTATGATGTATTGTTGTTCTATGTGTGATCATGATGCCCTCATGTCCGTATTATGTTTTTTTTGACACCTTCATCCCTAAACATGTGGACATGTTTACGGATCTTGGTTTTCGCTTGAGGACAAGCAAGGTCTAAGCTTGGGGGAGTTGATACGTCCATTTTGCATCATGCTTTCATGTTGATATTTATCGCTTTATGGACTGTTATTATACTTTGTGTACCACACTTATGCCTTTTCTCTCTTATTTTGCAAGGTTTATTTGAAGAGGGAGAATACCGGCAGCTGGAATTCTGGACTGAAAAAGGAGCAAGTCTGAGTCCTCTATTCTGAGCAACTCCAAATGCCCTGAAAATCAACGTGGAGTTTTATGGGAATATATAAAAAATATTGGGCGAAAGAAGTGCCAGAGGGGAGCTGCCACGGGCCCACAAGCCTGGCGGTCGCGGCCTACCCCCCTGGCCGCGACAACAGGGCTTGTGGGCACCCTGGTGGCCCACTGGCCCCCCTCTTTTGCTATATGAAGGGTTTCGTTCAGAAAAAAAATCAGGGTGGAGCTTTTTCGTGGATTCTCCGCCGCCACGAGGCGGAACTTGAGCAGAACCAATCTAGAGCTCCGGCAGGACGATCCTGCCGGGGAAACTTCCCTCCCGGAGGGGGAAATCATCATCAACGTCATCACCAACACTCCTCTCGTCGGAGGGGAGTCATCTCCATCAACATCTTCATCAGCGCCATCTCCTCTCCAAATCCTAGTTCATCTCTTGTAACCAATCTCCGTCTCGCGACTCCGATTGGTACTTGTAAGGTTGCTAGTAGTGTTGATTACTCTTTGTAGTTGATGCTAGTTGGATTACTTGGTGGAAGAGTTTATGTTCAGATCCTTGATGCTTCTCATTACACCTCTGATCATGATTATGATTATGCTTTGTGAGTAGTTACTTTTGTTCCTGAGGACATGGGATAAGTCATGCTAATAGTAGTCATGTGAATTTGGTATTCATTCGGTATTTTGATATGTTGTATGTTGTCTTTTCCTCTAGTGGTGTTATGTGAACGTCGACTACATAACACTTCACCATATTTGGGCCTTGAGAAAGGCATTGGGGAGTAGTAAGTAGATGATGGGTTGCTAGAGTGACAGAAGCTTAAACCCCAGTCTATGCATTGCTTCGTAAGGGGCTGATTTGGATCCACTAGTTTAATGCTATGGTTAGACGTTTCTTAATTCTTCTTTCGTAGTTGCGGATGCTTGCGAGAGGGGTTAATCATAAGTGGGATGCTTGTCCAAGTAAGGGCAGTACCCAAGCGCCGGTCCACCCACATATCAAACTATCAAAGTAACGAACGTGAATCATATGAACATGATGAAACTAGCATGACAGAAATTCCCGTGTGTCCTCGGGAGCGTTTTCCTCTTATAAGACTTTGTTCAGGCTTGTCCCTTGCTACAAAAGGGATTGGGCCACTTTGCTGCACCGTTGCTACTATTGTTACTTTTCACCTGCTACGTTTCACCTGCTACACCATCACTTGTTACCACTACTTTCAGTGCTTGCAATTATTACATTGCTGAAAACCGTTTATCAGAGCCTTCTGCTCCTCGTTGAGTTCAACACTCATACTTATCGAAAGGACTACGATTGATCCCCTATACTTGTGGGTCATCAGGGTGCCTGCGCCCCTAGTGGCCTCCAGACAGACTCTTTGTCCCAGTATTTATCAAAAAATCCAGAAAAAATCATACTTGATTTTCACGACGTTCGGAGAACTTTTATTTTCGGGGTACTTTTCTACCGGACGCTAAAACAGAAAACAGGGAAAACTAAACTAAATCTATCATTTTTCTTCTAAGCAACCGAAGGTGAAAGCTTGGAACAAAGGTTTGTGACTCCTCGATTCATCCATCCCATGGTCATCGAAAGAAATCCGTCAATGGGGTTGATCAAATACCCTCGACAAAACTTTCTCGAATCGCAAAAGAAGACTCAATGGAGATGTGTATCTCCCCAACAAGCAAATCATACTTCATCTTGACACGAGGAATAGGGCATTCAAAACTCCCGATAAGAATCGATGAAGTTTTTTCGATAGCATTGATGCAATGTACTCGATATTGTTTCTTCGGAAAGTGCACCGTATGCTCATTACCGTTGACATGGAAAGTGACATTGCCTTTGTTGCAATCTATAATAGCCCTTGCAGTGTTTAAAAAGGGTCTTCCGAGGATGACAGCCATGGCATCGTCCTCAGGAATATCCAAGATAACAAAGTCTGCTAAGATAGTGGTGTTAGCGACCACAACAGGCACATCCTCGCAAATGCCGATAGGGAAAGCAGTTGATTTGTCGGCCATTTGCAGAGAGATTTCAGTAGGTGTCAACTTATCCAGTTCAAGTCTACGATAAAGAGAATGAGGCATAACACAAACACCGGCTCCAAGGTCGCATAAAGCAGTTCTAACGTGGTTGCCTTTAATGGAGCAAGGTATAGTGGGCACACCGGGATCACCTAGTTTCTTAGGAGTTCCACCCTTGAAGGTATAGTTGGCAAGCATGGTGGAAATCTCAACCTCGGGTATCCTCCTCTTATTAGTCACATTATCTTTCATGTACTTAGCATACGGAGACATCTTGAGCATATCTGTCAAACGCATCTGCAGAGAGACAGGTCTAATCATCTCAACGAAGCGCTCAAGATCTTCATCATCCTTTTTCTTGGATAGTTTGGGAGGAAAGGGCATGGGTTCTGAACCCATGGTTCCCTTTCTTCACCATGCTTCCTAGCAGTGAAGTCATTCTTGTCGTATCTCTTTGTCTTAGGTTGTGGGTTATCAAGATCAACACTAGGTTCAATCTCCACATCCTTTTCATTGCTAGGTTGAGCATCAACATGAACATCACTATTGATATCATCATTAGGCTCATGTTCATCACCAGATTGTGTTTCAGCATCAGGGTAGTAGCAACAGGGTTGCTAGCGTGCAGGTTCCTATCATCTTTCTTCTTCTTTCTAGGATGACTACGTGCATCAGTGCTAACTCCTTGAGAATCTTGTTTAATTCTCTTCGGATGACCCTCAGGATACAGAGGTTCCTCGATCATTCTACCGCCTCTAGTAACGACTCTGACGGAATTGTCATTCAACTCATTGAGCAAGTCATTCTGAGCTTTAAGTACTTGTTCTACCTGAGTAGTAACCATAGAGGCATGTTTACTCAGAAGTTTAAGATCATTGCCGTTTCTGTCCACACAAGCACTTAAATGACCAAGCATACGAGCATTATGTTCCAATTGTCTGCTAACATAATCACTGAAACTTTGTTGTTTGGCAACGAAGTTATCAAATTCATCGATGCATAAGCTAGCAGGTTTATCAAAAGGAATATCACTCTCATCAAACCTACGCAGAGAATTTATTTCTACTACCTGTATCGGGTTATCGAGACCATGGATCTCTTCGATAGGTGGTAGATTTTTGACATCTTCAGATTTAATGCCTTTCTCTCGCATAGATTTCTTGGCTTCTTGCATATCTTCAGGACTGAGGAATATAGTACCTCTTTTCTTCGAAGTTGGCTTAGGAGGTGGTTCGGGAATAATCCAAGCATTCTCATTGGACAAGATGTTATTCACTAGAATCTCAGCTTGTTCTACAGTTTTTTCCCTAAAAACACAACCGGCACAACTATCTAGGTGGTCTTTGGAAGCATCGGCAAGTCCATTATAGAAGATATCAAGTATCTAATTCTTCTCAAGAGGGTGATCAGGCAAAGCATTCAGCAGCTCGATAAGCCTCTGACTGGCACTCTCTGTCAATAGCTAGATGAATGTTGATTCTGTGACAACAATCCTTCCCTTGCAACGGCACTAGAAGAATGCTACTAGCACTCCCCGGTAATGAAACTAGAAGAATGTTGTTGACGGCCCACCAGCGCGTGGGTTCGCAGCAGTTTTCGAGGGTAGAGTATTCGACCCAAATTTGTTGATCGCCAAACAGGAGGTGGGAGAATACTCTCGAGTATTAGCAGCTGAATTTGTCAGATTCAACCACACCTAAAAGATTAGCATCTGCAAGCAAAGTAGTAACAACAAAGTAGCGAGTAACGGCAGTGGCAAGGAACAACAGTAGTGACAGCAGAGTAGCGAGTAACGGCAGTGGCAAGGAACAATATTAGTGACAATAGTAGCAAGTAGCATTAGTTGCAAGCGGCAGAGCAAGACAAACTCGTAGGCAATGGGTCGGTGATTTGTTTGGATGATATTCATCATGCAACAGTTATAACACGGAGAGATATGTGGCTAGCTCCCGTTCGTCAATGTGATGTAGGCATGCATTCCGTGTGTCGTCATACGTGCTTAGGGAAAAGAACTTGCATGACATCTATTGTCCATCCCTCCCGTGGCAGCGGCGTCCAAAAGGAAACTACGGGGTATTAAGGTTCTCCTTTTAATAAAGAACCGGACCAACGCATTAGTGTTGGGGAACGTCGCATGGGAAACAAAAAGTTTCCTACGCGCACGAAGACCTATCATGGTGATGTCCATCTACGAGAGGGGATGTGTGATCTACGTACCCTTGTAGACCGTACAGTAGAAGCGTTAGTGAACACGGTTGATGTAGTGGAACGTCCTCACGTCCCTCGATCCGCCCCGCGAACTATCCCGCGAACAGTCCCACGATCTAGTGTCGAACGGACGGCACCTCCGCGTTCAGCACACGTACAACTCGACGATGATCTCGGCCTTCTTGATCCAGCAAGAGAGACGGAGAGGTAGAAGAGTTCTCCGGCAGCGTGACGGCGCTCCGGAGGTTGGTGATGACCTTGTCTCAGCAGGGCTCCGCCCGAGCTCCGCAGAAACGCGATCTAGAGAAAAAACCGTGGAGGTATGTGGTCGGGCTGCCGTGGAAAAGTCATCTCAAATCAGCCCTAAAACCTCCGTATATATAGGTGGGAGGGAGGGGAGGAGGCAGCCTCAAAACCTAAAGGTTTGGCCGAAATTGGAGGTGGAGGAGTCCTACTCCAATCCTACTTGGAGTAGGATTCCACCTTCCCACTTGGAAACTCTTTCCACCTTCTGTTTTTTCCTTCTCAAACCTTATGGGCCTTAGTGGGAACTTATTCCAGCCCACTAGGGGCTGGTTTATCTCTTCCCATAGCCCATGAGACCCCTTGGGGCGTGACACCCCTCCCGATGGTCCCCGGCACCCCTCCCGGCACTCCCGGTACACTACCGATGAGCCCGAAACTTTTCCGGTAATGCATGAAAACCTTCCGGTAACCAAATGAGGTCATCCTATATATCAATCTTCGTTTCCGAACCATTCCGGAAACCCTCGTGACGTCCGTGATCTCATCCGGGACTCCGAACAACATTCGGTAACCAACCATATAACTCAAATACGCATAAAACAACGTCGAACCTTAAGTGTGCAGACCCTGCGGGTTCGAGAACTATGTAGACATGACCCGAGAGACTCCTCGGTCAATATCCAATAGCGGGACTTGGATGCCCATATTGGATCCTACATATTCTACGAAGATATTATCGTTTGAACCTCAGTGCCAAGGATTCATATAATCCCGTATGTCATTCCCTTTGTCCTTCGGTATGTTACTTGCCCGAGATTCGATCGTTAGTATCCGCATACCTATTTCAATCTCGTTTACCGGCAAGTCTCTTTACTCGTTCCGTAATACAAGATCCCGCAACTTACACTAAGTCACATTGCTTGCAAGGCTTGTGTGTGATGTTGTATTACCGAGTGGGCCCCGAGATACCTCTCCGTTCACACGGAGTGACAAATCCCAGTCTCGATCCATACTAACTCAACTGACACCTTCGGAGATACCTGTAGAGCATCTTTATAGTCACCCAGTTACGTTGCGACGTTTGATACACACAAAGCATTCCTCCGGTGTCAGTGAGTTATATGATCTCATGGTCATAGGAATAAATACTTGACATGCAGAAAACAGTAGCAACAAAATGACACGATCAACATGCTACGTCTATTAGTTTGGGTCTAGTCCATCACATGATTCTCCTAATGATGTGATCCCGTTATCAAGTGAAAACACTTGCCTATGGCCAGGAAACCTTGACCATCTTTGATCAACGAGCTAGTCAACTAGAGGCTTACTAGGGACAGTGTTTTGTCTATGTATCCACACAAGTATTGTGTTTCCAATCAATACAATTATAGCATGGATAATAAACGATTATCATGAACTAAGAAATATAATAATAACTAATTTATTATTGCCTCTAGGGCATATTTCCAACAATTAGCACTTGGTGAACACATGAACTCCTCAAACTATGGTCGTCACCGGGAGTGGTTCCGGTTATTGTCACTCCGGGGTTGCCGGATCATAACACATAGTAGGTAACTACAACTTGCAAGATCGTATCTCAAACACACATATATTGGTGACAACATAATAATTTCAGATCTGAAATCATGGCACTCGGGCCCTAGTGACAAGCATTAAGCATGGCAAATAGTAGCAACATCAATCTCAGAACATAGTGTATACTAGGGATCAATCCCCATCAAAACTAACTCGATTACATGATAGATCACGAACGACGAAGAGCTTCATGGAATTGGAGAGGGAGGAAGGTTGATGATGACGATGGCGACGATTTCCCCTCTCCGGAGCCCAAAACGGACTCCAGATCTGCCCTCCAGATGAAGAACAGGTTGTGGCGGCGCCTCCGTGTCGGAAACGCGACGAAATCTTCTCTTTTTATTTTTTTCTGGGACGAAAGTGAACTTATAGACCTGAGATTGGGGGCGGAAGAGCCGTGTGGGCCCCACAAGCTTGCCCACCGCCAACAAGGGGGTGGCGGAGGTAGGGCTTGTGGCCCACTGGTGTCGGGACCCCGATCCTAAGCCATAGGAATCCAGCCGGTAACACATCGCATCCCTTTGTGGTCTCACGCACGGTTAACTCCACGGCTCCAGCCTTACCTTAGCCGGGACCGTTTGCGTCTTTTGACTCACATATGCAATAGTGTCGCTAGCATTCCAATTTCAAAGAACCCGGATCGACATGTCTAGTCATAAACCAAAGTGGCAGTACCGCACAAGGACAGGCATACATGACCTAACAAAGCAGGTGTCGGTCATCAGCGAATGTAGACGAGTCATAGCAAGCTACAAGGACTCCATTACATCACGTGACATTTCCCCAAAGAGGACAGACACAGCAGCTAAGAAGGACACATGCCGGTCAACCAATGTGTCCGGAGCAGTAGCGAACTACCAAGGCTCGTTGGATCACAAAGGGGCATTTCCTTGTAAGGAATGCTACTAAAGCTCACGACTAGGTAATCGAACCCCATACATATCAAGTACGACACATGTACGCATGGCATACCGATATGTATAGATACATCGATGGCATCACAACATAACCATAAACATACAACCTTTATTTAAGAGGCTCGAAAGAGCCACACACATAATATTACACATTAAGGGTCTCACGACCCATAATAGCAGTCATTCAGTTACAAGCCAGCGGAAGAGTTATAAACTGTCTGAGTATAGACAGGACAACTAGAAGGCACATGGCCTGACTATACTACAGACCAACGTAGGGCCAGATCGTAGCTGGGACACCAGCTACTCGTCGTCGTCGATGTCTACGAAGAACCCTCCATTAGGGTCATTAGCAACCTCTGCAACATTTATTAAGCAAACATGAGTACGAAGGTACTCAGCAAGACTTTAGGACAACTAACTACTCATGCAAGGTATCAAAAAGGTATTGTGGGGTTTCATGCGGAAAGCCAGCATTTGACTCGTGGCTAGACACTTGCATTTTTAAATAATTTTGACAACTTGATTTCTCGCACACGAGTCCACTAACACCACAACAATACACTATCGTGGAATCATTCCGTCTCCCTACGGAAATGCCGTCCAGGACACTCACGCTTATCTTTACAATTTTATGAGTAGTCATTGAAGTTATCTATGAACAACATATGTCTCCAAGTAGTCCATAACCGCGGACGCGGCTATTCGAATAGATCATAACCCTGCAGGGGTGTACTTCATCACACACGCTCTCGCCACTTATCGCCATGTGCACGTCATGCACCTCGGCAACCTTCAAGCGGAAGCCCAGCGAGGGAGTCGGCCACGACCGTTAACCACACTAGTACCTAGTCCAGGTTTATCGCCTATCTGAGAGTAACCCGTACGGAAGTCCGGCCGAGGTTTCCGCCACGGCCTCAAACGATGTGCGCAGGGTTCCCAAGCCCACCATCCGGGTGCCACTTGGTACACCGTGCCACTGCCTACCGCATCACGGTCCACCTCTCAGGTCAGCACCATGCACGGCCTCCAGCATTACTATAAACACCAGAAACTACTTGCAACTCCTGGACCAAATACTACGCGATTAATAGGCCGAGCGGGGTCATATTTCAGGGCCCAGCATGTGGTAGTATCTAGTCTTGGATTACATACACGGAACTCAGTTCCTAAGGACGGTTCCAATGAAACAACCCGCCATGTACTCCTACACAGCCTTTCATCGGTACCTTTACCAAATCAGATTCAACACACAACCTTTGCTTACCGAACACATTCTCACAATTCTGTTCATCTCCCAGATGACAGACCATACACAACTCTAAGCATAGCATGCATAGCAGGATAAGGCACATCATAGCTCAGGCAACTACCAGGTATGCTAGGTTGCAAGGTTCGGCTATTTACTGTGACAAGGTTAGGTCATGCAAAGGAAGTGGGTTCAACTAACGTGGCAAAAGCAGTTGTAGCATTTGACCCTAATGCAAAAAAATAAGTGCAGGAGCAAGAACATGGAATTATCGGGATGATCAAAAGGGTTGCTTGCCTTGTTCCAGAGGAAGAACGATATCCGTCAGACGGATATTCGGTGGGATCCGGGGGTGCGGAGCCTACCGAAATGAATGGAAACAATCAATAACAATCATATGCAAACAAGATGATGCATGAGCATGGCATGAGAATGCAAGGTGACAAACTATTATAATCAGCATGTGTTAGGTTTGAGATTGATTTGAATCACATTCGAATATCAATTCAAACGAGGTAGTCTCGGATACCGGTTTAATTGATTCGACCTGATGCTCAGATCAACTTGATGTTAGCATGCATGAGATGTCATGTTGAGGTACTGATTTGTAATTAGGACAGTGTGTGATCATGGCATTCATAATGAAATTTGAATATTTTCCAAATTCCATTTTAAAAGTAATTATAAGAATTGAATTATTCCTTATTCTACATGTTAGGGTTCTGTAACATTTTCAAACATAGTTGAAAATAGCATAATCAGAATCCTTGAATTTTTCTGATACTTTTTCATATATAAATTATTTTCATTCGAGTTACAGATTAATTTCTATGATTTTTACAAGTTTTAGCAATTTCCTGGAATTATTTCTATACTGGAAATTCTCTTTACTGCATCAGACTGACGTCAGCAGGTCAGCCGACATGTTCAGGTCAAACCTGACAGGGGGGGCCCACTGGTCAGCCTCTCTGGGACTAATCCCGCGCTAACCAGCCCCTAAACTGAGTTGACTTGGCCTTGGGCCCACTGTCAGCGAGAGATTAAGCTCCTAATCTACTGGATTAGCTTTGCCACGTCAGCCCCCACCGGAGCATGGCCGGCGGCGACCACGGGCGCGGCGGAGGGCTCGCCGGAGAGAGCTGGACAGCGCATCGGCCGTCGGTTTTGGGCGCAGAAAGGAGCTACGGTTAGCTGGTGCAACGCCGCATCTAGCGGGGATATCAGGGGAAGCTAGGGTCGCCGGGAGAGGCGCCGGCGACGAGCCGAAGCGGTGGCCGAAGCTCGGCCTTCTACGAGAGATGGCTCTAGGGCACGGGGAGGACAGCTGATGGCCTCATCACACTCCTGGAGACTCCAGGAGCTCGATCCCTAGCTCGAGCGCGTGGAACAGACACCACAGCGACGGCGACGACATGACCGGCGGCGAGGAGCTCTCGGCCTTGGTGGGGAACGGGGCTACGATGCACGGAAGAGCGTGGGGCGAGAGGGGAAACGACGACGAGCTCACGGCGGTTCTGATGGTGTTGTTGAGGGGCTCGGGGGTGCGCCGGAGGGAGCGAATCGACGGGAGGGGTCCGGCGGCCGGAGGTGGAAGACGATGGCGTTGGGGCGATGCAGAGCTCGGGGAAGCTTCGGCTTCTGCAGAGATGACCAGAACGACGAGGCGGAGCTAACGGACTACTCGGAGGAGGGTTCCCGTGGCTAGAAGCGCTGCGGCTCGAGCTCGAGCTCGTGGTAATGGCGGCAGCAGGAGGGAGGAAAAGATCCGAGAGGAGGGAGAGAGCTAACGCTGGGAATGGATAGAGGAGGCCTCAGGGAGCTTATCCCCGTTGTCGCGCTGTCCCGGGGGCTCTGGAGCTCGCCACGGCGAAGCAGGAGGTGGAGGGGGCCGCCGTGGCCGATCTCCCCTCTGCCAGAAGGCAGAGGAAGAAGACGACCCTGCCCCTGGTGGGCTGGGCCTCCTCACGCGACAGGTAACCTCTTTTCCATTTCCTTCTGTTTTATTTCTGTTTTAATTTCTGACATTGATTTGCTATTTATTTCAGCTCCAAAAAGGTTGTAAAAACTATTTTAAACACACCTGAATATTTTTTATAATATTCCCAACCATTTCCAAAGTTTTCAACATTTTTGAAAATTTATAGTTTCTGATTTCAAATTTAAAATTTGAAACCAGTGGCTTTTTGCATTAATTTAAAATGCTTAAGTGTCAAGAAAATAGTTTTCTCCAATGCTCATTTACTTTCATGATTTATCAGAAAGTTTGAACATTTCTTGAGGCCATTTTGGGTTCATTGATTTTAACTAGTTTGAGATTTCCCTTATTTAAAGTAGTGGCTAGGGTTTTGAGTTTTTCCTTTGCCACTTTCTTGATCTTGTTGGAAAATCTTAGATGCAAATGCAAAGAAGACATGAGCACAAGACTAACTTGCTTAAGGGTTAGGGATGTGACAACTCACCCCCACTCAAAAGAATCTCGTCCCGAGATTTAGAAGTCGTCGGGAATAACGCGGGATACTCAAGTCGGAGACGATCCTCTCTTTCCCAAGTTGCCTCCTTTTCAGAATGATTTGACCATTGGACTTTAAGAAACTTGAGGTTTCGACGTCGAGTGGTACGCTCAGCTTGATCAAGAATACGCACGGGGTATTCTCGGTATGAAAGGTTATCTTGGAGATCAAGCGTTTCGTGGTCCACTTCACGGATAGGATCCGAAAAGCAACGCCTGAGTTGCGAGACGTGGAAAACATCATGAACCTTGAAAAGATGCGGAGGAAGTTCCAACTGGTAGGCAACTTCTCCTCGTTTGGCAAGAATGCGAAAAGGACCAATGTAACGAGGAGCTAATTTGCCCTTGATACCGAATCGATGGGTACCCTTCAAAGGTGTAACCCGAAGGTAAGCCTTCTCGTCAACTTCAAAGGTCACAGCCTTATGATGACGATCATATTGGCTCTTTTGATGAGACTGGGTTGTTTTCAACTTTTCACGAATGATGCGAACCTGCTCTTCTGCATCCTGGATCATATTCAGGCCAAAGAGTTGCCTCTCTCCGATTTCTGACCAATTAAGAGGTGTTCGGCATCTTTGTCCATAGAGAACTTCAAAAGGAGCTTTGCCCAAGCTTGATTGATAACTATTGTTATAAGCAAATTCGGCGAATGGAAGACACTTCTCCCAATTCATACCGAACGAAATAACACAAGCTCGGAGCATATCTTCTAGGATTTGATTCACTCTTTCTACTTGACCACTTGATTGAGGATGGAAAGCAGTGCTAAAAGATAAGTGAGTCCCCATGGCTTTTTGGAAACTTTCCCAGAAGCGAGAAGTAAAGATACTTCCACGGTCCGAGTTAATCTCTAGGGGAACACCATGAAGAGACACTATTCGGGAGATATATAAGTCTGCTAGCTGGCTAGCTGTTATACTCTCACGAACGGGAAGAAAATGAGCCACTTTGGAAAGACGGTCAATGACCACAAAGATATCATTATTTCCTTTCTTGGTCTTGGGAAATCCGGTAATGAAATCCATGCTAACTTTATCCCATTTCCATTCAGGAATAGCTAGAAGCTGAAGGGTGCCAGCAGGCCTTTGATATTCTGCCTTAACTCGACGACAAATGTCGCAGTTAGCAACGAACTCAGCAATTTCTCTCTTCATCCTAGTCCACCAGAACCTCTGGCGTAGGTCCTGATACATCTTAGTACTACCAGGATGAATGGTGAGAGGAGAATCATGAGCCTCCTTAAGGATTAACTGCCTTAGATGTGGGTTCTTAGGAACCACTAAATGATTCTGGAAGAACACAACACCTTGATCGTTCATGGAAAATTCTTTAGCGTTTCCGCTAAAAATATTCTCCTTGATCCGTGATATACCCTTGTCACGCTTTTGCCCAGCTATAATTTGATCCTTAAGAGTAGGCTTCGCCACCAGGGTAGAAAGGAATCCTTGAGGAACAATATGAAGATTCAACTTCCGAAAGTCCTCATGGAGATGTGGTTGACCTTGTTGTAGCATCAAATTGTTACAATAAGATTTACGACTTAGTGCATCGGCCATAACATTGGCCTTCCCCGGGGTGTAAGTTATCCCTAAGTCGTAATCCGAGATCAACTCAACCCACCGTCTTTGCCTGAGATTCAAATCCGGCTGGGTGAAGATATATTTCAGACTTTGGTGATTAGTGAATATTTCGCAACGATTACCCAGAAGGTAATGTCGCCAGGTTTTTAGTGCATGGACCACAGCTGCAAGCTCAAGGTCATGTGTGGGATAATTATCCTCATGTGGACGCAACTGTCGAGATGCGTATGCGATCACATGACGATCTTGCATGAGAATGCAACCTAATCCTTGTCGCGAGGCGTCGCAGTAGATAACAAAGTCCTTAGAAAAATCTGGTGGTAGCAACACAGGTGCAGAAGTCAGGCGTCTTTTCAGTTCTTGAAAACTATGCTCACACTGTGGTGTCCACTCGAACTTTTTTATCCTTCTTGAGGAGTTCAGTTAGAGGCTTTGCAACCTTGGAGAAATTCTCGACGAAGCGGCGACAATAGCTCGCTAGACCAAGAAAACTCCTAACTTGCTTAACCGATTCAGGTTGAGTCCAATCAAGGACAGCTTGAACTCTCTCGGGATTGACAGCAATACCCTTACCAGAGATTACGTGTCCTAGATAGATCACTTCCGGTAACCAGAATTCACATTTTGAAAACTTGGCATAAAGGCGATGCTCTCGAAGTTTCATCAATACCAGCCTTAGATGCTCGGCATGTTCTTGTTCATTCTTCGAGTAGATGAGAATATCATCGAGGTATACCACGACGAATTTATCCAAGTACTCCATGAAGATTGAATTCATCAGTCGAGAGAAGGTGGCTGGGGCATTGGTTAAACCGAAGGACATAACGGTGTACTCATATTGGCCATAACGAGTAACAAAAGCCGTTTTTGGAATGTCCCCGTTCTTAATCTTGATTTGATGGTATCCCAACCTCAAATCCATTTTGGAGAAGACTGAGGATCCAGCGAGCTGATCGTATAGATCATTGATCCTGGGGAGCGGATACTTGTTCTTAATGGTGACCAGGTTAACTGGTCGGTAATCTACAACCATCCGATCCGTTCCGTCTTTCTTCTTGACGAGGAGGACGGGGCAAGCCCAAGGAGAAGAGCTAGGACGAATGAAACCCTTGTTCAAGGCCTCATCTAATTGCTTTTTAAGTTCGGCTAGCTCCAGGGGTGCCATCTTATATGGTCTTCTGGCTATTGGGACAGTTCCCGGAACAAGATCTATTACAAACTCTACATCTCTGTCACGTGGAATTCCTGGCAGTTCCTCTGGAAAAACATCCGGGAAGTCACGGACTACCAGAATGTCTTCAAGTTCCGGAAGAGGGCTGGCATTTAGGGAATAGAGTTGGCATTTGGCAACTCGAGTAGAGACATTTACTATCTCACCCGAGGGATGGGTAAGCTGGACATTTCTAGAATGAGTATCAATCTTGGCATAGTGAGCTGACATCCAGTCCATGCCCAAGATGATATTAATATCCGAAGATTTCAATGCTATCAATGAGGCTAGAAAAACTAGCCTGTCTACTAGAATTTCATTGTCATAGGTTATCCTAGAGGTTTGCCATTTACTACCAGGGGTTTGGACAACCAATGGAATTGGCATATCACAAAAAGACATGTTATGCAATTGTGCATAACTTTCTAAAATGAAGGAATGAGAAGACCCAGTGTCAAAGAGAACGGACGCTGGGTGATGATTAACAAGAAGCGTACCCAGCATGACGTCGGGATCCTCTGCAGCTTCTTCTGCTGACACATAGTTCACACGGCCACGTGCAGGAGTTGGCTTCACATAGTAAGCTTTGCCCGACTTGGCCTGTCCGACGGACTTTTCGGGTTGCTTGGCACCCACATTCTGAGGACACTCACGGGAATAGTGCCCTGGTTCTCCACACTTGTAGCATATCACCTGGTTGGCACGTGGTGCAGCATTGCTAGCT
The DNA here is from genome assembly GCF_904849725.1 of Hordeum vulgare subsp. vulgare. Classification (NCBI taxonomy): domain Eukaryota; kingdom Viridiplantae; phylum Streptophyta; class Magnoliopsida; order Poales; family Poaceae; genus Hordeum; species Hordeum vulgare. The sequence continues at coordinate 616,924,553 of NC_058524.1, forward strand.
GGACCACCATAAGCTTTTGCTGGAGGATTGGCCTGATTCGTTTGAGGCGCCACGTAGGATGGCCTCGGAGTGTATCTTGGCAGCAGAGAACTGTTTGGAACCCACAGCCTGCGTTTTGGAAACGCGGAACCAGAAGACGAGCCAAAGTCACGGGAGTGCTTCCTTGTGGCTTCGAAGTCAGTATGACCAGTCTCCGCACTGATCGCCTTGTTGACCAGGGCTTGAAAGCTTGCACACTCGTGGAGGCGCAGGTCACGACGGAGCTCAGGGCTCAGACCCTTACGGAATCTTGCTTGCTTCTTGGCGTCGGTAGACACCTCCTCTGTTGCATAGCGGGCGAGATTACCGAACTCGCGGCTATAGGCATCCACAGACAACTTGCCCTGAGTGAAGGCACAGAACTCCTCTCTCTTTCTGTCCATCAGGCCCTCTGGAATATGGTGCAGACGAAAAGCTGCACTGAAGTCTTCCCATGTGGCTACTGGTTCAGCGGGACGCATAGCTTCAAAGTTCTCCCACCATAGATTGGCGGGTCCTTCCAGGAAATACGCCGCAAAGGTTACCTTGTCGGCCTCAGACACATTCGCAGAGCGAATCTTGCGTGAGATGCTGCACAGCCAGTCATCAGCGTCGAGGGGATCGACGGAATGATGAAACTTTGGAGGATTCGGCTTCACAAAGTCATTGAGGGACACTACGGCATTCCTAGGCTGTCGAGCCGTATTCTGCTCAATACGCTCTAGTAGTCGATTGGTCTCCCTTTTGTTTCTTTCTGCCTCAAGCATCACTTCCACCAGAGAAGGCGGGTGAGGCAGGTCTTCCTGCGACGCTTGACTACCCTCACCTTGCTCATGAGCAGGGGCACGGTTCAACCTGGTGAACACCATCCTGACAAACAAACTCATAGCTTAGACCAATATCATATCAATACTAACTATGGATTAAGAATGTACTGAACACACAGAATGCGGAAATGAATATCCGAACAGCATGGTAACAAGCAACTGCTATATATACACCATGGTTCATACACACCCTTACATAGTTCAGTACAACCTTAACCGAAGAGAAAACTACTGAAATTGTGAAACTACTCATCAGAGGTTTACAAGCTGCCTATACATTATTTATCTAGGCCTCCGGAATTCATTTCACATTACATACATACTTCACAAGTCACGCAGGACTGTGAACGTACGGCTTCTACCATACTATCCTTCCGCTCACAGCTCAGGCATCCGCATAGAACATCTCATAGAGATTACCTCCATGACCTGGAAGCTCAACCTGCGGATCAGGAAACACTCTAGCCTGAGATCCCTGGGATCCATAAGGACATGGATGTGGCCTTGGTCCCCTGACTGGTGGTAAGAGGGGTCCCCGAAGAGGTGTGACTCCTCCTATAGCTGGCCAGTCAACATGGGCCGGAAGATGGGTCCTAACAGGGTTCAACATCTCCATCTCTCCATACCCTGTCTGGACTACCGGTGCCAGCTGCGTCAAAGCCGTCCACAGACGGGCACGGGTAGCATAAAGCTCCATACGGAGAGCACGAGCATCCCTGTCTCTGTTCTCTAGCATCTCAACAGTGGACTGCAGTAGTGGATCCTCCATAGAAGAATCAAAATAGACTCCACTGAGGTATCCCTCTTCACCAGGCTGAGAGGCCGGAACATAGCAGAACTCTGAATTCTGCAGCAGTGCATGTCTCGCTCTCATAATGGTCAGCATTGAATAGGCAGCATCTTGTACTGCCATGTCAACAGTGACTCCCAACCCATAGGACCAATGAATTGGCTTCTCAGCTCCAGGGTAGTCTGGAAATACCCTAACAGTGCAGATGTACTGGCTCTGGTTGAAGTCTCGGTACTGTTCCTCCACTGTGTACTCGGGGTACCAGCGGTAACCGCACACCGACATCACCCTGACCAGCATGGCCGTATGACCCGGCACATCAATGCACCTGGTCAGACGTACCACCTGACGAGAAGGACGACCGGGCATCTGTAAATAGAGAGTAATGCAAAAGCATTAGAGCTCTGAATGAAAAATTGGGCAGCATAACGGCTGTAAATGCTCAAAACAAATTTTGAGACAACCCAAAATGGAATACGTAACCACTCAACTATCAAGTTCAACTCTCTGATCATCAAACTTACTCCCCTTTTCCCAGGAATAAAAGAAACCCAATATCTCTTGACCCGTAGTCCTATAATCTACCGATCAGAAACACGAGCCTAGGAGAAGATGAGTAACCTAGTCCTTAATTTCCGCAGAAAAGACGAGGATGACCAGAATAAAATATCTTGAGAAGAGAGCAAGAGTCTTACGTTCCCTTCCACAAACAATTCCCTTATATATAGCTAAAGCAATTCTAGACTCAACTTCGACCAGTTTGGCTTAGTAATCCTATAGTCAGTCAGGCTTTGATACCAACGCTGTCGGGACCCCGATCCTAAGCCATAGGAATCCAGCCGGTAACACATCGCATCCCTTTGCGGTCTCACGCACGGTTAACTCCACGGCTGCAGCCTTACCTTAGCCGGGACCGTTTGCGTCTTTTGACTCACGTATGCAATAGTGTCGCTAGCATTCCAATGTCAAAGAACCCGGATCGACATGTCTAGTCATAAACCAAACTGGCAGTACCGCACAAGGACAGGCATACATGACCCAACAAAGCAGGTGTCGGTCATCAGCGAATGTAGACGAGTCGTAGCAAGCTACAAGGACTCCATTACATCGCGTGACATTTCCCCAAAGAGGACACACACAGCAGCTAAGAAGGACACATGCCGGTCAACCAATGTGTCCGGAGCAGTAGCGAACTACCAAGGCTCGTTGAATCACAAAGGGGCATTTCCTTGTAAGGAATGCTACTAAAGCTCACGACTAGGTAATCAAACCCCATACATATCAAGTACGACACGCGTACGCATGGCATACCGATATGTATAGATACATCGATGGCATCACAACATAACCATAAACATACAACCTTTATTTAAGAAGCTCGAAAGAGCCACACACATAATATTACACATTAAGGGTCTCACGACCCATAATAGCAGTCATTCAGTTACAAGCCAGTGGAAGAGTTATAAACTGTCTGAGTACAGACAGGACAACTAGAAGGCACATGGCCTGACTATACTACAGACCAACGTAGGGCCAGATCGTAGCTGGGACACCAGCTACTCGTCGTCGTCGATGTCTACGAAGAACCCTCCATTAGGGTCATTAGCAACCTCTGCAACATTTATTAAGCAAACATGAGTACGAAGGTACTCAGCAAGACTTTAGGACAACTAACTACTCATGCAAGGTATCAAAAAGGTATTGTGGGGTTTCATGCGGAAAGCCAGCATTTGACTCGTGGCTAGACACTTGCATTTTTAAATAATTTTGACAACTTGATTTCTCGCACACGAGTCCACTAACACCACAACAATACACTATCGTGGAATCATTCCGTCTCCCTACGGAAATGCCGTCCACGACACTCACGCTTATCTTTACAATTTTATGAGTAGCCATTGAAGTTATCTATGAACAACATATGTCTCCAAGTAGTCCATAACCGCGGACGCGGCTATTCGAATAGATCATAACCCTGCAGGGGTGTCCTTCCTCACACACGCTCTCGCCACTTATCGCCATGTGCACGTCATGCACCTCGGCAACCTTCAAGCGGAAGCCCAGCGAGGGAGTCGGCCACGACCGTTAACCACACTAGTACCTAGTCCAGGTTTATCGCCTATCTGAGAGTAACCCGTACGGAAAGTCCGACCGAGGTTTCCGCCACGGCCTCAAACGATGTGCGCAGGGTTCCCAAGCCCACCATCCGGGTGCCACTTGGTACACCGTGCCACTGCCTACCGCATCACAGCATTACTATAAACACCAGAAACTACTTGCAACTCCTGGACCGAGTACTACGCGATTAATAGGCCGAGCGGGGTCATATTTCAGGGCCCAGCATGTGGTAGTATCTAGTCTTGGATTACATACACGGAACTCAGTTCCTAAGGACGGTTCCAATGAAACAACCCGCCATGTACTCCTACACAGCCTTTCACCGGTACCTTTACCAAATCAGATTCAACACACAACCTTTGCTTACCGAACACATTCTCACAATTCTGTTCATCTCCCAGATTACAGACCATACACAACTCTAAGCATAGCATGCATAGCAGGATAAGGCACATCATAGTTCAGGCAACTACCAGGTATGCTAGGTTGCAAGGTTCGGCTATTTACTGTGACAAGGTTAGGTCATGCAAAGGAAGTGGGTTCAACTAACGTGGCAAAAGCAGTTGTAGCATTTGATCCTAATGCAAAAAAAATAAGTGCAGGAGCAAGAACATGGAAATATCGGGATGATCAAAAGGGTTGCTTGCCTTGTTGCTCAGAGGAGGAACGATATCCGTGAGACGGATATTCGGTGGGATCCGGGGGTGCGAAGCCTACCGAAATGAATGGCAACAATCAATAACAATCATATGCAAACAAGATGATGCATGAGCATGGCATGAGAATGCAAGGTGACAAACTATTATAATCAGCATGTGTTAGGTTTGAGATTGATTTGAATCACATTCGAATATCAATTCAAACGAGGTAGTCTCGGATACCGGTTTAATTGATTCGACCTCATGCTCAGATCAACTTGATGTTAGCATGCATGAGATGTCATGTTGAGGTACTGATTTGTAATTAGGACAGTGTGTGATCATGGCATTCATAATGAAATTTGAACATTTTCCAAATTCCATTTTAAAAGTAATTATAAGAATTGAATTATTCCTTATTCTACATGTTAGGGTTCTGTAACATTTTCAAACATAGTTGAAAATAGCATAATCAGAATTCTTGAATTTTTCTAATACTTTTTCATATATAAATTATTTTCATTGGAGTTACAGTTTAATTTCTATGATTTTTACAAGTTTTAGCAATTTCCTGGAATTATTTCTATACTGGAAATTCTCTTTATTGCATCAGACTGACGTCAGCAGGTCAGCCGACCTGTTCAGGTCAAACCTGACAGGGGGGACCCACTGGTCAGCCTCTCTGGGACTAATCCCGCGCTGACCAGCCCCTAAACTGAGTTTACTTGGCCTTGGGCCCACTGTCAGCGAGAGATTAAGCTCCTAATCTACTGTATTAGCTTTGCCACGTCGGCCCCCACCGGAGCATGGCCGGCGGCGACCACGGGCGCGGCGGAGGGCTCGCCGGAGAGAGCTGGACAGCGCATCGGCCGTCGGTTTTGGGCGCAGAAAGGAGCTACGGTTAGGTGGTGCAACGCCGCATCTAGCGGGGGTGTCACGGGAAGCTAGGGTCGCCGGGAGAGGCGCCGGCGACGAGCCGAAGCGGCGGCCGAAGCTCGGCCTTCTACGAGAGATGGCTCTAGGACACGGGGAGGAGAGCTGATGGGCTCATCACACTCCTGGAGACTCCAGGAGCTCGATCCCTAGCTCGAGCGCGTGGAACAGACACCACAACGACGGCGACGACATGACCGGCGGCGAGGAGCTCTCGGCCTTGGTGGGGAACGGGGCTACGATGCACGGAAGAGCGTGGGGCGAGAGGGGAAACGACGACGAGCTCACGGCGGTTCCGATGGTGTTGTTGAGGGGCTCGGGGGTGCGCCAGAGGGAGCGAATCGACGGGAGGGGTCCGGCGGCCGGAGGTGGAAGACGACGGCGTTGGGGCAATGCAGAGCTCGGGGAAGCTTCGGCTTCTGCAGAGATGACCAGAACGACGAGGCGGAGCTAACGGACTACTCGGAGGAGGGTTCCCGTGGCTAGAAGCGCTGCGGCTCGAGCTCGAACTCGTGGTAATGGCGGCAGCAGAAGGGAGGAAAAGATCCGAGAGGAGGGAGAGAGCTAACGCTGGGAATGGATAGAGGAGGCCTCGGGGAGCTTATCCCCGTTGTCGCGCTGTCCCGGGGGCTCTGGAGCTCGCCACGGCGAAGCAGGAGGTGGAGGGGGCCGCCGTGGCCGATCTCCCCTCTGCCAGAAGGCAGAGGAAGAAGACGACCCTGTCCCTGGTGGGCTGGGCCTCCTCAGGCGACAGGTAACCTCTTTTCCATTTCCTTCTGTTTTAATTTCTGACATTGATTTGCTATTTATTTCAGCTCCAAAAAGGTTGTAAAAACTATTTTAAACACACCTGAATATTTGTTATAATATTCCCAACCATTTCCAAAGTTTTCAACATTTTTGAAAATTTATAGTTTCTGATTTCAAATTTAAAATTTGAAACCAGTGGCTTTTTGCATTAATTTAAAATGCTTAAGTGTCAAGAAAATAGTTTTCTCCAATGCTCATTTACTTTCATGATTTATCAGAAAGTTTGAACATTTCTTGAGGCCATTTTGGGTTCATTGATTTTAACTAGTTTGAGATTTCCCTTATTTAAAGTAGTGGCTAGGGTTTTGAGTTTTTCCTTTGCCACTTTCTTGATCTTGTTGGAAAATCTTAGATGCAAATGCAAAGAAGACATGAGCACAAGACTAACTTGCTTAAGGGTTAGGGATGTGACAACTGGCCTACCCCCTCAGGTGGAACTTGGCGCAGGTATTTTTCATATTTTCCAAAAATGCTCCCCGTAAATTTTTCAGGACGTTTGGAGAACTTTCATTTCTGCATAAAAATAATATCAAGGCAATTCTGCTGAAAACAGCGTCAGTCCAGGTTAGTTCCATTCAAATCATGCAAATTAGAGTCCAAAACAAGGGCAAAAGAGTTTGGAAAAGTATATAAGATGGAGACGTATCAACTCCCCCAAGCTTAAAACCTTGCTTGTCCTCAAGCAACTCAGTTGACAAACCGAGAGAGAAAGAAAAACTTTGACAAACTCGGTTTGATCTTGTTGTTGCAACTATGTCTAACTCATAACCAGAATTTCACCAAGATCACAAGTTAACCTCATAAGCAAGTGACACAAAGGTCTCACGGTAAACTAATATCAATGGCATAATCAGCTAACAAGCCAATAATAATGAGTTTCAAATATCAACACTTCAATCGAAACAAGCATGAAGCAATATGAATAGGTGGTATCTCGCTAGCTCTTTCTGAGACCGCAAAACATAAATGCAGAGCACTTTCAAAGATCAAGGGCTGACTAAACATTGTAATTCATAGCAACGAAGATCCAATCATAGTCATACTCAATATCAATCAAATGCAAAGCATAAAAATGACAGAGGTGCTCTCTAATTGTTGCTTACCTAAGAGGAGGATGACTCACCAAGAAAATAAATAGACAGGCCCTTCGCAGAGGGAAGCATTGATTTGCAGAGGTGCCAGACCTCAAGCTTTGAAAATAAAGATAATAATTTTGGGTGGCATGCTTTCATTGTCAACGCAATGACCAAGAGTTCTCAATATCTTCCATGCTACTCATGCTATAGGCGGTTCCCAAACAGAAAAGTAAAGTTTTAACTCCCCCACCACCAATCAATCACACTCCACGGCTAGCCGAATCCTCGGGTACCGTCCACACTAACATCAATCCGGGGGGAGTCTTGTTTTACAGTTATGTTTTCGATTTAAGCGTGGAACTGGGCATTCCAATTACCAGCCCCTTTCTCATGAATGACAGTGAATAAACACATGTCGAGGATAAAACTCCTAGCATGGATGATACCAATAGCCCTCTGTCACCACATGAGCGGTTCGGGCATGCAAAACAGATTATTTCTTGAAGATTTAGAGAATGGCACATGCAAATTTACTTGGAACGGCATATAGATACTTGGAACGCATGAACCTAGCTCATGATGCCAATGTTGGGGAACGTCGCATGGGAAACAAAAAATTTCCTACGCGCACGAAGACCTATCATGGTGATGTCCATCTACGAGAGGGGATGTGTGATGTACGTACTCTTGTAGACCGTACAGCAGAAGTGTTAGTGGACGCGGTTGATGTAGTGGAACGTCCTCACGTCCCTCGATCCGCCCCGCGAACCGTCCCGCGATCAGTCCCACGATCTAGTACCGAACGGACGGCACCTCCGCGTTCAGCACACGTACAGCTCGACGATGATCTCGGCCTTCTTGATCCAGCAAGAGAGACGGAGAGGTAGAAGAGTTCTCCGGCAGCGTGACGACGCTCCGGAGGTTGGTGATGATCTCGTCTCAGCAGGGCTCCGCCCGAGCTCCGCAGAAACGCGATCTAGAGGTAAAACCGTGGAGATATGTGGTCGGGCTGCCGTGACAAAGTTGTGTCAAATCAGCCCTAAAACCTCCGTATATATAGGGGGAAGAGGGGAAGCCTTGCCTTGGGGTCCAAGGACCCCTAAGGACTTCAGTCGAGCCAAGGGGGGAGATCTCCCCTTCCAAACCGAGTCCAACTAGGTTTGGAAGGAGGAGTCCTTCCCCCTTTTCCCACCTCCTCCTTTTTTTTTCTTTTCTCTTTGATTTTTCTTCCTATGGCGCATAGGGCTCTTTTGGGCTGTCCCACCAGCCCACTAAGGGCTGGTGCGCCACCCCCAATGCCTATGGGCTTCCCCGGGGTGGGTTGCCCCCCCCCCCCCGGTGAACTCCCGGAACCCATTCGTCATTCCCAGTACATTCCCGGTAATTCCAAAAACCTTCCGGTAATCAAATGGGGTCAATCTTCGTTTCCGGACCATTCGGAAACCCTCTTGACGTCCGTGATCTCATCCGGGACTCCGAACAACATTCGGTAACCAACCATATAACTCAAATACGCATAAAACAACGTCGAACCTTAAGTGTGCAGACCCTGTGGGTTCGAGAACTATGTAGACATGACCCGAGAGACTCGTCGGTCAATATCCAATAGCGGGACCTGGATGCCCATATTGGATCCTACATATTCTACGAAGATCTTATCGTTTGAACCTCAGTGCCAAGGATTCATATAATCCCGTATGTCATTCCCTTTGTCCTTCGGTATGTTACTTGCCCGAGATTCGATCGTCACTATCCGTATACCTATTTCAATCTCGTTTACCGGCAAGTCTCTTTACTCGTTCCGTAATACAAGATCCCGCAACTTACACTAAGTCACATTGCTTGCAAGGCTTGTGTGTGATGTTGTATTACCGAGTGGGCCCCAAGATACCTCTCCGTCACACGGAGTGACAAAATCCCAGTCTCGATCCATACTAACTTAACGAACACCTTCGGAGATACCTGTAGAGCATCTTTATAGTCACCCAGTTACGTTGCGACATTTGATACACACAAAGTATTCCTCCGGTGTTAGTAAGTTATATGATCTCATGGTCATAGGAACAAATACTTGACACGTAGAAAACAGTAGCAATAAAATGACACGATCAACATGCTATCTCTATTAGTTTGGGTCTAGTCCATCACGTGGTTCTCCTAATGACGTGATCCAGTTATCAAGCAACAACACCTTGTTCATAATCAGAAGACACTGACTATCTTTGATCAACTGGCTAGCCAACTAGAGGCTTGCTAGGGACAGTGTTTTGTCTATGTATCCACACATGTATATAAGTCTTTATTCAATACAATTATAGCATGGATAATAAATGATTATCTTGATACAAGAATTATAATAATAACTATATTTATTATTGCCTCTAGGGCATAATTCCAACAGTCTCCCACTTGCACTAGAGTCAATAATCTAGCCCTCACATCATCTTGCGAATTACATTGTAATAAATCTAACACGCATACAGTTCTCGTGTTGATCATGCTTTGCCCATGGAAGAGGTTTAGTCAGCGGGTCTGCTACTCAGATCCGTGTGCGCTTTGCATATATTTATGTCCTCCCCTTCGACGTAGTCGTGGATGACGTTGAAGCGTCGTTTGATGTGTCTGGACTTCTTGTGAAACCGTGGTTCCTTTGCTAGGGCAATGGCACCCGTGTTGTCACAGAACAAGGTTATTGGATTCAGTGCGATTGGCACCACTCCAATATCCGTCATGAATTGCTTTATCGAGACACCCTCCTTAGCTACCTCCGAGGCAGCCATGTACTCCACTTCACATGTAGAATCTGCTACGACGCGCTGCTTGGAACTGCACCAGCTTACCGCACCCCCATTAAGAATAAATACGTATCCGGTTTGCGACTTATAGTCGTCCGGATCTGTGTCAAAGCTTGCATCGACGTAACCTTTTACGACGAGCTCTTCGTCACCTCCATACACGAGAAACATTTCCTTAGTCCTTTTCAGGTACTTCAGGATATTCTTGACCGCCGTCCAGTGATCCACTCCTGGATTACTCTGGAACCTACCTGCCATACTTATGGCCACGCTAACGTCCGGTCTAGTGCACAGCATTGCATACATGATAGAACCTATGGCTGAAGCATAGGGGACGGATCGCATATGCTCTCTATCCTCATCAGTTGCTGGGCACTGAGTCTTACTCAATCTCGTACCTTGTAAAACTGGCAAGAACCCTTTCTTGGACTGTTCCATTTTGAACCTCTTCAAAACTTTATCAAGGTATGTGCTTTGTGAAAGTCCTATCAGGCGTTTTGATCTATCCCTGTAGATCTTAATGCCTAGAATGTAAGCAGCTTCTCCTAGGTCCTTCATAGAGAAACTTTTATTCAAGTAATCCTTTATGCTCTCCAAAAAACTCTACGTTGTTTCTAATCAGCAATATGTCATCCACATATAATATTAGAAACGCCACAGAGCTCCCACTCACTTTCTTATAAATACAAGATTCTCCAACCACTTGTATAAACCCAAATGCTTTGATCACCTCATCAAAGCGTTTGTTCCAACTCCGAGATGCTTGCACCAGTCCATAAATGGATCGCTGGAGCTTGCACACCTTGCTAGCATTCTTAGGATCGACAAAACCTTCGGGTTGCATCATATACAACTCTTCCTTAAGGAAACCGTTAAGGAACATCGTTTTGACATCCATCTGCTAGATTTCATAATCGAAAAATGCAGCTATTGCTAACATGATTCTGACAGACTTAAGCATCGCTACGTGTGAGAATGTCTCATCGTAGTCAACTCCTTGAACTTGTGAAAAACCCTTTGCCACAAGTCGAGCTTTATAAACGGTCACATTGCCGTCAGCGTCCGTCTTCCTCTTAAAGATCCATTTGTTCTGAATAGCCTTGCGGCCCTCAGGAAGTACTTCCAAAGTCCACAATTTGTTCTCATACATGGATCCTATCTCGGACTTCATGGCTTCTAGCCATTTGTTGGAATCTGGGCCCACCATTGCTTCTTCATAATTTGCAGGTTCATTGTTGTCTAACAACATGATTGATAAGACGGGATTACCGTACCACTCTGGAGCAGCACGTGGTCTCGTCGACCTGCGTGGTTCGACAGAAACTTGAACCGGAGTTTCATGATCATCATCATTAACTTCCTCCTCAACCGGCGTCGCAACGACAGAGGTTTCCCCTTGCCCTGCGCCACCATCCAGAGGGATGAGAGGTTCGACAACCTCGTCAAGTTCTATCTTCCTCCCACTCAATTCTCTCGAGAGAAACTTCTTCTCGAGAAAAGCTCCGTTTTTAGCAACAAACACTTTGCCCTCGGATTTGAGATAGAAGGTGTACCCAACTGTCTCTTTTGGGTAACCTATGAAGATGCACTTTTCCGCTTTGGGTTCCAGCTTTTCAGGCTGAAGCTTTTTGACATAAGCATCACATCCCCAAACTTTAAGAAACGACAACTTTGGCCTTTTGCCATACCACAGTTCGTATTGTGTCGCCTCAACGGATTTTGATGGTGCCCTATTTAAAGTGAATGCAGCTGTTTCCAATGCATAACCCCAAAATGATAATGGCAAATCGGTAAGAGACATCATAGATCGCACCATCTCTAATAAAGTACGATTACGACGTTCGGACACACCATTACGCTGTGGTGTTCCAGGCGGTGTCAACTGTGAAACAATTCCACATTGTCTTAAGTGAGCACCAAACTCGAAACTCAGATATTCACCCCCACGATCAGACCGTAGGAACTTGATCTTCTTGTTACGATGATTTTCAACTTCACTCTGAAATTGCTTGAACTTTTCAAATGTTTCAGACTTATGCCTCATTAAGTAGACATAACCATATCTACTCAAATCGTCAGTGAAGGTGAGAAAATAACGATATCCGCCGCGTGCCTCTATGCTCATCGAACCACACACATCGGTATGTATGATTTCCAACAAGTCACTTGCACGCTCCTCATTGTTCCGGAGAACGGAGTTTTAGTCATCTTGCCCATGAGGCATGGTTCGCACGTGTCAAGTGAATCAAAGTCAAGTGACTCCAAAAGTCCATCGGCATGGAGTTTCTTCATGCGCTTTACACCAATATGACCTAAGCGGCAGTGCCACAAAAATATGGCGCTATCATTGTTAACTCTAACTCTTTTGGTCTCAATGTTATGTATGTGTGTATCACTATCAAGATTCAATATGAACAATCCTCTCACATTGGGTGCATGACCATAAAAGATGTTACTCATAGAAATAGAACAACCATAATTCTCTGACTTAAAAGAGTAACCGTCTCGCAATAAACAAGATCCAGATATAATGTTCATGCTCAACGCAGGCACTAAATAACAATGATACAAGTTCATAACTAATCGTGATGGTAACTGAAGTGAAACTGTGCCGACGGCGATTGCATCAACCTTGGAACCATTTCCTACGCGCATCGTCACTTCATCTTTCGCCAGCCTTCGTCTATTCCGCAGTTCCTGTTTCGAGTTGCAAATATGAGAAACATAACCGGTATTGAATACCCAGGCACTACTACGAGAGCCGGTTAAGTACACATCAATAACATGTATATCAAATATACCTGATTTTTCTTTGGCCGCCTTCTTATCAGCCAGATACTTGGGGCAATTGCGCTTCCAGTGACCCATACCCTTGCAATAGTAACACTCTGTTTCAGGCTTAGGTCCAGCTCTGGGTTTCTTCGTCGGATTGGCAACAAGCTTGCCGCTCTTCTTTGAATTACCCTTCTTGCCTTTGCCGTTTCTCTTGAAACTAGTGGTCTTATTCACCATCAACACTTGATGCTCTTCATGGAGTTCAGACTCTGCGACTTTCAGCATCGCAAACAACTCGCTGGGAGACTTGTTCATCCCTTGCATGTTGTAGTTCAACACAAAGCCTTTATAGCTTGGCGGCAGTGATTGAAGGATTCTGTCAGTGATAGCTTCTTGCGGGAGTTCAATCCCTAGCTCAGCTAGACGGATTGAGTACCCAGGCATTTTGAGCACATGTTCACTGACAGACGAGTTCTCCTCCATCTTGCAAGCATAGAATTTATCAGAGGTCTCATACCTCTCGATCCGGGCGTTCTTCTGAAAGATAAACTTCAACTCCTGGAACATCTCAAATGCTCCATGACGCTCAAAGCGATGTTGAAGTCCCGGTTCTAAGCCATACAAGACTGCACATTGAACTACTGAGTAGTCCTCCTTACGTGCTAACCAAGCGTTCTTAACATCCTGATCAGCCGTAGCGGGTGGTTCATCTCCTAGCGCAGCATTAAGGACATAATCCTTCTTCCCAGCTTGTAAGATTAGCTTAAGATTACGAGCCCAGTCTACAAAGTTGCTTCCATCATCTTTCAACTTAGCTTTCTCTAGGAACGTATTAAAATTCAGGGTGACTGTCGCGCGAGCCATGATCTACAACACAAATATATTCAAAGTGGACTCAGACTATGTTCAAGATAATTAGAGTTTAACTTAATCAAATTACTCGCTAAACTCCCACTCAAAAAGTACATCTCTCTAGTCATTTGAGTGGTTCATGATCCACTTACACTAGCTCAAGTCCGATCATCACGTGAGTTGAGCATAGTTTCAGTGGTAAGCATCCCCATGCTAATCATATCATCTATATGATTCATGATCGACCTTTCGGTCTCATGTGTTCCGAGGCCATGTCTGCACATGCTAGGCTCATCAAGCTTAACCCGAGTGTTCCGCGTGCGCAACTGTTTTGCACCCGTTGTATGTGAACGTTGAGTCTATCAGACCCGATCATCACGTGGTGTCTCGAAACGACAAACTGTAGCAACGATGCACAGTCGGGGAGAACACAATTTCATCTTGAAATTTTAGTGAGAGATCACCTCATAATGCTACCGTCGTTCTAAGTAAAACAAGGTGCATAAAAGGATTAACAACACATGCAATTCATAAGTGACATGATATGGCCATCATCACGTGCTCCTTGATCTCCATTACCAAAGCACCGGCACGATCTTCTTGTCACCGGCGCCACACCATGATCTCCATCAACGTGTCGCCATCGGGGTTGTCGTGCTACTCATGCTATTACTACTAAAGCTACATCCTAGCAAAATAGTAAACGCATCTGCAAGCACAAACGTTAGTATAAAGACAACCCTATGGCTCCTGCCGGTTGCCGTACCATCGACGTGCAAGTCGATATAATCTATTACAACATGATCATCTCATACATCCAATATATCACATCACATCGTTGGCCATATCACATCACAAGCATACCCTGCAAAAACAAGTTAGACGTCCTCTAATTTTGTTGTTGCATGTTTTACGTGGTGACCATGGGTATCTAGTAGGATCTCATCTTACTTACGCAAACACCACAACAGAGATATATGAGTTGCTATTTAACCTCATCCAAGGACATCCTCGGTCAAATCCGATTCAACTAAAGTTGGAGAAACTGACACCCGCCAGTCATCTTTGAGCAACGGAGTTACTCGTAGCGATGAAACCAGTCTCTCGTAAGCGTACGAGTAATGTCGGTCCGAGCTGCTTCGATCCAACAATACCACGGAATCAAGAAAAGACTAAGGAGGGTAGCAAAACGCACATCACCGCCCACAAAAACTTTTGTGCTCTACTCGAGAAGACATCTACGCATGAACCTAGCTCATGATGCCAATGTTGGGGAACGTCGCATGGGAAACAAAAAATTTCCTACGTGCACGAAGACCTATCATGGTGATGTCCATCTACGAGAGGGGATGTGTGATCTACGTACCCTTGTAGACCGTACAGTAGAAGCGTTAGTGAACGTGGTTGATGTAGTGTAACGTCCTCACGTCCCTCGATGCGCCCCGCGAACCGTCCCGCGATCAGTCCCACGATCTAGTACCGAACGGACGGCACCTCCGCGTTCAGCACACGTACAGCTCGACGATGATCTCGGCCTTCTTGATCTAGCAAGAGAGACGGAGAGGTAGAAGAGTTCTCCGGCAGCGTGACGGCGCTCCGAAGGTTGGTGATGATCTCGTCTCAGCAGGGCTCCGCCCGAGCTCCGCAAAAACGCGATCTAGAGGTAAAACCGTGGAGATATGTGGTCGGGCTGCCGTGGCAAAGTTGTGTCAAATCAGCCCTAAAACCTCCGTATATATAGGGGGAAGAGGGGAAGCCTTGCCTTGGGGTCCAAGGACCCCTAAGGACTTCGGCCGAGCCAAGGGGGGAGATCTCCCCTTCCAAACCGAGTCCAACTAGGTTTGGAAGGAGGAGTCCTTCCCCCTTTTCCCACCTCCTCCTTTTTTTCCTTTTCTCTTTGATTTTTCTTCCTATGGCGCATAGGGCTCTTTTGGGCTGTCCCACCAGCCCACTAAGGGCTGGTGCACCACCTCCAAAATGAGGTCATCCTATATATCAATCTTCGTTTCCGGACCATTCCGGAAACCCTCGTGACGTCCGTGATCTCATCCGGGACTCCGAACAACATTCGGTAACCAACCATATAACTCAATTACGCATAAAACAACATCGAACCTTAAGTGTGCAGACCCTGCGGGTTCGAGAACTATGTAGACATGACCCGAGAGACTCCTCGGTCAATATCCAATAGCGGGACCTGGATGCCCATATTGGATCCTACATATTCTACGAAGATCTTATCGTTTGAACCTCAGTGCCAAGGATTCATATAATCCCGTATGTTATTCCCTTTGTCCTTCGGTATGTTACTTGCCCGAGATTCGATCGTTAGTATCCGTATACCTATTTCAATCTCGTTTACCGGCAAGTCTCTTTACTCATTCCGTAATACAAGATCCCGCAACTTACACTAAGTCACATTGCTTGCAAGGCTTGTGTGTGATGTTGTATTACCGAGTGGGCCCCGAGATACCTCTCCGTCACACGGAGTGACAAAATCCCAGTCTCGATCCATACTAACTTAACGAACACCTTCGGAGATACCTGTAGAGCATCTTTATAGTCACCGAGTTACGTTGCAACGTTTGATACACACAAAGTATTCCTCCGGTGTTAGTAAGTTATATGAACTCATGGTCATAGGAACAAATACTTGACACGCAGAAAACTGTAGCAATAAAATGACACGATCAACATGCTACGTCTATTAGTTTGGGTCTAGTCCATCACGTGATTCTCCTAATGACGTGATCCAGTTATCAAGCAACAACACCTTGTTCATAATCAGAAGACACTGACTATCTTTGATCAACTGGCTAGCCAACTAGAGGCTTGCTAGGGACAGTGTTTTGTCTATGTATCCACACATGTATATAGTCTTTATTCAATAAAATTATAGCATGGATAATAAACGATTATCTTGATATAGGAATTATAATAATAACTATATTTATTATTGCCTCTAGGGCATAATTCCAACAGATACTGCAAAATAGGTAGGTATGGTGGACTCTCATGGAAAAACTTTTGGGTTTATGGACGTGGATGCACAAGCAGTATTCCGCTTAGTACAAGTGAAGGCTAGCAAAAGACTGGGAAGCGACCAACTAGAGAGCGACAACAGTCATCAAGATGCAATGAGTTTGACTAACATTGAGTGCAATCATGAACAGGATATAAATCACCATGAACACGAACATCATAGAGGCTATGTTGATTTTGTTTCAACTACATGCATGAACATGCGCCAAGTCAAGCCACTTGAATCATTCAAAGGAGAATACCATCCTATCATACTACATCATAGTCATCTCAAAATCTATGTTGGCATTCAAGACAAACCATTATAAGCTCTCAGCTAAATAAGCATGGCATAAGAAACTATGATCTCTAAGTTGTCATTGCAAACATGGTTCTCTCACAACAAAGCTGAATCTGGGTCGACAAGCTAGTCATATTTACAAAAACAAAATAGATAGAGTTCATACCAACTTTTCAGTCTCAGTCACTTCATCATATATCATCATTATTGCCTTTCATTTGCACGATCGAACGATGTGAACAATAATAAGAGTGCTCGTGCATTGTACTAAGCTGAATCTGCAGGCAAACACAAAGGAGAAGACAAAGTAATATGGCTCTTTGAAAGCTAAACAGGTATGCATGCAAGAACCACTAAACATTATAACCAATATCTTCTACCTTGACCCAAAGAAAAAGAAAACTATTTACATGGGAAAGCTCCCAACAAGCAAAAGAAGAAAGAAAAATCTTTTTGGGTTTTCTCAAAAGGACACGAAACAAGAAAACAAGAAAACAAAAATAAACTAGCATGGATAATACAGTGGCAAAGTGTAAACACCGGCTAACAAAGTGAAAGCATAAGCATGAATGTAAAGTCGGTGAGAACACGTACTCCCCCAAGCTTAGGATTTTGGCTTAGCTTGGTCTACTCCCATGGTGGGAAATCACCAGCTCTAGGATACTCTGGAGCAGACTGTGGATGCCACTGCTGTGTGAGCTCCTCTGGCTCCCACTGATAAACTGGCATCTGGTACTCGAATAGCGGCTCGGGCACAGGCGCGTGTGGTTGGACCAAGCCCCAATATGCGTAGATGTTCGAGGGCATAATAGTGTATCTGCCTGCATGAAGATCGAACAAAGAAGGAGCAGGCAAAGTCATAGTCTCTCGAATACCCTGACTAAATACCAGGTTATAAATCATCCGTCTACTAGCATCTCTATCCAGAAAATCATGGCGAACCATGCTGTCATAATCTAGATATTTTTCGGGGAGAAGCATTTCTCCTTCCTCTCCCAGTCTAACAGGTATCTCAAAGTGTGTGGCAAGATGGGTAGCATAGATACCTCCATAGACGACACCCTTGGAACGGTTGGTGTTCAACCGCTGGGCCACTATAGCACCTAGGCTGTAAGTCTTATCGCTATAAAGACCTTCGTGCAAAACCGCAAGGTTTGGAGAACTAAGTGATCCAGCCTTCCCACGGCCAATCAAACATTTTCCCACAAATAATGAGAAGTACCGAAGCACAGGAAAATGTAGGGTAGCAACTCTATCGCGAGACACTCCTCTCTCCTCTCCAACAGCAATAGAACCAATGAAATCCTCCAAGTCCCGTGGACGAGGGTCACGGATATCCCCAACATAAGGTAATTTGCATACATTGCAAAAATCCTATAGTGTCATGCACTGGGGGATGTCGTATATCATGAACTCAACCATGGGAGGATTCTTCCTCGGATAAAAGTTGAAGCTTTGAATGAAAATATTGGTGAGGAGGAGGTATTGTGAGTACTTATCTTCAACGAACGCGGTAAGACCTGCGTTCTCCACCAAGTAATAAAAGTCTTCATAAATCCCAGCGGCACGCAAAAAATCATCACTTGGCCACTCGCACGCTCGAACTTCTGTGACTCGAGGGACTACGTACTTGGGGTGGTTCTTCTCATCCTCCTTGGGGTTACGGCTTGAAGAGCCTCTCAAGAACCTCCTCATCTTTTCCTTTCTATAGCTCGGAAAAATTCTGAAATTTTTAGAGACTTCGAAAGAAAAGTGAATAAAGATTAACCCAACTTGTAGCAACTACTCCTACTAGTGCCTAGAGACCGTATCACGCGCTAAAACTACTTGGGACCAGCTAAAATCAACCTTTCTAGCTCAAGAACAGGGTCACCAAGGTAGCAAGAATACGCGAAATATAAAGCACTACATCAAAAACTAATTGGACCAATGGAGGAGTCACTTACCAAGGAGTAATTTCCCCAAAACGGTTCGGAGAATGATGCTTTGAGCAAGGAGATCGAAAATCACAGCCAAATGAGCAAGAACACGGGTTTGAGCTGTGAAACAATTTTTTCTGGAGGTGGAAGAAGAGGCTGGGAACTGGAATGAGTGGAGGGGGTCCCTGTGGGCCCCACAAGCTTGCCCTCCGCCACCAGGGGGTGGCGGTGGCAGGGCTTGCGGCCCACTGGTCTGGCCCCCAGGCCAGCTCTCAGGCCCAGTAATTTCAAAAATTCCAGAAAAAATCATACTAAATTTTCAAGACCATCGGAGAACTTTTATTTTCGAGGTATTTTTCTCCGGGACGCTAAAACAGAAAACAGGAAAAACTAAAATAATTCCATCATTTTTCTTCTAAGCAACAGAAAATGAAAGCTCAAAACAGAGGTATGTGACTCTTTGATTCATCCATTTCATGGTCATCGAAAGAAATCCGTCAATAGGATTGATCAAGTCCTCATGACAAAAACCTTCTCGAATCGCAAGAGAGAACGGAGAGTTTTCGAATAGCCACTAAGTCACCTCAATGGGGATATGTATCTCCCCAACAAGCAAATCATATTTCATCTTGACACGAGGAATAGGGCATTCAAAGCTCCCAATATGGATCGATGAAGTCTTTTCGATAGCATTGATGCAATGTACTTGATATTGTTTCTTCGGAAAGTGCACTGTCTGCTCATTACCGTTGACATGGAAAGTGACATTGCCTTTGTTGCAATCTATAACAGCCCCTGCAGTGTTTAAAAAGGGTCTTCCGAGGATGACAGCCATGGCATCGTCCTCGGGAATATCCAAGATAACAAAGTCTGTTAAGATAGTGGTGTTAGCAACCACAACAGGCACATCCTCGCAAATGCCGATAGGGAAAGCAGTTGGTTTGTCGACCATTTGCAGAGAAATTTCATTGGGTGTCAACTTATCCAATTCAAGTATACGATAAATAGAGAGCGGCATAACACTAACACCGGCTCCAAGGTCACATAAGGCAGTTCTTACGTAGTTTCCTTTAATGGAGCAAGGTATAGTGGGCACTCCGGGATCACCAAGTTTCTTAGGAGTTCCACCCTTGAAAGTGTAGTTGGCAAGCATGGTGGAGATCTCAAGATCTGGTATCTTCCGTTTATTAGTCACGATATCTTTCATGTACTTGGCATACGGAGACATCTTGAGCATATCAGTTAACCGCATTTGCAGAAAGATGGGTCTTATCATCTCAACGAAGCGCTCAAAATCCTCATCATCCTTTTTCTTGGATGGCTTAGGAGGAAAGGGCATAGATCTCTGAACTCATGGCTCCCTTTCTTTACCATGCTTCCTACCAGTAAGGTCATTCTTATCGTATATCTTAGGTTGTGGATTATCAGGATTAACCATAGGTTCAATCTCCAGATCCTCATCATTGCTAGGTTGAGCATTATTATGAACATCACTATCCATATTGTCACCAGGTTCATCGTCATCACCAGATTGTGTTTCCGCATCAGACGCAGAAATATCATTAGGTTCTTCAGGTGTGACAGTATTTGGTGAACTAGCATGTAGGTTTTTATCATCCTTTTTCTTCTCCTTAGGATGAGTGGGTGTATCAGCATTAATTCCTTGAGAATCTTGATCAATTCTCTTAGGATGACCTTCAGGATACAAAGGTTCCTCTAGTAATGACTTTGACAGAGTTGTCATTTAATTCATTGAGCAGGTCATTCTGAGCTTTAACTACTTGTTCTACCTGAGTAGTAATCATAGAGGCATGTTTACTCAGAAGCTTCAGATCATTGACATATCTGTCTACACAAGCACTTAAATGGCTAAGCATACGAGTACTTTGTTCCAAGTGTGTGGTAACCTAATCATTGAAACTCTGTTGTTTGGCAACAAAGTTGTCAAATTCATCAAAGCATAGGCTAGCAGGTTTTTCAAAAGGAATATCACTCTCATCAAACCTACGCAGAGAATTCATTTCTACTACCTGTATCGGGTTATCGAGACCATGGATCTCTTCGATAGGTGGTAGATTTTTGACATCTTCAGATCTAATGCCTTTCTCTTTCATAGATTTCTTGGCTTCTTGCATATCTTCAGGACTGAGGAATAGAATACCTCTTTTCTTAGGAGTTGGCTTAGGAGGTGGTTCGGGAATAGTCCAAGCATTACCGTTGATCAAGATGTTATTCAGTAGGGTCTCAGCTTGTTCTACAGTTCGTTCCCTAAAAACACAACCGGCACAACTATCTAGGTGGTCTCTAGAGGCATCGGTAAGTCCGTTATAGAGAATATCAACTATCTCGTTCTTCTTAAGAGGGTGATCGAGCAAAGCATCTGTAGCTGGACAAGCCTCCCCCAAACTCGTGGGAGACTCTCTTCTTGGAGTTGAGCAAAGTTGTATATTTCCTGCAAGGCAGCTTGCTTCTTATCGGCAGGGAAATATTTCTCACAGAAGTAATAGACCATATCCTAGGGACTACTCACACATCCAGGAGCAAGAGAGGTGAACCAGGCTTTAGCGTCATCCTTTAGAGAGAAAGGAAACAGCTTAAGGATATAGTAGTGGCGGATCTTCTCCTCATTAGTGAAAAGAGTGGCTATATCGTGTAGTTTGGCAAGATGGGCTACGACCGTCTCAGACTCATAACCGTGAAAAGGATCAGATTCGACTAGAGAGATTATCTCAGGATCGACAAAGAATTCATAATCCTTATCGGCGATAAAGATAGGTGAAGTGGCAAACTTCGGGTCGTATTTCATCCTAGCTTTCAGAGATTTTTTCCTTCCACTTGAGAAGTAATTTCTCAGCGTCATAGGCATCCTTACACGCAAGAAAATCCTCAGCTACCTCTCCCTCCATAACGTAACCCTCAGGTATATCAGGCAATTCATATCTAGGAGAGCTAGATCTAACACGAGCAAAAGCAGGTTCTATCTCAATAGTATCGGCAGTTTCAGAAGCATCACGAGCATTGGCAGGCTAGCAATATGAGCATCAAGGAATACCCCTAGTGGAACATCAGGCAAAGTAGTATCTCTAGCATTATCAAGCATAGTATCATCAGGCATAGCATCTCTAGCAGTATCAAGCATAGTATCATCACGCATAGCATCTCTAGCAGTATCAAGCATAGCAGTATCAGGCATAGTATCAAGCATAGCATCTCTAGGAGTAGCATCATAAGCATCATCAAGCACGGGCAACAAATCAAGATTTCTAGCAGGAGGTGATGTCGCAAACTTACTCATAACTGAAGGTGAATCAAGTGCAGAGCTAGATGGCAATTCCTTACCTCCCCTCGTAGTTGAGGGCAAGACTTTGGTTTTTGGATCCTCCAGATTCTTCATAGTGACAAGCAGATATAAATCCCAAGTGACTCAGAGAATATAGAAATACCTCCCCGGCAATGGCGCCAGAAAAATGCTGACTAGCACTCTCTGGCAATAGCTAGACGAATGCTAATTCTGTGACAACAATCCTTCCCTTGCAACGGCACCAGAAGAATGCTACTAGCACTCCCCGGTAATGAAACTAGAAGAATATTGTTGACGACCCACCAGCGCGTGGGTTCGCAGCAGTTTTCGAGGGTAGAGTATACGACCCAAATTTGTTGATCGCCAAACAGGAGGTGAGAGAATACTCTCGAGTATTAGAAGCTGAATTTTTCAGATTCAACCACACCTAAAAGATTAGTATCTGCAAGCAAAGTAGTAACAGCAAAGTAGCGAGTAACGGCGGTGGCAAGGAACAACAATAGTGACAGCAGAGTAGCGAGTAACGGCAGTGGCAAGGAACAGCAAGTAGCAACAACAGTAGCAAGCAGCGGAGCAAGACAAACTCGTAGGCAATGGGTCGGTGATTTGTTTGGATGATATTCATCATGCAACAGTTATAACACAGAGAGATATGTGGCTAGCTCCCGTTCGTCAATGTGATGTAGGCATACATTCTGTGTGTTGTCATACATGCTTAGGGAAAAGAACTTACATGACATCTATTGGCCACCCCTCCCGTGGCAGTGGGGTCCAAAAGGAAACGACGGGATATTAAGGTTCTCCTTTTAATAAAGAACCGGACCAACGCATTAGCACTTGGTGAACACATGAACTCCTCAAACTATGGTCATCACCGGGAGTGGTTCCGGTTATTGTCACTCCGGGGTTGCCAGATCATAACACATAGCAGGTAACTACAACTTGCAAGATCGGATCTAAAACACACATATATTGGTGACAACATAATAATTTCATATCTGAAATCATGGCACTCGGGCCCTAGTGACAAGCATTAAGCATGGCAAAGTAGTAGCAACATCAATCTCAGAACATAGTGGATACTAGGGATCAATCCCCATCAAAACTAACTCGATTACATGATAGATCTCATCCTACTCATCACTGCCCAGCGAGCCTACGAATAGATTACTCACCAACGACGAAGAGCTTCATGGAATAGGAGAGGGAAGAAGGTTGATGATGACGATTTCCCCTCTCCGTAGCCCAAAACGGACTCCAGATCTACCCTCCAGATGAAGAACAGGTTGTGGCGGCGCCTCCGTATCGCAAACGCGACGAAATCTTCTCTTTTTATTTTTTCTGGGACGAAAGTGAACTTATAGACCTGAGATTGGGGGCGGCAGAGCCGTGTGGGCCCCACAAGCTTGCCCACCGCCACCAGGGGGTGGCGGAGGCAGGGCTTGTGGCCCACTGGCCCACCCCCTCAGGTGGAACTTGTCGCGGGTATTTTTCATATTTTCCAAAAATGCTCTCCGTAAATTTTCAGGATGTTTGGAGAACTTTGATTTCTGCACAAAAATAAAACCAAGGCAATTCTGCTGAAAACAGCGTCAGTCCAGGTTAGTTCCATTCAAATCATGCAAATTAGAGTCCAAAAGAAGGGCAAAAGAGTTTGGAAAAGTAGATACGATGGAGACGTATCAGCCTCCCCCAAGCTTGTGGGAGACTCTCTTCTTCAGCTTGAGCAAAGTTGTATATTTCCTGCAAGGCAGCTTGCTTCTTATGGGCAGGGAAATATTTTTCAGAGAAGTAGTAGACCATATCTTGGGGGCTACGCACACAACCAGGAGCAAGAGAAGTGAACCAGGTCTTAGCATCATCCTTTAGCAAGAAAGGAAACAGCTTGAGCATGTAGTAGTGGCGGATCTTTTCCTCACTAATGAATAGGGTGGCTATATCGTGCAGTTTGGTAAGATGGGTGATGTTTGTTGTGTATCCCTTGCAATGGCGCCAGTTGTGTCGACGGCACCAGGAATCCTTCAGCTAAGGCTACGCCTTAAGGGACTTCATAGGCAAGTATGCAAAGGATTTCTCCCGTGGCCTTGGAGCCTTGCGTTGGTGTTCCCTCGAAGCGGAAAAGGTGATGTAGCACAGCGACGGTAAGTATTTCCCTCAGTTTGAGAACCAAGGTATCAATCCGGCGGAAGAGTATCTCAAGATCCTGCACAAACACAAAAGCTTGCACCCAAAGCTATGAAGGGGTTGTCAATCCCTTATAGATTGTTTGCCAAGTGAGAACTGAAAGCAACAAAGTAACAAAGCAAAGTAAAAGCTGAGATGTAAACGATGGATGTGAATAGACCCGGGGGCCGTAGTGTTTACTAGTGGCTTCTCTCATGAAAGCAAGTAGACGGTGGGTGAACAAATTCCTGTCGAGCAATTGATAGAACTGTGCAGAGTCGTGACGATATCTATGCAATGATTATTTTTATAGGCATCACGTCCGAAACAAGTAGACCGATACTTTCTGCATCTACTACTATTACTCCAAACGTCGACCGCTATGCAGCATGCATCTAGTGTATTAAGTCCATAAGAACAGAGTAACGCCTTAAGCAAGATGACATGATGTAGAGGGATAATCTCAAACCAATGATAAAAACCCCATCTTTTTACCCTTGATGGCAACTGCTTGATGTGTGCCTTGCTGCCCTACTGTCACTGGGAAAGGTCACCACATGGCAGAACCCAAAACCAAGCACTTCTCCCATTGCAAGAATCATAGATCTAGTTGGCCAAACAAAACCCAAGACTCGGAGAGACTTACAAGGATATCAAATCATGCATATAAGAAATCAGCAAAGACTCAAATATATATCATAGATAATCTGATCACAAGTCCACAATTCATCGGATCTCGACAAACACACCGCCAAAGAAGATTACATCGGATAGATCTCCATGAAGATCATGGAGAACTTTGTATTGAAGATCCAAGAGAGAGAAGAAGCCATCTAGCTACTAACTACGGACCCGTAGGTCTGAAGTGAACTACTCACGAGCCATTGGAGGGGCGATGATGATGATGAAGAAGCCCTCCAACTCCAAAGTCCCCTTCGGTAGGGTGCCGGGAAGGGTCTCCAGATGAGATCTCGCGGAAACGGAAGCTTGCGGCGGCGGAAAAGTATTTTCGAGGCTCCCGTGATTTTTTGTGGAATATTTGGGAATTTATAGGCCAAAGACCTAGGTCAGGGGGCGGCCATGGAGGCCACAAGCCTGCCCACCGTCGCCTCCCCCCTGGTGGCGGAGTGGGGGCTTGTGGGCTCCCTAGAGCCCACCTGTCTTAGCCCAAAAGCCCCCTGGACTTCTTCCATTCGTGAAAAATCATTTCGGGGTTTTTCTTCCGTTTGGACTCCGTTCCAAAATCAGATCTGAAAAGAGTCAAAAACACGGAAAAAACAGGAACTGGCACTTGGCACTGAGTTAATAAGTTAGTCCCAAAAAGATATAAAAAGTTACATAAAACATACAAAGAAGGCAAGATAACAGCGTGAAACCATCAAAAATTATAGATACGTTTGAGACGTATCAAGCATCCCCAAGCTTAACTCCTGCTCGTCCTCGAGTAGGGAAGTGATAAGAATGAATTTTTTTATGCTTTCATGCTACCTAGCATAGGTGTCCTTTGTAATTCCTCTTATGTGACGTGAATGTTCAGATCCATTAGATTCAAAACAGTAGTTTGCTATTGACGTGGAAACAATAATAATTTAAGCAAACTAGCAAAGTAATCATGAACTTTTAAAATAACAAGGCCAAAAGAAAGTTATCCCTACAAAAGCATATAGTCTGGCCATGCTCTATCATCATTGCACAACGAATTTAAATCATGCACAACCCCGGTATTGGCCAAGTAATTGTTTCACACCTTTACTTTTTCAAACATTTTCAACTCTCACGCAATACATGAGCATGAGCCATGGTTATAGCACTATAGATGGTGTGGAATGTGGTGGGGGTTGCAAGACAAAAAGGAGAAGATAGTCACATTAACTAGGCATATCAATGAGCTGTGGAGATGCTCATCAATAGATATCAATGTGAATGAGTAGGGATTGCCATACAAATGATGCACTAGAGCTACAAGTAAGTGAAAGCTCTTAAAGAAAACTAGTGGGTGTGCATCCAACTTGCTTGCTCACGAAGACCTAAGGCAATTTTGAGGAAGCCTATCATTGGAATATACAAGCCAAGTTATATAATGAGAATTTCCCACTAGCTATATGGTGGTGACAAAACGAGAGACTCTCAATCATGAAGATCATGGTGCCCAAAATGCACAAGTGTGGAAAAAGTGGTAGCATTGTCCCTTCTCTCTTTTTCTCTCATTTTTTTCTTTTATTTTGGTGGGCTCTTTGGCCTCTTTTTTTATGGGCTTCTTTGGCCTCTTTTATTTCCTCACATGGGACAATGCTCCAATAATGATGATCATCACACTTTCAACTCAAAACTTAGAGAAACTATGACTCTATATGGAATGCCTTCGGTAGTGTACCGTGGCAATGATCTAGCATGGCATAGACATCAATGGAAACATCATGCTAGCTATCTTACGATCGTGCAAAGGCAATGTAGACGTGGTGGCACATATCATGGCGGTAGTTGCATGGCAATATATCTCGGAATGACTTTGAAAAGGCCATAGTAGGTAGGTATGGTGGCTGTTTTGAGGAAGGCTAATGGTGGGTTTTGTGCACTGGCGAAAGTTGCACGGCACTAAGAAGATAGTGATGGTGGAAGGTGAAAGTGCATCTAAACCATGGACTCAACATTAGTCATGAAGAACTCATATACTTGTTGCAAAAGTTTTACTAGTAATCGAAACAAAGCATTCAACGCATATTCCTAGGGGAAGGGTTGGTAGGTATAAACCATCGCGCGATCCCGACCGCCATGCAAAGGATGACAATCAATAGACTAATCATGCTCAGATTTCATCACATAGCGGTTCACCATACGTGCATGCTACGGGAATCACTAACTTCAACACAAGTATTTCTAGATCCACAACACCTTACTAGCATGACTTCAATATTACCATAATCGCAACTCAAAACTAATTAAGATGAATCAAACTTCTCTAACTATTCAATGCACATGAAGGTGGAAGTTTTCGTATCCCTTTGGATAACTACACCTTTTGAGACTACTTTCAAAGCATAGATCCACTACCAAGCCACGCACAGCTGTGCTCTAAAAGATATAAGGGAAGCACATAGAGCAAAAGTATCTAGCGCAAAAGATATAAGTGAAGCACATGTGAGCTGAATTGTCTACCAAAAGATATAAGTGAAGCTCGACAAAATCACGGTGAGTGCATGTCTCTCTCTCTAGGTGTGCAGAAAGGATGATTGTGACACAACAAAATAAAAGACTCCTACGATACAAGATGCTCCAAGCAAAAACACATAACATGTGGTGAATAAAAATATAGCCCCAAGTAACGTTACCGATGGATTGAAGACGAGAGAGGGGATGCCTTCCCGGGGCATCCCCAAGCTTAGGCTTTTAGGGCATCTTTGAATCTCTTGGGGTGCCTTGGGCATCCCCAAGCTTGAGCCCTTGCCACTCTTTATCTTTTTGTCCATAAGAACTTCACCCAAAACTTGAAAACTTCACAACACGAAACTTAAACAGAAACTCGTGATAACATTAGTACAAGAAAGCAAACCACCACTTCCTTAGGTACTGTAGCAAACTTAAATTATACTTGTGCTTATGTTGGGTCACTGTACTTTCAATCTTCCATGGCTAATACCCCCTGATACTATCCATAGTTTCATCAAAATAAGCAACCAACACAACAAAAACAGAATATGTTAACAGCAGACCAGTCTGTAGCAATCTGTATGTTTCGTATACCTCTGGTACTTCAACAATTCTGAAAAATTACGACAGTCTTAAGAATTTGCGTATCAATCAGCAGCGAAAATAATCAACTCAAAAGCTCTTACAGAAAAAAACGAAAATTATTTTCGTGAGCAGAAAGTTTCTGTCTTTTCCAGCATGACCAAACGATCATCCCCAAGACTAATCATAACGGTTTTGCTTGGCACAAACGCAAAAAGAAACACAAAAAACACAATCATAACAGAATTATGAAAGTTTGAAAAACTCAAAACAGACAGAAAAAGGATAGATTCGTTGGGTTGCCTCCCAACAAGCGCTTTTGTTTAACGCCCTTAGCTAGGCATTCAATGATGCTCTTCACAAAAGACAAGAATTGAAGCACAACGAGAGCATCCTAAAGCATGTGAAAATCACATCTAAGTCTAACATACTTCCTATGCATAGGCATTTTATAGGAAAACAGATTGTCAAGACAACCAATAGCTGCCATATGCAAGGAAGAAGAAAGAGACAATAGCAATCTCAACATCACGAGAGGTGATTTGGTCACATGAAAGTTTCTACCAAAATATTTTCCTCTCTCATAGCAATTACATGTGGGATCATATTCAAATTCAACAATATAGCTATCCCATAGGATATTCTTTTCATGATCCACATGCATGCAAAGTTGACGCTCTTCAAAAATAGTGGGATTATCATCAAATAATGTCATGACTTCTCCAATCCCACTTTCAGTATTGTTGCAAATATCATATTCATCATGAGGTTTGAAAAAAATTTCAAGATCATAAGAAAGATCATCACCCCAATCATGATTATTGCAATAAGTAGTGGGCATAGCAAAATTAGCATCCCCAAGCTTAGGGTTTTGCATATTCTTAGCATTATTGTCACTAATAGAATTTATAGTGAAACCATTGCAATCATGCTTTTCATACAAGGAACCCTCGTGAATCACTTCATGAATTTCTTCCTCACAATTTTCAGATTCACGCATCTTACGCAAAACTCCAAAGAAATAGTCAATTGCCCTCAACTCACTAGCAATTTGTTCCACACGAGTGTGTCTCTTAAAGAGACTAGCAAGTGGTTGAGGATCCATATCACTAGATTTTCAGCAAGCGAAGATGCAAGCATATTGAGGGCACATGGCACACAAGCGAACAGAAAGCAAGCGAGAGAAAAGGGCGAACGAAAAAAGGCAAATGAGAAAGGCAAATGAAAAAGGAAAATGTGAAGTGGGGGAGAGGAAAATGAGAGGCAACTAGCAACAAAAGTAAATGCAAGAGAAGAGTTTGTGAGACCTACTTCGATAGATCTTGTTTTCTCCTCCCCGGCAATGGCGCCAGAAAAACTTCTGATGTTGGATGTGTATCCCTTGCAATGGCGCCAGTTGTGTCGACGGCACCAGGAATCCTTCAGCTACGGCTACGCCTTAAGGGACTTCCTAGGCAAGTATGCAAAAGATTTCCCTCGTGACCTTGGAGCCTTGCGTTGGTGTTCCCTCGAAGCGGAAAGGGTGATGTAGCACAGCGACGGTAAGTATTTCCCTCAGTTTGAGAACCAAGGTATCAATCCAGCGGAAGAGTATCTCAAGATCCTGCACAAACACTAAAGCTTGCACCCAACGCTATGAAGGGGTTGTCAATCCCTTATAGATTGTTTTCCAAGTGAGAACTGAAAGCAACAAAGTAACAAAGCAAAGTAAAAGCGGAGATGTAAATGATGGATGTGAATAGACCCGGGGCCGTAGTGTTTACTAGTGGCTTCTCTCATGAAAGCAAGTAGACGGTGGGTGAACAAATTACTGTCGAGCAATTGATAGAACTGTGCAGAGTCATGACGATATTTATGCAATGATTATTTCTATAGGCATCACGTCCGAAACAAGTAGACCGATACTTTCTGCATCTACTACTATTACTCCACACGTCGACCGCTTTCCAGCATGCATCTAGTGTATTAAGTCCATAAGAACAGAGTAACGCCTTAAGCAAGATGACATGATGTAGAGGGATAATCTCAAACCAATGATAAAACCCCCATCTTTTTACCCTTGATGGCAACTGCTTGATGTGTGCCTTGCTTCCCCTACTATCAGTGGGAAAGGTCACCACATGGCAGAACCCAAAACCAAGCACTTCTCCCATTGCAAGAATCATAGATCTAGTTGGCCAAACAAAACCCAAGACTCGGAGAGACTTACAAGGATATCAAATCATGCATATAAGAAATCAGTAAAGACTCAAATATATATCATAGATAATCTGATCACAAGTCCACAATTCATCAGATTTCGACAAACACACCGCGCCAAAGAAGATTACATCAGATAGATCTCCATGAAGATCATGGAGAACTTTGTATTGAAGATCCAAGAGAGAGAAGAAGCCATCTAGCTACTAACTACGGACCCGTAGGTCTGAAGTGAACTACTCACGAGTCATTGGAGGGGCGATGATGATGAAGAAGAAGCCCTCCAACTCCAAAGTCCCCTCCGGCAGGGTGCCGGGAAGGGCCTCCAGATGAGATATCGCGTAAACGGAAGCTTGCGGCGGCGAAAAAGTATTTTCGAGGCTCCCCTGATTTTTTGCGGAATATTTGGGAATTTATAGGCCAAAGACCTAGGTCAGGGGGCGGCCAGGGAGTCCACAAGCCTGCCCACCTCCGCCTCCCCCTGGTGGCGGAGTGGGAGCTTGTGGGTTCCCTGGAGCCCACCTAGCTTGGCCCAAAAGCTCTCTGGACTTCTTCCGTTCGGGAAAAAAATTATTTCGGGGTTTTTCTTCCGTTTGGACTCCCTTCCAAAATCAGATCTGAAAAGAGTCAAAAACACGGAAAAAACAGGAACTGGCACTTGGCACTGAATTAATAAGTTAGTCCCAAAAAGATATAAAAAGGTACATAAAACATACAAAGAAGGCAAGATAACAGCGCGAAACCATAAAAAATTATGGATACGTTTGAGACGTATCAATGAGCTACAACCGTTTCCGATTCATAACCGTGAAAAGGATCAGATTCGACCAGAGTGATTAACTCACGGTCGACAGAGAATTCATAATCCTTATCGGTCACAAAGATAGGCGAAGTGGCAAACTTCGGGTCGTATTTCATCCTAGCGTTCAGAGATTTTTCTTTACACTTGCGCAGAAGTTTCTCAACATCATAGCTATCCTTACACGCAAGAAAATCCTCAGCTATCTCTCCCTCCATAACATAGCGTGTATCAGGCATAGCAGGCAATTCAGGCATAGTAGCAGGTTCTACTTCAATAGTATCAGCAGTTTCAGAAGTATCATCACGTCTAGCAGCAACTCTAGCAATATGTGCATCAAGGAATGCACCAAGTGGCAAAGCAGTATCAGACATAGCAGGCATAATATCAAGCATAGCATCATCAGGCATAGTATCAAGCATAGCATCATCAGGCATAGTATCAAGCATAGCATCATCAGGCATAGTATCAAGCATAGCATCATAAGCATCATGGGCAGCAGAAGTAGCATCATCAAGCACAGGAGACATATCAAGATTTCTAGCAGGAGGCGAAGTCGCAAACTTACTCAAAACTGAAGGTGAATCAAGTGCAGAGCTAGATGGCAGTTCCTTACCTCTCCTCGTAGTGGAAGGTAGTATTTTAGTTCTTGGATCTTTCGATTCCTCATAGTGATCAACAGACGTCAATCCCAAGTGACTCAGAGAATATAGTTGTGCTTCCCCGGCAACGGTGCCAGAAAAAGCCTTGATGTCCCACAAGCGTATGGGATCGCAGCAGTTTTTGAGGGTAGAGTATTCAACCCAAATTTATTGTTTCGACTCAAGGGGAAGCGAAAGAATATTCTCAAGTATTAGCAGTTGAGTTTTCAATTCAACCACACCTGAAATATTAGTGTATGCAAGCAAAGTATCAGTAGCAAGGTAGTATGATAGCAACGGTGCCAGGAAAAGCCTTGTTGACGGGATGTTATTGCCGCTTACCTAGCCTCGGCAACGACGCCAACAAGGTCTGGCAACAAGTAACAGCGGAGTATTAAGGAACAGTAGTAGCTGCAGCAGCAAAGTAACAAGTAGCAGCAGTAGTGACAGCAGCAGCAAAGTGGCCCAATCCCTTTGGTAGCAAGGGACAAGCCTAGGCAAAGTAACGTAGCGAGAACCAATAGTAAAAGACTCGTAGGCAGTGGATCGGTGATGGATGAGTGTGACGGATGTGATTCATCATGTAACAGCTATAACACAGAGAGATATGTGGCTACCTCCCGTTCGTCAATCTAATGTAGGCATGTATTCCGTATGTAGTCATACGTGCTTAGGGAAAAGAACTTGCATGCCATCTATTGTCCATCCATCCCGTGGCAGCGGGGTCCTAATGGAAACTACGGGATATGAAGGTTCTCCTTTTTTTAAAGAACCGGACCAACGCATTAACACGTGGTGAATACATGAACTCCTCATACTATGGTCATCTCCGGGAGTGGTTCCGGCTATTGTCACTCCGGGGTTGCCGGGTCATAACACGTAGTAGGTGACTACAACTTGCAAGATAGGATCTAAAACACACATATATTGGCGACAACATAATAGGTTCAGATCTGAAATCATGGCACTCGGGCCCTAGTGACAAGCATTAAGCATAGCCAAGTAGTAGCAACATCAATCTAGAACATAGTGGATACTAGGGATCAATCCCCGTCAAGAACTAACTCGATTACATGATAGATCTCATCCAACTCATCACCGTCCAGCAAGCCTATGATCAGATTACTCACGAACGATGAAGAGTATCATGGAATTGTCGATGGAGAAAGGTTGATGATGACGATGGCGACGATTTCCCCTCTCCGGAGCCCAAAACGGACTCCAGATTTGCCCTCCAGATGAAGAACAGGATGTGGCGGCGCCTCCGTATCGCAAAACGCGATGAAACCTTCTCTCTCATTTTTTTCCAGGCGAAACGGAAGATATAGAGCTGAGATTGGGGGTAGTGGTGCCACGTGGGCCCCACAAGCCTGCATGGCGTGGCCATAGGGGGTGGCCGCGGCCTGTGGGCTTGTGGCCCACTGGCACGCCCCCTCTGGTGGATCTTTGCGCAGGTATTTTGCTTTTTTTCCAGAAAAAATCTCCGTAAATTTTCAGGACGTTCCGAGAACTTTTATTTCTACACAAAAACAACACCATGGCAATTCTGCTGAAAACAACGTCAGTCCGGGTTAGTTCCATTCAAATCATGCAAATTAGAGTCCAAAACAAGGGCAAAAGAGTTCGGAAAAGTAGATACGACGGAGACGTATCAAAGTGCCACTTTATGGTTAATGAAGGCATCGTCTTAGGACATAAAAATACTGAAAGAGGTATTGAAGTCGATAAGGCTAAGGTTGATGCAATCGAGAAAATGCCATACCCCACAGATATCAAAGGTATAAGAAGTTTCCTTGGTCATGCTGGTTTCCATAGAAGGTTCATTAAAGACTTCTCTAAGATTTCTAGGCCTCTTACCAATCTCTTGCAAAAGGATATTCCTTTTGTTTTTGACGATGCTTGTGAGGAAGCCTTCGAAATACTTAAGAGGGCTTTGATAACTGCACCTATTGTTCAACCACCTGATTGGAACTTACCTTTTGAGATCATGTGTGACGCTAGTGATTATGCTGTTGGTGTTGTTCTAGGGCAAAGAGTCGATAAGAAGTTGAATGTTATTCACTATGCTAGGAAATCTCTAGACAGTGCCCAGAGAAACTATGCCACTACGGAGAAGGAATTTTTGGCAGTCGTGTTTGCATGTGAAAAGTTCAGGTCTTACATAGTTGATTCCAAAGTCACTATTCACACTGATCATGCCGCTATTAAGTACCTCATGGAGAAGAAGGACGCTAAACCTAGACTTATCAGATGGCTTCTCTTGCTACAAGAATTTGATTTGCACGTTGTCGACAGAAAGGGTGCTGATAACCCAGTAGCAGATAACTTGTCTAGGTTGGCGGACGTTCTTGATGACCCACAACCTATTGATGATAGCTTTCTCGATGAGCAACTGAATGTCATGAATGCTTCATGTAGTGCACCGTGGTATGCTAATTATGCAAACTATATCGTTGCCAAATATATACCACCTAGTTTCACATATCAGCAAAAGAAGAAATTCTTCTTTGACTTGAGACATTACTTTTGGGATGATTCTCACCTTTATAAGGAAGGAGTAGATGGTGTTATTAGACATTGTGTACCTGAACATGAACAGGGACAAATCCTACAGAAGTGTCACTCCGAGGCCTACGGAGGACACCATACGGGAGATAGAACTGCACACAAGGTATTGCAATCAGTTTTGTATTGGCCCACTCTCTTCAAGGATGCCCGTAAGTTTGTCTTGTCTTGTGACGAATGTCAAACAATAGGTAATATTAGTAAACGTCGAGAAATGCCTATGAACTATTCACTCGTCATTGAACCATTTGATGTCTGGGGCTTTGATTATATGGGACCTTTTCCAAAATCCAATGGGTATACTCATATCCTAGTTGTTGTTGATTATGTCACTAAGTGGGTAGAAGCTATCCCCACTAGTAGTGCTGATCACAACACCTCTATCAGGATGCTGAAAGAAGTTATCTTCCCTAGATTTGGAGTCCCTAGATATCTAATAACCGACGGTGGTTCACATTTCATTCATGGTGCTTTCCATAAAACGCTTGCTAAGTACGATGTCAACCATAGAATTGCGTATCCCTATCACCCTCAGTCCAGTGGTCAAGTAGAGCTAAGCAATAGAGAGATTAAACTGATTCTGCAAAAGACTGTCAAACAGGTCTAGAAAGAATTGGTCTAAGAAGCTCGATGATGCACTATGGGCTTATAGAACTGCCTATAAGAATCCCATGGGCATGTCTCCGTACAAAATGGTGTACGGTAAAGCATGTCATCTACCTCTTGAGCTAGAGCATAAAGCTTATTGGGCAATCAAAGAGCTCAACTTTGATTTCAAACTTGCCGGTGAGAAGAGGTTATTTGATATTAGCTCGCTTGATGAGTGGAGAACTCAGGCATATCAGAATGCCAAGTTATTCAAAGAGAAGGTTAAGAGGTGGCATGATAATAGAATACAAAAGCGTGAGTTCAATGTAGGTGATTATGTCTTGCTATATAACTCTCGTTTAAGATTCTTTCCAGACAAACTTCTCTCTAAATGGGAAGGTCCCTATGTTGTTGAGGAAGTGTATCGTTCCGGTGCTATCAAGATCAACAACACGGAAGGTAATTATCCGAGAGTTGTAAATGGGCAGAGAATCAAGCATTATATCTCAGGTAATCCCATAAATGTTGAAAGCAATATCATCAATACCATAACTCCGAAAGAATACCTAAGGGATATTTATCAGCCTGTTTCAGACTCCGAAAACGAAGAGGTATGTGATTCGGTAAGAAAATAGAGTCCAAAACTTTTCCAGTAGGAAATTTTCTCCGTTTCGGAATATTTGAAAAAATACAAAAATTGGAAGTAGTCCGGAAAGTGCGCGAGGAGGCGACAAGCGTGCACGGCGCGGGCCCACCCCCTGGTCGCGCCGTGAGGGCTTGTGGCCACGTCGTGCGCCTCCTGGACTCCGTTTTCGTGCAGGGTACTCCTCTATTTTTTGTTTCGAGCCTGTTTCTGTTGCAGATCTAGATCGCTATGACTTCCCTAAAAGCTCCGAAGGACAAGATCTTTGACAAGGTCATCAATCCCTACCTCACGGGAGTGTTGCAACACCCTCAATATATCGAGATGCGTGAGGGGATGTTGCACATCCGTGATGTTGAGGGGCCCAAGAAGACCGGAAGCATGGAGACGAGGCTCGAAGCAATGGAGCAACAAGTCTTCAAATGCCAAGGGATGGTGGAGCGTGGACTCAACGCCAACCACATGATGATCACGGAGTTCACCAACAAGCACAGGATTGATACCAATGACATTGGGAAGCAACTCTCCAGGCCCTATGACATGATTGATCAACTCCAGGCCCAGATCTATGACCTGCAGAACCAAAACTGTGAGTATGAGTATAGATTTAAATCAATACGGTTGGCTGCAGATTTGAGGATTCCGGAGACTCGTTCATCTTTCCATGATGGAGCACCTATGCCTTGGAATACGGAGGATCAAACCCATGTTCAAACAACTCCTCCACCACCACCAAAGGAAGACAACTAAACATGGGTATGTGCAATCCCCTTGGCTTGTGCCAAGCTTGGGGGAGTTGCCTGGTATCGTATCACCATCACATCTTTTGCCTTTACCTTTGTTTTAGTTTTCCTTTTTAGTTTTCTCTTTTCTCTAGTAGATTAAAAGTCTTAGTGTTTTAGTTTTGAGTTTTGCTTTGTGTCACCCCCGATGTATTCGAGCTCGTGAGCCATATAATAAAGAGTGTCTTATTTGAAGGGCTTTGCCTCTTGCCATGATCAATAGAGTGAGAATAGAACAAAAGCATGAAAGATCATGTAATGATCTTATGGGAAGTGATGGCTTCACATATAAAAAGAATGATGATTGAAACTTGTTGAGGGTAGACAAACGTAGACCTTGGTCATTGTTGCAATTAATAGGAAGTTATAAAGAAGGAGAGGTTCACATATAAATATATCATCTCTGACACCATCTATGATTGTGAACACTCACTAAACTATTGCATGCCTAGAAGTAGATGTTGGACAAGGAAGACAACATAATGAATTGTGTTTGCTTGGCTCCGAACAATGTTATATGATTAGAGATCCCTTAGCATGTGACGATTGCTTCCACCTCACATTAGCCAAACCTCCCACACTAAGTAGAGATACTACTTGTGCATCCATATACCATCAACCCAGTTTTGCCACGAGTGTCCACCATACCTACCTATGGATTGAATAAGATCCCTCAAGTAAGTTGTCATCGGTGCAAGCAATAAAAATTGCTCTCTAATATGTATGATCTATTAGTGTGTGGAAAATAAGCTTTGTACGAACCTGTGATGAGGAAGACATAAAAGCGACAGACTGCATAATAAAGTTCTTTATCACAGGGGCAATATAAAGTGACGTTCCTCCGCACTAAGAGGACACACATCCAAACCTCAAAAGCGCA
This sequence comes from Hordeum vulgare subsp. vulgare, assembly GCF_904849725.1. NCBI lineage: Eukaryota > Viridiplantae > Streptophyta > Magnoliopsida > Poales > Poaceae > Hordeum > Hordeum vulgare. The sequence goes on from NC_058524.1 coordinate 616,961,719, forward strand.
TGACAACCTCTGCTTCCCTCTATGAAGGGACTATCTTGTACCTTTACTTTTTGCCCTTGAAAGAGTCATGGTGATCTTCACCAATTCCCTATCTTGCCTTTATCTTGGCTAACGTCATATGCTTGGGAAAGATCTATATTCATATGTCAACTTGGAGGTAAGTATTCATGAATTATTATTGTTGACATTACCCTTGAGGTAAGCAGTTGGGAGGCAAAACTATAAGCCCCTATCTTTCTCTGTGTCTAGCTGAAACTTTGATCTCATGAGTACCACGTGAGTTGTAGCAATTGTAGAGAACGAAAGAATGGTTGAGTATGTGGATTTGCTTTACAAGCTCTTATTTGACTCTTTCTGATGTTGTGATAAATTGCAATTGCTTCAATGACTAAAGGCTATCGGTTGTTACTTCTCGGTAAGGTTCTTGATCCATGCTTTACTTTGTGAAGGAATTATCACTTTAGCATGAGAGATTATATGTTGGTATTGTTGTTCTGATCATGATCATGATGCATGCATGTTTGTATCTTGTTTTGTCGACACCTCTCTCCCTAAACATGTGGACATATTTATTGAACTAGGCTTTCGCTTGAGGACAAGCGAGGTCTAAGCTTGGGGGAGTTGATACATCCATTTTGCATCATGTTTTCATGTTGATATTTATCGCTTCTTGGGCTGTTATTTCACTTCACGGTACAATTCTTATGTCTTTTCTATCTTATTTTGCAAGGTTTACATGAAGAGGGAGAATGCCGGCAACTGGAATTCGGGCCTGGAAGTGGAGCAAGTTTGAGATACCTATTCTGCGCAACTCCAAACGCCGTAAAAATCAACGAGGATTGTTTTCCAGATTTATAAAAAATACTGGGTCGAAGAAGTGCCAGAGGGGCGCCAGGGGGTGGCCACAAGCCTGCACGGCGTGGCCACCCCCCCAGGTCGTGCCATGAGGGCTTGTGGGCACCCTGCTGGCCCACATGCCCCCCTCTTTTGCTATATGAAGGGTTTCGTCCAGGAAAAATTAGAGAGGATCTTTTTCGTGGATTCGCCGCCGCCACGAGGCGGAACTTGAGCAGAACCAATCTAGAGCTCCGGCAGGACGATCCTGTCGGGGAAACTTCCCTCCCGGAGGGGGAAATCGTCGCCATCGTCATCACCAACACTCCTCTCATCGGAGGGGACTCATCACCATCAACATCTTCATCAGCACCATCTCATCTCCAAACCCTAGTTCATCTCTTGTAACCAATCTCCGTCTTGCGACTCCGATTGGTACTTGTAAGGTTGCTAGTAGTGTTAATTACTCTTTGTAGTTGATGCTAGTTGGATTGTTTGGTGGAAGAGTTTATGTTCAGATCCTTGATGCTACTCATTACCTCTCTGGTCATGAACATAATTATGCTTTGTGAGTAGTTACGTTTGTTCCTGAGGACATGGGATAAGTCTTGCTATAAGTAGTCATGGGAATTTGGTATTTGTTCGATATTTTGATGCGTTGTATGTTGTCTTTACTCTAGTGCTGTTATGTGAACGTCGACTACATAACACTTCACCCTTATTTGGGCCTAGAGGAAGGCATTGGGAAGTAGTAAGTAGATGATGGGTTGCTAGAGTGACAGAAGCTTAAACCCTAGTTTATCCGTTACTTCATAAGGGGCTGATTTGGATCCACTAGTTTAATGCTATGGTTAGACTTTGTCGTAATTCTTCTTTCGTAGTTGCAGATGCTTGCGAGAGGGGTTAATCATAAGTGGGATGCTTGTCCAAGTAAGGGCAGTACCCAAGCGCCGGTCCACCCACATATCAAACTATCAAAGTAACGAACGCGAGTCATATGAACATGATGAAAACTAGCATGATCATGACAGAAATTCCCATGTGTCCTCGGGAGCGCTTTTCCTCCTATAAGACTTTGTCCAGGCTTGTCCCTTGCTACAAAATGGATCGGGCCACCTTGCTGCACCGTTGTTACTTTTGTTACTTGTTGCTTGCTACGAATCACCTCACCACACAATCACTTGTTACCGACAATTTCAGTGCCTGTAGATTTTACCTTGTTGAAAACCACTTGTCAGATCCTTTTGCTCCTCATTGGATTCAATACTCTTACTTATCGAAAGGACTACGATTGATCCCCTTTACTTGTGGGTCATCAATATCACATTTGACGCTTTAGCATGGTCCTTTATTCTAACAGGGAAAGGTGGTTTCTCAATGTAAGCAGTAGGAACAATAGAATCATTATAAGCAATGCCTTTCTCTTCAACTGGATTGGGATTTACTACATTGACTTATATGGGAGGATGATATTTAAACCACTTATCCCTAGGGAGACTAATATGAGCAGCAAATGATTCACATAATGAAGCTACTATCTCAAAGTCAAGTCCATGTTTAGCGCTAAAATCACGAAAAGTATTTGTTTCAGCAAAGAATTTAACGCAATCGAACTTAAGATTCATACCTGACTCCTTACCTTCATCAAACTCCCAATCTTCAGAGTTTCATTTAATTCTTTCCAATAAATCCCATTTGAAGTCAATATCTCTCTTCATAAAAGAACCGGTACAAGAAGTGTCAAGCATGGTGCGATTATCATGAGAAAGACGAGCATAGAAGTTCTGAATAATATTTTCTCTCGAGAGCTCATGGTTGGGGCATGAATGTAACATTGACTTAAGCCTCCCCAAGCTTGAGCTATACTTTCTCTATCACGAGGCCAAAAATTATAGATATAATTCCGATCACGATGTACCAAATGCATATGATAAAACTTTTGATGAAATTCCAATTTCAATCGGTTGTAGTTCCATGATCCAGTATCATCACATAGCCTATACCATGTCAATGCTTCATCCCTCAAAGATAAGGGAAATACCTTCTTCTTGACCTCATCCTCGGGCAAACCTGCAAGCTTAAATAAATCACAAACTTCATCTACATAGATTAGATGAAAGTCGGGATGTGATGTTCCATCTCCTGTAAAAGGATTAGCCAACAGTTTCTCTAGCATACCCGAAGGAATTTCATAATAAATATTTTCAGTAGGTACAGAAGGTTGAGGAGCAACTCTTTGTTCTTTCGTTCGAGGTGAAGATACCCCAAACAAGCTCCTCAAAGGATTAGTTTCCATAGTTACAAGTGACAATAAATTTCAGCACACTATATAAATATTTCCTTACCAAATTCCACTCACCAAAGGCGCTTCACTCCCCGGCAACGGCACCAGGAAAGAGTCTTGATGACCCACAAGTGTAGGGGATCTATCGTAGTCCTTTCGATAAGTAAGAGTGTCGAACCCAACGAGGAGCAGAAGGAAATGACAAGTGGTTTTCAGCAAGGTATTCTCTGCAAGCACTGAAATTATCGGTAACAGATAGTTGTGTGATAAGATAATTCATAACGGATAGCAAGTAACAATAGTAATAAAGGTGCAGCAAGATGGCCCAATCCCTTTTGTAGCAAGGGACAAGCCTGGACGAACTCTTATATAAGGTAAAGCGCTCCCGAGGACACATGGGAATTCTGTCAAGCTAGTTTTCATCATGTTCATATGATTTGCGTTCGCTACTTTGATATTTTGTTATGTGGGTGGACCGGTGCTTGGGTGCTGTCCTTACTTGGACAAACATCCCACTTATGATTAACCCCTCTCGCAAGCATCCGCAACTACGAAAGAAGAATTAAGACAAAGTCTAACCATAGCATTAAACCAGTGGATCCAAATCAGCCCCTTACGAAGCAACGCATAAACTAGGGGTTAAGCTTCTGTCACTCTAGCAACCCATCATCTACTTATTAGTTCCCAATGCCTTCCTATAGGCCCAAATAATGGTGAAGTGTTATGTAGTCGACGTTCACATAACAACACTAGAGGAAAGACAACATACAACACATCAAAATATCGAACGAATACCAAATTCACATGACTACTTATAGCAAGACTTATCCCATGTCCTCAGGAACAAACGTAACTACTCACAAAGCATAATTATGTTCATGATAAGAGAGGTATTGAACAACATTAAGGATCTGAACATATGATCTTCCACCGAGTAATCCAACTAGCATCAACTACAAGGAGTAATTAACACTACTAGCAACCTTACAAGTATCAATCGGAGTCGCGAGACGGAGATTGGTTACAAGAGATGAACTAGGGTTTGGAGATGAGATGGTGCTGATGAAGATGTTGATGGAGATGAGTCCCCTCCGATGAGAGGAGTGTTGGTGATGACGATGGCGATGATTTCCCCCTCCGGGAGGGAAGTTTCCCCGGCAGGATGGCCCTGCCGGAGCTCTAGATTGGTTCTGCTCAAGTTCTGCCTCGTGGCGGCGGCGATTCTTCCCGAAAGCTCTCCCTCGATTTTTTCTGGGACGAAACCCTCCTTATAGCAGAAGATGGGAACCGGAGGGGTAACAGGGGGCCCACGAGTCCACCAGGCGCGCCCAGGGGGGTAGGGCGCGCCTCGGAGGCTTGTGGCCTCCTGGTGGCTCCCCTCCAGTACTTCTTCCATCTAGTATTTTTTATACATTCCAAAATAATTCCTCGCTGATTTTCATGGCTTTTGGAGTTGTGAAGAATATGTATCTCAAACTTGCTCCTTTTTCAGTCCAGAATTCCAGCTGCCGGCATTCTCCCTCTTCATGTAAACCTTGTAAAATAAGAGAGAAAAGGCATAAGTATTGTACCATAGTGTGTAATAACAGCCCATAATGCAATAAATATCAATATAAAAGCATGATGCAAAATGGAAGTATCAGTGCCGAGCTCGTTTGTTTTTCTTGCCCTCTTCGGCTACCTAGATTTTAGACCTAGAATCATGTCTAACCACTCTTTTACTAGTCGATTTGGGCTTAAATCAGAAACATATTATAAACTTTTTAGGTTTGAGTTTTGCTGGTCTCCTAGGGAGGATTTAAATGAAGTTGTGAATAAAGTGTGGCACCCCTCTGTTTCTAGTAGGAATAGAGTTCATAATAAATGAAAAAATAGGGTTAGATAAGGAAGTTTATGAGGAGTATAGTTTAAATTACATTTGGTTTGTATAAGAGGCATCAAAAGAGTGTAGAGTCCATAGATTTCATCGATAAGGGGAGTGAAGAAATGGGTTAGCATGATGAAAAGAATGCCATTAGTAAAAATTTAGAGGAACATGTGGCCAATATATACAGAGAAGAGGAAATCGAGTTGTTTCAAAGGGCTAAGGAGCAGGAAATTCTCGGGAGGTACACTCTTAGATCTTACCGAGCGAGTGGTAGAAGGCGAAAAATAAAATAGAACCACTTCTTTAAAGAAATGGGCTTGTCGAGTTGAAGAAGATACAAAACTTGCATTGTGCTACTACCATTTATAGGAGTCTGCTCGGTCCAAATAATAATGCTGCTAATATTTCTTTTGTTTGAACATGATAGAGAGTTTTTGGGTCAAGAGTTTTTTTAGAAACGAGAGTTTTTTGAATTTAGAAGCAAATCAAACGAATGTGACACAACTAGGGGCTCAAATGTAATTGTCTCTTAGAAAAAAACCAAGACAACTATTTTTCAAATGAGACATAATAAAGCCGACGGTTCACACGGTTTGCCTATAGAATTTAATCGACACTTTTGGCCTTTAATCAGTAATAAATATTATTTTTTGCTATAAGCAAATAAAACATAAGTTTCTCAAAAACGATATTCAACGAGCGGTCGCCCCCCGGCCTAGCCCTATCCAGTTCCCGACCCGGCCCGGCACAAAGCCCAAGCCCGGACCCGTTTGAGGAGAAACCGCCTCGTCACCCTCACCGACCGACGCGTTATTAGCGAGGAGGCGAGCGGAAAATCCTCGCCTCTCTCTTTCCCCTTCCTCCCTATCCGCCTCCCCGCCCCCGCCGCGATCGCCCACGCAGCCATGGCGGAGATCCTCGACCCGGCCGCGGCTGCCGCGGGCGAGCCGGAGGAGCAGGAGGAGGCGCGGCCGCTCTCCGCCGCGGCCGCCGCTGACGACGACGAGGACGACGAGGAGGACGGGGACGTCTGCCGGATCTGCCGCAACCGCGGCGACGACGAGCACCCGCTGCGCTACCCCTGCGCATGCAGCGGCAGCATCAAGTTCGTCCACCAGGACTGCCTCCTCCAGTGGCTCGACCACAGCAACTCCCGCCAGTGCGAGGTATGCGCGACCTCCTTCTCCCCGCCCCCGTTGACGCACCTGTGCCCGTGCTCCGTAGCCACCTAGCTCCCTGGGGGATTCGATTGGGCGGTGGCGGAATTCGATCGACGGGGGCGCCGAGCCGGTGCTCTCGGTGCTGATTCATTCGGGGAATCTGCTCCTAGCTCTAGGTTGGGGATAAAATCGGTCAATGGGCGTCGTCTTATACCTGGATAATTTGGGCAAGTGCTGCCGTGGTGATTTCGCGCGACGTAGGAATGATTCTAGCGCTCGACGTTGCTATAATTGGTGAAACTAGGGTTTCAGAACCATGTCCATGGAATGTTATTTTGTGAATTGTCCTTCAAGCAATAGGATCTCGGTCCGTTGGCTACTTTCGCTTTTTTTGAGAACCATGTCCGTGGAATGTTTTTTTCGAAGTGGGATCGCGGTAGGATCAAGCAGTAGGATCGCGGCTCATGGCAGAGCTACTTTGCTTCTGTGCCTGGTGTCAAGTGATTGGCAGTTAATATGACCATGCTATTCTGTTGTCATGGGGCCGATATCCCTTTAGTTACTTCTTGCGTCATAATCCTGTGGGGCACGTTAGTTTTAGGGCATGCCTGATAACGACTTTCAACTTCAACTTGCACGAAAAGGCTGATAGCGTTATACCACCATCCTATTTGTTCTGCCCAACTCCAGTTTTAACAAACCGTGCTTTCCTATTTTCAGGTCTGTAAACACGCGTTCTCTTTCTCGCCCGTCTATGCTCAGAATGCTCCAAGCAGGCTGCCTTTCCAAGAACTTGTGTTTGGCGTTGGGATGAAAGCATGCCATGTGTTCCAGTTTGTCCTCCGGCTTGCCTTTGTTCTTTCAGTCTGGCTCATGATTATCCCCTTCATTACCTACTGGATATGGCGGTTAACATTTGTGAGAAGTCTCGGTGAAGCACAAAGGCTGTTCTTGAGTCACATCAGCGCTCAGTTGATCCTCAGTGATTGCCTACATGGATTTCTTCTCTCAGCTATCATTGTCCTTATATTTCTTGGAGCTACCTCTTTAAGAGACTATATAAGGCACTTGCGGGAACTTGGAGGACATGAAGCTGACAGGGACGATGCAGGTCGTGAAAGGCATGGTGCCCGAGCTGTCAGAAGGCTAGCTGGTCCTAATAACAGGGTTCCTGGTGCAGATGGAAATATTGATGACCTGGCTGAGGCCCAAGGACTTGGTGCTGGGGAGCTTCTGAGGAGAAATGCAGAAAATGTTGCTGCTCGATTGGAAAGACTAGAGGCCCAAGTTGAGCAGATGCTAGATGGTCTGGATGATGCCGATGGTGCGGAGGATGTTCCTTTTGATGAACTTGTTGGTATGCAAGGGCCAGTATTTCACTTGGTTGAGAATGCAATTACGGTAAGGATCTCTTCTTGTTTTTCTTGTTTTAGTTAGACAAATGGGTTTCATTGTATGTTTGCATGTGTGTGAATCGATATTCCAACTAAAATTTTCATCCTTTGCAAAATATTAGGCCTGTTTTCTCAACAACCTTTGGTTGTACATCATTTGTATCGATTATCCTTACTATGTCCCCTCCAGATAGTTAGCCAGTTAGATGCCTTATCTTGGTGTCCCCATTAATATGATGTTCAGAACTGCTATCTGTGACATCTATTTTTCCTTTTTCCAGACTGTTAGATGCATTAAAAGCACTATTCAATCTTGGTGTCCTCATTGGTGTCTTATCGCACTCCCAGAAATGTCATATTAATATGTGGCATGAAAGAAATATGTTTATTCTAAAATTCAGATGCATTTAGGATCCTTACAGTGTAATTGTGATTTTGTGGTCATGTCTCACTTGGTTGTATTGTTAGCTCTATATTGCTATCATGCTGGCAGTGTCTGTTGCTCCCTTATTTTCTAATTTTTATATGCATATATTCTCTTCAGGTTTTGGCCAGCAATGCTATATTCCTCATTGTTGTCATCTTCGTACCATTCTCATTGGGAAGGATTGTCCTGTATTATCTATCATGGTTTTTCTCTTCAGCCTCCAGTCCTATGCTGGCTAGGGTGATGCCGTTTACGGAATCTGCTATTTCTTTGGCTAATGAAACATTGAATAGTGCTTTTAATGCCATGAAGAATTTCTCTTCCGACAGTCACAATGAAGGTGTTATCGGGCATGTGATTGAGGTGGTTACTCAGTCCTTGAAGATAAACGCCACTGGTCTTGCTGTAATGCAGGGCACTGGAAAGGGCAGTGTGGTGAAAGGAACAGCTATGGGCTCATCTTATCTTTCAGATCTGACAACTCTTGCTGTTGGATACATGTTTATCTTTTGCCTTGTGTTTTTGTACATCGGATCACTGGCTTTACTTCGATATGCCCGCGGAGAACGTTTTACTATTGGAAGACTCTATGGCATTGCTGCAATACTAGAGGCCATTCCATCTCTATGCAGGCAGTTCTTTTCTGGAATGAAGCATCTCATGACTATGGTCAAAGTCGCATTCCTTTTGGTGATAGAACTTGGAGTATTTCCCCTTATGTGTGGTTGGTGGCTTGATGTCTGCACTCTTAAGATGTTGGGTACCACAATTGCTCAGAGAGTTGAATTCTTTACTATGTCACCCTTGGCGAGCTCCTCGATCCATTGGCTTGTTGGGATTGTATATATGCTCCTGATAAGCATATTTGTGAGCCTTCTTCGAGGGGTATTGCTCAACTTGTCAATCCTTGTGATATTTCTGCTAGTTCACTAACTGCACGTAAGGACTCATATACATCCTTGTTTCTCAACGTTTGTTTTGCCTTCATATGTAGGTACTGAGGAATGGGGTTCTTTACTTCTTACGGGACCCTGCTGATCCAAATTACAATCCTTTTAGGGACTTAATCGATGATCCTGTGCATAAACATGCTCGACGAGTTCTTTTATCTGTTGCTGTGTATGGAAGCTTGATTGTGATGCTGGTCTTCTTACCTGTCAAACTGGCCATGCGAGTAGCTCCTAAAACTTTTCCTCTGGACATTACGTGCGTCCGATCATCCTGATATCTTTTTTCCATCTCATTTGGTTATCTTATACTTACATCTTTTGGTTGACGTGTTATTGCAGCATTTTTGACCCTTTTACTGAGATTCCAGTTGACGTGCTTCTTTTCCAAATATGCATCCCATTTGCGATTGAGCATTTCAAGCCTCGGGCAACTATTAAAGCTCTGTTGCATCATTGGTTTGCTGTGATTGGCTGGGGACTAGGCTTAACAGATTTCTTACTACCAAAACCTGAAGAAAATGCTGCTGGGCAAGAGAACTGGAATGGCAGGGCAGAAAGAAGAGATAGAGTACACGGTGGGAGGGAAATGGTAGCCCCACAGCTTGAGCAGCGTATGATTCAGCATGCTGCCTTAGATAATGATGGCAGGGGTAATGCAAATGAAGCTAATGACGTTGCTGAAGAATCTGATGCAGATGATCAAGGAGATTCAGAGTGAGTATAATATCTAGATAGCTGTAAAAGGATAACTACTTACTTTGTTGCATCATTTTTAACCTGCACAAAAGAAGATTATATTTCCTATATATCAAAAGAAAAGCAGTTTTTAGTATGGTAAAAGAATAGCCAGTTGTTGTGCCTTTAAATTTTACAAGTATTTACTTGAAGCCCCCTCCCTCCTCCTTTAGATTTACTTGTTGTGCGTCTATGCTAACTTATGAGTATAAGTATAGAAAATGCTTTTGGATCCCGGGGCTCGAGACCTTCAGATTTGAAGTTTAGCGCACATAGAGATGCACACCACATTTCTGTAAATTTCATGATGAAATACGTTTTGGTGTGAGCTATATACACACAGAAAAAAAACAATGTATTTCTAGCACATGTAATATTCGCTATAAAAGTCCATGTTTTCTTTTCAGAATTGTTTGAAACTTGAAATATCTCAGTTTTGAACTTCTAAAAAATAAAGCTCCATTGGGCTCTGGGAGCAAGAAATCTCTCTCTTGTATTAGTATATATACTGTTACTACTTAAATTTTTCACTAGTTAAGTCCTCTTAATAATTCTTTACCTTTTGAAGGTACAGTTTTGCACTCCGTATCATACTCTTGCTTGTGCTGGCATGGATGACGCTACTCATATTCAACGCTGGAATGATTGTTATTCCTATCTCACTTGGCCGTCTAGTTTTCGAGGCTGTTCCCCGCCTGCCAATCACGCATGGTATCAAGTGCAATGGTAATTTGCTGATATTTGTACTGCTTACCTTGCTTTGTTTGCTATATAACTTCCATATTTATGAGGTTAATGTAGTTACACTTCAATAAACTTGTGGTTTTCTTGTCTCTTGTTCAGATCTGTTTTCTTTTAGCATTGGTTGCTATATTATCTGGAGTGCAGCAGCTGGAACCAGATATGCAATTGACTACATTAGATCACGACGTCTGGGCTTCCTGGTACAACAGATCTGCAAGTGGTGCTCTATTGTACTGAAGAGTTCCGCTCTCCTGTCAATATGGGTAATTCATCTCGGCTGAGCTTGTTCCAAGTATCTCATTTTGCATTTGTAAGTGTGGTCTATGATTGACAAGGCCTGTACTCTAGTGTCTAACCATGAATTATTTTCTTTCCAGATCTTCGTTATCCCTGTGCTTATTGGACTCCTTTTTGAGCTGCTGGTGATTGTACCCATGAGGGTGCCTATCGACGAGAGCCCAGTTTTTCTGCTGTATCAGGATTGGGCACTTGGATTAATATTCTTGAAAATTTGGACTAGACTGGTAAGAAGATTGCAAATCTCTGATTCTGTTTGTTCCACTTAAGCCCTCAATGACTGCATTTACTCTTAAACCATTTATAATCAGATAAACTTTATAACCATGGGTAGGCACATATATGAATGTTTGAATTGTTCTGTTGATTGTTTTTCTTGTGTACTCTTGCAGGTGATGCTGGATCAAATGGCACCTTTGGTTGATGAAAGCTGGAGGATGAAGTTTGAGAGAGTAAGAGAGGACGGCTTCTCCCGTTTAAAAGGTCTATGGGTCCTGCACGAAATCATAACCCCCATCATCACGAAGCTCCTTACTGCTCTATGTGTCCCATACGTCCTTGCAAGGGGTGTGTTCCCGGTGCTGGGCTACCCACTGATTGTGAACTCAGCAGTTTACCGTTTTGCCTGGCTTGGCTGCTTGATATTCAGCACGCTCTTCTTCTGTGGCAAAAGGTTCCATGTCTGGTTCACCAACCTCCACAATTCAATCAGAGACGATCGCTATCTCATTGGCCGGAGGCTGCACAACTTTGGCGAGGACTCCCGTCGGTCGAACGAGCCTACTGATGAGACTCCAGGATCAGGAGACGACGACCTTGCGCTGATCCCTCTAGATCATGAGGACGACGACGACATTGGGCTGAGGTTCAGGGGTAACAACCGGCATGCTGATGAAGACGTGGGGGTGGTTGTCGGTTAAGCAGGAGCGTGTTAAAGGAGGCATTGTAGAGTGAGTGAGTTGCCCTGTAGTGTTAGGGTAGTAGGCAAGCATTGTTGTACACCACATAGTAGAAAGGGGAATAAGCTAGATAGAAGGATTTCGCGTCGAAAGCTGATGGTCAACTGCCTTTCTTTTTTGGTTCCTGCGGTAGTCGTCGCTGAATGTATATATTGATGGTACATCTAAGCAGACATAATCTGATGTTGTTCTGATGTAATGTGTAATGTTAAATCTGATTCGACACGGGTGTAATATCTGATGATTCAAGTTGGACCTAGTTTTCATCCCAGTAATATCTGATGATTCAAGTATTTACTTGCTCTACTTTTCATCTCATGTGCTAATGATCATCCTGTGAAAGAAGCATCAAGTTTGCTTGCGCTGCTAGCTGACAACGTGACACTCGCCAGAGTCATAGCTGTTGGAGGCGATCACTCCAATCCAGGCCATTTGGACATTGCTAATGCCTGCAACCAGGCGCTCACTATCTGAATATTTAGATTGCTTTTGAATGGCTTGGCAAATAGTTATCCGTTGAGTAAAGCATTGAAGAAGAAATGGCACCAAGATCAGATGGCCGAGTTGGTCTAAGGCGCCAGATTAAGGCTCTGGTCCGAAAGGGCGTGGGTTCAAATCCCACTCTGGTCAATTTCCTTTTTTTTTCCTTTTTCAAGACCCCTTCTACGTGCAGGGTCCTTCTCATCATTATTTTTTGGCTAGTGCTGATTTAGGAATTCAAAAAAAAAATGAAGTGATGTCATGCTCTCTCTGCATCGCTGTGTGGAATTGATGAGAAGCTCTATCAGTTGATGCCATCGGGTTAAGGCGAGATCCATCCTTGGATCTGACATGTTGTCTTTCGGTGGATCATCCTTGGATCTATAACAGCTTGTTTGGCACCCTTCATTTCATTTCATTTCATAGAAACGAAATGAAATGAAATCTCCATGGGGATTTCATTTGGTTAAATCCAATGGCAAAAATCATGTATGGCTGCTACAAGAATTTATAGATTGAAATGACTAGTATATCCTTTTTGGCTGCCATTGTAGCAAGAATTGATAAACTCACACATAGTCTGCCTTCAAAAGTGAACTTGATAATACACAAACACCAGCTTTCCAAATAGGTAACATTCATGCCAACATGAAACAAGTTGCAGTACGCCATATTTCATATAAGACGCAGCTCCATAAAGCACAAATCCACATTCACATTCAATTACAACTGACAAAAAAAATTGGTTTAGCTCACACAACAACCAACATATGTAATTTTTGTGACACAAATTTATGTTTCATTTGTAAAATCAGGAGTCAAAGTTAGAAGTGATTGACGTGACATATGGAGACTTTACCGTCAAATTTCGAGTGAGGTCGAAAGTTGATGGTTTTCGATGGGCTTTAGTGGCTGTTTATGGAGCAATTCAACAAGATGTCAAATCTAAATTTCTTTCAGATCTAGAGAGGATCTGTGGAAACGAAGGTTTATCTATTTTAGTGGGTGGAGATTTTAATATCATTCGACGACAAGAAGAGAAGAATAATGATAACTTTGATGCTAGATGGTCTTTCATGTTTAACATGATTATTGAAAGTCTTATCCTGAAAGAAATTGATCTTATGTTTAGGCAATTTACATGGGCAAATTCCCTACCCAATCCGACTTATGAGAAGCTAGATCGAGTGCTCACCAATGTGGAGTGGGAACAAAAAAATTCTCTTGTTATGGTCGAGGCTCTACAGAGAGAAATTCCAGACCACACCCGACTTGTTGACTAAGGGGAGCGACACATATGGGTGATAAAAATATCTTCTCCTTCGAAGTAGGATGGTTCGAGCGAGAAGGATTTTTAGAGCTAATAGCAACTGAACGGGCCAAAGAAATTAGAGGTAATACAAATATGGATATATAGTAAAATAAAATCAGACATGTACACCAGTTCTTGTAGGGCTGGGCCAAAAATCAGAGTGGTGCATACAGAGTGGAAAAAGAAAGGTTTATTCAACTCATAAATGAGTTAGAGTTGAAGGCTGAAGTAGCGATACTTAATCATAGTGATCAGATTAGAAAGAATGAGGCCGAGGAGATGCTTCGTCATTTACTTCGAGAGGAAGAAATTAAGTGGGCATGAAGAGCGAAAGTAGACAAAGTGTCTACGATCGTCCAAGGGGATGACAATACCCAATTCTTCCACATGATAGCTAATGGCAAACATAGAAAGCAAAGCATAATTCAACTTGAACATGATGATGGTACAATTGTAGGACATGAAAACCTTAAATTGTACATATCTGAATATTATAGAAAACTTTTCGGAGCTCATGAAGCTAGCTCTGTATCGCTTGATGAAAGCGTAACAGAGGACATTCCTCAACTCAACCGGGAAGAGAATGAGGTACTGTCAGCCCCATTTACCGAGAAAGAGGTGTTTGAAGCAATTATGCAAATGAAGCAAAACACGGCCCCGGGACCATATGGGTTCCCGGCTGAATTTTATAAAAGGTGTTGGCATATTATTAAAGATGATCTGATGACCATGTTCCATGACTTGTTTAACGGATAGATACAATTATTTCACTTAAATTTTGGAACAATAACTTTACTACCAAAGAAGGAGGGTGCCATTCAGATAAAACAATTCAGGCTGATTTGCTTGCTGAACGTGAGCTTTAATATCTTGACTAAAGTTGCAACGAATAGACTGTCGAGGATAGCCCACTCGGTTATACAACACACGCAGACGGCGTTCATGCCGGCTAGACACATCCTAGAGGGGGTTGTTGTTCTACACAAGACACTTCAGGAAATCCACTCCAAGAAACTGGATGGAGTTATCTTCAAGGTGGATTTTGAAAAAGCATTCGATAAAGTTAAGTGGTCTTTCCACCAACAAACATTACTGATGAAAGGATTCAATGAGGCTTGGAGGGCCCAGGTGGATTCTTTTGTTAAGAATGGTAGTGTTGGGATTAAGATGAATGATGATATGGGTCATTATTTTCAAACCCAAAAAGGATTAAGAGCGGGGGATTCGATGTCCCCGATCTTACTCAACACTATAGTTGATATGCTTACAGTTCTCATAGGTCGTGCTAAAGCGGGCGATCTAGCAGGAGGGCTAGTCCCACATCTTGTGGATGGGGGATGTCCATCATTAAATATGCAGACAATACGATTTTTTTTATTAAACATGATCTTGAAAAGCTACAAATATGAAGTTGATACTATGGCTCTTTGAACAGTTATCAAGGCTCAAAATTAATTTTAAAAAAAGTGAATTGTTCTGCTTTGGACGGGCCAAGGAAGAACAAGATACTTACAAGCAATTATTCGGATGTGAGAGGGGTTCTCTCCCGTTTAATTACTTTGGCATCCCTATTCATCATCGGAAACTCACTAATAAGGTATGGAAGAGTATAGTGGATCGGTTTGAAAAAAGACTAAGTTGCTGGAAGGGTAGGCTTATATCACTAGTGGGGACAGGGCCTATAGTCCCGGCTCGTAAGGGGCTTTAGTCCCGGTTCACCAACCGGGACCAAAGAGGCGGGACTAAAGGCCTAACCTTTAGTCTCGACCCAGTTCCAAGCCGGGACCAAAGGTGCTCCACGTGGGCGCCTCGGAGCGCCCTCAGGGGCAGGCCCTTTAGTCCCGGGTCTTAACACGGACCGGGACTAAAGAGTTTCTGCAGATTTTGTTTATTTTAGGGTTTTAGGGTTTAGGTGTTCGGAGATTAACGTGATGCCTCGTTTGGTGTTCGGGAATTAGTTTTCATATAATTCTAAATATACATGTTTATGCATATATATAAGATTAACTTATCTTACAAGCGAGCATATATATACAATTATATGGAGATCTGAATTATCGGGACTAGAGCCCGTCTATTCGATTACATGGACCAACATCAGTAATGGCCCCTAGCTATACTAAATCGTCCTTTGTCATCTATAGCTTCCGTCCTCAGAAAGGTCGCAAGCTCCTCTACAACAGCAATCGCGCGTTGCTCTGGTAGGTACTTCTCCCTCATGGCCGTGTACTATATAAGAAGAGGAGATGAATATGAATAGCAATCATGATAACAAAGAATGATGGGTAAAAATAGAGGTGTGAATGTTCATTGCTTACGTCGTATCTGTAATCCTTGTGCTCAGAGGTAAACGTGCGAATGGTCTCGCAAACATAGTATCCGCATAGATGCGTCCCCCGTGGCTGCTGGTCGCACTTTACGAGAATACAATATATATAATCAAAATAATAATCTAGCATCATAAATGTATTGAAAATAGAAGTATATCATACTACTACTTACCTGAGCCGCTCTAAAGGTCAGCTTCTCATGCTCGATACCGTTAGTCACACACTTGAACCGCTTCCAAACCCTGCCCGACAGTCACACCGGTCTCTGCCTTCCACTTCAGCAATTCCACTGTGCTACCCAGCTTCTTCTGGTCATCTTCACAAGTTGGGTACAACAATTTGTTGTGGTCCTGTAACATCTGCTCGAACTGCAACCTCTCCTTTTCTGTGTCGCAACCTCGCCGTGCATCAGAAATGACCCGGCCAAGATCATCAGCGGGCTCATCTAGTTCCCGTTCTTCATCCTGATCTTGTTCTTCATTGTCTTCCATTGCGGTATCAGCATACTCAGGGAACATAGATCGGTAGTTGTCATCATCGTTCTCTTCTTCTTCATCGTCGTCTTCCATCATAACCCCTCTTTCTCCGTGCTTGGTCCAAACATTATAGCCCGACATAAAACCGGACCGAAGCAGGTGGCTCTGAATGACTCTTGAGGAAGTGTAATCCTTCTCATTCCGACATTCAACACATGGACAAAACATATAGCCACCATCATGCTTGTTCGCATCGGCTGCATCTCGAAAAGAATGCACGCCTTCTCTGTAAGCGGCTGTGCGTCGATCACCGTACATCCATGGATGGCTCATCTACGTTATACGACAGTATATCAAATACAATCACGATCTTAAAAATTAGTATCGCACGGTCTAAACGAGGAAATATAGTTGCTAACCTTTTAGAATAAGTAGAAATAAAGAGGAAGAGGTTTAAGCGTGGCTCGGGCATCTCATATCGTAGTTGTGTTCGGTGAACTAAAGCGGCATCACTCTAACACATATTTCAACAAACACCTCTAGTGCATCCAAGAAAAATGAAGAGCTAGCACACACCCACACTCTTCCATCCAAGAAAAATGCAAGGAAGAGGGGAGAGGGGGGCTGTGGCCAATATATATAGGCAGAGGACTTTAGCCCGGTTTGAGACACAAACCGGGACTAAAGGTGGCGCACATGCGGGCTGCACACCGCGTAGCCCTTTAGTCCCGGTTTGTGTCCAAACCGGGACTAAAGGCTCCTTACGGGCCGGGACCAAAGCCTCGTGGGCGGCATTGCGATTTTGGGGCAACGTGGCCGGGCCTTTAGTCCCGGCCCAGATGGAGGCCGGGACTAAAGGGTCCAGGCCAAAGGCCCGTTTTCCACTAGTGTATCTTATGGAGGGCGGCTAGTGTTAATAAATTCAGTATTAACAAGTTTGCCTATGTTTTTGTTATCATTCTTTGAAGTACAAGTGAGGGTACGGAAAAGACTAGATTTCTATTGATACATATTTTTTTTGGCAAAGTGATGGTAGTAAAACGAAATACACATAGGCTAAATGGGAGATGATGTGCAGACCCAAAGAGCAAGGTGGGTTAGGGATCGTGAATTTACAAATTAAAAATAAGTGTCTATTGAGCAAATGGCTATATATATTATCAATGGAGACAGGATGTACATGGGTACAAATTCTGTGCAGTAAGTACGTGCAAATCTAAAACCTTGGCTCAAGTTACAGTGAAACCTTCAGATTCACCATCTGGAATGGCTTAATGAGAACAAATGATGTTTTTTCCACAAAGTGAAGTTTCACATTGAGAATGGTAACACAACCATATTTTGGGAAGATACGTGGTTAGGAGAGACGCCTCTAGCCACACAATATCCGACTCTATATAATATTGTACAACGTAAGGATGCTTATGTTGCTACAATTATGCATACGATTCCTCTTAATATTCAGTTTATTAGATCTATGGTGGGAGAACGTTGGAATGCGTGGCTCCATCTTGTCCGTCGATTGATGGAAGTTCATTTATGGGACCAACCAGACACAATTCATTGGAGATTAACTACAAGTGGTAGGTTCTTAGTGAAATCAATGTATCTGAACCTTACCAATGCCGGAATATTACCTACTTCTGCATACATTTGGAAAATTAAAGTACAATTCAAGATTAAGATTTTCATGTGGCTTGTTCACAAAGCAGTGATACTTATGAATGATAATTTGGTTAAACGAAAATGGGTTGGTAATACTAGATGCTGCTTTTGTGATCATAACGAGACTATTAAACACCTCTTTCTCGAGTGCCCTTTGGAAAGACTTCTATGGCATACTATCCATATAGCTTTCAACATTACTCCTCCAACGAGTATGAACACATTATTTGGAACGTGGCTCAGTGGAGTAGATCCATCACAGCTAGACACATTCGAGTAGGAATTTGAGCCATGCTTTGGGCTATATGGAATTGGAGAAATGATATGATATTTAACAAGAAGAAATTTAACAATTTATTGCAGGTCATCTACAAAGCTACTGCTTGGACTCGTATGTGGTCGTTACTCATGCCTGCGGAGTCCAGGAAAACTATGGTTATTGGGTGCAGCCGGTGGGAGACGGTAGCACTGGATATATTCAATCGATATGGATGACGGCATACTAATAGGCTAGATGTTTAGTCATCATAGTCTATCTTTATTCTGCCATTGGTGGCATGTAATTTTCCTTATTTTGGTGAGACCTTGTTGGTCCCGTTGGGGATTGCATTTGTTTTGAACAACTTTGTTAATAAAATGGCTGCATGCATCATCATGATGCCGAGGCTGGAGGTAATCCTCCTTTTAAAAAAACTTAGACCCAAAATATGAGATGGACTTGTACACACGTTGGGAGGGATTGCTATACTACGGATATGGTAGAACTACTTTAGTTACTACATTCACATTGTGCATAATATCATGCACCTGTAGTTGGATGGTTAGAGGGACCGTGGTATTCTCGGCCCATCAGGGTTTAAGTTCTGGTGCTTGCATTATTTCTAGATTTATTTTAGGATTTCGACGATACGCTTTCAGTGGGAGAAGACGTTTTCGTCGACGACGAGGCGCCTACAGTGTCTTCGTAAATCTCAAGATGACATGTTGGCTCAGTCTCGCGAATGTGCTCATAGAAGTAGGGTGTGCGTGTCAGCGTGTGTGCGTTCATAGGAGTGAGTGTATGCGCGTGTATATGAGCGCTTGTGTCTCTAATGTGTTAAAAAAAGGTATCATATTTTTCTTTTTTTCACGAATGATATTTCACCTAATTTATAATTTGTAAAATTCAATTCAATACAAAGTTGTGGACATGATCTTCTAGTTTAATTCTCTCTTTTACGGGTATGATATCAGAATGTTCTGTCACGCTCTTAATTCCAATGCCACGTCATATTTCACGATATGGTAGAACTACTCACAATGCACAGTACCATATGGTAGAACTACTTTAGTTACTACATTCACATTGTGCATAATATCATGCACTACACTAGTATCATATTTCACTTTTTTTCACGAATGATATTTCACCTAATTTATACTTTGTAAAATTCAATACAAAGTTGTGGATACGATCTTCTTGTTTACTTCTCTCATTTACGTGATACGATCTTCTTGTTTACTTCTCTCATTTACGTGTATGTTATCAGAATATTCTGTCACACCCTTAATTCCAATGCTACATCATCGTCTTCTTTTCTCGTCCTTAAGTGCCACTTCATGATACTTGCACCGGAGAGGTCATTTGCATGATGGAATATGACTCGCAGCATTTTTATTTCGAATTACATTTTAAATGTTTATGACAAATAAACACATCGATCGAGATTACTATGCCCGAGAAAATGTGATAAATTACTAGGAGATTGGAACAAGCATTCAAGGCCTCCGGAAGTTTGTTCGGATGCTGTCCACGGTGTGCTTGTCCGCGAGGAGCGTCTTGGCAAGGAGATCGTCGGGGAGCGCCCCGGCGAAGAGCGCGTCGGCGAGGAGCACCAGCCCGGGGTTCTGGCTGCTGAGGCTGGCGTAGAGCGCGGCGGGAGCGGTGCCATTGTTGTAGAGGAAGTGCATGAGACCCTGCGGCACGGCGAACACGTCGCCCTTGTGGAGCACCTTGGCGAAGAGCTTGTTGTCCGGGTAGGAGGAGACGAAGCCGAAGTAGACGGAGCCTTCCAACACCACGGCCGTCTCTGCCGCCCTGGGGTGGTAGTGCGGCGGGAAGATGGCCCCTGGCGCGAGATCGACGCGGGCGTGCGACTGGCCCTGCGTGTTCAGGCCCGGGATCTGCACGGTCAGCGCTGCGAAACCGTAGCGTTGGCTCGTCATGTCGCCCGGCTTGTCCGCGCCGGCGAAGAAGAAGTCGTCCGGCACCACGGCCGCTGCGTCCTTGCATGGCAACCCATTCACGCGCACTGCATAGTACGTATATACAGGACTTTAAATGATCACATTACGAAGTAACTCTCTGTGTCCACAATACCACATTCATGTGACATTATTGTTTCATGATTTAGGCTGGTTGTAATGGGTAGTATCATATACTAGTATCATACATATGATACTAGTTTATGATACCACATCTGTAATGCATATCATCATATATTAATATCAGAGTAATTCATTTATTGACATGCAAGACACATAGTAGCACATCATTTAATATGATACGGTATCATGATATGATACTCAACTCTCTCTTCCTTTATTTAATTTTATGCCACCTCATTGAGATTGCCTAGTTGGCATGCATGATACTACCTATGATACTCCCATTACGGGCAGCCAACTTTTACTACACCTTTCCGTCACGGTTTAGAAGGCGTACGTGTAAATTCTCTGAAACCTAGGTGGTTATTGATTGATTGTGATATGGGGTAAAAAATAGCATTCACACTACACATGCATATAGAAATAATACAACGGAGTACAAATTAGAGCAAGTACAATAAAGCTGAGTCAGCTGGCTATAAGGAATAAACTAATATATTTTTATTTAGTTAGAGGAAAGAGAATAGGAGAGAGAAGGTAAGCGGGCTCTTAGCTAAGAGCCAGCTCTAGCACGTGCTCCTAGACATTTTATGAATATGAAAGGTGGATCATATAATAAAAAAGCAATACACTTTTGTAATGAACCATGGTACATGTTGACTAAAAGATGAGCTATAGATGACATGACAATGGCTTATAGCCAGTAGCTGGCTATACTATTGTACTTGCTCTTAGCTGCTAGGAGTAAATGCAATGCGCCTTAAACCTTGTCTATTATGAAAATGCACGTAAATTTAACTGTGTCTTCTAAACCGTGACAGAGATAGGATCATCAATTACACCAATAATGTGTGTTACCCTTTTCAAATTAATTGATGTTTTAGCTTCGAGTCAATTTTATCTTAGTTGGCCAAACTTCTCTACCTAATACCTACAACATCAAATATATAGTATTAAACTTATTTTACGATTAATCTAGTGAAACTAATTTGCTGATGTATAGATTTTGACACATTTTTTCATAGAGTTGATCAAACTTAAAGAAGTTTGACTTGGAACAAAACTAATTGTCCACATAATTTGGAAGCAGAGAGTAAGGAGTGCGTGGCATAAACATTATAACATTGAAAATTTTAGAAGTTTTATCTGTCAAATTATTACTCAAAGTTGATTATCGAAAAGTGTGGTCATATAAATTAGAACGGAGGAAGCAGAGGCCAGAAGGATAGACAGCAAGCGAGGCTGGTGTTTCCTTACCTTTGGACGTGGCATCGGCGACGCAGAAGTCCTGGAGAGGGTTGGGGTCGAAGGCCTCGCCGCCATGACCGGAGCCGAGGGCGACGAGCGCGGCCACCAGGAGCAACGCCGCGGCAGACATGACGGGTGGATCCTCTCGATCAGCACATGTGCAACGAGAAACGACTACAAGTTACTGAACCTCCATGATAGATATATGCTGAACTTCCATGAATGAGGAGCCGTCGTGTGAGGTGTGAACGTACAACGTGGAATTCCGGCGGAAATCAACGCAGATTTGCTAAAGGTCAACGAAGGCTCCTGTTTTCCAGGCGTCCGCGCGCGATGTTTAATCAAGCAGGGAGAAAACCGACCAGCTTTCACGGACGAGCAGGCCTTTGTGTGGGACTGTGGGGGGCTCCGTTTGGAAATTAACGCAAGTTTTAAAAAACTATTCGTTTATTTCGGAAGTGTGTGCGACCGTGTCATTATCTATCATATCACTGCGAATTTTTCGCATGCTTTTGACTTCAATTTATAGGAGGGGATTCATACAGAATCTAGAGAGATGAGTTGTAATGCGATATTTCATTAGGGGTGCTGGTGCACGTATATCTAATACAAGGGAAAACCTCTACCTCAACTATACAAGATTAGGAGGTGGGCCACAACTGTAATACACGTGCAACACAAATACATATTCAACACCCCCCGCAGTCGAAGCGTCACTAGAGACACAGAGACTGAACCGAAACTCCTCGAAGACGGGAGCAGGCAATCCCTTAGTCATGACGTCAGCAAACTGTTGTGCCGTCAGCACGTGGAGAACCCGAACTCGTCCAAGGGCAACCTATTCGCGCACGAAGTGAATATCAAGCTCAATATGCTTCGTCCGTCGATGGTGCACCGGGTTGGCAGAGAGGTAGACCGCGCTGACGTTATCGCAGTAGACGACAGTGGCCTTGTGAACATCACAAAGCAACTCCTGTAGCAGCTGCCGTATCCAAGAGCATTCGGCCACGGCATTCGCCATGGCGCGATACTCTGCCTCGGCACTGGAACGGGAGACCGTGGGTTGGCGCTTCGATGACCAAGAGATCAACGAGGGCCCAAGGTAGACGCAGTAGCCTGACGTAGAGCGCCGCGTGTCAGGACAACTGTGACGCCCTCGGCTTAATCGTACGCTAGTCATACACGCAAATGCGTACGATCAAACGCAAGGACTCACGGGGAGATATCACAACACAACTCTAGACACAAATAAAATAACATCAGCTTCATATTACAAGCCAGGGGCCTCGAGGGCTAGAATACGAAAGCTCGATAAACACACGAGTCAGCGGAAGCAACAAATATCTGAGTACAGACATAAAACATGGGGTGCCTTAGAGAAGGCTAGCACAAAAGATACAACGATCGAACGAGGCGAGGCCTCCTGCCTGAGAACCTCCTAACTACTCCTGATCATCAGCGGCCTCCACGTAGTAGTAGTGTTTTTTCAGTTGTTCCTACTCAACAACGTTTGGTGATCCTGGTGGTGGTGGCCCGAGACGGTGGCGTTGATCGGAGTGGCTTTGCCGACATGGTGGTGTGTTGCCTTCCTCTTCCAGTCCATCCGGGCTCAAGGGCGAGCTCTCGGATGGCCGGGCAACGGCATGCGAGTTGACAATTCTCCGATGGCGGGCTGTTCCATTAGCATGAGTGTTTTGGGGTCTTGCCCCTTGGGTTGTCGAGGTCATCGATGTACTAGCTGCTAGGGTTGTAAGACCGTTGTTGTTCGGTAGCATCTTCTATCCTCTCTCCCCAATCTTTTTTCCTTTTTATTGTATCGGTGGTTGTGTGCCCGATTGTTGTTTTATTATAATATAAAGCAAGAAAAAAATCCTTTTTCATCATATTGATGGCTTCAGATAATTTAAAAGACGCCAAATGAAATGGGTATGCCCGACGGGCTAGAGGTGAAAATAAGTTTTTTGAGGACCTGGTGAATATTTGAAATACGGTCTCGTGAGAGCGGCCGGGGTGGTGACAGTTTGGGCGGGCTGTCGGACAAGCGGAGTGCAGATTGCACAAAACTTGCGTGCCCGCTCTTGCGCGTGTCTACTTTCTTGCAGTTGATGGGTTGACTTGACTTGACCGGCTCTGGGAGTTGGACGGAAACTGTCTCACATGGCAGTGGAATCATACCATGGGCATGGCGGGTCCACCATAGCATGTTCCATTGTTTTGCATGCATCCCATCCGAATCCAATGGTCTTGACTTGACTCTTGACCGAGGGCAGGGCATCCAGCGGATACAACAGGCCTCCGTGTGTTTTCCCACTTGGAAACTTGGGCATATCTGCTTGCCCACAAAATCATAAGCAGGCCTGTTGTACGTAGCATTTTTTTAAAATTCATGGACTGTTCGCTTACACGTAGATGCTGCTATAGGCACGGCCGAATCCACAGTTTTTTACGAGCCAGACCCTCCACATCAAGCATCCTTGGGAGATCCCCTACGAGCTACGGGTCTATTATAACGAGGTTCGGCCAGCAGGTTGACGAAGGCTGACGACGGGTCCCCTGCGAGGTTCTTCTTGCAGGTTGACGAAGTAGAGCAGGTTTTGCTTGCGACACACGATGGAGAAGCATGCACAGATGACGGCCATGGATGCAAGATCAAGCGACGCTGCAACTCTAGTGAGAGCGCAGGTGAGCGCGCGTGCACTACGGTGGTGCCGCTCGAGGTCGCGCTGCCACACGTCGATGTCCTGGAGGCGCTCGCGTCGGCGTTCGGGTGGTCTGCAACATGTCCTCCTTTCGTCTCGTGTTAGACGAGGTGCTCTGTTTTACGTAGAGTTGTTAACTGCTAACCATAATGTGAGCGAGACAACCAAACATCGGGTCGAAATTGGTTTCCGATGTCAAGACCTCTCATACATACAGACAACCAAACAATTCGCAATCATCATATTTTGGCATGTACTCACTCCGTTCCTAATATAAGTTTTTTTAAAAATTTCATTAGAGAAAAACATACGAAGCAAAATAATTGAATTTATACTTTAAAATATGTATGTACACATCCGAATAATTTTTTTAGTGAAACCTCTAAAAAATTTATATTTAAAAACAAAGGAAGTACTATCTTCTTAACTAAGTTATACTCAACCTGACTCGTTTCTAGTATGCAATCTCCTACTGTTCAATTGAGGCAACCAAAAGCGTTCTTGATAGATATTCACCCCATCTCAAAATAAGTATCATAACTTTGTATTATAAAGTTGTATTAAGCTTAAAATATTTATTTTGATACGAAGGAAGTACGTACTTAGTAGCAGTGTTGTTGCCGTTCCTCTCCCTGCATTGCCATTTGCATGTTCGTGCACAATACACATTGTTTGTTTGGGATATAAATTCTAGGACTATAGATACGGTATAAGAGCATCATTAATAATCTTGCTATAAAAATGTTGTCATGTTATTTATAATTAATATAATAGTCAACACGTATAAAATAGTAGTGCGTAATAAAAAGTATTTATTTTTTTAACACGTGACCCATCATATATTTTGATTTACTTTTTTGTTAAGAAATATAAGAACGTTTATAGATCATTAAAAGGAGTAGTAGCTTTTTGGAGTTTGTGTTATAGCCTGTTGTAAATCTACAAGCCCGTTTTTTTCTTCTCTTTCGTTCAACCCAACCAAACACAGTTGTTGTCCGTCATTTTATTATGGAAAGATACCTAGTTCAACCAGCCGATTTTTCACCGTCCATCCGCATCCTCATGCTTGCGATCCATGTCCCTGCAGAACCAACTCATACTTATCTCCCCAATCTTCCTCTTGTGAGCCCACACTCTCATCCATCTCTCTCATCTTCTCTCGCGAGTGCACGGCACAGGAAAGCACGGACGCTCGGACACCATGACCACGGCTGCTCGAGCGGCTAGGCATCCGGTTGGATGGGTGCGTCCGCACGTTGTGGAGGAGCAATCGAGCGCTGGTTGGATCAGGAGGAGGGAGACTGCAGACGTTGGATCTGGCTCCTGCAAGAGCTGGATGCGTCCATGGTGCTGGAGCGTATGAGGAGAGCTCGCCGGAAGACGAGGCATCTCCTCCCCTATGCTTCCTCTCCCTCTCCTCTAACCTTGCAGCCATTCATCCGTCTCCAGTTTCCTGCAACGCGGCTGTTGTTGCAGGAGTTGGAGAAATTGTTTCTGCAACCCGTTCGTTGTTTCGAGAATTGTTTCTGCAACCCGTTTGTTGTTTTAGGAATTGTTTCCGTTACACGGCATGTGTTGCAGAAAGATGAAGGAAAAAAATTCTGCAACAAAGCGATTGTTTCTGGAATTCGACCTTTGTTTCGGGAATTAATGAGTCCAAGCTTTATTTTTTTTGCAACAAAGCGATTTTTTCTGCAACTCAATCATCGTTTCAGGAATCACTGGGTGTCGGTCGAAGCCCCACGCGTGGATCGGATGGACGGATTGAACGACTGTGTGTAGATCGGACGGCCATCGAGGTGGCGGATGTTTACCGGCAGCCCCTTTTATTAGATTTGGTTTAAGTTTTGCTTGCGAAACGGGATTGATTGATAGAAGGATGGAAGAAGGAACCAACGCGCAAAAATCCACGCGGTTTAGTGGGCGACAACGTGGTGGCCGTCACGTGCAAGCAACGCGTGTGGCCGGACCCCAAACGCATCCAATCCGTCTATGAAGGACCGCAGCCGAATCCGTCATAAATATTTCCAGGGAGGCGTAAAGCGCGTGTCCGCTCGTACTACTAATAAATTGCCTTCGCTCCTCTCCCGTAGCAAAGCAGCAGCAGTATCAATCTTGGATCACGTCCCGCACGGCCCATCCTTTCGTCCTCAAGAAGCAAAAGTCGCTTTCGTCCCTGCCTGCTACTGCTAGTCGTCGCCGCCGCCGCCGCCGACGACGACGACGATTCAACCCCCCCTCCTCCCGCGC
Source organism: Hordeum vulgare subsp. vulgare (assembly GCF_904849725.1). Lineage (NCBI taxonomy): Eukaryota > Viridiplantae > Streptophyta > Magnoliopsida > Poales > Poaceae > Hordeum > Hordeum vulgare. The sequence goes on from NC_058524.1 coordinate 616,988,197, forward strand.
CGCCCGCCCATGTCGATCCAGGGCCAGCTCCTCGAGGTCAGAGGTAAAAAGGCGCCGCCCCTCCCGCTTCGTCTTCTTCCGTGCTTCCCCTCGGTTTATTATAGACCCCTTTTGCTGCTCAACTGAATTTTGTCGGCTCGCTTGGTTTGGATGTGGGGCAGTGACGGGGTGCAGGAAGCTGCGGGACACCGAGTTCTTCTCGCGCCAGGACCCCTACGTCATCATCGACTACGCCAACAACAAGCTGCGCACCAGGACATGCACCGGTATCACCCTCCACCATTTTATTTTTCCTCCTCCCCTCTCTCGTGCGCTCTAGGTGTATGACCTTATGCGCGACCGCCTACCACTCCTATGTTTCTTCTCTTCGTGTGAAAATTGTTTGTGCGCACCATCAAAACTAGCTACTACTAGTACTCAAAACTGGTGGCTTTTGAACTGGGAGGAGGTTTCTAGCGCAATGTGCAGCTAATCTGTACATCTGGCGACACTTTAATCTCTGCTTTCAGCCATACATTATGCTTACCTAGCTCGATCCGTTCAAGTTGACGGTGGCCGAGTGACCAGGTCAGCGTTGCCTCTTCTTTCTTGTCGAGGAGGAGCAGAGACTTGTTCTCATCTTCAGTTTATATATACTACTTTCCTACAAGCAAGGATCACTGCCCAATTTGATGCACCAGTTTTCTGCATCATCAGTAGCCTCCGCCCTAGTAACCTAGCTGCCCAAAACTAGTGGAATTCACTTGATATTTGAACTGGATTTACCCTACTTATCTAGTGTATTGTACAATGTGGCGTCCATTCAGTCTGTTCATTGAGCATGCTCAACAACTCGATTCGTTTCAGTACCAGTGGTTGCACCTACCAGCAACGCCCGGTGGTTGGGCATTGCCTCTTTTGTTCTTCTCCAGGAGGGTAGGGTGGGCGCCAGACTATTGATGAATGATGAGTGATGGCTATCCCGTCCACTCTTCCCCCAACATTTCTTTGTTTGCCTCAGCTTCCCAGCGAATTCACTCGAGTTATCTAAAGTATTGCACAATCCGACGCCAGTTTAGTCTGTTCGTCGAGTCATGTACTCGGCTCAATCTCTTTCAGTAATTGGTGCTTTTGTCTACACACACGGTGGGTGCAGCATTGCCAATTCTTTGTGCTATAGGAGGGTTGGTGGACTAGCAACGACTTGTTCATTGAAGGCATACACAACTCAATTTGTTCCAATAGTTGCACCAGCCAACCGCCATTGCTCAAACAACGGCGGGTGAGTGACCAGGTCAGGTCAGCATTGCCCCTTCATTGTTTTTGGCAGGGCAATGACTTGTACCCATGTTCAGTTATAGTTTGCAACAGCAAGGCCGACGATGACTTGCTTCCATGTTCAGTTATAGACTTATAGTTTGCAGCAAGGCCGATGACTGTTCGGTTAATCTATGTATGGGCTGCTTCTCTGAAACATCTGCATTGCATTATTAGGATTCTAATCAATTGACGCATCTCATACTTAGCAATCATGTGATAAAATCAATAGTAATCTAAGCACTGTTCATTATTCATGGAAGCTGACACAGTTGCAAATGTTGTTTGTTGCTTCATCTCTTTGGAGTCCAGATATTGGATAGTTCGTAGTTGCCTCCTAACAGTTTTGTGAAGATCGTGCGCCTCATGATAATGTTATTTTTGTTTCTTGCACACCTCTTGGTGGAATTGTGCCACCCTAGACCTAGATTACAGTAAAAAAGAATCATGCCACCGTAGATTGGCAAAATTCTCGGGTCAATCTGAGAATATATTCTTCTACCTTTGTTTGATGCGCTGCTCCCTTGATGAATATGTTTGTACACACTAGCGGTCCCCATTACTCATCCTAGTTTTGCGAAAATGCCGTGATCCTTTACGTGGTTATTTTTGTTCCTTTAGTGGTGGAAAAAGTGACACCCTAGTAGATTGGCATAACATACTCATGTCGATTCGAGAATATATTCTATCAACTTTGTTTGATGCCTATGAATAAAGTTCTACGCGATAGTGTTAATCATTACTTGTCCTGCAGGAATCCCATTTCCTTTGTAGTACAATTTGGCATCTACCTGTATATGTTCCGAGTGATGCTCTCAGGCTGCTGGGCTGGTTCTAGAAGTTGTGCAATTCAATTTTGTGGAACGCTATTTGCCGAGTATTTTTATATCGTTATTGAAATTTGCTACTTGGCATTCCTTATCCCGACAAGTAATTAAATACAGCAAACTGGCATTGTGTGCAATTCCCTTACAGTTTTTATTTTGTTGACCATGAAACTGAAACCGTTCCTTATGAAAGTACCCAGGCCTAGATTACAGCCCTGTAGGATCGTTTTTTTCTGCTATATCTTACAGTTACTATGCCGAATAGAAAATGCAGTCTCATCCATCCTAGAGTTGACCTGAACAAGTCCTCAACTTTTTCCAAGAGGTTCTTAGATCTGCATTTCATAAAATACTATTTAATCTAGCAGGCTATATCACCCATTGGCTTTTAATAAACGGGGAATGCTAGGACATTGTTCTTCTCTGTGGCCTACATTTCCAACATTAACGAAATATTTCATCTTGTACATATTTTAGCTCCATAAGCTTACTGTCTTTTTTTATACAATCAGATGGAGGAAGGAACCCGTCCTTTGACGAGAAGTTTCATATACCACTCATCGAGGGGCTCCGTGAGCTGAGTATCAACGTGTGGAACAGCAACACAATCAACACCGATGACTTCATTGGCAGCTGCAGGTTTGTGCATTACGATGCAGCTCATTTTACTCATTACTGTTGCCGAGTAGAGCGACTGATGGCTGAGTGTTTCTGCATGCAGGGTGCCGCTGAACAAGGTGCTCACGAGTGGCTTCGATGACGCCTCATGGCCCCTCCAGACACGCCATATGAAGTAAGTCCTTTTGTCACATATGTATCATACCTTTCGCCCACTGTAACTTGCAAATTTCCTGACACTAAAGTCGACCTGTGCAGGTCTGCCGGGGAAGTGATGCTCATTATGCACTTTGATGTCTCAGCAATGGTGAGTGAGAGGCTGATCACTGGTCTTTGTTTCATTGTTTCTGTTGATGTTCCATTGCCTCATTATTATTTTGCTTATTATGTATGCCAGAAGAACAAGATGGCAGGTAAACCTACTGGCCAATATGCACCGTCCCCATACGGTGCCTCCTCAGCTTCATACCCAGCTCCTTCAGCATATGCTGCAGCACCACCACCGCACCAAGCTTATGCAGCTCCTGCCCATGCACCATATCCTGCTCCTTCTGCATACTCAACCCCACCTCCTCAGCAGCCGTACCCGCACCAGGCATGTCCTCCTACAAGTCAACCACCACAGCCTTATGGACAACCGTACCCGCCGCAGCAGCTGTACGGGCAACCGTACCCACCGCAGCAGCCATATGGGCAGCAGCCGTACCCGCCACAGCCATATGGGCAGCCGTATCCACCACCTTCAGCAGCACAGTCCCCTTATCCACCTGGTAAGACCTTGATGAGCTTAGATAAACCCATCTGTTTTCATGACTCTAATCAGGTGAACTAATTTGATGATCTCACTGAATCTTATACAGCGCCGTACCCCGGAGCTTATCCACCGCGGCCATATTGATATACCCAGCTTCGGTGACTGACGTGGCGGCATAGATGATGATCAGTTCTGGCCGCTGAGTTGTTTCAAATGGATCACACCAAGCCTACTGAAGATCAGTTAGATAACTCAAACAACATGTAAATCGTCTCCTTTGCGCTAGTGTTGCGAACAGCCTAGCAACCATCAGAAACGTTTATTCTCTCTGGTATGCACTATATAAGTAGCTTGCAGACTTCTGTGACCAAGTCAGTTCTATATTGTGGGTTTGCCAAGATGGTCAGGCGCCTTGCTTCTAGTTTGAAATCCCTATTGACTATTCGGCCAGTAAACCTAATTATAGACTTATAGTGCCGCCTGCTTGAACGACAGCGAATGCACTGGTGGTTGCCGGCTGCAAGGTTGAAGCACCTGAAACCCCTGGTAGTGTTTTTTGATGCTCAATAAATTTGCTTTGTTGGTATATACTCATGATGTGTGTTGAATTGTGAAATGAGGTTTGTGGGATTTGCCAATCCCGAGATCTTTGATGCTGATTCCTGATTTCTGATCTGGTGATGTTGGTAGAATAATCACCTGTTCAATTTTTTTTTAAAAAATCAGTTGATATTTTATTGGGATTTTGTGGTTGTGCTTGGGTGCTGTTCTAGTGCTGTCTGTTATAAAACTCATAACTAATATTCACAAACTCCATTGCCAAGAGGGAACATTCTGTCACCACAGGAATATCAACTCCCATGAAAGCGTTCGGGTTAGAAACAGCTTCCAAAGCATTCATACGATCCGATTCAATGATAGTGTTTGCGCAGCCCAGATTCGCTGTTCGATATAGTCTAGAACGGATGGTCAGGAGTTTAGCTGATCCCGTAGTGCTTGTGTTGCTGCCCCCAAGAACTTGCCATGATCGTCCCCGGCGACAACTCCACAAGCTCCACGAAAAGTCTCCTCATGGAATGATGCATCCACATTCACTTTTATAACTCCCCTGGCACACCGCAACGCAACAGACGCCGCCTGGCACACCGCAACGCAACAGAGTGTCTGAACGTTGTAGTCGCACTTTATTAGATATGGTACGATCTATGATGTCTCTTACCAACTTACCGCTATCATTTTGGCGATACGCATTAGAAACTGCAGCATTCACTTTAAATAGGGCACCGTCTAAATCCGTTGAGACGACACCGTATGAACTATGGTTTGTCAAGAAACCTAAGTTGTCGTTTCTTAAAGTTTAGGGCTGCGATGCTTATGTGAAGAAACTTCAACCAGAAAAGCTCGAGTCCAAAGCGGAGAAATGCGTATTCATAGGATACCCTAAGGAAACTATTGGGTATACCTTCTATCTTAGATCCGAAGGTAAAACCTTTGTTGCCAAGAACGGATCCTTTCTAGAGAAAGAGTTTCTCTCGAAAGAAGTAAGTGGGAGGAAGGTAGAACTTGATGAGGTAATTACACCCCCTCTCAAACAGGAAAGTAGCACAGCGTGGGAAATTGTTCCTGTGGCGCCTGCACCAACTGAAGACGAAGTTAATGATAATGATCATGAAGCTTCGGATCAAGTTACTACTGAACCGCGAAGGTCCACAAGGGCACGCTCCGCACCAGAGTGGTACGGCAACCCTGTGATGGAAATCATGTTGTTAGACAACGGTGAACCTTCGAACTATGAAGAAGCGATGGCGGGCCCGGATTCCAACAAATGGCTTGAAGCTATGAAATCCGAGATAGGATCCATGTATGAGAACAAAGTATGGACTTTGGTGGACTTGCCCAATGACCGGCGAGCCATAGAAAATAAATAGATCTTCAAGAAGAAGAGTGATGCAAACGGTAATGTAACCGTTTATAAAGCTCGACTTGTCGCAAAGGGTTTTCGAAAAATTCAAGGAATTGACTATGAAGAGACTTTCTCTCCCGTAGCGAAGCTGAAATCAGTCCGAATCATGTTAGCAATTGCCACCTTTTATGATTATGAAATTTGGCAAATGGACGTCAAAACAGCGTTCCTTAACGGGAACCTTAAGGAAGAGTTGTATATGATGCAACCAAAAGGTTTTGTCGACCCTAAGGGTGCTAACAAAGTGTGCAAGCTCCAGCGCTCCATCTATGGGCTGATGGAAGCATCTCGGAGTTGGAACATTCGCTTTAATGAGGTGATTAAAGTGTTTGGGTTCATACATGTTTACGAAGAAGCCTGTCTGTACAAGAAAGTGAGTGGGAGCTCTGTAGCTTTCCTCATACTGTATGTGGATGACATATTATTGATGGGGAATAATATAGAGATGCTGGAGAGCATAAAGGCCTATTGGAACAAAAGTTTTTCAATGAAGGACCTTGGAGAAGCTGCATACATATTAGGCATCAAGATCTATAGAGATAGATCGAGAAGCCTCATAGGTCTTTCGCAAAGTACATACCTTGACAAGATATTGAAGAAGTTCAATATGGAAAACTCAAAGAAAGGGTTCTTGCGAGTTTTGCAAGGTATGAGATTGAGTAAGACTCAGTCACCGACCACGGCAGCAGATAGAGAGAAGATGAGTACTGTCCCCTACGCTTCAGCCGCAGGCTCTCTAATGTGTGCCATGCTGTGTACCAGACCTCATATAAACCTTGCCATAAGTTTGGTAGGGAGGTACCAAAGTGATGCCGGTATGGAACACTGGACAGCGGTCAAGAATATCCTTAAGTACCCGAAGAGGACTAAGGAGATGTTTCTCGTTTATGGAGGTGACGAAGAGCTCGTCGTAAAGGGTTACGTCGACGCTAGCTTCGACACAGATCCGGATGACTCTAAGTCACAAACCGGATACGTATATGTTTTGAGTGATGGGGCAATGAGCTGGTGCAGCAGCAAGCAAGAAGTCGTGGCAGCATCTACATGTGAAGCGGAGTACATAGCTGCTTCAGAAGCGGCTCATGAAGGAACTTGGATGAAGGAGCTCATCACCGACCTTGGAGTAGTTCCAAGCGCGTCGGGTCCAATGACGCTCTTCTGTGATAACACTAGGGCCATTGTCATAGCCAAGGAGCCCAGGTTTCACCGGAAGACCAAGCACATCAGACGCCGCTACAACTCCATCCAGGACCATGTCTAGAGTGGAGTAATAGAGATTTGTAAAGTACATACAGATCTGAATGCCGCAGACCCGTTGACTAAACCTCTTTCTCGAGCAAAACATGATCAACACCATAATGCTATGGGTGTTCGATACATCACAATGTAACTAGATTATTGACTCTAGTGCAAGTGGGAGACTGTTGGAAATATGCCCTAGAGGCAATAATAAAATGGTTATTATCATATTTCCTTGTCCATGATTATCGTCTATTGTTCATGCTATAACTGTATTAACAGGAAACAGTAATACATGTGTGAATAAATACATCACAATGTGTCCCTAGCAAGCCTCTAGTTGGCTAGCTCGTTGATCAATAGATGATCATGGTTTCCTGATCATGGGCATTAGAAGTCATTGATAACGGGATCACATCATTGGGAGAATGATGTGATGGACAAAGACCCAATCCTAAGCATAGCACTAGATCGTATTGTTCATATGCTAAAGCTTTTCTAATGTCAAGTGTCTTTTCCTTCGACCGTGAGATTGTGCAACTCCCGGATACCGTAGGAGTGCTTTGGGTGTATCAAACGTCACAATATAACTGGATGACTATAAAGGTGCACTACGGGTACCTCTGAAAGCGTCTGTTGGGTTGGTACGAATCGAGATCGGGATTTGTCACTCCGCGTGACGGAGAGGTATCTCTAGGCCCACTCGATAGAACATCATCATGAGCTCAATGTGACTAACGAGTTAGTTACACGATGACGTGCTACGAAACGAGTAAAGAGACTTACCAGTAACGAGATTGAACAAGGTATAGGTATACCGACGATCGACTCTCGGGCAAGTTCTATACCGACAGACAAAGGGAATTGTATACGGGATTGATTGAATCCTTGACATCGTGGTTCATCAGATGAGATCATCGTGGAGCAAGTGGGAGCCACCATGGGTATCTAGACCCCGCTGATGGTTATTGGCCGGAGAGGTGTCTCGGTCATGTCTGTCTGTCTCCCGAACCCGTAGGGTCTACACACTTAAGGTTCGATGACGCTAGGGTTATAGGGAATTGTTATACGAGGTTACCAAAAGTTTTGGACACCGGATGAGATCCCGGACGTCACGAGGAGCTCCGGAATGGTCCGGAGGTAAAGATTGATATATAGGATGGATGGTTTTGGACACCGGAAATGTTTCAGGCGTCACCAGTAATGTACCGGGACCACCGGGACCACCGGAAATGGTCCTGGGGGTCCACCGGGAGGGGCCACCAGCCCCAAGAGGTAGCATGGGCCAAAAGAGGGAGGGAAACCAGCCCAAAGTGGGCTGGTGCGCCTCCCACAAGAAGGCCCAAGGCGTAGGAGGTGGAGAGGGGGGGGGAACCCTAGGCGCTGGTGGGCCTAAGGCCCACCTAGGGGTGCGCCACCCCCTCCCCCTGCCCTGGCCGCCGCACCTCCCATCTGGGGGGCTGCCGCACCTCCTAGGGTGGGAACCCTAGGGGTGGCACCCCCTCCCCTCCTCCTATATATAGTGGGGTTTTTGGGGCCGTTGGACACACGGTTTTCCCTCTCCCTCGGCGCAGCCCTGCCCCCTTCTTCCTCCTCTCCCACGGTGCTTGGCGAAGCCCTGCGGGGAGACCTCGTCTCTCCATCGACACCAAGCCGTCATGCTGCCGGAGATCTTCCCCAACCTCTCCCTCCTCCTTGCTGGATCAAGGTGCGGGAGACGTCACCGGGCTGCACGTGTGTTGAACGCGGAGGTGCCGTGGTTCGGCACTAGATCGGAATCACACCGCGATCTGAATCGCCGTGAGTACGACTCCATCAACCGCGTTCTAGCAACGCTTCCGCTTAGCGATCTTCAAAGGTATGAAGATGCACACACCCCTCTCTCGTTGCTGGTCTCTCCATAGGAAGATCTGAATATGCGTAGGAAATTTTTTAACCCTGGTCTTAATTTAACCCTGAGACCGTTTTAGAGCAAATAAGCTGACGTGGCAGGGATTTGACGAGGATTCTGACTTGTGGGCCATGGAGAGGTTGTGTTGACCGGTCGACCAGGCATTTGGATAGAGAGAGGGGAATCGGAGGAGAGCTTTAGGTTTACGGAGAGGCAGAGGCGACTGGCGGCGGCGGCGGAGGGGTGGTGCGATGTCGGGGTTCTCAGGAGCATCTTCTGCTCTCGGATTCCGTCGAGCTAGCGGAAGGAGGGAGGCTGAGTCGAGGTCGCCGGTTCCATACCGCTAGGGCGCCATGGCGTACGAGCCGCCAAAGTACTGCCGCTGCAATCCGCCAAGGAAGGCGCCGAGGTGGATATCGTGGAGCCGGCAGAACCCCGACACGAGGTATACTACGCCTGCGTCCATGCGCTAGTGAGCTCCATTTTTCCATCTCCAAGTTCCTTTCTTCTTCCTCTGCTCATTTCTTTTGTCTAATTCATTTGTCTTCATTTGATAGAATGGTGGTTGTGGGTATGTTGAGTGGCATGATGATGCACTGCCCAAGTTTTTTTTTTCTGATTTGATTGGAGATTTGAGAGATGAAGTCTGGAGACTGAAGGGTGCTAGGACTGAAGATGAAGCTGAAGAGCAAACAATGTCTGAAAGTTTGATTCTCGCTTTACAGGAACAGTTGAAAGAGAAAAGTGCTGAGATAGATGCAGTGAAGACCAAATATATGACAATTCTGGTTATGTTTGCTGTCTTTGTGCTAGGTTTAGTGCTAGGGAAAATTGTAGTGCACTGAAGATGTGGTCTGGTTGATCCTTTTGTATGCAGAATGGTTGCTTAGTGTCAGGTGGTGTTGCTGGAACTGAATGTTTGCAGATGTGTGACGTGCCTTTGTAATAAAGATTTGGTATGTTGATCCTACTAATGAAGTATGTGGCCATTGTGCCTTTATCATCCAGTTTGTGCATTTACCTTGTTGTTTGATATCTTGAAGAATGAGCATGATCTAAACTCATGTGGACAGGAGCATGTTTGCAACAACACAAAAAGCATTGAAAGGTTGAATAATATTGACATGAGCATGATATGTTGACAAATGACCAAATATTTCAGGCATTTCATTCCTTTCATTTCAGACATAATCTTCCTGTTTGCAACAACACCAAAAGGATTCAAATGTTTGCAACAGGAAATGATCTAAGATCATGACAAGCACGTAGTTCAGTGCATAGAACCGATCATGACAAGCACATAGTTTTCATTACATGGTCACTAGCATGGAAGACATGCTCTACTCATTGCCACTAGCATTGCCACAAGTAGAATTTCATTGATTCCTTCAGCTGCATATGATCTTTCAGAAACCCCTTTGACCTCCTGCAAAGAGAGCTTGTCTCTCTCAATCTCTGACACCTCCTCATCACCCCCAACATAGTCCAATTTTTGACCAATTCGGATGAAATCCCCTCCAAAATGAAACCTAACATTTAGTATCTATGTTGGGTCCATGGTGTAACTGAAAAAAGAAGAAAAGAGAACACACAAATCACTACCTTGTGCTATTACGAACAAAGATCAGAAACTAATCTAAACAACAGAACCTAGTTTTGCCACTTAAATGATGATCCTTTTCACCCTAAAATCCTAACTAATCCATGTTCAGAGAGGTCAAAATGGGGTCGGCTCCTCGACTCCTACGATGGATGGGATAGAGTCCTTCTCTCAAGTGGTCGATCTCGCGCATTGGGCCGGCCCAACTTGAACGGACCCAAACGCCAACTCTCTCTGTTTCTCAAAAAAAAATATGCAATCCCGATCAGTTTGTTTGGAACGGTCTGAGGGTTAAATTAAGACCGGGATTAGTGAGTTGAGTGTGCTGATTTCAGGGATTAGGAGTTCAGGGTTCCATTTAGCTTTTCTCCACGAGTTCAGAGTTTGTTTTAGACTTTTTCCTATAAACCACATAGCAACCAAAATGAGCTCGACAATAGGAATGTCATGTAGTACATATTCAGACGGATCAGGATATCCACGTTGGTGGAGCCACACCGGTCCTGTACAACTGCTTTGCCAATCTCTCATGATAATCCAAGAGATAACCACAGTTGTCATGATCTTCCGCATGTGAACAAGCAATGTTGAATGTCCTCGAGACCCACTTTGCAAATTTGGCATTGCGAGATCAAGGGTATATGTCTGTCTGCAGTACACCGTAGCACGCTATAATTCCCGGAAGAATTTCCCCACCAAAGTGTTTGATCTTTCCCGATAGCTGGAGGTGCCAGAGTTCCTTCCAGACCCCATTAAGTTGAGCATTCCCTGACCAATTTCGGTTTGAAAAGTGGCGCCCAAACTGGTATTCAAGTTCTGCATGGTATGCCGAACGAACAGAGAAGGTTCCAGACTTTGTATAGTGCCATGCCACAAAATCTTTGAGCGCTTCAACATTTAGTGGAATCTGTAATATTCTGCAAACATCAACTGGTGAGAATACACTCTGAATGAGTGCTTCATCCCACTGACCCGTATGAGGATCAATTATATCTTGCATTTTTGACAACATGATTCCACCTCCAGGGGTGATAACCTTCCTTCATGGACTTGATGGGATTCAAGAATCTTCCGAATGCTAATCTGTGAACCAGTGCCCACTCTCCAAATACATCCCCTCTTGAAGGTTTGTATCCCAGCAACCAGACTCTGCCATGTGAATGAGGAGCCTTTCTTCTGGCCAGCTCTCAAAACATTCCCATTAGGATAATATTTCACACTTAGAACACGGGCACATAAAGAACCGGGATTCTAGATCAGACGCCAACACTGCTTTGCTAACCTAGGAAGGTTAAAGCTATGAATCTCTGTGAAGCCCATACCTCCCTTCTTCTTCTTCAGTACTCACATCTTCCATCATGCAAACCAATGCATTTTCTTTTTCTCCTCTCCATTTCCCCACCAGAAGCTCGATATTTCATCCGTTATTGATTTGCAAATTTCTTTTGGTAATTTAAAGGCAGAGATAGCATATGAAGGAATTGCCTGAGCTACTGCCTTTAAGAGGATTTCTTTACCTTGAACTGATAGAAATTTTTCCTAGGCCACGCAAGCCCTATTTGTTTTGTTTTAGGCCGGGGTCTTTGTTCCTCCTTTTCCAAGAAAAATATTTGTTTTGTTTTATAACACAAGTCACCTTTTGTCCTTGGGCCAGTAAATCGGTAACATAGCACTCAAATGCTCTAATTATTTTCAAAAGAAACATTCTTTCCCTTTTCAGGTGTGACATATGTTTTGTGTCTTCCGCTCTTCAAACAAGAACGTGTCGATCATGCAGCTGGCGGCATGGTCACAGAAGTATCAAATGTACTCCCTTCGTTTCTAAATATAAGTCTTTTTAGATATTTCACTACGGACCTACATATAGATGCATATAGACATATTTTAGAGCATAAATTCATTCTTTTTGTTCTGTATGTAATCCGTAGTAGAATTTCTATAAAGAATTATATTTAGGAATGGAGGAAGTATTTAGGAACGGAAGAATTATATTTTGTCGCTACAGTCTTGCACACAAACCCTGGGAGAAAGGTGGAACTCCTGGTTACACTTGGTTTGACGACTCATGGATGTACAACTATCTGATCAACCAAACAAAATTCACTGGGAAGCCAACTACAAGTGGTAGTTTTACAGTGAAATCGATGTATACGCACATTATTAATACCGGATCACTTCCTACCTCTTCACATATTTGGAAAATTAAAGTACCACTAAAAATTAAGATTTTTATGTGGTTTCTTCACAAAGGGCCGGGTCATACTCACGAAAAATAATTTGATTAAAAGAAGATGGGTGGGTAATCCTAGATGTTGCTTCTGCGACAACAATGAAACAATTAGACACCTCTTTCTCGATTGTCCGTTGGCTAGACTTCTATAGTACACTATTCATATAGCTTTTAATATTAATACTCCATTAAGTATGGACATGTTATTTGGGACGTGGCTTAACGAAGTGCAAGCAAATACAGTCAAGCAAATTAGGATAGGAGCATCTGCTTTATTATGGGCTATTTGGAATAGCAGAAATGATATGATTTTTAACAACAATAGATTCAACAACTTCTTACAGGTCATATACAGAGCAACCTCTTTGATCCGTACGTGGTCCTTACTCACGCCTGTAGAGTCCAGAGATCGTTTGGTTATTAGGTGCAACGGGTGGGAGACCGCAGCGCGGGCTATCTTCAACCAATATGGATGGCGACACACTAACAGGCTAGATGTATATTCTGCGCAAAAAAACAAGCTAGATGTATAGGCATCTTAGTCTGAGTTTGATTTGGCCCATGTTGGCGTGTATCTCATTTTTTTTTTCTGAAGTGACTTATGAATCACCTCGTACCTTGTACTATGTTTTAACCTTTGCGTTTAAATAAAATGGCCGCATGCATCATCATGATGCAGAGGCCGGGGGCTATCCTCCTTTACAAAAAAAAAGGAACGGAGGAAGTATAATGCCAGCCTATTAAGATGACACATTACAGAACATATATGCGTGGTTACAACTTAGTGCACAAGAAGAACAGACATGTATACATACGGCCGGGTGTAGACTCTGTTATAGTTACAGAGTTGATGATCAGTTTTGATGACATCAGGGTTGGGGACTGCTCCTTCGTCCAGCTGCTTCATGCATCGTTTCGACATACCAGCTGTCGGGTGCGCCCGTCGCTTATGAGCGGGACTATGTGCTCAATGCCTTTGCCTGGGCCAGGGACAGAAAATAAGCACTTGTATTGGTCGAAAGGCCTTGCATCCGGTTTCTTTACCGCTTCTTCTTTAATGATATGATACACATGCTTATGCGTATTCGAAAAAAAAAAGCATTTGATCGGCGCAGTTCTGACTTTGAATAGTTTGCTTTCCAGCAAAAGAAAATTTCCAAAGGGAAGAAAGTAGATAGCAGATGGACTTCATGACAAGGAAGAACAGCTTGACACTCTGTTATGTCCTTATAGAAAAATCATACCAAGAGCTTAGAAAACTTGAGCATAGCTCTACATGAAAATTCTTTTTTTGGGGGTGCGTGAAAGAAGAAATAATCGTACCAAAAGCTTAGCGCTTGGGTTGGGGCGGGCTTGTGGATCGGAGCTGAGGTTGGGGCGGGCTTGTGGGTTGGGGAGGGCTCCACACACCGAGCTTAGGCTGGGACGGGCTTGTGAATTGGGAAGGGCTCCACCATCCGCGCCTAGGTCGGGACAGACTTGTGGGTCGGGGAGGGCTGGTGCGTGAGCCAAGATGTTGCCTCGGCGGTTTTGGTGGACTTGTGCAGGAGGAAGATGAGAATGACTTCAATACCGGAACAGAGCTGGTGGAAGGCGGTCTTCCTGATGTTCCTCTCGCGTGGGCTGCGGGGTTCGCTAGCTCTCCCGACTTTCCGGCATGCATTGCTGAGCTCCTTAGCGGCGGCGGTGAGTCTGGCGACGCTTTGGCGTGCATTGCTAGGCTCGGTACCAGTTTGTTGGGGAGCATTGGTGCCTCGTTTCCCGCTTTGTCATCTCGTGTAGAGGAGCCTCCTCGAGGCTGTTGTTGACGCCCGTCCCTTGTTTCACCCTGTGATGATAGCCCCTGCCGAGCTTTGCCATGTTGCGCAGGATGATCGACAAGCCTTGCTGCACTCTTTGATGCCCCGAGATCTCTGGCAAGCCTGGCACGATTGAAGCAAAAATGAAGAACATATGGGCGGTGCAATGGGCAACAATTCAACAAAGAAGATTGGACAATTGCCATGTTTTAGTCTCAGAAGAAGAACGGCCCCGTACCTGTTTTCCTCGTCCTCTTGAATCTCCTGAGCCAGGGTGCTCTCATCCTCACCATCAAAAATCACACCCACAATTTTTATTCTGATACTGGGAGAGTTGGGGTCATTCCAGACGACAGCCTCCAATGCCGACTCGACAACTTCTACGTTGAAGTTGTCAGTAGCCCCAGCACCAAGTCTTACACATACATCTGTAAGGCCTCTCAAGTGACTCAAGCCAACATTTTCGATGGTATCCGATCTCCATTCTTTTGAGTTAAATCCTAGGTTGAGCTTTTGGAGTCTGCGCATTGCTCCTTGCGCAAATGACAGGCATGGTGCAGAACACGAGAACTTGAAGTACCTGAGTACATGAAATCCCTCCTCGGTCATGACCATCTTTTCTGCAGGAGTTGTCTGATTAGATAAGGTGAGAGCAACGAGGGCAGGCATTCTTTCCAGGATTTCAACATCATTCCTGGACAGCCTCCTAATTGCAATCCTAAGAATGCAGAGTTTCCTGAGCTCTCCAAACCACTTGGGGACACGGAAGAAGATGCAGCAGTGTCGCGACAGCTCGATCCTTCGTAAAAGCAGGTCTGGAGGAGGAGACGCCATGTTAAAGCCATCAGGGGGAATAATTATGCTTGCAGGTGCAGCCCAAGCATCATCGTCATGAGAGGAGACTGAAGCAGGTACCAAAGTTATGGTCTGTAAGAAGCTGAGCTTCTCAACAATTGAGCCTAGGAGCTGCATATTCTTTTCCAGATTTTCTGCTGGCTGTACCATAGAACAGGTGAGCTTGAGATCCTGGAGGTTAGACAACCCTCCAAGTTGTAATACATTCTCTGTTGAGTAATGGCTGAGATCAAAATTCCCCAAAGTGCAAAGAGATGTCATGTGGGCTAGTCCTTGAGGCAGAATAGACTCACTGGGAAGCCGGAGGTGCAGTAACCTCTCCAGATTAATAATATCTGATGGAACAGCAAACAGTATTGCATCTACTTCCAGTGTCTCCAAATATCGCAGCATTCCAATCTTGTGTGGAAGTTCGACGGTGATATTGCACTCAATATTGAGATACTTCAGAAGAGAAAGCATCGTGATTCCAGTGAGGTCAAAACTCTCGCCGTCATCTTCATCAGCCCAAATATGAAGAATCAATATACGAAGAAATCCATACTCCATAATGGAAGGAGGTGCACACTTAAAGAAACCCCAAAATACAAGTGACCGAACTTTCGATGTTACGATGCTTTCCGGAAAGTATGCACTTTCTACCCCTCCAAACTGGACCGACAGTCGGCGAACATTGTCAGGGAGTGCTAGAGTTGATTGAAAGTAGTCTACGGTGATGACGAAGTTCTCCTCCAAGGATTTGGACCTAATAAAATCCAGTACCAAATGATGAACTGTACATGATAACACCTCTCCATTATACTTGGTGTCCACGGCTTGGACTATTGCTCTGCTGACGAGCTCATCAAAATAACCCTCAGCAATTTCCACCATGCCTCTCCTTAACCCTTCCACAGCACTGATTAAACCTTCGGCTACCCACTGCTTCACCAACTCATCCTTCTTCATCAAGTAGCCCTGTGGATACATGCTCAGATATAGCAAGCATGTCCTCAGATCAATTGGAAGACTATTGTACATAAGGTTTAAAACATCTTTCATCCCTTGGGAAGTGGAGCAAAAAGAATTTTTTATGTGCCTCCAATCTTCCATGACGATGCTTAATTCGCTTGCTAACAGACTAGCTATACTTACAATTGCTAACGGTAAACCTTCACATTTTCTGATAATCTCGTATGAAACTTCTTTGGTACCTGGAGAACAACCATCTCCTGGGGCCGAGCTAAACACCATACGGAAGAATAACTCTCGAGATTCATGTTCATCAAGAAGTTCCATCTTATATATACAGACCGGGTGATAACCAGAGCATGCCAATGCTACGTCATGCACTTGTGTAGTTGTTATTACTCTGCTGCGGCGATAACCACGAGGAAAAGCGCGGCTAACAACATGCCATACCGATGCAGTCCATAAATCATCAAGTACGATGAAGTACCTGCGCATAATTTGTATGTTAGCCTGTTAGGTTAGAAAAAATAACAAACTATATATAACTTGCTCAAGTGGCAGCATATATATTAATTTGCCTACGTACACCCTGAGCAAGTGCTATAATCTTTTTTGCAGGTAAACACCCATTAATAATATGCATAATTTCTCAAAATGCTATGGCGGTGCCTGACACGCCATGACCGGAACGGCGGAACCTCATGAGATTATGTCTGTTCTTTTATTTATGAGAAGAGAACACACAATTTGCTTATTTAGACAGTATAGTTGAGATTAATCACCCTTTGCCTTGGAGATGGTTTCTGATAGCACCAATAAGGTCCAGCACATCAGGAAAACCAGGGGGACTTGGTGCCTTGAGTTGTGAGAGCATGCTCGTGAGGACCCCCCTCATATCTGGATTCGGAGACACACTTACGAAGGCCCGGCACTGAAATTTCCCTCCATGCTTGTGGTACAAGGTTCTGGCAGCAGTTGTCTTTCCAACACCTGAAAGAAGATGAAAGAAACTTGGCATATGTACTTCTAGCTAGTATCAACGGGCCGGGCAGCAAAATACTTGAAACATTCGAGTTGAAGATAGATTACTGTACCTGCACATCCAATTATAGGTATCACCTTGAGTGTCTTGTAGTCGACGTTGTCGTCTAAAGCTAGCAGCTCCACAAGCTTGTTTGGGGCCTCCGCAAGGACGACACCGGGTGTGGTACGGACAG
This sequence comes from Hordeum vulgare subsp. vulgare, assembly GCF_904849725.1. NCBI lineage: Eukaryota > Viridiplantae > Streptophyta > Magnoliopsida > Poales > Poaceae > Hordeum > Hordeum vulgare. The sequence continues at coordinate 617,005,437 of NC_058524.1, forward strand.
CCAAGGGACCAGGCATCAGGGCCAAAATTTTGGATAAGCGACGGTCATTGGCTTCGTGCGTGTGGGCTCTCCACCTCTCAGTCCAGGTGGTCTTGGGATACCACTGGAAACCTTTGCGTCTTTCCCTCGCATCCTTGGCACGAGCAAGTAAGTCTGAATAAACAGCCTTGGCACAATCAGGCAACTCTGAAAAACCGTGACGATCTCGGGCGACAAAGTTGAGATAATCATGGGCGTCATAACAAAGCTCCCGAACTATCTTCATCCACCATCGGGACATGAAGCTAGCGTCATCTTCTTCCGACATATTCATCAGGGGGATGCATAATTCCGTGAGAGCATCCCTAAGAAGACGAATCTCCTCCGCATCGAGAAGACTTTGCTCGGGAGAATGGAGTTCCCGGAGGAGGAGGCCCACGGGACCCAGCATAACAGTAATAGGAGCTTGCATCGCTGCTTTAAGATCAGGGTCCGCCATCCCGGGTGGCAGAGGGGACGCGGCATCTACATCCTCCATCTGCGCCATCTACACCCTGAAGCAAGAGCCAGATGATTAACGATCCCTCAAAGAAAACCAGATGATTGATTTTTGTAATTGTATGAATGCACGACAAAGGAAGCTCGGGAGGGGAAACACTACCAGGGAAATCTCGATTTTGATGAGGCTATCAGATGGCGTGAACAAAGTGAAACAACACAACTCAACAGGCAGGCCCCTATACATACATGGAGGAAGCAGAGGAAGGAGGATTGGGTGCTTAGAAGACCTGGCCTGTGAGTGAACCGGCCAATCAACTGGTTTATCGGTTCGCCTCTACTCCACGCAACCACCGCTCGTCCACAGAAAAACTGTCTCATTATTTTTTCAAAAATGCTAAAGAAACCGAGGTCCGATTTTTAGGCACGAATATATCAAACATTTTTCATGGCAAATTTAGTTTGTAAGCATAACTCTTTTTAGCAACCAAAACTGAGTCAGATTTGTCATGATTGCCAACTAAATTTGCTATCCTCGGCAAACCTAAATTAATATAATTTTGTTTTGCCATGTTAAAAGTCGACGTTCAATTTGTAGTTGGGCCCTAATTTTCGGAACAACGGTATAGGAGAAGGCTTTAGATGGTTTTTAATTTAGGTTCGTGATTAGGCAGGTATATTTTGTTTATGAAAATATTGTACAAAAGAGTTTGAAGTTTTCAAAATAGCTTGAAAATCCATTTCATGTATTGCGATGGTTACTAATATTTCTAAGACACAACACAAGCGGATATGCTCACATACACACATATACACTCACCTCAGTTAGTACACGCACACATATCCTGGATCCATCTCTATGAGCACCTCCAAGATACTGAGTCAACACAACATCTTAAGACTGACGGAGTCAACACAGACACCTGATAGTTAACGAACACGTCTCCTTCCATTGAATGAATATCGTCGAAAAGACTGAAATAAATTAGAAAAAAATATGAACACTTGTGCCAAGTCTAGGACTTAACCCTGATGAGCTGGTTCGAGCACAAGAAATCTAACCATCCGAGCGATATGCTCAGTTTGCATACCAATGACTACTATATTACTCTTGAAAGGTAAGATGTTGTCGAATACTTCTTAGGAAGTACGTAAGGGGGAGTATCTTAATAAAAGAGCTAAAGAAAGGGAAAATAAACATAATTGATTTTTAATTACTTTTCTGATTATTCATCCTTCCAATCTCTGTTGCAAAATTATCTTAAGTTTAATTTATATCTCTGATTAAATATTACAATAAAACTGAGTTGAGTTAACAATAAAACTGAGTCGAGTTAACAAGTTCATAGCACACTAGTATTTCCTCCCGCTGGAATTAAGTGTCATAGAAATGAAGGTTTCTACCGTTTTCGTAATGTAAGATGTTTTTTTACACTATAAGGACAGAGTATTCCCATATGTTAGTCCTGCGTCCTCCTTGCCACTTGTGACTCTATCAAGTCACTCCTGCAACCGAGAGATGAACTCTGAAGCTCCCTCTCCCACGGAGGTAGAGAAGTTTTGCCCACCTTCCCTTCCCTCTTCTGTTTTCCATAATATTCCAAAAAACACTACTAACCCGTCTTTACCGTCCATGCAGATCTAGGGAGGGCCAGAGGAGTGATCTGTGGAGGCAAGGAAAGAGAGATCGATGGAGTTTGCTGTGGCGGCATTTAGCGCAGTAGCTGCCGCCGCCGTGTCGAAGCTAAGCGGCGTGAAGGGGAGGCCGAACGCTGATGCTAGGAGCATCAGTGACGATCTCAGCTCGATCAAAGCTACCATGCTAGACCATGCTGATGATGTCCTCCGGCCTATGAGTTTCCTGCGGGCAGAATATTTTGCGCAACTGAGGGCCTTGGCATGTGACATCGAAGACTGTATAGACTGCTTCAACGCCAAGATGATGACTGATGATGAATTTGCCACCAAAATTGCCGGACTCAAGGAGAGATCAACTGAAACGACTGATCGGATAAAGAGGTTCGGCTTTATTCCTCCTGCACAAGGGGCTGCAGCACAAGAGGCCGCTGTTGCTGTCCCCGCAGAGATCCATAATCTTCATTCTTCGATGAAGGGTAATCGTCATGGTGATTACCTCAACTGCTTGCTATATTTCTGCTTGTTCCCACCTAATTATCATGTGAGGACTAAGCCCCTCATTAGGAGATTGACCGCTGAAGGGCTAGTAGGAAGAGAGCAAGCCGCAATTAACAATTTGGAGAAGTTCATTGAGTCTAGTATCATCAGATCCACCCGGACAAGCAACAATGGGAAGGTGAGGGGATTCCAAACTACCTGCGACGCGATTCGACAGTACATCTCGCAACGATCCATATCTGAGAATTTCATACTGTTATGTGATGGTGCGGCCGAATTGCCGGAGGAACATCCCCGCAGGCTGTCTGTGTATCCTTGTGCAAATGCCCAACTGAATTTGCCTCAGAGTTTATCTCTTCTGAGGACACTGGCTATATTTGCTACTGGTGAGGTGGATCCCGCAAGTTATGAAGCTCTTTTAGAGTTTTCCCAGTATGGATTGCTGCGGGTGCTGGATCTGAAAGAATGTGATCACCTGAGCGATGGCCATATCCAGGCTATCTACAACCAGGTGCTGATGAAGTACCTGAGCATCAAATCGGGCATCATTGACCGGGTTACAAGGGAAGTCGGGAACCTGAAGCAGTTGGAGACACTCGACCTGAGCGGGAGCCAGCAGTTAGTGACGGTGTACAAAGAGGTCCTGCTGCTGCCCAAATTGAAGCACCTCCTTGGCAAGTTCCAGCTTTCGAGAACCGATACCTTTTCTATGCCTGTATTGGGATGGTTTCACTCGGAGCTAGAGCAGTTCCTGAGTGGTAATAAAAGTATGCTAGAGACGCTAGCAGGATTTGTCACCGGCAAGAGATACGGATTTCCGCAACTGATGAGTCTCATGAAACGACTGCGGAAGGTGAAGATATGGTGCAAATCTGACGCAAGTCCAGAAAACCTGGGTGTTCTTTCAAGCGCCATTATGAAATTCATTCGTGATGGCACCGAAGCGCCTCATCTTAAGCGGTCCCTATCAATCGACTTCGAAGCATGCTCGAGAGAGTTCGTGGGTGAAATAGAGGCAGTCGCGGGCAAGCTCGACTCGCTTAAGCTGCGCGGCCAACTAAGGAGACTCCCCCTGTTTGTTGTGGAGCTAAGCGCTCTCGAGGAGCTGTGCCTTTGGTCGACTGGTCTGAGTTGGGAGGTTATTCGAAAAGGGCTGAGCTTCGTGGGGGGGCTAAAATATCTCAAGCTTATTGAAGACAACCTTGGGCTCATCGACATATGGAATGATCACCTCATAAGCATTGAACGGTTATCCATCGTGTTCAATGATCCAATGCTAACAGACATAACAATCCAAGATGGCGCTCTGCCTTGTCTTGTGTCGCTTCATATCATCTGTCCATTCCTTCTTCCTGGAAGAGCACTTGGTATCAAAATCGCACACATGACTCAGCTGAATGAAGTAGCACTCCATCCTGACATCGACGTTGAAATAAAAGACGAATGGCAACGTGTTGTCGACGGCCATACAAATAGGCCCGTACCCATCCTTTTGTCCATTGAAGGACCCTGATCAATAATGCATACCTCATCAAACAAGGTTAGTCCTCTACTCTTCTCCTCTCTTGTCTCCACTCCAAGTATCTTCCATTTGAGCCAATTAATTAGAGCATATCCACTCTTTAACTATGTATGTGCACTCGGCGCAAATCAACAATGGAGCAACCTCCCGTGTGCATTGCTGCCAACTTAAGCTGAATGCTGCTTCTCTCCTTGTGTTATGGTTTTCTTCTTAATGTTACTATTATAACAGGGTTTACCACATGTTGTTCAATTTACTTTCTCCAAATAACTACTTGTCTGTGTACCGATTGTTGCTTGCATAATGTTTTAGAGAGACGACTCCTTACTCTTGTTGTACATCTTATTGTATACCTTCGGATCAAGAACTTTGCTACTAACTGTATTTTTTAGAAAAGGACGAAGACCCCCCCCCCCCCCCCCCCCCCCCGGCCTCGCATGTGAGCGATGCATGCAACTATTTTATTAATTATTCATAAAAGACCTTACAAAGTAATATATCATTAAGACTGAAGCCACCGTCTAGGCGACATATATCGCTACTTCTATACAGTTGATGAAGGGATGCTGATAGTCTGGACCTAATACCAAACACACCTCGCAGCCAAAACTAACATCTAAGACCTGAGGCTCCAACCAAGCCATCTACCGGTTATGGGAGAGCCACTGGTCCGGCGCACACTCAGAGGTCGCCATCGCCAACTGCCACACATCCATCTTTAGAATTGTACGGACGCATCCACCTGGCCCGGTCTAGAGCCGTCGACGTCACCACGACGCCAGACAACACCGCCCTCTTGCACGAGTCCATCATTGCATATCAGATGCCAAATCACCAGGGCGCCACGCCATCGAGATCCGTCGCCTTCAATGCGTAGGATGAAGCACCGCTCCACCGAAGAAAACATCCACTGGTCCCCGAGCCCGCGTACACCTCCAAGAATGACGCCCCCAAGGGGGAGACGACACAAGCGTGCCGCCGTCTTCTGATCTATCGATCTAGGGTTTTCCCCCGGAGGTAGCAGATAGTGGTCTAGAACTTCTCCTAGACGATGCCTTCAAGAAGGAAACGATGCCGTAGAGTGTCGCCATCCCCGGCCTTGGCATCTAACCAAGAGTAGGTTTTCACCCAAATCTGTTTGGAGAACTCCATCCAACTTCTTGTGCACGGGTCGCCGCCTTCTCTAACGGAGACTAGATCAAAGGATCTAGCCGCCTCCTCTTACCCGTCCCAACCAACACCTGCTCCAAAACGATGCCTCCAAGAGGGATAGCAACCCTGAAAGAGTCGTCATCGTCCGATCCGGGAAACCCAGATCTAGGGTTTCCCCCGAAACATCTCGATCTTGGTGACACGACCTGCAATGACGATGCCTCGTGAAGGGAACAACGTCGGAGACGCCGCCATCGTCTGCCAAGGCAGCAGCTAGCGCGGCTTTCACCGGAAGCCGCAACGCCCAGATGTCGCCGCTGGATGGATCCGCGAGTACTCTCGCCCCGAGGACGAACTGCGCCGACGGCAAGCCGGTAGAGGACCACCGCGCCCACACCGGCCTCATCTCGCGCCCCGGCCAGCCGAAGCCAAGCCCGGACGAATCTGGCCGAGATGCGAGGATCCACAACCACCACCGCCGCATCGCGGCAGACGATTGCCGCCGCATGGCTAGGCAGCCGCCCTAGCCACTGTGCACGACGCCCGCTCGAGGCGCCCCAGTCATGCCTGGTGATAGCCGCCACATCCTCCTGCCCTAGCGCCTTTGACGCCGGGCGCCGCCGCCATCGCGGTCAAGGCCGGCGGCAGTCTTCACCGGCCGAGATATGGGGGGTGGAGGCGCCGGGATTGACTCCCCACGCCGTCGCCCTGGGATGGCCGCGCGAGGGGGTCAGGGAGGGGAGGGGGTTGAGAAAGAATGTTGCTAAGATTGTAATTTGCTATTAACTGTTGTGTCATGTTTATTTTTTCTCTAAGAAAAATAATGCAAACCACAGTTGAATCTAAGATTTAATTAATGAACTATTTTGCTATTAACTGAATCAAGCAGCTAAAAACACCAATCGAACATCCAAACATCCATTTTTCAAAAAGAAGATATATTAATATTACGGAGATACCAATTATAGCCACCTCTGCAACAATGTAATCTTCTAATGACACTATAAATGCACACAACTGAAAAAAGAAGAAGAATCTAAAAAAGGAAAAGTCCTGCTACAGTAATCTAGTCCTTGAAACAACAGTACAAACACCACCAAGAACACCTAGGTGGAGATGAAAGGACGGCGGCGCTCCTCGCCACACGAGGACATGAGGGCCCACCGCCGCCATCAGCCGCGCAAGCTTAGCCCGGTGACTCCCTCCGGCGATGGTGGGAGACGGAGGTCGAGGGGGTGGGGGCGGCGGTGGCTGAGATCTAGATCTCCCGAGCCGTCCCGTGGAGCGACATGATAGGTTACCGAGCGTCCCATAGGATATTCCGTCCCTCTGATCGGTCCAAGCATCCATACTGTACAAGCGTTTTAGGGACTGATTGGATGAGCATTGATTCAGTGAAATTTTCACTTTGAAATTGCATGCAAAATAGGTCATGGGGATAGTTCATATGTTTTTTTAAGACACACCACTAGTGATTGAAATGTCGCCTCTGCCTAAAAGGATTGTTTGCATTAGTGCGACACCAAAGCGCCAAACTTGGTGTTTGACCGCTGGTGTGCTGAGATACCATCATCCTCCTAACCATTCAACTACATATTGGTTCTCATTACTATGATTTTTAATCATACAAAACAATATCTATAGGAAAATATTCAAGGAATCGATTATTTCAAAATTCCTGTAGACTTCCTTCAAACCTAATCGGCACTCGGATTTCATCTAGGGATCTAAAAATCATGGCATCCAATTCTTATATGAAGATTGTTCTTGTGTTTCTGCTAGCATCTGCAAACATGTCCTAAACATCCCATTTTCTAAACAATAACAGTGGAACAATCTTAGCTGGTGTGCCATCTATTCTCGTGTCATGTCGTATGCTTTTCGAATATGTATGTTTTCAAACCCTATTGTGTGAAAATAAATGTGGACGGCGTTTTCTGACGCGTGGAACATAGTGGGTGATGGTGACAAGATCTTAAGGGGATGTTATTTGTGTGGTCACCAGTTATCAAGCATGACAACAAAGCGATTCAGACCGTGTGACATTAATCCAGAATACATATTGTGGAGAAGATGAGTATTGTTCGTGCAGTTTGAAGGTCCTTTTGAGGGAAGCAAATTATCTCCTTAATTTGGATTTGTATTACTTGGTTACTTGGATTTATTTCAGACTTATCGATGACAGGGATGAGTCAGGATTCTAACATGGGGGAATTGTTGTCAGACTATGAGCAATTCAATTTTAGTCCAAATATGTCATAGAGCAAATTCAAAAAGCAAATACGTATGAACTAAATCTTTCTACTATACATGATATATTTGACCGGAACCTTCAGGAGCTCTGTCATCGCATTACAGGAGAGGGAAAACTGTACATTTTAGACATTACAGAAAAGGCTTAGGCCACTGACAACAATCCTCAAAAGATCGAATTTGGACTGCTGATAGACCGGAGAAAAGGGGCTGGCCAAATTGTGGTCTGTGCACCCTTTGCAAGCGAGAGCAAGAAAGTGGACCACATCTCTTCTTCAAATGTAATTTCAGGCTTAGGTTATGGAGCTTGGTCAAGGAGAAATATGGGCTCCATCACCTTGACACATCGACTTGGCATCTCGAGGATTAAGTGCTGAACTGGTGGTCTGGCAGGACCAGCTCCGGGGTCCCCAATAGGAAGGCCATGGCTTCTTTCACCATGATTATCTCATGAACCCTGTGAAACGAGAGAAATGCTCGAGTCTTCCGACACAGAAGCGTTCCACCGCCCATCCTCTTAAACATCATTGATGAAGTGGCAAATCTTTGGATCACCACTCGACTAACACTACTGGAATCGGCCCTTGTCCCGACAGCTTGGATTATGCCGACCGGGTCGTCGGCGTAGACGGAGGTATGCCGACGTCCTAGGTGAAGCCGTCAGTGTAGAAAACCCGTCGGCGCTGCTAGAGGTACGACTACGGTGGTCGTCGGCGTATCTAGGTCGTCGACATATGTTGATTTACGCCTACAGTGGCCGTCGGCATAGCCCCGCCATCGGCATAGATGTGGGCTCGGTGCGCCTTCCTCTCACGGGAGTTTGACGTCGTCGTATCTACGCCGATGGCCCTGACAGCGGCCGTCGGCATATCACCGATTAGCGACGCGTGTCAGGTCATCGATCCGAGCCCCTTGTCGGTCTGTAGGGTAGCAGAGATATGCCGACGGCCTTGCCGTCGGCATAGGCCTGGCCCATGGCCTCTGACATGTCATCGATCTGCGTCCTATGACACGTCATCAATTCAGGGCTTTGCCGATCCGTGAGTGTAGCTATGCCGACGGCAAGCCGTCGGCATAGATTTGTGCTATTTTTTTTCTATTTTATTTGTTTTATTTTTTTATTTATTGTTCTTTTTTTCAAAACTAATTTGATTAACTTAAATTTGCCTTATCTAAACAAAAAAACATAGCTCAAATATATATCGATTGCCCCCCTCACGGACTTCGTTGTCGCCAGGGGGGAAACGGTCCACACGGAGGGAATCTGGTTAGATGGCACGGGGTACCTGGAGATAGCTATGTCACGAGGTCTTGCGACGGGCTCTCCTACGTGTGTGGAAGAGCGGTGGCAGGCGCAAGCACCCGGCACGCGGTTCCGTGGGTGTGCCCCCCTCGCGGGCGTCACTGCCGTCGTGTCATGGAGGGGGGAAACGACCACATCGGGCCTACACGGAGGGAATCTTGGGGTGGGTTGGGCCGGGACCGTGTTCGGGGGTGTAGCTATGGGTTGGGCTATGACAACCCGGTGAAAAGATTCATCGGTCAAACTCCGTCCGTCGAAAGTCAAAGGACTAGATCCGCCGGTCGTTTGTGTCAGGGTTAGACGGGGCGGGGCACCTAGGGGGTAGCAAACATGCCAGGTCTTGAGGTGGGCCCTCCTACGCGTGTGGAAGCGTGGTGGCAGGCGCAAGAACCCAACACGCGGCTCCGTGGGTGTGCCCCCCTCACGGGCGTCGCTATCGCCATGTCACGAAGGGGGGAAACGGCCACGTCGAGCCGACGCGGAGGGAATCTTGGGGTGGGTTGGGCCGGGACCGTGTTCGGGGGTGTAGCTATGGGCTGGGCTATGACAATATAGTGAAAAGGTCCATCGGTCAAACCCAGTCTGGTGTAAGTCAAAGGGCTAGATCCGCTGGTCGTCTGTGTCACGGTTAGACGGGGCGGGGTACCTAGGGGGTAGTGTTGGAAATATGCCCTAGAGGCAATAATAAAGTAGTTATTATTATAATTATTTGTTCATGATAATCGTTTATTATCCATGCTATAATTGTATTGATTGGAAACACAATACTTGTGTGGATACATAGACAAAACACTGTCCCTAGTAAGCCTCTAGTTGACTAGCTCGTTGATCAAAGATGATCAAGGTTTCCTGACCATAGGCAAGTGTTGTCACTTGATAACGGGATCACATCATTAGGAGAATCATGTGATGGACTAGACCCAAACTAATGAACGTAGCATGTTGATCGTGTCATTTTGTTGCTATTGTTTTTCTACGTGTCAGGTATTTGTTCCTATGACCATGAGATCATATAACTCACTCGCACCGGAGGAATACCTTGTGTGTATCAAACGTCACAACGTAATTGGGTGACTATAAAGATGCTCTACAGGTATCTCCGAAGGTGTCCGTTGAGTTAGTATGGATCAAGACTGGATTTTTTCACTCCGTGTGACGGAGAGGTATCTCGGGGCCCACTCGGTAATACAACATCACACACAAGCCTTGCAAGCAATGTGACTTAGTGTAATTTGCAGGATCTTGTATTACGGAACGAGTAAAGAGACTTGCCGGTAAACGAGATTGAAATAGGTATGTGGATACCGACGATCGAATCTCGGGCAAGTAACATACCGAAGGACAAAGGGAATGACATACGGGATTATATGAATCCTTGGCACTGAGGTTCAAACGATAAGATCTTCGTAGAATATGTAGGATCCAATATGCGCATCCAGGTCCCGCTATTGGATATTGACCGAGGAGTCCCTCGGGTCATGTCTACATAGTTCTCGAACCCGTAGGGTCTGCACACTTAAGGTTCGACGTTGTTTTATGCGTATTTGACTTATATGGTTGGTTACCGAATGTTGTTCGGAGTCCCGGATGAGATCACGGACGTAACGAGGGTTTCCGGAATGGTCCGGAGATGAAGATTGATATATAGGATGACCTCATTTGATTACCGGAAGGTTTTCGAAGTTATCGGGAATGTACCGGGAATGACGAATGAGTTCCGGATGTTCACCGGGGGGGGGGGGGGGGGGGCAAGCCCACCCGGGGTAAGCCCATAGGCCTTAGGGGTGCCACACCAGCCCTTAGTGGGCTGGTGGGACAACCCAAGAAGCCCTATGTGCAGGAGAAAGGAAAATCAAAGAGAAAAGAAAAAAAAAGGGGAAGTGGGAAAGTGGAGAAGGACTCCACCTTCCAATCCTAGTTGGACTAGGATTGGAAGGGGAGGACTTCCTCCCTTGGTTTGGCCGACCCCCTTGGGGCTCCTTGAGCCCCAAGGAAAGGCCCCTCCCCTCCCCCCTATATATACGGAGGTTTTAGGGCTGATTTAAGACAACTTTGCCACGGCAGCCCGACCACATACCTCCACGGTTTTTTCCTCTAGATCGCGTTTCTGCGGAGCTCGGGCGGAGCCGTGCTGAGATTAGATCACCACCAACCTCCGGAGCACCGTCACGCTGCCGGAGAACTCATCTACCTCTCCGTCTCTTTTGCTGGATCAAGAAGGCCGAGATCATCGTCGAGCTGTACGTGTGCTGAACGCGGAGGTGTCGTCCGTTCGGCACTAGATCGGAGCGAATCGTGCGACGGATCGCGGGACGGTTCGCGGGGCGGATCGAGGGACGTGAGGACGTTCCACTACATCAACCGCGTTTATTAACGCTTTTGCTGTGCGATCTACAAGGGTACGTAGATCTAAAATCCCCCTCGTAGATGGACATCACCATGATAGGTCTTCGTGCGCGTAGGAAATTTTTTATTTCCCATGCGACGTTCCCCATAAGTGGCATCATGAGCTAGATTCGTGCGTAGATGTTATCTCGAGTAGAACACAAAAGTTTTTATGGGCGGTGATGTGCGATTTGCTGCCCTCCTTAGTCTTTTCTTGATTCCGCGGTATTGTTGGATCGAAGCGGCTCGGACCGACATTACTCGTACGCTTACGAGAGACTGGTTTCATCGCTATGAGCAACTCCGTTGCTCAAAGATGACTGGCGAGTGTCGGTTTCTCCAACTTCAGTTGAATCGGATTTGACCGAGGAGGTCCTTGGATGAGGTTAAATAGCAATTCATATATCTCCGTTGTGGTGTTTGCGTAAGTAAGATGCGATCCTACTAGATACCCATGGTCACCACGTAAAACTTGCAACAACAATTAGAGGACGTCTAACTTGTTTTTACAGCGTATGCTTGTGATGTGATATGGCCAACGACGTGATGTGATATATTGGATGTATGAGATGATCATGTTGTAATAGTTAATATCGACTTGCACGTCGATGGTACGACAACCGGCAGGAGCCATAGGGTTGTCTTTAAACTAACGTTTGTGCTTGCAGATGCGTTTACTATATTGCTAGGATGTAGCTTTAGTAGTAATAGCATGAGTAGCACGACAACCCCGATGGCGACACGTTGATGGAGATCATGGTGTGACGCCGGTGACAAGAAGATCGTGCCGGTGCTTTGGTGATGGAGATCAAGAAGCACATGGTGATGGCCATATCATGTCACTTATGAATTGCATGTGATGTTAATCCTTTATGCACCTTATCTTGCTTAGAACGAGGGTAGCATTATGAGGTGATCTCTCACTAAAATTTCAAGACAAAATTGTGTTCTCCCCGACTGTGCACCGTTGCGACAGTTCTTCGTTTCGAGACACCATGTGATGATCGGGTGTGATAGACTCAACGTTCACATACAACGGGTGCAAAACAGTTGCACACACGGATCACTCGGGTTAAGCTTGACGAGTCTAGCATGTGCAGACATGGCCTCGGAACACATGAGACCGAAAGGTCGAGCATGAATCGTATAGTTGATATGATTAACATAGAGATGCTTACCACTGAAACTACTCTCGACTCACGTGATGATCGGACTTGAGATAGTGGATTTGGATCATGTACCACTCAAATGACAAGAGAGATGTACTTTTTGAGTGGGAGTTCTTAAGTAATATGATTAATTGAACTAATTGTCATGAACATAGTCTAATGGTCTTTGCGAATTACGATGTAGCTTGCGCTATAGCTCTACTGTTTTTTATATGTTCCTAGAGAAAATTTAGTTGAAAGTTAATAGTAGCAAACTTTGCGGACTGAGTCTCTAAAACTGAGGATTGTCCTCGTTGCTGCGCAGAAGGCTTATGTCCTTAATGCACCACTCAGTGTGCTGCACCTCGAGCGTCGTTTATGGATGTTGTGAACATCCGACATACACGTTTCTGATGACTACGTGATAGTTCAATGCAAAATACTTAATGGCTTAGAAGCAAGGCGCCGAAGACATTTTGAAACGTCACGGAACATAAGAGATGTTCTAAAGAGATGAAATTGTGATTTCATGCTTGTGCCCTTATTAAGAGGTATGAGACCTCCGACAAGATTCTTTGTCCACGAAGTAAAGGAGAAAAGCTCAATCGTTGAGCGTGTACTCAGATTGTCTGAGTACGACAATCGCTTGAATCAAGTGGGAGTTAATCTTCCAGATGAGATAGTGATGGTTCTCCAAAGTCACTGCCACCACGATGTGAGAGCTTCGTGATGAACTATAACATATCAAGGATAGATACAATGATCCTTGAGCGATTCACGATGTTTGACACTACGAAAGTAGAAATCAAGAAGGAGCATCAATAGTTGATGGTTAGTAAAACCACTAAGTTTCAAGAAAGGCAAGGGCTAGAAGGGATACTTCGTGAAACGGCAAAACAGTTGCTGCACTAATGAAGAGACCCAAGAATAAACCCAAACCCGAGACTAAGTGCTTCTGTTATGAGGGGAACAGTCACTGAGGCGGAGCAACTCTAGATACTTGGTAGATAAGAAGGCTGGCAAAGTCGAAAGAAGTATATTTGATATACATGAAGTTGATGTGTATTTTACTAGTACTCCTAGTAGCACGAGGGTATTGGATACCGGTTCGGTTGCTAAGTGATTAGTAACACAAAATGAAAGCTACGGTATAAACGGAGACTAGCTAAAGGCGAGGTGACGATAAGTGTTGGAAGTGTTTCCAAGGTTGATATGATCAAACGTCGCACGCTCCCTCTATCATCGGGATTGGTGGTAAAACCTAAATAATTGTTATTTGGTGTTTGCGTTGAGCATGAACACGATTGGATCATGTTTATTGCAATACGATTATTCATTTAAAGAGAATAATAGTTATTCTATTTGCTTGAATAATTACCCTCAATGGTTTATTGAATCTTGATCATAGTGTTACACATGTTCACAATATTAGTGCCAAAGATACAAAATAATAATGATAGTACCACTTAGTTGTGGCACTGCCACTTGAGTCATGTTGGTATAATATGCATGTAGAAGCTCCATGTTGATGGATCTTTGTACTCACTCATTTTTGAAATGTTTAAGACATGCAAACCATACCTGTTGGTATAAATGCATGAAGAAACTCCATCAGAGATGGATCGTTTGGACTCGCTTGATTTTGAATCACTTGAGACATGCAAAACATGCCACATGAAACAAGAGAGTAACTTGTTGGGAATAATACATTTTTGATGTGTGCAGTCCAATGAGTGCTAAGGCACGCAGTGGATATCATTATGTTCTTACTTCACTGACAATTTGAGTAGATACAGGAGTATTTACTTGATGAATCAGAAAGTCTGAAATATTGAAAAGTTCAATTCTGTTTCAGAGTGAAGTTCGTCGTAACAAGAGGATAAACTGTCTACGATATGATCATAGAGATGAATATCTGAGTTACGAGTTTTGGTACGCAGTTAATACAATGTGGAAATTGTTTCGCAGTTCATGCCACCCGGAACACCATAGTGTGATGATGTGTCTGAACGTCATAGCCACGCCCTATTTGATATGGTGCATACTATGATGTCTCTTATCAAATTACCACTATCGATTATGGGTTATGCATTAGAGACAACTGCATTCACTTTAAATAGGGCACCGCGTATTTCCGTTGAGATGACACAGTATGGACTGAGGTTTAGAGAAATCTAAGATGTCGTTTCTTGAAAGTTTGGGGCTGCGATGCTTATGTGAAAAAGGTTTCAGTCTGATAAGCTCGAAACCAAAGGGGATGAAAGCATCTTCATAGGATATCCAAAACAGTCGGATACATCTCCTATCTCAGATCCGGAAGCAAAGTGTTTGTTTCTAGAAACAGATCCTTCTCGACGAAAGGTTTCTCTCGAAAGAGTTGAGTGGGAGAGTGGTGGAACTTGATGAGGTTATTGAACCGTCACTTCAACCAGTGTGTAGCAGGGTGCAGGAAGTTGTTCCTGTGGAAGCTGATGATAGTGATCATTAGAGCTTCGGATCAAGTTACTACAAACCTCGTAGGTCGACAAAGGTCGCGTACTGCTACAGAGTGGTAGGGTAACCCTATCTTGGAGGTCATCTTATTGAGCAACAATGAACCTACGAGTTATGGAGAAGCAATGGTGGGCCCGGATTCCGACAAATGGCTGGAGGCCATGAAATCCGAGAGAGAATCCATGTGTGAGAACAAAGTGTAGACTTTGGAGGAACTGCTTAATGGTAGTAAGACTATTAAGTAAAGATGGTTCTTTAAAAGGAAGACATGCGATGATGGTGATAAGTCACTATTAAGAAAAGCTCGACTTGTCGCAAAGATGTTTCCGACAAGATCAAATAGTTGACTATGATGAGACTTTCTCACTCGTAGCGATGCTAAAAATCTGTTAGAATTATGTTAGTAGTTGCTGCATTATTTATGAAATATTGCACATATGATGTCAAAACATTGTTTCCTCGACGGTTTCCTTGAGGGAAGATTGTATGTGATACAACCAGAAGGTTTTGTCGATCCTAAAGATACTAACAAGTATGCAAGCTCCAGCGATCCTTCAATGGACTGGTGCAAGCATCTCGGAGTTGGAATATACACTTTGATGAGATCATCAAAGATTTTTGGTTTGTACAAGGTTTATGAGAAACTTGTATTTCCAAAGAAGTGAGTGGGAGCGCTATAGAATTTCTGATATGTATATGTGGTTGACATATTATGGATCGGAAATAATGTAGAATTTCTGTGAAGCATAAAAGGTTGTTTGAAAGGTGTTTTTCGAAGGAATACCTGGATTGAGCTACTTGAACGTTGAGCATCAAGATCTATGGAGATAGATCGAAACGCTTAATAGAAGTTTCAACAAGATGAATGCCTTGACAAATTTTTGAAGGAGTTCAAAATTGATCAACAAAGAAGGAGTTCTTGGTTGTGTTGTAAGGTGTGAATTTGAGTAAGACTCAAAACCCGACCCCGGCGGAATAAAGAGAATAGACGAGGGTCGTCTTCTATGCCTTGGCCGTAGAATCTGAAGTATGCCATGCTGAGTACCGCACCTGATGTGTGCCTTGCCTCAAGTCTGTTAAGAGGTACAGAGAGTGATCCAGGATTGAATCACTAAACAACGTTCAAAATTTATCCTTAGTAACTAATGGACTAAGGAATTTTCTCGATTATGGAGGTGGTTAAAGAGTTTGTCGTAAAGGGTTACGTCGATGCAAGCTTTGACACTAATCCAAATAACTATGAGTAGTGAAACAGATTCGTATAGTAGAGTAGATATTTGGAGTATTTCCGAATAGCACGTAGTAGCATCATCTATAAGATGACATAAAGATTTGTAAAGAACACACGGATCTAAAAGTTTCAGAACCGTTGACTAAAACCTCTCTCACGAGCAAGACGTGATCAGACCCCAGAACTATATGGGTGTTGGATTCGTTGAAATCACATGGTGATGTGAACTAAATTATTGACTCTAGTGCAAGTGGGAGACTGTTGGAAATATGCACTACAGGCAATAATAAATTAGTAATTATTATATTTCTTTGTTCATGATAATCGTTTATTATCCATGCTATAATTGTATTGATTGGAAACACAATACTTGTGTGGATACATAGACAAAACACTGTCCCTAGTAAGCCTCTAGTTGACTAGCTCGTTGATCAAAGATGGTCAAGGTTTCCTGACCATAGGCAAGTGTTGTCACTTGATAACGGGATCACATCATTAGGAGAATCATGTGATGGACTAGACCCAAACTAATGAACGTAGCATGTTGATCGTGTCATTTTGTTGCTACTGTTTTTCTGCGTGTCAAGTATTTGTTTCTATGACCATGAGATCATATAACTCACTGACACCGGAGGAATACCTTGTGTGTATCAAACGTCACAACGTAACTGGGTGGCTATAAAGATGCTCTACAGGTATCTCCGAAGGTGTCCGTTGAGTTAGTATGGATCAAGACTGGGATTTGTCACTCCGTGTGACGGAGAGGTATCTCGGGGCCCACTCGGTAATACAACATCACACACAAGCCTTTCAAGCAATGTGACTTAGTGTAAGTTGCGGGATCTTGTATTACGGAACGAGTAAAGATACTTGCCGGTAAACGAGATTGAAATAGATATGCGGATACCTACGATCGAATCTCAGGCAAGTAACATACCGAAGGACAAAGGGAATGACATACGAGATTATATGAATCCTTGGCACTGAGGTTCAAACGATAAGATCTTCGTAGAATATGTAGGATCCAATATGGGCATCCAGGTCCTGCTATTGGATATTGACCGAGGAGTCCCTCGGGTCATGTCTACATAGTTCTCGAACCCGCAGGGTCTGCACACTTCAGGTTCGACGTTGTTTTATGCGTATTTGAGTTATATGGTTGGTTACCGAATGTTGTTCGGAGTCCCGGATGAGATCAAGACGTCACGAGGGTTTCCGGAATGCTCCAGAGACGAAGATTGATATATAGGATGACCTCATTTGATTACCGGAAGGTTTTCGGAGTTACCGGGAATGACGAATGGGTTCCGGATGTTCACCGGGGGGGGGGGGGCAAGCCCACCCGGGGGAAGCCCATAGGCCTTAGGGGTGCCACACCAGCCCTTAGTGGACTGGTGGGACAACCCAAGAAGCCCTATGCGCAGGAGAAAGGAAAATCAAAGAGAAAAGAAAAAAAGGGGGAAGTGGGAAAGTGGAGAAGGACTCCACCTTCCAATCCTAGTTGGACTAGGATTGGAAGGGGAGGACTTCCCCCCTTGGTTCGGCCGACCCCCTTGGGGCTCCTTGAGCCCCAAGGCAAGGCCCCTCCCCTCCCCCCTATATATACGGAGGTTTTAGGGCTGATTTAAGACAACTTTGCCACGGCAGCCCGACCACATACCTCCACGGTTTTTCCTCTAGATCGCGTTTCTGCGGAGCTCGGGCGGAGCCGTGCTGAGATTAGATCACCACCAACCTCCGGAGCACCGTCACGCTGCCGGAGAACTCATCTACGTCTCCGTCTCTCTTGCTGGATCAAGAAGGCCGAGATCATCGTCGAGCTGTACGTGTGCTGAATGCGGAGGTGTCATCCGTTCGGCACTAGATCAGAGCGAATCGTACGACGGTTCGTGGGACGGTTCGCGGGGCGGATCGAGGGACGTGAGGACGTTCCACTACATCAACCGCGTTTATTAACGCTTCTGCTGTGCGATCTACAAGGGTACGTAGATCTGAAATCCCCCTCGTAGATGGACAACACCATGATAGGTCTTCGTGCGCGTAGGAAAATTTTTGTTTCCCATGCGACGTTGCCCATAAGGTAGCTATGCCGCCAGGTCTTGCTATGGGCTATCCTACGCGTGTGGAAGCGTCCTGGCAGGTGCAAGCACCAAGCACGCGGCTCCGTGGTGTGCCCCCCTCGCGGGCGTTGCTGCCGCCGTGTCACGGACGGGGGAAACGACCACGTCGGGCCGACATGAAGGGAATCTTGGGGTGGGTTGGGCCGGGACCGTGTTCGGTGGTGTAGCTATGGGTCGGGCTATGACAACCCGGTGAAAAGGCCCATCGGTCAAATCACGTCCGGCGAAAGTGAAAGGGCTAGATCCGCTGGTCGTTTGTGTCTGGGTTAGACGGGACGTGGTACCAAGGGGGTAGCAAACACGCCAGTTCTTGCGGTGGGCCCTCATACGCGTGTGGAAGCATGGTGGCATGCGCAAGCACCCGACACGCGGCTCCATGAGTGTACCCCCCCCCTCACGGGCGTCGCACCCGCCTTGTCACGAAGGGGGGAAACGGCCACATCAGGCCGACACGGAGGGAATTTTGCGGTGGGTTGGGCCGGGCCGTGTTCGGGGGTGTAGCTATGGGCTGGGCTATGACAACCCGGTGAAAAGATTCATCGGTCAAACCCTGATCGTCGAAAGTCAAAGGGCTAGATCTGCCGGTCGTTTGTGTGTGGGTTAGACGGGACAGGGTACCTAGGGGGGTAGCAAACACGCGAGGTCTTGCAGTGGGCCCTCCTACGCATGTGGAAGCGTGATGGCAGGCGCAAGCACCCGGCACCCGGCTCCGTGGGTGTGCCCCCCGTTGATGTCGTCGAGTCACGGAGGGGGAAACGACAACGTCGGGCCGACACAGAGGGAATCTTTGGGTGGGTTGGGCCGGGACCGTGTTCAGGGGTGTAGCTATGGGTTGGGCTATGACAACCCGGTGAAAAGGTCCACCGGTCAAATCCCGTTCGTCGAAAGTCAAAGGACTAGATCCGCCGGTCGTCTGTGATATATATGTGTTCTGCATTTGATTTGGACATGAATGACAAAAAAACATGAGTTATGCCGACGGCTATGCCGTCGGCGTAGTCAGCTGCCAGGATGCGCCAGCAGCACACACGTGGCAAGGGTACGTCGACGGCATGGCTGTCGGCATAGGTTCAGGGATTCGCCGACGGCGTCGCCGCGATGCACCAGCAACAGCCACGTAGCAGAGATACACCGACGGGTATGCCGTCGGCATAGGTTCAGTAGGGTATGCCGATGGTTATGCTGTCGGTATAGGTCGGGCACATGGCTCGTTGCTGTTGGATGACTCCTGCCAACGTCGCCGTCATCTACCATCAAGTGGAAAAACATTGCCGACGGTTTATCTATGCCGACGAACGTATGACTTCCGTCGGCATAAACATCTATGCCGACAGCTATACGGGTTCCGTCGGCACAACCACTTATGCCGACGTACGCGATCCCGACGGCCCTATGCCGACAGTGGCCGACCACGGACGACATAGAGGCATCTCCGGCAATGGATGAGGAGGAAGAGAACGAGTTGAAGCCCTCCATGCTCCCATCTACCCGGCGCCCGACACGTACGTAGTGGACATCTCCGACGATGAAGGTTAGGCTAGCTTGGTAGTTCCTAGGAACTCTTTTGCATGGTTTGTATGAATCTAGGGGGTGAAATAAGAGATATTCAGATGCACAACACTAAATATGAGGTGTGACCGGTCAGTGCCGGTGCGTCTACGGGCGTTTGAGGGGCCGGATTTGTCAAGTATGGTTGTAGATGCTCTAAGCAATGTATTTAAGTATTTTCTTCCACTAAGCCATGCAAAATTTGTCACATAAACGAGTCATGCACTTAACTTATAAATTAGAATTATAATTGCATTATTGAAGTAACATTGTCACACCATGTGTTCATGTTAGTCATCGTTCGCATTCTCGTTCGAAATATCAATTTTAACTGTAATTTAAAAGTTTCATTCTATTTTTAGACACTTTCTTTTATTGATTTTCAAGCTTATATTTTGTTTTTAGTTAGATTTAGTTATTTTTAGCAACTAGTACTTGCATATTTTTTAACAAATTTACCGAAGCAACATTCGGGGAGAGAGTCATCCTCACTAATCTATTTATCTTGACATGCACACATGCCAACGCAGCTATCATGCCATATCAGCAAGCATGCAATTAAACTACTGAATTTCCCTGCTGTAGTGTGAAGCCATTTCATCACAATTGACCTCCCCTTCCCTCTCACCCCCTAAATCCGTTCCTGGTAACGTTCATTCCGTGGAAGGAGACTTTCCCACTGAGTATGAGATGTGGTGTCGGCTCAGCATATCGTAAGTGCTTATAGGAGTAGAGTGTCTATGCGTTCGTTCATAGAGATGAATATATGTGCGTCTAATATACTCATATACGATTCCACAATGTTAAAGCGAGCATATAACCCATGGAAAATGTCGACCTCAACTTGGTAACCATACCTGGAACAAATGGTTACCTCTCTTCATTTCATCATGGTAGTAATATACTAATATTCAATAAATATTTTTACAATTGTATAATAATAATTAAATACCGTAGATAATATATGTTTACAATTTCAGTTCTTGCATTATGAATCCAAATATACATGTTGGATAGAATCAAGTCTTATTAAAATAAATTGCAAGAGATTCACAGAACAATACACATGATATCATCTTGTATATGATAAATAATTTTACACGTACTGCTCGATAGGTTCTCGGTGCATAACTTAGACATTTTTGCAATGGTCAAGAACGAAATGATTAATAGACAACTTGTATGAATTGTACTAACCCCTCTCAGATTCATATGCTCCGCACGTCTTAGAAATGAAATTATGAACATTAATTGGATAAACGAATAATATGGCACACAAATTTGTTCACATTTGAAAATATATCTAATTATATAATACTCCGTATTTCGTGACAGATGACTCACATTTTCGGATCAAACTAATGGTCTGAGTTTTCTTAGAATACATGTGATTTATAATTAAATCCGAATGGAGGGGGTACTTATGCACACTCCTTAAAAACCATATATACGTGGTTTAGGTTAATGGGAAGACGACGATGCAAAATAGGACAATACACACGAAAATAATCGATCTTCAACACACAAAAATCGTCAAAAGATGATTTTCTTGGGCTTATCAGGTTCGCATTCGACCTCATGGAACACGACGACATCAGGTCCCGGCTCCGGGCGTTGCAGCGTGAGCGGGCAGGTGAGCTCCAGCCCACGGATGTTGCCGAGGCCGATGGTGATCGCCCCGGAGAGGCGCATCTCCACCTCGAACACCCCCGTCGCGTTCTGCTTCTCGAACTCCTCCGCTGCTGCGGCGTCGAGCACATACGGAACCTTCCCGCCGGTGTGGAGGAGGTACAGCTCCCTCTTGAGCGGCTTGTGCCTGTGCCCCTCGTCCGCCACGGTGACGTTGTACAGGCGCCGGTCGTGGAAGAGGAAGGTGGCCACGAGGGGCCTGGTGTACGTGATGGCCATGGCCCCGTTGAGGTTACGCACGGTGAGGGCGACCGAGGCTGAGATGTTGTACGCCGGGAAGGACGCCTGCGTGACGGCCAAGGCGAAGCTGTTGAGACGGGCGTCCTCGACGTAGGCCTTGACCTGCGGGGCGACGGCGAAGCGTAGCACCAAGAGCACGCTAGCTGCTGAGACGACGAGTGCAGGGAAGGCGTAGCGGAACAACCATGTGAGCGACGACGAGGTGTCCCTTTGCGTTCGGAGGTCGCAGCAGGAATCGCGAAGCCTGCGGGAGAAATTCCCCAACGAGGATCGGGTGTCGGAGGCTGCACTTGGCATGCTTCCTCTCGTCCAAGCTCCTATTGGATTTGCTGGTCAGCTAGGCTTCAAATAGTGAATTTTGCCGTACATTACTGTTACTGCAGCCTCAGCAGTAAAAGATGAATATCTAGGATTGTTACTTCATTAGCGTAAAATCACTATTTTTTCCTACTGGATTTTGAGACTATAGTCACTCGGCAATGGCCTTAAAAAACCCATGGCAAAGTGTTTGTTCGGCAGACACGACATCAAAAAAATCGCTTTTGTACAAGTCAATTAAGAATAAAAAAATACATTTCCATCCCACTTGACAACCTTTGCATCCCAATTCTTTTTTTTTTTTGACTACTAAACAAAATTTTCAATTGCGTGAGGCAACCTTTGCATCCCAAATACCCCAAAGGCATTAATCTAGACCACCAACGTGAATGGCAATTTGGGACCGGACCGTTTTGAACATTCAAAATCCCTCAGGAGGGCCCCCAAGTCATTGGGGAGATCTGGAGGAGTCCGGGCGTAACGTTGAACTCTAGCAGATTTGTTCCATCCGGAGTCAACTTTTTTTCACAATCACACCTTTCTCCTCCACTCTTTATGTACGCTCTCGGAGGCTGATGAATACGCTCTTAAAGGCTGGTGACATCTTTGCCCCCCCCCCCCCCCCAATTTCCCCGACACGCACTCACACATCATCCACACGTTGGTAAACCTTCGACGATCCACTCAACCACCTCACTGCCTATGCCAATGCCGCTACCATGTAAGTATCCTCCACCCTTGCCAATGATGTCGATGGTGGACACCACATTTGGCAAGTGTTTGGTCAAATACCATGGCAGAATATTTTGACACTTTTTGTTGTTTACTCAAAGTGATAGTTATCGGATAGAGGGGGCCGAATAGGCGATTTTTCTATAAGGCTTCAAAATAGGCAATGTCTTCAAAGACGCAGAAGCAAAACAGTAACTAAATAGGATACAACCGAAGATAAGCTGCAACAGACATGATGATATAACAACATAATTGAAATTAGAAGTGAATACATATGTCAAACCAGGTAGCAATGAACAGTTGACACAGTTAGCGTGAAGACAATTCACACACTTAGCCTGAAGACAAAGATGTGATAAGAGGGCTTGTCTTCACGCAATATCTTCAAAGAAGATGAGCAAGCAAAGGCTTCACGATACAAAACAGTAAGTAAAGCGGGAAGTGATAGAACCAGTTGCTTGGAGAAGGCAAGTGATTTGTTTGACCAGTTCCAGTTGTTGTGGCAGTTGTACGTCTGATTGGGGAGGCTGAGATTGAACTCCGAAGACCTAGTCTTCACCTTATTCCCCTTGAGCTATGGTCGGTATAGACCTCATCCAATCACTTTGATAAGTCTTCAAGGTACACTTCCAAACCTTCATAGACTTTGTTGACATGTAATCCACATGGCTCTTGGATGATCAGAACGCGACGTCTAATGGATTGGAAGATCATAGCCTTCAAGTGTAACAAGTCTTTCAGTTCGTTCGGCACATAATTTCTTCTGTGATCCCAGACACTTTAGGCTCTGGGTGTTTTGGGTTTTCTTTGCAGGAATTCTCTCCCAAAGGCTTCAGAGGTGGGATGCTCTGAAATGACAAAAGCCATGCAATAACTCGGAGCAACCACCAACTTATGGTAGAGGGGTGACTATTTATAGCCAGGAGGCAACCCGACATGATATGACCAAACTGACCCTAGGGTAGTGGCCAGCCGATAGTGTCCAACTGTCGGATTTCAAATACACGTTGCAGCTTTACTTGGGCTCCAAGAAAAGTTGACTCATCCAAATCTGAAAGAGATTTTAGGTCATTATCTCCACAAGGAAGATACATGTTGTTGGTTGAGCAGACACTTCGACAACTATCTTTGTTCCCATGACTCAATAAATAGAAACTAAAAATTACAAAGAAGCTAAGTCTTCGTGTTCCATTATCTTAATTCATTCTCTTCAAAGGCAACCATTGGCTTCAACCTCTACACACATTTTTAGGGGTCATCTTCGACAGTTAAACCGAATCTCCATGGACTTCTATCTGTGTTATCATGTGACTTTCACATACACATTAGTCCATCAATCAGGTTTGTCGGCAATACTCTAAACCCAACAAAGGGATGGGACTAGATGCACTTACAATTTCTCCCTTTTTGGTGATTGATGACAATCTTGTTGAGGTTTTCAGTGGGGATAAAAGTATGCGAAGGTAAGGACTCAGAGATTATGATTTCATGATATAGAGAGAACACCCCATGAAGATCTGCATATGAAGATTTTGTTTTGAATACAAATGCACATGGCAGGTTTTGATTATGGAGAACTCCCCCTATAACTTGGAATCCAATCAAAGTGCATAGGAGATAATTTGAAGATGATGGAATGCAAAATGATGAATCGGCGTCTACAGAATGATTTCACGCGTATAAGACCAATTTAAGGAAACACACAAAATAAAGAAAGTAGGTAGTGTGCAGATGTCCATCAAGACCTAAGTTTACAACCCAAACATCAAACCAACAGAATGGTTGTTGCAAACTTAACAAAATATAGCAGCCCCACCCAAATAGCCCGCTTGAAGACTATTAATACACATGATTCTCTCCCTTTTTCATCAAATGACCAAAAAGGTTTCAAGACATGTGTGATAGCCTGGCGCCGGGAGCCTATTCGAAAAGAACTCTCAAGTTAAGTGTGCTCATCTTGGAGTAGTTTCAGGATGGGTGACCGACTGGAAACTTGGTCCCGGATGCGCATCAGTGAGGAAACAGTGTGCAGGAAAGGCTAGTATTGATATATGGGGCCAGTCTAGATCCCGCCAGAAGTAACTACTAGCAGCAGGTGTGTCCGGGGCATTACGAGTTGTTATCAGAGCCGAGTCCCGGTTACACGGATGTTTGCGGGTCAGGTGCGCGGTCATGTTATCCATGACGTTTGTGACCCTTCATGCCACACATCATGTAACATGTACTGGACTGGACACAGATATGTATGTGCCAAGAGGGAACATTCCTATGACCCGATGAGGACGTCAGTTCCTCTGAGTGAGGGTGTATGTGATAGTCTTGCTTAATAGGGGTGATAGACTATTCATATCAGTAAGAAATTCCTCATTCTTCGGGATCCCATTCGGAAAGAACTCCCAAGCTAAGTGTTCTCATCTTGGAGTAGTTTTAGGATGGGTGACCGAGCGGGATGTTGGTCTCGGGTGCACATGAGTGAGGACAAAGTGCACAGGAAAGACTAGTATTGATCTGTAGGGCTAGTCTAGATCCCGCCATGAGTAACGTCCACCAGCGGGTGTGTCCGAGGCGTTACAACATGGCATGTCGACATGTTCTCTATAGGTGGTGATGAAGATGGAGCATCCGGGTGATGCTAGTTTTGGACAGAACAAGAGGGTGTGCCATTGAATCTTGATGAAGTGAGGCCATAATAGGAGATATGTGATACGTCTCCAACGTATCTATAATTTTTGATGGTTTCATGCTATTATCTTGTCAAACTTTGGATGTTTTGTATGCCTTTTATATCTTTTTTGGGACTAACTTATTAACTCAGTGCCAAGTGCCAGTTCCTGGTTTTTTCGTGTTTTTGACCCTTTTTAGAGTAGGATTTTAAACGGAGTCCAAACGGAACGAAACTACTAAAAAGATTTTTTTCCGAAACAGAAAAAGATCGGAAGCCAGAGAATCAGGGCAGGGGGCCACCAGGGATCCTACAAGCCCCCGTGGCCAGGGGGGCTGCGCCTCCCAGGCCTGTGGGCTCCCTGGGCCTCCTCTGCAATAGGTCTTTCGCCTATAAATTTCCTAAAATCCCAGAAAAAAATCAGGAGATCATCGAAAGTACTTTTCCGCCGCCGCAAGCTTCTGTCTTCGCAAGATCCCATCTAGGGCACGTTCTGGTGCCCTTCGGAGGGGGGGTTCGGATACGGAGGGCTTCTTCATCAACACCATGACCTCTCCGATGATGCGTGAGTAGTTCACCATAGACCTACGGGTCCATAGCTAGTAGCTAGCTGGCTTCTTCTCTCTCTTGGATCTTCAATACAAAGTTCTCCACGATCTTCATGGAGATCTATTCGATGTAATCTTCTTTCGCGGTGTGTTTGTCGAGATCCGATGAATTGTGGATTTATGATCAGATTATCTATGAATATTATTTGAGTTTCTTCTGATCTCTCTTATGCATGATTTCATATCCTTGTAATTCTCTTTGAGTTGTGGGTTTTGTTTGGCCAACTAGATCTATGATTCTTGCAATGGGAGAAGTGCTTGGTTTTGGGTTCATACCATGCGGTGACCTCACCCAGTGACAGAAGTGGTAGCGAGGCACGCATCGTGTTGTTGCCATCAAGGGTAAAAAGATGGGGTTTTCATCATTGGTTTGAGTTTATCCCTCTACATCATGTCATCTTGCTTAAGGCGTTACTCTGTTTGTCATGAACTTAATACACTAGATGCATGTTGGATAGCGGTCGATGTGTGGAGTAATAGTAGTAGATGCAGAAAGTATCGGTCTACTTGTCTCGGACGTGATGCCTATATGTATGATCATTGCCTTAGATATCGTCATGACTTTGCGCGGTAATTTGTTCACCCACCGTAATATTTGCTATTTTGAGAGAAGCCTCTAGTGAACACTATGGCCCCCCGGGTCTGCTCCACACCATATTTTCAGCCTTACACTTTTTCCTCGTTGCACTTTCCGCCTTCAGATATCACTTTGCAATCAATCTTGAAGGGATTGACAACCCCTTTATAGCGTTGGGTGCAAGTTCTTTATGTTTGTGCAGGTACTCTGGACTTGACGATATTCTCCTACTGGATTGATACCTTGGTTCTCAAACTGAGGGAAATACTTACTGCTCCTGTGCTGCATCATCCTTTCCTCTTCAAGGGAAAACCAACGCAAGCTCAAGAGACGACGGAAGGTTTCTGTCGATGTAGCAATATGGCGTCATCTTCTTCGGCAATTAGAAGAGCGTCAACGGTTGGTGTAGAAGATGAATGATGAGAGCCCTCAATGGATGGAGTAGCACGCCATCGTTCATTGGATGGAGGCTTGGAGCAAAACTTGAATGACTTCTTGAAGCCATCATCTGCAAGATCATCTTAAGAGGATAACAAGGTGAGACTCTTCCAAGCACGGTGGCACACTTCATGATCCACAAAGACATTCTTTGTAGACAGGTTCCTATTGCGATTATTGTCAGAAAGAATACTTTCCGTTTGGCACTTGGACTACTTGTGATGTCTACCTTGCTTTGGTGGAGCGAAACCAACAGTTCCCTATTAGTCAGGGTGCGAGCATGTGTTGGTTGATGGCTTTGAGGAACAATGCTCATTGTTGCTTTACTAGTAAGCGGCACTTGCACAAGGTTGATGAATGGTGCCTTCAATGGGAACACAATTGGCTTCAGATGGTATGTGTACAACCTCAATATGGGCGTAGAAGCTCGGTTCCATCACATTTGGATCTTTGTCTGCTGAAGGGTATATGACATCAAGATTGACTTCCACTTTAGGCAGAAAGATGTGGTGATTGCGGGAGGAAGGTTGGTACCATACTGTGGAGCCATGCTTGATGAAACGTATGATCCATGGCACATAGACTTTCAGTTCAAAGAAATTCATGCCTAATGCATCAAGCTCACGAATGAAGAAGTTATGTAGGTTAAACTTGATGCCACTGAAGATATTGTCTACCATAGTCTTCAAAGCGCCTTTAAGTGTGCGAGATGGTTAGTGACGGGGTTATAGCCCTAGGGGAGGGTCATAGGCCTGACCTATAAGTCCTATCCAAGGGCACCTCATTATTAGCTTGAAGACCACAAGAGACCTACCGACTGGATGAAGACAACCTCTTGTCCACTCGGTAGGAAACCACTCGGAGGAGTATCATACACTCGATGACTGGATTCCACTCGGTGAAGACCAGAAGCCAGTCGACATCGAAGGCGAGAAGCCACCCCAGGGAGGCCAACGGGCATACGTTAGACTACCGTAGTTATTGTCATTAATGGCATACGTTATCTATAACTATGCATTTATCCTCACTTATTGCACCCTTGTATGCCGGACACTTATGAGGGGCAACACACTTTATATAAGGCACCCCTCCCCTCTCGCACAAGGGTTCACATTCTGTAACGCCTATATTCCACTCGACACAAAGCTCCAGAGCACTGAGACGTAGGGTTATTACCTCCACCACAGAGGGGCCTGAACTCATACAACCTTGTCGTAGCTAGGACTCTGCCCTCTACTTTAGTACCCTACTCATCTACTGTCAAGCTTATTCCCACGACAATTAGTGCCCTTTGATATGCCAGAGTGTAGTAACTGTGCTGATGATGACATCAAAACCGACTAGATGATATGCAAGGCTTGTAATAAGGGTTCTTGGATCGATCAAAGAACGTGGTGTCCTTCCAGAAACATGTCACACTGAATTGGCAATCTATGGAGGTAGCATTGCGAAGATGTGACAACTTCGGCATTGTCTTCATAGAGAGTAGTCGTTTATTGACGTTGATTTCATATTGGGGTCCATATCACTAAGGAGTGAGAAGACTAGGCCATTTGACACGGAATTGCGCACTAGTGTGATCATGTGCCAAAATGGTGACATACTTATTTTCTGTAGAA
Source organism: Hordeum vulgare subsp. vulgare (assembly GCF_904849725.1). Lineage (NCBI taxonomy): Eukaryota > Viridiplantae > Streptophyta > Magnoliopsida > Poales > Poaceae > Hordeum > Hordeum vulgare. Next base: position 617,034,088 of record NC_058524.1, read on the forward strand.
CTCACATATATACTCACAAGCGGTCCATCGGGTGAGTAGGTTCTTAGAAACCGACAACCATGAGCAGGTTATACGAACTGCCGATAACATAACAACAATGACTCTCTTCGTAATACATAAGTTGGGTATCCACCATCCAACTCCGTTGGTATCATGACAACAATGTTCTCTCATATTCATAGCATCCATGTTGCACTAAAAATGTTCATCATTAGGAAAACAAGATCATCATGAATACATGAGCTAGTCTTATAGGCCAGACTAGGGACCAATTGATGTTTGTATTTTCACACATGTATTTGGGTTTTCCTCTGAATCTCATATTCAATAACCAATACAATTGTAGCATAGAAACATAACCTTAATAATGAACACGGATTAACATATTTATTATTGTCACTAGGGCATACTTTCAATAGTATCACCCTCGGACACCCAAAACTAAGGCGAAGCCCGCACATTTGGAGCTATGTGCACTATTTTTACAACAAAACCCCTCTCTCTCCACCCTCTCCGCTACCATCCCTCTCCTCTCCATCCTAATTCTCTCCCTTTCTGCCACCGATGCCGCATGAATCCGTACAAAAAGCTGGCAGAGACTGTGAAGGTGGTGCAGCCAGATAAGGTGGTTGTCCAGAAGTTCAACTCGGCAACACGGCAAGCCCGCTGCCTCAAAGTGAATGCAAATGATGGGGCGGCCGGTCAAAAAATACAGGTAGGTACCGAGGCAAATGTGGCCTAGGACTAGAGCCGAGCGGGGCCTGGAATGCAGGGCACCGACGCCGTCCATCCACACGCGCCATCACGGCCAGAGTAATACCAGCCACCTTACTTCTACACTGCCATGTAGTTTGGCCGTCAATGTTGTGTCGCAGTATTCACCAAGTCATCGTCGTTGCAGCTTGTCTGGTCGTTGACGTCGGGCATGGATTAACTGGTGCCTGCTCTCTGTTCGCCAGTATGTGTCAACCGGGTGAGCCGGTGTACGATGAGGCGTACAACGATATGATGGAGATGATCTATGATGGAAGCGGAGGCTGCTTTGCGGACAGACAAGTGGATGGTTCGAAGCCGGAACTGAACACCGAACAACCATGCACATACACCAAGTTGGACATGTACACGTACACCAAGTTGGACATGTACATCCAACACCCGGGGGCCAATTTTCCTGTTTTGACCCTTTCGTCTAAGTTTATCCAGATCTGAATCCGGTCATGAAATTTCTTCGGATCTGACCCTTTCTTACCGGCGGACCCTTTGATGGTAGGGTATAACAACCTACCGCCAAGGTCCCTGATGGTATGGTTGCACGCGTACAGCAAAAATTTCTAAGTTACACACACAGTGTGCGTATGTGCCTAAAGTCGGACCCTTTGACGGTAGGGTTACTCATGCTATCGCCAGCCGTGCAGTGGTAGGCCATTTTTCTACCGCCAGGGACCTCGACAGTAGGTTGTCATACCCTACCGCCAAAGGGTCCGGCGATAAGAAAAGGGTCAGATCCGTGGCTAAACTTAGGCAAGTGTCAAAACAGTGAATTTGTCCACAGCCAGGCATGTACACCCATTAGCCGATTCGTACACCTATTAGGCGAAGCATGATAGCGAGGATGAGAGTGATCTGGAGGAATGGTTGACCCATCCAAGAAAATGTAGAGGAGAAAGTTTCAATATGCGAGATGATAAGTTGTTGTGTGATGTGTTGATCTAATCCATGGCACCCAGCAAAGGGACGCAACATTTTCGACCAACATTCATACTAGATTCCACGAGCATAAGAATTTCAAGCCCTACCGCAATAAACTCATCCATGCAGCTTGCAGCTTGTCTACACAAAGGATATCCTCACTTCGGCAGAACATGCCCCGCACTAGGATTCCTCCCGCCACTGGTGCCTTCCAACGCAGCCGCCGCCGAGGCTAGAGCCCACCGTCGCTGCCAGCCCCCTACCTCCCCTCCCCCACCCATCCCTCTCCCCCTCCCTGTGCCCACCTGTTGGAAATATGTCCTGGAGGCAATAATAAATTGGTTATTATTATATTTCCTTGTTCATGATAATTGTTTATTATCCATGTTGTAATCGTATTGATTGGAAACTCAAATACATGTGTGGATACATAGATAAAACAATGTTCCTAGTAAGCCTCTAGTTGACTAGCTCGTTGATCAAAGATGGTTAAGGTTTCCTAGCCATAGACAAGTGTTGTCACTTGATAACGGGATCACATCATTAGGAGAATGATGTGATGGACAAGATCCAAACTATGAACGTAGCATATGATCGTTTCAGTTTATTGCTATTGTTTTATGCATGTCAAAGTATTTGTTCCTATGACCATGAGATCATGAAACTCCCGGACACTGAAGGAATACCTTGTGTGTATCAAACGTCGCAACGTAACTGGATGACTATAAAGGTGCTCTACATGTATCACCGAAGGTGTCTGTTGGGTTGGCATGGATCAAGGCTGGGATTTGTCACTCCGTATGACGGAGAGGTGTCTCGAGGCCCACTCGGTAATACAACATCACAATAAGACTTGCAAGCAATGTGACTAAGGAGTTAGTCACGTGATCTTGTATTACGGAATGAGTAAAGGGACTTGTCGGTAACGAGATTGAACTAGGTATGGAGATACCGACGATCGAATCTCGGGCAAGTAACATACCGAAGGACAAAGGGAACAACATATGGAATTAACTGAATCCTTGACATGGAGGTTCAACCGATAGAGATCTTCGTAGAATATGTAGGAGCCCATATGGTCATTGATGACCCACAAGTGTACGGGATCTATCATAGCCTTTTCGATAAGTAAGAGTGTCGAACCCAACGAGGAGCAGAAGGTATTGACAAGTGATCTTGAGCAAGGAATAACAGCAAGTACTGAAAGGTAGCTTTTTATGGGTTTTCTAGTATAAGAAACAAGGAAATAAATGCAAGGAAAGTAATGATGCCGAGCTGCATAAAGTGTCCCAATCCTTTTGAACACAAAGGATAAATATAATTCATGTCTCGATGTATTTCATGAAGAGGATAAAACTTTGCATAAAAGAGAGACATAGGATCTTGCCAATTTAGTAAATGAGAGTCATCAAGAAGCCTATACCAATCCAAAGCCTTATCTTTTAATGATATGAAGAATAACTTTTTCATCACAAAATCCATCAATATACATGTGAGCTTAAATAAGGACCATAGTTGTGAAAGATATATCAAGTGTTCACCTGGATGTCTATCTCCTGCATATCGATTAGCCAAAACACAATCAATAATACCATTTGGTATTTTAAAAGGCACAATTTCATTAGGTGGGGGGAGGCCTCTCCACCACAATAGTGTTGGGGCGGTTCCCCACAAGCAACAAACCAAGAGCAGAGTTGTCCATAGGGACAAAAAGTGGAAACAGTAAAACAAAAACAGCAAGTACAGTGTTAGGGTTTCCTTACCAATAGCGCCACACTCCCCGGCACCGGCGCCAGAAAATGGTCTTGATGACCCACAAGTGTTGGGGATCTATCGTAGCCTTTTCGATAAGTAAGAGTGTACAACCCAACGACGAGCAGAAGGTATTGACAAGTGATCTTCAGCAAGGAATAATTGCAAGTACTGAAAGGTAGCTGTTTATGGGTTTTCTAGTATATGCAACAAGGAAATAAATGCAAGGAAAGTAAATGATGCCGAGGTGAGGCAAGTGGCCCAATCCTTTTGAACACGAAGGATAAGTCGAGGGACTAAACTTATAAAGACTAAGGCATTCGTGAGGACACACGGGAGAGATAGTCAAGTGCTTTCGTCATATTCCGTCTAGTACTATGTTTTGTATTGATCAGTGTTATGTGGGTGGATATTAACTAGTGCACCGTCCAGGCTAAGACAAGTACACTCTTATGATTAATCCCTCTTGCAAGCATCCGCAAATACAAGAGAGAAATTAAGGCAAAGCCTAACCATAGCAATAAGCTTTAGGATCCAATACTCCCTCATGCAAAAGTATGCAAACTGGGGTTCATGTTTATGTCACTCCGGCAACCCACCATAAGCATTCTTTATACACGATGAATTCCCCTAGGTTCTTAAAAAGGTGAAGTGTTATGTAATCGACGTTCACATAACACCACTAGAAGAATAACACCATAACTTAAATATCAATCAACACATATTACTTCAACTTCATATGACTACTAGCATCTAGACTTTTTCGATGTCCTCAAGAACTAATGGAACTACTCACAAGACATAAAAGAGATCATGATCAGAGGTGATGAAAATATGATTAACAATCTGGTCATAACAATAATCCTCCAACAAAACTAAATAGCATTCACCACAAAAGAGTAATCAACACCGGTAGAGTAGAGGGGATGAATAGTGCAAGGTACAACTCCGATTGCAATGGTGAAGTAGATGGGATGAAGATGGAGACGGTGCTGGTGTTGGTAATGATGGTGATGATGATCTCGATGATGCCCGTGACGATGGTGATGAAGATGAGGATGATCTCCCCTTCCAGGACGAGTTCTCCCCGACGGAATCGGTCTGTCAGATAGGTCTTTTCTTCTCTGTAGGTTTCTGTCGCAAAGCGGCGGCGGAATCGCGAAAACTCTTCTGTCCCCATAATTTTTAGGTCCATAGGGACATATAGGCCAAAGGAGAGTGCCGAGAGTGGGGCCCGTCACTCAGGTGGCCTCCTGGCGCGGACTAGGGGGGCGCCAGCAGGTCGCCTGGGTGACCTGTGGCCCCCCTCCGGCCCTTCTTTGGCCTATCTTCGGGGCCCGTTCGAAAACTTCTTCCCTCAAAATTTCAGCTCAATTGGAGATGTTCTGATATTGCAACTCTTCATGCTATTTTCTCTGCTGAATCCTGCGTCTGCTGTTTCAGCACCGAAAAGTTGGAACTGTGTAAAATAAGCCAAAACATCATAAGTACATCATCATAAAGTGAAAAATATCAATGAATAGAGATAAATTATGATACAAAATAGTGATGCATTTTGGAGGTATCAGTCATCCAGGTCCCGCTATTGGTTATTGACCGGAGAATGTCTTAGGTCGTGTCTACATAGTTCTTGAACCCGCAGGGTCTGCACACTTCTGGTTCGGTGACGTTTCGGTATAGCTGAGTTATAGATGTTTGTGACCGAAGGTTGTTCGGAATCTTGGATGATACCCTGGACGTCACGAGGAGCTCCGGAATGGTCCGCAGGTAAAGATTGATATATAGGAAGTCCTGTTTTGGTCACCGGAAAAGTTTTGGGCTCATCGGTAGTGTACCGGGAGTGTCGGGAGGGTACCGAAGGACCACCGGGAGGGGTGTAACGACCCTAGGGCTTCATGGGTCAAGAGAGGAGGCCAACCAGCCCTTAGCTGGCTGGCCGAAGCCTTCCCTAAGGGCCCATGCGGCTGGAGTGGAGGGATAAGGCAAAAGGCCAAAAGGTTGAAAGAGTTTCCAAGTGGGAAGGAAGGAGTCCTAATCCTACTAGGATTGGAGAAGGACTCCTCCTCTCCTCCCCACTTCGGCCGACCCAAAGGGGAAACCCTAGGGCGTCGGCCTCCCTCCTCTCCTCCTATATATACTAGAGGTATTGAGGGTTTTTGTGACACACAAATCAGCCACGTGCTCCCTCTTCCTTTAGATCGTAGTTCTTCTCTAGTCTAGTTCGACGGTGCTTAGGCGAAGCCCTGCTGGATTAGTTCACAACCACCACCACGCCACCGTGCTAGAGAACTCATCTACCTCTCCGTCCCTCTTGTTGGATCAAGAAGGCGGTGATCGTCATCGAGCTGTACGTGTGCTGAACACGGAGGTGTCGTCCGCTCGGCACTAGAACGGGATGGATCATGATGGGATCGCGGGACGGATCATGATGAGATCACGGGACGGGCTGCGATTTGGATCGCGAAGATGTTCCACTACATCAACCACGTTATATACGCTTCCGCTTAGCGATCTACAAGGGTATGTAGATGCACTCTCCCCTCTCGTAGATGATCATCACCATGAATAGGTATTGCGCGTGCGTAGGATTTTTTTTTGTTTCCCATGAGACGTTCCCCAACCCCCGCCCTCATCGCCTTGAGCGGCGGCCGGGGCAGCACCGCTCGCCCAAGCCGCCAGCTCCCTTCCTCCCTGCCCTCATCGCCGGCGGGAGCCACCGGGTAAGTCCCAAGCGGTGTCGGCGGCGGCTGGACCTCCCCTACATGGAACATGGTCATCAAATCATCTTTAATAATATGTTAACACCTCTTATAAAATTCAGTCGGGAACCCATCTGGTCCCGGGGCCTTGTTTTGCTTCATTTGCATAATTGCTTCAAACACCTCTTTCTCGGTAAATGGGGCTGACAGTTCCTCATTCTCTTCCCCGTTGAGTTGAGGAATGTCCTCTGTTATGCTTTCATCAAGCAATACAAAGCTAGCTTCATGAGTTGAATTATGTTCTCTGTTAGGTTTTCATGTCCTACAATTGTTCCCTCATCATGTTCAAGTTGAATTATGTTTTGCTTTCTATGTTTGCCATTAGCTATTGTCGTGGGTATAAGTCTGATAGTAGATGTGTAGGGTACGAAAGGATGGGCAGAGCCTTAGCTACGACGAGGTTGTATGAGTTCAGGCCCCTCTACGGTGGAGGTAAAAGCCCTACGTCCCAGTGCTCTTGGAGCTTGTTGTCGAGTGGAATATGGATTACAGTGAATTGCTAACCCCTGCGCCAGTGGGGAAGGGCGGCTTATATAGAGTGCGCTACCCTTCACAACGGTTCGGTGCACAGGGGTGGAGTAGTGGCGAATAAATGCCTACGTTACAGGTAACGTATGTCTTAAATGCTAATAAAGGTACATGGAAACGTATGACCGTTGCCCTCCAGGGGGGTTACGATGCACAGAGTGGAATCCAGTCGGTAAGTTTGATACGCTCCGAATGCTCATCTCCGACTGGATGATGGAGGAATCGTCACCGACTGGATGATGGGAAGTCCTTAATTCAGTCGGAACTGACTAAGGGCTTTATCCCTTATGAAGGGTAGTCCTTGGGTAGGACTCATAGGGCAGGCCTATGACCCTACCCTAGGACTATAACCCCATCATTAGTCCCCAAATGGATTGGGGTTGGAACGACGAAGCGATGCTTGGAGTACGGATCCGACTGGCACGGATGCGACTTTGGCGTTGTTTGCCTCGATCCATTTTATCCTCTTTGACCAGTGATCCGAGTGGATGTATTTGTGAAACGAACCGTCAGGGACCGAGTGCTTCCGTGGTATCTTTTGACGTGACCAGTCAACTGACAGCGGCGGATCTTCCGAGATCCTCAAATTTGGTTGCCGCGCGCTCAGCGGGGATGACGACATCGTAATCGAGTAGTATCTGCCGCCTCGATTTCCGCGCCTTCATCTTCTCCACTAATATCGCAGCAACCGGTCGGGGGATAAGATTTCAGGGCCACCTGCTAGTGATCCAGTCGAAACCTTATTTAAACCTCTACAGCGAGGGTTTTTCGTTGCACTCGCCTGATAGCTCGCACTTGCCCCGCTTCTTTCGTCACCTCCCGCGCATCTCAAGCTCCTTCCTTCTCCTTCTCCCTCGCGGATCTGCAGCCTCCACCATGACAAAGGGGCAGACTAGCAAGCTCGAGGCGCGGAAGAAGAAGGGGAAGGCGGTGGCTCCTGTTCAGCGGCGGCAGCGAGCGCTGCCGACGGGTTGGATCCAGGGGGATTTCCTCCCCTCCACGATGACGGAGGGGGACTTGCTGGAGTTAGTGGAGCATGGCATGATCGAGCACAAGACGTGGAGGTTGCCGGCGGAGGGTGAGACCGAGCCGGCGCCCCAGGAGGGGGAGCGCGTCTTGCTGCTCAGTCACGTGCACTGAGGCTTCTCTCTGCCTCCTCATCCCTTCTTCAGAGGTATAATGAACCACTTCAGGGCGCAGCTCCACCATTTTCCTCCCAACACAATAGATCATCTCTCTGCCTTCGTCGTGCCGTGCGAGTGTTTTATCGGCTGTCCTCCCCATCGGGGGCTTTTCAAGCACATCTTCTCTGCTGGATCTCAAACCATCAAAAGACTTAACCAGTCGGATGACAAAACTCACCTCCTCCAGCTCTGCGGAGGCTTAGGCTTCCAAAAGAAAGTAAAAGTAGCTATCCCGCTCTTTAATTGTCTGAATCTATTAGGAACTGGCAGTCGACATGGTTCTACTGCCAGGACGTTGCTTGCCCGAATGCTGCAACTGGACTGCCTCCTTTTAGCTTAGACCGACCGGCTCCGCCTAGGCAGCTCGCGCTCACGAAGGCGGAGAAGATCCAGATCCAGCCTCTGGTCGACGCGCTTGTAGAGGTCGTCCGAAAGGGAGTCACCGGCATAGATTTGCTGGAGGTTTTTCTGGGTCGGCGTATCCAGCCTCTGCAAGCTCGACACCACGCCATGTGGCACTACACGGGGCCTGAGGACTCCACTCGGACTAACCCCTTGTGCGTGACCGGGGAGCTGGTGGCGTCGTGGGTCCTCAACATCACAGGCGCCTGTGATAACCCGAGAGGAGCCCGGCGAGTGAAGCCCTTCCGCGCGGACAACCCTCCTCCGAATGAGGTGAGTATAATTTTTCGAGTGCACACAATTGTCTTAGATTTATCGCCTTCTTGAATCACTGTATGACGTCTGATGTTGTTGATTGTATCTCGTGCAGGCGTGGACCAACTGGTTTTCTCCTGTCTGGAACGGGAATCCGGCCGAGGAAGAGGAAGGTAGCCAGGAGGGCAGCGTGGAGAGCGTCGAGTACGTCTTCGATAGTGAGGAGACGGAGGAGGAGTCCGAAGAAGAAGAGGAGGAAGATGAGGAATAGAACTCGCCACCCCCACCGCCAGAGCCTCGAACTAAACACCGTCACGAACCCGTGGCTCCGTCGGCTCCTCCAGCAGCCTCGAGTGCCTCGCCAACTGCTCCTGTGGTTCCGTGTGCCTTGCCAGCCGCTCCCGTGGTTCCGAGTGCTGAGAGCACAAAGAGGACTAGGGACTCTGCTGCTGAGCCCGCGGGCCAGCCCTCTAAGGTGGCCAAACCGAGTGGATCGAAGCCTCGGAAGGCTTTGCCGCGGATGAGGGTCACAGTTCCCATCACCTCAGCGTAAGTGCATTGTTCTTCTATCTTCTTCCAGTATTTGATTGAACTCATGCTTATTGGTCGAATGAATTTTATTCGACAGAGCTGCCACCTCCGCCACCTCTCCGCCACGCCAGGGGGACGATCCCATGGACATGGACAATGTTGTCACATCCTAGCCAGGTGCGTCGTGGCGATTCCGAGAGCTTACATTATTGCATCGCGAATTCTGTCTTTGGTCTTGCCTTTTTCCTGTGGTCTCACGCCGTTCGGTCGGGTTTCCCTCAGAGGTGATTTATGTGGAGGAGGGCGACCAGAGGAGGTCTGAGCAAGCTGCGGTGCCTGTCCATGAGGATGTTCCACCGGTTACTACTCCCGCCATGGACGCGCCGTCGACTGAGACGATGCCGTCGACTGAAACGGCGCTTATCGCTGCTGAACCGACTGGAGCAGGACTTGGGATGCCCAAGGAGTCTCCTATGGTGCCTGGTCCGTCGATTGTCCGGTATGACGTCCAGCGCCTCCTGGAAGATCAGGTGGGAGCTGCCAAGGGGGCCATGGTGCAGGCGGAGCTGATGGCGGGTGATGCCAAGAGAGCATATGACTCCATCGCTTCTGTGTACAAGCGAAGCTTGGAACTCCGGGACGATATCCGAGTAAGTGGGCTAGTAAGTATTTAGTTTCCTCTTGTAACCCACTGGGTGTTTAAGCAATGTACTCGGATACAGTATGATTATTTTGCAGTGGGTTCACTCTTAGTGAACCCAGTGGGTGTAGTCCCCGAGACTTCTGTCGAGTGCTTGCACCGGCAGTTGTCTTTATATACATTTCCTTTAACTTGATCAGATCAAAACTAATCTGTTCGAATGTTACCGATGGGGGCACTCCGAGTGCACCTACTGGATGAGTCCCCGAGAGTAATTTTACTCAGGTCGGGTAGTAGTAACCTCATAGGCTTGTTTTTGTTGGTATGTATCTCAATAGGGCGGACCTGTTTGAGCTTCATGCCAGTGGGGTCACTCTTAGTGAACCCACTGGGTGTAGTCCCCGAGACCGCTGTCGACTGCTTGTGTCGGCAGGGGTCTGAAGAACTTCGAGTTTTTATTGTTGTCCTTGTTGAATTTGTCTGATCGTCTCTTGGTGCTGACTTGCAGAAGACTTGCGAGATGGGATCAGCGTACGAGACTCTGAAGGCTGAAAAGATTCAGTTTGCTGCGGAACTGGATGCAGCAATGCTTGCCTTGGCTGGTGTGAAGGGTGTTGTGGCTGAACGAGAGAAGTCCTTGGAGGAGTCCCGTGAGGCAAACAAGGCATTGGCGGCCGAAGTGGAGAAAATGGGGAAACAAAGGACCGAGCTGATGGGACAGATGCAGGTGTTGAACAGGCGGTGCATAGCACAGGAGAATTATGTCAGTGACTGGGCAAGGAAGATGATTGCACTTCTCGGTGGTAAGTTCTGTTTTTCTGAGTGCTTGTGGACTGTGTATTTCATTCTGCGCTTACTGTTTGCTCGTCCTGTCTTTGCAGATTTTTGCATGGAAGCTGAGGCTGAAGCGGCTGACGTTGAGCGGTCGATTCTTCGGAACGTTCCACTCGGCGAGGACGCCAATCGAGACATGCTCCGAGCGCACATTCGCCTAGGCAAATTGGGACCTTTCATTGGTCGACTGTGAGAGGTCGTCAGCCGAATCGACAAGGATCTTTGGCCTGAAGACGAGTCTCGGCAAGAGATGGAAGGTTTGATGACTCGGCTCGAGGAGGTCCCGAACCGAGTGCAGGCGTGGAAGAAGTCCGCGCCTCGCTGTGGTGCGGACGTGGCGCTGTCGCTGGTCCGAGTGCACTGAAAGGAGGCTCGTGAAGAGAAGCTGAAGGCGTTGCAAGTCGCCAACACCAAAAAGCTTCGATTCGAAGATTTCATGGAGACCTTCCTTGAGAGCGCCACTCGCATCGCAGACGGGATCGACCTCGACACTTTCGTGGAGCCTGCCAGTCCCAGTGCCAGTCCTGACGACGTTTAAGAAAACTTTTACCTCGGTATGCCAAGTGTTAGTTGTATGAAACTTTGGCCACTGCTGTTGGCCGTCACATTCGTGGTTCGGTGTGGATAAGCTTGATCTACACCGAACCAACTATCTTTAGACGAACTTTGAATTTAAATCGAATCTTTTTCTCTTCCTTTGCCAAAGAGTTGTTGTAACGATTTTGGCTCGTGGTTTTTGTTTGGCGTTTCTTGGTGAAGCCAATGGCAAACATGCGGAGCATGTAATTGTCAGTTGTCTTGACATCTGCATGAGCCTCACTGAGGGTCTCCTGAGTCTCCGAGTGGATCTGTAGGATACACTCGAAGGCAATTGTGTACTTAGGCGATTCGTGATCGCGGCTAAGTCTTCGAGTGCGACTGTAAGGCCGTACTCGGAGCGAGTTGTTACTCATGTAATTGTCAGTTGTCTTGACATCTACATGAGCCTCAATGAGGTTCTGCTACTCATGTACTTGTCAGTTGTCTTGACATCTACATGAGCCTCATTGAGGTTCTGCTACTCATGTAATTGTCAGTTGTCTTGACATCTACATCAGCCTCAATGAGGGTCTGCTAAGCCTCCGAGTGGATCTTGGAGATACACTCGAAGGAAGCTTTCTATTTAGGCGATTCTTGATCGCAGACAAGTCTCCGAGTGCGACGTTTAGTGCACATTCGGAGAAAGTTAGTACTTAGGCGATTTTGGATCGCGTCTAAGTCCCCGAGTGCGACGTTAAGTGCACACTCGGAGAAAGTTTGTACTTAGGTGCTTCGTGATCGCAGCTAAGTCCCCGAGTGCGACGTTTAGTGCACACTCGGAGAAAGTTAATACTTAGGCGATTCTGGATCGCAGCTAAGTCCCCGAGTGCGACGTTTAGTGCACACTCGGAGAAAGTTTGTACTTAGGCGATTCTTGATCGCAGCTAAGTCCCCGAGTGCGACGTTTAGTGCACACTCGGAGAAAGTTAATACTTAGGCGATTCTGGATCGCAGCTAAGTCCCCGAGTGCGACGTTTAGTGCACACTCGGAGAAAGTTTGTACTTAGGCGATTCTTGATCGCAGCTAAGTCCCCGAGTGTGACGTTTAGTGCAAACTCGGAGAAAGTCGAGTGCGACGTTTAGTGCACACTCGGAGAAAGTTAATACTTAGGCGATTCTGGATCGCAGCTAAGTCCCCGAGTGCGACGTTTAGTGCACACTCGGAGAAAGTTAGTACTTAGGTGATTCTGGATCGCAGCTAAGTCCCCGAGTGCGACGTTTAGTGCACACTCAGAGAAAGTTTGTACTTCGGGGATTCTTGATCGCAGCTAAGTCCCCGAGTGTGACGTTTAGTGCACACTCGGAGAAAGTCGAGTGCGACGTTTAGTGCACACTCGGAGAAAGTTAATACTTAGGCGATTCTGGATCGCAGCTAAGTCCCCGAGTGCGATGTTTAGTGCACACTCGGAGAAATTTGTACTTAGGCGATTCTTGATCGCAGCTAAGTCCCCGAGTGAGACGTTTAGTGCACACTCGGAGAAAATTAGTACTTAGGCGACTCTGGTTCGCAGCAAAGTTTTTTTTTTTGAGACCGGAATCTGCGACCGCGGAAGAATTTTGAATCTGCAAAAACTCAATCTGCTTTGGATTACTTCAACGATACTTGTTCTTTACATTGCTTCAGTCGACGGTCATGTGTAGAAGCGCTTCAGGAGATCTCCGTTCCATGCTCGCGGCTCGTCCGTTTCCCTGTCGATGTTGTAGAGTCGATATGCTCCGTTGTTCAGCACCTTGGAGATGATGAAGGGTCCTTCCCAGGCGGGAGCCAACTTGTGAGGTCTCTACTGATCCACTCGGAGCACCAGGTCGCCTGCTTGGAATGTACGGCTCCTGACGTGTCGCGCGTGAAAGCGCCGCAGATCTTGTTGATAAATGGTTGAGCGAGTCAATGCCATCTCGCCCTCCTCCTCCAGAAGATCCACTCCGTCCTACCTTGCTTGCTCGGCTTCAACTTCGGAGAAGAGTTCAACTCGTGGAGCATTGTGAAGCATGTCACTCGGAAGGACTGCCTGTGCTCCGTAAACGAGGAAGAACGGGGATCGCCCTGTAGATCTATGTGGGGTTGTGCGGACCCCAAAGCACCGAAGGTAGCTCGGTGACCCATGCGCCAGCGGCATGTCCCACTTCTCGCAGGAGTCGAGGCTTCAAACCTTGCAGAATAAGTCCATTCGCCCGCTCTGCTTGCCCGTTTGTTTGGGGATGCGCCACAGATGCAAAATCCACTCGGGTACCTTGGCATGTACAGAAACCTTTGAATCTGTCCGAGTCAATGTTTGTTCCGTTTTCAGTGATTATGCTGTGAGGTACCCCGAATCTGGAGATGATGTCCGTGACAAACTTGATGGCCGTAAGGGCGTCGAGCTTCTTGATGGGCTTGGCTTCAATCCACTTTGTGAACTTGTCGACTGCCACCAACAGATGTGTGAATCCCCCTTGGCCTGTCCTGATTGGACCGACTGTATCTAATACCCATACTGCAAACGGCCAAACAAGAGGGATTGTCTTCAACGCAGATGTTGGCTTGTGGGACTTGTTAGAGTAGAACTAACAGCCTTCACATCGGTCGACCATATCTTTCGCCATTTCATTCGCCTACAGCCAGAAGAAGCCAGCTCTGAATGCTTTGGCGACGATTGCTCTTGAAGAGGCGTGATGACCGCAGGTTCTCGAGTGAATTTCTTCCAGGATTAATTGTCCCTCCTCAGGGGAGATGCATCGTTGAAGGACGCCTGAAACGCTTTCCTTGTACAACTGGCCATCAATGATAGTGAACGACTTTGACCTGCAGACGATCTGTCTGGCTTGGACTTCGTCTTCTCGTAATTCTTGCCTCAGGATGTATGCAATGATCGGCACAGTCCAATCGGGGATGACAGCAAGAATCTCCATGATCAAATCAACCACAGCAGGTACTTTGACTTCAGTCGGATCTGTCGAGCTCTTTGGTTGTACTGGTTCCTCTATGAAAGGATCTTCTTTAACTGAGGGAAGGTGGAGGTGCTCGAGGCAGACGTCACTCGGGACTGGTCTTTGAGTGGATCCGAGTTTTGCCAACTCATCAGCTGCTTGGTTTTTCAGTCGCGGAACATGGTGGAGTTCTAGACCTTCAAACTTTTTCTCGAGCTTCCTCACTGCATTGCAGTATGTGGTCATGGTGGGGTTCCTGACGTCCCACTCCTTCATCACTTGATTAACCACCAAATCCGAATCGCCATAGACCATCAGACGACGGATGCCGAGTGTGATGGCCATGCGCAGTCCATAAAGGAGAGCTTCATACTCTGCCTCGTTGTTGGAGGAATCAAAGTGTATCTGCAACACATACTTGAGTTTGTCACCCTTTGGCGATATGATCACAATGCCAGCGCCGAAGCCATTCAACATCTTGGACCCATCGAAGAACATTGTCCAATGAGCCGAGTAGATGTGGGTCGGTTGCTGTTGTTCTACCCATTCTGCTATGAAGTCAGCCAGAGCTCGAGACTTTATAGCTTTCTTGGCCTCGAACTTGATGTCGCAGTATAACATCTCCATTGCCCACTTCGCCACTCGACCCGATGCGTCCCGATTGTGTAGAATTTCCGACAACGGAGCATCAGAGACGACAGACACCGAGTGGTCTTGGAAATAATGAGCCACCTTCTTCGTAGTCATGTAAATCCCGTAGATAAGTTTTTGATAGTGGGGATACCTCTGCTTGGAAGGAGTCAGGACTTCGGAGACGTAATACACTGGCCGCTGAACCTTGTATGCTTTGCCTTCTTCTTCCCGTTCGACTGTGATAACAGTGCTGACGACTTGATTTGTAGCCGCGATGTACAAAAGAAGGGGCTCTTTAAAGAGCGGAGCAGTAAGAACCGGCTGGGTGGAAAGTAGGACTTTGAGGTCCTCGAATGCAACTTGGGCTTCGTCTGTCCACTCGAAAGTATCTGATTTTTTCATGAGTCGGTACAGAGGAAGTGCCTTCTCGCCGAGTCGACTGATAAACCTGCTCAAAGCCGGTAGTCAACCTGTGAGCCTTTGAACATCGTGTATTCTGATCGGCCGCTCCATTCGGACGATGGTCCCGATCTTTTCGGGGTTGATATCGATCCCTCGTTCGGAAACAAAGAAACCGAGTAACTTTCCGCTGGGAACGCCGAATGAACACTTGGCTGGGTTGAGCTTGATATCGTACCTACGAAGGTTGGCGAATGTTTCTGCCAAGTCAGTCAGCAGGTCAGAACCTTTGCGTGACTTGACTACGATATCATCCATATACGCCTCCACATTCCGATCGATCTGGTTGAGGAGGCATTTTTGGATCATGCGCATAAAGGTTGCTCCTGCATTCTTCAAACCAAATGGCATAGTGATGTAGCAGAAGCACCCGAATGGGGTGATGAAGGCTGTTTTTAATTCATCGGGGCCATACAGACGGATCTGATAATAGCCCGAGTAGGCATCAAGGAATGACAAACGCTCGCAACCTGCAGTCGAATCGACAATTTGATCGATGCGGGGGAGCGGAAAATGGTCTTTCGGGCAGACCTTATTGAGATGCTTGAAGTCGATGCACATTCGGAGCGACTTGTCCTTCTTGGGCACCATGACAACATTGGCGAGCCACTCGGAGTGGTGTACCTCGCGAATGAAGTTGGCTGCCAAAACCTTGGCCACCTCTTCTCCGATTGCCTTCCTCTTGTGCGCGGCGGACCGACGCAGGCGTTCTCGGACAGGCCGAGCGGTGGGATCCACATGCAGTCGGTGCTCAGCCAACTCCCTGGGTACACCTGGCATGTCTGCGGGCTTCCATGCGAAGATGTCCCAGTTCTCACGGAGGAATTGGATGAGCTCGGCTTCCTATTTAGGATCGAGGGTGGTGGAGATGTTCGTCGGGGCAGCGGTGTCGTCCGTCGTGTGGATGCTGACCTTCTTCGTCTCTCCCGCCGACTGGAATGCGGACTCTGAAGCTGGCTTCTTCGAACGCATCAAGTCAGCGGGGTCGACTATTTTCTTGTACTCGTCAAGCTCGAGGACAGCCATCTGCTGATCGGCGATCCTTGATCCCTGCTGCAGACACTCCTCGGCCCGCTGTCGATTTCCTGTGATAGTGATCACACCTTTCGGGCCTGGCATCTTCAGCTTCAGGTACACGTAACATGGACGGGCCATGAAACACGCATACGTCGGGCGGCCCAGAATTGCTGGTACGCACTCTGGAAGTCCACCACCTCGAACGTCAGCTTTTCCTTGTGGAATTTCTTGTCGGAGCCGAAGACGACGTCCAACGCGATCTGGCCGAGTGACTTGGCCTTTCGTCCAGGGACAACTCCATGGAACTGCATGCTGCTCTCGCTGAGTTTGGACATCGGAATGCCCATCCCCTTGAGAGTGTCGGCGTACATGATGTTCAAGCCACTGCCGCCGTCCATGAGGACTTTGCACAGTCAGACTCGTTCCACCATCGGGTCAACGACCAGAGCCTGCCTCCCTGGGGTGGGTACGTGTGCTGGATGATCCGACTGGTCAAAGGTGATCGCAGTCTGAGACCATTTGAGGAACGTGGGGTTGGTCGGCGTGGCCATGTTCAGCTCCCTATTCACCAGCTTCAGTCGACTCTTGCTCTCAACGTCAGCAAAAATCATCAGCGTTGCATGGACTTGGGGGAACGGATCCTCCTTGTCCTCCTCATCCTGTTCATTGTCCTTTTCACTCGGTTGCCCTTCACCGAACCCCTGGATCAGGAGGCGACATTGCCGAGTGGTGTGCTTTGGATATATGGCGTTGCCCTCTTCATCCATATTTGTGTGAATAGGACATGGCTGGTCCAGGATGGGGTTTCCGAACTGCTTCTTCTTGGGGGTGAACTGAGCCTTCCCCTTGCCCTTGAACTTGGCATTGGTAATGGCCGTGGCCTCTGCGTGCGGAGTGGACGGAGCTTTCTGCTTCTGCTTCCAAGTGCTGTTCCCATCTCCATCGGCGACTGATTTGTGCTTGCCGCTACGAATGCGGTCTTGTTCTTCGCCATTTGCATAGCGTGCCCCTATCTCCATCATCTTACTCATGGAGATGTCGCATGTTCGACCGAACTTCAGGTACAGATCTCTGTACCGCACGCCTGCCTTGAAGGCGCAGACTGCTTGGTGCTCTGTGACGTTCCCTACCGTGTGGTAGAGGGTCGTCCAACGCTGAATGAAATCGCGGAGGGGCTCATTCTACTTCTGGACACAGTGCTGGAGCTCCACGAGGCCAGCAGGGCGTTTGCACGTCCCTTCGAAGGTCCTGATGAAGACTCGGGCCAGATCCGCCCAGCTGTAGATGCTTGAGGGAGCCAACTGGTTCAGCCACGCTCGTGCCGAGCCGTCGAGCATCAGGGGGAGGTGTTTCATGGCGACGTGATCGTCCCCTCCTCCGATCTGGACTGCCACTCGGTAGTCGTCCAGCCACGTTTCTGGCTTGGATTCTCCTGTAAACTTGCTGATCCCCGTCGCCAATCGGAAGTTGCGAGGGATGTCAGCCGAACGGATGGCTCGACTGAAACACTCGGACCAGAGAGGATGGTCCTGCTTCCACTCGGACGGTCCATATCATGACCATCGTGGTGGGCTCGGCCCCTGTCGACCCTCCTCTGGGCGATATGCCCTCTCGCGTCGGGCCTTGGATCGTAAGTGTCACCGACTGAACGCCGATCATCATGATGTTGGGGCTCGTAGGGCCCACCCCGCGGAGGGGTGCGTGAACGGCGACGATCTTCGGGATTTATGGAACGGCTGCCTTCCCTGTGTCGCTGATGAGAATCGGGGCTGCGAACTGACCGATGCGTGTTCGCATGAATAGAACTATTGTGGATCCTGTTGTGCGACTGGGAGACCGCCGAATTTTGCTGGTGCGTCGTGTGTAGCAGGGCGCGGATTTGCTCGATCCCCCTGCCAGCCTCTGAATCAGTCGGCTGGAGGGAATCGGCAATCTTGGCGGCGGGAGCCAGGTTGAGGACGGGTGTGCGGAACACCTCCACGTTGCTCCGCCGAGTGTGCCGACTGGCAGAACGGCGGGGCTGACGGCGAGCGTCGGATGTTTCGCCGACCTCGTGCTCGTTCCGGCCAGTTTGGCGGGGGACTTTCATGGGAGTTGGCCATGTGCACTTCAGCCGCAGGCCCGCGACCCAAGCACTCGGAAGGAAACTCAGTCGAAACTGAGTCCGAGCGCTGGGACGGCGGCGCAACCACAACCGACTCTAGGACTGCCACTTGTGAGGACGCGTTCTGGCGCGCCTGGGCGTGTTGCACCCAACGCTGGAGCCGCGGACGGCGGGATCGCTTGTTGCGGCGCGCGACGGCGGCGTAGGTCGACACCGGAGCCGACTGCTGGAGAAGAAGAATACCGCGGGCGCCGGCACGGAAGTGCGTAGCCCCACGACTGGGGAGCACCTCGACATCGAGAGGGGCATTGCTAACCCCTGTGCCAGTGGGGAAGGGCGGCTTATATAGAGTGCGCTGCCCTTCACAATGGTTCGGTGCACAGGGGTGGAGTAGTGGCGAATAAATGCCTACGTTACAGGTAACATATGTCTTAAATGCTAATAAAGGTACATGGAAACGTATGACTGTTGCCCTCGAGGGGGGTTACGATGCACAGAGTGGAATCCAGTCGGTAAGTTCGATACGCTCCGAATGCTCATCTCCGACTGGATGATGGAGGAATCGTCACCGACTGGATGATGGGAAGTCCTTAATTCAGTCGGAACTGACTAAGAGCTTTATCCCTTATGAAGGATAGTCCTTGGGTAGGACTCATAGGGCAGGCCTATGACCCTACCCTAGGACTATAACCCCATCAGCTATCATGTGGAAGAATTGGATATTGTCATCCCCTTGGACGACCGTAGACACTTTCACTCTTCGTGCCCACTTAATTTCTTCCTCTCGAAGTAAATGATGAAGCCTCTCCTCGGCCTCATTCTTTCCAATCCGATCACTATGATTAAGTACCGTTGCTTCAGCCTTCAACGCTAACTCATTTGTGAGTTGAATAAACCTTTCTTTTTCCACTCTGTATGCACCACTCTGATTTTTGGCCGAGCCCCGCAAGAACTGGCGTACATGTTTAATTTTATTTTACCATATATCCATATTTGTATTACCTCTAGTTTCTTTGGCCCATTCAGTTGCGATTAGCTCTAAAAATCCTTATCGCTCGAACCATCCTACTTCGAAGGAGAAGATATTTTTATTACCAATATGTGTCGCCTCCCCTGAGTCAACATGTAATGGGGCGTGGTCTAGAATTTCTCTCTGTAGAGCCTGGACCGTAACATGAGGAAATTTTTGTTCCCACTCCACATTGGCGAGCACTCGATCTAGCTCATAATTCGGATTGGGTAGGGAATTTGCCCATGTAAATTGCCTAAACGTAAGATCAATTTCTTTCAAGTTAAGACTTTCAATAATCATGCTAAACATGAAAGACCATCTAGCTTCAAATTTTTTCAAGTTAAGACTTTCAATAATCATGCTAAACATGAAAGACCATCTAGCATCTTCTGGATTGGGGGAACCTTTTTTGTCAGCTTGCAGCTTGTTCTTGAAAATGGGGAAGGGGAGCTTTATCCTTCTGTATTCTTGGTTGAAGTTGAATGGCGCACCCAAGTGGCATCTATCCATTTCAACTCTATGAAGATCACCGACATCAGCACAGAGGAAGGAGCAGATGATCCAACCGCTCAAACAAGAGGATTTTTTTAAAACTAATACGAAATTTGTAATAAATTTGAAAAGAATGTATTCGTTTTTAAAAATGCCAGAAGTAGCACCCCGTCGGTCTGTGGGTGGCTGATGGGGGACGTGTCGGCCTGTGGGTGGCCGATGGGTGCCTGTCGACCCTACAGGTGGCCGAAGTGCTACGTGTCGGTCTAGGGGTGGACGAAGAGGGGTTGTCGGCCTCCAGGAGGCCGAAGAGCCCCAGGATAGCCCCTGCCGACCCCCTTCTTCCTCCTCATTTCCTCTTTTCTCTGGTTTCTCTTCTCTCTCTTGTTTTCTCCCATTTTCGCCCCTCTGATCTCCTCCATCCTCCGCCCATTTTCCTATTCAATCCGTTGAATCAACACATCCTACCCATCTCCACCGGCCTACGGTCTCATTTTGGAGGTGGAGGTGTGGGTAAAGGTGGTGGTGGTCGTTCGGTGTTTGTCGTTTCTTTGCACGCTTCAAGGGTAAATTCAACAATCGTTCCCATATGCTCCGGTAGATTTGGATATATTTAGGTGACTCAGTTAAGTAGTTTAAATATATTTAGGTTGTCCGGTAGATTTGGATATATTTTAGGTCTCAATTAATTAATTTAAATATATTTTAGGTTCTCCGGTAGATATATTTAAGTCTATCTGGTAGATATATTTTAGGTTCTCCGGTAGATATAGTTAAGTTGCTTAAATATTTTTAGATATTTAAATCTGCTAGTTAACTTGTTTATTTATATTTAGGTTCTCCTGTAGATCTAGTTCTACCAATTAATCTGCCATGGTTTCTTGGAGCGAAGGATCAAGATCTTCTTCGGATAACGATAGTGTGACTAACCAGGTACGTTAATTTCGGGTTTCCAGCATTTACGGTAAGTTTACCGTTCTTCATTTCGGGATTTCATAACAGTTTGGTGTCTTTTGTTTTTAGCTTCCTAGGACTATCTCATGCTATGAGTGGAGTGGCATTGCTCATGAACTATCTTCTCGCTGTATGCATCTAGAGCCTTGCCTCAGGCAAGTTGCATTTCAATCTACTGACACTAGACGACGTTTTCTTGCTTGTGCAAAGGAGAAGGTATGTTGCACTGTAATTAGTTAATCTTAGTTACTTTTCTGCTCCACTCAATTTCATGTATGTTAATCACTGAAATTGTTTTGAATTTTAGGAAGAAGAAAAGTGTTGTTATCTGGAGTGGATAGACCCTGAGTGGTCAGTTGCTATGCAGTTTTGCATAGGTCAATTGTGGAGCATGCATGACAAAGAAAACGAGGACAGAATTAGAGATAATCTGAAGCTGGGTGAAGAAAATTTCAAAATAGTTGGAGAAAAGAGGAGGATGGAGGAAGAGCTTCGTTTTTTCAAACTTGATTTTGCAAAAATGGTGGCTCACAAGGAGGAGGCTATTAGCCAGCTTGGCAGTGCTAGGTTGGCTATCAGTGATCTGAAAGAGGAGCTTGAGAAGAAGAAGTTGGAAGACCATTCTTCCACCAATCTACATCAGGTACTCAGGGCGAAGGCAGGGAAGGAGAGGGACCAACTTGTGCTAGAGAGAGACCAAATGAAGGAAGAGAAGAAGAAGTTGTAGCACATCATTTCTGATATGATGAAACAGAACCATGGCTATAAGGACAAGGTGAAGAAGTTGAAGGAGAGCTGTGATGAATTTTAAGTATGTAATGGTTGAATTTGCATTGAACTATCCAGTAGTAGAACTATCCAGTAGTTGAACTATCCAGTACTAGAATTTGTATTGAATTATCCAGCAGAACTATGCAGTAGTAGAATTATTCAGTAGTTGAACTATCCAGTACTAGAATTTGTATCGAATTATGCACCAGAATTATCCAGCAATATCAGTAATTATCCAGCAGAATTATCCAGTAGTATCAGTAATTATTTTTTTAACTAAGCTCATGCAGACATAGTGCAGACATATTACAAATTTAAGCATAGTGCAGTACATATTACAAATTAAAACATAGTCCGACATAGTACACATTAAAGCATAGCGCAGACATATTACAAATTAAACCGTAGGTCGACAAATTATGTAGCTTCTGAGTTATTTATTCCTCGTCCACCCCTTCGGCCTCGACTGCCACGTCCACCACGACTGCCAGGACCACCTCTTGCTACTGTTGTCACAGCCGTCGATGTGGAAGTACTCGTCAATGTGGAAGCATTGTGCTTGTTCAGGTCGGGGCAATATTTAATCTTATGTCCATAAGCCGCGTAGAGCAAACATTGTCTGGTTGCTCCACCAGCTTTAGATTGGTCCATATCATTTCGGATGCACTTTACCTAACGTCGGCCCTTGCTAGTTCGTCGAAGTCTAGTATCCGGGATGTATACTCTCTCACCCTCAATAACCTTGTTGAAATTTCTGACGACTCTAAACCCTGTCATCTCACCTGTCCATGCATTGAGTACTGCTTCTTTTGAATAGTACGGAGACACAAAGGAGATACTGTCTAACTCAATCTGGCCATAGTCAGCCAACACATGTGAGCAAGGCAGGTGCAACAACTGGGGTTTGTTGCATGTACACTCGCAAGTTGGATAAAATCCCGTTCCAATTTTAACCTCATGCATCTTCACCTGATTTGCAGAACCAAAACCATCATTAGGAAGCTGAACCTCATACCTCTTTTCCTGATTACCTATGAGCATGACAGTGTGCTGTTTTGCTTTCTTTATCTTCTGATCCATGTACTCCATGACACGGCTACAATAAGGTGTGTTCTGATTAACTGCAATATGCTTCTTTGCTAACTCGTGCCTTTCTCTGAAATATCCCAAAGTCCCATGGAATACACCCTCCACAATAGCTATCAGTGGCAATGCTCTATTCCCTCTGAGTACAAAGTTATACACCTCTGCAAGATTAGTTGTCATGTGGCCATACCTGGCTCCATCGGGGGCATGCAACAAAGACCAATTCACTGGAGGCTCTTTCTCTATCCACTCAGAAAAGTTCTTTATTGCCCCGCCCTTCTTTCTCTTCGTATTAGGAGGGTCAATTGCTGGCAAGTCACAAAGACCTACTGGCTCCTCTAGCTCCGCAATATGTGATGTCAATTTAACCTGCTCTTTTTCCATTTTCTTCCTAGCAAGGACCTGCTTCTTAGTAAACTCATCTAGTATTGACCAAATAAATTCATATTTGCGTTGCTGGTTCTACTTGCATAACTTTTTGAACAAGTTCATTGATACGTCTCCGTCGTATCTACTTTTTTGAACTCTTTTGCCCTTGTTTTGGACTCTAATTTGCATGATTTGAATGGAACTAACCCGGACTAACGATGTTTTCAGCAGAATTGCCATGGTGTTGTTTTTGTGCAGAAATAAAAGTTCTCGGAATGACCTGAAAATTTACGGAGGATTTTTCTGGAATTAATGAAAAATACCTGCGCAAAGATCTACCGGAGGAGGTGAGCCAGTGGGCCACAAGCCCAGGAGGTGCCCCCCCCCGGCCGCGCCTGGCAGGCTTGTGGGGCCCATAGAGTTCCACCACTTCCAATCTCAGCTCTATATATTCCGTTTCATCCGGAAAAAATCAGGGAGAAGGATTCATCGCGTTTTACGATACGAAGGCGCCGCCACCTCCTGTTCTTCATCTCGAGGGCAGATCTGGAGTCTGTTCTGGGCTCCCGAGAGGGGAAATCGTCGCCATCGTCATCATCAACCTTCCTCCATCGCCAATTCCATGATGCTCTTCATCGTTCGTGAGTAATCTCATCGTAGGCTTGCTGGACGGTGATGAGTTGGATGAGATCTATCATGTAATCGAGTTAGTTTTGACGGGGATTGATCCCTAGTATCCACTATGTTCTGAGGTTGATGTTGCTACTACTTTGCCATGCTTAATGCTTGTCACTAGGGCCCGAGTGCCATGATTTCAGATATGAACCTATTATGTTGTCGCCAATATATGTGTGTTTTAGATCCTATTTTGCAAGTTGTAGTCACCTACTATGTGTTATGACTGGCAACCCCGGAGTGACAATAGCCGGAACCACTCCCGGAGATGACCATAGTATGAGGAGTTCATGTATTCACCAAGTGTTAATGCATTGGTCCGGTTCTTTATTAAAAGGAGAACCTTAATATCCGCTGGCATGGGAGGGATGGACAATAGATGTCATGCAAGTTCCTTTCCCTAAGCACATATGACTACATATGGAATACATGCCTACATTAGATTGACGAACGGGAGCTAGTTACTTATCTCTCCGTGTTATAGCTGTTACATGATGAATCACATCCGGCATAATCATCCATCACCAATCCAATGCCTACGAGTCTTTAACTACTGATCCTTGCTATGTTACTTTGCCGCTACTGTTGTTACTCTGCTGCTACTGGTTACTGTTGCTACTGCTACTATCATACTACCTTGCTGCTGATACTTTGCTGCAGACACTAAATCTTTCAGGTGTGGTTGAATTGACAACTCAACTGCTAATACTTGAGAATATTCTTTCGCTTCCCCTTGAGTTGAATAAATAAATTTGGGTTGAATACTGTACCCTCGAAAACTATTGCGATCCCTTATACTTGTGGGTTATCAAGACTATTTTATGGCGCCGTTGCCGGGGAAGCACAACTATATTCTCTGAGTCACTTGGGATTGACGTCTCCTGGTCACTATGAGGAATCCGAAAGATCCAAGAACTGAAATCTTGCCCTCAACTACGAAGACAGGTAAGGAACTGTCATCTAGCTCTGCACTTGATTCACCTTCAGTTATGAGTAAGATTGCGACACCACCTCCTGCTAGAAATCTTGATATGTCGCCTATGCTTGATGATGCTACTTCTGCTGCCCATGATGCTTATGATGATGCTATGCTTGGTACTGCTTTGCCTGATGATGCTATGCTTGATACTGCTTTGCCACTAGGTGCATTCCTTGATGCACAAATTGCTAGAGTTGCTGCTAGATGTGATGATACTTCTAAAACTGTTGATACTATTGAAGTAGAACCTGCTATTTTGCCTGCTAGAACTAGCTCTCCTAGACCTGAATTGCCTGTTATGCCTGAGCGCTATGTTATGGAGGGAGAGATAGCTGAGGACTTTCTTGCGTGTAAGGATAGCTATGATGTTGAGAAATTACTGCTCAAGTGGAAAGAAAAATCTCTGAACGCTAGGATGAAATACGACCCGAAGTTTGCTACTTCCCCTATCTTTGTGACCGATAAGGATTATGAATTCTCTGTCGACCCTGAGTTAATCACTTTGGTCAAATCTGATCCTTTTCACGGTTATGAGTCTGAAACGGTTGTAGCCCATCTTACCAAATTGCACGATATAGCCACCCTATTCACTAGTGAGGAAAAGATCCGCCACTACTACATCCTCAAGTTGTTTCCTTTCTCGCTAAAGGATGATGCTAAGACTTGGTTCACTTATCTTGCTCTTGGTTGTGTGCGTAGTCCCCAGGATATGGTCTACTACTTCTCTGGGAAATATTTCCCTTCCCATAAAAAGCAAGTTGCCTTGCAGGAAATATACAACTTTGCTCAAGCTGGAGAAGAGAGTCTCCCACAAGCTTGGGGGAGGCTCGTCCAGCTACTGAATGCTTTGCCTGATCACCCTCTTGGGAAGAATGAAATACTTGATATCTTCCATAATGGACTTGTCGATGCTTCTAGAGACCACCTAGATAGTTGTGTTGGTTGTGTTTTTAGGGAACGAACCGTAGAACAAGCTGAGATCCTACTGAATAACATCTTGTGCAATGAGAATGCTTGGACTATTCTCGAACCACCTCCTAAGCCAACTCCGAAGAAAAGAGGTATTCTATTCCTCAGTCCTAAAGATATGCAAGAAGCTAAGAAATCTATGCGAGAGAAAGGCATTAAATCTGAAGATATCAAAAATATACCATCTATAGAAGAGATCCAAGGTCTTGATAACCCGATACATGTAGTAGTAGAAGTAAATTCTCTGCGTAGGTTTGATGAGAGTGATATTCCTTTTGATAAACCTGCTAGCTTATGCCTGGATGAACTTGATAACTTTGTTGCCAAACAACAGAGTTTCAATGATTATGTTACCAGACAATTGGAACAGAATGCTCCTGTGCTTAGTCATTTAAGTGCGTGTGTGGACAGAAATGTCAATGATCTTAAGCTCTTGAGTAAACATGCCTCTATGGTTACTACTCAAGTAGAACAAGTACTTAAAGCTCAGAATGACTTGCTCAATGAGTTGAATGACAATTCTGTTAGAGTCGTTACTAGAGGCGGTAGAATGAGCCAGGAACCTTTGTATCCTGAGGGTCATCCGAATAGAATTGAATAAGATTCTCAAGGAGTTAGTACTGATGCACTTAGTCATCCTAGAAAGAAGAAGAAAGATGATAGGAACTTGCACGCTAGCAACCCTGATGCTGATACACCTGAGAGTCCGAACGATGTCTCCATCTCTGATGCTGAGACACAATCTGGTGATGAACATGAGCCTAATGATAATATCAATAGTGATGTTCATGATGATGCTCAACCTAGCGATGATAAGGATGTGGAGATTGAACCTGTTGATCTTGATAACCCATAGCCTAAGAATAAGAGATACGATAAGAATGACTTCACTGCTAGGAAGCATGGTAAAGAAAGGGAACCATGGGTTCAGAAACCTTTGCCCTTTCCTCCTAAACCATCCAAGAAAAAGGATGATCAGGATTTCGAGCGATTTGTTGAAATGATTAGACTTGTCTTTCTGCAAATGCGTTTGAAAGATATGCTCAAAATGTCTCTGTATGTTAAGTACATGAAAGATATTGTGACTAATAAGAGGAGGATAGGTGAGGTTGAGATTTCCACCATGCTCGCTAATTATACCTTCAAGGGTGGAACTCCTAAGAAACTAGGTGATCCCGGTGTGCCCACTATACCTTGCTCCATTAAAGGTAACTATGTTAGAACTGCTTTATGCGACCTTGGAGCCGGTGTTAGTGTTATGCCTCTCTCTCTTTATTGTAAACTTGAACTGGATAAGTTGACACCCACTAAAATCTCTCTGCAAATGGCCGACAAATCAACTGCTTTCCCTGTCGGCATTTGCGAGGATGTGCCTGTTGTGGTTGCCAATGTCACTATCTTGACAGACTTTGCTATCTTGGATATTCCCGAGGATGATGCCATGGCGGTCATCCTCGGAAGACCCCTTTGAAACACTGTAGGGGCTGTTATAGATTGCAACAAAGGCAATGTCACTTTCCATGTCAACGGTAATGAGCATATAGTGCACTTTCCGAAGAAACAATATTGAGTACATTGCATCAATGCTATCGAAAAAACTTCATCGATTCTTATTGGGAGCTTTGAATGCCCTATACCTCGTGTTAAGATGAAGTATGATTTGCTTGTTTGGGAAATACACATCCCCATTGAGGTGACCTAGTGACTATTCAAAAATTCTCCGTTCTCTTTTGCGATTCGAAAAGGTTTGTCGAGGAGGCTTGATAAACCTCACTGGCGGATTTCTCTCGATGACCATGAGATGGATGAATCGAGGAGTCACAACCCTCTGTTCCAAGCTTTCACCTTCGGTTGCTTAGAAGAAAAATTATAGGTTTAGTTCAGTTTTCCCTATTTTCTGTTTTAGCGTCCGGTAGAAAAGTACCCCGAAAATAAAAGTTCTCCGAACGTCCTGAAAATCAAGTATGATTTTTTCTGGAATATTTGAAAAATTCTGAGACAAAGAGCTTGTCTGGGGGATGCACCAGTGGGCCACAAGCCGTGGAGGCGCGGGCACCCCCCTGGTCGCACCACCCAGGCTTGTGGGGCCCACGTGCACCCCCTCCACTCATTCTTGCTCTCATCTGGTTCTCCTACCTCCAGAAAAAATCGTTTCGCAGCTCAAACCCGTGTTTTTCTCCTCTTGCTGGGATTTTCGATATCCTTGTGCAAAGCACCATTCTCTGAACTGTTTTGGGGAAATTACTCCTTGGTAAGTGACTCCTCCATTGGTCCAATTAGTTTTTGCTCTAGTGCCTTATACTCCGCGTATTTTTGCTGCCTTGGTGACCATGTTCTTGAGCTTTGCATGCTAATTTTAGCTGGTCCCAAGTGGTTTTGATGCGTAATATGGCCTCTAGGCACTTGTTGGAGTAGTTGCTACGAGTTTTGTTGAGCCTTGTTCACTTTTCGTTAGAATCACTAAAAAATTTCAGAAATTTTCAGAGATAGAAAAAGGAAAAGATGAGGAGGTTCTTAAGAGGCTCTTCAAGTCGTGACCCCAAGGATGATGGAAGTGAGAAGAAGCCCAAGTATCTGGTCCCTCGAGTCGCGGAAGTTCGAGCATGCGAGTGGCCAAGCGACGTGTTCTTACGCGCCGCTGGAATTTATGAGGACTTTTATTACTTGGTGGAGAACGTACGCCTTACCGCCTTCGTTGAAGATAAGTGTCTACAATACCTCCTCCTCACTAATATCTTCGTACAAAGCTTTAACTTCTATCCGAGGAAGAATCCTCCTATGGTTGAGTTCAAGCTTTATGATATCCCCCAGCGCATGTCACTCCAGGATTTTTGCAATGTTTGCAAATTACCCTACGTTGGGGATATTCATGAACCTTGTCCAAGGGACTTGGAGGCTTTCATCGATACAATTGTTGTAGGAGAGGAGAGAGGAGTGTCTTGCGCTAGAGCTGCTAGCATTCATTTTCCCGTGCTTCGGTACTCCTCATTATTTGTGGGAAAATGTTTGATTGGCCGTGGGAAATCTGGGTCACTTAGTTCCCCAGATCTTGCGGTCTTGGGAGAAGCCCTTTATAATGATAAAACTTATAGTTTGGGCGCTATAGTAGCTCAACGGTTGAACACGAACCGTTCTAAGGGCATTGTCTATGGAGGTATCTATGCTACTCGTCTTGCTAGACACTTTGAGATGCCTATTAGACTGGAGGAGGAAGAAGAGATTCTTCTTCCCGAGAGATATCTAGATTACGATAGCATGGTTCGTCATGACTTTCTTGATAGAGATATAAATAGAAGGATGATTTATAACCTGGTGTTTAGTCAGGGTACTCGTGAGACTATTACTTTGTCTGCTCCTTCTTTGTTCAACCTTCATGCAGGCAGGTACATTATTATGCCCTCGGACATCTACGCATATTGGGGCTTAGCCCAACCACAGGTGCCCGTGCCCGAGCCACCAGTCGAGTACCAGACGTCAGTTTATCAGTGGGAGCCAGAGGAGCTCACACAGCAGTGGCATCCTCAGTCCACTCCGGAGTATCCCGGAGCTGGTTATTTCCCTCCATGGGAGTAGACCAACTTAGGCCAAAAGCCTAAGCTTGGGGGAGTACGTGTTTCTCACCGACTTTACATTCTTGCTTATGCTTTCACTTTGTTCGTCGGTGTTCACACTTTGCCACTGTATCATCCATGCTAGTTTATTTTCTCTTTCTCGTTTTCTTTTCGTGTGTCTGTCTAGTTTGAGAAAACCCAAAAAGATTTTATTTTTCTTCTTTTGCTTGTTGGGAGCTTTCCCGTGTAAATAGTTTTCTTTTTCTTTGGATCAAGGTAGAAGACCATGGCTACAGTGTTTAGTGGCTCTCGCATGCATGCGTGTTTAGCTGTCAAAGATCCATATTACTTTGTCTTCTCCTTTGTGTTTGCCTGCAGATTCCAACTTTAGTCCAATGCATGAGCACGCTTATTATCGTTCACATCGTTCGGTCGTGCAAGTGAAAGGCAATAATGACGATATATGATGAAGTCATTGAGCCTGGAAAATCTGGTATGAACTCGATATATTTTGTTTTTGTAAATATGACTAGCTCATCATGCCTGATTCAGCTTTGTTGTGAGAGAAACATGTTTGCAATGACAACTTAGAGATCATAGTTGTTGATGCCATGCTTACTTAGCTAGGAGCTTATAATGGTTTGTCTTGGATGCCCACATGAATTTTGAGATGACTGTGTTGTAGTATGATAGGATGGTATCCTCCTTTGAATGATTCAAGTGGCTTGACTTGGCACATGTTCACGCATGTAGTTGAAACAAAATCAACATAGCCTCTATGATATTCATGTTCATGGTGATTTATGTCCTACTCATTCTTGCACTCAATGTTAGTTAATCTCAATGCATTTTGATGACTGTTGTCGCTCTCTAGTTGGTCGCTTCCCAGTCTTTTGCTAGCCTTCACTTGTACTAAGCGGGAATACTGCTTGTGCATCCACTTCCATAAACCCAAAGTTGTTCCGTATGAGTCCACCATACCTACCTATATGCGGTATCTACCTGCTGTTCCAAGTAAATTTGCATGTGCCACTCTCTAAATCTTCAAGAAATAATCTGTTTTGCATGCCCGAACCGCTCATGTGGTGACAGGGGGCTATCAGTATCTTCCATGCTAGGCATGTTATCCTCGATATGTGTTTATTCACTATCATTCACGAGAAAGGGGCCGGTAATTGGAATGCCCAGTTCCATGCTCAAATCGAAAAGATAATTGCAAACAAAACTCCCCCAGGATTGATGTTGGTATGGACGGCACCCAAGTATTCGGCTAGTCGTGGAGTGTGATTGATTGGTGGTGGGGGAGTCAAAACTTTACTTTTCTGTTTGGGAACCGCCTTAGCATGTGTACCGTGGAAGATGATGAGAACTCTTAGTCATTGCGTTGAAAATGAAAGCATGCCACCCAAAATTATTATCTCTATTTTCAAAGCTTGAGCTTTGGCACCTGTGCAAATCAATGCTTCCCTCTGCGAAGGGCATGTCTATTGATGTTCCTGTCGAGTCATCCTCCTCTTATAAAAGCACCAATTAGAGAGCACCTCTGTCGTTTTAATGCTTTGCTTTTAACTATGTTGAGTATGACTGTGAATGGATCTTCTTTGCCATGTATTACAATGTTTAGTCAGCCCTTGGTCTTTGAAGGTGCTCTGCATTTATGTTTTGCGGTCTCAAAAAGAGCTAGCGAGATACGATCTGTTCGTACTGTTTCATGATTGTTTTGATTGAAGTGTTGACGTTTGAGACTTATTATTATTTGCTCGCTAGTTGATTATGCCATTGATATGAGTTTACGTGAGACATAGATGTCATTTACTTATGTGGTTTGCTTGTGATCTTGCTGAAATTCTGGTAATGAGTTAAACATAGTTGCAACAACAAGATCAAATAGAGTGCGTCAAAGTTTTTTTTTGTCTCTTTCAGTTTGTCAACTGAATTGCTTGAGGACAAGCAAGGCTTTAACCTTGGGGGAGTTGATACGACTCCGTCGTATCTAATTTTCCGAACTCTTTTGCCCTTGTTTTGGACTCTAATTTGCATGATTTGAATGGAACTAACCCGGACTAACGCTGTTTTCGGCAGAATTGCCATGTTGTTGTTTTTGTGCAGAAATAAAAGTTCTCAGAATGACCTGAAAATTTACGGAGAATTTTTCTGGAATTAATGAAAAATACCTGCGCAAAGATCCACCGGAGGAGGTGAGCCAGTGGGCCACAAGCCTAGGAGGCGCGGCCACCCCCCCTGGTCGCACCTGGCAGGCTTGTGGGGCCCACAGAGCTCCACCGCCTCCAATCTCAGCTCTATATATTCCGTTTCGTCCGGAAAAAAAATCAGGGAGAAGGATTCATCGTGTTTTATGACACGGAGGCGCCGCCACCTCCTGTTCTTCATCTGGAGGGAAGATCTGGAGTCCGTTCTGTGCTCCGGAGAGGGGAAATTATCGCCATCGTCATCATCAACCTTCCTCCATCGCCAATTCCATGATGCTCTTCATCGTTCGTGAGTAATCTCGTCGTAGGCTTGCTGGACGGTGATGAGTTGGATGAGATCTATCATGTAATCGAGTTAGTATTGACGGGGATTGATCCCTAGTATCCACTATGTTCTGAGATTGATGTTGCTACTACTTTGCCATGCTTAATGCTTGTCACTAGGGCCCGAGTGCCATGCTTTCAGATCTGAACCTATTATGTTGTCGCCAATATATGTGTGTTTTAGATCCTATCTTGCAAGTTGTAGTCACCTACTATGTGTTATGACCCAGCAACCCCGGAGTGAGAATAGCCGGAACCACTCCCGGAGATGACCATAGTATGAGGAGTTCATGTATTCACCAAGTGTTAATGCGTTGGTCCGGTTCTTTATTAAAAGGAGACCTTAATATCCCGTAGTTTCCATTAGGACCCCGTTGCCACGGGAGGGATGGACAATAGATGTCATGCAAGTTCTTTTCCCTAAGCACGTATGACTACATACGGAATACATGCCTACATTAGATTGACGAACGGGAGCTAGTTACTTATCTCTCCGTGTTATAGTTGTTACATGATGAATCACGTCCGGCATAATCATCCATCACCGATCCAATGCCTACGAGTCTTTTACTACTGGTCCTTGCTACGTTACTTTGCCGCTACTGCTGTTACTCTGCTGCTACTGGTTACTGTTGCTACTGCTGCTATCATACTACCTTGCTACTGATACTTTGCTGGAGACACTAAATCTTTCAGGTGTGGTTGAATTGACAACTCAACTTCTAATACTTGAGAATATTCTTTCGCTTCCCCTTGAGTCGAATCAATAAATTTGGGTTGAATACTCTACCCTAAAAAACTGTTGCGATCCCCTATACTTGTGGGTTATCATTCATCAACCGTCTGTTCTTGAACTGTGAGAAAAAAATTGCACCGAGATGGCGCATGCACCACCGGCTTTGCAAGTCCGTCCAAGGTGTTGGCTCGTCAGCTATTGGATTACTTAGTGTTTTCACGGCCTTTAATATACTAGGATGTGTGTCATGAATGACACACACGTTTGGTCGGTCCTTCACGATCACAATTTTAACTTGCCGGAAGAACCATACCCAGCTTAGAAAGTTCTCGCCCTCCACAAATGCCATGGCTAGTGGGATGATTTGGTTGTTCCCATCCACACCAATAGCAGTAAGGATTTTCCCTTTGTACTAACCAATCAGGAATGTACCATCCACAAACATCACAGGAGGACAATGCCGGAAAGCTTCGATGCACAAACCAAAAGAGAAGAATACTCGTTTCAACACCTTGTAATCTGGTATAATCTCCAACCTCGTGTGTTGTATGTTAACATAAGTGTCGGGATTCCTCTCCGTTAGTATGTCAAGGAGACAGACAACATTATCATATGAGTCGAAGAATGTCCCAAACCTTTCCTCCATAGCCTTCTTCTTAGCCCTCTGATACGTCTCCAACGTATCTATAATTTTTTATGGTTCCATGCTATTATCTTGTCAACTTTGGATTCTTTTTATGCTTTTTATATCTTTTTTTGGGACTAACCTATTAACTCAGTGTCAAGTGCCAGTTCCTATTTTTTCCGTGTTTTTGACCTTTTTCAGAGGAGAATATCAAACAAAATCCAAACAGTATAAAACCTCCGAAAATATTTTTTTCCGGAACAGAAGATACGCAGGAAGCTTGAGAACGAAGGCAAAGGGCACCAGGGGAGGCCCCAAGCCCCCTAGTCGCAGCCTGGGGGCGCGCCTAGCAGGCTTGTGGGCCCCCCATGGCTCCTTTACCCTACTTCTTCCACCTATAAATCCCCGAAAAATCTGAAACCACGGAAGAGAGCCAAGAAAATACTTTTCCGCTGCCGCAAGCTTCTGTCTTCGCAAGATCCCATCTCGGACACGTTCTGGTACCCTGTTGGAGGGGGGGTTCAGACACGGAGGGCTTCTTCATCAACACCATTGCCTCTCCGATGATGTGTGAGTAGTTCACCACAGACCTTCGGGTCCATAGCTAGTAGCTAGATGGCTTCTTCTCTCTCTTGATCTTCAATACAAAGTTCTCCATGATCTTCATGGAGATCTATCCGATGTAATCCACTTTTGCGGTGTGTTTGTCGAGATGCGATGAATTGTGGATTTATGATCAGATTATCTATGAATCTTATTTGAGTTTCTTCTGATCTCTTATATGCATGATTTCATATCCTTGTAATTCTCTTTGAGTTCTGGGTTTTGTTTGGCCAACTTGATCTATAGTTCTTGCAATGGGAGAAGTGCTTGGTTTTGGGTTCATACCATGCGGTGACCTCACCCAGTGACAGAAGGGGTAGCAAGGCACGCATCATGTTGTTGCCATCAAGGGTAAAAATATGGGGTTTATATCTATTGCATGAATTTATCCCTCTACATCATGTCATCTTGCTTAAGGCGTTACTCTATTTGTTATGAACTCAATACACTAGATGCATGCTGGATAGCGGTCGATGTGTGGAGTAATAGTAGTAGATGTAGAAAGTATCAGTCTACTTGTCTCGGACGTGATGCCTATATGTATGATCATTGCCTTAGATATCGTGATGACTTTGTGCGGTTCTATCAATTGCTCGACCGTAATTCGTTCACCCACCGTAATATTTTCTATCTTGAGAGAAGCCTCTAGTGAACACTATAGCCCTTGGGTCTACTTCACATCATATTTTCAGCCTTACACTTTTACTTTGTTGCACTTTCCGCCTTCAGGTCTCACCTTGCAATCAATCGTGAAGGGATTGACAACCCCTTTGTAGCGTTGGGTGCAAGTTTGTTGTTTTTGCGCAGGTACTTTGGAGACTTGGCTTGATTCTCCTACTAGATTGATACCTTGGTTCTCAAACTGAGGGAAATACTTACTGCTACTATGCCACATCACCCTTTCCTCTTCAAGGGAAAAACCAACGCAAGCTCAAGAGGTAGCAAGAAGAATTTCTGGCACAGTTGCCGGGGAGCATCAAGTCAAGAATAGTCTTCCTCCTACGTGTCAATTCCTGACACCGACGATTATTCTAAGTGAAGCTTATCCAAGTAACTGTCCCAAACTCATCTCTTGCATTTGCCTTTTTTGCCTATCGTTCTCCTCTCACCCACTTCTGAAAAACAAAAAATTACAAAAATATTTGCCTTTTTCGTTCGCCCTTTTCTTTTGCTTGCTTTCTGTTCGCTTGTGTGCTTGTCTGCTTGCTGAAGTCACCATGACTGAAAACACCAAACTTTGTGGCTTCTCAAGTACTGGTAATAATGATTTTATTAGTACTCCGATTGCTCCCGCCACTAGTGCGGAATCATATGAAATCAATGTGGCTTTGCTGAATCTTGTTATGAAAGAGCAATTCTCCGGCCTTCCTAGTGAAGATGTCGCATCCCATCTTAATACCTTCATTGAGTTATGCGATATGCAAAATAAGAAAGATGTGGATAATGATGTGATTAAATTGAAGCTATTTCCGTTCACATTGCGAGATCGAGCAAAAACTTGGTTTTCATCTTTGCCCAAAAATAGTATTGATTCTTGGAACAAGTGCAAAGATGCTTATATATCCAAGTATTTTCCATCGGCTAAGATTATCTCTCTCCGTAATGATATCATGAATTTTAAGCAACTAGATCATGAACATGTTGCACAATCTTGGGAGAGAATGAAATTGATGATTAGAAATTGTCCCGCTCATGGCTTGAGTCTTTGGATGATTATACAAATCTTCTATGTTGGTTTGAATTTTGCTTCTAGAAATATCTTGGATTCCGCCTCCGGTGGAACCTTCATGGAAATCACATTAGGAGAAGCCACAAAACTCCTAGACAATATCATGACAAACTATTCTCAGTGGCACACTGAAAGGTAACCTACTAGTAAAAAAGTGCACGCTATAGAAGAAATTAACTCTTTGAGTGCTGAGATGGATGATTTAATGAAATTGTTTGCTAGTAAAGGTGCTCCTTTAGATCCAAATGATATGCCCTTGTCTTCCTTGATTGAGAGTAGCAATGAGAGCTTGGATGTTAATTTTGTTGGTAGGAATAATTTTGGCCACAACAATGCTTTTAGAGGTAACTATATTCCTAGGCATTTTCATAGTAATCCCTCTAATAACTTTGGAAATTCCTACAACAATGCTCATGGAAATTACAATAAATTACCCTCTGATCTAGAGAGTAATATTAAAGAGTTTACCAACTTGCAAAAGAGTTTCAATGCATCCATAGAAGAAAAACTTCTCAAAATTGATG
The DNA here is from genome assembly GCF_904849725.1 of Hordeum vulgare subsp. vulgare. NCBI lineage: Eukaryota > Viridiplantae > Streptophyta > Magnoliopsida > Poales > Poaceae > Hordeum > Hordeum vulgare. The sequence goes on from NC_058524.1 coordinate 617,069,970, forward strand.
ATTTGGCTAGGAGCGTTGATAGAATGTCTCTTGATATTGATGCTTTGAAATTGAGAGGTGCTCCTCCCAAGATCAATATGGATGAAACTGTGAAAGCTATGCGTGTTTCCATGAATGAGAGTAAGGAAAGAACCGCCCAAATTCGTGCTAGACACGAATGGCTTAAAAAGCCGTGTTCTCGTGATGAGAATCACGAAGATCTTAAAGTGCTTGGTGTGACTCCCATTGAATCCTTGTTTTCTAGTGTCGAACCTAATGATGATGGGGCTGGATATGAATCCACTTTGGTTGAAAAATGCCCCAATGATTCGGAGTCTATCTATCTTGATGTTAAAAGCATTGAAAGTGGAGCAGAAGATATCAAAACTTTGAGTAGTAATGAAACTACTACTTTGGATTTCAAGGAATTCAATTATGATAGTTGTTCTTTGATTGAATGTATTTCCTTGATGCAATCCATGCTAAACTCTCCACACGCTTATAGCCAAAACAAGGCCTTCACCGATCATATCGTCGATGCTATGATGAAATCTCTTGAAGAGAAACTTGAATTGGAAGTTTCTATTCCTAGAAAACTTCATGATGAGTGGGAACCTACTATCAAAATCAAGATCAAAAACTATGAATGCAATGCTTTGTGTGATTTGGCTGCTAGTGTTTCCGCGATTCCAAAGTCTTTATGTGATGTTCTAGGCTTCAATGAGATTGATGAGTGCTCTCTTAATTTGCATCTTGCGGATTCTACTGTTAAGAAACCTATGGGAAGGATCAATGACGTTCTTATTATTGCAAATAGGAACTATGTACCCGTGGATTTCATTGTGCTTGATATTGATTGCAATCCTACTTGTCCTATCATTCTTGGTAGACCTTTCCTAAGGACTATTGGTATTGTCATCAATATGAAGGAAGGGAATATTAGATTTCAATTTCCATTAAAAAAGGGCATGGAACATTTTCCTAGAAAGAAAATAAGATTGCCTTATGAATCCTTGATGAGGGCTACTTATGGTTTGAGCACCAAAGACGACGATACGTGATTCTATCGCCTTATGCCTAGCTAAGGGCGTTAAACAATGGCGCTTGTTGGGAGGCAACCCAATGAATTTATCTTTGCTTTTTGCTTTCTGTTTTGTTGCGTACAAACCATCATACTTCTGTTATGATTGTGTTTTTTGTGTTTCTTTTTGTGTTCGAGCCACGTAAAACCTCTATGACTAGTTTTGGTGATGGTTGTTTGATCGTGCTGAAAAAGACAGAAACTTTTCCCTCACGAAATTACTTTTCATTTTTTTATCCAGAAAGAGCTTTTGAGTTGATTCTTTTTGCTGCTGGTTGATATGCCAATTGCCCAAATTTTCGTAACTTTGCAGAATTTTTGAGATACCAGAAGTATACGACGTATACAGATTGATACAGACTGGTCTGTTTTTTACAGATTCTGTTTTTGTTGTGGTGATTGCTTATTTTGATGAAACTATGGATAGTATCGGGGGGTACTAGCCATGGAAAAGTGAGAATACAGTAATATAACACCAATATAAATAGTAATCAAGTTTTCTACAGTACCTAAAGAGGTGGTAGTTTGTTTTCTTGTGCTAATGATATCACGAGTTTGTGTTTAAGTTTTGTGTTGTGAAGTTTTCAAGTTTTGGGTGATGTTCTCATGGATGATGAGATAAAGAGTGGAAAGAGCTGAAGCTTGGGGATGCCCAAGGCATCCCAAGCCAAATTCAAGGACACCAAAAATCCTAAGCTTGGGGATGCCCCGGGAAGGCATCCCCTCTTTCGTCTTCAATCCATCGGTAACATTACTTGGAGCTATATTTTTATTCACCACATGATATGGGTTTTGCTTGGAGCGTCTTGTATTATAGGAGTATTTTCTTTTTGTTGTGTCACAATCATCCTTGCTGCAAACCTTTTCAGAGAGACATGCACTCATCGTGAATTTGCTAGAATACTCGTTGAGCTTCGCTTATATCTTTTGAGTTAGGCAATTTAGCTTGCATATGCTTCACTTATATCTTTTTGAGATAGATAACTTTGCTCTAGTGCTTCACTTAGGTATTTTTTTATAGCACGGCGGTGTCATATTTTGGAGAAATAAGAACTCTCGATCTTCACTTATATCTTTTTGAGAGTGCTCTCTTTGAGTAGCTCGGTAGTTGGCTTGTGCTATGAAAGTAGTCCTAAAGATGATGGGCATCCAAAGAGGATACAATAAAACTTCCATATTCATGTGCATTGATTAGAAAGATAAGTTTGATTCCTCTCAATTATTTTTGAGATATGGATATGGTGATATTAGAGTTATGTTAGTAGGGTGTTGTGAATCTAGAAATACTTGTGTTGAAGTTAGTGATTCCCGTAACATGCACGTATGGCGAACCACTATGTTAGGAAGTCGGAGCATAATTGATTTATTGATTGTCATCCTTTGTGTTGCGGTCGGGATCGCGCGAGGGTTAACACCTACCAACCCTTCCCCTAGGAGTATGCGTTTAGCACTTTGTTTCGATTACTAATTAAAACTTTCGCAATAAGTATATGAGTTCTTCATGACTAATGTGAGTCCATGGTATAGATGCAATTTCACCTTCCACCATTGCTAGCTTCTCTAGTACCACGCAACTTTCGACGGTGCACAAACCCACCATATACCTTCCTCAAAACAGCCATCATACCTACCTATTATGGCATTTTCATAGCCATTCCAAGATATATTGCCATGCAACTCCCACCGTTCCGTCTCATGACTTGTGTCGTCACTTTCATATTGCCTTTGCATGATCGTAAGATAGCTAGCGAGATGTTTCAACGTCATACGCTAAGCTAGATCGTTGCACATCCTGGTACACTGCCGAAGGCATTTCCTATAAAGTCATCATTGTTCTAAGTATTGAGCTCTGAGTAAATCAAAGTGTGATAATCATCATTATTAGAGCATTGTCCCATGTGAGGAAATAAAAAAAAGGAAAATAGGCCAAAGATTCCCACCAAAAAATATATGGAAAGAGGCCAAAGATCCCAAACAAAAAAAGAGAAAAAGAGATAAGGGACAATGCTACTATCTTTTTCCACACTTGTGCTTCACAATAGCACCATGTTCTTCATGATTGAGAGTCTCTTGTTTTGTCGCCACCATATACTAGTGGGAATCTTTATTATATAACTTGGCTTGTATATTTCAATGATGGGCTTCCTCAAAATTGCCCTAGGTCTTCGTGAGCAAGCAAGTTGGATGCACACCCACTAGTTCTCCTTTTGAGCTTTCACACACTTATAGCTCTAAGTGCATCCGTTGCATGGTAATCTCTACTCATTCACATTGATATCTATTGATGGGCATATCCATAGCCCTTTGATACACTGATTCGATGTGACCATCTCCTCCTTTTTGCCTCACAACCTCCACCACACTCTATTCCACCTATAGTGCTATATCCATGGCTCACGCTCATACATTGCGTGAGAGTTGAAAAAGGTTTGAGAAAGTAAGAGTGCGAAAACAATTACTTGGCCAATACCGGGGTTGTGCATGATTTAAATTCGTTGCGTGGGGATGATGGAGCATAGCTAGACTATATGATTTTGTAGGGATAACTTTCTTTGGCCTTGTTATTTCGAAAGTTCATGATTACCTTGTTAGTTTGCTTGAAGTATTATTGTTTTCATGTCAATAGCAAACTATTGTTTTGAATCTTACGGATCTGAACATTCATGCCACATGAAAGAAGTTACAAAGGACAAATATGCTAGGTCGCATTCCATATCAAAAATTCAGTCTTTATCACTTCCCTACTCAAGGACGAGCAGGAGTTAAGCTTGGGGATGCTTGATACGTCTCCAACGTATCTATAATTTTTTATGGTTCCATGCTATTATCTTGTCAACTTTGGATGCTTTGTATGCATTTTTATATCTTTTTTTGGGACTAACCTATTAACTCAGTGCCAAGTGCCAGTTCCTGTTTTTTCCGTGTTTTTGACCTTTTCATAGGAGAATATCAAACAAAGACCAAACGGAATAAAACCTCCGAAAAGATTTTTTCCGGAATAGAAGATACGCAAGAAGCTTGAGAACCAAGGCAAAGGGCACCAGGGGAGGACACAAGCCCCCTAGCCGCGGCCTCGGGGCGCACCTAGCTGGCTTGTGGGCCCCCTGTGGCTCCTTTGCCCTACTTCTTCCGCCTATAAATCCCCGAAATATCTGAAACCACGGAAGAGAGCCACGAAAATACTTTTCCGCCGCCGCAAACTTCTATCTCCGCAAGATCCCATCTGGGGCACGTTCTGGTGCCCTACCGAAGGGGGGATTCGGACACGGAGGGCTTCTTTATCAACACCATTGCCTCTCCAATGATGCGTGACTAGTTCACCACAGACCTTCGGGTCCATAGCTAGTAGCTAGATGGCTTCTTCTCTCTCTTGGATCTTCAATACAAGGTTATCCATGATTTTCATGGAGATCTATCCGATGTAATCCTCTTTTGCGGTGTGTTTGTCGAGATCCGATGAATTGTGGATTTATGATCAGATTATCTATGAATCTTATTTGAGTTTCTTCTGATCTCTTATATGCATGATTTCATATCCTTGTAATTCTCTTCGACTTCTTGGTTTCGTTTGGCCAACTTGATCTATAGTTCTTGCAATGGGAGAAGTGCTTGGTTCTGGGTTCATATCGTGCGGTGACCTCACCCAGTGACAGAAGGGGTAGCGAGGCACGCATCGTGTTGTTGCCATCAAGGGTAAAAAGATGGGGTTTATATCTATTGCATAAATTTATCCCTCTACATCATGTCATCTTGCTTAAGGCATTACTCTATTTGTTATGAACTCAATACACTAGATGCATGTTGGATCGCGGTCGATGCATGGAGTAATAGTAGTAGATGCAGAAAGTATTGGTCTACTTTTCTCGGACGTGATGCCTATATGTATGATCATTGCCTTAGATATCGTCATGACTTTGCGCGGTTCTATCAATTGCTCGACAGTAGTCCGTTCACCCACCGTAATATTTGTTATCTTGAGAGAAGCCTCTAGTGAACACTATGGCCCTTGGGTCTACTTCACATCATATTTTCAGCCTTACACTTTTACTTTGTTGCACTTTCCACCTTGAGATCTCACCTTGCAATCAATCGTGAAGGGATTGACAACCCCTTTGTAACATTGGGTGCAAGTGTGCTGTTTTTGCGTAGGTACTTTGGAGACTTGGCTTGATTCTCCTACTGGATTGATACCTTGCTTCTCAAACTGAGGGAAATACTTACTGCTACTATGCTGCATCACCCTTTCCTCTTCAAGGGAAAAACCAACGCAAACTCAAGAGGTAGCACCCTCCAAGCCTTCCCATATGGAATGATACAATTCCATCTGACCGTCACTGCTTTCTGGATATGTTTTGCTTCCATATATTTCTTCTCAACTATCTCAGTATACATGAGTTGCACTATGAGAGTTGAACTCAGGTTTGGATGACGAACCAACATATTTTTTCTCACACAATTATGTGGGACCACATTGGTGACAACCTAGTGGATGTTATACTTCGGCACGTGCCCGTGCAACTTCGCAGGACAACTTGTTTCAAGACAATTCACGGTATATTTTTTTGGAGTCTATATGTGTGTCTGGAAAACCCTCTGCGTAGACATAGCCCACCTTATCACCGCATACTTCGTTTTTTCTTTGTCTCAAACATAGCCCCGATCTAGACTTGGTTCACATTATATTTCCATGGAGTCTCATGGCCATCGTTGACAAGAATGCCATCGGGCATGTCCTTATCCCATCCGGAAGGAATCGGTACATCCACTTCATCATCGGAATTTTCAGAATCCAGATCCTCTGCAACCATATCCTCGTTCGCTTCCTCCATCACCCTCGGCATTTCATCGTCTTCCTCATCCCCATCAGAAACACCAGAGCCAGCTAATAGTATCAACTGAATACTCTGCACAATCTCATTGTGTGGCACATAATTTGACTCTTTCTTGGCTAGGCTAGCATCCACATCCGGTGGCTGTGACCCGGATACATGACTACCCTGTCCTGGTTCATACCCCACGTTGACTTGTACGAAATTCTCCTCCTTCGCCACTGGTTGCACTAGGACATATGTGTGGATTCTTCGGTCTCTGGAACGACTTAACAGGGACAACCAATGCGGGCTCCTATCTATCGGCATCAGCTCCCACTTGACATTTTACAGGATTTGGTCCACAATGCATGAATACTGACGGAACAGACTTCAGGATCCAGCCCAAAACTAGTAGTCAACTAGTGCTTCAACTGCCTAATGTCCAGTCTGTCCGGGTCTGAAAGTGTCAGCATGTCTTTCTTAAACTCGCTAAGATCAACCCCCAACTCATTATACAGAACATTACCAGGGCCGTAATAAACAGTCAAATTTACAGATTCAGACATTTTCACCTGTCAGACATTGCGATCTTGTCATTATTCGCAACGAACAAATTTATACAAACATAAACCTACGTACACTAAATAAACCAGCACTAGAAAGAACTTACAGTAAAAAATCGATATACCTTCGACGTGTGTGTCCCCTTCTTCTTCCTCTCCACCTTCTCCTTCCTCTGCACCACACCACCTCCTCACCTCACCATCCACAATTGCACCATGCAAAACTACCGCCTCGCACAAAATGAGACCGTAGGCCGATGAAGATGGTTAGGATCTATTGATTCCGTGGATTGAATAGAAAAATGGACGGAGGATGGAGGAGATCGGAGGGGGCAAAATGGGGGGAAAACGAGAGAGAAAAGAGAAACCGGTAAATGAGAAGGAGGAGGAAGGGGGGAGCAGGGGGTATCCAGGGGCTCTTCGGCCTCCTGGTGGCCGACGGCCCCTCTTCGGCCACCCCCAGGATGACAAGTGGCACTTCGGCCATCTGCAGGCCGACGGCCCCTCTTCCACCACCCCCAGGCCGACAGGTGGCACTTCGGCCACCTGCACGCCGACAGCCCCCCATCGGCCACGCAGAGGCCGACATGTCCCCCATCGGCCACCCACAGACCGACAGGGTTCTACTTCTGGCATTTTTAAAAATGGATACATTCTTTTCAAATTTATTACAAATTTTGTATTAGTTTTGAAAAAAAAGTGTTGTCCCAAAAGGTTAGTAGAGAGTTCTGGTGAAAGAAGTGGGGGTGGAAAAGAAGCAGCTGCAAAGATGACGAAGAGGTTTAAGAACATATTCCCTCCTTTCTGGTTTATAGGATTTAAGTCTGAAATCTCATCAAACAAGGTGAATTGTGAATGGATGACACTATTTTTAACTAGCAAATGAAATATTTCTCGCATATTCAATTTCTGAAGCAATAAATGTAGCATCCTCCTTCTCATTGGTCTTGCATGGTGGATGTAGAAAACAATGCATGCATAAACACTCATCTCCTTTCTGTAAAGTTTATGAATTAAATATGGTATGAGACTCAAAGCACTTTAAGAGGGTGTTTGGATCACTAGAGACTAGAGACTAGAGACTAGTAGTAGTCACCTTTAGTCAGTAAACCTCCAAACACCCCTGACTAATGGGTGACTAAAACTAGTTTAGTCCCTAGTCACCCCACCCCCAACTTTTACTAACTAAAGTCTCTTCTCTAATTAATTGGCGGGCCCATCCTGTTGCGTGCTCATCCTCCCATGCGGGGCTCATCCACATCCGCCGCCCCATCCCCTTCGCACGCCAATGGAAGGGAGATAAATGGAAGGAAGAGAGAATAATTTAATACTGAGACATTTAATGCTGACTAGTAGTAGTCACCTTCCAAACAGGGCCTGACTAAAAACTTCTAGTCTGACTACTACTAGTCACATGACTAGAGAGTATCCAAACACCCTCTAACTCAATTAGACTCAAAATGAGCCTAATATAATAAAAATCTGAATTTTTTTAGATGAACCCTATAAACCGGTAAGAAGGAGTATTGAATAAGGAGGTGGCATGTGTCAAACACTCTGAAGTGAAGGAGAGAAGAAGGCTGATCATGCATGCCGTCTGTGTTAAGATTTAAAGCGCTTGGCGGCCAAGCTGGAGGCGCCCGAGAAAGAGCCGGATAGTGAGGAGGAGGCGGCAGCACAGTGAGCGCGGTGGCTCGGATAACCGGTCTGATAGGTTTTCCTTTTTTTTTGCACGGATCCATACTTTTATGATCGGGGACGTGTCAAAACTATGAACATTCGCCTATGTAACTTGCTTCATATAATTATGAGTCCACCTTTTTATCTAGGGACTGCGGTTGGTTAATATGTTGAGGTAATAGCACTGGGGATACTAGAACTTGCACCCAATGTGATGGTTTGATCCTATAAGTAGCAAAGTGCACCTATTTCATCCTAGAACTTGCACCTCTTGTGCATTTTTAGTCCACAGCCACTCACAGCGCGCCAAGTGGACAGAGTGGGGCAGTCTTGGTTGTTTTGCACATTAGCCCTTCCCTTTGTCAGTTATTAGTGTGTTGTTGCTATCTGAGAAACACCTGCATTTAATAAACCTAGTAACTACTGTTGGAACGACGGGAGCAGTGTCTCTTTCTCCTCGTGCGGTCGGTGCTTCCTCTCTGTTCTTTCCCTCTGCTTCCTCGCGCGCCCTCGTTCTTGTCGCTCGTGCGCCCCCTTTTCCTCTGTGTTCTTTCCGTCTGCTTCCTCCCGCGCGGCAGCTTATCTTCGGGTCATGGCGTCGCCGGAGTTCTTCGGTGGCCGGGAACCGCCTGCGTCGACACACCTCGTCCGGCCGCACTCTGTGTACCCCCCAGATTATGGTAGGTCTCTTCTCCCTCGTTATCTCCTCCTCACTCTTTGGTTTGCTGCTGTTAGGTCTCTTCTCCCTCTTTAGTACATCTGATTCATGCTATTCTCTGGTGAGAAGAAGAGTTGGTGTGTAACATATGTTGTACATCTGATTATGGATTTAGGTTAGGGTATTATGGATTTGTTTCATTTTTTGTTAGATCTGGTGAGAAGAAGAGTTGTTGTGTTGTTGTGTAACATATGTTGTTCTGTGTTTTATTTAGGTTAGGGTATTTAGGCAGGCAGCTCTAGTTTTAACTGAATTTTGCCCTGTTTGGATGCAGTGTGTGATTCATTAATGGGAAAAAGTGTTTGCACTCCTTTTTTCACACTGGAAATTGAGCATGTTGGCATTTTCTTAGGAGCGGTAAGTGAACTTGAGTATTACAACTCTTCTGTGGAGGTGCTGGACTATTTAGATAATGGCAACTTCAGTTATGCATTACTAGAAGAGCACCTAAACTGGTTGGGATATCCTAAGAATCAGCACATCATCTACTGGTGCTTGCCTGACAAGAAAATATGTGATGGCCTGGTGAGAATTACAGGTGATGAGGATCTGCAGCAAGTGATCAGAGCTAGTGCTAATCATAAAGTTCTTGTAATAATGGTTGACCATTCAGATTTCATCATTAATTTCAGGCAAGATTTGATATTGAAGGAGCCATCATTTGAAAGCCCTGTTAGAGTGGCCAACTATTCTATTGATGCAAGCAATTCAGGCACCATCATTTGTTTGAATGTTGATAATCCAATTTCAGAGGTTGCAGAAGCTAGCACAGAAGCAGACAATTTGCTTAATGATGCTACAAATCTTCTTGATGTTGTACACACACATGTGCTTACTGAAGCTGGTGCAGAGCCAAACTTACTGTTAGATGCTGCTGCAGAGCCAAACTTGCTTAATGATGTAGTTGCAGAGGAAAACTTGCTGACTAATGCTTTTGCAGACTCAAACTTGCTGAATGATGCTGCCCATCTTTTGCTGACTGATGTGTTGTTGGAAGAATCAGATATGAATGATAGTGATTATGACATTCATGATGGAGATGATGATCTGTATGAAGACAACATTGACTATGATGTTGATGAAGAAGCTGAGCCAGATGTGGAAGATGTTGAGCCTGACTATTTACTTGAAGATGAAGATCTGAACCTCTCCATTGAACAACAAGAACAACTTAAGTACAAGTTCACAGCATTCAATGCAAAGGTGGACATGAAATGCCCTCTTTTTACTGTGGGTATGGTATTTGCTGATGTGGTTGAGATGAGAAAAGCTTTAACTGCATATGCAATAAGAAACAGAGTGCAGATTAGGAAGGTGAAGAATGACAGGATAAGGTTAGAGGCAATTTGTCAGCCAGGGTGCCCATGGATTGTCAAGGCTGGCAATGATAATAGGACTGGAGGATTTGTGATCAAGGCATTGAATCCATTGCATTTGTGTCAAAAGAAATGGAAGTTAAAGGATTTGACAGCTACATTCCTGTGCAAGACATTCATTGAAGAATTCAGAGATGACCAGAAGATGTCACTTGGAACATTTGCAAGGAAAATAACTAAGGAGTTTAATGTTACTCCTAACAGATGGAAGTTAGCTAGGGCTAGAACACAAGCACTTAAGCAAATCCATGGTGATGAGGAAGAACAGTTTAGTAGGTTATGGGATTATGGCCATGAGTTAAGGAGCAAAAACCCTGGCTCTACATTTCTTCTGACAACTACACTGGTGAAAGATACAAAATTTCCATTGGGCAGGAAATGTTTGAAAACATTGTACTGGTCATATGATGCATGTAAGAGAGGGTGGCTAAAAGGTTATAGACCCATTCTATTTATTGATGGTTGTCACATGAAAACAAGATTCAAAGGAGTTCTTCTTAGTGCTGTTGGAATTGATCCAAATGACTACATTTTCCCCATTGCAATGGGATGGGTGGAAGTAGAATGCACTGGTTCTTGGGAGTGGTTCCTGACAACTTTAAGAGATGATATGAACATCACCAACACTGCTCCTTTCACAGTAATGAGTGATAAACAGAAAGGATTAATCAATGCAGTGCACAAAGTTTGGCCAGATTCAGAACACAGGTTTTGTGTGAGGCATATTTATCAAAATTTTAATGAGAAACACAAAGGAGAGGTACTGAAGCAAGATTTATGGGCCATTGCAAGATCACCAAACAAGGTTAAGTGGAGAGAGAACTGCCAGAAAATGGATGATCACTGCCCAGCTGCCTTCCATTGGACTGAAAGACTTGAGGCAAAGACCTGGTGCAAGTCATTTTTCAGTACATTTCCCAAATGTGATATTCTATTGAACAATAACTCTGAAGTGTTTAACAGCTACATCCTGGATGGCAGAGAGATGGCAGTTCTTAGTATGCTTGAATATATCTTCTACAAGATCATGCATAGGATAGTTAGTAAACAAAGGGAAGGTATAGAAAAGTGGACAGGGCATAGAATATGCCCAAAGATAAGGAAGAAATTAGAGAAAAACACTGAGTTTGCTGCAAACTGCCATGTATCAGAAGCTGGGCAACAAATCTTCAGAGTTCAGTCTCGTAACTCTAGCTACACAGTGGACCTTAGCAAGCACACATGTGAATGTATGAGATGGCAGTTGTCTGGGGTACCATGTGCACATTCCATAGCTTGTTGCAGAGAGGAGAGGATTGACCCAGAGACAATGGTTCATGATTGCTATACAGTTCAAACATATCTGAAGGCATATGGATACACTCTTTTCCCTCTTGCAGACCCAAAGGATTGGCAAATACAGAGTGCTTACAAAGTGCATCCACTAGTGTTTACTAAACAGTTGGGAAGGCCCAAGAAGAACAGGAAGAGGACACCAGAGGAGAAGATTAAACATGGTGTAAAGGTGTTGAACAAGAAGGGTGTTTCAATGCACTGCTCAATTTGTGGCAGAGCAGATCATAACAGGAAGGGGCACTACAAATGGCAAGAAGCTCTCGTTGAAGAGGGAGTGGAGGTGGTTGATGAAACTTATGATGACCCATCATTCCTACAGGTATATTAAACTTAAACTGAACATTTAACTTGCACCTCATATTACACTGAAACTGAACATTTAACTGCACTTCATATTTGCAGAACATCTACCCCAACCAGGCAGATCCTCTTTTGGATCCAATTGAATCACCAACAAGCATGGTCTACAACATGGCTCATAGGGATATTGCTAGAAGGCCTCCTAATAGGTTTCATGGTCCACTACCAGAGCAATCAACTTTTGTTGCTTCTGCTGGGGCTGCAATACCCCAGCCTAGGGTCACTACAGAAATGAGTACTGCAAGGCTGACCAGGGCTACCACAGCAATCGAGATAGGTCAAACATCTCAATCTTCTGCAAGAGCAAGGAGAAGGGAAAGAGGAGCTGGTGCAGGTGGAGGTAGAGCAAGAGGAGCTGGTGCAGGTGGAGGCAGGGCAAGAGGAGCTGGTGCAGGTGGAGGCAGGGCAAGAGGAGCTGGTGCATGCCCAACAGGAAGCAGAGGAAGGGGAGCATTTTCATCAGGAACAACAACTGGAAGGGGAAGAGGGGCATATTGGCTCCTCTTTGGAAATGATAGCAGCATCCCTGATCTTAATGCTCTTCCTGAAGATATGTTCCTCCAACTGTTTGATTTCATGGAAGTTGTATGTGTCATCTTTTGGCCCTACTATGGTGTAACATAATGGATTTAAGACATGCCTTTTGGAAGCCCTACTTATGATGTAACCACTGAACATGTTACTGTGGGTAAAATAGTTGGAATGATGGTGCTAGGTTGTTAAGAAAAAGTGCATTGCATGAGATAATAGTGTTTTGCAAGCCCTACTATGGTCCTAGGTTGTTAAGACAAAATAGAAAGAAAGAGAATGCAAAAATAGAAAAAGTGTTTTGCCTGGGGCTCGAACCCAAGACCTGTAGTTCGCAAGATAGAGTACAATGCCAGTAGAATAGGAGTAGTGATTTGTTAGGCTACTGCCTTATGTTGTAGTAGAATAGGAGTAGAGTCCCCACCGCTAACACTATCGCCCTGTTGTATTTATTACCACCGCTAACACTGCCCAATCCCCGTTACCACTCGCCGTTACTCTATCCTATCCACCACCTAACCCACCGCCAGCCATCGCCGCCGTCGCCATGGAGCAGAGTCTTGGCTGGCAGAAGGCGATCGAAGATCTCGCCGGCAACCACGTGCAGCTACGTCAACAGTATGGGGAGATCGCGCGCTGGTTCCCATCTGTGCAGATGATGAGGAACCATGCCCGCGGCCTTGTGAAGGTCATGACGGAGGCTGAGAAGCTCCGTGCATTCCCCGACGGCCAGAGCATCCCTGCTGCTACCGTCCTCCTCTGGGCTATGCGGGAGGTGACGAACTCCAACGACCCCCGCCAGCGGGCCCGCTGGTGGATGTACCGCTCATCCACCACACCGCCGGTGCCGGATAATGAGCGGGTTGCTTCAAGGGCAGAGCACGTCGCCGACGTCGTCATTGCTATGCCAGTGCCAATCAACAATAGGTACTGGGACCGCCTGCATCCCTCTATCCTGTTGGCGCCATCAGACGACTCCGACGACGAGTCTTCTGACGCCTTTTTCGTCCTCTCTGACGATGAGGAAGAGGCAGAGGTCGAGATGCTCGGGTCGGTCGTCGCCGCAGTCGAGGGGGACAAAGATATCCCTATTGATGTCGAGAAGCTGCCGGATGTTCAAGAAGCTGCTGTCACTGTCAAGGAAGAAGTTCAGGATGACGACGAGTTACTGTCAGACAGGAAGAAGAGGCCCATCCCTGTCAAAGTGCGCCGCTCCGAGCGTCTGAAGAGGATGAAGAAGATGCAGGAGTGAAGAAGATGCATAAGTGAAGAAGATGCAGGAGTTACTGTTAGGTATGCTATTATATGATAGCATATAAGTTAGAAATATTCAGTGATCTGTAGGTTAGGTGTGCTCATATATTTGAAAGCACATAAGTTACAAATATTGGACTCACTGCTAAGGTTATGTGATCTGTAGGTTAGGTATGCTGCTATATATGACAGCATATAAGTTAGAAATCTTTTGGACTCACTGCTAAGGTTATGTTATGAGGATCCTCTGGTTATTGCTATTGATATAAGTAGGAATGCATGGCTGGCTACTCTTGTTTCATTCTGCATGTGTATACATTGCTTCTTCTTGTGGTCCAATTATAAGTATGGTCCACTGATAAGCAAAGTGACTATATGGCAGCATGTGTACTAGGATATCTCAGGCCAGCATCTTCTGGATAAACATAAAGCATAAGAATTCAGCAACAAAAACAGTTACATGATATAGGTTCACCAAATAAGCCAACATTACTAAGGTCTCAACAAATAATACATCCATTCATCACTCAAATTCATCTAATATCTCCCTGACCTTCCTTATCTTTGATTTTGTCTCTTCCTTATGCTTGAATAGGTCACCAATCATGTACTCTAATTTCTTTTTCTCTTTCTTCAACTCATCACTCTCTTGCATTACCTCATCCCTCTCTTTCATTGTTTTCCCCCTCTCCTGATTCATGAGCTCAAGCTCTTGCTTAATCAGCTCAAGCTCTTTCTCTGCCTTAGCCCTAAATACCTGATGAATATTTGTGGCAGATTTGTCTGAAATCTTCTTCTTCTCTAACTCTTCCTTTAGGTCACTAAGAGATATCTGTGTGTTTCCTAGCTGAGCCAATGCTTGCTCTTTGTCAGCTACCATCTTAGCAAAATCAAGCTTGAAAAACCTTAGATCTTTTTCCATCTTCTCCTTCTCTTTCAGCACCTTAAAAATTCCTTCTGCATTTGCAAGATTATCAGAAAGCCTAGTCTTGTTCTCATCTTCATACATGTCCCACATCCTACCCAGTGTAGTCTTCAACTGAGGAGGCCACTCTGGGTCAACCCACTCCACATATCCACATTTAGGTCCTTCCTATAAAATACAAAAAAGAAAGACATTTCAGTTATCTGAATAAGGTGGCTTAAACATTATCTGAATTATCTGAATAACTTATCTGAAAGATCTTTCTCTAACTTATATGAATTAAACATTCTGACTATTACTAAGATAGATAAACATTCTGTTACTAAGACAAAAAACCTGATTCACTATCTGAATAATTAACATTTTGCTATCTGAAATCATATTTAGGAAGATAAAACCACATTACTAAGATATATAAACCTGATTCATTATGAACAAGGTTACATGAAAACATTATGTGCACAAGTTCTGAACAAGCAGAGTATAGAAATTTTCTGTAGATCTGATAGTCCACTAACCTTTTGTGCACAACCTAAGAACCTTCTGCCACTATCCACTGACTGAAAGGCAACATATTTCTCACAAATGGCTTGATGTTCACATCTAGCACTTAGATCTATAGCTAGGCCTGTCCATTCCACGCATAAAATGCTTGGGGGAGCCTAAAATAGAATCTGGTGAGGAAATCCTCAATGTGCAAACCCTAAATGAAGGAGGAGGAGAAGAACATGAGCTAACCCGGCTGCTGATGTCGCTGTCCGAGGAGGAGGAGGAGTATGATCCCTCGCTCCAGGATACCATTGGTGCTCGCGCGGACCTTCTTGGGGAGAAGAACAAAGGGGAGAAAAACAAGAGAGAGGAGCAGCGACGGGAGTGTGAGAGGGGCACCGACGGGAGTGTGAGGCCACTGGGGGTAGAGACAGGAGGGGTTTTAATTAATTCAGGTGCTATTGGAAACGGCCTGGGTGTTCACTAATAACTGACAAAGGGAAGGGCTAATGTGCAAAACAACCAAGACTGCCCCCACTCTGTCTAGGATGAAATAGGTGCACTTTGCTACTTATAGGATCAAACCATCACATTGGGTGCAAGTTCTAGTATCCCCAGTGCTATTACCTCTAATATGTTCATGTATATGTGTTCGTGAACTGGTCCGGACCAATCATAAAGATTTCAGATTTAGGGGTCAGTATTGCAGA
Source organism: Hordeum vulgare subsp. vulgare (assembly GCF_904849725.1). Lineage (NCBI taxonomy): Eukaryota > Viridiplantae > Streptophyta > Magnoliopsida > Poales > Poaceae > Hordeum > Hordeum vulgare. The sequence goes on from NC_058524.1 coordinate 617,085,779, forward strand.
TGTCGAGATGTCCCATGTGCAGACACCGGGCTGTGCGTCGCTTAAAGTTGTGGAAGAGAGCTCCAATCCGGAGCCTTTGCTGCAGAAATTTCGGCGATGGGTATCATCAGCTTGCTACCCGATTGTCTGGTAGTGGATAATATTGTACGCGGATGTGTACACCAACTGACTAGTGTGTACCGGAAATGACATGCTCCACATACGTTTCTGTCGAGACTCAGTCCAATCGCTATTGTGGAATTTGCAGTACTACTAGTTGGACGAACACGCCCAGGCTAAGACAACGAAGGCGAATGCTGGACACATGTGTCTCGTCTAATAGACAGATAAGGATGGGTTAGGATCGTCCAGATCCTGTGGATGGCATGATCAAGTTTGAGCGCTTCGTAGATAGGCGTGGTATGATCCGATTCTCCGTTTGGTTTGCAGAGAATGAATGGGATGGAGTATAAGAGCAACTACAATCGAATATACTACTTAAACATAACCAATATGGATCATAACGCTAGGGAGCGGCGCCGCACCTCCGTCTTGTCGTGCGGCGGCTTACTTAATCACATTTCAATGCAAAAATTAACCTCCTATTAATCACCCATTACATATCTCTTTCATGCATGCATGCGTGCAATGATATCGTTATGTACAATGAAAACTGCTACATGCATGCAATGATGTCATCAAGATTCGTTTTGATTTTGAAATTTAAAAAGTTTTATCTATAAAACCGTTAATTCAATCGATGATCCGCTTTCATCATTGACTTTCTCTCGACGAGTTTTTCGAAACTAGGTCCCATGTCGACATGTTCCGTCAACTATTTTTTTCATCCATACTTGCCACATTTTTTGACCCCACTTGCCAAATTATTAACCACTTACTTGCGTGAAAAAAATAACTTAATTAACATTGCCTGAAAAAAATCATGTAACAGTTTTCATTATACATGATATAAAAGCATTGTCATAGGTTGTGTTTACCAATTTAAATATGCAAACTTGTCATATTTACATACAACTTTACCAAAAAAACTATTTTGTGTGTTTGTTAGTTTAACTATGTCGAGTTATCATATTTATAAACGATGATCAAAAAATATTTTTTGTGGTCACCGATTTTAAATATGTTGAGTTGTCATATTTTTACGCGTAATCGCCTAAAAATATTATTTGTGTTTGCCATTTTGATTATGTCTAGATGTCATATTTATACGCGGTTTCCAAAAAATTTGGTGATTAAGTTATTTTTTATCAGACAAATAAGTACTTACTAATATGACAAGTAAGTACAGCAAATATGATAAGTACGAGCAAAAAAAAAATCTGTTAAAACATGTCGATATGGGATCTAGTTTTGAAGATTTCATCGAAACAAAGTCAACGGCGAAAACGAATCATCGATCGAATTAACGGTTTAAGAGATAAAAGTTTTTTAAATTCCAACCATTTAAAACGAATATCATGACATCATTGCATGCATACATGCATGAGAAGAAATGATGCAAGCCGTTGCACGGAATATCCATCATACGGCGCTTCTGAATAGAATTTCCCTTAAATGTTTGAGAACTCGTTCGATCAATGTCTAGACGTATTCCTTATTTATTCATTCATTTAATCATATTTTTTATTTTCTTTCTCATATATTCAGACACTTATACATGATGAATGAAGAGAAAAAAAGAATGAATAAACAAAAAGAAAAATATGATTCAGAATGGGTCGGACGGTCCGGACGTATAAGAATGATATGAAAAGTCTAATTGGATTAATTTTTTTTGTTTTTTGACTGTTACTTGTCAAATACGTCTAGGGACGACGAGTCGTTTAAGACCTTGGGAACCTGTGAACAGCACGAACCGGATTAAATGATCCACTTCTACGCGGTACATTCTCCTCGGCTGGCTCATCTTACTCGCCTGCCTAAAGCTACTCATCGTAAGGAGTATTTCCTTCATCACAGTTTAGAAAACGTGTTTGAAATTTTTTTGAAACATAGATGATTATTGATAAACTGTTAAATGAGCTAAAAACTAGCATTCATACTACGTATGGATATAGAATTAATACAACGGAGTAGTAATTAGCTGTTAGGAGTAAATGCAATGCGTCTTAAACCTTGTCTACTGTAAAAATGCACGTAAATTTAACCATACTTTTAAACCGTGACGAAGGAAGTAACATATAGTAGCATCATACATATCATATTATTGTATAATACTTTCTTCATAATGCATAGTATTATAAATTAGTATCATAGATGATTTTATTTATTGACATGCATAACATATAGTACGTAACATATTATTTAATATGATACGATATCTATCTATAATACATTAAACATCTTTTTAAAAATTATTTAACACATCAACATATTTACTAATCCCGAATATATGATACTCCTACAAGTGATGATACCACTATTTTGACCAGCCTAAATGAGTTCCTTTCCGGTCAATCGGTGTCATTGAGCCTAAAATTCGATAAAACTGAATACTGAACCGTCACTGATGAAAAATAAACCTGTTGTTTTTCACTGATTGTACATTTTCTTAAGAACTCGAACAAAAACTATGCAGTAGTACATTTTAGAAATGAACAGAGATTTATACATGTGTTATGCCCCTAAGGCTCATATTTATTTTATATTTTGAAGATGAGCTTAAGGCAGAGTTGGGCGCTTTCATGAGTGATTATCCAAGGAAAACTTTTCGATTCAGCCGGCTGATAAGTCGCTTCCTACGTCGTCGGATCCCTCTGGATCGTGCGGCGCCGACACACCTCTCGTTTTGGGCAAATTCCGTCACACATAACCTTATCTTCTCTAGTCGTCGTCTTCCTCCCAATGCCTCCCTTTTCCCTAACTCGATTTCTTCCTCGGTTAGTACTGAAAGGCAGGTGCCGCTGTTGAATGGCATCATCATGGAACAAGCGCTAGGATGCTACACTCCTCCGACAACTCATTCACTCCTCCGACAGCTCATCCACTCCTCCTCCCGCAAAACAGGCTCTGCTATTGCATCCTCGCCATGGCCGCACGTGCTTTTGTTGCATCCTCTCCATGGTTACAATTGTTGCTGTTGCGACAGGACATCTCCCTCAACTCCGGCTGCAATAGAGCTTCATCATGTCGTCGATGATGCATCGGAGCTTCGGTGCGTTGTTGGGGCTGCAATGAAGCGTCACCCGGAGTTCCAATGGAGCGTCGTTGGTGCTGCAACGGAGCTTCATCGGCGCATCGCCAGAGTTGTTTGTCTGCAATGGAACTCCGTCGGAGCTGCATTGGAGCGCCCTTGGTACTCCATTCGAGCTTCGTCGGCGCTGGCGCTGCTGCATTGCAGCTCTGTCTTCGTCGTGGGGAGTTGCAATGGAACATCGTTGGGAGGAGGGGGTCGGTGGACCGGCGTTGTAGTCGTTGTTTATTGCAGTTCTGGATGTGAGAGAAAGGAGAAGACGAGTGTTGTGTTCGATATGGATCTCGGCTGGGTAGGTGGTTGATCCGTAGCAGCCGCCATTATCGAAGGCCCAACTACGCAAAGCAATCTTACTATACACTTATCCCAGATAAGGCTTTGAAGGCACCGAGACGAGGTGAGTGACATTATGGATCTCGGCGAATCCTATATGACGCTCGTGGGCGTCATAAACGTGAGGCTTCGCTTATGTCGTCCCACCCGACGCACAATGTGGACCGGCCCTTAGTCGGCTTCACTGTTTCTTTCACTTTTATATTTCTTTTTTTTATTATTTTTCCTGTTTCAATTTATTTTATTTTATTTTATTTTTTATATTTCTAGTATAATATAAAATTTTATTGTCTATTACAAATGTTTACCGTATACTAAGAAATTGTTCACGGTATATACAAAAAGGTTCACCGTGCATTGCAAAATGTTCAACGTATATTTAGAAGTTGTTCAATGAATACTTCAAATGTTCACTTTGTATTCGATTTTTATCTTATATTAACCAAAATGTTCAGTGTGTATCAAAACTAGTAAAACGTACATTGCACAAATGTTTATTAAAAAATGTTCCACCTGCATTAAAATGTACATTGCACAAATGTTTATTAAAAAATGTTCCACCTGCATTAAAATGTTCAATGCATATTTATAAATTGTTGAACATACGTTAAAAAATATTTGATGTGCATTTCGATTATTTTTTTCAGTGTATATATTCATATGTTCAAAATATTCAAAAATAAAACCATTATAGCTTGCCAAGAAATACTTATTGCTACGATATGGGGGGGGGGGGGGTGGGAAATAAAACCTAATAATGAGGATCCTCCAGAATCTTTTCGGGTGCTCGTCGGAAAACTACGATCTTTGGCTCTATAACTGATTTTTTTTTTCTATTTTATGAGTGACCAATATAAACATTAACAACTTCAACTGAGCAAAAAAAAACGTGGCTCTACGTTGAACCGATTTAAACAGTGTTTCAACATTATGTTTTTTACTTGATCAGTACCGACCGGCCCAGTTGGGATGACCCAGCGCGACGCCGGAGCTTGTTGACGCACACTGGCGTCGGACTCTCATGGATCTCGGACTAACCCATAGTTTGAGAAAGCAAAAACAAATGCGATTTATATGTTTCATGGTGTGGCGATATACCACCGGTAGCGATTCCTTTCGCCAGTTAGCCTGGACGGAGCCGTTGCCGGGCTGGCCCAGTGGTCGATCATGCTGATATCACACTGATGCAGCCTAGTTTTTTCGTTTTTTCTTCAGATCATTTATTTCTTTGTACTAGTATTTATATGCCGTAATGTTATAAATATATGTATATGTATATTAAAGAACATATAAACTTAAAAATAACAAATCATGCATTTCAAAAATGTTAAACATGTACAGAATATTTGTAGTCATGTGATCATAAAATAACTTAGACATTTACAAAGTAAAACTTCTCTAAAACAATGTACATACAATTTAAAACTATTTGCAAAATGATTTATTTTTTTGCATAATTCATAAAAATGCACGTTACATTTAATAAAAATGTTCACAAGTTTTAAAAACGTTTTAGGACATTTCCATACATTTTTTTGTAAATGTCAAACTAAATGATTGCATAATGTAAAATAGTATTCCTAACGATTAAAAAATGTAAGACATTCGAAAAAAAATCGGTAATTCAAGAAAAATGTTCATGACATTATAAATATTGCTTAAAAATGTAGATCATAGATGTTTCCGTAATGTGGAAAAATGTACCTGAAATTTTATGAAAACTTCTACTGATCGAAAAAAGAATGTTCAGGACATTTAAAATGATGCTAATACAACGTAAAAAATAAATGTTTCTGTAATGTTTACAAAATTATGTAATTCTTTTTGTTCCATAAGTATTTTTTTCTGAGTCTTCCCGTAAGTTAACTAAATGATTATTTTCTTTACAAAACTGCACGTGACATTTAAAAAAATATTTAGGTGTTTCATAAAATGACGTTGAAAGTTTTAAAAATAATTAAAGAATGTGAAAAATAATCGTTTACCTTAAAAAGTGCTTATGCCACTGAATAAATGTATAACATCTACTAGGATTTTTTTTTTATTGTATACTCAAATTTTGTTCAAAAGAACATAGGGTAGACATGCATCAAGAAATAAGAAACTGACTAAAATCGACAATGAAAAAAAATGAAAAGCAAAGAGAATACAAAGAAAACCGAGAATAGAAACACAAATTTGTAACAAAGAAATAAAAAACCAAAGGAAACCAGTGAAAAACAAAAGAAAAAATGTATAAGAACAGAAAAAATCGTGAAAAAGATAAAAACAAATGAAGAAAACTGAAGGGAACGAGCGCCCCTACAGTTGCAGTATAGCGGCAGCGCACATTCGCATAGATGAGTTGACCCAATTCGCTTGTCTACACGCTATGCTCCTTATGCAACAAAGACAAAATCATGGGTACTAAATATTTTTTCTTCAGAACCTATCAACATGGTATTTAGTTTCGTAGATCAGTTTAATTAAAATGTTATATCTTTTAAACCATGCGTTCAAACCTCGAACCGTTTTCATCGATGGATTTCTCGCACCAATATCTTGAAAACTAGATACCATGTTGATAGGTTTTGATGAACATTGTTTCATGAAAAGAACAGGAAAAAAAACAAAGCAAATCATGTCTCTCGCAGGCCCTTCTTTTCGTTTTTGAGAGGCATGACCGTGCCTCTTGCGAAAGAAAAATCGTGCCTCTTGAGAAAGAAAACATACACATTTTTTATTTTCGAGAGGCACGACCGTGCCTCACGTGGGAAAGCAAATACGTGCCTCTCAAGGAGGAAAAACCATGCCTCTCGAGGAAGAAAAAAAGTATTTCATTTTCATTTCTGAGAGGCACGGGCCGATCCTCTCACGGAAGCAAAAATCATACATCTGAGGAAGGGAAAAACATGTATATTTTCCATTTTCAAGAGGTATAGATCGTGCCTCTCGTGAAAGCAAATTTGTTCCTATCAAGAAAATAAAATCATGCCTCTCTAGAAAAGGGGGGAAAATGCAGTTTTTCGTGAAAAAACCAAGAGAACCTAGAGAAAAACTATCTAAAAAGGCAAAAATATGGTTGGAAAAATAATATACAAATAAAGTCCAAAGAAAGCATCTAGAGGCCGACACGTGTGGGCGGCTGAGAACGCGTGAAGTGACACCTGAGAGTGACTCTTGTGAAGCTCCCGAAGGAGCGCTCCTTGGATTGCTCCCTAGTTACATAGTATAATACAACAATTTATAGCCTATGCAACAAAGATACCAGACAGACCCATTTTTATACAAGTATATCTCTTTTTTAGGGTGCACCGTGTAGTAAAATAAATAGTGTTCTCTAAAAAATAGTGCTGGAAATTCCTACACAAATATTACACATTTATATGTATATACTGATTTTGCATTTATTTTTAAAAACTTGTACGCAGATTATATACAAGTTTTCTTTTTAGAGTGCCGAGATGTATATATATTTTTTAGAGAGAGAGATAATATATGTGTTTTTGAGAAGTGATAAATCTATATTACTTTTTTAGAAGGAGAGAGATTTTTTTTTCTTTTGAGGGAAGAAGGAGAGAGAAATTTATATATATGTGATGCGCTGGAGGCTGAGTTGTGCGCAGTATTGGGTGATTGCTCAAGGCCCAACTACGCAAACCAAGCTTGCTTTGCGCAGACCCTAGCTAAAGCCTGCTATTCGTATAGCCCAGTTAAGCCTTTAATGCCCTAGGAAGGTGCTGAGGGAAAGAAAGGAAGGTGCTGAGGGAAGCTTTAAAAAAACCAGAAGATTTGTAGGGTTACATATTACTAGCAGGCAAAAGGCGCGGCAGCACGCCGTGCCCGTGGCTAAACCCCATGCGTATATGTGTTATTTTTTACTAGCAAAAGGGTCCATGCGTTGCAATGGGAGAAACAAATACCACACGCTCTTAATTTATAAAAAATGGTCTATAATCTGAGAATTTGTAGTTACGACACAAATAAAGATGATCTTATCCTATAAAAATGCAGTTCAAAATTTCACAGGTCTTCTATTTTAACACGACTTGCATGTAGATTTAATACGTACAAAGAATCAGTCAAGTGACCTTCAGTTTCATCTCTAATCCTGATTTTGTTGACGTGTTCATCCCCAACCCGGATGAGTGCCGGTGTGAAAGAAAGACGAATAATGACTTATTTATTAAGATTGCACCCTAGATAGTATTTTTATTAAATGTTTAACAGATAAAATAATATCATATTTAAATTCTACATATTTTTCTAATCAAATTTCATATATAATATGTTAAATTTGGAGTTACGGTTTAAAAGATATGAGTATTTTAAAAAACATTTAATATATACTACGAGTTTAATGTCATAAACAGTAAGCGATTTTTTATAAAATCACCTCGGTGGGTTTTCCGACAGAAGCGATAGCCTCTTTATTATTAGGTAAAGATTTTAAAGTGAGACGAATGGTAGTAGATTTATGGTCGAGCTGTTTATGTAGAAGTACAGTCGTGCCTTAACATCCAATACAATAAATTAACCATCTTGGTGCAAGAAGCTAAATCGTGTTTTCTTGTAGAGAAGGGAAGCTGTAGTCCGAAATCAGTTTCGGCTCTCAGGTCTACATGCTCCCGCAATCTCTGCTGTCCCCTATTCTCATGATGTGTGCTGCCTCATGTATTATGGAACGTATTCACCGCAGTATTTCTCTTTTGCAACAGTAGCATTTCTCACATCTCTGCACCATTGAATGTGGTAAGGACGTCTGCTCGCCGTTTGGTCCTAACGGAGCCCTTCCACTCTGTTTGCTCCAGTGCGCCGATTCTCTCTAGACACAGACGGGTGTTTTCTGGTCTGCTTTCAAGCATAAGAAACCCATGAAAACCTGATACACCAATGAACAGCAAAGCCACATGTAAACAAAACGAAACAACACTCCAGTGTACTATCCTGAATCTCAAAATTAAGCCTACTACACATCTTAATGATTTTTTCTCTAAGTTATAGCATTTTTTAATTCTGTCCAAACAAGCCATAACCTGCAACCATACAACCCCAAAAAAGGTTCTATTGTTTGACCAGTTGGGCAGTTCGTATAATTCACTGCGCAATTAGAACGCTAAACCTACGCCTGGTATACAAAACAGTACAACATTTATTCACCCAGCTCATGTTTTAGTCCTCACCTCCTAAAGCACTATCTGAATATAAAAAATACAGCAACTTCCCACTAACTCTACTATTTTTTATTCTATCACAAGCAAGCCATGACAACACGCCAGTTCATCCTAATCCCCAAATAAGTTTTAATGTCCGGCTAGTTCCTGAGATTCATGCCCACTTAAGCACACCAAATCTACGCCTGCACCAATTTTTTCAGTTAGGTATATGAGTATGACTGAGTACCTTTTGGTCCATTCCGGAGCTTTACGGATCCATCTTGCCCATAGATGCGCGAAGGCTGCATCATCACTTTCAGAGTGCTCTTGAACAACTAACTCGTCTCATGAACTGGACCTTCAACAACTTCCTGCTCCATGACACGTAAGTTGTCGACCTTGCTCTCACTGAACGCGGACATGGCGCCGTCATACTCGGCGGCTATCTGTAGGGGACAACACTCCCGATCTGCCCATGCCCAGACAAGCTCTGCCCCAACTCTCGCAGCTGATGGTTCGCCAATCGCCATCTCCACCTCTTCCCCCCAAGATCCGTTAGTGGACTCGTCGTCGTCCAGACCGCCGGCTTGCCCCAAGAAGCTAATGCGAGCTATAGCACTTGATGCCTCTTCCGGGAAGATGGGCAACCTGCATCCAAGGTGTCCTCTCTAACTCGGCAACCACAAGCAAGGGAAAAACGTCTGCAGCAAAAATGTTACCTATCGATTGGATCGAAGGGAAAATCCATCGCCACGCCCGGATCTCCGCAGCGCCCACCGTCGGTGTTCGTCTCTTCACAGTTTACCTTCCGCCGCCGCCTCCCTCCCCTCGCAGTTCCTCTCGTGAATGCTGAACTGGTCGCTGCTGGCCCGCATTCACTTCACGTCTTATGCGTGGGGTCCTATGGACGTTATGTACTGCACACGGGCACAGAACGAAACAACACACATCTATACAACTGTTTACCGTTCTACGACAAGAATCATACTTAGAAACATTCAATCATCGCCCTATCTTTCTGGTCATGTTCTTCTTTTACACCATATATTTGGTAATTTTCATGAAGTAATGATTGAACCTGTCATTTGCACATAAGTAACTTTCGGCATGATTATTTGTATTAGCTAACTATTTGAGCAAGGAAGAAAAAAAGAAGCATACCACGATAAAGATACAGGCCATGCTCATGAACTATAATCTGCACATAGCAATAAGTTTTCTGGCATAAATTCAACATATTCTTTTCTCGGTCTTAGATATGCTTCCATAGGTTATAAAACAAAATATCAACTCAAACCAAAGCATACAATTAAGTTTTGCAGAGAACATGCTTTCTAATAAAGCAATCCACGTAGGCGGAGAACTAATACTGTGTGATGTTCTATTTTAATTAGTAGACTTCTCATAGATAAGGCAGGAACCAGGAGATCCTTCTTGTCCACAGAACTCCTAAACCCTGCACAATCTTATGATATAGTTCAATATCAACAATCTTTCTATCGACCCATAACCGAACCACCGTGCTTCGGTTTTTTATTTATGGGCATAGCTAGGATCATTGCAAGATCCTCCTCCTCTTCCATATTAAATTCTTCTTCGGAAGAATCATATGATGAACTCATCTACAATGTTAAATTTAAACTAATCTATAAAAACTAAAAACAACATGCATCAAATTCATGTAAAAAATGTGAAGTTGAAGCAATACATACCTTGCGGGCGTTTTGCCGAACACCTTGTGCGCGCCGAGCGGCAGTGGGCGGCCTAGCATTGTTCATCAGACGACTGTCGCGTGCGAGGGGCAGCGGTGACTAGAGAGAGACGGAGGAAGCAGCGGTGGCGCGGGGGATAGGCCGGGGAAGCGCCGGAACGGTCGCCGGAAGAAATGGGTTGGCGCAGGCGACGGCGGCGACGCGGTTGGATGGGGTAGGTTGAGTCGCGAGCGGGCGCTCGAATGTGTAGCGCACGGGAGCGGACGCAACAAACAAACGGCGCGCGATGACGTTTTCGCCCACGCGCTGAACTAGTTATGCCGTGCACGCGGTTTTTACGCCTTCGTTGGAGTGTCCGAAGCGGTAGCGCGCGCAAAAAGGACAATTTTTTCACCGCGACGCTTGTTTAGCGCGGCTGTTAAAGATGCTCTTAGGCAATTGATCTGATCAAGCCAGCACCTAACAAATTTTATACATATACATCAGAGTTTCTAGCAAAAATATTAACGGAGCAGTCCACATACAAGTTTGTTGTGGATCTTTCTTTGCTTGGCCGGCGTCGTAATCACTGATGAAATTTGAGGTTTTGGCACGCAAGGATTGCACTCATCTTCCAATCATGTACTGGACCTGACGAAAAGAAGGTGATATGAGAGAACCTTGGTCAGAGAAGGTGTCACCATGTTTGCAGCGGTGTTCACTTCCATGTTGTCAAGCGGCGGCGAAGATTGGTGCGGGCATGAGGAGGGGGCTGGGAGTGAGCACCGTTGGTTGCGGAATCGGCGCCGGAGCGCAGCCACATCTGCCGAAGAGGCGGATCAAGAACCAGACCTAGGGTTTGCGCCTGCTACCCTATGGCCACTCCGAGGTGCATGACGAGCAGGAAGGGGAAAGAGCTGCGACTGCGGCGGCATGCAAACTGCTAGGGCAAAATTGATAAAAATGACCCCACGGGGGAAAGAACTCACGAAGTGACCCCTCAGGAAAAATATGTCATCCGGCTAACACTTTTGTGTGGCGCCTGACACCTAGGCGCCACACTACACTGTGTGACGCCTAGCCGTTCGGCGTCACACCCCCCGACCACCTGGCAGAGAGGGCCCATCCCCCAGGCCGTGTGACGCCTAAGCCTCCGGCGTCACACGTTGTAATGTGTGGCGCCGAGCGCTTAGGCACCACACAATGACTTAACAGGCACGGGCCAGCCCCCCTCCCCACCCCCTCCTCACCCCCTCCTCATTCCCCTCCCCCAGCCCCCTCTCCCAGCCACGGGCCCCTCTTCAAATCCTTCTCTAAATCACCAAATCTGAAGGTTTGGACTGGGCATTTGTTGTCCAATCACTCCCCTAAGGTAATCCCCACCTCTCCCCTCATTCTCATCCAAAGAAAAATCCTTTGTGGTCTTTTTTTTGCAAATTTGTGGAAACCCTAGTTTTTCATGAAATGTGGGGTGTATATGATATTGTTGTATTTGTTTGTATGTTAGGATAAGGGGTATGATGGAGTTAGGATTAGGGTTGTTTGGATGTTTGCATTATGGTTGTTTTAGGGTTAGGCTAGGGTTAGGCTATGGTTAGGCTAGGGTTAGGGATGTTTGGTTGTGTTAGAGTTATGATGGGGTTAGGGTTATGGTTGTTTGGAAGTTAGGCTAGGGTTATTGTAATTGTATGATTGCTTATAAAAAAAGTTCTATGTTTTGTTGTTTAGGGATGGGAAGAACATGTGTTTATGTTCATCACGTGGACAAGGATGCCTTTTTAAAAGGCAATATTGATCCGGACCCGGATGAGCTTGACATGGTGTTCGATTTGTGTCCTAGCTATGGTGAATTGTTGGAACAAGTCCGAAAGGATTTGAATTGGATGGACCCTAGTGATGTAGTTGAGTTTGATGGTAGGCATAATGTGGGATTCGGAATGCACATTCGTTGGAAGACCATGCGTGTCAACTCCGATCAACGTTGGCTTGCATACAAGGATACGGTGGCCGAATCACTAGACAAGGCTCTAGAGTTATTTGCCATCAAAACAAATGTTCCTAACTTGTTGGATTTGAACCGGGTTGCCTCTCCGATTGTTGAAGCTATTCCTGCACCCATCAACGAAGAGGCCAACATTGAACCTCTTTCTTGTGTCGATGAGGCCAACGAAGAGGTCAACATTGAACATGAACCATTGGTAGAGGCTAATGATGAGCACGATGATGATGAGAATGATGGTAATGTTCTTCATGACAACAATCTTGGTGATTTGAACAAATATAATTTGCAAGAGACAATGGACCATTCTATTCCGTACTCACGTGGTTATACCTCTGAGTCTGACGATGAGGGTCCCAATGAAGAAGTTGATGAGGAAGGGTTCACGACAAAGGAGGCTGAAGCTTTCACGAAGGTATTAAAGCGTGATCACCGGACACCATTGTTCGAGGATCTTAGCCTTGCGGATGAAGCCATGGTTGACGGAGGCGAAGGCATATTGTTTGGAGTTAGGCCACCTTCTCATCGGGACACACATGGGAAGAATATTATTTTGCCGGGGTCAAAGTTCGAAACATTCTTTGAACTGAAGATGTGGTTGGATGAATATTCTGTTACGCATTATAGGCCACACAAAGTTGTTCATTCAAACATGAAGCTGCGTTACACGGTTGCATGTGAGGATAGAGGGTGTCCTTGGATTGTCCGTGCAAGACCATGGAAAGGAGGGCCAGGATGGAACATTGTCAGTTGTATGCCTCACATGTGTCGAGGCAAGAGGGTTGATGGTGCCCTTTCGTCGCAAAGCCATAGACAACTCACCTCCGAGTTCATCGCTTATAGGCTTTCCAACTCCATCTCCTCTCTTCCTACAATGAGCATAAAAAGCGTACAAGACCTTGTGAAAGCCCTCTTTCACTACGAGGTGAAATATGGTAAGGCATGGAAAGCAAAGCAAGCCGCATTCAAGATGTTGTATGGTGATTGGGAGCAAGCATACAACCGCATACCTAGGTTGTTGGGAGCTATTTCCCACACTAACCCGAGCATGGTTCATGTGGTCGAGCCGTATGGGGAGAAAACAAGGATTCTCAATGGAAATAGGGTCCGCGTATTTGGCCGTGCATTTTGGGCATTTGAGCAATGTGTGAGGGCTTTTCAGCACTGTCGTCCTGTCATCTCCATCGATGGCACGTTTTTGACCGGACAATTCAAGGGCACTTTGTTGGTTGCAATAGCAAGTGATGCCAATAACCGGTTGATGCCTTTGGTTGAGGCAGAGAACAATGTTAACTGGGAATGGTTCTTGCATATTTTGAGAACCAAAGTATTACCGTTTGAGAGGGAAATATGTGTCATATCGGATCTCCATCAAGGCATACTTAACGCGTTTGACATTGTCATTCCCGGCCATGCTCCTTTGCATCATCGATGGTGCATGAGGCATTTCTGTGCAAACTTCTACCGGGCATGTGGTAGCAAGGAGTTGGCGGATGATCTTCAAGATTGTTGTCAAGCATTTTCGGACAAACGATTTGCAAGATTGTACAATGCTTTGCTTGTAAACAAAAAACTTGATGCAGGTGGGCTTGAGTTTCTGAACAAGCACATTGAACCTCGGGCCAAGTGGGCACGAGCTTATGACGAAGATGGCCGAAGATATGGTCAAATGACAAGTAACATGGCAGAATGCTTCAACCGGGTGTTGAAGGGTGTCCGTGCGTTGCCGATGACGGCAATAGTTCAATACACATTCGACAAGTTGAGAGCATACTTTCTAAAGTACTCGCAAGAAACAGATGATCAGATTGCAGGAGAGAACAAGAAAACGTACAAGTACCAGTTTCCACCAAAGTTTGACAAATGGATGGTATTTCAATCACGGAAGGCTGACTCCCAAACGGCTACCCTGTACAACAACGAGGATTGGACATACCAAGTGAATGAGCCCGGAGGAACGACAAACGATGGCCAGCAACACGGAAACAGGGCGTTCAAGGTATCTTTATCCTTGTGTGATTGCTCTTGTGGGAGGCCAAGGTTGCTTCATCTCGCATGCTCGCATTTGTACATGGAAGTTCGCAGTAGGAATGTGGACGTCAACCATCCACTAACCGTGAGGGAGTTCGAGTTCTCGATCATGACCACGGAGCATACATGGGCTCCTAGATTTGAACCATAATTTGACCAATCACAATGGCCGGAGTATCATGGAGTACAACTATGGCCCGACCCAGAGTGGAAGGTTGTGAAACTGGGAAGACGAAAGACAAAGCGTTTTAGAGGAGACATGGATGGGATGGGGCCATGGTGGTGGCAGAGAAATGGGGAACAACCAATTCCAGGAGCCTACTGAGAGATCACATTGTGGAGAATGCGGTGTAACATGGCACAACACAAGAAGGTGTACGACGCGAAAGAAGAAGTCCAAAAACAATGATTCCAAGTCAAGCCAACCAAGTCCTAGCCAACCAAGTTCAAGCCAACAAGGGACGGGTCAAGGAAGCACGAGCCAACAAGGGACGGGTCAAGCAAGCACAACCCAACAAGTTCCTACTCAACATGTTCCTAGCCGACTTGGGCTTACTAGAGGACGTGGTGCTAGAGGCAGTGGTAGAGGCAGGGGTGGTGGTAGAGGTAGGGGTGGGATAGGTCGTGGTGGTGCTAGAGGCAAGGGTGGGATAGGTGGTGGTGGTGCTAGAGGCAGTGGTGGGATAGGTGGTGGACTTACTAGGATTGGTATGGGTGGATACCTACGAGGACCATTTTCGTATGTCACATATTTGACTTATCTTTATCATGTTGTTTTTCATGCTTCTTTTTGTGTTATTTTACTAACTATGAGCTTTGATGCCTGTTTTGTAGGTATGGCCGCTTCTCAACCCAACAAGGCAAAAGCGGAGTGGGGGGAGGAGAAGGATGCAGCCAGTGAGGAGCAGCGGTTGATGGAGAGGGCTGCAAAGAAGTTGAGAGAGGAGGATGCAGCCGAAGCGCGAAAGAAGAAGGATGAGGAGCATAAGGCAAGGATGGATGAGCAGTGGCAAATGGAACTTCAACGCATGAGATATGAGGCTAGGATAAAGGAGAATGACAAGAAGACGCTAGAGAAACGTAAAAAAGAATATGAAGCTAACTTTAAGAAGATGATGGCAGAGGGCGCAGCAAAGAGAGAGCGGGAGCATCAACGCTTCACGAAGAGGGTTAAGGAAGAGGCTTCAAAAATGCGCAAAAGGGAAGAGGAAGAGGAAGAAGAAGAAGGGAAAGGGGCCTTGCTCGACCCAATAGAGCCGGATGCTTCTATTCTCATGCGCGCTTTCATCTTCGAACCCTATGTGTTGTTGAACCCTATTTGTTGTTGAACCTTGTTCGCTTGCGCGCTTTCTTACTATGAAAACTATGTGCCTCTGGCCTCCAACGATCAATAAGTGTTGTGACTGCCGCAGTGTTCAGATTGGACGTTGACCGACTCACAAGCTGAATGAATGGAAGGAGTCCTGTCATCTCGATGTATGGGGTGTGCCGCTCATCGTACTGCATTACAGACGATGCCCCATGAGACCGGACCTTCAAGGGCGTAAGCTCCTGCAAACAGATAGGAGTAAGTGATATCAAGTGCTTATTACATTTTCAAGTGCTTATTAAATACATGTTTTTTATCATATGATCTACTTACCATTTTCTTCTCCGACATGAAATAGGCCCGTTGTTCAACGTCATAAACATTATTCAGAAGCCACACCATCCTACAAATCACAAAAAATACTCATCTACTAATCCACTCATCTACATATTATTCAAATCCTAATAACTCATATGAATCTACTCATATCCTAACTACTCAAATCCTAAGAACTCATATGAATCTACTCATATCCTAACTACTCAAATCCTAAGAACTCATATGAATCTACTCATATACTAACTACTAAAATCCTAAGCACTAATATCCTAACTACTCATATCAATCTAGTCATATACTAACTACTAATATGAATCTACTCATATCCTAACTACTCAAATTCTAAGAACTCATATCCTAACTAGTCAAATCCTAAGAATTCATATCCTAACTACTCAAATCAATCTACTCAACAAAAACCTATTCCACTTGGATAGAAGGATGGGAAACGGAAGAGATTACCTGGTATCCAACCTTGGGGGATCAATCCAAGGAAGAAATCACCGGATCTGAAGGAGACGGGGGAGGGGATTAGGGATTGGAAGAGAGCCAGCCGCCGCCGTTCCTGTTTCTGTTTGAATGAGGGAGGGGAATGGGGAGGGGGTGGGGAGGGGGGCTGGCCCGTGGATGTATAAGTCATTGTGTGGCGCCTAAGCGCTCGGCGCCACACATTACACTGTGTGACGCCTGAGTCTTAGGCGTCACACGGCCTGGGGGATGGGCCCTCTCTGCCAGGTGGTCGGGGGGTGTGGCGCCGAACGGCTAGGCGTCACACAGTATAGTGTGGCGCCTAGGTGTCGGGCGCCACACAAAAGGGTCAGCCGGGTGACATATTTTTCTCGAGGGGTCACTCCGTGAGTTCTTTCCCCCCAGGGGTCATTTTTGTCAATTTTGCCGACTGCTAGCAGGCGGCGGCGTGGTTGCACGGATGCAAGGTAGGGACCTGTGGAGGTAGCAGCGGTTGCTCCCCTTTCCACAAATCCTCTTTCGTTCTCTCTTTCCATCTCTCGAAAGTAGAAGAAAGGAGACGACGGCTTCCTTTTAGCGGTAAATCAGCAGAAGTAGTAAACAAATAAGAAATAAAAATAAAATATACAGGAACACGTGGCAGCCAGGAGAGAGGCCTCCCTTAGCACGGAAAATGCACGGGAGGAGCTGCTTGAGGCCTCCCTTAGCGGCTACTCCCTCTGTTCCTAAATATAAGTTTTTTAAAAGATTTCACTAAAGGACTACATACGAAACAAAATGAATGAATCTACACGTTAAAATATGTGTATATACATCCATATATAGTGTCCTACTAAAACCTCTTAAAAGATTTATACTTAAAAACGAGAGGAGTATAATATAGTTAGATATTTACATGTATGTATAGTTTCATAAAAAAATGCAATGAATTATAGCCTACGCACACAAAAACTTGGGCCAAAATAAAAAATGGAAGGTGTCGTGTACACCGTGTATTACAAAAATATATTGTTCGAAATACATACACAAATACTACAAATTTATATGTGTTCATCATGATTGTACCTTTTTTAAACTTAAACATAGATTATATACAACTTTCTTTTTTAGTATGAACGAATATTTATACATTTTTTTAGTGATAAGAAAACGCTTTGTTGATCAAAGGGGAAGTTCAAAGGAATACAAACATGGTCGTGCGGGTGCCCTAGCCATAAATGGTGAACCCTACTAAGCGAAACTCATTCTTTTTACCAAACTATGAGCTTCTTTGTTCGCCTCTCCGAATATCAAAAGGGAAGTTCAAAGGAATACAAACATGATCTCACGAATAATAGTGCTATTCATGCCACGAGCATCATTATATCCTCTGTTTTTTCCTTTTTCCTTTTCTTTTTTTATTTGAACAAAAACATTTTTCGAATTAAAAGAACAATTTTAAATAAATTTGAAAAAAATTGAAAGTGCGAATAATTTTTCAATCTTGAGAACAAAATTTTGAAAAGAAGAATTTTCTTGAAAAAACCCAAACAAATTTGGAAGCGCGAACAAATTTTTAAACACAAACAGTTTTTGATTTTTTATAACAAAATTTGAAACCGAGAATAATAATTAAAAACGTGAACTAATTTGGAAGTGCGAACAATTTTTTAAAGCACGAACATTTTTGGAATCTTAAGCACAAAATATTGAAAAGGAGAACAATTTTGAAAAACCCCAAACATATTTGAAAGTGCGAACAAATTTTTAAAGCACAAACATTTTTTGAATTTTGACAACAAATTTTGAAACGGAGAACAATTTTAGAAAAACTGAACAAATTTAGAAGCACGGACAATTTTCTAAAGAACGAACATTTTTTGAATCTTGAGAACAAAATTTTGAAAACCACCAAAAAAAATTGGAAGCAAGAACAATTTTTGAATTTTTAGAACAAATTTTAAAACCGACAAAAAATTTGAAAAAATTTGGAAGCACGAACATTTTTTTAAAGCATGAACATTTTTTGAATCTTGAGAACAAAATTTTGAAAAGTTAACAATTTTGAAGAAAAAAACGAGCACATTTGAAAGCACGAACATTTTTTGGATTTTGAGAGTAAAAATTGAAACTAAGAACAATTTTGAAAGATCGTGATCACATTTGTAAGCACAAACAATTTTTTTTAATCACGAACATTTTTTGAATCTTGAAAACAAATTTTGAAACTGAAAACAAATTTGAAAAACCCCATACAAGTTTGGAAGCACGAACAAATTTTTAGGGTTTGTTTGAGCATGCACAAGGGTGCATGAGAGGAAAAAGTTCTCTCTCCAATCCACTTTCAGGTGTTTGATAGGGTGTATAACATCTCCTCAGCATGTCCCAATAGATGCAAAAAAGCCTCAGAACGTAGATGAAGGGAGCTCGTCCACCCAGCTGAGCTAGGCTCAGCTTCGCTCTACTAGCTCCCGCAAAAATTCCCTCCCCAACCCATTTTCCTCGTTCGGTCTCCTCTCACCCCCGTGCTAAAACACACCCTGACTTGTACAAGGCCGTCATGGACCATAGTATGTTTGATCAAAATAAGCGCTCGACTCTTTTAGATTACCTCACAGAACATAAGGCGAAAGGCCTTAACTTTATGAAGATGGATGAGGAAGTCCGTCAAGCATCGTTCAAGCATATCTTGAAAGCAAATCCTGATCTTCTTTGAGTTGATGTTAGTTGTTGCTTGTTGAAACTATCCCTTTTGGTTATGGTTATTATGTCTTATGTAATATGAATCTACTCGTACACTGCTATAATTTATGGTTATTATGTAATATGAATCTATTCGTGTACCACTACAAATTATGATTATTATATGTGTTATGTCAATTGTTGATTTTGTATATTTTTACTGGAATTGTTCACTCAAATGTTGATATGTTTTGTCAATATTATCTTGATGCCAAAAAATATATTCATGCAGCCTAGATACAGGCTACCAAACACAGTCTCGACATAGCATGTCTCGTTTGATGCAGCCTACCAAACACAGTCTAAGTTCAGCATGCGTCAAAACATACATTGCGACCAAACAACTGCAGTTGCATGTCTTAAATGGGAACAACTAGCATAGGATGGGAACTGCTTTCAAACACACCCTTGAAGCACGAACATGTTTTAAATTTTGAGAACAAAGTTCAAAACCCACAATAATTTTGAAAAATCCTGAACAAATTTGAAAACGCGAACAATTTTTTAAAGCACAAACAATTTTTGAATCTTAAGATTTTTTCCTGCAACTGAGAACAAGTTTTGAAACCAAAAACACTTTTTGGATAATACAGAACACTTTTTTGAAATTTAGAATATTTTTAGGAAAACCGAAAATATTTTTTGAAAATCTAGAACATTTTTCGAAAAAAAAACTATAAAGAAAAATAAAAAAACGGTTCAGAAAACCATTTAAAAGTTTTCCAAAACCAGAAAAACCCGGCTGGAAACCTCTAAGTTTCCCAAAACCAGGACTGCAGCCCTGCTACCTGGGCCAGGCTGATCCCCTCCAGCTTTGTGCGAAGCCTCGACACCGCTTCGCACAGAGCAGCAAATAGGGTTTTCCGGCCGAGTATACACGTGAGCTGTGTCCCGCCCATTACCATAGCTGCTGGTTTCCTTCGATTGTCATTAGTTTCATTTTTATTTTTTCTTCATTAGTTTTCTTTGATTTTTTATTTTTTTTCTTCTTCGTTATACTTTGATTTTCTTTGTTTTTTCACAGGTTTTCATTGATTTTCTTTCTTTATTGTTTCGTTATACTTTGGTTTTGTTTGTTTTGTTTCTTCATTTTCTTTGTTTACATTAGTTTTCTTTTTTGTTTCTTTGTCGGTTATTATTCACTTTTTAACACTTGTCTACTTTTACCCAGTATATAATCTACATTTAGGTCTCACGTGAAACATTATTTTTTTATATGTTTGTTCAAATACGTAATATGTTTTAGAAAAAATACATGTTTTTGAACACTTTTTTGAGTTCACGGTAAAAATTTTCAAATATACAGTGTAGATATTTTGATATAAATAGTTTGTTGCAAATATATTCACAATTTTGCCATTATATAAATAACACTAGAAGCATAAAAAATTTCATAAATATTATTTTAACTAGTGGGACCATGTTTTATGTATAAATAGTTTCTAAAATTTCCCGAACATTTATTATGAAATGCGTGAACATTTTTTTAAATGGTATATGAAGTCTTTTAGTTATGCAAACATTTTTTTTTACATTGTATAAGCATTTTTGATCAATGTCCTAAACATAGCTTTGACATGTGAACACTTTTTTAATGCCATCAACATTTTATAAAAGTTGCACGAATACTCTTTAACACTGCATAAACAATTCAAAAATAAATATATCTGATGGTCTCACTGTATTTTGTGCAGCGCCATAGCCTGGGAGCTTATCCACCGCGTCTTCAGTGACTGACGTGGCCGCATCGAAACGGATTATAGTCAGGAAATGGTGATCAGTTCTGGCCGCTGAGCTGTTCGAAATGGATCACAAGCCTACTGAAGGCATGTTAGATAACTGAAACAACATGTAAATCTTCTCTTGCGCGAGTGTTGTGAACAGTCTAGCAAATCATCAAAAACGTTTACTCTCTTTAGTAGCTTGCAGACTGCTATGACGAATGTCAGATCTATGTCGTGGGTTTGCCAAAATGGCGATAGTTAGTGCTTTCGTTTGGGGGTCATTATAGTCTAAGTCTAATATATAGTGTGAACTGCCCGAACGTCAGCTGCGAAGCCTGCAGCGACCTGAAACCTGGAAGTGTTTTTGTGATGCTCAATAAATTTGTCTTGTTTGATATATACTCCTGATGTGTGGTGGATCCTGATTTTCTGAATTTCACTCTTCACGCCTGTTAAAAGTTCTGATTTTAGTCAATCTCTGATGTGATTTATGTGGGCTTTGTTGCTCGGCTGTCAAGGTCGCACCATTTTGCCTAGGGCCTTGTTTGGATTATCGTTTTGCCTCAAACACCTCTGTATAAAAAATACAGATCTCTCCGCATTGTTTCGTTTCCGGCTGGAAGTCTTATAGCCGCCGTTAAATACATCTGTAAAATTAATACGCCTGTATCTAATTACATCACATCCAAGCCCAGCCTAGAAGTGTTTTTTGATGCTCTTCATTTGATATGGTATATATGCTTCATGTTTCGCCAACAAACGAATGAGATATATGCGGATTTGCAAATCCCGAGACCGTTGAGGTGATTTCTGTATTTCGCCTGTCTTTTGATTTATTTTTTTCCGCCTATCCCGAGATGTTTGGTAGAATTGCAACCTGCTAAAGTTCAAATTTTAGTTGATTTCTTTGCATGGTTTGGAGGCTTACTTGCATATAACATGGCCTGTGATGGGTCACCCGGGCCCGCTTTAGATTAAGTAGGACGTTAGCACAAAGCATTAATTACATTAGCAGTGTTTCTACAGGGCTTCCATCATCCTGCCGATCTTACACGGGGCAAGGCAAATCAGTAGGTTTTTTCTTTCTTCTTTCCTAGAAGATCAGTAGTTAATCATTACTTTCTTGATTGATTAGCTCTGGAAACTTATTTTCTGGATAAAGACCAGAACACGTATCTTTGTTACCGCCTGGGAAGGAACCTGAGCTTTACACTGGAAAGGTGTTTTGCTCATAATGAACCGTGTTAAACCTCCAAACTTGATGGTGATGATGATGATTCCACATGAATGTAGTCCTTTGCTATTCACATTTCCTGATGCCAACTTTCATGTCCTCTAGTGCTCCCCAAAAAAACAAAATCGCTTGTCTGCGTGTGCCGGTGATCCAAAGCATAGTGAGATTGGATATTACTTCCTGTACTACTACACTGGTTGGTTTGCCAGGAACTTTACAGCAAGCGAAGTAACATGCCCTGACTGTTTATCTATGACTCATATGCACAAGTTAGATACTTCCTTGCCCATGATGTGGCCATTGCATCATCCAACCGTTTACCTCCAACTTGATCTCTTTAGAGAAAAATGTTTTACCTCCCACCACAGTCCAGACTGCATCTCTGCACCAGTTCTTGTCTGTTTGATAGTAGTACTTGCTCCACTCACTCACTCAATCAGTGACCTGCTAAGACTTACACTAACTTGGTTGCAGTCATGGAACCTCAGTATCTCACTGCTATCCATAGTGGGAGACACAAAGTAGCTGATCTCAAAGGCCAGTTGTGCACAAACGTATAGGGAAAGAGAAAAGGAGCCTCCAAACAGTTGAGACCTTTACCAACAAGTGTGAAACTGGCCAGCTTTTTCTCAGTGCTCCTCTCACTCCTTTCCCTACAGCCGCTTTCTGAATCAGATGATCCGTGATTGCAGCTGCACGCGTGCTCTGCTTAGACATGACTACAGTAGGATACTCTGCGTAGAACAAGAGGGCAATGCCGCAATGCCATGCATGCATGGTGGCCAAAATGTCAAAGCCACCTTTGACATTAGAACTTCACAACATCGCCCTGTCTGTGTGTAGACGAACTGGTGCACATGACAGTAGTATGCCTAACCTTAAACTTGGGCACAGGTTGGTACTCACTACTCAGTAATCATCCGAGTGCCGTCATCATTGGGGCCGTGTGCTTAATTATCGCAGGGAGGATTGATTGACGATGAGGTTGATGCTTTGCCTGCCTAGATTACATATATTTATGCATTGTTTTTTCTCCTTGTTCATGATAGCAGAGCTACTATATCTAGCATGTAGGGTGCTAGCAAATCAAATCTGGCTATATTTTTGGTGGTGGTGAGTTATTACATGTGACAAAATCTGTCTAGTCTGGATGTCTGAATCTGTCTACAAAATTATGGCAAAACATGTATACTCTGCGAGTCTGAATCTCGCCAGGTTGGCCATCTACCTGTGTCCTTTACCTTACCTAATGACCTTATCTAATGGAGTTGTAACTTTGCCTTGGTTTGGACTTTGGAGTAAGAGTTGAACTAGCAGTCACCGTTTCCTCTGCCTCATCCGGTCCGATCGAGTTTCTTCAGACTGCAGATGACATGCTTATTTGTGCCCTGAAGCTCCTGCTTTCTTGCAAATACAGAGCAAAACTGTACTACTCGTACAATTGTCTTGCTGCACAACTTATTTGTGCCCCGATGCTCCTGAAAAAAAAACGTTTAAGACGAACAACACTACAAATTACGTAGTAATTAAGTGATTCATTCTCCTACTGTTGTGCAGCTCCAGTAACAACACAACAAACATTTCCTGAGCCATATATGGACAGATCTGCACATACGTATTTTGAAATTCACGCACAATACATTTCCAGAGCCACAGATAGATCTGTAGTAGTACATGCTTTGCGATTTACAAATGAACAGCAAAACATTTCCTGAGCCCGGACCAGATCCGTGCAGCAAAACATATTGCTCGAAAACATCAACAAGTGGGAGCACTAAACAAGACTAGACGGCATGTGCTGGAACCAATGCAGATTGTCAGCAAAGTAGTCCTAGGAAAGAAGGAAGCTCACCACCATTATCGTCTTGTGTATCGTAAAGTAAACCAAACTGC
Organism: Hordeum vulgare subsp. vulgare; assembly: GCF_904849725.1. Classification (NCBI taxonomy): domain Eukaryota; kingdom Viridiplantae; phylum Streptophyta; class Magnoliopsida; order Poales; family Poaceae; genus Hordeum; species Hordeum vulgare. The sequence continues at coordinate 617,109,849 of NC_058524.1, forward strand.
CTGTCTGCATGACACTGCACCCATTGGACAAGATTTGTGCAGTAATTTTTTGAAATGTTTTCAAATCCTGTTCATTTTATGCTGGAGTTTCAAAAGAAGGGTCAAATATGTCCATTTTCGCTGTTGTTCCCTGGAATATTTTAACTTTTGATGGGTGGTTCAGTTCAGTTCGACCAGGTGCGTGCAAAGATGCCACCGGTCAGCAGAGACTGTTTTTTTTTCGGCATAGTCAGGAGAGACTTTCAGACTTAGAGAATCACACATATACAGCTGCTCTCAAATGCTAAAAGAAATTACTGCTACTACTAGTTCACTTGGGACCACCCGTTGAGATCAGGTTGTACAAGCATTTAGTTTGGGTTCACGGGCAGACCTATAGTGCTATACGTCCGTGGATTTATTAAACGCTTTTCATTTAATAAAAATGAAGCGGGGGAAACCCCTTTTGATCAAAAAAAAAAGAGGAAAAAAAGTTAACCAGTGCCATCTTTGTTCAGTTTGGTACTATAAGAAAAGAAATATGTTGGTTAGTGCCTGGGAGGACCCTGAGCTTTACACCGGAAAGGTTGCTGATGGCGGTGTTAAACTTCAAAGTTTGATGATAATTAATGAAACTGATTCCACATGAATGTAGTACTTTGCTGTTCACTTTATGTGATGCTAACTTTCACGTCCTCTGGTGCTCCTCTCAAACACCATTACACTTTCCGTGAGACTGGATCTTACTCCACGTACTACTTCTGGATGATTTGCCAGGAAGTTTACAGCCAGCAAAGTAACATGCTCTGTACATATGTTGCTCTATGGCTCATAAGCACAATATGCTTCCATTTCTTGCCGATGAATCCATGATGTGTTGCATCGCCCAACTATTGACTTACCTGATTACCTCCCACTAGAATACAGTACATTTCTTCACTCAGAAAATGAGGAAAAAGATAACAAGAAAAACTAGACTGCATTTCGTCTTCACCAGTTCTTGTCTGTATTTGGTTCTGGTAGTACTTGATCCACTCTCACACTCGACTCAATCACTCACTCAGTGACCTGCTGAACCTTACACTAACTTGGTTGCAGAGACATGGAAACTCACCTAGCATCTCTCTGCCATCCATAGTGGGAGACACAAAGTAGTTAGTGACTCCAAACAGTTTAGATCTTGAAGTATCATAGTGTGTGGAACTAGGTACTACAGTAGTAGCTTGCCTGTCAATCATCACACGGGCTATCTTTTTCTCAGTGCCTCTCTCACACCTTTTTCCCTGCAGCCGCCTTCTGTGGATCCACGCGTGCTCTACTCACGTTGTCTCAGCATAACTGCATAGAACAAGAGAGCAATGCCATGAGCTTTGACATTATCGCTTCACAGCATTATCCTGTCTGTCCGTAGATGAATGATGCACAAGACAGTGAATATATAGGCCTAACTAACCTTTGGACAGGTTAGTTAGGAACCTTGTGCCATCATTGGGGCCGTGTGCTTGATTATTGCGGCCAAGATTGGTTAATCATGAGATTGATGTAATGCCTGCCTAGATCACATATATCTACGCATTGTTATTGACTTATTTCCTTTGTTATAGCAGTCCCTAGCTAGCTTGTAGGGTGCTGAGTTAGAGCATCTCCAACAGCCGCGCAAAAAGGCGCGCGCTAAAAACGGCAGTTTACCCCGCGCGGGACTGAAATGCGCGCTCCAGCGGCGGCGGGAAAACCGCACGCGCGGGAACCGCTAGCGCGCGCGAAAAGGCGGCAGCCCGCGCGTCATTTTTGCGGCGCCGCGTCCCGCGCGCTGCCCTGCCTCTCGCGCCGCGTTCTCTCTCCCTCTACCTCTCGCGCCGCCGCCGCGTTCTCTCTGCCACTCGCGCCGCGCTCTCTCTGCCTCTCGCGCCGCCGCCGCCGCCAACGAGCCACCATGCCGCAGCGCCGCCGTTCTGCGTCGGGCTACCGCGGCGTTCGCCAGCGCCCCAACGTCGGGTTCTACGCCGAGATACGCTCCGGCGATCTCCGGCTGAGCCTCGGCACCTACGACACGGCGCACGAGGCCGCCCACGCGTTCGACGCGGCGGCGTGGCGCCTAGGCAGGCCGCGACTGCAGATGAATTTCCCGGACGTCCGCACGCTCCAGCAGGCGTTAGACCTGGCCCACCGCCTCGTCTAAACTCCGCACAAGACCGTGCGGAGCACACTGCGCTGCAGCGCCGCCTCCTCGTCGCCCAGGAGGACGAGCGGGTCATGGGGAGTGGCGGCGACGCCACCCGAAAGACGTCGCCTACGAGCAGGAATACTGGGAAAGGCGTCGCGAGGAGGACACGCGCCGGCGCCGCGAGGAGCGGCTGGACAGACGTCGTCGGAAGGCTTTGGCGTGTGCGCAGGCCGACCTCGTCAATGCAGGCGGGAGGTCCTTCTTCACTGAAGAAGATGAACGTTGGTTTCACATCTGGCTGTCAACCTCCGACGACACCGACGATGATGGTGGTGCAGATGACTGGAGCGACTAGGATTAGTTTTTTTTTTATCGAACTATCTATCACCGAACTATCTATCTATGTTTTCGAACTACCTATCTAGTTGCTATCTATGTAAAATAACTTTGTATCTTTTTTATTTAATGCAATCTATTTATTAAAAAAAATTGTGCGCGCGCTGCATTTGTGGGCACTGCTGGATCGGCGCGCGCGGCATTATACCGCGGCTGTTGGAGCCAGCGCTGCGCGACGCGTAAAACCAGGCGACCAGCGTGCGGCAAACTCGTTTTTTAGGCACGACGCGAAACGCGCCTGTTGGAGATGCTCTGACAAAATCTTTCTAGTCTGGATGTCTGAATCTGTCTACAAAATGATGTCAAAATTTCCCTTGCTATGGTATAATCGTCTTGCTACATCGGAACTAGTCTTTTCATCCTTGAATCTCCTGGCGAACACTCCACTGTTTTTTCAGATGAACAACACTAATAATTAGTCCATTCATTACTTATTGCTCTGCAGTGCCATGTAATACCAGAAACATTTCCGGAGCACAAGAAAACATGTTCCGAGCACGGCTCAGATCTGGACATGTTTTGCAATTTATTTATGCGCAGAAAAACATTTTCTGAGGCCGGATCAGATATGTAGCTGTGAGAATATATTGCTTAAAAATCAACCGCTGTTAAACCGCATGTCCTGGAATAAATGTAGTTCTGCAGCCAAGTAGGCCTTTGCGCGAGCTCAAATGTTGAGCTCGGATGAAGAGTAAAACTGAAAAAACAATAAAACATGAGTATTATTATTTTGTCACAAACACTGCAAATGTTCTAAGAGTTTGTAAAATTTCACTACGGAATCACATTGCTGGAAGACATGGCAAAAAGAAAAATGATACTCTGAAAATGCTACTTTCAAAAGCGTTTTGGAGCATTGTTTATGTTGTTTTGCACGACTTTCATAAATGTGATTTCATGATAAAAAGAAACTTTAAACTCTTAGGATATCTCACAATGTTTGTAAAGAAAATAGATATTTTTATTTTTATTTTGTTTGAATGTTTTTTTATTTCACAATTTGCCGGAGCTTATTTATGGGTCGGGCTGAGAAGGTGTTTCCACGCACGACCAACAATTCATCATGTGTACCATCCACATGGCAGGAGGACACAATAATTTGATACTAATAATTAGTCCATTCATTACTTATTGCTCTGCAGTGCCACCACAGTCCATTCATTAGGACACAATAATTTGATACTATTTCTTTTGAGGAATTTTGATACTAACTGTACGTTGGACCGGACCTCGTATATATAGCCGTCTCCTACACCCGGAAAGTCCGTCCTATCATTGACCGGTCATAAAATTTCAATCCAGCCAGACGGCTCAAACGTGCCTCAAATATCTGGATTGACCGACACCCTTCATATTCAGTCTCAATATGGGGCAGATATAGGCGCCCGGGCACGTCCGCTACATTGGCCTGGCCCGCACTGACCCGCGTCGACCCCACATATATTCGGGGAAATTCCTTTTGCAGAATCAAACCCTAACCACTTCACTCCACTCTCTTCCATTCTCATCCGCCATTCAAGCCCCCATCCGACGATCTATGGCCTTCTCCGGCATGGCGGGCAGCTGATCCGAGTCCTTCACCTCCAACTCTGTCGACCACGAGCTCATTTCACGCGACCTCGAGGAGGAGATGTCCGTTCGGCTTGCGCTCCGCCGCTCCCGGGAGTCGACTGCCTGACAACAACGCTCGGACTCGCAACATCGAGAATTCATTGTGTCGGCACTATCGGTTCATGGATCCGGAGTCGCTGCCTCATCGGAGGCAATGCGGTCCGTCTGGCGTCCAAACATCGTGGCGGACGTGCAACCCCTCCGCTGGCACACCGAGGACGCACCATGGGCTTTCTTGGATGCTAACATGCTGCGGTGTGTCCGTCGTGCGAGGTAGTGGGTGCGAGAAGCCACAGAGGCCCTCGCGGCGATCGATGTTGGAGAGACGGAGTCACACTCTCTAGCGCCCAGTATGGTTCACCAGTGCGGGCATCACAACTGCATCATCGTGGACGTTATCTCCTTCCAGAAAGGAGCCGTCATTGACCTGACATCTCCTTCCAGAAAGGAGCCGTCATTGACCTGACATCCACCAACACCGTACGTCCAGGTTAGGTGCTCTGACGAGGAAAAGTAGAACATGAGAGACGGCGAAAACTCAACTTCCCTGAGCCGGCTAATGTCTCATGTCCTACTCTACATCGACATTGATCGGACTGACAATACGAGGGACGTAGCTTGTCGCTGGACATGAACACAATGTAGCCGGACAAGATTCGTTTAATGTTAGATTTACATGTAATACTATGAATTTAAGGTTTTAATTAAAGTATCCGATTATGAAATACATTATTTGAGACATGGCCGTTTAGTACGCACGGACCCACCGGCCTTATTTGCCAAGGCCCGTTGTAGATGCTCTTAAGCTTTGGCTTTGGTGCAGGTTTCCGGCACACACACACATGGGACCGACCGTGCGTAAAGTCGGAAGTGGTGAGGGCCGGTTGGAGCAAAGGTCAGCTTTGCTTTGCTGGGGTTTTGTTGTGATTCGTTTGGATCCTCGTCAGGGGATAAAAAGGTGCTGCTTGCATGAGATGCAGCTAGCGTGAAGAAAAGGTACGTGCGCACGTAGCAGCACATGCATGTTATTCTGCATTATCCTCAGCCAGATAGCTAGTCCAGTTCTAATTGGGTTGTTTTTTTGGCGATAAAGTTAAGAGCTTTCCTCGTCAGGTCCGCTTGGTGCAAAGATGCCGGTCCGTAGACACTAGACAAACATGCATACATCTGGCCTCAAACCGTAAAACTTATATTACTGTTGCTACTACTCCTTCCATATCCAAATAACTATAGTTAGAAAAAATTAAGATTGTTTTTTAACTATAATTATTTAGATAAGAAGGGAGTAATATATATATTCACTTGTGAGCGCCCATCAATCACAATCAGCATTTAGTTTGGGCTCACGGGCATATTGTATGTGCTCGCCGATGCATACCTTGGCAGCCACACCGCGAAGCAACGCCCCATACACCCAAACGCGCTAGACAGGTTCAGGAGCTCACGGATGCGCCCTACGAAGTAAAACCGGGCCGCGGTCGCTCCCACCCTCGCCGGATTTTCGCCTGCACCATCCATCTCCAGGGGCCATGATGATCTGCTGTCCATGGTGGTGCGTGAGGTTCTTATGATCTGCTGGGAGTAAAACTTGTTCTTAGTTTGGCATTTGGTGCTTTTTTTGGTGAGCCTGGTCTGATGATAGGTGTGGTGGTTATGATACTTATATCTCCTGTAGCGTGGTTTTGAGTGATATCAGGTTTTTGCTCCGCAATTCATGTTTCTGATGACAGGCGTGAATGACGGGTTTCCTGATATTGCTCTGAACTCGTTTTTTTTCCTTTCCCTCTTTTTTTCTGGTCTTAAAACATTGTATCTCCGTTATGAAAAGTAATGGAGAGGGGAGAAAGCCCGGTTCTAAAAATCTCCAGGGGCCGCTCGCACACGTGATCCCACGTAGCACGGGGACGAAAGGGAAAGGGATGACCGAGAGACGCACGCACCTGGGCGGCGGTGAGGAGCTCGTCTGCGGCCTTGGCAGCGGTGGAGTGGTCCACCTGCTGCTCGTGGCGCGGCATCGGGAAGCTTCCACAACGATTGCTTCATCTTGCGTCCGAGCGGTTGCGCAGGGGACACGACGGCGAGCGCGAGCAGGGCAGCGATGGCTGTTGCGCGGGCGCGCGAACAACAATGAAAGAAGGAGGAAGGAGATGAGGGGATAAGGTGATTAACAGCTAACACATTAATTTTTACGAGTCACCTATGTGCGCTTCGTCGCATCGCTCGACGCTGGCTCTATAGAAACTACCGACTCGGCAGTTACTAGCAAGGCAGGTTCAGAAAATACTTTATCCCCTCATCATCTATGTAGGCCAATATATAATGTATGCATGCTCTCCAAGACATGACCGTCCGTCACTAACGGCGCAGCTAGATACGCAGCTGGGGTTCACATGCATGATCCGTTCAATGATCGCCTTGTTGCTTCTTCACACGATCGAATTCCGACAGCAACAGTAACAGATACGTACTCCGCAGACAACAAAATTGTCGTGGTACCGTACCAGGGCCGGCCCATAGGGCGGGGCAACGGGTAACCGTACATACGGTGCCAAATTAATATCCGTACAGTCACGTAGTGTCCTGCTGTGGAATGTATCGGTCAGCCCCAGCCAATAGTTGAACTCGTGTACGTGCGTGCGTGCGCCTACGTGTTATGTTAGGTTTTATCTACCAGTCTTGTTAAATCTTTAATACTTTTGTATGTCTATAATCGATGCTTGTAAATTTTTACTTTTATTTTCTTTCTTGCATGTTACGATGTGATTGACATAAGACTTAGTTAAATCTCAGATGATAAAGACCTGACAACATCAATTATCAAATGGATTACCCTCGGGAACAATGACGTCGCGATTAGTAACTAATTCACTCGCGTTGGGTAACTAAGTTGCGTCCCGCAAAGAAAAAAGGATAACGCCAACATGTGTGGGCGTTTGCATCTCGTCCACACGTATGGATTGGCATCCGTTTGTGGTTACATGAATTTTGATAAAATTTTGTCAGATTTTCTATGTCACGTTGGATTGGGCTGGTGTGTGGGCATTTAATCACTTTGCCCGCACGTCCGTTTCTCTCTGAGCAGGAATCTTTTTTGTTTTTGACTTAAAAATGTTTTATCTCCTAATTAGAAGAAAAAATAGCTGAAATATATTATGACAACTTCAGTGTAACCATCATGACAATTCATATGCAATAGACATGACAACTTTTAACCCAAATAAAAAGTCATCAAAACATATTGATACGAGATCTACCTTTGAAGATTTTGTCGGGGCGGATTTAATGATGAAAACGGATCTTCAATCAGATTTTTTATTTATAAGATAAAACATTTCAAAAAACTAAAAATCCAAAAAAAAATGTTACATGTATGCATGCGATGACGTGAGGTAGGAGGCCGGACGTGTGGGCATTAGCTGTTTTGCACTAGTGGAAATAGGGCCTTTGGCCGGGACCATTTAGTCTCGGCCTGCCTCTGGGCCGGGACTAAAGGCCCGGCCACGTCGCCCCAATTCTCAATGCCTCCCTCGAGGCTTTAGTCCCGGCCCGTAAGGAGCATTTAGTCCCGATTCGTGTCCCAAACCGGGACTAAAGGGCTACGCGGCGGGCAGTGGTGGTGGCAACCGTTCGTATCCCCCTTTAGTCCCGGTTGGTGGCTCAACCGGGACTAAAGGACTAACACGTGGCCTGCCGTAATGGTGGCAACCGTTGGTATACCTCTTTAGTCCCGGTTGGTGGCTCAACCCGGGACTAAAGACCCAAACGGTTTGCATCCCGCGTCGTTTCGGGCGATGAAAAGCACGAACCGAAGCGTACAGTCGCCATTTCTAGGTTTCTTCTTCTCTCTCGCTCTCCCTCTCTATTCTTCTCCTCTCTTCTTCCCTTCTCTTCTTCCACCATGCCAACTAGCTTTCATGAGGTGCTCGCACATGGCACGACCAAGCTCGATGTCGTGTACACGAACCTGAGCAGGGAGGTGCCGTTTTTTCTTCAACAGTTGAAGGAAAAATGGTTTGACAACGCAGTGGATCATGAGAAGTTCTTGGGGCTTGATCTGGAGTACACGGCCGATCAACGCGGTGTTGTCGTCATCCAACTATGCTTCGCACGCCATGTCTTGATCTTCCAATGGGCGAGGTAAGTTTTGAGGCTTTCTTTGATCCAAGATAATGACATTGTAAGTTTATTTGTTTCAATCATAGTTGGTTCCCTTCAAATAGTTGTAGTGAAACAATTTTGATTAGTTGAAGGGGAACACAATCTAATTGGAATAGTGTTCCATAATCTGAAAAATCGTATTAGAATCAACTAGTGTTTAATATGTTCCATTGGAATCATAGTTGGTTCCCTTCAAATAGTTGTAGTGAAACAATTTTGATTAGTTGAAGGGAAACACAATCTGATTGGAATAGTGTTCCATAATCTGAAAAATCGTATTAGAATCAACTAGTGTTTAATATGTTCCATTGGAATCATAGTTGGTTCGCTTCAAATAGTTGTAGTGAAACAATTTTGATTAGTTGAAGGGAACACAATCTGATTGGAATAGTGTTCCACAATCTGAAAAATCTGATTGGTTCAATATATTCCATTGAAATCATAGTTGTAGTGATACAATTTTATGAGGTGTTCTTTGATCCAAGGTTATGAAAATTGAATATAGCTAGTGATCTCTCTAGGTTCCATTGGATAGCAATATGATATGTCATAGTCATGAAAATTGCATATAGCTAGTGATCTCTCTAGGTTCCATTGGATAGCTATAGTGATCTCTCTAGGTTCCATTGCATATGTTCTATTTGAATCCTAAAGATAAGTTTCTCGTTCGATACCCTGCTACTTCTAGAGAGATTGTCCGTTTTGTACACGAACTGCATCCACTTTTTGTCGTAGTCCTCTCAACTTTTTAACACATGCTATGTGGGTGAAATGATGATAGCATGCCAACTTTCAACATTTTCAGAGTTCATTTGTAGTGCTTTTCAATTTCAGGGTCAACTAGCTCAAAAAAAAAGTACATGCACGAAGAATACCAAATGAAGTCAGAAATTGTTGAAATTTTGTGATGTGCCTTTGAATGGTGCATTTTGAACACACAAAAAGTATGGAGTTCAAATAAGTTCAAAAAAATGAAATCCCTCTGTAAGAGATGAGTTCTCGTTCGAAACCCTGCTACTTCGAGAGAGATTGTCCGTTTTGTACACGAACTGCATCCAGTTTTTGTCATAGCCCTCTCAACTTTTTAACACATGCTATGTGGGTGAAATGATGATAGCATGCCAACTTTCAACATTTTCATAGTTTATTTGTAGTGCTTTTCAATTTCAGGGTCAACTAGCTCAAAAAAATAAGTAAATGCACGAAGAATACCAAATGAAGTCAGAAATCGTTGAAATTTCGTGATGTGCCTTAGAATGGTGCATTTTGCATACACAAAAAGTATGGAGTTCAAATAAGTTCAAAAAATGAAATCCCTTTGTAAGAGATGAGTTCTCGTTCGAAACCCTGCTACTTCGAGAGATAATAGTTTGGATAGTCAAAATTATTAATTATGAAAATAAAAAATAGTTTTGCATTATTTATTCAATTTGAAACACTTTTCATTATCATAGTTTTGTCAAATTCTCAAATATGCAAAAAGAATTTTTAATAAACATAGTTTTTAATTGAAAATAACAAAATAGATAATAGTTTGGATAGTCAAAATTATTAATTATGAAAATAAAAAATAGTTTTGCATTATTTATTCAATTTGAAACACTTTTCATTATCATAGTTTTGTCAAATTCTCAAATATGCTAAAAGAATTTTTAATAAACATAGTTTTTAATTGAAAATAACAAATTAGATAATAGTTTGGATAGTCAAAATTATTAATTATGAAAATAGAAAAAAAATGGAAACTATATCCGAAATCATAGAGAAAATTCAATCTAAATTCTCATTTGAATATAGATTGAATTTTCTCTACAATTTCTAATATAATTTCAATTTTCAATGAGTTTAGGCCCGTAAGCCTGCTTTAGAGAGGAGCTCGATGGAGAAGCTGCGACGGGCCTTATAAACAAGTGTTAGTCCCCCTCGCTGGGCGAGGTGGACTAAACTTATCGTACAGCCGAGGAGGGGCTTTAGTCCCGGGTGGAGCCACGCCCCGGGACTACAGACCCCCTTTAGTCCCGGTTGCAGCCACGCCCCGGGACTAAAGACCCCTTTTCGGCAGGCGAGGAGGCGGGAAACGAGGGGCTTTAGTCCCGGGCCGTGGCTCCACCCGGGACTAAAGGGGGTCTTTAGTCCCGGTTCGAGCCACGCACCGGGACTAAAGATCCACCTATATAAGCAGGACTTCGAAAAATTCCAACCCAAATCGTCCATTTCTTTTCTTCTTCCTCTCGTTCTCCTGGCCGGCGCGGCACAACGACGAACTCGACGACGCCGTCAGGCTGCCCGACGTCCTGCTCGCCGCCGCCTGCCGTCCTCCTCGCCGTCGCCGTCGTCCTCCTCGCCGCTGCCGTCCTCCTCGCCGCGCGCCGTCGACACCTCCGGCCGGTAAGCCCCCCGCCCCCTCCTCCCCAACACTCCGGCCAGTAGAAGAAAAAAAGAAAAAGGAGAAGAGAAGAAGAAGAAGGAAAAGAAAGGAAGAAAAAGGAGAAGAAAAGAAGAAAAAGAAAAATATTTTTTTGTCATTTAATTCCTATTGTTATTAGGTTTGTGCTAGATTATTAGGGTTTGTAATATTTAGGATCAGGTTAGGGTTACAAGAAAAAGAAATATGAACAAAAATAAGAAAATAAGGTTAGGAAAAATGAAAATAAGAAGAGGAGGAGAAGAAAAGTAGAAAAAGGAGAATAAGAAGAGGAGGAGAGGAGAAGAAGAGAAAAAATAGAAGAAGAGGAGAAGTAGAAGAAGAGAAAAATTAGAAGAGGAGGAGAGGAGAAGTAGAAGAAGAGAGGAGGAGAAGTAGAAGTAGAAGAAGAAGTAGAAGAAGAGGAGAAATAGAAGAAGAGGAAAAATTAGTTTAGGGTTACAAGAAGAAGAAATATATTTTTTTTGTCATTTAATTTTACTATTGTATAGTGTATATGCTTAAGTGTTAATAATGTTTCTTAGATTATTGCTTAATTTTACTATTGTATATGTTTAAGTGTTAATAGTTTAATTTTGCTATTGTATATGCTTAAGTGTTAATAGTTTATTTTTAGCAAGAAAATTAATAGAACTAGTTTATTTTTTTAGTTCATTTTACGATGCCTATCCCGCATCCTCGTCGTCGACTCGGCGGAGGACACCTGCTTGATCAGAGGGGCCCTGTCCGGGACTGGGCTCCGCCCGGCTGGTATTGGGAGGTGCTACCTTCCAGGGGGCGTAGGTTGGTGAGGAGCCAGCCCGTCGTTGACCCGATCCTTGTTTGGTGGCGGTCGCGTGGGCCAGTGAGGGTGCCGAGGCTTCCGGACACCGCGGAGGTGGTACGTCACCGTGTCAGCGAGGAGGATGAGCACGTCCGTCTCTACATGGTTGCGTTGGAGGGCAGGTTCGAGCATACCTGGCAGGTTCTTCGGGGATCTCACTGGAGCTATGATCCTGTGATGGTTCCTTCTCTTTGGGTGTCCACCGCCCGCGCCGATACCCGTCGAGCGCTACGGTACTAGATGTATCAGTGATGCTATATGTATGATAGTATTCGAGAAGTATTAGTGATAATATTCGACGATGTACGGACAAAAGTGATGATGTATTAGCTTATAATTTAATGCATGCTAATTTGAATACTACTTTATTTTACGATTTGGTTTTTCTTATTGAATGCTCAAATTGGAAAAGTACTCCTACTTTGAATACTATGCAGAAATCTAGGAGTCCCGGGTGGAGCCACGACCCGGGACTTAAGTTGTTTTGGAACGGAGTTCCTGATAGAATAATTCTTTTTTGGTACAAAGGTTAAGAGATTCCGTTTTTTGCAGAACTATGGATCCACATATCAGGAACCTCGAAAAGGAAGAACTTCTCGAAGATATAATCAAAGACGGCCCCGACGTTGAACCAGCTGAATCTCCGTCGTCCTATCTAAACCAGGATGTTGGAATGGAGGTCGAGCGACACGAAGATGAAGCCGATGGGGCAGGAGATAGGTCCAATGACGGAGAAGGTGATAGCTCCACTAATGGAGAAGCCGGTGAAGAAATAATAAAGTCCGGCGAGGTATACATATGAAGTTCGACAATCACTTATAATATGTGAAAAATATTGGAGATAGCTCTATATTGTATACATGTATATTCATTTGACGAATGTTTCTCCCTCTTAGGCCTCCACATCGAGCAAAACTATGAAACGAGGCCCGACTAGAAAGTTGGATGCACGGACGCATTACACATTTGAGGTGATATTTCCTACGGGCGAACCCAAGCTTCCTAAGAATGCTGCTGACACATTCAAGAAGCAATGCGGAGTTCTCGTTAGGGATCACGTCCCGATCAGCGTTCGGGAGTGGAACAAGCGCAAAGGGGCAGCCGATAGTGACTATGTCGCCGAAAGGTATAAAGATAATCTTTGGAATGATCTCATGTCACATTTCAACCTGCCAGAATGTGAGAATAAAGACGCCGCAGACAAACTGAGGGCCAAAGTCAAGCAGTGGACTCTGAAGAAGATGGCCGAACTGTTCCGTAGCTGGAAGAAGAAGCTATGGAAAAACTATCTGAAGACACAGAAAGTGCCAGTATTCGAGGGGTATCTAGCCAAGCAGGCGAATCACTGGAAGGCATTTCAAGAGTACAAGGAGTCAGAAGATGCCCATGCATTATCAGAAAAGAACAAGATAAATGCCGACAAGAAGAAATATCACCACAAGCTGGGGCCAGGGGGCTGTGAGACTGCCATCCCAAAGTGGGATAAGAAAGAGCAAGATCTTATAGATAAAGGCATCGTACCTGAACCACTCCATGATGAGTGGGAACTGAGAGCAAGAAATTGGTTCCTTGCGCATGGTGGGTCGTACGACGAAACAACAGGGGACCTCATCTGCAATGACGATCTTAGGATACCAAGAGAGAATTGGAAAAGGATAGTGAAAGAAATTAAGGAGGGACAAAGAAAGTTCACTACAGATAGAGATAAAGATTTGCTCACACTGGTCCCCGGCAATGACGAACATGGAGGACGAACGCGAGGCTTCGGTCCTTCTTACCCGTGGTGGCTTGGGTTTGCCAGAGACCAAGACACTTACAGAAGCCGAGAGAGAGCAAAGAAGCGGCAGCAGGATGAGGAGAATGACAAGTTCAACCAGTTGCTTGCCAGGATTAACGAGCAACAGAAGCAGATTGATGAGCTTAGAGGAGTACCGCGCCAGGAAGATCCTGCACTTGATATTACCGACGCCCCATCTAAGCGGAAAAGCAGCGTGGCTGAATCTGAGGCCCCGCCCGATGATGAACGAAGAATGATAGAGGGCGGTCCCAGCTACCCCGTGGATGGAATTAAGGAGTCAACATCATGTGAACTCCATCAGAAATTCAAGAACATATCCATGAAGGTGGCCGTCGGACAAGCTTTACCTTCTGGCCCTAATGCACGCTGGCACGACCGTGAGATTCCAGCTGGCTTTGCTAAAGTCGGGATGGATGAAATCATGACGGGGTTTAATGATATGGAGTTCGACATAGCTGGACCCGAAGATGAGAGGACACTCGGAGAAGTACTGGGTGGAGTCATCCTATGGGACAAGAACTACATCAAGCTTCCAGGCTCGGCCCAAGGACAACACCGCCTCCGAGTCGTCGCAGGTCACCTACACCTCCATTACCTCCAAGCCCTCCACATGACGTCGGCCAGCACAACACGAGTCCATCTCGATCACCGCCGCCGGACTTGGGTCGTCCGTCTCCGCCGCCGCCCGCACATGATACTAAGTGGAAGCGTGCCAGCAAGAACGCTCCGTCGATGATTTCTAAGCGACGGAGCTCCCCAAAGCGCAAACTGTCGCCCCTCCCAATGGTACCTCATGCTAATCTTCCTATCAGACCTTATGATCGTACCCCCGAGGAAAACGCCAGGATAGCAAAGGAACAACATGATGCGCAGATGAAAAAGAAGGAACCCGAGCCCCGCCCGGAATACACCGAGAAGCAAATAGCATGGGCAAAAGACTTCATAACCCTTCCATCACAGTATGACTTACACGATAAGCCTGATGACTATACACGCAAATTGCAGAAGGAAGTGAAAAAGAGCAGCTCACGTGCAAGTGCAAGTGGGAGCAAATCAAGTTCATCTACAAGCAAGAAAAAATCAGACGTTCCTCAGCTTGGACAACAGGCCAAACAGTCGATCCCACCCCTCAAGGTGTTAACCGAGAATGTTCCCCCTCCGGTGCAGGGGCAAGCTTTTGAAAGAGCAAAGGAGTTGGCGGCTGAATGTGGTATCTCGGTTGAAGATTTGCTGGCTTCCCAAGACGACAGGATACCCAAGGCTGTGGTAGCCCCTAAGCCATAGTTTGTCATGGGAGAGCCTTTGGTCAGCAAAGATGATCTTCCAACAAATATGCGTTACTTGCATAAATGGTACTTAAGTGAATCAAAGAATGGGAGAACGATGATCATGCTGGGTGTCCCACGGGAGTACTACGGCCGCTTCGAAGAAATCCATATCGACTTTGATGAACTCTTCCAGATGTACAATGGCGACGCCCTCGACAAATCGCTTATGAGTTGCTATTGTCTGTAAGTTTTTCAATTCGTTGTCTACATATAACTTGTTTAGTTATTTCAATTCATTGTTTATATATAACTTGTACTCCATTATGCAGAATGAAGATTCTGGATTGTAAAAGTAAGAGCATCCTAAATATTGGGTTTATTGACCCAGATAAAATACATATAGCGACGCTAACTGACAAACCCAAGGAGACGGAGGAAAACCTTCTAAGGTTCTAATAGATCAAAATTTCTGTGACCACATACTGTTTCCATACAACTTCAGGTGAGGGTCTTTACTCTGTTATGTCCATTCACTTATAAGTGTAATTGATAAGTTACTGACACACACACACACACACACACACACATATATATATATATATATATATATATATATATATATACATGTGCAGCTTCCATTGGATTCTGTTGAACATTTAAATTGATAAGGGAAGAGTTGATGCCTTCGACCATTATCGAGACCCTTGGAACAGTTCCAAAGCCTGCAGGACATGCTCCAAGGGTAATTTTAATCATTCTTGCGCTCTATCGGTCTCTTTCGATGATTTTCTGATATATCAATTATTGAAAAACTTAGCAAATCATTATCCTTGTCGGGCAGGGTTTGGAAGCGGTTCAAGTGCGTGACTCCCGGTAACTTTCCTGAGAAGCTGGCCTTTAGAGCGGCTCAGGTAAGTAGTAGTATGATATACTTCTATTAATTTTCAATACATTTATGATGCTAGATTATTATTTTGATTATATATATTCTATTCTCGTAAAGTGCGACCCACGGGGAACGCATCTATGCGGATACTATGTTTGCGAGACCATTCGCACGTTTACCTCTGAGTTCAAGGATCACAGATTCGACGTAAGCAATGAACATTCACACCTCTATTTTTACCCGTCATTCTTTGTTATCATGATTGATATTCATATTCATCTCCTCTTCTTATATAGCACACGGCCATGAGGACGAAGGTCCTAACAGAGCAACGCGCGATTGCTGTTGCAGAGGAGCTTGCGGGATTTCTGAGGACAGAAGCTATAGAAGACAAATGACGATTTAGTGTAGCTAAGGGCCATTACTGATGTTCGTCCATGTAATCGAGTAGACGGGCTCTAGTCCCGATAATTCATTTCTCCATATAATTGTATATATATGATCGCTTGTAAGATAAGTTAATCTTATATATATATATATATATATATATACATAATTATTTCTATTTAAATTATATGAAAACTAATTCCCGAACACCAAACGAGGCATCACGTTAATCTCCCGAACACCTAAACCCAAAAATAATTTCGTTAAAAAAAACCCCCAAAACCAGCAAAATATGAAAATCTTTAGTCCCAGTCCGTGTAACGAACCGGGACTAAAGGGCCTGTCCTTGGGGCGCTACGAGGCGCCCACGTGGAGCACCTTTAGTCCCGGCTTGTAAGAGGACCGGGACGAAAGGTTAGGCCTTTAGTCCCGCCCCTTTAGTCCCAGTTGGTGAACCGGTACTAAAGCCACTTACGGGCCGGGCTAAAGGCCCGATCCCCACTAGTGTTGACTACACGTAAACGTACAATTTTTTTTTCTTCACATCTTACAAAATGTGTGGCAAGACCTCTTAACACCCATACGTGTGGATGTTATCATGATAAAAAAAAAGAGTAACTAAATTGCATGGATCAAATGAACTGCCAAATGTAAGGTAGGTCGGCATCACGTAGTACCAGCCATGCATGATCGATCGATCCATCGAGGGCCACCCGATTAAAGGCGTCGATGCTGGATCTATGGAGCTTGACATGCTAACGTACGTACGCCTACCGCCGGCCTGGACGACGATAGTTGACACTTTGCCATCGCCAAACAGCTGCGTGCTAGATTGATCCCCGAGCTTGATCCTCATGATGTTAACTAAGCGCTGAATTAGTTGTTTGCTTGTTCTGAAAACCCCTATGGTTACATGTCGCACTAGTACAGTAGGATACTATGCTTGATCATGACGTTCATCAACTGTTGACGGGTCCTAGACAGCCAAATTACGGCATGATTATGACCTATGTAGCATCTTACTCCTTGTAGAACAATGAACAATCATGTACGCTGGCTATGCACGGACGTCCTAACTTACGTCGTCGGTCCACTCTCCACTCGATGGCAATGAATATCCAACAAACTTACTGTATTCCCGACTCCCGTGTCACTCCCCGTAGCGGCCTCGAAGAACCCTAAACCATCGCCGTCGCCACTCACCACACTCCCCCCCCCTCCCCTTGCCGTCGTCGGAGAACGTCATCGGGCAAAGCCCGTGCAGCATCTTCGGCGGTGGGGCCTTTTCCTCGTCGCGAGGATCTTGAATGGCACGTGGCGGCCCTTTCATTGGAGTTGCGAGGCATGGTTGTGCTCTGAAAAGATCGACGTCGGTGCTCGGGGAGCAGCAGGCGCATCATTAGCGCGGGGCGGTGCGCGAGCGGGCACGGCCGGACCTACACATGGACTAGCGCGACGCGAGGATCCGCTCGTACGAGCGCGGATATCCATGGCCGGTCGCAGCGCGGTGCTGCGGCGGCTGGCAAGTGAGGTGAGCGCGTGTATGCGGGCACGCGCATGGTCCGTGGGGCGAAGGAGGCATCCCGGCGCAGTTCTAGGGCCTGTTTGGTTTACGACTAACTTTGCCACAACTAACCTTAGGTAAAGTGTGGCTGCCATAAAAAGTGTGGCTAACAAAATGAACACCACAAGTGTGATAAGATTTGGCAAAAAATTGAGTGTATGACATGTGGACCATATAACTAGAAAAGTGTGGCAAGCCATAAATGTGGGAATGAACCAAACACATGCCTAAGGTATTGTGGCATGACTAAGGTTAGGCGTGACAACCTTAGGCTGGGAACCAAACAGCCCCCTAATGTTGCACGTGGGGCAGGGCGGTTGCCAGATCCAGGGACGCGTTGCTGCATGGTGCTCGGGTGTCGTTGCCCTACGTATTTGTGGCTGCTGGTGGCGGGAGGCGCACGGACGCCGCCCGAGCAATGTTCTACTGGGTGGCGGCCTGATGGCTCCGGTGGACTGGCCGGTGGCCTGGATTGGCAGCCCTGCTGGCGGGCGGCCGGTCTTGTGCTACCTCTAGTGCATGCTTGGAGTTGTTTTGCGCGAGGAGGTGTCTGCATTGCTCCGGGGTAGTCGGAGGCGTGAGATCCACAGGCGGCAGGACCCGGTCTAATGGTGGTTCGGAAAGCTCGACGCTACTGTGGGTGGGAGGACTACATGGTGGTGGCTGGAGGGAGATGAATGGCGTTGGTGCGGTTGTTGCATCCTTCGTCGGGACATGAATGGCCTTCACGTGTTGCATCCTCGAGGAGACGAATGGTGTCGGGCTTGGTTGCATCCTTTCGATGGGATACGAATGGCACCGCGTGTAGGTTGCATCCTCCGTACAGCGGGGGACACGGATGCGAGGTTTGGAAGCACGTCGAGTTTGCCGGGAAGGTGTGGTTGGTCGTGGAGGCAAAGGTAGTGGTGTGGTGTGTAGGTGGATAGGATCCTGGGCTCGGGATATGCAAGTGAGACTGTCGGCGAAAGTCGTACTCCAGTTCGGATCGAAGTCGTCGATGACGACGCCTTGAAGCGCTGCTCCCTCGTTGGAGCCATCGATATAGCTACTCTCACTTTGCCTTTCCTAACATGTTCTGGGAGAAACCCTTGATCTAGTTTAGATCGGACCATGGCGGTGCTATCCGGCATTGCGTTTCCTCTTGGGGGCATCGTTTTGGACGTGGATCCGGTTAGAAGGACCCGCGGTTCATGGGGTTGTGTGTGTGGTATTCCAAAAGGCGCCATTTGTAGGGTTTTTGGGTCCACTTTCTCTTATAAACTGGGTCAATTCTTCTTCTCCTGATCAATGAATTTGGTAGAACAACTACCAATATTCAAAAAAAAATCCAACAAACTTGACATTTCGCCCGTGCTTGTGTGATGTTCTGCTGTTATCTTAGTGCATCCTTTTGATTTGAATTAAGCATGAAGTTAGCACGCGCGGAACCTTAGATGGTTAATGACATTAGGAGTGTTTTTGATGGGCTTCATCGTTTTAGAGTTCTTACAAGGGTAGTGAAATTCATTCATTTATATTTATTTTCACAGATGAGAAGATCAATAGTCGCCATCTTCATTTAATTCAACAACAGAAATATGTTTGTTAGGGCAACTTCAACGGTAATGCGCAAATTTCTTTTTGTATATGTCCACGGACACGGACATGGGGAGATCAGTCCGCGGACACAAATATGATAGAACGACATCCAACGCTAACCGCATACATTTAAGCAACAATTCAAATCAATCACAAAATTCGTGCAAACAAGCCCGTATTTCATATAAACACGACAGATTTGATTACATTTGCCTCCTATTCCGCTCTAAAGGTACAATTAATACCTAATCTAAATGGTTGCTTCCACCCGTTCCTCGTTTCCCGTCATGAGCCCCAAGAACTGAAGCTTTGCCTTCTCCACTTGTGCCTTTGTAACCTCCTTCTTCAGAGACCTAGCAAATGTAGATGTCTAGCTCCATGTTACCGCCAAGTGAATAATCGGTAGCCGATGTTGAGCCCACCAAGCTTGGCATCGATGGGAGGCGAAGAGCAATGGCCTTCCGAGGACCCGAGCGGCGGCCACCTCGAGTGCACTACTCTTATATCAGTGTCAAAGGCTCCCGCGGATGTGTCGGCTTCGTTGAGCGTGGCCTCAGGTTGTCCTCCTACCGGTCATTGGTGTCGCCGAACAGTGCCTCACCCGCCCATTGCATGCCTTGTTGTCGTTGGTCGTGGGTGCCACCTCTCCCACCCACTACCTTCACCAGCAGCTGGCGATGTTGATCTTGTGGGATGAGTGGTACGACTCGAGCAATGCCTCCTGCTCCGCCAGGTCCGCGTCGGGTTTGACCGCCCTACCAGCACCGAGCTTCTTCTCCGCCTGCATGTGCTCTTAGAGGAGGTCATGGTTGTAGGCGGCGTCGGTTTGCGCCTCCCGAAACTGCTCCTCCCGCACCATGTTCATGTAATGGGCATGGGCCTCGTTGATGATCATGGTGCGATGCATTGGCGAGGGAGGTGCGGAAGAGGAGGAAGAGGAGGGTAGCACCGACTCGTCGTTTGCTCTGTCCTCCATTGGGTCATGAATGCAGTTTGATCGTGATAATTACACATTAATTCACTTTGCTCTTCACTTTAATGTGCTCTTAGAGGAGGTCATGGTGGTAGGCGACGGTGGTTTGCGCCTCTCGAAACTGCTCCTCCCGCACCATGTCCATATAATGGGCATGGGCCTTGTTGATGATCATTGTGTGGTGCACCGGCGAGGGAGGTGCGTCGGAGGACGAAGAGGAGGATAGCACCAAGTTGTCGTCACTTGTGTCCTTTATTGGGTTGTCGACGTCCTCCAGCTGCCTGCTGGTCAGCCAACCGATAACAATGCTGACAATCTCCTTCTTCTTGTCTGACATCTGCCTTTCCCAGATAGCTTTGGCACGATAGAGATCCATGGTGGGATTGGTGCCGAGAGGGACAAAGGCTGATGACTGGGCTATGGCCGGGACATCGGTTTATATAGCAATGGTTGGCGGCATATGGACAGATGGGTGGCACCGGAGGAGGCGCCTCGGCAACAGTGTGCCATAAATATGGGCGGTAGACCGATGAACGGATGACCGTCGTGTCATTTGAACGCCCAACTGTCACCTGCACCGAGAAGCGGCACAGACGGCGTTCTCTCGGCCGACGCGCCTCTTCAGTGCCAGTACAAGTGAGCGGTTGCGTACGCTTTGGCTGGACATGAATGCGGACACTGACGCTCTCGGGCGGTGCTAACCATTTCGAGAAGGGGTGGGGTGGGGGGAGGTGCTTTTGATAGGTGAGAGCGATCAGAATTGGCCAATCGGACGAAGTACGAGTCCATACTACCGCAAACCTCCCCATGTTTGTCTCTGGTTTACCGAAGAAATCATAATTGGACCATATTTCACACCACCGTATTTGATGACTTCCATGGCCTCGACAGCACGGTCTCAATGGTTACGGATAGTTTACGGGTTGTCGTCCTTAGAATACTTACAGCCGGAACTTGCAAATCCAGCCCCTCAAACGCCTGCGGACACGATCGGTCAGTGGTTGGACGTGTTCGTTTTGAACCCCTATTTTTTCATCCGCGCAGCTGCACCTCTCAAATTTTCCCTCACATGTCTGATCACTTGTACGTGATTGATGGAGAAGAGGAAAGAGAAAGAAAAGAATGAATAAAAAAAGAAAAAAAGTGGTTCGCGGTGGGGTCACGTCCTACATGAAAGACTGACCGGGCGTGTCCGAACGCGCCCGTGGGGCCTCATATCGTCCTCATATTTAAGATGAATATGAGGGGTGTTGGTGAGTCCAGACGTTTGAGATGGATACGAGGGATACGGCTTGATCGTTTTTTTATGACCGGTGAGTGACCGAGACGATGTTTGAAACGGGTTTGAGAGTTCCGGTTATAAATGCTACACACAAGGTTTTACATTGGATTTACAGGGTGGTTAAGATCTGATTGGCTATGATTTAATCAAGTGAGGCGGGTCCACGGGTAAAAATCAGGGGACCAATTAGAGGAAGGAACGCATAGGCCTTTGTTAAAGTCCGTCGTTAGTTGCCCGTCAATCTAGTATTATCTGTATTATTAAAAGTACGAGAGACAGATTCAACTTAAGATCTACACCGTCTAATCATATTATCAAGGGCCTAAATACATCCTTAACGAAAGTTTTCGTTAACTAAACGTTAACAAATCGCATCGCGCACGTCTCACCCATCGACCAGGCCCGCGCACCGTCGTCTCGTCTCACGAGAAAAGAAGAAGGATCTGGAGAGGTCATTGCCGTCCACCCCCAATCCCGTCATGCCTTCTCTCCGGCCGGCCACGACAGCGACAAGGACCAGCGTCGCGGAGGCTGCCCCATCGCCGACCACCACCATAACCCCTCCTCCTTGCCGTCTCCTCCGCCCCCTTCCCGGTATCCTTGACTTACCTTAAAGTATGGTACCGATGCAATCTCCTCCGACGCCGACCTCCACAAGCAGCCCCGCGACGCGGTCTGCATCATGGAGAGCCGTAATGTCGGCAGTGGTGACAAGCACTGCCTCTTCAGCAGGGGCGATGGCCGTGACAAACCCGGCGTCAACACCTACAAGGTAAAAAAACAAGTTCATTAGGGGCAAGGTGCGCGTATCAGGCAACTGCATGAAACAGGATTGAATGCATATGCAGAGGCTGGGAATCAAACTTGTTGTACAACTGTTACTGATGATGCAAATTATACAGAATCATGCAAGCGCTCACTGTTACATTACAGATACATGATACTACTAGCCAATAGGCAGTTAGTTAAAACGGCGTTATATGACAAGGTCAAGCAGTGAAACTTGAATAATGCTGCTTGAAAACAGCAGTAAGAAACTGCAACTAATATACACTATTGTAGGAATAACCCGATAAATGGCTCGAATATGACAAATCCAGATACCATAACCATACCAGCTAAGTGCGCACTAGCATCATGAAACAACCAGAGATTCAGAACGAGCCCTTGCTCTGAAATCCTTAGAATCTAGGGACTTAGATTTGAGCCATCTATCAGGTTATTCTTAAAACAAACAGACAACAATAGCTGCATTCCTCAAGCAAATCAAAGGGCACACAACACTGACAATTCACCATACTAGATGTTACACGTCGCTGTCCATTTCATAAGAGTGATCAGTACCAGAGTGTAGGTGTTACGGTATAATCAGACGAGTAAATGGGTAATCGATTGGCTAAACTAAGAATATGGTGGATGCATGGCAGAGCAGGTGGAGGCCCTGGAGGGAGCTTCGGGAAGGTCACTACTTAACAATGTATCTGGCAGACACTTCAAAATTAGAATCTGATTTCCACCTGAAAGTGACGAGTAGCGAATTATAAATGGTCTAAGTTTTCTGGCAAAAAACGTAATCGTCTATGTTTATCGTGCACGATATTCTGGACTTTTAGTTTAAGCAAGATTTTGTTCGTTTATGTTCAGATTTCTTTTCTTGAGCATTTTTTTTCTGTTCTGACATAAAATTTCATACTTGATCACTAAGACATTGATTCACTGATGTATGAAGTGAGACAACACTCTGCTGGATGAAAGCATCACTCCTCGCCTGAAGATATGTGACCGGTTATTTGAAGCTACTTTGTGTTAATCTGGTCGCCTGGTGCCGGATTGTTTATGTATTTGACGATTGTTCTTATATATCATCTCTAGCATCACAACAACAAAAATAAACCATCTTACTGTAGTAACTGATAATAAACGGAAGGTGTGATGGATACTAAATTTTAGTCGATCTGCAGTCATGTTGCTTTGTATTGTAAAGTCTTCAATGTAGAAGTTAATCATGTTGTTTCTTTAGGATTAAGAAAAAAAGTCAAACCGAGTCCTAGTAGTATTAGGATTTGTAGTCCTAGTCTATTTCCATAGTCCCTTGTGGACGTGTATAAAAGACACCCTAGGGGTGTTGATTGTAACACCAGAAAAACGAAAAGCAATACAAAGCAAAGGCTCGACACGGGCCTTTAGCCATTAAATCCATCGATCAGTTTTATTCGTGTCGCTAGTTACGCAAATTCCGTCAAGTAGCCGTCCGAAGCAAGAATCGCGTAGCCACGCCTGTACAGCTGCATACGCACGTTCAAAAGCCAACAATTGGTATCTAGAGCATCTACGATCTACGATCTACGATGACGGACAGCGACGCTAAGTCGGTCAAGTCCGACAGCGGCGGTGCCAAGGCGAACAAGAATGATGACAAGGTGAAGAAGGGCGTCAAGTCAGCAACCAGTGGTGGAGGAATGAGCGGCGCCAACGTCCAGGCGCATCGCAACATCCCCATCCAGTACCCGATGCTCACCGACGCCAACTACGGCGTGTGGGCGGTGAAGATGAAGATTATTCTTCGATCCCTTCGAGTGTGGGAGGCCATCACGGACGACGACGTCGACGAGGAGCGCGACGAAGGTGCCATGGCCGCCATAGCCCAGTCTGTGCCGGATTTCGTGTTGATGACATTGGCGGAGTTCGAGACGGCAAGAGAGGCGTGGAACGCACTCAAGGAGATGAGGATCGGAGAAGATCGCGTCACCAAGGCTCGGGCACAAGTGCTGAAGCGCCAATTTCACAAGTTGCAGATGGAGAAAACTGAATCGGTGAACGACTATGCCATGAGTCTTACTACTTTGGTGGGAGAGATCCGCACGCTTGGTGCAAAGCTCGAGGAGACCGAGATTGTGGAGAAATTTTTCAGTTCAGTGACTGACAAATACACGTTCATCATCGGCACGCTCGAGCAGCTTTACGACATCGACGACATGACCATAACGGAGGCGATCGGACGCCTGCGGATGTGGGAAGAGAATGCTCGTGGCTGTCGAAAAGGCAACGGAGGAGGTAGTGACCAACTCATGTACTCGCATGCAGATTGGGAGTCCCCAAGTAGCAAAGGAAGGCGTGATGGCAACGAAGGCTCAAGCAACGCAACACGCGGCGGACAAACCAGAGAAGGCAAAGGAAAAGGCAAACCACAAGGTCGTGGTAAGGCAGACCGATCTAAAGGGCGGAAGCAACGGAACTTGGATATGTCTGAGGTCAAGTGCTATAACTGCAACGAGATGGGTCACTTTGCAAAGAATTGTCCGGAGCCTGACAAGCGGGAGATCAAGGCAAATTTGGCAAAGGAGGAAGACGAAGGTCCAGGTCTTCTGATGGCCGAAGTTTGTGATCTCGCTGAAACAGTGGTTGTGAAACCAAGCCGGAAGGTGCTACTTCATGAGAAGAATGTGACACCTAAGTTATCCGGGGATCACAAATTGTCGTGGTATCTTGACACGGGTGCCAGTAACCACATGACGGGATGCAAGGAGAAATTTCTCGAGCTTGGATATGATGTTGAAGGCTCGGTCAAGTTTGGTGATGGTTCAAATGTGGAGATTTGTGGGCAAGGATCTGCCCTCTTCGAGGGTCTCACAGGCGAACATCGCATACTCACTGGAGTGTACTACATCCCACGGCTTCGCAACAACATTATCTCTATCGGGAAGCTTGACGAGAATGGACGCAAGGTGGATATCGAGAACGGAGTGATGACGATCTTCGACAACCTCCGGAACGTGCTAACTCGTGTTAGTCGCACACGGTAGGCTCTATATCCTCAACCTTGATCAATCTCAACCGGAGTGTTGGCTCACCAAGAGTGATGATGATTCGTGGTTATGGCATGCTAGATTTGGACATGTTAACTTCTACGCCTTGAAGAAGATGTCAAATATGGAGATGGTATCAGGGATGCCAGTTATCGACCATGTTGATTGAGTATGTGACGGGTGCTTGGTTGGAAAACAGCACCGCAGGCCGTTCCCTGCTCAGTCTACCTATCGTGCAAGTGATACACTCGAGTTGCTCCATGGTGATCTATGTGGCCCTATCACCCCGGCAACTCACGGAGGAAAGAAGTACTTCTTCCTTGTGGTAGATGACTACTCGAGATACATGTGGGTCGTTCTCCTACGGTCTAAAGATGAGGCGTTTGAAGCATTCAAGAAGCTGAAGGCTGCAACGGAGATGGAACACAAGCTGAAGGTTCGCGCTCTACGGACAGATCGCGGCGGAGAGTTTACGTTGAATGAGTTCAACTACTACTGCGAGAAGATTGGCATAAAGAGGTTCCTCACGGCACCTTACACGCCGCAGCAGAATGGGGTCGTTGAAAGGCGCAATCGAACCGTCTTGACATGGCAAGGAGTTTACTCAAGAGCAAGAACCTGTCGGGGACTTTTTGGGGAGAAGCTGTCTCGACGGTGGTCTATCTTCTCAACCGGGCTACAACGAAGGCGGTGATCGGCAAGACTCCGTATGAAGCAATTTACGGATGTAAGCCAAATGTGTCTCATCTACGGACATTCGGGTGCGTGGCACATGTGAAGACGGCGGAGCCGCACCTCTCAAAGCTTGCCGATCGTAGCACCAAGATGGTGTTCATCGGATACGAGAGAAGTTCTGGCACCAAGACATACCACTTCTATGATCCACAAACCAAGTGTCTACGGATTTCACGCGACGTCGTGTTTGAAGAAAACAAAGCGTGGAATTGGAGTGCAGCAGCCGATCGTGCTCCAAACGGTAACATATTCACGGTTGAATTTCCAACTGATGATGATGCAGGGGAGGATGTCCAGGTGGTTGGCAAGACGCCCAACCAAGGTGACCACAATGGTAGTGATCATCATGGTGCCGACACCGACTACGACGTGCATAGGTCGCAAGGAGATAGCGACAACAAAGCACACGACAACATCAACAACGAGGCGCATAGTGACGATGACAATCAAGATGATGGTCATGATCACGACGACTACGCCGACGACGCGGATGTCGATGACACGCCCGAGACTCAGCCATCTTCCTCAAGTGCATCAACATCGACACAATTTGTGTCACCTCCTTCTCAAGCCACAATGGACTCCTCAGGGCCTCGTCGCTACAAGATGCTCAAGAAAGTCTACAAGTACACAAAGCCAGTTACGCTCGAGTACTCCGGACTATGTCTTTTCGGAGAGTTGAGGAGCCGGCGAACTTCGTAGAGGCGAGCAAAAGCCGTAGTTGGACGCACGCCATGGATGAGGAGATGAAGGCGATTGAGAGCAATGACACGTGGACTTTGGTAACCCGTCCTCTAAACCAAAAGGCGATAGGTTTGAAGTGGGTTTACAAGTTAAAGAAGGACACACAGGGTGCCATTGTGAAGTACAAGGCAAGACTCATTGCAAAGGGCTACGTTCAACGTCAAGGAGTTGACTATGATGAGGTGTTTGCACCATTGCTCGAATCGAGACGGTGAGAGTGCTCCTAGCTTTGGCAGCACAAGAGGATTGGAAGGTTCACCATATGGATGTTAAATCCGCTTTCCTCAACGGCGATCTCACAGAAGAAGTGTACGTGGAACAACCCCTCGGCTACGAGAAGAAAGGCGAAGAAGGGAAAGTTTAAAAGCTCAAGAAGGCACTTTACGGGTTGAAGCAAGCGCCAAGAGCTTGGAACTCAAAGTTAGACCGAAGTCTGGTCTCGCTCGGGTTCAAGAGATGTCCCCTCGAGCACGTAGTCTATACAAAGAACTCCAAAGGCTCAAACCTGCTAGTTGGAGTTTATGTCGACGATCTAATTATCACCGGAGATAGCGTACAAGAAATTGAACGTTTCAAGGCGCAAATGAAAAACAAGTTTAGCATGAGTGATCTGGGATTACTCAGCTATTACTTGGGCATCGAAGTGAAGCAAAGCTCCGGAGAGATTTCCCTATGTCAATCGGCTTATGCGGTCAAGTTATTGGAAAAGTGTGGCATGTCCGATTGCTACGAGACACAAGTTCCAATGGACCAACGTCACAAGTTGAGCAAGCGTAGCTCAAATCCGCCGGTGGACACCACAATGTATCGAAGCGTTGTGGGTAGCCTAAGATATTTGGTGCATACCCGACCTGACTTGGCTTATTCAGTTGGGATCGTGAGTCGTTTCATGGAGAATCCGACAACCGAGCACATGAGCGCGGTCAATCAAATCTTGCGCTATGTGAAAGGCACCATTAATCTTGGTTGCACGTACAGAAAGGAAAAGGAAGGATTGATCCTTCGTGGATATTCAGATAGTGACATGGCAGGTGATATTGATGACCGAAAGAGCACAACGGGCATGGTTTTCTACCTTGGCCCGAATCCGATTAGCTGGAGTTCTCAGAAGCAAAAGGTGGTGGCACTGTCTTCATGCGAGGCAGAATACATAGCGGCAAGCACGGCGGCTTGTCAAGCAGTGTGGCTGAGAAGACTTCTAGCCATTCTTGCAAAGCGGGAGGTGCAGAAGGTGTCACTGAAGATCGATAACCAAGCTGCAATCTCGTTGTGCAAAAATCCGGTTCATCACGAAAGGAGCAAGCACATAGATACCCGGTTCCACCATATCCGGGGGTGCATTGAAGAAGGGTTGATCGAGGTTCAACATGTGAACACGAAAGACCAACTTATCGATATTTTCACCAAGTCCCTCGGTCGACAGAAGTTCATCGAGATGAGGAGGAAAGTCAGAGTGCAAGAAGTGAAGTCAAGCAACAAGATTAAGGAGGTGAATGTGGAAGTTAATCATGTTGTTTCTTTAGGATTAGGAAAGAAAGCCAAACCGAGTCCTAGTAGTATTAGGATTTCTAGTCCTAGTCTATTTCCATAGTCCCTTGTGGACGTGTATAAAAGACACCCTAGGGGTGTTGATTGTAACACCAGAAAAACGAAAAGCAATACAAAGCAAAGGCTCGACACGGGCCTTTAGCCATCAAATCCATCGATCAGTTTTATTCGTGTCGCTAGTTACGCAAATTCCGTCAAGTAGCCGTCCGAAGCAAGAATCGCGTAGCCACGCCTGTACAGCTGCATACGCACATTCAAAAGCCAACATTCAACTCATCATTCTCAACAAAATTACTATTGAGACTCCGACATCATTCTCAACAAAATAACCATTTAAATATATTGTGTATTTTTGCTCAAGCACTGATAATGTGTCTTTGAATGGAGATAGCCCATGTGTGGATGTGAGGTAACCATTTCGGTGATGTTGGTCGGTGTTTACCCTTTCGAGGTTCTAGAAGATCCCAAGTATTTCAAATAATAATTAAGGTATGTTGTCAATCATTTAGCTTAGCAATTCCATAAGTTGTATGTCAAGCTAAACAACTAAATATTGAGCTCACATTGCAGAAAATACTGGGTGATCGCTACTCGATTTTGGACTATGTTCACTTAACTCTAGGGTGACAAAACCTTATCTCAATGGTCTTTTTCGCTAACATGGATCTTGATCTTGCCATTTTCTTATATATCAATTAGAGTCTATATTTGTAGGGGTGCATGAAAATGTGAAGTGTGCGGAGAGAAAAGTCTTTTAGCTGTACTTTTTAGTGTGCGTTTTGTGTTAGAAGTTAAAATCGCAAGTCAATGTCAATTGTGTTGTAACTGGATTGGATGCAAACTGAAATAATCATTTTCTTTGAGAAAAATATATCTTTTGTATAGTTTTGTGAGAACAATGGAGGAAGGAGCACATGCAGCAAAATTATCTCTATAGCATCCACTTGTAGAAAATTATGCCTGGAAGCGCTAATTGACAATGATATGTAGAAATTAGATGTAGCGTTTCTAATATCCATTTGATTTGTGGTCTGACAAGGATGAACTATAACCAGTGCATGGTTGCTTAGCCTTCGCATGATTTCAACACATGCTCGTCATCTATTTATTCGTTTTTACTATTTTGCGTACATTTACACTATTCATCCAGATGCTTGTGGGCTCTATCATAATGATTATCCGAAGAAACCTATCAATATTTGCTACACATGAAATGACTCCCACATACTTTGGTAAATAAATTCGGGTTATTGCATTTTACTGTTCCGTGCAATGCACGGGCATCTTACTAGTCGCTCAAAAGGTAATGCTGACGAAGTGATCAAGAGCAGCAGCGCTGCTTTCATTAATCATTATATTATACTCTATTACTCTTCACTTTCATGCACTTTGATCATGATAATTACACAGTAATGCACTTTGCTCTTCACTTTTGTGATGCCAACTTTCATGTCCTCTAGTGCTCCTCCCAGAAAAGAGAAAACATTTCACTTGTCTGCATGTGTCGGTGATCCAAACCATAGTGAGACTGGATTTGGATATTATTACTCCATGTGTCTCCCAGTGGATGATTTGCTCGGAAGTTTACCGGCAGCCAGGTAACATGCTGTGCACGTATATATGTTGCTCTATGACTCATAAGCGCAGCATATTTCCTTTTTCTTGCCCATTATTTGCCATTACATCACCTGATTACCTCCCACTAGACTAGACTGCATTTCTACACCAGTTCTTGTCTGTGTTTGATGGTACTTGCTCCACTTGCTCACTCGTGACCTTCTGAAACTTACACCCACTTGGTTGCAGCCATGGAACCTCGGCACCACTCTGCTATCCATAGTGGGAGACACAAAGCAGCAGATCTCAGAGGCCAGTTGTGCACAAACCAACAGGGGAAGGAAAAGGGAGCTTTCAAACAGTTCAGATCTTTAGTGTGTGCGTGTGTGAATCCTACTAATTGGCCTGTCAATGATCACAAAGGCCGGCTTTCTCTCAGCGGTGCTCTGCTCACTCCTTTTCCTACAGCTGCTAATTTCTGAATCTGATGATCTGTGATTGCAGCTGCAAGCGTGCTCTGCTCACACATGACTACACGAGGATATTGAGAATACTCTGCATGTGCAGCTGCATAGAACAAGAGAGCAATGCCATGCATGGTGGCCAAAGTGTCAACCCATCTTTGACATTGGCACTTCACAGCATTGTCCTATCTGTAGATGAACTGGTGCAGAAGACGGTACACAGTAGGCCTAACCTAACCTTGGGATCGGTTAGCTAGGAACCTTAGTGCCATCATTGCGGCCGTGTGTTTAATTATCGCAGCGAAGATTATCATTGCGGCCGTGTGTTTAATTATCGCAGCGAAGATTATCATTGCGGCCGTGTGTTTAATTATCGCAGCGAAGATTATCATTGCGGCCGTGTGTTTAATTATTGCAGCGAAGATTGATCAATGATGAGGTTGATGCTATGCCTGCCTAGTTCTCGTCGCCGCTAAGGACCCTCCTCGGCAGCTCTGACTTCACGGTGAGGTTCGCCGGCCCATTGAACATGCCCAACAAAACTGACTATCAAAACCCAACCGCCGCCCAACTCTGCTCGATGCCACCATCGACGACAAGCAAGAAACCATGCCACTCGGATCTAGAACAGCCATCCTAAGTGATTCATTTCCCAACTGTTCTGAATTTAGTGTAATGCAACAAACATTCCTAGGCGACAGACAGATTTGTATATGTTTCGAAATATATTATGCACAGCAAAACATTTTCTGCGCCCGGACCAAGATCTGTGCAGGACCGGGAATATATTGCTCCAAAACAACAACAACTGGGTGGGGCTGGCACTAAACAAGATTAGACGGCATGTGCTTGAATTAATGTAGATCGGCAGCCAAGTAGTCCTAGGAAGGAAGGAAGGAAGGTAGGAAGGAAGGAAGCTCATCACCATTCACCAGTCACCACCATCACTACATTATCATGTCATGTGTCATGTAAAGTAATGTAAACCAGACTGTCTCCCTTGACACTGTCGTTACTGGTCCAGATTTGCTTAAGCTGGAGGTATCTATCCACTTGGCAGCAGGCATAACAATTTGATACTAATTGACAGTGCTGTCAGTTGACCTTAAGCGTGCAGCTTTGCATGTTCCCGGCACGCACACATGACATGAGACCATGCACGCGTAAAGGCGGAAGGAGGGTGGCTGCTTTGCTGAGTTTTTGTTCAGTTGCATTTGGATCCCCGTCCAGCAAGAAAAGGTGCCGTTTGCATGGCTGAGCTATACTTTGGGATTACTCCCTTCGTTTCTAAATATAAGACTTTTAAAAGTTCCACAAGGATATTACATACAGAGCAAAATAAATAAATTTTCATTCGAAAGTATGTTTATATATATTCGTATGTAGTCCTTTAATGAAATTTTTGAAAGGACTTATATTTAAAAACGGATGGAGTAGATGAGAGCCCCGTGAAGAAAAAGTATAGGTACTCTACGTACACATGTTATTCTGCATTATTCGAAGACAGTTAGTGTTAATTGGGTTCTTTGGGGTTAGTTTTTCAGGTTGGCCCGGTGCATGCAAAGATGCCGGTACTAGAGCTGGCCAGAATTAGTAAAACGTATTACTATTACCGCTACTGAATTACTGCTACTCCTTGCGAGTTGTGACAGCCCCTCGAGTAGAAGGTATTTAGTTTGGGTTCACGGGGCAGTTGTACTATTGTGCGCGTGAATGCGCGGCATTCATGGCGATTTGCCATGCTCCACCAAATATTCAGACCGGAGTACCGGATGGCGCCCAAAAGGACGGGCATGCAGGACGGGGCAGGGGCACGAGCGTCCCAATAAACTGGCCTCTACGTGCAGTTAAGACCAACTCCAGCGTGCGATCCTTTCTTGTCCGTCCGTATCTGTTTAGTATAAAACGGACAGGTCAGTCGATCCAGCGTGCGGCGTAAATTGATATTTATATATTTTCTGTCCGCTTTTAACTCATTCCCGACCCAAACTTGATTCGGTTTGGAGATGAAACGGACGCCGCACAGACGGGCTGGACGAGCGCGCCTGTCCTCCTGTGGTCCGTCCGTCGGTGACACAAAGCAGCACGGCCCTCCCGCTCTCACGCTCCATTCCATTTTATTTTCTCCCAAAATCCTTCCATGCCCCGCCCGCCACCCTCCCGCCATGGACTATCCCCCGCCGAATTCCAGCGACCCGACCGTCGTCCCGGCCACCAAGGGTAGGAAGTAGAAGGCGTGGCATGATGTCTCAAAAGGAAGTGAGGGGCGAGAAGAAGCGACAAGGCAAAGAGGAGCAAATGAAGCAATACATTGAGCTGCAAACAAAGAAGCTTGAGATGGAGGAGGCGGCCAGGCAGAGCAACTCAACATCGAGGAGGCGGCCAGGCAGAGGCAACTCGACATCGAGGCCGCCAATGCCGCGGCCAGGCAGAGGCAGCTCGACATCGAGGCAGCCAATGCCGCAACCAAAGCAAAGGAGGTGGCGCTGCCGATCAGGAGCGTGGGCTTCAGCAAGATGAGCGAGAAGACAAGGAGCTGGTTCGAGGCCCGGCAGAAAGAGATGTTCGACGTCGATGGCCTAAACTAGGGCGTCAGGTCAGCCATGATGAGTCGGCCGATGGCTGTGTTGCCGACGAAAAAACTATTCTTTTGAAGACCGGCCTGTGTTGCCGGAGAGGGCTTGTATGATGGCTGTGTTGCGGTGTGATCTATGATCGTTTGCATGATCTATGAGCCGCGGCTATTCGAATGCTCGTGTTTAATAATGAAATGGACATGATACGACCAAGGATGCATCCGCGTGTTGGACGCATGGCCACCGCATCTCAGAAATCGTTCGAAAACGATTTCGATCGTCCACTCTAAATGGATAGAATCTAAACAAAACGAACCTCCGGATGGGATCGCTGACGTTACACAAGAGCCTTCGCGAGCTGGAGTCCACAGCAGCTGCTACTCCTTGATCCATGGCCATGCTACATGCCAATTCAAAGCGGCCATGCACGGGGTTTCTTTCTTCTACAGTGATACTGGCCGTGACCTTCCCTGGTTTCTACAGGGTTGCATCGTGAACGCACGCACGTAAGTCCAGCACTGTGACGGCGCAGCTAGTTCGGCAGGGGTTCACATGTCCGGTTGGGTCGCTCCATCACATGCACGATCTCTAATCTCTAATTCAAACACTCGATCCACGGTGGTACGAACGTACGTACCTATACACTGCTCCGGGAAGAAACAACAAAAATTCTTACGGTACCGTTGTAGGGTAGTACGTGCCCAATTAATATTCGTACAGCGCCGTACGTGCCTGCTGTACAATCTGTCGGCCGGCCGGCAACCCGGTACTTCAACACGAGTACATACGTGCTACATTGTGTTTTATCTGATGGATTGGCTTCTGGATATGCACGGGCGCACGGTGACTTTGGTTTTCGTCGAGCCGCTTCTCTTGGCTTAATCGCGTGGCAAGTGCCACAGCGCTCGTGTGAGCGAGAGCGTGCGTGAGTCGACCCACCATGTGCGCGTACGTGGAGCCAAAGCTAGAACCAACATGGTGGCATATATAGACTTGTGCGTGTACGGGTGTAGCTACGCTTTGGTTGACTGCATTAGACCCATTCAAACCCACGCCTCTCAGCCAGCCCGTTAGAAACGACCGAATCGATCGTTTTTTATGAACCAGGCTCAAGCGATCAGGCTGGTCCTGTGATTTCGGGGACCCGGGGAGAGATAGAAAAGAAGCTCTTCAAAAAGATTCTAGTAATCTTGCACACAAGATTTTTATCGATGATATCTATGAAAAGAAATCAGACGCATATCTTCTATGAAATCACGTCGATGCGGGGGCTAATGTGTATGATGTAGCTGCATCTTGGTACGACTCGTTGAGGGCGGTGATGGGTCATTTTTGACCGGGACACACATGATATCAAGAGTTTGTCGCCACACCGAGGCACTAGAATACAGAAGATCATCTAAATTACATTTATTCATTTGCATGCAAATTATGCAGAAACGTGGTGACAGAGCACACACTAAATTTTATGTATGAAGAAACTGAATGGGTGAAAAACTTTTACCTATATACGAAACTTATAGAAGCAAAATAACAATTAGAATCACACATATGAATATTAACACCAAAATAGAACAATCAACTCTCATAATACGGAATGACCACAGTGCACATCCATGCCGTCAGTCTGTCGTTATCGTGTGTGCTGCTCTTGGCTCTTCGCTACGATACTTTTCTTTATGGACACCGCACATACTAAATTTGATATGTTTATTTTTCTTATCGAGATACAATATTAGTTTGCTACGCTTGCAAAATAAAAAATAGATTTATTTTACAATAAAAAAAATGACATATTAGTTTGTCAGGGTTGTAATGCGAGGCAACACGCAAGCATGTCAATTAATCACCAAGCTTCTTCTTTCTTTTAATTTGTAAGTTTTGTACAAATATGCTCGTCTCCCTCCTTTAGCTTTTTTTTAGGGAACCCTCCTCTAGCTTGGTGTGGCCTACCATTACTTTTTCTTACACATAACCCACCATTACTTCTTTCAGGGAAAGCCCACCACCACTTAATCCCACGATTTAACAAAAGGAAACAAAGGCCCAAAGCCCAAGTAGCTAAAAGAAACACCGTTTCAGCTTTCTTCTTCCTGGAGCCATACCGTAGCTACTCTCTAACTGCTCTAATGGCATCTTCAGCAGATTGGGGGTTGGGTGCTCACACGTACCTGAGTTGGGGGCCCCTCAGGTTCCGGGGGCCCGGGGCGGCCGCCCCTCCCCCCCCCCCCCCCCGGGCCGGGCCTGCGAGCGATGCAGGGGAAGGAAACGTCGTGCCACGCCGCACAGGTAAGGTAGATGGCGGGAGCGATGGCGCATCTCTGAAAAACCGGCGGGACGAATTCGAGTCACCGCCCGCCGATTCGGCCGCCCTATATATCAAGGGTGACCGCGGCGGCAAAACTCCCGCCACCATTTCTTCCCTCTCGAGCTTACCTCCGGCGCGGATCCAGTTCGACAACGAGGTAAGCGGCGCAACAACTCCGACGACCGGTTGACTGCGACAATATGGGTCCTCCTCCTCCTCTCCGGCATGCTAGGCGCCTCCTCCCGGCCCATTCCGATGGCGTCTGTAAGTTCAATCATCACCTCCTCTCTACTAGTTCTAGCTAGATTGTTCATGTGGTAGGGTTAGGTCGTCCGATCTGTTTTATTGTGATGTTGCAGTAGCTAGATGTGATGGATTTGGAGCATGCTGGGGGTTGTTTCCATGTGGGCAAGTGTTAGTAGCTAGTGGTCATGGATGGTTTGCTGGTAGTGTCCAAGTGTTGAACAAGATCGTCCATATGTCTCCAAGATTAGTGCTCTGTTCTGCTATGTTGATGTGTGGTATGCTTTGATGGATTTGGTAGTTCATGACGCTTATCTTCGTAGTACATGACCACACAAATGCAAGAGATCAGTCAGGCCCTCGTGTTGTCCGAGAGCCAGTTCCCGCCATCCTACGTCAAGAACTCACAGCCTCCTATGGAAGAGATGCCTCTTGATTCAGAGGTTTTTGAAGTGCCGCCTATGGTTTCGCTGTTTGTGCTGGCTCAGCTCAATGTTGTTGCTCATGTTGTTGCTCAAAAGGCAGCAGAAAAGGAGAAGAAGGATGGTAGGGGGAACAAAATGAAATGGCAGTCGTCCCTCTCCACTTTTTTGCTTAGCAAGATGTGTGACATCATATCTAGTGGGGTGAGAACTGACAAGAGCTTCAAGAAGTTGCACCTGAACCTTGTTGCAAAGCAGGTGTTCGACTTTTGTGGAGAGGAGGTCACCTCGACCGAGGTGTACAACCACCTGAAGAAGTGGAGAGCTAGGTCGATCACCGCGTCCAAGCTCATAGACCTCAGCGGTGCTTCATGGGATGAGGACACGTACTCGATCCTTCATGGGAAGCTTGGTAGGTGTAGATATAGAAGGGAACGAGGTATGACCTACGTTTGTAATGGGTAAAGAGGAACCATTACCAATGGTGATAGGTCTAGATGTAGAAGGGAACGTGGTATGACCTAGGTGTGTAATGGGTAAAGAGAAACCATTACCAACGTTGATATGAGTGGGGGTATGAACAGGAGTGGAAGATATGAGGTTGCCGGGATGAGACGTCATACGAGCAGTGGTGCCCCGAGTCCATGTACCCTTTGCCACCGCCCCCATAATTGCTCGATGACGGGGGCGAGTGCAATGCAGCAAGAAGCGCGGGGTCCCATGGCGAGAGACCCTGCAGTGGGAAGGACCCGCCATAGAGTGACCCGCCGTAAGGAGGCATCGGAGCAGAAAGATAGCCACTGGCCATAGGCGGTGCGAGTAGGGACGCACGGCCAGCGATACTGGGTGCGGCAATATAGGCCTGGTGATGTGTTGGGGAAGGCCCGAGGAAGCCCGGCGCAGGGGGTTGATGACCCACAAGTATAGGGTATCAATCGTAGTCCTTTCGATAAGTAAGAGTGTCGAACCCAACGAGGAGTAGAAGGCTCTGATAAATGGATTTCAGCAAGGTAATAACTGCAAGCACTGAAAGTAGCGGTAACAAGTGATTGTGTAGCGAGGTGAAACGTAGCAAGCAAAGAGTAACAAGTAACAAGTAGTAGCAACGGTGCAGCAAGTGGCCCAATCCCTTTTGTAGCAAGGGACAAGCCTGAACAAAGTCTTATAGGAGGAAAACGCTCCCGAGGACACACGGGAATTTCTGTCATGCTAGTTCCGTCATGTTCATATGATTCACGTTCGTTACTTTGATAGTTTGATATGTGGGTGGACCGACGCTTGGGTACTGCCCTTACTTGGACAATCATCCCACTTATGATTATGCTCTCTCGCAAGCATCTGCAACTACAAAAGAAGAATTAAGACAAAGTCTAACCATAGCATTAAACTAGTGGATCCAAATCAGCCCCTCACGAACCAACGCGTAGACTGGGGTTTAAGCTTCTGTCACTCCAGCAACCCATCATCTACTTACTACTTCCCAATGCCTTCCTCTAGGCCCAAATATGGTGAAGTGTTATGTAGTCGACGTTCACATAACACCACTAGAGGAAAAACAACATACATCATATCAAAATACCGAACGAATATCAAATTCACATGACTATTATCAGCATGACTTATCCCATTTCCTCGGGAACAAAAGTAACTACTCACAAGACATAATCATAATCATGACCATAGGTTTAATGAATAGTAAGATCTGAATATAAACTCTTCCACCAAGTAATTCAACTAGCATCAACTACAAAGAGTAATCAACACTACTAGCAACCTTACAAGTACCAATCGGAGTCGCGAGACGAAGATTGGTTACAAGAGATGAACTAGGGATTGGAGAGGAGATGGTGCTGATGAAGATGCCTCCCCTCCGACGAGAGGAGTGTTGGTGATGACGATGGCGACGATTTCCCCCTCGGGAGGGAAGTTTCCCCGGCGGGATCGTCCTGCCGGAGCTCTAGATTGGATGTGCTCAAGTTCTGCCTAGTGGCGGCGGCGAAACCACGAAAAAGCTCCCTATTGATTATTTTTCCAGACCAGGACGCTTCATATAGCAAAAAAGGGGGGCTAGTGGGCCGTCAGGCAGCCCACAAGCTTGCCCACCGCCACCAGGGTGGTGGTGGCGGAGTGGGGGCTTGTGGGGCCCTGGTGGCCCCCCTCCGGTAGTTCTTTCGCCCAGTATTTTTAATATATTCCAGAAAAAATCCATATAAATTTTCAGGGCATTTGGAGATGTGCAGAATAGTGGACCAGGATTTGCTCCTTTTCCAGTCCAGAATTCCAGCTGCCTGAATTCTCCCTCTTCAAATAAACCTTGCAAAATAAGAGAGAAAAGGCATAAATATGGTACCACAAGTAATATAACAGCCCAAAAAGCAATAAATATCAACATGAAAACATGATGCAAAATGGACGTATCAACTCCCCCAAGCTTAGACCTCGCTTGTCCTCAAACGAAAACCAAGTTCCATAAACATGTCCACATGTTTGGGGACGAAGGTGTCGATAAAACATAATACGGACATGAGGGCATCATGATCACACATAGGACAGCAATATATCATAAAGATTCTTACGGGAAAGTAACAATTCCTTCACAAAGCAAAGCATGAAGCAAAAACTTTACCGAGAAGTAACCAACAATAATCCATAGTCATTGAAGCAATTGCAATTTATCACAACATCAGAAAGAGTCAAATAAGAGCTTGTAAGGCAAACCCACATACTCAATCATCTCTTTCGTTTTCCACAATTGTTACAACTCACGTGGTACTCATGGTGTCAAAGTTTCAGCTAGACACAGAGGAAGATAGGGGCTTATAGTTTTGCCTCCCAACCATTTACCTAAAGGGTAAAGTCAACAACAATAAAGCATAAGTACTCAATTCCAAGTTGGCATATGAATATAGATCTTTCCCAAACATGTGACGGTAGCCAAGACAAAGGCAAAAAAGGGAATTGGTGAAGATCACCATGACTCTTACAAGGGTAAAAAGTAAAGGTACAAGATAGGCCCTTCGCAGAGGGAAGCAGAGGTTGTCATGCGCTTTTGAGGTTTGAATGCGTGTCCTATTAGTGCGGAGGAACGTCACTTTATATTGCCTCCTGTGACAAAGAACTTTATTATGCAGTCTGTCGCTTTTATGTCTTCCTCATCACAGGTTCGTACAAAGCTTATTTTCCACACACTAATAGATCATACATATTAGAGAGCAATTTTTATTTCTTGCACCGATGAGAACTTACTTGAAGGATCTTATTCAATCCATAGGTAGGTATGGTGGGCTCTCATGGCAAAACTGGGTTGGAGGTTTATGGATGCACAAGTAGTATCTCTACTTGGTGCGGGAGTTTTGGCTAATATGAGGTGGAAGCAATCATCACATGCTAAGGGATCTCTAATCATATAACATTGTTTGGAACCAAGCAAACACAATTCATTATGTTGTCTTCCTTGTCCAACATCTACTCCTAAGCATGTAATAGTTTGGTGAGTGCTCACAATTGTAAAAAGTGTCTAAGATGATATATTTATATGTGAACCTCTCTTTCCTTATTACTTCTTATTAATTGCAACAATGACTGAGGTCTATGTTGATTTATTCTCAACAAGTTTCAATCATCATACGTGTCATAAGTGAAGTTATCACTTTCCATAAGATTGTCTCATAATCTTTCATGCTATAGTTCTTTTCATACTTTTGATCATGGCACAAAGCAAAGCCCTTTGACTAAGAAACTCTTTATTATATAGCTCGTAAGCTCGAATACAACGGGGGAGAGACAAAAGCAAAAGACTCAAACTAAAAACTAAAGACTTATTCCTCTAAAAGAAGAAATAAAAGCTGAAAAGGAAAGAACTAAAACAAAGGTAAGAGCAAGAGATATAAAGGTGATACGATACCAGGGCAACTCCCCCAAGCTTGGCAGAAGCCAAGGGGATTGCCCATACCAATGCTTAGTTGTCTTCCTTTGGTGGTGATGGTGGTGTTGTTGGAGCAGTCTTGAGCTTGTCTAATTTCCACTTGAGCAAAAAGTTTTGCTCCCTTAGATCGTCATTTTCCTCCTCAAGTTTCAAAACTCTATGGCAAAGCTCCTGCTTACTCTCCTGCAAGAAACGAGAAG
Source organism: Hordeum vulgare subsp. vulgare (assembly GCF_904849725.1). Lineage (NCBI taxonomy): Eukaryota > Viridiplantae > Streptophyta > Magnoliopsida > Poales > Poaceae > Hordeum > Hordeum vulgare. The sequence goes on from NC_058524.1 coordinate 617,149,669, forward strand.
GGATAAACAAGGTCTTAGGCTTATTCCTATGGTCAGGGAGGCTTGACTTCTTGAACTCCACATGGGTGTTGGCAGGTTGAGGTAGAGGAGCCTCCTCTTCATCGGAACTCGTTTGCTCCTTCCCTTTGGGCTCATAGTCCTCTTCCTCGTCAGTGGTCCAGCCATATGGTTCCAAGTCCCCATTAATCCTAGAGTTAGCACGATCATCGGCCACATAGATCTCTTCTTCTGAATCTTGAGAAGACATCTTGACCTAAATCTGCGGTACACAACAAGCTCGAAACGAAAACAGAGGAAAACTACGCGATACGGAGATCAAAACCTTCGGGCAACTATATATTGATTTTTTTTCTGGGCCAGAAGGAGTCCTTCACAAGAAAACGGAGTCCGTGAGGCACACGAGGTGCCCACAAGCTTGCCCACTGCCACCAGGGGGTGGTGGCGGAGTGGGGGCTTGTGGCCGCCTCGTTCGCTCTCCGGACTGCTTTTTATTTTTCTAATTTTCTAAAAATTCCAAAAGTGAGGAAATTTCCTATTGGAAAAGTATCGGAGTCCAATTTCTTGCCGAAATAGATACATCTCCGTTTTCAAGGTCTGAAACAAGCTCATAAACATACCTTATGTACTCCTTTGGAGTTATGACATTGATGATATTGGTCTCAACATTTATGGGAGTACCAGAGATGTAATGCTTGATTCTTTGCCCATTTAACACTCTAGGAAAAATTCCTTCTGTGTTATTGATTTTGATGGCACCAGAACGATATACTTCCTCGACAACATAGGGACCTTCCCATTTAGAGAGAAGCTTGCCTGCAAAGAATCTCAAACGAGAATTGTATAGCAAGACATAATCACCTACACTGAACTCTTGTTTATGTATTCGTTTGTCGTGCCATCTCTTAACTTTTTCCTTGAACAACGTGTCATTCTCATATGCCTGGGCTCTCCATTAATCTAACGAGTTGATATCAAACAACCGCTTCTCACCGGCAAGTTTGAAATCAAAGTTGAGCTCTTTGATTGCCCAATAAGCTTTCTGTTCCAGCTCAAGAGGTAAATGACAGGCCTTACCGTAAACCATTTTATACAGTGACATGCCCATGGGATTCTTATAAGCAGTCCTATAAGCCCATAGTGCATCGTCAAGTTTGTTAGACCAGTTCTTTCGAGATCTATTGACGGTCTTTTGTAGGATCAACTTGATCTCCCTATTACTCAACTCCACTTGACCACTAGACTGAGGATGATAAGGAGATGCAACTCTATGGTTGACATCATACTTAGCTAGCATCTTGCGGAAAACACCATGAATGAAGTGTGAACCGCCATCAGTTATCAAGTATCTAGGGACTCCAAATCTTGGGAATATGACTTCTTTAAGCATCTTAATAGAGGTGTGGTGATCAGCATTTTTAGTGGGGATAGCTTCTACCCACTTAGTAACGTAATCCACAGCAACTAAGATGTGAGTGTACCCATTGGAACTAGGGAAGGGTCCCATATAATCAAAGCCCCAGACATCAAATGGTTCAATGACAAGTGAATAGTTCATAGGCATCTCTTGACGCTTACTGATGTTCCCTATCCTTTGGCATTCATCACAAGACAAGACAAACTTACGGGCATCCTTGAAGAGAGTGGGCCAATAGAAACCTGATTGCAATACCTTATGGGCAGTTTTATCTCCAGCATGGTGTCCTCCGTAGGCTTCGGAATGACACTTCTGCAGGATCTGTCCCTGTTCATGTTCAGGCACACAACGTCTAATAACACCATCTACTCCTTCCTTATAAAGGTGAGGATCATCCCAAAAGTAGTGTCTCAAATCAAAGAAGAATTTTTCTTTTCTTGATAGGTGAAACTGGGTGGTATGTATTTGGCTACGATATAGTTTGCATAATCGGCATACCACGGTGCACTATGTGAAGTGCGGATGACACTTAATTGCTCATCAGGAAAGCTTTCATCAATAGGTAGTGGGTCATCAAGGACATTCTCTAGCCTAGACAAGTTATCGGCTACAGGGTTGTCAGCACCCTTTCGGTCAACGACGTGCAAATCAAATTCCTGTAGCAGGAGAACCCATCTGATCAGCCTAGGCTTAGCATCCTTCTTCTCCATAAGGTACTTAATAGCAGCATGATCAGAGTGAATAGTGACTTTGGAGTCAACTATATAAGATCTGAACTTTTCACATGCAAACACGACTGCTAAAAATTCCTTCTCCGTAGTGGCATAGTTTCTTTGAGCACTGTCTAGAGTTTTACTAGCGTAGTGAATGACATTCAACTTCTTGTCAACTCTTTGTCCTAGAACAACACCAACAACGTAATCACTAGCGTCGCACATGATTTCAAAGGGCAAGTTCCAGTCAGGTGGTTGAACAATAGGTGCGATTATCAAAGCCTTCTTAAGTATTTCAAAGGCTTCCTCACAATCCTCATCAAAAACAAAAGGAACATCCTTCTGCAAGAGGCTGGTAAGAGGCCTAGAAATCTTAGAGAAGTCTTTAATGAACCTTCTATAGAAACCAACATGACCTAGGAAACTTTGTATACCTCTGATATCTGTGGGGCAAGGCATTTTCTCAATTGCATCAACCTTAGCCTTATCAACTTTAATGCCTCTTTTAGAGATTTTGTGTCCTAAGACGATACCTTCATTAACCATAAAGTGGCACTTCTCCCAATTCAAGACGAGGTTGGTTTCTTCGCATCTCTGTAAGACTCGATCAAGGTTGCTGAGGCAATCATCAAAGGAAGACCTGTAAACGGAGAAGTCATCCATGAAAACCTCGACAATCTTTTCACAAAAGTCACAGAATATAGCCATCATACATCTTTGGAAGGTGGGAGGTGCATTACATAACCCAAAAGGCATACGTCTATAGGCAAAGGTACCGAAAGGGTAGGTGAAAGTGGTTTTCTCTTGATCATATTGTGTGACAGGTATATGCGAGAAACCTGAATAACCGTCTAGAAAGCAGAAGTGTGTGTGCTTTGATTGCCTTTCTAGCATTTGGTCGATGAACGACAAAGGATAATGATCTTTCGTGGTTGCCTTGTTCAGTTTCCGGAAGTCTATCACCATTCTATAGCCGGTAATAATCCTTTGTGGGATTAGTTCATCCTTATCATTAAGAACGACGCTGATACCTCCCTTCTTAGGTACGCAATGTACTGGACTCACCCAATCACTATGAGCAACAGGATAAATGATTCCTGCTTCTAGAAGCTTTAATATTTCTTTTCTAACAACCTCTTTCATCTTAGGATTTAACCTCCTTTGATGATCAGCAACTGGTTTAAAGTCAGGATCGGTTTTAATCTTGTGCTCACATAGAGTAGGACTAATACCCTTAAGATCATCAAGAGTATATCCAATAGCAGCGCGGTGCTTCCTCAGAGTTTTTAGTAAATTCTTCTCGTCACGCTATGAGAGGAGAGCACTAATAATGACAGGATATATCTCCTTCTCATCAAGATAGGCATACTTAAGAGTATCAGGCAACTGTTTAAGCTCAAACACAGGATCACCCTTTGGTGGGGGAGGATCCCCAAGCAGTTCAACAGGCAGATTATTCTTGAGAATAGGATATTGTTCTAAGACAATTTTATCTATCCCATCTCTCTCCTCCATATGCATATCATTTTCATGCTCAAGCAGATATTGCTCTAAAGGATCCGTAGGAGGTACGGAAATAGAGGCAAGAGCAATGATTTCATCCCTACCAGATGACTCTCTTTCATGGGGTTGTCTTCCAAACTTGGAGAAGTTCAATTCATGAGACACACCCTCGAAACTTACTGTGACAGTCTGCTTAATGCAATCAGTGTGAGCATTGACAGTGTTGAGAAAGGGTCTACCAAATATGATGGGACAAAAGCTATCTTGTGCAGTACCAAGGACGAGGAAATCAGTAGGATACTTCGTCTTACCACACAGGACTTCTACGTCTCTCACAATTCCCAGAGGGGAAATAGTGTCTCTATTAGCTAGCGTAATAGTGACATCAATGGGTTCTAACTCAGCAGGTGCAATCTCATCTTTGATTTCATCATATAGAGAATGGGGTATTGCACTAACACTAGCTCCCATATCACATAAACCATGGTAACAGTGATCTCCTATCTTAACAGAAACAACGGGCAAGCCAACCATAGGTCTGTGCTTGTCTTTCACATGAGGTTTAGCAATTCTAGCGGAGTCCTCACAAAATTTGATAACATGCCCGTCTATGTCTTCGGCTAAGAGATCTTTGATAATAGCAACACTAGGTTCAACTCTCATCTCCTCAGGGGGTGCAAGTGGTCTAATGTAACCCCTACGTATCACAGTTGGAGCTTTAGAATAATCCTTCATCCTAGAAGGGTATGGTGATTTCTCAGTGTAAGCATAAGGAATAACAGGATCACTAAAATCTATGATTTTCTCCTCAACTAGATTGGTTTTTTGCTATGTTGCTTTCTACAGGAGGATGATATTTAAACTACTTCTCTTTTGGAAGATCAACATGAGCAGCAAAAGATTCACATAGAGAAGCTACTATCTCAGAGTCAAGTCCATACTTAGCGCTAAAATCTCTAGAAGTGTTTGTCTCAACAAAAGATTTAACGCAATTAAACTGGAAATTCATACCTGAGTCCTTACCTTCCTCCAGCTCCCAATCTTCAGAGTTGCGTTTGATTCTCTCCAATAAATTCCACTTGTGATCAATATCCTTCTTCATAAAAGAACCGGCACAAGAAGTGTCAAGCATGGTACGATCTTCATGGGAAAGCCGGGCATAAAAGTTTTGAGTGATGATTTCTCTCGAGAGCTCATGATTGGGGCATGAATATAGCATTGATTTAAGCCTCCCCCAAGCTTAAGCTATGCTTTCCCTGTCATGAGGCCAAAAGTTAAAAATAAAGTTCCGATCACGATGTACTAAATGCATAGGATAGAACTTTTGATGAAATTCCAATTTCAACCGATTGTAGCCCCATGATCCAGCATCATCACATAGCCTATACCATGTTAACGCCTTATCCTTCAAAGATAAAGGAAAGACTATCTTCTTTAACTCATCCTCGGGCAAACCTGCAAGCTTAAATGAACCACAAACTTCATCTACATAGATTAGATGAAAGTCTGGATGTGAAGATCCATCTCGTGTGAAAGGATTAGCGAGCAGTTTCTCAAGCATACCCAAAGGAATTTCATAAAAGATATTTTCAGTAGGTACCTCAGGTTGAGGAGCAACTCCTCGTGCATCCGTTCGTGGTGAAGATACCCTGAACAAACTCCTCGAAGGAAGAGTTTCCATATAGTGACAAGTGAGAATAAATTTCAAAAAAGTATATAAATGTTTCCTTACCAATTTCCACTTACCAAAGGCACTTCACTCCCCGACAACGGCACCAGAAAAGAGTCTTGATGACGCACAAGTATAGGGGATCAATCGTAGTCCTTTCGATAAGTAAGAGTGTCGAACCCAACGAGGAGCAGAAGGCTCTGATAGACGGATTTCAGGAAGGTAATAACTGCAAGCACTGAAAGTAGCGGTAAAAAGTGATTGTGTAGTGAGGTGAAACGTAGCAAGCAAAGAGTAACAAGTAACAAGTAGTAGCAACGGTGCAGCAAGTGGCCCAATCCCTTTTGTAGCAAGGGACAAGCCTGAACAAAGTCTTATAGGAGGAAAAACGATCCCGAGGACACACGGGAATTTCTGTCATGCTAGTTTCATCATGTTCATATGATTCGCGTTCGTTACTTTGATAGTTTGATATGTGGGTGGACCGGCGCTTGGGTACTGCCCTTACTTGGACAAGCATCCCACTCATGATTAACCTCTCTCGCAAGCATCCGCAACTACAAAAGAAGAATTAAGACAAAGTCTAACCATGGCATTAAACTAGTGGATCCAAATCAGCCCCTCACGAAGCAACGCATAGACTGTGGTTTAAGCTTGTGTCACTCCAGCAACCCATCATCTACTTAATACTTCCCAATGCCTTCCTCTAGGTCCAAATATGGTGAAGTGTTATGTAGTCGACGTTCACATAACACCACTAGAGGACAAACAACATACAACATATCAAAATACCGAACGGATATCAAATTCACATGACTATTATTAATATGAATTATCCCATGTCCTCAGCTACAAAAGTAACTACTCACAAGACATAATCATAATCATGACCAGAGGTGTAATGAATAGCAGCAAGGATCTGAACATAAACTCTTCCACCAAGTAATCCAACTAGCATCAACTACAAAGAGTAATCAACACTGCTAGCAACCTTACAAGTATCAATCGGAGTTGCGAGACAAAGATGGTTACAAGAGATGACCTAGGGATTGGAGAGGAGATGATGCTGATGAAGATGTTGATGAAGATGCCTCCCCTCCGACGAGAGGAGTGTTGGTGATGATGATGGCGACGATTCCCCCCTCCGGGAGGGAAGTTTCCCCGGCAGGATCGTCCTGCCGGAGCTCTAGATTGGATCTGCTCAAGTTCCGCCTCGTGGCGGCGGCGAAACCACGAAAAAGCTCCCTATTGATTTTTTTTCCAGACCAGGACGCTTCATATAGCAAAAGAGGGGGGCTAGTGGACCGTCAGGCAGCCCACACCCGCGCTGCGCCACCAGGGGGGTGGTGGCGGAGTCGGGGCTTGTGGAGCCCTGGTGGCCCCCCTCCAGTAGTTCTTGCACCCAGTATTTTTAATATATTCGAGAAAAAATCCACGTAACTTTTGAGGGCATTTGGAGATGTGCAGAATAGTGGACTAGGATTTGCTCCTTTTCCAGCCCAGAATTCCAGCTGCCTGAATTCTCCCTCTTCAAATAATCCTTGCAAAATAAGAGAGAAAAGGCATAAATATGGTACCACAAGTAATATAACAGCCCAAAAAACAATAAATATCCGCATGAAAGCATGATGCAAAATAGACGTATCAGGACGCGGCGGCTCCGGCACACGGCGGCAGCGGCGGCTAGGACAGCGGAGAGGAGAGGATCAACGTGCTATCTCATACGATGTTAGTTTGGAAGAGAGGGATTGCATGCATCGATAATTTCATTGATCGTGCACTAGGCACATATATAGATACAAGGGTGTGCATCTTATGTCTTGTCTTTTAAGATACATACAAGTTACAAAGTCAGGGAGATGTGAGAGTTGCAATATACAAAACCCACACCTATATACGTGCACGCAGAGTATGCATGTTCAACATTATTCAACTATAGCAGGATACATCTTGACAACAGTTTGAACCAATCAGATGAAATTCTTGCAAATCGGACGAATTTTGGTATAAACACAGCGGATTTCATTTGAAATAACATAATTTGTAAATAAAACCGGACGATATATGTTGTCCGCTGAACTAAATACCTTAAACTACTCTATACTTGATGGTGAGCTCGTACGCCATGCTGGGCTGGCCGGCGGCTCCTCCTCCGTCATCGTCGCGGCTCCGCCATCATCGTTGGGCTTCAGGCAACAGAAGGTGGTGGCATCGTGACATGGCTTCCCGGCAGCTGCCTGCCACTCGTGGATGATCCTCGCTGCTTTCTCTTATGTCGTGCCTAGGGCGGCCGCAAGCACCAATGACGTGGGTGGGGAGAGAGGCCGACGTACCTTGGAGGAGGCGACATTGGCTGCGGCGATCTCAACGTGAGACCATTCCTCGTCGTACTTGGCCATCTCACGGTCGAGGCAGCAGAGGCAGCGCTTGCTCATCACTGCCATCGTAACGAAGCGACCGAGAGCCCACATGTCTGAGTCAGCAAACTCCGATCGACACGCTGCGTTGTGCCTGTCTCGTTGCCGCCGCTCCGTGTTGTCGTACTCGTGCGCCATTATGGCACTCTGGGAGGACGAAGAGTCATCGCCGCAGTCGCCGCTAAGATAGTGCCAAAAGGGACCGCATGATTTCATGATCTTATTGGGCACGGGCGCCGAAGAGCGACGCTCCGCCTGGATGGGTTGAGGCCGCAGAGAGAGACGCTCCTCCTTCACGCAACGGGGCAACGGAGAGAGCTGCTCCTCCTTCACGCGCATTGACGACGACGAGATGCGGTCTTCCTTCATGCGGCGTTCTATTCGAACGCCATGGTTGCGCGACGGACAATGTGGATGGGATGGCTCCGACTTCATGGGAAGGAGCGTCCCTGATGGATGATCCGGGCCGTTAAGGTGGAGCATGGAGCGAAGAAGCATCAACTCCATCTGCTCCTTGTATTCCGCGGTAGTGATGGTATACACCTCTCAAGCCACTACCGACGCGGACTGCTACTGCTGCTACGGTGTCATATCCTCCTAGTCGTCGGAGGATATGACGATCTCCACCTTCCTCAAGGAGGCGCTCATCGAAGAGGACGATGGCCCCGGATTTCGAGCGCGGCGTCGCCATGATCCGCCAGGGCCCGCCCTAGAATCGCTGCTTGTCGGCGACGACACCCAGGACTTGCCCATCGCCGGAGATGAGAAGGGAGAAGAGCGGGTAGAGGGGAGGTGGAGCATGATGCGATGTGGATGTCGTCGGAGCACCGTTTATATAGCGGTGGGCCGGTCAGCTGCTTAAATGCAACACAACGGCGGGAGTTAGTTCCTCGGGAACCTGCATCCGCGTTGAAGCAACCACTCCACAGAGGTTGTGTCGGTGAGCGTCGTCGTCCCTCCGGTCACATTGCAGCATCAATGCCGGTTGTTGCGTGTTCTATGCCGGCATGAATGTGATGTGGTAAGCAGCGCGTGCATCTGAAGGAAAGCGCGGGAGGGGCTGGTGGGTGGATTGAATAGGTGAGGGCAGTCAAAAACAGACGTGGTCGTGTGTGAGGACTCCTACAAAGCCTTCCACGTTTATTTTGGGTTTACGTGAGAAAATACGTTCAGACCATACCGCGGATCAATACAAAACCATGTTAGATGAGTTGGACGAGACGGAAATGCAGTCCAAACGCATGCGAAAGACTTAGGCTGCTCATAGTGAAGATGTCTTAAATGCATGGACGGTAGATGGATCAAGCTTGACATGCTAACGTACGCCTCCGCCTTGCCGACGCCAAACTGCCCACTGTCTTATTAATTATGCATACGCTGCAATAGTCTCCTAGCTTTAGATAGTTAGTGCGTTTTAATTTTATTTTGTTGCAATTTTCTGGATGTGTTTTATTTCAACTATTCTTCTTTTTTTTGCGGGTGATTTTTTTTTTTTTTGCGGGTGAATCGTTAAATAAGAACGTTGCATCAGTTTATTTTGAGAAAAGAAGGGCAGCAACTCATACTATATAAAGTACCTTTTTGGCGGGGAACCTGAGTACCTGACATATATGTATACCGCTTGCCCCGTTGCCCCGTATGTACCTGGATGCATGACAACTCTTAGAAGAAAAGAAACGACTTGGCAAAATGACCACATGTATATATATACTTTGTGGGCACCAAGCACACACGTATTTAATTAGTTGTTTGGCTGTTCTGAAAACCAATGGCGACATGTCTCCCTACACACCGGTAGGATACTACACTTGATAACGATCCATACTAGTAATTGTTGACAAGCAGACATTTAAATTAGTAAGTACGACATGATTGTGACCTATAGTCAGCACTCAGCAGCTTACTCGTTGCATACGTGGTCGACGTACGTTGGTACTGCATGGATCAATCATGCACGCTGACGCTGGTTATGGACGGACGACCTAACGTACGTTGTCGGTCCACTCTCCACTCCATGACGTTGAATCAGCAACAAACTTGCGGTGGCCTAGACACACTAATCACATGAGAGCGCATCCTACTACCTTTCTTTCCTTAATATAATTAGAGATTCTAATATAAATTACATACAAAACAAAATAAGTAAAATTATATTTTAAAATATATTTATATATATCCGTAGGTAGTCTATAGTGGCATGACTAAAAGAACTTATGTTTAAAAACGGAGGGAGTAGCTAGTTAGCTGAAAATAACACGCACTAGGTTGTTCTAGTTGCCACACTACTGGCTCAACACACACGTCCCCGCCCAATAGCAAGCGTGCACACCGTGTTACACCCCAGGCCGGGGCATGGTTACACACACATCTGTTCAACAGGACGTTTGTTCGCTTCACTTCACTGCTCATCGAAATGGACAGCAATGGCAAAATTGGATGGATGCATGCATGCATCAGGATTCGATCTCTAGCCAGCAAGTACTTTCTCGATCGTCTTTCACATATACCCTACTAGCTCTGCTGTGTGTTTGTACAGTAATGTGACCACCGTATCCCTCCTCTTCTGAACGGTGAGGGGCCGGCCGGGGCCTCTGCACTTGCCGACTCAAGCTCTATCATTGACGTGAGAAGAAAGAACTAACATTAATTGCATGTACTCCTGGGGGCCCTATTCATATTTTACCTCCGGTACCAAAGTTTCCGGCTGCAGGGGGACTATTCAAGTACAGTCATTTTGTTACAGCTTTTTCTACGGGAAAATTTAGGGTGCATCGTAATACATGAGAGAAGGTATATTGTATGGCGATCTAAGGCGAAAATTTCTTTTGAAGCTCGGCCTCCATGAATGTCAGTTTTTGAAAAACCTAAAAAATTTAAAAAAAAAAATCATATTTTTACAATTTAAAAAATCTAAAAAAATACAGATATACATGAAGGCATAACACATACGTATGCAAATTTTTAGGACGAAATACATTAAAGTGAGGGATGTATAAAAAACAAATCTAAGATCTTTTCACACATGATACTATCCATCCATAAAGTCTAGAAATTTGTTTTTTGTATAGGTCGCATTTAAAATTATGTCATCATAAATTTTTACATACATATACATTTCATCCTCGTATATTGCATTTTTTAGAATTTTGAAAAATCAAAAAGTTTAAATTTCTTATTTTAAAAAAAATAAAGTGCTCATGGAGCTCGGTCACCAAAACGCCCACTCGAAAATTTTGCCCTACAAAATTATTTAACTTTAATTGGCCCAATTTGGTTCAGGGATAATGTCATACTAAAAATAAGAATTGACTTAATTGCATTTACACAACAGTTAATTATAATTAAACAACAACGTGCCTTGTCTTTTAAATTTGGGTTAGAGCGGTTCCTCATCTCATCACAGGCCCTAGTCTGTAACGGACACGTCGTGGCCGCCCCCGATCGCCGTCGCATGCACTCGCCGTGGAACTCCTTCCTCCTCGTCCCCCTCCCACACACACCATTATCATCCCTCCCTCTCATGCGGCTCCCCTTGGGTTAGGAAGCGACAGATCTTTCGAGGAGCCGCCTAATCCCTGACGCTAGAACATCCTCATCGCCGTCCATCAACTTTACAGACTCAGATTCGATTAGGGTTTAGGTTATTGTTATATGAGAAAGTTGTGACTAGATATCAATTGAAAGGAACTGGAATTATGCTTTAGTGAGGACATATTTTGAATTTACTTAGGATCTGTTGTGGCACACGAGGAAATTCTCAGACATAGACACGAATGCGGCTAGATACGAGACAACATTGGGAGGCACGTGATGAAGCTGAGCTCCAAAGAAAGCAAGAAACGCTCGAAAAAAGGGGTGTGTAGGCAGGGAAAAACCTCTCTCGATGTGGGTGACCAAGAGCACTAGCCCGTTGTTCTCGGCCGCTGGCTCTATCTTGCCGTCCCCAGGCAGTTGCCAACTCCCGTGGGCGATCAGACGTTCGCCCTCCAGCTCCAGCAGTCGCCCCTCCGAGACTCGGGACAACATCCATCACCATGTATCCACCCTTGCGGGAGCACTCCGGCACTCGAGGAAGATCCACGCGACCCTTTCTTGGCCCGCTCGGCATTTGTCGTCGCTCCCTTCACCATGCCGAACGACGGAAAGGTCGGGGCCGGGAATCGATAGGGGCAACCGGTGGTTCTTGTTCTTGGTGGCAAGAGGAGGAAAGGACCCGATTCTGAGGTGTGGTCTCCTCTCCCTTCCGCCTCGCATCTCAAATACCCAACGGAAGATTCCCCATCAAGTACACATTGCCGCCCCAAAGAAGATATGCAGTATCGGGAGGATGGCGCACACTATAGCATGACAGCGGCATCACATGCGCAGAAATCGGGGATTCACCCCACTACTTCCAGTATGTGCGTCTCTGTTGAAACCGCCGCCTGCGCGCGCTCCCTCAATTCAAAAGCTATGAAAAAACCCATCCCGCCTCATTCCCCGAATGGATTCCGTATCCATGGTGTGTGATAAGGTGTGCCAAATGTTCTTTTCACTCGTCCCCCCGTGGGACCCCGATCATTCGGGAAATCAGTGAGGATGACCTGGTCGTCCTTGCCTCAATGCGACCGGGGATCCGTCTCAACTTGCCGATTGAGCACGCAGAGTTCAAAGCTCTCGTCCGCCCAACTTGTGGAATCTATCTTCCCGAAAGATAGCCGATCACTACCGACTGCGGACATACTCGTATGACCGGGTAGCCGGAATTCGTCACTCTTGAATTTGTGGAGGTTTGCCGAGAGTGCGAATGCCGCAGCCCCGGTTTACAGCCCAAGAATCTCCAAAACACCGGAGACATCGAAGGAAGTCATTCACTCGGTCTGCAAAACCTCAATCGATTCGGGGGCTACTGATAGGGTTGTACATTAGGGATAGGCCTACTGGCGTGCTTCCCTAGGCCCACCTAGGACCCCTTATGGACATCAGTGTCCTTGAATTCACCGTTGTAACCTCGACCTACTCGTCTCAGCAACCGTCACTCGGCTTGCCCGGAGTCACTCGGATCACCTTGTACCAGTCGATGCTTCCTGGAACTCGGACCACAGCAAGGCGAAGGCACCGAAGAAGCTGCAATGGCTAAGGACTTAATCCATCACATGAATTACAGTGAAGGCCCGCGTTACTAGTAACGCCGAGAGTTATATCCGTCGTTTCTAGTAACTTCTCTATTTATTAGCATTAACTCACCTTGTAATGAAGCCCGGCCGGTCGTGGCAACAATTATATAAGTCATTCCCGGGCTCGAGCTCAAGGGTTCAGCACCTTGTAATCTTTCATACCCCATAAGAAAACATCAGCCTATGGGCTCGAGACGTAGGGTTATTACCACTTGCGAGCGGGTCATGAACTCGTATATTCGAGTGTATTCGCTGCACCTAGTTAGACTTCACCCCTCCGTTCGTACCCCTAGGTACTATTGTCAGGGTCATTCCCATGACTCGGCGGTCCGATGGGCACCTTGACCATCGACGCGGTGTGAACGTCGTGTGACGCTGCTCCAGCTATTTAAGACGCCCGACGCCCCCAGCCCTAGCACATCCGCCTCCTCCCTCTCTCCCCCGTAACCCGAGCACTTCCCTCTTCAAGCCCGTTAGCCATGCCACCACGCCGGCGGCATTACACGATCCAGCATCGTCTCTTCCTCCTTCAGCATGTCTGAATCCGAAGGGAAGCACGGCTACCTCTGGAACCAGAGGAGGATTTCGAGGAGGGGGTGAGGGAGATGGGGAGGAGCCCGACGAGGAGCCACATGCGTCGGAGGAGGAGGGGTCGTCGTAGGAGCCGACGGAGAAGACGCTGGCGGTCGCCGATTTGTGGCCGGAGCAACTGACCATCCTCAGCCCCATCCGCTTGTAATCAACTGCTGTGGCCAGGCGTCGGATGAAGGAAGTGTAGGCGACGCAGGCTCCGACACAGACGGATCAGGCTATCTTCGACGAGGAAGAAGATTAATACACTAGTTAGTACATAGGATATATTTTGCATGTTTTTTATGAATATGAGGGATGAAATATGAAAGAGTTGGATATGAAGAGGAAAATTTGAGGTGTGATCGTTCAGTGTCGACGCGTTCAGGCACATCCACGGGTGTTTGAAGGACCGGATTTGCAAGGTACCCCTAGATGGTCTAAGAGAAGGATGGGTCCTCAAAATAGTTTAACTTCTCAAAAGGTTCCTTTTTGTGAAGTTAAAGCGGTCAAACTCTCAGAGGTTTACTCCCTCAAATTCTTAGAAAAGATGTCGTCCCATCTCTCAAATTTGAGCAGTGGAACTGTGGAAAGGTGTTCTCAGCAAAAGACCCATTCCCTTAGAGCATCTACATCTGGACATCATAAATTACCCTCATACGATTCATAAACGTGTCCGGTGAGTGACTGGACAGAAAAGAGAAAGAAAAAACGATTTAATCGGACCCTTCATATCGTTTTTATATGTCTCGGCTGTTAGCGAACCCTTATATCCATCTTAAATGTGGAGAGGACATGATGGATCGTGGACGCGGCCGGTCAGTCCGCTACGCTTTTCTTTATTTTTTTTATTTTTTTTGTCTTTCTCTTCACCAATCATGTGCAAGTGATCGAACATTGTGAAAAGGAATCACATTAAACAGACGCGTTCATGAACGTTTAAGAGATCAAATTTACAAGTTCGGTCTCTAGATGCTCTTACGCGGCAGCCTCCTCGTCGGTGCCTTCCTCCTTGCCCCCGGCGGTCACCACGCATGCCCACTGGCACCCCGCCTACCTTTCATTCCACTTCTCTTCGTTCACCGGCGGCACTACCGTAGCTGAAATCGACGCATCTAGCTGCCGCCACAGCAGTAGACGTCGCCGAGAGTTTGTTGACTGGAGGGCCACCGTAGGTGTCGGAGAAAAACATCACTTACTAAATTTTACATTTGACCCGGATGGGTTTTTTTACATGCATTTAGGCCAACTCCAGCGCGCGACACGCGCCCAACCTGCGTGTCTATATCTAGATCGGTCCGTGGTCGGGTCAGTGCGTCCAAAGCGCGCCCGGAGAGCTCGAGGGAGGGGGGATAAAGCTAGGGTTTGGGGTCGGTTTCGAGGAGGCACTAGGAGCGGAGTGGACGCGTGCACTGTGCCGGTCCACGGCTTCCTCATAAGAAGGACGGCGACTGCCCACCTGAGTGAATGGCAGGTGGGGCTACCGGGCCTGTACAAGAAATACAGGTGATGGGTCGTAGGTGGCCGCCTGCCACGCATCTCAACGCGGACGAGAGGAGGACTCGAGCGCGTCCGCTCGTTGTCTTCCAGGACCCAAACCAGATGCATGTTTGCGTTGGAAATGGGTCGACGCGGACACAAAATGTACAAAAAGCGTCCACGACGGTCCGCGTTGGGTCATGAGGTTTGTCCGCTTTGCTCCGAACAAACAGGCTCGGTCCGAATGGAGTCGTCCGTTGGAGTTGGGCTTAGGGGTTGTTTGGATTGTGACTTTCTTTGCCATATTTTATCACATTATTTTTGCCACACTTGCCTTATTTGAGTTGCTCAAATTGTTAGCCACACATTGGCTTGACTAAGGAAATCTTGTCACACTTTTTGTGTCAATGACATGTGAGGTTTAATACTCATTAAAAAATGTTTGCCTTAGGTATGGCTAAAATCAAACACTCACCTAACTTGATAAAACTTGTCTAAGATAAATTGTGACAAAGTGTGGTAATGTGTGGCTAGGAACCAAACAACCCCTTAGTTTTGGTCCACGTATGGTATGCCCATTGCACACAACGTACCTGCATGGGCACATTTATGACTCATCTGCCGTGGTACACGAAACCAAATGTGTTCAGACCAGCGTCGTACCGGATGGTGCCCAGAGGGACTGACTCCCGCTGCGCTGCAGGGGAGCTGGAAGCCACTACTCCACCTACTACGGCATATACCAATTCACTACCATGGAATGGCATGGCAGACCACGCACCGACAAATCCTCCTTGCCAAACCAGGAGGGCCACGCGCATGTCCATGGTCCACCATGAGGCCCCCGAGCAAGCGAGGAGATCCATTGCCACAAGATAAAAAGAAGCCTGCGCCAAATGGGATTTTCCTGCAAGGAGGGACACGGTGAAATCCAGGAGATGCGGCGTAGAGCTCTGCTTGCTTGGTGGTGAGTCCGTCCGTCCGTGCATGCATCCGGCCAGTGGTAAAAGGCGCAGCTAGATCCACAAGAGTTTCACATGACATGCTTGCCGGCTGGGTTTCTTCTTCACATGACCAAATTCCAACAGCGATCCATGTATGCATGAACCAACGGATGCATGATGTGCAGATACAACAAATCCCTTTACTGCTGACAACTGATAGCCGTACGCAGGCAATTGCATGCATGGCATCAGTGGCGTGAGATAATCACGTGTCGGCCGGTAATGTGAGTGAGTGGGTGCGTGGCAGGAAATGCAACGAGCTAAGTAATTGCATGTGCATTCGTGGTGTGTCTTTACTTTGTTTGTCGATTCCCTTGCTTGATTACAAGGTACTACTCGCTTCGTTTTTAAATATAAGACCTTTTAAAGATTTTTTTATAGACTACATACAGAGCAAGTTGAATGAATCTATATATTCTAAATTATGTCTATATACATTCTTATATAGTCTATAATGAAACCTTTGAAAGGTCTTATATTTAGAAACAAAGAAAGTACATAAGTGTTATGGAGAAGAGAAAAATGGATGCCACGTGAGCCGACCGACCATCTACGCATTGAGCCAAAGGTAAAATTAAGATTTAAGAGCATGGCCAGCCAGCTTAGGCTTTTGCGTGACCGGTCGAGCAGCTCATGCTCATGCATGCATGTGAAGATTAATTAACCGCCCACGTAATCCTGCGTCATGCCCTTAGTTAGATCTACTGCTTTTCTTTTTCCACCGGGGCATGTAGCACGTACTAGTACGTATGCGCGCATGTCTCTGCAGCCCATCGATCTGGGTGTTTTTTTCTAAATTAATGGTGTGTTTGCTCAGATCTCCGACTAACACATGCATAGCGGTGGGTTAATTAAACAACCAGTACCCATTGTCTACGTAATATGACGTGAGAGCAATGTACTCCCTCTCCATCGATCGGTTTATAGGACTTATTTTAATAGTTCCTTTTTTGTTTTAAATTTTTAAATTTGATTGTTTCATTAACATGTTCAGATTTTAAGGTGCATTAAGGTTTTACATGCGATGATCAAGAGAACATTGGCCAGTGCATGTTAAAGTTCTTGTTTATTCATACATCGGTTGCAATAGATGAATCGATAAACATAACCTTCTGAGTAAAAAGAGCATATAAATTAATTATTTTTGTGAACTATAAAAACCATTCCACCGTTCATCATATACCTTGGTTGATTTTTGAATTGATCCCTGTAAACCAGAAGGGAGGTAGTGCTAGTACTTTTTTTCCTTTGTAATAAAGCCACATATCCGTTGTATTAAACGAGTCAAAGCCTTACACGAACACTACTTTTTCTTTCCAGAAAAAAGAACACTACTTAGTAAATGTTCCAGTTATTCACCCTCAGTACATCTTACTACTGTAATAACTTACATGTGTACATAACTGCATAATTTCTACTACTACCACTCATGCTATCCCACTGTAAAAGGAAGGTGTAATTTTGGCCCAAATCAGACCCAAGAAAGGATCTTTATGTTAGATTGATCTCTTTTCCAATGGGCCCAACGGCCCATTGGACCTTGACTCACGCCCTGATCGGGGGTGTCCAGCCCAAACAAGGCTGGACACCCCCTGTCGCGCAGTGCTATATATAGAGGAGGTGGGGACCATGGCACGGGTTACGAGGTTCGCCGTCGTCACTGGTTCCCAACTCCTAACCCTAATCCGATCCAGAGAGTAGCACTCAAGCGATGGGAAGTCCATCACCGCCACTACCGGATCTCTCTCAGCTTCCCCACCGTCGCCACCACCTCACGACGGTCTCTCGAGGGAGCTTATTGAGTTCATCACAAGGTAATAATTTACTACATCATCCCGAACACATCTAGCAAAGATCCACGGGATATGTCAATGGTATCATGAGACACAAGGCTTTAGACGTGTTACGGTTGCAAGAAGATAATGAAAGCGAAAAAAAAAGTTTCCCCTCCCCGTATGAACCCTAGAACGGCAAAGTTCAAAGCAAAGAAAGCTTCACCGGAGTTCTCTCCGGCAAAGAAGCGCCGCCGCAAGGCCGCGCATGTTCCTCTCGATCCCCACGGCATGCCGAGGTGTGGGGAAGAAGAACCTACCTCCTCGGAGGCAAAGATCGGATCTTATGAGATCCAAATGGCATACAAAAAAAGGAAAGAAGAAGGGGCACATGCTAAGTAAAGTATCAGCCTTTCGGGGCAAAGGGCACCACCACCACGCCCTTGACGGTGGCGCGTTCACCATGAAGGTGCTCGCGCACGCCGACAAAGGAACGGAGGCGGAGCCAACAAGTCATGCCGCTGCGGAACGAAAGGAAAAGAGGCATCACGGTCAACCCACTCGACGGCGACGCGCTCTCCGCAAGGGAACGCGCCACCGGTGAAAGGGAAGGCCACGGTGCTCTGTTTTTCTCTCTTTCTGAGAAACAAGGAAAGACGCGCAGCTAAGGGAAGGCTCCTGCAGGGGAGAGGGCGCGGCGCGGCGCGGGACCCATGCTCTCCGTTGTCGGCGGCCAAACCCACCCTGCAGGAGGGGAGAAGGCGCGGTAGGCCACCCCAGCACCCTCTGGCGAGGTAGCGAGCCACCGCACAGAGAGCACAGAGGTGCTCAGCGCGAGGGGGAGGGAACCAGCGGCAGCCGCCGCTTTCCTACTCGACGACAGAGAGATATGAACGAGTAAAGAAGACAGGCTCGTGTGGGACGGAGGCCTTCGACCCCGTCGCCGACGGCCGGAGTAAGCGCGGCGGTCGCTCGCCGTCGCGGTCTTGCGAGCAAGAGGCGAGCTGCAGAGGGTCGGGCGCAAGAGAGAGGCGCTGCCCCGAGCGGGAGTGATCGAGCGAGACCAGGAGAGAGCGGCGCGAGAGGAAGCAAAATGGGCTAGGGTTGCAGTCGGGGCCTCCTCTACCCACGGTTTTGTTTAACCGAATCATGCGATGGACCGTTGGATGGAGATCGACGGCCCAGATTAGCTGAGAGGGGAAACCCTAGCCCTAGCCGGGCTCTTGGGCCGAAAGCGGGAGAAGGGCCGGCCCAGGCCGAGGCAGGGCAGGCCAATGTGGCACGCCCGAGGCAAGGGATGCACAAGAGCTCTTCTCGGGCCAGACAAGTCTCGGCCCAGTGCATTTTCTGTCTAGTTTTAGGCAGACTTTAAAGTTTCATCTATGCATATTTTTTCTACGAAAATATGTTTTAAAAATAGAAATTAAAATATTCAAAGTTCTGTAATTTTATACAGAATTGCAATATTATTTTTCTGAAAAGGAAAATAGAAGATTCTGAAAATAAAAGAAAGATTTTCACAAAAAGAAAAGTTCATAAATTTTATAAAAGGGATTATAAAGTTCATGAATTTTTAATTTTGACAGAATATTTTTCTGTAATAGTAACATGGTTTTTTCTGCAAAGAAAAATAAAAGGTTCTGAAAATAAAAGAAAGATTTTCAGAAAGAGAAAAGTTCATGGATTTTATAAAAGGAAATTAAAGTTCATGAATTTTTATTTTTAACAGAATATTTTTCTGTAAAGGTGCATGAATTTTTATATTCAAGTTTTTCCGCTGCAAAGTAAAAAGGTTTAATCCTCCAATTAAATTGGAACCAACGGGGAAATTTAATTGAAAGAACTGATATTAGCAAAGTTTTTTCCCTTGTGGGTGAAATAAGATTCAAGAAGGTTCCGCTATGACAATAGAATGATGTTCGTTTTTAAAGTTCAGATATGGTATTGTTGTTTTCTGACCAACGATGATGATAACAATATTATAATTGTATGAGGCATCTTATGTTCAAAGCTTAAATCTCTGATAAATTTTGTATCAAAGTGGTCAATTTTCAGAGCACAGATAAAGAAAAGCATATGGTTAATGATGATGATGATTATTTCTTAGCAAAGTTGTTCAATAGAAATACTATCATCACATTGTTTATGAGTTATATGCATTATTTCCATTTCTGCCCAACGGTGATATGGAATTAATGCAGAAGAATGATGTTTTATTCTAATTCTACCACAACGGTGATTTAGAATATACAAAAAGGTTTTAAAAAGTTTAATGTGCATAATTTTCACCAGACCAACGTAGGGTTATTTTTATGCTCATTATTGTTTGTTTATTAGCTAAGCTCTCCCAGACTAAAAGTTTTCTTTTCATGCTTTCATTCATGAAAACGAATGGTTGGGTACTAGTGACCCGAAAGATGGAAAAGAAAGGTCATAACTTGAGGGAATATATTTTCTCTAAATAATGGCTTCACAAGAAAAGAAATCTTGGATATTAATTCAAGAAAAGAAAAGAGATAGATTATTGAGAGTCTTGGTTGACGAATGTCTTTCATGTACTCTCTATGATGAAGTGTCCTTTTTTCAGTCAACATGATTGAAATGAAACAAGCAACATGCATGTTTAATTTGACCAACGTCGGATAAAACATGTGTGTCAAAGATAATTCAGATTTATTTCTAAATTTGATGCAGTCAAAAGAGCCAATTATGGCATGTATGTCCCTTACAGGGAATTACCTGCATGGCGGGAAAAGTCTAGGAAGAATGCATGCGTAACCGGGTAAAGTTGACATTGTATTATGTCAACAATCCGTGTATGGCGGGAGAAATTTTGGCAAAGGCCTTATCGTGTTTGACAGGAGAAAGTTATGATGACTCATATGCGGTTAATGTCCCACTATGGGAGAAAAGTATGGAGTATCTATTAAGCTTTCCTAGTATCGACCGTACACCTTATGTCTAACGGTCATTATGCAATCAATAAATCCAGAAAGGATAAAAGTAACAGAAGAACCTAAAGACAAGAATGATATGCAAGTGTGACTTGCAAAAGTGACAATTATAAAGAACTCTGTTGAGTTTCTGAAATGAAATGAGGAGAAAAAGTACTCCCATACTAGTTAATTTATAACTTCATTTTAAATGAAGTGATAAGATGAATGAGCTAGATAATTAAAGTTTCCTCATTTCACAAGAACTATGAATGGGTTTCGAAATTGTGGCAGAAAAGTTCTTGCCACATTTCGAGGGGGAGATAGAGACATGAAATACATTGTAGTGTATTTCATGACTCCTCTGTACTTTAGATGATGCGATGCACATTATGCATCTAAAGTGATCCATCAATGAAGAATGTGATTGTCAAGGGGAGTATGACAGTCATTTGAATACCGTCATTATGATACCCCAAAGAAAAGAAACAGTTGTATTTTCGGATCTTTTATAGTTCCGAAAGCACACTAAGGAATACAACAGTGGTGCTTAAAGTGCCATAAAGAAGAAAGTTTAAAGATACGCCATTTCTTCAGTGAAGATGGAGTAATCTGGGGGAGCATGTTGTATGACCTATACAACACCTGTTGTTAGCTCTACAAGGGATCTTGTGATACAGGTCCCTGTAAAACCCATTGCCTTTTGGAAATGGGTGACTATAGAATTAATTGCATCTTGGCAATGACACGGCAACGACAACCCCATATGAAAGAAGTGCGAGTACCTGAGATTTTGATGGTCTCTGGGAATGTGAAAATCAGATATTTGTGACTACTATAAAGTCTATGTTAGTGAAATTCCATCATTTGAATTTCGCTAACATAGACTTTATGAAGGGTCTACAAGGCAAATGTGACTCGAAAGGAAATATGTAAAGGTGTAAAACATGACTTAAATCGAAAGATTTTTGTGTAAAGAAAGTGAGAGGACAATTGTATTCATGCAAAGTTATAGAATGGGAAATTCGTTTCCCAATTCCTATGCATGTGGATGACGTCCTACTTGCAAGTGGTGATGTCAGTCTACTGCAGGAGGAGAGAAGAAGTTCTTGTCCTCAAAGTTCAAAAGAATAAAAAAGGGGGTATTAGGAATGTCACATGGACATACCAAGAAAGATCTCTAAAGTATGCATACGAGAAAACCTACGTCTGTTCTTATAGTCAAGGGTAATGGAACTGGAAACTATGGTGTTTCAAAAGTTAATAAGAAAAGATTGTAAACGAATATGGTACCATATGCTTCGGTTGTTGGAAGCTCAAGATATTACCCTGACACAGTTCACGTATATATCCGGGTTGTTTTGGCAATGTCCAGTCCATAGATAAATCAATGGAATGGAGTTAAAGATATCAGCCTCATGCTGAAAGAAATAAGTGCTCTCAAAAGTTTGTGAGTACAAAGGGAGGACTTGTGAAATGTATAGCGAAATCCACAGTTGTCGCTAACTTTCATACTCGGAGTTTTGTGTGGAAAATCTCCAAATGAGTGAAACAATTGTCATCAATGTGATGCAATGATATGTTAAAGCTTGATATGAGGTTGAGGGATAGGCAAAATGGTTAATGGCTACCTATACCCGGAGTTGATAATGGTTGACAACGACGATAACCATTTTAAGTTCTTTCGCTGCTGTCACAACGAGTCAAGTGTTGATGCCAAACACACTGACAAAGAGTTACGTGTTGTGAAGAAGAAAGTCCGGAATTATGGAAAAATGCTTGAAGCATAAAAGCAACAAACAAGTGTTTGCAGATCTGCTTATCAAAGGCTTACCGTCCAGTGTGTTCGGAGAACATACAGTCGACATGGGTTTTATGGTATAGTCTAATATTTCCGGACAATAAAGGGACCAAGGTTAAAGAATCTGTCTCAAAATAGAGAGGTACATTGTGGCTGTCTGATTCCATCGGCAATTGAGCCGTGACGATGAAACATGCCCTATGTATTGATCTATTACGAAACAGGTAAAGTTAAAAGTATATGATGAGATCAAGGGGGAGAATGTTAGATTGATCTCTTTTCCAATGGGCCCAACGGCCCATTGGACCTTGACTCACGCCCTGATCGGGGGCGTCCAGCCCAAGCAAGGCTGGTGGGCCCCTGTCGCGCAGTGCTATATATAGAGGAGGTGGGGACCATGGCACGGGTTACGAGGTTCGTCGCCGCCACTGGTTCCCCACTCCTAACCCTAATCCGATCCAGAGGGTAGCACTGAAGCGATGGGAAGTCCATCACCGTCACTACCGGATCTCTCTCAGCTTCCCCATCGTCGCCACCACCTCACGACGGTCTCTGAAGGGAGCTCATCGAGTTCATCACAAGGTAATAATTTACTACATCATCCCGAACACATCTAGCAAAGATCCACGGGAATTGTCACTTTACACCCTCGTGAGTTGTGACAGTATCACCGATGAGACTGCTCTACACAATTAACAATTCAGCAGGAGCAAAACATCCCAAAGCCACGGCAGGCCAGATGCTCTAAAACCACCTGCCTACCTACCTAGCTAGATGTTCCAAGCCCACCGAATCAGTTGAACGCACTCACAAAGGACATGGAATCCAGTACTCCTTCATCATCTCACTAAACTAAAAAATTTAGCTGCCAGATGCTAACATCACCCACTGTCACTGTACTCCTTCATCATCTCACTAAACTAAAAAATTTAGCTGCCAGATGCTAACATCACCCACTGTCACTGTCGCATCATGCATGACACCACATGAGATCCCCATGCATGAGTAAAGTTAAATCGATCACATGCAATGCAACTGCCAAACAAGCAGCCACGATACGAGATGTATTTTTTGTAAGAGCACCGCCGTCCATGATCTATCGAGGGCGGGCCAGGCCAGACCAGACCAACCGATTAAAGGTCAAGATCGAGCTTGACATGCCAACGTATGTAAGCTAGGTCAGCTGGTACCGCGTAACTATCATTCATACGTGTAATCTCAATTACTTTGTTTTCTTCGTTTCCTATATGTATAACTCATATATAATTTCTATCTTTGTACGTGGTCATATCTCACACTCCCTCAGTAGATATATACAACATGTTTTTTTGACACTCGTAGATTTTTTTACGTATAAATTCTTGCATTACTTAAAGTTTAAGAGATACAATTCCGTCCAACAATATTCAGGACCTCATCTGGACCATAGCCTAGCCAAACAGCGGTTCGACATTGCGACCTATCAAAGTTAGCTATGAAATGACTAGCACTATTACAGCTTCGACGGATATGAATAATGCAAAAGATCTCTCCCACTCATACTACTAATGATCTCTCTAATAATAAAAGCATACTTTGATTTGTTTCCTTGTCCACCATTGATCATTTGACCGCCTTCGGACAATATGACTCAATCTCAACAGGTAGACTACTCCATTGTAATGCCAACTTAGCACCTTCAGAGATAGCTAATAACTCAGTTTTCAAAATATCAATACATGTGAAGAGGTAACTGCAGGAGTTAAAAATAATGGCACCCTCATGGTCCCTAAGTATCATGCCCGTACCTGCACTACCTTTCCGTAACCGATCTATCAGTATTTAATTTTAGTCGTCCCACCTCTGGTCTATCCCAAGAACTAGCCATAATGTTGCTTGTAACATCAAATGTACTCCCTTCGTTCCTAAATTTAAGTCTTTTAAGTGATTTCACTATATGTCTACATACGGAGCAAAATGATTGAATCTACACTCCGAAGTATGTCTATATACATCCTCATGTAGTCCACTATTGAAATCTCTACAAAGACTTATATTTAGGAACAGAGGGAGTAGTTCTTAATCACCACGTGTTTAATTCCTTGTTTGTTTGTTTGTTTGTTATCAAAGGTACGAATGGTTACATGTCCCTCTTGCTAGCATGCAGGACGGATACTCTGCTCGATCGATCTTGATGCCGAGTTGCCAACTGGCCGTTGACACGCAGGCAGCCGAAATTACGGCATGATTATGACCTACGTGGCATCTTAGCCGACCTCGCGTCCTGGACATACGCTGTTAGCTCCATCCATGGATCAATCAATCATGCATGCATGCATGCATGCGTGGTCACCTTCGATGGACGACCCAACGTACTACGTTGCCGGTCGCTCCACTGCAGGACGCTGAACAAGCAACAAACTTGAGCTGGCTCGAACAAACTCAATGATACACATACACTTTTACACCTGGTATGCTAGCATCATTTTCGCAGCCAAGAACAACGACACGCACTAGCCACCAACGACGGTACCGCCTTCACACACACACACAGCGAGCGTACACACCATGCGTGTTACACCCTGGGCCATGGCATGGCATGATTACACGCACTCGATCGCACACAACTGTAGCACAATAAGAGGAGGGTCGACGTGACGGCAATGGCAAAAGCTGCATCGCTGCATGCATGCATGCATCAAGATTCGTTCCCCAACCCCGTTTCACATTCGCCCTAGGGACTACTCTACTCTACTGGGTTAGCTTTGCTCTGTGTCTGCACAGTGCACGCTATGAGACGGCGTACGTGCTACCACCCTCCTGATCGCCGAGGGACCCGGGACGGCCTCTGCACTTGCCGACTGCAGAGTCCAGACTGAGACCAGAGGCATGGATGATCCATTTATGTTCAAGGGCCCCGATTCTTATTTTACCAACCACCAGTGTTTAATTCTGACCTTCATCGGCCTGCATGGGGACTGCTCTAGCGCAGTCGTTTTATTTCCAGTTCTTCTAGTCACTCCGTTTCTATTTACCTCTTGACCGAGATCAAACATTAGCCAATTTACAGAAAAATGCAGTATTGACATCTACAATACCAATCAATGCTGTTGGATTCATTATCGAATATATGTTCACACCACATATATTTGTCATTATGAATATTTATATTGATTCCTTTGAACATTTATGAAAGTTTATAGAGTTTGACTTAGGAGAGCTAATATCCAGAGTAAATAGAAACAGTGGTAGTACACATTGTTGATTTCATGCGTTTTTTTCTATTTCATCTGTGTCATTCTTGAGATTTTCTTATTTCTTTTTTATGCATTCAATTGAATTGATATGTCAATCGGTACTTAAACGTGATACAGTTGGGCGGTTTGATTCAGTGGGGGGAGGGCCGTGAAGGTGGACCTTGTTCTCAATGCTCATGGATAGTGGAAAGTGACCAAACATTCCCCTCTCCCTAGCCATGGTCCACATATGTTCATCCAATCTCCCATCTATAATTTGGCTGTTAGGTATGAATTCCACCACACAGAAGGGAAGGGAAGGGAATCAATCCTTCTATTTTAAAATATATTACAATATATGTTTGAAACCGTATACTCCTAGCTGATCTTAAGCACCAGTTTTGTACTCACTCCGTTTTAAAATATATTTTTTCTTAGGTATTTCATTAGGGAACTACATATTAATTTATATAAATATATTTTAGAGTATGTATTCATTTATTTTGATCTGTAAGTAGTCTTCTAGTGAAATCAATGAAAAGACTTATATCTAGTGAAATCAATAAAAAGATTTGCTCTCCCGTGCCGGCATGTCTAATTGTCAACCATGTCGAACACCTGCTGACACCGGTGCCAAATTATCGACTGATGGTGAACCCGTTCCCGATCCCACTTAATATCGCAGCATTACCGTGCCCTTCAATATGCTACTCTCACTCGTCCTCATATTTCCTACTCTGTTCAACAAGCGTGTCTTTTTATGCACGATCCTCGTGCTCCTCATCTTGCTCATATTAGACGCGTACTTCGCTATCTCAAAGGTACTCTAGACCACGGCCTCCTTATTAATTCTTCGTCTCCCACAAGCTTGACAGTATATTCTGATGCAGACTTGGCATGTTGTCCCGACACTCGACGATCTACATCCGGCTATTGTGTTTATTTGGGTGATAATCTTGTTTCTTAGTTTTCAAAAAGGCAGGATACAGTTTTCAGGTCCTCCGCTGAATCTGAGTATTAGGATGTTGCACATGCTGTAGCCGAGGCCGTCTGGCTTCGAGTCATCGACCATTCGAGCGTGCTACCATTGTTTACTGCGACAACATTTCAGCAGTCTATGTGGCATCTAATCCATTTCAGCATCGCCGCACCAAGCACATTGAGAGTGACATCCACTTTGTTCGTGAGAAGGTGACTCTGGGCGAGGTTCGAGTTCTACATGTTTCAACGAGTGCACAATTTGCTGATATCTTCACCAAAGGAATTTCCAATGCATCCTTCGCCGACATACGCTCCAGTCTCAACATCGTCACGCCCGACGTTGACACTGTGGGGGGGGGGGGGGATATTAGAGTATATTCGACCGGTTTGGTTTAGTTTTGGTAGTTTGAATTCTAATATATCTCTTCTATACTTGGACTCCAAGACTTTGTACTTATATAAGCAACCATTGACGCATCAATCAATATACAATTATCACACTAAAAATCTACGTCTGGTTTTTAGCAATGGTAAATTTGACGTATTTCATGGCTATTTATACTGGCGTGATGATGAAAAATTTTGTTTGCAAGCACACTAATTTTCTGACGAAAATTGAACTGAGACTGGTTTCCTGGGAGCAGATATTGTTTTCTTGTATGAATGCCTTAGAAAATGTCTTAGACTCTAAAAAGAGAGTGATCTAGGATAGCGATGGGACCCGCTAGAATGGGGCAAGGCAATCTTGGGGAGACGATGTGGTATCCTTGATCGACAAGTTCCACCGATGTTTAAATCGTGTTGATATGTCTTATTATGCGTCTACCAACATCTGGAGTATATCATGACACGACCGTCGAATTCCCGACGAAACACATGTATGGTCAACTCGGATTCATGTAAAGTTTTGAATCTGGGCTGATTGAGATCATTTCAATGTCTCGGTCTTACGGGTTGTATATTAGGGGTAGTCCTATGAACCTGAGTCCCTAGGCCTGTCCAAGACCCTACATGGACATCAACAACACAAAAGTCACTTATGCAACCATTCTTTCACCCGGACAAATGTATGTCACTCGGCATACATGACTTCACTTGGCCCGCTTTGTATCAGTCGGACGTTCCTCAACACTCAGATCGCAGCAGGACGTGGGCAACGATGAGACTACAACAACCATGAACTTGAACTATCACACGAAGTGCATTGAAGACGTGTGTTACGAGTAACGTCAGAGTTAGAGCTTTCGTTACTACCTCTGTCACAGTTTATAAGGCACACACGTGTACCTAGGTCGTTAATTTAACTTATATAAAATCTATTATTTAATATAAAAACTATATCATTAAAAAAAAACATCTAAAGTTTTTAATGATATATTTTTTTGTAATATATGATTATCATTAAGGTGGTCAAATTGACGACCTAGATACATGTGCCGGACTTATAAACTGAAATGAAGGGAGTACTAGTAACTTCCGTAGTTATTAGTATTTACTCGTCCTTGTAATAAAGGCCGGTCGATCGTGGCACGCTTTATATAAGCAACTTCTGGGCTTCTGAGCAAGGGTTCAACATTCTATACTATCTCATACTCTATAATCTAATACTAACCTCCGAGGCTCGAGACATAGGGTCGTTACCACTTTAAAGTGACGCTCGAACTCGTACATGTGACTGTATCCTGTGTGTCCTAGCTAGGCTTCGCCCTCTCATTCGTACCCCTGTACTATTGCCAGTATCATTCCACGACACGCCCCGAAAAGTGCAGCGTTGCTTAGTGAAAAGTTCAACTTGTATGAAGATCCGTCGCCTCCATAGACATTTGATCTGTTGATCCTTTCCTTACTGTTGTAACAATAACAGTATTGTGAAACCTTTTTCAACATACCTTGTGTTACAAAAAGATTTATTCCGATGACATAGGCACGCGTCGAGTGATGGAGGTCCTGGCCGGCCCATTAAAGGTTGTGCTTCGTTTGAGCAAACTCACAATTAAATGTCTTCGTATGCGGCGGAACTATATGTGTGATTGGCCGGCTGATTGTAATCATTTTTTCCGGAATAAGTTCAACTTGTATCTTTTCAACCAGTTTTTTTTTTTTTTTTTTTTTTTTTTTGCGAAGAACTTTTTTTGTGTGTGTGTTGTTGAAGCCGATTGGGGATCAGCCAAGGCCAACGTTGTTGAGGAGAAACAATCTGCACAATCTTTATCCAAATTTCTGTTAGCAACAATTTGCAAGAACGATCAAGTTTTTCTTCTTTTTTAGTAACGTAAGTGAAGTCGTGTGCGGGGGAGGCACGGGGAGCGGGGCGGCGATTTGGTTGCGACCCAACGTCGCGCTTTACGAGGCCACCACACTCTCACATGCATGCATGGTGGATCGATCGTCGTACAAGATACACGCCGCGCGCGTCACGCACCCGAAAACGACCTGGGCACTGCCTCCCCGGCTCACGCCCCAAAACTCGAATTTTTATCGCGGCCTCCTTCCGGGCCATGGCAACGGCGGATCTGCAGCAGCAAACGCCGTTCCCTCCCCCATTTCCAGCCATTTCTTTTCAGTAGCCAGCAGGAGTAAAATCCCCACCCACCACCTCACCCTCCCCTCCCCTCCCATCTTTATTCTCCTCTTCACATGCCATTGCTAACCTCCCACTGCTACGCCTCCCTCCATCCTCCCACTCCCCTCCTTCCTCCCTACTCTACTCTACTCCAGGCGCCGTCGGGCCGGGTCAACCGACCAGCCGACCTGCTGCTCCGCCTCCGGCTCGATTCACACGACCTTCCCCTGCCATTCCCATGTCGTTCCACTGTCGGTGCTCGTGGACGGACTAGTGATTAGCTCGTTCGTTCGTTCGTTCGGCTGCAATTGTAATGGAGGGCAGGAGGCGCGGCGGCGGTGCTGGAGCTAGTACCGAGATGGTGAAGTGCGTCTTCCTGCTGGTGGTGCTCGCGCTGCGTGGCCGCGGGGCCAGCGGGCTGGACGCGGACGGGGAGCTGCTCATGGCCTTCCGGCGCGCGGTCACCGCGGACCCGCTCGGCGCGCTCGGCAGCTGGAGCTACTCCGACGACTCCCCCTGCGACTGGAACGGCGTCATCTGCAACGGCTTCCCGCAGCGGCAGCAGGCCTCCACCACGCTCAACCTCACCTCCACCTCCGCCGACGGCAGCGGAAACGGAAACAGAAACTTCAGCACGCTCGCTCGCGGCGCCAACGGCACGCTGCTCGGCCTCAACGCGTCGATGGCGGCGGCCACGGTGTCGCGGGTCATCGGCCTCGTCCTCCCCGGCGCGCAGCTCTCCGGGTCGCTCCCCGCCGAGCTGGCCCGAGTCGAGCACCTGCGCCACCTCGACCTCTCCGGGAACGCCCTCAACGGCACCCTGCCCGCCGCGCTGCTGCTAAACGCCACCGAGCTCCGCGTGCTCTCGCTCGCCGGCAACGGCCTCTCCGGCGCGCTCCCGGACGCGTCCTACGCGCGGGGGCTCCAGGAGCTCAACCTCTCTGACAACGCGCTCGCCGGCTGGCTCCCCGCCGCGCTCCTCAGGGCGCCTGGGCTCGCCGTGCTCGGGCTCGCTAACAACTACCTCGCCGGCGAGCTCCCCGCCGGCGGGCTCGGCTGGCTGGAGGTCGTGGACCTGAGCAACAACTACTTCCGGGGCGCACTCCCGGTGGATTTCGGCGGGCCTCAGCTCAGGTTCCTCAACGTGTCGTCCAACAGCCTCACCGGCACGCTCCCGGCCCGGCTGTCCGACGTCGTGCCGGCCAACACCACGGTGGATCTGTCCAACAATAACTTCACCGGGGCGGTCCCGCCGGCCGGGCCATTCGCCGCGCAGCCCGCAGCGGCCTACGAGGGAAACCCGGGGCTGTGCGGCCCGCCGCTGAAGCACGCGTGCTCCATCCCGTCCTCGCTCTCCAACCCGCCCAACGCCACCGACTCGCCGCCGGCGTTCGCGGCCATCCCCAAGAGCGCTGCTCGGGCACCGCCAGGCTCTCCCGAGGCGCAGGCCCCGCGCGGCGGGCAGGGGAAGCTCAAACCTCTTGTGATCCTTGCCATCGTGGCCGGCGACCTCGCCGGCGTCGGGCTCCTCTTCATGCTCTTCATGTACGTCTACCACATCAGGAAGAAGCGGCGGGAGGAAAACCCGACGGCGCAGCAGCACAAGAGCATCGGCGGCGGAGCCAAGGCATCGAGCGTCGTCGGAACCAAAGAAGACAGAGGGGCCACGTCGAGGGGATGCTGCATTGGCGGCGGCAAGAACGACGGCTCCGACAGCTCGGACTGCTCGGCATCCTCGTCTGACGCGGCGTCCGACGACGGCGGCGGCGAGGACCCAAAGAAAAGAGCCGGGAGCTACATCGGCTGGGGCACCCCGCAGCACCACAGCAAGAACAAGCACGAGCAGCAGCAGAAGCAGGCGCCCGCGCCGGCGACGCTTGTGACGGTGGACGGCGGCGACGGCGAGCTGGAGATGGAGACGCTGCTCAAGGCGTCAGCCTACATCCTAGGCGCCACCGGGTCGAGCATCGTGTACAAGGCCGTGCTAGCGGACGGCACGGCGTTGGCCGTCCGGCGCATCGGCGAGAGCGGCGGCGCCGACAAGCTCAAGGACTTCGAGGCGCAGGTGCGCGCCGTGGCCCGGTTCCGGCACCCCAACATCCTCCGGCTCCGGGGCTTCTACTGGGGCGCGGACGAGAAGCTCCTCATCCATGACTACGCCGCCAACGGCAGCCTCGCCAACGTCGCCTTCACCCGTAAGCCTTCATCCTGCTCCACTCCATTGCTACAAGTCCAAGCTTTTTTCCTTCCTCTTTTTTCATCCTGGTCCACTCCATTGTTGCAAACCTAATTTCCATGAGATTTTTTAGCACTACTACTAGGTAGCTGCTGCATTATCCTGCTGCAATTTGGTCAACTGCTTGTGTTACTCATGAGTACTCGTACGGACTAGGGAGTAGTACGTCAAGTGCATGATCCATTTGCTAGAAATTCAGGCTGCAACGGACGGCGGCAGTCCTTGGCAAAGGTGGCGCCATCAGCCATAGTAGTACGACTCTAATACACCTTCAATGCACAAATTAGTGCGGCTGTAAATCAGCACTGCAAGTTAATTGGTTCTGGACAACGGTCATAAGTCATCATAATTTGGCACTAATGACCCAAAAGCATTTGCCACTTTTATCACTAGTAGTAACTATTTCTTGATTGTTACCACCAACCGGGAGTAGTACACTTTTTATCTTTTGAAACTTGATTACCACCTGAAGTACTCTTGCTTTGTAGAGTACTCTGTTCATGAGCTTCAGTTATCAAAATTGATTGTGTGTTGATTGTGGTGGTGCAGGGCGGTTCGGCGCGTCGTCGCCGATGCACCTGAACCTGGAGGCGCGGCTGCGGATCGCGCGCGGGGTGGCGCGGGGGCTGGCATTCATCCACGACAAGAAGGGGGTGCACGGCAACGTGAAGCCCAGCAACATCCTGCTGGGCGCCGACATGGAGCCGCTGGTGGGCGACCTGGGGCTGGACCGGCTGGTGTCCGGCGAGGCCGCGGCCAGCCGGGGCGGCGGCGGCGCGTCGGCGCGGCTGTTCGGGAGCAAGCGCTCCATGCACTCCACCAGCAGCCTGCCGGACCTCTCCCAGATGCCCGGCGGCGGCGCGGGACCCGGGGCGAGCCCGTCGGCGTCGGCCCCGCCGCCGTACCAGGCGCCCGAGTGCCTCAAGAGCCTGCGGCCCAACGCCAAGTGGGACGTCTACTCCTTCGGCATGGTGCTCCTGGAGCTGCTCTCCGGCCGCGTCTACTCGGAGGTGGAGCTCTGCCAGTGGCACGCCGGCGCCGCGGGCACCGGCTCCGTCGACGACCAGCGCGGCCGCGTGCTCCGGATGGCCGACCCCACGCTCCGCGGGGAGGCCGTCGACGGTAACAGCGAGGACGCGCTGCTCGGCTGCTTCCGGCTCGCCTTCGCCTGCTGCGCCATGGCGCCAGGCAAGCGGCCCGTCATGCGGGACGCCGCCGCGCTCCTCGACAGGATCTCGGTGCCCTCCTCCACCGCCACCGCCACCGCCACCACCACCATTGAAACTACTTACTGATTGCCCGGCAATAAACTGTAGAGGATAGTAGTACGTACAACTTGGATGATCTTTACCAATGGCCACCTTGCCGTGTTAGCCAGCCTCTTTTGTAGATTTGTTGTCACTAATTTTTGACGGTCATGTGATTAACCAACCCCGTTTTTTCAAGCTTGCTGTTTCCCCTGCTCTGCTCTTATTGTAATGCCATTGTTGCAAGTCCTCTACATCATACTGCTCCAGTTTCTTGCTAGAACTTGTCGGTGCTGCCATGGCACTTGGTGAAAAGAACTTTGTGCTATCTTTTGTTAAGAAAGGAAGCAAGTCTTCTTCTTGATCGTAGAAAGAAAAGAAACAAACTTTGTGTTGGGTGATGCAGAGTTCAGTGTATGGGGCTTACAAACCGGAAGCCGTGTCTTCTGGGTTGCTTTCTGCACTTGACCTCTATTCAGATGCTAAGTGGCCTAATTAACACCCAAAGTACTCTCTAGCCAAGAAGATTAGAGAAAGATGAGCACTGCTGCCTCACTTCTTGGACGTTTCTTCTGAAAATGTCGTGCCTCACTCCACCTTGCCTCCCCACATTTTTACTTCTTCTTCCCAAGAATATTCAGCATTTGTGGTATGGCAGGAAAGGATGGATCCAAGGGAATAAATTCTAATTGTAGTTATACAACAATAAGAGATCAAGATGGTTGGAGATGGACAGGCAGGCTTCTGCATCAGTGTTGTCACCACATCTTAGGGCATGTTTGATAGCCTCCACCAAGGATGCATAAGGGCAGCAGTTTCCTTGTCAATATATTTTTGTCTGTTTGGTAGGATGTAAAAGCTCTACTCAGCATGATCCATCTGATGCAAATAAGGCCTCATCATATTTGAGCCCAGCACCCCCGCGGAGGCAAGCTGAGGAGAGCAATGCTGAGCCCAGCTCCCTCGCCCCGTCGCTCCCCGGCCGCCTCGCCCTTGCCTCTCCCGACCCTGTCGCGCCACGCCTTGCCCGAGCCCCGGCGGCCTCGCCCCTCCCAAGCCCCGGCACCCTCGTCCTCTCCCTCCCCCGCCGCGCCGGGCCCCTCCCGAGCCCCAACCGCCTCGCCCGAGCCCCGACGGTGGCCTCGCCCGCGCCCCGCCGTGCCCCGGCGGCCTCACCCTCTTACCCCCCGGGACTCCTCTCCCCGCGCGCCCCGCCGGCCCTCCTCTTCCTCCCTCGCAGTGTACCTCTTCCTCCTTCCTCTTCCTACCAAACAAAGTCTCACCTCAGCATGTATCAACATATACATTACTACCAAACAACAGCAAATGCATCTATTCAGCATGTTTACACTGACCATGTGTTCGGTGAAAACAACCATGCTAGGTAGGGAATGCAACCAAACATGCCCTTAGAGCATCTCCCACCGCGTCCCCAGAACACCTTCCTAAGCGTATTTTTAATCGCCGACGCTAAAAATCACGCAATCGCGCCCTAAGGACGCTGTTTTGCGACGAATTTGGCCAAAACTAGCCCCAGTGACCCCATGCCAAACCCTGGCCCCCCGGGGCTGCTTGGGGGCATCTAGCGCTAAGCCTCTCTCTTCTCTCTCTCTTCCTTTTTTTCTGCTAGGTCGATCATGTGCATGAAAAAAAGAATCTTTCCTCTCTTTCTATCTCTCTCTTCATGTGGCCGGCTGGGTCGAGAATGATTGAAATAATTTGTCCCCCAAACCAAAATTTTCGTCGACAACCCCCAAACGACAAAAAAAACTTCATGAAGGATCAAACGGCCGAAGATGCTCTTACACAATTTGTAAGATAGGCCCTGGAGGTGAAGAAATCTGGAGACTCTGCATTTCCTTGATGCAGATATGGTCAAATGTGTCGTCCTCTTGTTAGTTGATGAACATATACTCCCTCTGTTTAAAAGTTTTACTAGGGGACTATATACAAATGTATATTAAAACATACTTTAAAGTATAAATTTATTCATTTTGCTTCATATGTAGTCTTTTAGAATAATTTTCAAAAAGACTTATATTAAGGAACGGAGCGAGTAGTATTTTTGCTCTCAGGTATGCTGCCAAAAGCTATCCTTAATTTTGTTCAACCAGCTCGATTAACTATCTCTCTCCTTTTTAATGGTATTTTTTTTGCCTCACCTCCCTCTACAATCTATTTCGGCTGGATTTTTTCGCCTCACTTTCCCACCACCCATTTGTACTTTGTACCTCTAAAAAACCAAAACAAACACACTTTGTGTTACCACCAAGCAAACGCAACGCTCAACCAACCCCTCCTCCCTCCCCCGGTCTTTCCCATCTTTCTATTGACCGTCTTTCCCTCTCTTCTATGGTTTGGCGCCTCGTGCGCCACCGACATTACTCCTGTGTTGCTGCCCCTACTCGATCAAAAAAGGGTTTCCCCCCGCTTTGTATTACAAAGCAACCAACCGATACAGTCAACAGCAGGTGCTGGGACGGAAGCAGCACAATCACACCCAAAAGAAACGAAAGAGAAACAACAAAAGAAAAAATGCCGATAACGACGGATCAACGAAAACGAAGAAGCTTCACGACGAGTGTGCCCACCGAAGATCTCCCACCAAGCTCCAAGGCTCCGAAGCACCGGTACCGATCAACACCTCCAAGAAGGACCGCGACGATGACGACGCTGCTGCCAAGGGTTTCCCCCGGTACTTGACGAGGCAAGAGGAAGGGTTGCCCCCGACACCCTCCAGGAAGGCCCGGCGGCACCCACAAGCGTCGCCGCGTCGGTGTCGGCCAGGCCGACAGGGGTTTCCTCCGATCCCAACCTTCACCTCGGATGCTCCAGAGCCTACCACCAAAGCGACCACCATCTTGCGCCACCGCGGTCATGAAGCCTCCACGCCGTCTCACCACGACACCATGAAGTGAGGCCTGCACAGCGGGGAATAGGAGCCGGGACTAGTAGCCACAACACCGTCGGCACGCGGGAGGGTACAACCTCCACCGTCGATGACGGCAGCCGACCGGACACAATAGCAGGAGCATACCAGGCCCGTGGGCCCACAGGCCCGGTCGGGCTCTCCACGCCCGTAGAGCTCCCGCCCTCATGCTGTAGCAGGCGCGCCTTCGGCGTCGCCGCCCCACGTCCGAGCCGCTCCTCCTCCTCACCACACAGACAACGATGCAGCCATGCCGTGAGCCAGCTCGCTAGGACCCAGATGGAGCCCATAGGGCCTAGATCTGGGCCGGGGATGTGCCATCGGCCAACCTGCGTCACCACGCCGTCTCATCGCCAAGGGGCAACACCACCACCTCACGCGTCGCCGGCCACTGCTGCCGGGTCGCCGGACCGTCGTCGAGCCGAGGAGCACCGCCGCCGCCCCCATATCCCGGGCAAGGAGGCGCGCGGGGGGACAAGCAGTCCCGTCGCCGCCAACACCACCCGGCCAAGCGCCGGGGCCGGCCGTCGGCGGCGGCAGGAAGGGAAGGAGGAGAAGGGAGGCCGAAGAAGGGCGTAGCTCGCGCCGCCTCGGCCACCTCCCGGGGAGGCAGCCCGGGGCGGAACCGGGAGGGGAAGGGGGGCGGGGACTGCCGGCGGCGACGGGGGAGGCCGGCGGGGGAGGCCGGCGGCGGCGGTGGGGGAGGGAGGGAACCCTAGGAGACGCGGGGGTCGCGGGCTACGGAGACGCCGTTGCTGCCCCTACTCCAACTCCCACGCGCACCGGACTAATATACCTCTCCGCCCGTCACTCCATGGGAAATCAAGTGTGAGTAGCCAGCCGATGAGCTTCCCTGTGGGACCTCCTCGTCGCGTCCATCCAATGACTTCCTTGCCGCGGCCATCCAATAAAAAAAAACTGGTCTCGTACATTTACTAAATTTATGGAAAAAAACTTGAAAATGAATACCATGTGAAATTATGGTTAACTTTATAAAAACATGAATGCTTTTTGAAATTTCCAAACATTTTTGAAAATCACGGACATTTCATAAAAAGGAAAACAAATTTTAAAATAAGAAAATAAACACAAAGAAAAATAAATAAAAACAAAAAATGAGAAGAAAAGAGAAGAACCAAAATAAAATAAAGTAAAACTGGAAAGCCAGTAAAATAAAAACAAAAGAACTGGATGTGCTAGTTCGTAAATCATCTGCATAAATAGGCCGGCCCAGACTTGTCGCTCTACCCGCCACCATGTGCGAAACAACATCAATCTGCCGGATTCTACTTTTCTATTTGGTTTTCATTTTTTTTCTCCTGTGTTTTTTCTCCTTTTTTGTGTTCTCTTAGATTTTTTCAATACTTCATTTTAATACTTTTCGAATTTATTTTCATTATAATCTTTTTTTAAATTTGAAAATTGTTTGAATACTAAAATGATGGTTTAAATAACTTTTTAAAATTATGATTTTTTCCTGAAATATTTCTTAAATGTTTTTAATAAAACATTAACTATTTCAATTCAATCTTTTTGTATTTATTAGTTTTGCTGTGAACTTAAAATTACAACTTTATTTATTTTTCTTAAAACCTGGCATGGATGGCTATCATGGGGATGCCCACCTGCGGCCAAAGTTTGGATCATTTAAAAATTGTCCAAAAAAAAAACCATGTTCAACATAGGGTAGGGTGTTCGATAGGACAGAAGGCTCCATTTGGGAGCACTTTGTTTATCGACATCTGGTAAAGGACCCCAAGTTTTCATTGCTTGTATGATTAATTCAAGGCATCATCCAAGTTGTTTTGGTGTTCGATTTTTTTTTTGTATTTTGTGGACTTTTTCGGTCAAAAAAGACTGATAAATGACCGGACATGTCGCAACTTGCAGACAGTGCCGGAAATCATTCAAACATCGCATGTATGCCTACCATGAGCATGCCCACCTGGTTGCAAAAGTTCATATCATTTTAAAGAATGTCAAAATTAAACCATATCGAACGAAGAGTGTCCATGTGGGCTAGTAAGCTACGTTTGAGAGCACATTGTTTCTCAACATCCTTGAAATGGCCTAATTTGTTTCATAACTTTCTATGACCAATTCAAGGCACCATGCCAAGTTTTTAGGTTCTCGACAAGTTTTGCATTTCTCGAGTTTTCTGACTGGAAAATGCCAATTTTGTGGTTAAACTCTACGATGGCGATGATACTATAGGGGAGGTTCTGCGGCAAAATAGCTCGATGCCAGAATGATAATGGTTGGATGTGTCGCAATGTGCATATTGTGTCGAAAGTCATTCAAACATGATATAGATGCCTACCATGGGTATTCTCACCTACGGGGAAAAGTTGGGGTCATTTACAATAAAACATGATGTAGGGTGTCCGGGTAGCCAAAAGGCTCTGTTCGAGAGCACTTTTTTTCGGACATCCATCCAATGGTCTCAATTTATTTTCATGGCCTTGTGTGACCAATTCAAGGGTCTATGACAAGCAGGGGCGAACCCAAGGAAAAAATTGAGAAGGGGCAAAAATATATGACCATATTCATGAATTAACAAGGCAATTCTCCTTATAAACTAAAACCTAGGAAAAATCACTTCATTCTCCATGAGATAACCACATTCATTGCAGATCTAAAATAATAACAAGTTGAAATAAAATAACTCAAAATAGTATTTAAATATCTTGTTCCGAAGTTGCGAAAGCGAAGATCGACACATTGTTAATAAATAATAATCCAACCTACAATCTGGAAGAAAAAACCATTGTCAAATGTAGGAAGAATGAAAACATTGAGGAATTCCCTTATAAAAATGAAAAAGGCTTTAGCACACTACCTTTCTTTTCATCCCACGACTCTCTTTCACCTCATGAACACGTTTAACTACCACTTCCTTCGAATTGTTTTAGCAATTCTTTTTGTACGAAGAAAATACGACTATTGTTCATACCAATTAGCAATAAAATGCTGATTGATCTTCACAATTGTCCTTGTCTTCAAAAATTTTAGAACGACGCTGATAAGTCCCTCGCATCAAGTACTTTCTTCTTATATCTTCGTGTTGATTGGGATTGTAATAGAGAAAGTAGTGGTTGCACCCGCGGTGCACCCCCACAAGAAAACATAGCAAAAATTTCAAAAAATTCTAAAACTTTGTGGAAATGATCATCAACAAATGTTACGAGTGCTTGCAAAGTTTGGTGGTCAATTAACATTCGAGGATCTTCATAAAAAAAGTAAAAATTACAAAATATGCTCAAATAGTGCACTTACATTTTGACTAATTTTCAGTGATTTTGTCTTTTTTGTACTGAGCTCCTCGAATATTATGTTACCACCAAATTTTAAAAGCGCTCATAACATTTGTTGTTGATCATTACCACAAATCTTCAGATTTTTTTGGAATGCTTTGCTCTATTTTCTTGCGTTGATACACCGTGGGTGCACTGAGCTGGAGTGTAGAAATACCACTCTCATTGTAATATGCAATCCTCTTCCTTTTCTTTGTGAGCCATCTTCCTTTTAGATGGATGCATTGGAAGCTTGTTCAATTCAACTAGTTTTCATGCATCTTGGTGATTGTCGGTTTTTCGGATAACCTCTCCATTACATTCCCAACAAGTTTGAAGTGCTAAAACAAAAACATTAAATGAATTGTCAAGTTGAACATCAGGCGTCCTCCAATGCATTGGTGTTTAGGCAAGTGCTAAGCGCATTAAAAATCTTACCAACCAATCTCTTCAATGCATAGGTGCTTAGTCTTTGTTGTTGTTTCTTGGTAGGTTCTGGGCTGTTTCTTAGTTGTAGGCTTCTTCTAGCCTTTCACAGATTTAGAATTTATATGGGCTTTTGAAAATAAGTAAAAAATTGGGCCAAGCGGGGGCAAAATAACGAACCCATTGGGGGCACACGTAGCTTGACAAGATTGACCCTAGTGTATGAACAAATATCGAGTGGGGGCAGCCGCCCCCACAACGATCAA
The DNA here is from genome assembly GCF_904849725.1 of Hordeum vulgare subsp. vulgare. Lineage (NCBI taxonomy): Eukaryota > Viridiplantae > Streptophyta > Magnoliopsida > Poales > Poaceae > Hordeum > Hordeum vulgare. The sequence continues at coordinate 617,189,256 of NC_058524.1, forward strand.
CTTACGTCCGCCTCTGATGACAATTTGCGTGGCTTCTCGACAAGTTCTGCATTTTTCGTAGTTTCCTTGGTGAAAAAAGGGCGATAAATAACCATACATGCCACAAGTTTTATATGGTGTTGGGAGTCGTTAAAACATTGCACTGAGGTCACGTACTGCTACAGAGTCATACGGTAACCCTGTCTTGGAGGTCATGTTGCTGGACAACAATGAACCTACAAGCTATGAAGAAGCAATGCTGGGCCTGGGTTCCGACAAATGGGTGGAGGCCATGAAATATGAGAGAGGATCCATGTATGAAAACAAAGTATGGACTTTGGAAGAACTACTTGATGGTCGTAAGACTATTAAGTACAAATGGATCTTTATAAGAAGACATACAATGATGGTGAGAGTCACCATTTAAGAAAGTTCGACTTGTTGCAAAGAGGTTTCCGACATGTTCAAGGAGTTGACTGGATGAGACTTTCTCACTCGTAGCGATGCTAAAAGTCTGTTGGAATTATGTTAGTAGTTGCTGCATCTTATAGATGGATGTCAAAACATTGTTTCCTTGACAGTTTCCTTGAGGAAAGGTTGTATGTGATACAACCAGAAGGTTTTGTCTATCCTAAGGATGCTAACAAGTATGCAAGCTCTAGCGATCCTTCTAAGGACTGGAGTAAGCATCTCGGAGTTGGATATGCGCTTTGATGTGATGATCAAAGCTTTTGGGTTTATACAAAGTTTGTGAGAAACTTGTATTTTCAAGGAAGTGAGTGGGAGCACTATAGAATTTCTGATGAGTATATGTGGTTGACATATTGTTGATCGGAAATGATGTAGAATTTCTGGAAACCATATAGGGTTGTTTGAAAAGTTGTTCTCAGAGGAAAACCTAGATTGAGATACTTGAACATTGAGCATCAAGATCTATAGAGATAGATCAAGACGCTTGATAAAACTTTCAATGAAATGCATGCCTTTACAAGTTTTTGAAAGAGTTCAAAATAGATCGGAAAAGAAGGAGTTCTTGGCTGTTTGTAAGGTGTGAATTTGTGTAAGACTCAAAGACCGACCACGACATAAGAAAGAGAAAGGACGAAGGTCATCTCCTATGCATTAGCCATAGGCTCTATAGTATGATATGTTGTGTACCACACCTGATGGATGCCTTGCCATGAATTTGTCAAGGGGCACGAAAGTGATCTACGAATGGATTACTGGACATCGGTCAAAAGTTATCCTTAGTAACTAGTGGACTAAGAATTTTTTTCTCGATTATGGAGGTGTTAAAAGAGTTCGTCGTAAAGGGTTATGTCGATGCAAGCTTCGACACTAATCCAAATAACTCTGAGTAGTAAACCGGATTCATATAGTAGAGCAGTCCTTTGGAATAGTTCCAAATGCCGTGTGGTAACAACATCAATAGGATGACACAGAGATTTGTAAAGCACCACAGATCTGAAAGGTTCAGACCCGTTGACTAAAATCCTCTCTCACGAGCAAGACATGATCGAGCCCGAGAACTATATGGGTGTTAGATTCATTACAATCACATAGTGATGTGAACTAGATTATTGACTCTAGTGCAAGTGGGAGACTGTTGGAAATATGCCCTAGAGGCAATAATAAATTGGTTATTATTATATTTCCTTGTTCATGATAATCGTTTATTATCCATGCTAGAATTGTATTGATTGGAAACTCAAATACATGCGTGGATACATAGACAACACACCTCGTTGATCAAAGATGGTCAAGGTTTCCTGCCCATAGGCAGGGCCCGCCCTGTGTTTCGGGATGCCTTAGGCAAGCTCAAAAACATGGGCCCCTATGTCCTAAGATCATATATTTTTAGTTTAAAATTTAACTATAATAATTGACTGATTCCATCGACAATTATAATTACAAAATTTCAACTTACTTAATCAACAATAATAATACTAAGAAGATAGAGAAATGAAACTAAAATGACATGATTACCTCAAATAAGAATTTAATTCTTCGAAATAAGTTTCTTCGGGCGTTTCTTGATGCAAAGTCATTCACAATCAAGATTAACATTGTCCAAGATATCCTTCTCAATGCAGCACATAGCCAAGCCATTCAATCTATCTTGCAACATAGTAGACCTCAAATAATTTTTTGTAGTTTCCGTTTAGAGAAACTTCTTTCAGCCGAGGCTACAGTCACAATCACTGTTAAGAGGATCCGATATGCAATAGAGACATTTGGATAGCAATCTACAACCATAACAAACTAAAGAATCTCAAGCGCTGACATCAAACCATCTGGCAAAGTTGCGTGCAACACTTTTAACTCAGAGACAAAATCATGAAGATCAACATCAGATGAGTTATCATCAGAAAAAGCTTTTGCAAAAGTAGTGCAACATTCCCATAAATTGGTATCATCCAAGGACTTCAGATTTTTTGAATTGAATAAGAAACCAAATAACTTTTCAAATTTCTTCAACTGATCAAAGGGAGTGGTCAATGAAAGAATTGCCTTGTCAACGATGACTAGAAAGTAAGTAACTCTGAAGGATTCCATAGCTGACAACTGTAATTTCTCATCTTGATCATTGGTTTCATCATAATGCCTCTTTCTTTTGCTTTGACATTTTGTAGGAAATTCTAGCTCTATGTCCATATCGGATGCAATGGCTTTTGCTATCTCAATACTAGCTTGAAATCCTTCATCTGTACTTCTGAAAATATGATATGACACCTTGAATGTGTTTTATAGTAGCATCAATGCATACCATCTTTTCCTGCATATGTTGGCTCACCATATTTACAAAGAACAAAACATCATGCCAAATAACCATGCCAACTAAAGTTTCAAAATTCTCAAGTGCACTAACCAAAGATTGAGCATCACTTACAGCTGCTGGGTCATCAGTAGAAGTCTCCTCCAGTTCCTTCAAAGCTGATCTTACATGGATAGTTTGGTACCTAATAGGTTGCACACTTTTTATTCGACTCTCCCAACGAGTATTGGACAAAGGCTTGCGAGTTAGTTTTGTTCCTTTTGGAAGATTGTCAAGCAAAATCTTCCACCTTTTAGTAGAACGTGAAAACAATACATATATTCGTTGTATAATACCAAAGAATGTAATAGCTTGTTTGGAAGATTTTGCCATATCACAAAGAGTGAGATTCAAACTATGACAAGCACATGGCATATACAATGCTTTGGGGTTTTATTTAAGCAAGCGACTCTGCACATCTTGGTATTGTCCCTGCATGTTGGAACCATTGTCATAACCTTGACCTCTCACATCAGCAATATTCAAATCAAAGGAACTCAATGTATCCAATAGTACATTCAAAAGCCCTAATCCCGATGTGTCATCAACCTTTAGGAACTCTAGGAAAAACTCCTCCACTCTCGGAATGTTGCTTGACATATTGACACAACGCACAATGAGAGTCATTTGTTCTTCATGGCTCACATCCGGGGTACAATCCAAGATAACCGAGAAATACTTGGCATCTTTAATGATCTTTAAAATAACCTTTCTCACGGCATCGGCAAGAACTGAGATCAACTCTTTCTGGATTCTGTGGCCAAGATAGTGATGATGAATTTCATTACTTTGAATGTGTCGGATATGTTCTTGCATAACAGGATCAAATTCAGCAATCATTTCAATCGTGCCCAAAAATTACCATTATTATCTTGATACAACTTCTCATTTGATCCACGAAACGCCAAAGTATGTTTTGCAAGAAACTTTACAACAGAAACTATTCTTACCAATACTTGTCTCCAACGCTCCTTCTCCTTTGCAATCTTCCTTTGCATATCATCATCAATTGTCTTGTTTTTGCTTAGTCTCAACGTAACTTCGTTCCATGTATTCATGTTTGTTAAATGCTCAACGTTGTTCTCATGTTCTTTGAGTCGCACACTCAAACGCTTCTAGTCATTCAATCCATCACATGCTAGCGTAGACTTGCCCTGTTTTGATTTGAACAACTTGCAACAAAAACAATATACTTTATTCGCAGCTTTATGGTAAACCAACCACTTTATGTCAACAAACTCACCATTACTTAATTTTCTGGAGTAGAAAGCATATGAAAAGTGTCTACCAATGATGTCGTTCTCAAATTCCCAATCTGGTTCTCTAATAGGTCCCTTCTTAATTAAAATATCCTTTTGGCATTGTCAAGAATTTCCCATGTTTTTGGATCAAAAATAAACGAAAGGGAATCTTCATGTTCGTTATTAGCAGAAGGCTGCAAATTTTCATCCATTGTACTGTCAGCATCAACTTCACAATCTGTTTGCTCCCGTGTATTTGCGCTATCTTCATTGACCTCAACATCTGAATCAACATGCTCGGGATTACTTACTTGCCCTTGTTGTTCACTGGCATCAACATTGCTGGAGGATGTAAAGTACCTATTCAAAGAACCCTTCAATGGTTGAATTTCCAGATCACTTTCTTTTTTTTTCTTTTTTCAGCACCCGGTAATTGCTTCTTCTTAGGCAACATGACAGACCCTAAAATTATGAAGAAAAGAGGAATAGAGAATACAAAGAATTAGAAATTTATACATCAAATGATTGAAACCTAGACATACATGAAAAAGTACTTGAATTACTAATTACTAAATAAAGATGATGGATGGACTACGTACTAGTGTTGAATTCCCATGTTGATTACTCTTCTAATACTGAATTTTGATGGATGGATGGACGGGGTCCAAGCCAAAGAAACCGTGATAATCCTACCTTTTTGACTGACCAGAAAATCGGCTATTACATTCATGCGTGATAGCCCTGATGGATCATGGATGGATGGACGGGGTCCAAGTCAAAGAAGCCATAATGGATGGATGGATGTTGTTTCGGATGTCCTGCAGTACCTGATAGTTTCGGTCTTTCGGATGTCCTGCTGCTCCTGCAGTACGGCAGTACCTGATGTGTCCTGCAGTTCCTGGTTACTGAATACTGATCAGTTGATACTTACACGATAGATCGATCCAGGGCCAACCGACCAAGACGAAGACGCCGCTCGCCGCAGTACCTGCTGCTCATGCGTGATGGATGGATGGCCGGACTGCCGGCGCCGATGCTGCGCGCGCGGCGAGCCGACGACAAGCCGGCTGAGGCATCGTATGGGTATGACCGAGGCGCCGTAGGGCAGCGCCGCACCGGAGATGAGGCGTGGAGGCAACGAACAGGTTTCTGCAGTAAAGTTTTTGATCGGGCCTAGCCATCTATATATGATGTCATGTTTTTTGTATATTTTTACATATTTTCTAATGGGCTATGTTACATATACATACTATATTATGGACCCCCCTCCTACATGGGCCCTAGGCCGTCGCCCCGCGGGCCATACGCCAGGGCCGGCCCTGGCCATAGGCAAGCGTTGTCATTTGATAACGGGATCACATCATTAGGAGAATGATGTGATGAACAAGAATCAAATTATAAACGTAGCATATGATCATGTTATTTTATTGCTATTGTTTTTTGCATGTCAAGTATACATTCCTATGACCATGAGATCATGCAACTCACTGACACCAGAGGAATGCCTTTTGTGTATCAAACGTCACAACGTAACTGGATGACTATAAAGATGATCTACAGGTATCTCCAAAGGTGTCTGTTGAGTTAGCATGGATCAAGACTGGGATTTGTCACTCTGTGTGATGGAGAGGTATCTTGGGGTCCACTCGATAATACAACATCACAAACAAGCCTTGCAAGCAATGTGACTAAATAGTTAGCCACGGGATCTTGTATTACGAAACGAGTAAAGAGACTTGCCGGTAACGAGATTGAAATAGGTATGGAGATACCGACGATCGAATCTCGGACAAGTAACATACCGAAGGACAAAGGGAATGATATACGAGATTGTGTGAATCCTTGACATAGAGGTTCAACTGATAAGATCTTCGTAGAATATGTAGGGTCCAATATGAACGTCCAGGTCCCTCTATTGGATATTGGCTAGAGAGTGTCTCAGTCATGTCTGCATAGTTCTCGAACCCGCAGGGTCTGCACACTTAAGGTTTGGTGACAATATAAGTATAGTTGAGTTGTTATGTTGATGATCGAAGGTTGTTCGGAGTTTCGGATGAGATCACGGACATGACGAGGTACTCCGGAATAGTTCAGAGGTAAAGATTCATATATGTGATAATAGTGTTTGGTCTCCGGAATGTTCCGGAATTCACCGAAAGGGGTTTCGGATGTTTCCCGAAATGTTCGGGTACGAGAACACCTTTATTTGGGCCGGGGAAAGCCCACTAGGCTTTAGGAAGGTGCAAAAGGAGTTTTGCGAAGGCCACAGGCCAGACGCCAGGGACCCTGGCGTTTGGGGCCAGACGCCGAGGACCCTGACATTTGGTCCTGGAGTCTGAGGAGGACTCTTGTCTTTCGTGCCAAACCGACTTTGAGGAGGTTTTTTCTTCAAGAAACGATCCCAGGGCTCAACATATAAATAGAGGAGCAGGGCTAGCACCTAGAACACATCAATATTGCCCCAAGCAGTGTGCCAACAACCTCGCCCCTCTAGTTCATCCTCTGTTATAGTTTCCGTTGTGCTTGACGAAGCCCTACGGAAATAGTTTCACTACCACCGACACCACACCGTCGTGCTGCCGGAACTCATCTACTACTTCGCCCCTCTTGCTGGATCAAGAAGGCGAGGACCTCATCAAGCCGTACGTGTGCTGAACGCGGAGATGTCGTTCGTTCGGCACTAGATCGGGATGGATCGTGATGGGATCGCGGGACGGATCATGATGGGATCGTGGGACGAACTGCGATTTGGATCGCGAAGATGTTCGACTACATCAATCGCGTTATATACGCTTCCGCTTAGCGATCTACAAGGGTACGTAGATTCATTCTTCCCTCTCGTAGATGATCATCACCATGGATACATATTGCGTGCGTGTAGGAATTTTTTTGTTTCTCATACGACGTTCCCATGTAACTTCCTAACATAACTATTTTCATTTTTTATTTGGCAAGCAAATGCATCCAGATATGTAAACCTCTAGGACAGACAATAGTGATTAAATCAACAGAAAATCTTGTCTATGGTAGCCTGATGTCCTAGTTCCGCAAGAGCAATTAAGAGTGTACCTATTAATAGTGCATTCAGGTGACCCTCCCCACTCTTGGCATCCCAGCCACCTCTCTTGCAAGGCACGAATTTCTGAAAAGCTAGAAGAGACTGCACGATAAAATATCCTTCCACTAAAGATTGGTAAAAAGCGAATACTCAATCCGTCTCGGTGCATTAGGCATTTTATGAAAATCAAATAATCCCAGAATGCTAAGGCACATTATAGTAATACTAGTTTCATGCATATTAATTAGACCCCATCGATTAATTGAAGGACCAATGCATGCAATTTATGCATCCTGTTTTTTGAATTTGAAGAGGTCTTCTAATTAATAGCATGTTTTTAGTTGAGAAAACAATAATGTGATTGGCTTCCTCTATAATTTAATTTCTTCTCTTACCCAATCTCTACGTGCCTATGTTGCAGTACACCTTCTAATATGCTTAATGCACCGAGACGGAGGGAGTAACATAGTGTGTAAATTTCTTAAGGAAGTCAATTAGGAACTTCTACATATTAACCAACTATCCAGGTGCAGCTACACCCATCATATAAAATATGCCTAGGCTTGACTACAAAGGCAAGACCAAAACTGCTTAGAACAAAATCAAGTTTAGGAACAACAAAAATTAACTAGAGTCGGAAGAGTAGTGCGTTGATGGCATGTGCAAGCACAATATACTCAGTCTCATCCTTGTAGGCAACAATCAAATGCATTAATGTGACCACCTTCTGTTTACCAGCCATACAAAGGGCATATGTGTCATCAAGTACACCTATATTGATCAAACAATAATGATGTGAAAATAGTGGAAGAGGAAAAGACTTACAATTGTAAAAGATCATGCAAAAGTTTTACCATATCTGTCTGCTACACTTGTTGTGCTGGTCTCAACTGCATACCTAAGTCGGGGTGCAAGTTCCTCATCACAACTAACTCTAAAGAAATAAGTCCGATCGACATTAAGTTTAATCCAGAAACCATCTTTTGACACTGTCTGAGCTCTGAAAAATAAAAATCCACGATCCTCTATTTCCCCCAAAACAAAAAAAATGTGAACATAAAGTGCTTATAGAACTTTACATGTTTTGCCTTCTTCTTTTTTCAAGATATCGATCATAATGCGGAAGGAGATACGATAAAAGACTGAGGAAATGTATATGTAATTGCTATTTCTGGCCAAACCATCGCTAATCGCTTCACAAGAGGGTCGTAGAGATGCCACTATATTTGAAAAACCATATGAAAGATAGAACTGAAAATTGCCTACCTGGGCAAGAGGTGTGTGTGCACGCAATCCCCATATATTTCAACTTCAATGTATGCGATTTTATAATCGTACAATCCTGATTTAAAAAACCACATGCATAACTCAAACTGAATTGTAGATTTATTACATACTTTTAAGGACAAAAATACCATAACTCATATAGGAGACCAACCATAGGTATGGTGAGTCAAGCAAACACACTCACTCCAAATCAAGAAAAGGAAATCAGTTGAGTTAACTATGTATATAATACAAAAACTCTGCATGGATCCACTTTCCTATAATCAACTTGCAGTAGATATATTCGGTTTATTGAGCTAAACTTCTAAAGGCACACCTTTACAAGCTGCATCTTGTTGTTCTCCGAAAAAAAATACGACTGTTAAATCCTGAGATCTTAATCACGAAATCATTGTAAGCAATGTGATTCACAAGACAGGCTCCGGACATCTCTGTTCACCCTGCTGCAGTTCATGAAACAATGATTGTCTGAGAATCAAGTGCGAAATTATATTGATAGTCGATACAATGTATTCTAGTGTTGACAATGCTTGACACAACCACCACATTACATCAAACACCATTACCATACAGAGCTGAATGTGTCAGTTTTAGTCTTGCAAGAGCACAACACATAATCAGAGTTGGATGATTTAAGGCATTCTCTTCATCAGGCTAATGTGCATGTGTGTACAGAGGAACCATAGCAGCAGCGGGCTAACAACATCTACAATGCGGGTCGCCTTTTGCTAGCATCTAGCGGTCAAGATGGTCTAAGAGGAAGAGTTGCTCACCTTGGAAACGTGAACGACGCCATCCATCATATCAAATATGCTCAGGCTTGTCTACAAAGGCAAGAATAAAACTGCTTAGAACAAAATCAAGTTTAGGAATAACAAAAAATAATTAGATTCGGAAGAGTAGTGCGTTGATGGCATGTGCAAGCACAATATACTTAGTCTCATCCTTGCACACAACAATCAAATGCATTAATGTGACCACCTTTTGTTTACCAGCCATACGAAGGGCATATGTGTCATCAAGTACACCTATATTGATCAAACATTAATAATGATGTGAAAATAGTTGAAGAGGAAAATACTTACAGTTGTAAAAATTCATGCAAAAGTTTTACCATATCTGTCTGCTACACTTGTTGTGTTGGTCTCAACTGCATACCTAAGTCGGGGTGCAAGTTCCTCATCATAACTAACTCTAAAGAAATAAGTCTGATCGACATTAAGTTTAATCCAGAAACCATCTTTTGACACTGTGTGAGCTTTGAAAAATAAAAATCCACGATCCTTTATTTCCCCCCAAAACAAAAAAATGTGAACATAAAGTGCTTATACAACTTTACATGTTTTGCCTTCTTCTTTTTTCAAGATATCGATCATAATGCGGAAGGAGATACGATAAAAGATTGAGGAAATGTATATGTAATTGCTATTTCTAGCCAAACCATCGCTAATCGCTTCACAAGAGGGTCGTAGAGATGCCACTATATTTGAAAAACAATATGAAAGATATAACTGAAAATTGCCTACCTGTGCAAGAGGTGTGTGTGCATGCAATCCGCCTATATTTCAACTTCAATGTATGCGATTTTATAATTGTACAATCCTGATTTAAAAAATCACATGCATAACTCAAACTGAATTGTAGATTTATTACATACTTTTAAGGATAGAAATACCATAACTCATATATGAGACCAACAATAGGGATGCTGAGTCAAGCAAACGCACTCACTCCGAATCAAGAAAAGGAAATCAGTATTGAGTTAACTATGTACTCCCTCCGTTCCTAAATATAAGTCTTTTAAGATATTTCACTAGATAATTGCATACGAAGCAAAATAAGTGAATCTACACTCTAAACTATGTCTATATGCATCCGTATGTAATACTTTAGTAGAATCTCTATAACGACTTATATTTAGGAACGGAGGGAGTATATAATACAAAAACTATGCATGGATCCACTTTCCTATACATCAACTTGCACTAGATATATTCGGTTTATTTAGCTAAACTTCTAAAGGCACACTTTACAAACTGCATCTTGTTCTTCTCCGAAAAAGAAAAGAAAATACGACTGTTAAATCCTGAGATCTTAATCACGAAATCATTGTAAGCAATGTGATTCACAAGACAGGCTCCGGACATCTCTGTTCACCCTGTTGTATTTCATGAAACAATGATTGTGTGAGAATCAAGTGCGATATTATCTTGGTAGTCGATACAATGTGTTCTAGTGTTGATAATGCTTGACACAACCACCACATTACGTCAAACATCATTACCATATAGAACTGAATGTGTCAGTTTCAGTCTTGCAAGAGCACGACACATAATCAGAGTTGGATGATTTGAGGCATTCTCTTCATCAGGCAAATGTGCATGTGTGTACAGAGGAACAATAGCTGCAGCGGGCTAACAACATCTACAGTGCAGCTTCTGATATAGAATCTTAGCAGCTCTCCTGCTAACTTTCAAAAAAAAAAACCTACAGTGCATGTCGCCTTTTGCTAGCATCCGACGGTCAAGATGGTCTAAGAGGAAGAGTTGCTCACCTTGGAAACGTGAACGACGCCAGCCTGACCTAAGAGCTGCGCGAGGCACTCACTGCCGACGTTGTAGGGAAGGTTGCACACATACACCTTGGCTTCCTCCGACGGCTTCATGTACTCCCAGACCTCCTCCTCCTCAACCGTTGGCTCTTCCTCAGCGACGGAATCCAGGGCGTCGTCCTCCGGCATACGACACTCCACCTCAACCGCTGGCTCCTCCTTGGCGACGGAATCCAGGGCCTCGTCCGCCGCCATACGACTGGGAGGGGTTGGAGTCACTCTAGCTGCAAAGGGTACCGCCCCACTACCGAGCACACGCCCCGGCGAGGCGACGTCCATCCTCCCGCGCCGCCGCACCGTAGCCGTCTCCCCTAACCAAGTGGATAAGAGGAAGGGGATGAATACGGTCTGGATCTGGATTGGATAGGGGGTGTTTCTGTAAAAATAAAACGTTATCTCAAATAAAAACAAGACTGCGGGTTGATTCCCATAAAACAGAAGTTTTTTTACAAAACTGATGCGACTGGTTTTCTGGCAGAAGCAATAGCAGCTTTAGTAGTAGGTAAAGATTAATTTGCACGTTTCCTTCATTTCTTCTTGACATCACATGTTTCCTTTCAAGCATAATACCTATGGACTCTTGGCTGGATTGGATCTCACATTTAAACACATGGACTTCTAGTCACACGTTTCCATCCAAGTTTAATACCTATGGACTCTTTCCCCTTTTATCCTTCGATTTCTTTTTTTACATCTTATGTCACGTACAATCACCCAGATCGTGGATTCTTTCCCCCTTGATCGTTGGAATATTTTCTATACATTTTATTCTATCGTTTGAGTTTTTAACATAGCCTTTCCTTCTTAGGCCCTGTTTGGAACCATCCAGATTATATAATCTGGTTTTTATAATCTATTGTACTTCTAAACAAGACGGTTCATATTGTAGATTTTATAAACTAAATGATCAGATTATTATAATCTCATAATCTGCTCTACCCCAACTAAAATGAGATTATGGATTACAAATGACGTGTTACCCTTGTAAACTTCAAGAGAATTACGCAGTGCCACCGCCACTTTTCTATTTTTCCTTGTAAACACAGGGCAAATATGTCATTGTACAATTTAAAAGCTGGTTTATAGTTTATATAATCTGGCCTCCAAACATGTCCACCTGGATTATTTTTATAAACCAGATTATATAATTTATGTTCATAATCCAGATTATCATAATCTATTATGGTTCCAAACAGGGCCTTAATTGCTAGGAACGGATGGAGCCTTTCGCCTTTCCTTGATTTTTTTTATTTCCATGAGGCTTTCCTTGTTCTTTTTTTTTTTAAAGTGTGGATTTCCTTGTTTTGTTTCACCAACGTTAGTATGTCGATGCGTTTTTCTATAACACGTAATCATCGGTGTTACGTAAGTTTTCCTTTTATCCTGATCGTAAAATTTTCAATCTAATAGTTTAATTAATTTCCGATGATATGGAATAATAAGAGATCATTAATGGTGCCTCCAACTAGTAAATAAAGAGATATGAAAATAATAAGGAGCTTTGAGGTCAAAGCATGCCTCAATAGGATTACCCCATCTTTTTTTTCTTTCACTTGGTCCACTTCCATCAGTTGACAATGGGATTTCCCTAGGTTTGCTGCTCTCAATTAGTGCGTCGGCTCTCTCTTGCTCACCTTTCAACTGAACAAGAACATCGATAGTCATTTTTTGACATGAGCTCACCCCAATGTTGGGGAATCTTCAAGCGGTGTTCCTTTCCTCTTGAGGGAATTCACATCGAACAAGGGGTTTCATGTATCAAAAATGTATCGCAACAGTATCCTAGGAGTATCAAACATTATTTTCTTTTTTTAATCAAAAAATCTAGGAATATGTATGGGATACCTATCAGGCTGTATCGGGGCAGTGTCCGGTTGGATGCGCGTGCTTTATGAAGTATGCGCGTAACTTAGGTGATACATGGAGTTCAAAATACTCCAGGTGATCTGCATTACTCTCCTTCAGTAGCAACAGCAGACTTTTTCCGTGAAGGGTATCACTGAAAGTTACTCAATGAAAATAGTCCGACAAATTAATGCAACGGTCAATATATGTACCTGTCTTGTGGAGATTAACACTTTTTCTTACAGAGGCCAATAATTCAGCATCAATGGTTCCAATTTTTTTGCATATAGTGATACAGTTGTGGACATATGGATAACTTCACACAAGCTGGAAGACAGAGGAAACATGGCAGCCACGGAGCACTTGTTTTCTCGATGACGAGCTCGAGCGGACCAAGGGATGGAGGGGACACGAGATGGCGTGTTTCCTTCGCCGCAGACATCGGCTCGCGGCACCTTCGATTCGCCGACGGCGAGCTCCTTCTTCGCCGGGAGGCCCTCAGGTTAGTCCTTCGGGATGAGAGGGGTGAAACCATCATGCGAGATGCCTTCGGGAAGGGGAAACCCTAGATATCGGTGACATGGTGGCCTTCCCTTGTTTTTTTGCGCGGATTCGGGACCGGCTGCCAGAGATCGGAGCTCCGACGAGGGCGGCCGGGGATGTAGCGTCGGACCTGATGAGGGGAACGACGGGTGGCCCGACAGGTGGACCCGGTGTGGGTTCGGATCCCCACAGCGCATCAATGGCGGATGCCCGACACGTGGGAGGTGATCGGGCCGCTCATATTTCGGAAGGGGGTATAAGACCCCGAGCCGCACCGCGACTTGACCTAGAGGAGGCGTTCTCCCACTTCTGGTCGGCGCCGTCGAGAAACCCTAGATCGAGTGAGAGTGATTCCTTTGGTTGGTGGAGAGGGAAAGTCGGCGGAGACCCACGCTCCTTTGCGGCGGTGACCGCGTCTCCTTCGCCGTTGGGAGATGGAGACCGAGGCTTCCGCGGTGGTCGACGGGGGGAACCTGGTCGCGGGGCACGCGGGCCTGGTCCTGCTCCTGGACGGGGCGGCGGCCGCGGTGGTGACCGGAAGTTCTCCTGGAAGCGGGATGACGGCGGCAACAACAACGCTTCTACGTCGAATGTTGCATCTGGATCTGATGACACCTCGCGCTGGGAGGAGGCTGCGATGGGGAAGCAGACGGCTGAGGGTGGGATCTGGGTTCCCAAGAGCCAGGGATCCTCTGGATCTGCGGGTGAGGGAACAGATCGCCAGATCTCCACACCTCTGCGTCGGAATCAAGGCCCAAAAGCTAATCAGGTGAATCCTTCCAGTACTCTTGATCCATGCCCTATATGCAAGTCTCGAGAACACGCTCCTGCGTTCTGTGCTCAAGCATTCTGCGAGAGATGTGGCCGATTAGGACATCTAGCTTCTGTTTGCTGTGAGTTTCTTCCTTGGAGTTGTGCTGCATCTATGTGTGCGTTCCAAACTAGGGGACATGGGTTTTATTACATACATGATTCGTGTTCTGCGAATTTGATGAAAGAGAGATCCAACAATATTGTTGTGAGCATAGTTGAGGGGGAGACGTCTACTAGGCAGATGGAGCTAGACTTAAATGATTATCTTGCCACTGGATGGCGGTGCTCTGCTCATGCCATCGGACCAGGAGTATTTGTAGTGAGGTTTCCTAATCCTAGAGCTGTTGCTCAAATTTGCTATGTGGGTCGCATTGTGCTTAAAACTAGTGGTGCTGTTGGGAATGTTACTAAGTGGTCCTCTGCGGTTGGATCTAAGGGAGTGACGGAGGTAGCATGGGTTAAAATTAGTAATGTGCCTCTGGATAAGAGAAGTGAGAGAAACATGGCTTATGTGGCTAACTTGGTTGGTGTCCCCTTGGAGATTGATTATGCTACCTTACATCGTCCTGCTTCTGCTAGAGTAAAGATTGGGTGCAGGAGTGTGGATGAGATCCCATCTGTAGTTGAGGCTGTTTTGGGGGATCATTTTTATGATTTCTACTTTGAAGTGGATCAGATCCTGGTGAGAGATCCTAATCGTGGTAAATCTCTCCTTAGTGCTGGTAAGCACATGGATAAGGAAAAAAATGAGGATGGAGATGATAATAAAAATAAAAAACCTAGAATTGATGCAAGTCCCAGGAAGGATGTGGAGGAGAAAAATGAGAATGAGCAAACTGGGGGTAAAAAAGAACAAATCCAGGAATCTCAAGAGAGCATAGAATCTGATGTATCCTTGCATACTTCTCTGTTGATTGATTCTATGGCTATGGAATTTATGGAAGATGAAAAACTTGTAAGTGTTAATATTTCTGATGGTGATATGAACAAAAAAAATGAGATCTCCTGTGAGTGAAATGAAATCCTTTGCTGATGTGGTGAGAATTACTCCTCAGGTGTATCCTGTTGATGCTGAGAGGGGGGAATGTGATACTGGAAAGGTGGAATATATGGTGGAATCTCCTGACAATGCTGTGGAAGTGGAGGTGATTCCTACTCCTCCCTTGGCTACTGAGGAAAATTTGAGATTCAGTCTTCGTAATGTGCAGAGCAAGATGGAGGATGTGCAGGTGAAGGCTGCTGCTGCTGTCAAGAAAAGGAATGCAGAAGGTACACTACATTCTCACAACTCTTTTGATGCTTTATCCAATCAAAAAATGATGTTAGCTGCTTCTAAGATGGGGGTGATTATTCTTGATAATGAGTTTCTTAATATTGATATTATTAGGGAATTGGAGAAATTTAGAAATAATAATGCTAGGGTGGAAAGAGAGGATGTAATGGAAGCTGAGGAAGATTTTAATAATATATCTTTGGTTAATGCTAATGGGGTAGTTACTCCTTTGGAGTTGGGTTGGATGGAAGAAAGCAATATGGAGGAGGATGATTTTACTATTGTGAGGTCTAGGAAATAGAATAAAATTTAAAAACCTGTGGTGATAGCTAGACCTGTTACTAGGAGTCAGAAGAATGGTGCATCCTTGGATCAGAAGATGGGTGCCCCAATGAGATTCCTAAGAGGGGCCCCAGGGGGAGAAAAAATTCTAAAGGTGTTATATGAAAGGGGTCTTTTGGAATTGTAGGGGGCAGGTAGAAAAGGGATGGCTTCCTGTTTTGCTGATATTATTAAAGATCATTCTCTTGATTTTGTCGGTATTCAAGAAACCAAGAGATAAGAGTTTCCTGTCAAATACTTAAGTAGAGTGGATCCTGGGGTTTTTTTTGTTTGGAATTGTTTACCTTCAGTGGGAAGATCTGGAGGTATCCTTTGTGGGGTTAAGAAAGAGAGCCTGGAATTGATTTCGTGGACGTTGGGGAACTTTATGATGCAGGCTCGTGTTTTTGATGTTAGAAACAAATGCATCTGGGTGTTGGTTGTGGTTTATGGTGCGACACATGATGACCGTAAAGACAATTTCCTGGATGAAATGCTTGCCACATGTCGTAATATTGATGTCCCTTACATTATTGGGGGGGACTTTAATATCATCAGAGGAGTGCAAGAGAAGAATAAAAAACTTGGTAATCTTAAGTTTGTGGCGAAGTTTAATGATGTTATCAACTCCCTGGGCCTAAGAGAGATTGATATGGGAGGAGGGAAGTATACGTGGACTAATAAGCAATGTCACCCTACTTTGGAGAAATTAGACAGGGTTTTGATGAGTTTTCGTTGGGAAGATATGTATCCTTTGGTTTCTGTCCGTAAGCTGGTGAGGGAGGTTTCCGATCATAATCCCTTGCTGTTGTCCACTGGTGTGGAGGAGAGAAGTGCTCCGGGGCACAGAGAATTTAGATTTGAGCTTTCTTGGCTTAAGAATGAGGAGTTCTTTCCTAAGGCCAAGAGCATCTGGGACCAAGCTGTTAGGGCAGATGATCCTATTGATATTCTTAATATAAAATTGAAGCGTATCAAGAAATATTTTAAAGGGTGGGGATCAAACAGATTCGGTCATAGTAGGAAAAGAAAAGTTGAGATTAAGAAAGAATTGGAAGAGATTGAAAATATGGAAGAGATTGGACCT
The DNA here is from genome assembly GCF_904849725.1 of Hordeum vulgare subsp. vulgare. NCBI lineage: Eukaryota > Viridiplantae > Streptophyta > Magnoliopsida > Poales > Poaceae > Hordeum > Hordeum vulgare. Next base: position 617,206,129 of record NC_058524.1, read on the forward strand.
TTGGATCCTGAGATTTATGAGAAAAGAACTGTTTTATATGTTGAGTATAATGAGATCCTTTATAATGATGAGATCTTTTGGCTCCAGCAATCTAATGAGAGATGGCTGTTAAAAGGGGATCGTTGTCACGCCCAAGATGCGACCCTATCCTCAATTTGGCACGAGGGCCTCGTCAGGGATAGAAGCGCATCTCATCGTGTCGCAAGAATGGATATCGTCACAAGTACATGTACTGAAAAGAAGAGCTATATATAGAGTTGGCTTACACTCGCCACAAGTTACATCAGAGTCACATCAGTACATTACATAATCATCAAGAGTAAGAGCAGGGTCCGACTACGGACGAAAACAAACGAGAAAAATAAGAACGACGTCCATCCTTGCTATCCCAGGCTGCCGTCCTGGAACCCACACTAGATTGATGAAGAAGAAGAAGAAGAAGAAGCAACTCCAAATGAACAATCAACGCGCTCGCGTCAAGTACCTTTATCTGTACCAGCAACTGGTGTTGTAGTAATCTATGAGCCACAGGGGACTCAACAATCTCATTTCCAAAGGTATCAAGACTAGCAAAGCTTAATGGGTGAGGTATGGTTAAGTGGTGAGGTTGCAGCAGCGGCTAAGCATATATTTGGTGGCTAAACTTACGAGTACAAGAAATAAGAGGGGGGGATGATCTACGCATAGTGGACGTGACTACTGATGATCAAATGAATGATCCTGAACACCTACCTACGTCAGACATAACCCCACCGTGTCCTCGATCGGAGAAGGAACTTACGAAAGAGACAGTCACGGTTACGCACACGGTTGGCAAGTTTTAATTAATTAGCTTCAAGTTGTCTAGAACCAGCGTTAAACAAAGCTTCCACGTTGCCACATAACCGCGGGCACGGCTTTCCGAAAAGATTTAACCCTGCAGGGATGCTCCAACTAGCCCATCATAAATTACCACAAGCCGCATAGAAATCCTCAATCACGAAGCTCGCGATCTCGTCGGATTCCCTAGTGGAAAACCTCAACTCTGAGATTACCCAAAGCATCACCGGAATCCCGATGCACAAGATATCTCGTCAAAGGTAAAACTAATCCAGCAAGGCCGCCCGACGTGTCGACGATCCTGATAGGATTCGCGTACCTCGTTCTCAGGACACGACGGATAAGCGACGCGTACAAGTGCCAAACCTCGAGTTTCCTCGCGGTGGCCCCGCACAGTGCTCTGTTTTGGACCAACACTCATGAGGATCACTGGCCTGGGGGTTCATTAAATTATCCTCGGGGTCCGGAAAGTCCCTATGCAATTTATTAGATGATTATGCAAATGTAGTACCAATGTTGGGCCTTGCCAGACCAGCTTTAATCTAAAACGAATTATCAAGGGGGTCCCCATAACAACCCCGATCGTGTTAGGAGCGCTCATTTATGGAACATGACACCGGTAGCCGGAAACTAGGGGGGGGCAAAGGTGGAACAAAACACCAGGCTAGAAAAGGCCGAGCCTTCCACCTTTTACCAAGTATATAGGTGCATTAAATTAAATAGCACTTAATATGGTGATATAACAAGGAACCCATGCTTTCGCATGGAAGCATCTGCACCTGCAACTAGCAACGCTATCAACAGGATTAAGCAAGCAGTATCATAGCCAATCAGTGGTTTGCTAGGTTGAACAAGTTGATGGTTTTCATGGCATTGTTGGGAGGCTCATATTTAACATGTGGTAGGCAACGAGACATAATCGATAGCATCGAAATATCTAGCATGGCAATGATAGTAATGGTATCTGAGGAAATGATCATCTTGCCTGAGATCCCGCTTGGAAGAAGAATGACTCCGTGAAGCAGACGAACCGACGTAGTCGAACGGTCCTCACGTCCGGCACGCTTGCGGAACTCTATCGAGACGGAGGAAACCGGAAACAAGCATAAACACACGATATACACCACACGATGCAAGACACATATGATGCATGAACGGTCTAATGCAAGGCATGACAATCACAACAATCAAACACTACACATTAAGTGAAGCTCGATATGCAACGAGTTGCGTATGGACGAAACTCCACGTTTAATTGTTTAGTTCACTCCCGTTTAGGAACACGGCAATATTAAATGTTGTTAACATGGCACGGGGTGAAGCACAAGTTAAACTACCTATCTAGGCATTTTAAATGAAGGCCGGAAACAACTTATAGCATCTCCGAGATGACCCCACACGTTAAATTCTAATTCTATCCAGATTTGTCCTAACCATATTTTAAGTTTGTTAAACAGCAAAACAAAGTGGAGCACGTGATTCTACTCGTCTTTCTGCTCCATTTACATATATGGCTCATCTCCAACGGAGCTACAGACAAATAGTTACGACCTAAACCGTTTCAACACGTCGACACGCAAACCGATGCAAACAACACACTAAACAGTTCTAATTATGCATGAGAGTTGGAAAATATTACTCTACGCAAAATTCTATCCAAGTTACATTTATAAATCATCGCAATCCGAAGCACGGATTAAAAACTACGGACATTTGAAAATATGTAGATTTTTCTGAAAATCCCTGGTAATTAGCTAAATCGCAAGATGGAAAAAAAATGCATGGGCCGAATGCAGTGACCCAGGAGGTTTGGACCCGGGTGGCCGTGTGCGTGGGTGAAGAAGGTTAGCAAAAGAAAAAAATACTAGGGCACTAGGTATCGAACCCGGCACCTCTTCGACAAAATCCAGAGTGCTAACCAGCTGGGCTATTAACTGGGGTGTAAACAAACAGGGCTCGAATTAACTAAGGCAAAGATAGAAGCTAAATCCTGAGAGAAGGAAAAGAAAGCCTAAAAAATATAATGCAACAACGGGGACTCGAACCCTTGATCTCGTAATTCCAGAACAACACGTTGACCAGTGTGCTACGCACGAGATTACAAAAAAATAACGGGTTCTTCCCTACATGAGTCATACCTTCACGCTGGGCTGACGAAATTGAAACTGTCGAACAACATGTGCATCTCTGTTGCCAGGCCGACAACACAGCAGCACTGGGAGAGGCACTTAGGCGAGGACAGAGGCAGGGGATGTCGTGGGGCTCCTTCGGGACAAGCACTGGAGCCCAGATCCGGTCGAGGAGGGGCCGATCCGGCCAGCCGACGAGCTCCTCCTGGTGGAGACGCCAAGGCCACAGTCGGTTCCCTGCAGGAGGATACAAGAGAGAGAGAGGGTGAGAACCAGAGGGAGAGAAGAGAGCCCGGCCAGAGAGAGAGAGATGGCGAGGTGACAGGGTCCTGGCCTGTCGGAGGTCACCGATGGGGGTGAACTAGATTGAGGCTTAACCGGGGCGTCCATCCCGTTCCCAAAGGCGGTGAGGTCCAGGCTGCCATGGCGTCTGCTGCGGCTCCCATGTCTAAAACAGGGGGAGCAACGAGCAGAGAGAGGGGAAGGGAAGAAGAAGGGGAACGGGGCGCGGGGTCACGACCCTCTCGGCCAGCAGGGCGGCGCGACGGCTCCGGCAGGGGAGCTCCTGCATATGGAGGCAGAGGGGAGGCGGGACCTGGGAGGCTCGCTGCTGCTTGCTACTGCACACGACGCCTGCGGGGAAGTGGCGGCTGTGGGTGAGCGCTCCGTTGGGTGCGAACGCGCAACGAGGAGGAGGGGGTTGGTCGGGAGGAGATCCCAAGGGAGATGGTGGCGGCGGCGCTGCGGGAATTGGGGAGGGAATGGATGGGACAAGGATCCTAGTTTGTGGGGGGGGGGGGGGTTAGGCTAGCTTTAGGTCTAGGGTTGGTCTAAATCTACCTAGTGGTAGGTTTTAGGGGCATCTGGACCTTTCGATTTAGATTGGGTGGTCGAGATAATTAGGATAGGGAGCCCAATGGACAAAACGATGATGGTTTGCGGTATTACGGGGTTGAACCGGATCCAACGGTCACAACCGTGTGTTTCGGGCACCGGGAGGTTTTCGGACCAGGTTGCGCGTAGGGCGGTGCACTGTGCAGAGGCGCTAGGCGGAGATGACAGGGAAAACGGGCAACCCGGTGACAGAGTTTAAAATACCGAAACGTCCGACAATTGACCGGCTATAGCGCCGCTATATAATAAACGACACAGGTAACAAACGAGCTCCGATCGCGATGAAATTTGACGGACGGCCTACATACACTAAATTAATACTGCACACCAAGTTCCAGCTCAATCGGAGAAAGTTTTACGCACACTTTAAAACAAGGTTTCAACCATGCCGCGGGCACGTGAGTGTGCGGTCGGGCTCAGAACGGACGACGACATGAACCGACAACTAACAACGGATGCAAGTTTTGAAAACTGGCGGCAACGGAGATGCCGATGCAATGCATATGATGCGCATGATGCGATGATGACGCGACAAAATAAAATAGGCACACGACAAAAACAGAAAGAAAGGGGAATCTTCTGGAACATCGGTCTCGGGCTGTCACAATCGTAACACAACTTTTTTTCATAGAGTGGCTAATGGGAGAAAAAGGAAAAATACTATACATTCTCTTGTTAATGGAGATGTGGTGATTGAGGGGACACAAAACTTACTAAGACATGCAACAGACTTTTATAAAGAATTGTTTGGTCCTGCGAATGGAAACATGTTCCACCTGGATCCTAATACTTGGTCCAGTGGGGAAAAAATCAGTATGGAAGATGATGAGTTCATCACTGGTAAGTTTACGGAGGAGGAGGTGAAGAAAGCCTTATTTTCTATGGAAAGTAATAAAGCTCCAGGCCCAGATAATATACCTGTTGAATTTTATAAACACTGTTGGGAGTTTGTTAAGAAAGATCTGATGAGACTGTTTGATGCATTCCATAATAATTCGTTGGATGTGGCTCGTTTGAACTATGGGGTGATCACTCTGCTCCCTAAGCTGGATGGAGCTAAAAAGATCCAACAATACAGACCTATTTGTCTCCTCCGTTGCCCTTATAAGCTGATTACTAAGGTTTTAAATGACAGGGTGGCTCTATATTCTGATGTGCTCATTAGTAGACATCAAAATGCTTTTATTAAACATAGGAATATTATGGATGACATCCTTACCTTGCATGAGATTTTACATCATACTCAGAGGAAGAAAAGATGTGGTGTAGTCCTAAAACTGGATTTTGAAAAAGCTTACGATAAGATTAACTGGGAGTTCCTTTTGGAGTGTCACAGGAACAGGGGGTTTGGAGAAACTTGGTGTGGTTGGATTAAGAAAATCCTATATGATGGTACAGTATGTATCAAGTTGAATAATGAAAAAGGCCCATACTTTCAAAGTCACAAAGGGGTCAGACAAGGTGACCCTTTCTCCCCCTTCTTATTCAATATTGCTCTGGAGGCTCTATCTAAGATGGTGAGAAATGCTCAGAAGGAGAAACTGTTCACAGGTTTGGCCTCTGATCTTGTTGAAGATGGTGTTGCTATTCTGCAGTATGCAGATGATACTGTTATATGTTTTGAGCATAATATCACTGCTGCTGTTAATGTGAAACTCTTGCTATATATTTTTGAGATGATGTCAGGTTTGAAAATCAATTTTGAGAAAAGTGAGGTGTTTTGTGTGGGTGGTGATGACATTATTCTAAATACCTATGCTGACATGTTTAACTGTCAGATTGGTCATTTCCCTATGAAGTATCTAGGAGTTCCTGTAAGTGGTTCTAGTCTCAGGGGTGTGGACTGGATGTTTTTAGATGAGAAATTTCGTAAATGTTGTGAATCCTGGATTGGGAATGCTGCATCTTCTGGGGGCAGGTTGATCCTGATGAACTCATCTTTAACTAGCATAGTATACTACTATATGGCTAAGTTTATGCTTCCTAAGATGGTCATATATAAACTTGACAAGCACAAGAAGAAAAAATTTTGGCGGGAATTTGAAGGAAACAAGAGATATCATCTTGTTAGGTGGGACCGTATTTGTAGGTCCAAGAAAAAAGGGGGCCTGGGGTGAAAAATTTACATAAGCAGAATGTGAGCTTGTTAGTCAAATGGTGGTGGAAGTTGGAGACACAACAAGGGTTGTGGCAAGATGTGATTAGGGCTAAGTACTTTAGGAGAGTTGATGTGACATCTATCTCCAGTAAGTTTTCTGATTCTCCTATTTGGAAGGCTATTATGAAAGTTAAACCGCACTATATGGCTGGTAGAGAGGTGATTTTGAGATCTAGTAATATGACTAGATTGTGGCATGACTCAGTGAATGATACTCCTCCTTTAAATTTTTTGTATTCGGAACTGTTTTATATATGTAATAATCAGGATATTACCGTGAGGGATTTTAAATCCTGGGAGGGAGGTGATATGTTTAGGAGACAACTGACGCCTATTCTGGCGGGCCAATTGGCAGAGCTGAAGGCGGTGGTGGAACAATGGGTTTTATGTGATGATCCGGACCAGATTAAATGGAAGTTTGGGAAAAGATTTTCTACTAAATCTATATATGAGCATTTGGAAAATAATATTGCTGGTTGTGATTTTCGTTGGATCTTGAGTGCAAAATTGCCTCTTAAGATTCAAATTTTCCTATGGCAGCTTTTTCAGGATGCTATTCTCACACGAGATGTGATGAGTAGGAGGAGATGGAAAGGTAACCCTAGATGTTCTTTTTTGCTCAGAAAGGGAAACTTCACAACATTTGTGTTTTTCCTGCCCTGTGGCTAGAGTGGTTTGGAGAACAGTGGGGTGTATGCTGGGGACTAGTAATGGCCCTGATAATTTGTGGCAATTTTACGCTTGGTGCTTTGCATATATGCCTAATGGTGTCAGGTTTTATACCTTTGGTTTAGCTGCTGTTTGCTGGGCATTGTGGAACTGCCGCAATAGCGCGACGTTTGAGAGGAAGAAGTTGGGGTCTCCTTTTGATGTGGTATATTCTACTTGTGGATTCCTGACGTATTGGGCAGGACTCCTTACAGGGGACGATAAACTGGCGATGGAGAGGGGCGCGAAGATGCTGAAGATGGACGCGTCAAATATGCTGAGGATTTGTGCGGCCCCAGAGGATGGTTGCTGATGGTTGGAGTTGTTGGTGCTTAGTGCTTCTGGTTGATGGCCTCCCCTGTGTGGAGTGATCTCAGGCGTGGACCTGTGTAATATACTATTTGCAGCTCTCTTTTTAAACTTGGTAGTTCTTATGTGCGTGTTATGGGTGTTTTTGGGTTTTTGCCCTATGACAGGCTGCTCGATGACGAGTGTCTATGTGTAGATTTTCCAAGAATGCTCTGAACTTGCACCCCTTTTTCTGGTTTTCTTTTACACGAATAGAACTTTGTATTTTCATTATGTGAGTAATGGAAAAGGGGTTGCCCGGTTAAAAAAAAAGTTGTGGACATATGTGATAAAGATATGGCTATGGGCAATTATGCCGTCGCTGGGAGCCATAGACGACGAGCCAAGGCAGTGGCGGGCCTATGATCGATGTTGACAGTCTCAAGGAATACCGCCGTTTAGGATATCGAGATGCTTTTTTTCTTTTTTCTTTTTAGACGAGAACTCTAGAAACTGACTCTGTTACTGAAAACTGATTTGCCTAAACCAGAGACATGGGCAATGCAACAAATTATTCCTGTCATGCAGATGCAGGGACTTGAAAATGGTATTCAACTGATGTGCATAACTCTCCTTCACCACATAAGCAGACTTTCCGGTGAAAGGGTATCACTGAAAGGTAGATCAAAATAGTCTCACCAAATAACTGCAAGGACGAATGTGAGTAATAGAAAACAAGCGTGAGGCTTGTAAGCAGATGCAAAGAACTTGGAACCTTGGCAGTGATAAAGCAAGAAAGTTCAGAATCTTAAACTGAACCATGGTAAAGAAGGGGCCGCCTGTTGGCAGCACCAAGTGCAAGGTGTCCGTAAATATCTATCCACACCTTTTGTTAGTCCCACTGAACCATACGGAATAATGCATGACATGCATGTTGACAGGTAAGGCCAGTACTACTACCACCAAGGGAGACACCGTTTGCACCATTGCGGCTGGACAACCATAAGTGGCGTATCTACGTAGTTGAGTAGTACAAAATTTAGGGTATTGTCCAAAGTAAGCCCGTGGCCACAAGTGAAGTGAATACAGGAAACATATCAAGGAAAGTTGGTAAGTGCTAGACAGAGAGGAACCAAGTTCATTTTTCTGATCATAAGAAAAAATAGCTAAGTCTATGCCTTGTTAGCTTGGCGGCTTGGCCTGCATTCATCAGTGAACGGATATTGACCAAACACCAACAAGATGGGACTTATTCACGTTGACTCATGCGACACAATCAGTCCCTTTGCTCTCGCCACCATGGCAGGTAGAGCTTGCTCCTCCTCTGATACCAACCCCATGTACTGTTCCACCTTTGACAGTGCTTCCACCATCCCGTGTTCCCTGAAGATAAGTGCGTAGCGAGGGCGAGATTCCACGATGGATGTTGTGAGCTGGACCAGCAGCCTTCTCATTTCTGGACTCGCTTTCTTGCGAGCGTTGAGTTCACCTACCAGTTTGTCAACAAATACCACATCAACTGGAAACGAGTCTAGAACATGAGCAATGTTTCCAAACATGATGCTGCAGATTTGTGAAGCCAGGCCAATTAGGGCCTCCATCTGCTTGCCCTCTGCATTCTTTAGTCCTTCCAGGACCTGGATAGACGGTGCAAATTCTGAATTAAGTTTGGTAAACACTAATTGGCCATTAGGAGTAGCCTAAAGTAAAAGGTAAAAATGGTAAAGAACAATTTGCTTAACGAGCAGCCCATTGCTCTTGTTCTGATCATCCAAAGGCCTACTAGCTATTTTACTAGAACTAATTATTTCTAAGGAATGATGATAATAACAAATTTGGAATGGCACTACATGTAACGCAAAAGCTCTAAGAAGTACTAGTAAACTCAGGGGACTCACCACTGTCAAGGTAGATGACAGGCGTTCGTTTATATCTTGATGACTCAACACTAACTGCCTGGAGTTTTTGCAGAGACTCTCAAGTAGACTTGCCGCTGCATATACATGCTGACCACGTTGAAGTTTACCAGCGAGATCCTCAATAAGCTCGTAACTTATTTTATCCAACATAGCAGTGCAATTGCCAGGGCTGTCATGTGACAGCGTCGCCAGTGCTTCCCCTGCCTCTGCTTGCAATGGTTTTGATGATTCATCTTCCCCAATAAACTCTTGCAGCAGCTTGTCGATGATGACTTGAACTGTCCCAGTTCTCAGCCTTGTTTTCTTATCAATGGCGAGCTTTCCTATGATATCCATCGCGAACTTCGATTGTTCTAGGTAGCCAGGGTTGCTACCTAGCTCCAAGATCTCAGCAAGGTTGCCAATCAGGAAAGGATTATCACAGAGCTCTTGCCGCAGTGTTATGCCGATTTGCCCCTTGATGCTTGCAAGCTTGACAACTAATTTCAACGACGAAGTGGTAATATCGTCCCGCTGCACGACTCTTGTGCCAGTAATGCAATTTAGGAACCCTATGATCTTTGGGAGAAGCTCCATTGCTCTGCTGATTTCGGCACAATTGTAGAGATCATGGGCAAGCCCTTCAAGGATTTGCAAGCCTAGTAAAGGGAGTGAGTCATTATCCTCTGATTTCTTGTGTGGAATCGACGACAGCTTCTCGATGTGTTCCCAAAATCTATATATCCCCTCCATCAGGAAAAGTAAGACCTTGCAAGTCCGAGAGTGACCCGGCACTGCTGACACATTCCCTCTCTCAATGTCAACAGGTGAGTAACTTGAACCGTTGCGTGTTCTTGTTTGTTGTCTACCAATGTTTCTTCTGTTACCATCCAATACTGGAGAACGCGAACCATTGGTTATTTGCTGATCATTTGCATTACCTCCATTGCCATCCACAATCTGTATTGAAATTTCTTGTGTAATTAGTTGATCCTGGGCATCTAGAAGTGAAGATACCTTCTGCATTGTTCCAGGAATCCCAATAATCAGTAGGTGCGGAGAAAGATGTGCAGTGATCTTCGCGGCGAATACCCTGATGTCTGCATCTTCTGCGACTGTCCAACCAAGCATACTGATCAAGGTGGCCACTGCGTGTGTGGTAGTGGTGATTAGAGAGACAAGCTGTGTGTCATTGGAGTTGGAGGTCTTGTTCTTTTGCACAAATGAGTCCAAGATCCGAACGGCAACACGTTTCTTCTCCTGTGTGGCATCGTGGTTCAGGATATCCACAGCAAAGGTGACAAGGCCCATCTTTTCTGTAGTGTCCAACAGACTTTCTTGCAAGAAGGTGACATAGGCTTGTTCATAATAGAGATCGATGGACTCCATCCCTGATTTATCTACAAGTCCACAAGAAAGGGCCAATGATCTCCGAAACAAGAAGGATAGTGACTCCAATATGCATGCCACAAAATATAGTATCCCTTGGCACATCACCATTATGTACAAGAGCTTCACCCCTATCTTGACATTGAAATTTCTGCTGTTATGTACATCTGTTGGATCCATGAAAAGCCACTCCCATGAGAGCATGATTCGTGCAAGAGCCATCGGAATTTGTAGGTTTCCTGCCACCAATGGACCAAACAGCCCCAACAAGCTCATAGTGAAATACTCGTGTGGCAGTGCCCAAACTACTGCAACAAGCAATATGCCACGCAGTACTCGTGATGTTTCTTTAACCATTTTGTGAAATGGACAATTATCTTCTGGCGACCCAAACCTTGCTAAAATGTACATGCTGAACCATAGAGGAATAATTGAGTAATCGATCCATTTGATGTCGCAATAAATTGTTGAAAAGCAGAGTGAAAGCCTAGCTATTAGGAAAAATGTGGGGGGACAGAGCTGCAACAATATGGGGCTTTCCTTCCTGCTTGTGTATCCAATAAATGTGTAAAACCCCATTTTACGTATTATCACTAGTAACACCAGTAGAACAATCCCATCATAATACAATAACCAATACATGGCTTCCTGACGAAGGATATATCGATCCGGGAACATCCAAATGCATACCGTCATTATCGATGCATTCATATAATACAGACATCCATTGCTATTGCCTAGCTCCATCCTTTTGAGCCTGATACCTCCTGTAGTCTTGAATAACAATTGGTCATCCGATCTGCTTTGCCGGCTGAATGCCCTATATACCAACTATACATGTCAAAGATGAGTAGTAAACCATATAGTATAAAATACGAGAATCTAAAAGAAAAAAGAAAGTAAACTAAGGCTTTGGACAGAATGGGACTGCGTGCATGATGCAGGTAACAACAAAAAACTCATCTAGGTAGACCCGATGTGTTGAATAAAATTGAATAGAATGGTGAAGAAAAACACAACATGCCCCATATAAAGATCTACCAAGGACAAGAGATTATAGCAAATAGCAAGAAAAACCAAGAGTTAGCGGGATTCCCTGAATACTGCTCTTTTATCCCCAATCCAAATCCCTAATCTATACTTACTTATACCAATTATGGACTCTCTAAAAATTCCTACGTTAATTAGAAAATAGGAGCCGTTTATCTTGTGGGACTGGATTATTACGGTGTAGATTAATTGACGCAATGTTTTTTCTAGGGAACTCACATAATCTTTTTACGGTTGGACTCTATGGCCTGCACGATTCAATCGTGGGAAAACACACCCTTTCACGGTGGGATTCTCCTTTGTCTATCCACATTCACCAAATATAATTTAACCATTTGACCTATATAATCGAGCTAACCCTGTGGTTTTCATTATTTTATTGAAAAAAAATAAAAACCAATCTACGTAAAAAACCCTGTCCATGGCACTTCACAAAAAATTATCCATGGCACACATGAGGTCGGATTCAATCTGCTACGTAAAAGAACAGCATGCATCGTCGAGCGACCCAGCGACAATCTCTCTCCGTTGCCGCCTTGCCTCGCCTCTCCATGTGTCTGTCTTGATCCCCTTATACTATCCACATCGTAGGATTTATATCATGGTACAACTCCAATTAATCGAGTATCTCCGTCTTCCAATCTTCGGCCTTTTCATAGCATGACTGCTTCCAGATATGCGACTAACAAATTCAAGAGCAGGACTTTCAGATTTGGCCGTGTGCCCCTGGCGCCTTCAGCAGGATGGTAGGTAAGCACAAATCAATAGCTACAACTACTTAGAGATTATGACCTAATGGATTCCAGCCGCCTCTTAAATCCTCACTGACCATTCGATCCTAACTTTGAGGTCTCCCTGTACGTCTAATTTCGATGCAGACATATCATCAGCTTCCGCTGATCTTCAGAATTCTGTGTCATCTATAGCCGCCGCATAATGGAAATCCATGGCTGCCCGAAATCACATGGCGCCGGCAACAACGGTGGTCTGTCTTCCCCGGGGAAACGAAACAAAGGGCCAACGACCACATGTCCACATGGCGCCCGCAACGACGGTGGTCTCTGTGGACTGCTTCCGAGTGCAAGGAAGGAAATAGAAGTGTTGCTTCCGGCCATGACGAAGGTCTCCTCACGCTGCTGCCTTATCACTATGGGTGGCGCAACCCAATGAAAAATATGATATATTTTATCTATTCGGTCAGAAGGGAGATGAAACATACCATGCCAAGCAGGTAGCCAGTTGTGATTTGTGAGGAGTTAGTGAAAAATAAACTAGAAGTTTTGCATTTGTTTTCTTAGAGAAGATTTTGCATAAGTACGTAAACTGGTATGAAAAGTTGTATTTATTTACTTAAAGCAGCTGCAGGGTACAATAAGTACATAATTTGATATTGAAGAGCTGGATTAGCATCATGTAATGCAAGATGCAGCACTGAGATATCGAATGGAATTGCCGAGGCACTGGATCCTTGGACGCGCATTTTAACAACATAGATGTTTAGTAGTATTTGGTGTTCCGGGACATTGGTAGCAAGTACTCAGTTTTGGATTTGCTTTGGACTAATTGGGGTATCTGTTTTATAAATAATTTTGTTGCCGACAAACGCAAGTGATTTTTTGAACTGTCAAGCAAGTAAATATTTGGGTAAATGTTATACTGTTTCCTTAAATAGCCTCTATATGTGTAACTAGGTTGTTGATAATATATAGATTATATGCCTAGGGGTATGGTTTTGTCATTTGGGAAACCTATATGTACCACAGGTTATCACAAGCTGTGATTGGCTGAAGAAATGGTCATTTTCATATTCTTATAGAAGTTATTTGGTAAAGTATGAGCCCAAAATGATGGATGTGCTTAAAGTGAGTGTTTTTTTTTTCAATTATCATAACCTTCCATACCCAAGTATGACTTTGTGTACCTCCTCTATATGAATACAGGGTACCCTCCAGATACGAAAGTCTGAAAAGATTTGACAAGTACGCTACTTTGTTTTCCATCATCAATTTGCGAGAAAAATATGCATATAATTTAGCAGCAAAAACACAAGAATTGTTGATATATGGGACTTGCAATTTGTTGCCATTTCTATAAAAATCTCATTATGTCCTCTCGGTGCATTCAATATATGTGGTTGACTCATATCCTAGAAAAAATATATAGATTAAGACGGAGAATTGGATTCACTACTATATCAACACGGTCAGGTATGGTATTTTAATAAGTTATGTTGGCATGTGCTAAATCATGTGTGCAGACACGGCAACACTTCATTAATTAGGTATACACAAATGTTTTTACAACATCTCACATGGTTTTACTTCAGACTATCAGGTGCTATGTGCGATTAGCTATGGACAACTATCCTACCGCAACGACAAGTCAATGATTTTCTGTAATTGTATTCCATAAAACAGTAGCATCATGTCATGATTTTTAGAACATAGTTAGTTTAATAGAAGTCAAGGGAAAATGTAAAATCTAATCCTGATTGATTTGTTCTCGTCTCCTTGTACTTTTCTAGATCCATAATTGCATCCTTGCAAGATGGCAGATGCCTCATATGATATATCATTGATCTACTCTGATTTTTAATGTAGCATGTTGTTTGTTATATTAGCTTCTAATAGAAAACGTGGTTAAACGTTACAAGTGATTGGAAGACAATACTTGGCTTTCAGCTTTGTCTATGAAGTGTTGTGCTACTACAAAAATCAAAGTTTAATAATATCATATTGAATACAATATTTTTTGTATTAAATAAACTATGTGTAGTAACTAGAAAAATGATATATTTGATAGTTAGAGGATACATTTATAAATTTTTGTTAAATAAAACTACTAGGTTAACCAGTAGTTGGCATTCTGTGTTAACTATAAGTAAGTGGTTTTCAATTAATACATATCGTTTATTGGCTAGACCATGCACGGGTTGACAACTAGTCACTGCAGTAAATTTTGGGCATACGAGGAAAGGGAAAGAATTATAGTACGTAGGAAACTGGCAGTGTGACCTGTGCATTTGTGCGGGTAGCGTGTTCTTATTCTTTTTAACTTCTTTTGTGATATTAATCGATCTTTATGTATACATGTAAAATTAAGAGACAGATCTATATATTGAATCGTTGCAATGTGTGTAGACTAAGTATTTCAATATTTGCTTTTGCATGTTCTAGGCGGTGAGAGAGAGAGAGCCCCGCTCCCTAGGGTTCCCCCTCCCTCCCCCCGCAGCCGCCGGCCGTTCCCGCCCCCTCCCCCTCCCGGATCCGCCCCGTGCCGTCTCCCCGAGAGGTGGCCAGGGCGGCGCGAGCCCCTCCCCTCATCGGCCTCCCTTCAATCCCCTTCCCTCCCTGCCGCCGCCGACGGCCGCCCCCGGCGCTTGGCCGGGTGGTGTTGGCGGCGGCGGGACTGCCTGTCCCCGCGCGCGCGGCTCCCTGCCCGGGGCATGGGGGCGGCGGCGGTGCTCCTCGGCTCGACGACGGTCCGGCGACCCGGCAGCAGTGGCCGGCGACGCGCGAGGTGGTGGTGTTGCCCCTTGGCGATGAGACGGCGTGGTGACGCAGGTTGGCCTGTGGCGCGCCCCCGGCCCAGATCTGGGCCCTATGGGCCCCATCTGGATCCTAGCGGGCTGGCTCCCGGTGCGGCTTCATCGTCGTCTGTGTGGTGAGGAGGAGGAGCAGCTCGGACGGGGGGCGGCGACGCCGAAGCCGCGCCTGCTGCAGCGCGATGGCGAGAGTTTTACGGGCTTGGAGAGTCCGGCCGGGCCTGTGGGCCCATGAGCCTGGTATGCTCCTGCTATTGTTCCCGGTTGGCTACCGTCGTCGACGGTGGAGGTTGTACCCTCCCGCGTGCCGACGATGTTGTGGCCCCTAGTCCCGGCTCCTATTCCCCGCTGAGCAGGCCTCACTTCATGGTGCCGTGGTGAGACGGCATGGAGGCTTCATGACCGCGGTGGCACAAGATGGTGGTCGGTTTGGTGGCAGACTCTAGAGCATCCGAGGTGAAGTTTGGGATCGGGGGAAACCCCTGTCGGCCTGGCCGACACCGACGCGGCGACGCCTGTGGGTGCCGCCGGACCTTCCTGGAGGGCGTCGTGGGCGACCCTTCCTCTTGCCTCGTCACGTACCGGGGGAAACCCTTGGCAGCAGCGTCGTCATAGTCGCGGTCCTTCTTGGAGGTGTTGATTGGTACCGGTGCTTCCGAGCCTTGGAGCTTGGTGGGAGATCTTCAGTGGGCGCAGTGGTCGTCAAGCGTTTTCGTTTTCGTCGATCCGCCGTTGTCGGCATTTTTCTCTTGTTGTTTCTCTTTCGTTTCTTTTGGGTGTAATTGTGCTGCTTCCGTCCCAACACCTGTTGTTGATTGTATCGGTTGGTTGCTTTGTAATACAAAGCGGGGGAAAACCCTTTTTCGACGATGTTATAGATGGTGGCTCTTGTGGAGGTGTCACCAAACATCGTCGTCATCATTCTTTCTTGAACTAGTGACTCCAAAAACGAGACCATCCAAGACTAACGCTTGGAACTATGTTTTTAATTTATAGAAGAAGTCTTTAAGCATGCGTCACTCAGGTCTCAAACGCGGGTGGACTAACTCGCTCCTTGCGGGCCTAGCCAACAGGGTGACCCCTTGTTCTCTTAACGCGGATGAACTAGTGACTCGACATTATTATAGTAAAACACGAACAGTGTTATCATCACAACTGATGCTAGAACCCATGACGATCCCAGCCAAATAATCGGACACACGCACCAGCAAATGAACAGATTCGGCAAAGAACATTGCTGGAGAAAAACACATTGATTTATTGGTCAATGCAATCCGGTGTGCCTTCTAAATGCATGTTTCCTTCCAACCCTAGCCGCCCCCCGGCCTCACCCCCTCCCACTCCCTTCCTCGCCGTCGCCTGAGGCAGCCGCCAGGCAAGCCGGGGGCGCCAAGGATGGCGGCGGCGGGGCCTAGGCTGCCCTGCCTCTGTGTGGGGAGCCTCGGATCTGAAGCGACGGCTCCATTGGCGAGGCACGACAGGCTAGCAGTCGTGCGGACGGTGGATCTGGTGTCCCGGCCGCGCGGGCAGCGGGATCTGATGGTCGTTGGCGTCCGACGATGGCTTCTGCGGTGGTCGGTGCACGCGATCTGGGCCTCCCCTCCTTCCCCGTTCGGCGTGCGGGCCAGCCTGGTCGGGTCGCGCTTCCTTGGGTCGTCGGTTATGTTTAGGAAGCGCTGGTGGCGGCAGGGATCTAGTTCGGGCGAAATCCCTGGCCGGCCATGGCCGGCCGCGTCGACGGCGACGCTTGAGGGCACCGTTCCCCTCCTTGGAGGCGTCGGTATGGACTGATCCCCTCACTTCCCCTTCCCCTAGGTCTCCCGTGCAAAAGCCTTAAGTTTGTTGGGCGGCTGCGGCGTTCACAGCACCGTTCCCTTCTTGAAGGCGTCGCTTTGGGAACCTTGGGTCTGGGTAGCGCTTGTGGGTGGTGGGCGACGGCGGTGGTGCGGCCCTATCCTAGCATGGATCTGCGTCCGTTGTTTGGAGATGGACTCACGTAGGTGGAGGTCGTCGTTTGGCGTCATGGTGGCGTTGATGGCACAGGCACCTGCCAAGGCTAGCACGTCAATCTGCTCTGAAGATGGACCAGTGAAAGATGGCTGCGGCGACACATGTGCGTGCGTCGGACCGGTTTGTGCCCCAGACCCGGTATGTGGCTCGGTCGGGGCCTCCAGCTTTAGATGTTAGGCTTAGGTGAGAGGTCTGGGTATTTGGCCCAGCTTGCACCCCTTCATCATATGGATAGATGTAGCGACAGATGTTGCCTAAATGGCGGATTCAGACATTTTGTTGTACTACTTTGTAAGGTCCTCAAGAATAATCAATAAAATGATCGCATGCATCTCCCAGATGCAGATGCCGGGGGTCATCCTCCTTCTCGAAAAAAATGCATGTTTCCTACTCTCTCCATTCCTGAATATAAGTCTTATTAAAGATTTTGATAAGGACTATGGATGTAGACAAATTTTAGAGTGTAAACTCATCTCTCTCGAAACAGGCTTTCGCCCCGCTTTATATATAAAGCACATAAACCAGAATCCATACATCATATCCCAACAAAGAAATAGAAAAGAGGGTCTGCTGGGGCAACAACACAATCCAGTCCAAGAAAAGAGCAGATACAAAAAGTGCCATCACAGGGACAAGCTAAGCAGCAAGCGAGGTAGAGGAGAGCCGTCAGGCGGCCACCATCAACGCGTCCAGGTAGCGCTGAAGCCGGTCCCGGTCTCGAGGCCTAACGAGCGGATGCCAGTGCTGCAAGAAGGCAATGAATTTGAAGAATGAGTCAGATGCATGCCGCTGAAACACCTTCTCAATCACCATCTTATTGCGAGTAGTCCAAAGAGTCCACATCATAGCTGCGAAGACCAGCCAAAACAGTCGGGGTTTACGGTCGGCCTGGGTGGCCCACACTTGCAGAAAATCTGCAAGGTCATATGCCTCCCACTCCGGTCCTAGAGCCTCGCGTACAAAGCACCAAAGTGCCTGTGCCGCGACCCAGGAGAACAGAATGTGAGAACCAGTCTCCGGGACGTGGCACAGGGGACAAATGCCGTTACCCGGACCATGGCGTTTCAGCACCTCGGTCCCAGAAGGTAAACGGTCTCGGAGAAGCTGCCAAACAAAAATCTTAATCTTCAAGGGCAACGGTGCCTTCCAGAGTGGGGATAGCCACGGGAGGACCGGCATCCTACACAACGCCAAGTAGGCCGAACTAACAGAGAATTCTCCCGAGGGAGAAAGACTCCAAGAAACACTATCGCTGTCCGCCGAGACCGGGAGGGGAACTACTGCCAGTAGTAATTCCCAGTCCTGGACCTCAGCTGAACCAAGTGGACGGCGGAAAGCAACATGCCATCCGTCCTCCAAAGCAGATGCAGAGACAAGGACAATAGGGTAGGAGCAGATAACAAAGAGCCTCGGAAAACGAAAGCGTAAAGGCTCCCCCTCCAACCAGGAATCTAACCAAAACTGGGTCCCAGACCCATTGCCCATCGAGACCCGCAAACCCAACCTAATCTCGTGCTTAATGCTCTGGATATATTTCCAGAACTGCGATCCATTCGCGAGCGAGCAGGCCAAGAGGGGTCTGCCTCGAAGGTACTTGGCCTCAATCAATTAAAGCCACAAACCCCCGTCACCCTGCAGGATCCGCCACACCCAACGGAGCATCAGGGCCACATTCATGCGGCGGGACGCAGGTATGCCCAAGCCCCCTCGGTCTTTTGGCACGCAGATGTCGGCCCATTTCACCATGTGATACTTGGGTCTACCATTCCCTGCCTGCCAAAGAATCTAGCCAGCTCCTTGTCAAAGGCGTTGTGCACACCTTCGGACAGGAGATACATCCCCATCATATACATGGGGAGGCTCGCAAGGTTAGAGCTTATGAGAATGGATTTGCTACCTTTAGATGTGAACCTGCCGCACCAGGGCTCCGCACGGGACGCTACTCGTCCCCCAAGCGGACCAAACCCACTAACCAGAATCCTGGACTCAGCAAGGGGCATCCCCAAATACGAGATGGGTAAAGCAGCCATCTTGTAGTTAAGGTTGTCCGCGATCCTGTGCTGCTCAGCCTTAGAGTAGCCCAGGACCACCACCTCACTCTTATCAAAGTTAATCTTAAGTCCAAACATTTTCTCGAAGCAGAGCAAAAGGACTTAAGATTAGCAATGTCCAAGTCCGAGCCTGAGACCATGATCATGGTGTCATCCGCATATTGGAGGTGGGAAACCCCACCATCCGGGATGAGGTGACCAACCACCCCCTGGATATGCCCGGCTAGCTTTGCCTTATCCAGGATGCCAGCAAGGGCGTCAACAACGAGATTAAAAAGCAGGGGGAGATAGGATCTCCTTGCTTGACCCCTGGAAGCCCGAAAAAAGGGGCCTACTTCATCATTGATATTGTTCGCGGTGCTACCGGATCGAACCAGTTGCATGATTCAGGAACACCACCTCTCGTCAAATCCGCGCCGCTGCATCACCAACCTCAAGAAGGACCAATCAAGACGGTCATACACCTTCTGGAAGTCCAATTTGAGGAAGACCCCCTTGAGTCCCTTGGACGCCACCTCGTGGACAATCTCGTGTAGGGCAAGAATCCCGTCATGAATCCTCCGGCCCTTCAGGAATGCGGACTGGAGGGGGTGAGCAATCCGTTCGGCCACAGGAGACAAACGAGTGGCGCAGACTTTCGCAAAAATATGCGCCATCACGTTAATCATCGTAATAGGACGGAATTGCCGAATATCCGAGGCCCCAACTAGTTTGGGGATGAGAGCAATGACTCCAAAGTTAATCCTGCCCATGTCCAGGGTGCCTATATAAAATTAATGGAACATGGGCATGATGACCGGGCGCACGGTCTCCTAGAATCGCTGGAAAAAACCATCGGAAGGCCGTCCGGCCCCGGGCCGAGCACGCCTTCATAGAAGCGATAGCCCGACCAACTTCCTCCGAGGAGAATGGGAGAGTGAGTTCCGCATTCTCCACGTCGGAAACCTGATCGGCTGGCGGCCAAAAGTCCTCGCAAAGGGAGGAGCCTCCTCGCGGCACAGCCGAGAACAGCTCCTTATAGAAAAAGTAAATATGGGATGAGATGTTTTCTGGGTTTTCCAGAAGAGCATCCCCATCCCAAAGAAAAGGGATGACACATTTCCGCCTATAAAGACTTATACTTAAAAGGAAGGGAGTATTCAATATATTTACATCAAATTTTGGTTTCTAAACCTCATCCTATTCTCTTCAGTTTATTTATTACATCGAACTTTGGTTGCTAAACCTCGACCGATATAATTAAGTGTCCACTGAAATTAACGGAGCAGATAAATTTGTTTACCCTGATGAACTTGATGGCTGGTTACTAGTAGATGTTAGTTTCGAGTGAGCACCAAATGATAATATCCGTCAAATCACAAGATTACCAGAAAAATTGAAGGGATACAGCTATGTATGTATACGTTCGTACCTGAAACCCTAGAGGAAGACTACGGCGGTGCAAACCAAAAGTCGTGACGCAGTTCCCCAGACAATCCGTCGAGCACGACCACCGTCGCCCAGATGAAAGACATGGTGCCGAGGGCATTACCCGCTCTCTCTAGCAACGCGATCAAGCGGACAAAGGCGTTGAGCCATTTCTCGTCTCTCATCTTCTCCGGCGAGCTTGCGACGACGATCGACGATCCTCTTCGCCGGTCTCCGATCGAGTCAAACGGTTTTAACTCGATCAGGCCTTCTTCAAAGGCGTTGTGATGTACTAGTATCTCTAGTTCTCTCTCTCTCACAAAAGCGGTGACCACTGACCAGCACTAGCTATTGTAATTGTAACCACATATAGCCAAGGTCTTGTCTCGTTCCCACGGCAGCACCCTCTCGCTTGCCGCGTTAGTTTCCACCCCATATAGCCAAGGTCTTGTCTCGCTCCCGCGGCAGCACCCTCTCGCTTGCCGCGTTAGTTTCTGTTAGAATTAACCTTGATATATATATATATATATATATATATATATATATATAGGCTCATGTTTATTTGTGTTTGCTAGTTGTATGCGCGGAGTCGTGGCAGTGGCCGGATCGACAGAGAGCATAGCACAGAGATAAAGTACGTGTAGTGAAGAGCGAATCGGCAACCATCAGTTGAGTATATGCATGCACGTGTTGTTAGGATTAGTCAGGTATTTAATGACCAGTTAATTAGTCCATGCAGTTAAGATGTGGCCTGCATGCAGAGATATTAGACTACCCACAATAAAAGTAACATAGGCAGTAACATAGATCCCGCCTAACCAAGAAATATAATGTGGCAACTAATTAATAAAAAAAAAGAGAAATTAAGTAACTTAGCATGTTAGTCATACTCGAAGTAACATAGCGAATACCAAGACAAGATGAGTCTATAGGCTAATAAATGAAAGACGCAATGTTATTACCTCTATGTTACTATCCATTATGAAGGTAATAACTTAGACTAGTAACATATGTATGTTACTACTCTATATTACTCCCCACTATGAGTAGTTAGTGGTCAAGAATTTGTTAGTAGCTAGCTATATTTATGGAAGAAAACGGCCGAGCCGTGTGGCCGTTGCATGAGTTTAGTTAGTACTGGCCGTTGTGTGCATGTTAGTAGGTTAGTGGCTGGACATGTACAATGATTGATAAGATAGTCTTATCTTAAATCTTGCATGTAATTTAGAGATGACAAGAAAAGAGAGTCTATAATGGATCATTTCTTAGCCTTATCTTCTATAATTAGTTATTTCTGAAAATATAATGAGACATATTATGCTAAGAGATCACCTCTTGTCTTCTCTTAAATAAAAGAAGACACAGCTTTTTTTAAGTTCTCTCTCCTTCATCGCATCATTTATTCTATATGACACTCCTAAGATAGTACTATTATACATGCCCTAAGCCATGTATTGCATCTTGTGAACAGTGAGAGAGGAAATACAGAAAATGACACAAGTTGTATATGTGGCCAAGTCTGTGTGTGATCTTCTTTTTCCTCTTGTGCATGTGTGTTACTTCTTCTTCTCGGGGCTGCTCCAACAGTTTGCACGACAAGTTGCGCCTAAGTCGGTCCCCGCCGCAGGCGACGACTGACTACGTATTTCTTTTGGCAATTGGGACGCGTAATCACGATAGTCACACAGGCATATACGTCGTTTACCTACCGTGACCTCTCATGTCTCCCTCCCTCTATCCAAAAGCTATGACCAGTACTTTGTAATCATATGACACTTGCATGTAGTTGAACGTTTCTCCACCCAGAAAAAGAAAAAGAAAAGAAGAACGTTTCTGCGAGTATATAGAGTTGACGTGAAGATATACAGTACCCGCAAACTCATTCTGAGCGCTACCGATACTTTTTTATATAAAAAAAAAGGAGGATGACCCGAGTCTCTTCATCTGGGAGATGCATGCGATCATTTTATTGATTATTCCTGAGGACCTTACAAAGTAGTACAACAATATGTTTGAATCCGTCATCTTGGCAACATTTACCGCTATTCCTATCCATATGATAAAGCGGTGCAAGCTAAGCCAAATACCCAGACCTCTCACCTAAGCCTAACATCTAAAGCCGGAGGCCCCGACCGAGCCACATACTGGGTCAAGGGCATAAACTGGTCTGACGCACTCACATGTGTCGCCGCCACCATCTTCCACCGGTTCATCTTCAGAGCAGATTGAGGTGCCGGCCTTGGCAGATGCCTCCGCCATCGACGCCACCATGACGCCAAACGACGACCTCCACCTACGCGAGTCCATCTCCAAGCAGCGGATGTAGATCCATGCTAGGATAGGGACGCACCACCGCCGTCACCCACCACCCACAAGCGCCACCCAACCCCATGGTTCCCAAAGCGACGCCTTCAAGAAGGGAACGACGCCATGAGCGTCGTCGCCGCCCAACAAAGTTAGGGCTTTCACCCGGGAGACCTAAGGGGAGGGGAAGTGAGGGGATCAGTCCATACCATGCCTCCAAGCAGGGGAACGGCGCCCTCAGGCGTCGCCGTCGCCGTCGACGCGACCGACCATGGCCGGTTAGGGATTTCGCCCGAACTAGATCCCCGTCACCAGCAGCGCCTCGACCTGACCAGGCTAGTCCGCACGCCGAACATGGGAGGAGGGGATGCGCCAGATCACGCGTACCGACCACCGCAAAAGCCCCCGCTGGCCACCAACGACCACTGGTTCCCGCCGCCCGCGTGGCTCGGACACCAGATCCACCGCCCGCACGACTGCTAGCTTGTCGTGCCTCGTTCATGAAGCCGCCGCTCCAGATCTGGAGTTCTCCACGCAGAGGCAGGGCAGCCAAGGTCCCGCCGCCACGATCCTTGGTGCCCCGGGCTTGCCCGGCGGCTGCCTCACGCGACGGCGAGGAAGGGAGGGGGAGGGAGTGGGGCGGCTAGGGTTGGGAGGGGAGGGAATGGGCAGGAGCGGGCAAGTTAAAGTTGGCCTAGGAATTTCAATCCCTTTAAAATGGGAGAGATTTTCACTTCCCAGTATCTGCACCAATAGGGGATGCATACAACCATTTTAGTACGAGTACCAAGATAAACATGGTTCTCAGAATTTTTTAAATGAGTATCAAGATTTTTTTTATGAATGGTTTTACCACACGCTAAACTTGATCCTTAATAAATGGAAGAAAACTCCCTGTGCATCACCTGTCAATTCTAGGAATTGAACTCGTGTCATTGGGCTGCACAACCGCATGCCCAAGCACTAAGCCAAGGCTCTCTTTGCAGCCCTACCGATACATGCCGGTAAGGTATCCGCCATTCGCTTGTGTGTGTCAAGAGTTGTGTGTCGGTCACTCTTCATTCTTACGCTTCTACTATACAAATGTTATAACCTGAAAAGGGATGAAATTAGAGCGGAAACTTTCCGCTTTTCTAAAGAAAAAATAAAAATGAAGAGGAAATATGAAACCGGAAACATAAATATAAAAATGGTAATAAATATGATTTTTATGAAAAAATAGAACAGTGTTTTCCAATGAAGCAGACGTGATGGTCCGTTTCCATGAATATGGAATTTTGGATTTTTACTATAGGCCATGGCAGCTTTATATCCAAACGACCAAACAACACATAAGAGCAATTTCAACGGGCCGACCCAAACGGATGACGACTTTGTTCGCCTTTTGTCCGTTCGCGTCTGTCAGGCGGACACGAACGTCCGCTTTCGCAAATGGGCCGGCCTGTACGCCCAACGCTGGCCGGATTCATTTTTGCCGGCGTGCAAAAAAAATACATAATGCATAATAACATTAAAAGCCGGCCACGAAGGCCGGCGAAAGTCCACGCGTCCGCATTACATTAATTAAACATAAAAAACCCATAAAACTACGAGGGCAGCCTTAGGCGTCGTCGTCGTCGTCATCAGGGCCGATGAGGTCGACCAGCGTAGGCGCATGGCCGGCCCAGGGGAACCCAGAGTTCCAGAGCGCAGCTGCCTGCGCCTCCGTCGTCTGTCCCGCCAGCGCGGGCTATGCTGGTGGCGGTGGCAGCGCAGCAGCACGGACACGCTCCTCCTCTTTCGCCTCCCGTCGCTCCTCCTCCGCCTCCTTCTCCACCTCCATGAGCCGCAGGCCTTCGGCGTGCTCCGCCAGCAGGTGCTGCGACCTCCAGTGTTCGAGGTAGGTTGCTCCTGCTGCGGTGTCGCGCCCAGCCAGATGGGCGGCGCCGTGACGAACTCCTGGACGACGCCGGTCCACTGGTAGACCTCCCGCGGCTCGTGCTCGTGCTTCGGCGGAGGTGGCACCACGCAGTCGCCGGTGGCCGACAGCGTGATGGGCTCAGCGAGCTGCTGCTGGTACGCCGCCTCCTCGTTAGCCCCACGCCGCCCTTCCTCCTCGCCGTCGCGAAGGACGGCTACGAGCGATGCCTGGTAGGCAGCCTCAACCTCCTGGTCCTCGTCGCCGACGACAGAAGGAGGCGGCGGAGGGCCTCCTGGCTGCACTTCGCGCACGCCACGACGGTGCTGCACCTCGTACTCCACCGTGAACCAGACCTCCCAGTTAGGGGAGTTGGCCACGTAAGTGGGGTCTCACCGCCGCTCCGCCGTCAGCAGACGTCGATGGCGGCTCACCTCCATCGCATGCACCCGCGCCGACCGCGGCACGGCCGACACTGGAATCCTCTCCGGATCCAGATGCCAGCCGTGCGGCAGCGTGACATCGTGTTAAGGGAGGGACAGGCGGTGCTCCCAGTGCCACCGCACTTGGTGCACCGGGACGCTCACCCGCTGGCGAGGCCGGTGGGAAGACGGCGACGGGGAGATGGCGCGGGGGTAGAGCGGGGTCTTGCCCTTGTTTGGGAAGCTGCCGGCCATGGTGGGCTAGGGTTTTGGTCGCTTGATCGCTGAGGAGGTGGCTGGATATGGACGGGCGGGGTTCTCGAAGGAGATGGCAGAACCCACCGCACGCTCGGATTAAGAAAGGCCGGCCGCGGTCGCTGGCGCGTGGGTCCGAGGATGGTGTCGTCATAAATTAGGTTGACCGTGGTGGTTGGGGGCGGACACCGAGGGCGCGCGCGCGTCCGCTTCGCGTTCGCGGCGACACATTTCAGTCCCAAATTTGGGCCGGAAATGGGTCGGCACGGATGCGAAACAGACGCATTTTGGCAATGGATCGGCGCGTTGGGCCATCATTTTTGTCCCCGCCGACCCAAACAGACGGCGGCGGATGAAATGGATCGTCCCATTGAAGTTGCTCTAATGACACAATGACGAAATGAGTAGAATGGATCATTTGAGGTCCAACTTCTACAACCACTCACCTACTCAACTAGACCTAAGCGCTATTGTCCAATACTACAATAATTCTACATTATTAAGTTGTTAAGATAATCATATTATTTTATAACCGTGTAAACAATTCATTAAATTTGTTTGTTTTCCTGTGTATCTCTATATGATTCAAGGGGTTTTTAAGTTACCGTCAACACCCGCTTCTATTTCTGAGTCCGCTCCGCATTCTCTTTGTGTCTATTTTCGATAATATATGTTTTGTTTTCATTTTAGGGGTTTCTGTATATGTTTTCACTTCTAAAAGAAAATATGAATACAAATTTGGTAGCACACAGTCTCATTCGTTTCTGCTCCGTTTTCATCCCTACGGAGAACTACTTTTTGTCAATATGACTTTTCTACTTTTTGTTAGCCAAGAACACACATTCAGTCTCTTCTCTCTCCCTTGCAAATCCATGGACTTTATTTCACTTATGCCAACTAAAAAACATCCATGGACTCGTATGTTTTCGAAATATTTTAAACCCTAGGGAGCATCTTTGAAAGAAAACCAATCTTTAATGCATTTCAAACATGTTTAGATTTCATTGTTTCACATTCCATATGTGAACCATACCTATTTTGCGAGAAAAATATATATAAAAAACCTATTTCAGCAAAAATAACAAATCAATTTCGCTAGAACCTATTAACCCAAATATGAGAATGAAATGTCAACTTGCGAAACTGATTATTTAAAAATGTGTGACAGTTTATTTTAAAAGAGTGCAATATGTTAATTTAGAAATGTGCAGTTGAAATATACGTGATTTGTGTGAAATAAGCCACTGTAAATTAGGTTATGAAAATGAAAAACAATATGAAACTGAAATGTCAACTTATGAAACTGATTATTTCAAAATATGCAGAAAAATTGATAAGAGTGAAATATATTATTTCAAAAACATGCAATATAACTAGATGCGACTTTTGTGAAATAAGCTAGTGTAAAGTGAAATGTGAGTTCTAGAAATGAAAAGCAATATGAAATTGAAATGTGTAACCGTTTATTTCAAAAGAGTGAAACATGTATTGGAAAAAACTGTAATTTAAATAGATGTGATTTTTTGTGAAACAACACAGTGGAAAGTGAAATGTAGCTTCTGAATTGTGAATTAGTGACCACAAAGAGTGAAATATGTATAAATTTAAAATTTATTAAATGTGAAATACTCCTAGGTTATTTTAGACATGTGATCTTAAAATATATGTGATTTTAACAATCCAATGATAAGTGAAATGTAGGTTCTGAAAGTGAGAAGATAAATATAAAACTGAAACGTCAACCTTTGGAACTGATTTTTCGAAAATGTGCAACAATTTGTTTCAAAATGTAATTTAAATATATGTGATTTTTGTGAAACAAGCTAGTGGAAAGTGAAATGTTGGTTCTAAATTGTGAAATGGTAACTGCATAAGTGAAATTGTAATGTATGATTGTGAAACTGATTACTTTAAAATATGAAGTATACGATTTGAATTTAAATGTGGTTGAAAAAATACAAGAATGAACGCATTTTGAAGGACTTTGATGCAAGTAAAATTAAATATAAAACAATCATTAAATTAGTGAAGGTGAAAGAAATGGTTGGATTCATTATGTTGGAGGGGAGAGAGAGAGAGAGAGAGTGGTTCGGCAGCATTACTCTCATGCATGCATGTGAAGTACAATGATGAGAGAGAGGGAGGGAGGGGAGGGAGGGATGGATGGATGGATGAAGGGAGGGAGGGAGAGAGAGAGAGAGAGTAAAAATACTAAGCTGAGAAAGAAGTGTAATACGGTCACGCCCAAGATGCGACCTTATCCTCAATTTGGCACGAAGGCCTCGTCAGGGATAGAAGCGCATCTCATCGTGTCGCAAGAATGGATATCGTTACAAGTACATATACTGAAAAGATGAGATATAAATAGAATTGACTTACACTCGCCACAAGCAACATCAGAGTCACATCAGTACATTACATAATGATCAAGAGTAAGAGCAGGGTCCGACTACGGACGAAAACAAACGAGAAAAGAAGAACGACGTCCATCCTTGCTATCCCAGGCTGCCGGCCTGGAACCCATCCTAGATCGACGAAGATGAAGAAGAAGAAGCAACTCCAAATGTACAATCAACGCGGTCGCGTCAACTAACCTTTACCTGTACCTGCAACTGGTGTTGTAGTAATCTGTGAGCCTCGGGGGACTCAGCAATCTCATTTCCAAAGGTATCAAGACTAGCAAAGCTTAATGGGTGAGGTATGGTTAAGTGGTGAGGTTGCAGCAGTGACTAAGCATATATTTGGTGGCTAACTTACGAGTACCAGAAATAAGAGGGGGAAGATCTACGCATAGCGGACGTGAACTACATATGATCAAATGAATGATCCTAAACACCTACCTACGTCAGTCATAACCCCACCGTGTCCTCGATCGGAGAAGGAACTCACGAAAGAGACAGTCACGCTTACGCACAAAGTTAGCAAGTTTTATTTAAGTTAACTTCAAGTTATCTAGAACCAGTGTTAAACAAAGTCTCCACGTTGCCACATAACCGCGGGCACGACTTTCCTAAAAGATTTAACCGTGCAGGGGTGCTCCAACTAGTCCATTACAAATTACCACAAGCCGCATAGAAATCCTCAATCACGAAGCTCGCGATCTCGTCGGATTCCCTAGTGGAAAACCCCAACTCTGAGATTACCCAAAGCATCACCGGAATCCCGATGCACAAGATATCTCGTCATAGGTAAAACTAATCCAGCAAGGCCGCCCGACGTGTCGACGATCCCGATAGGAGTCGCGTACCTCCTTCTCAGGACACGACGGATGAGCTAGACGTCGGGATCGCTAAACCTCTGGGTGACCAGAGGGGCGCCGGACATCGCTCAGGTGGGGCCAACACTCATGAGGAGCACTGGCCCGGGGGGTTGATTAAATTTCCTCGGGTTAATTACTCCCTATGCAGTTCATTAGTTATTAGGCAAATGTAGTACCAAAGTTGGGCCCTGCCAGACCAGCTTTAATCTAAAACGAATTATCAAGGGGGTCACCATAACAACCCCGATCGTGTTAGGAGCGCTCGTTTATGGAACATAACACCGGTAGCCGGTAACTAAGGGGGCAAAGGTGGAACAAAATACCATGCTAGAAAAGGCCGAGCCTTCCACCTTTTACCAAGTATATAGGTGCATTAAATTAAATAACATTTAATATGGTGATATAACAAGGAACCCATGTTATCACATGAAAGCAACTGCACCTGCAACTAGCAACGCTAACACAGGGTTAAACAAGTAGTAACATAGCCAATCAGTGGTTTGCTAGGTCGAACAGGTTGAAGGTTAACATGGCATTGTTGAGAGGCTGATATTTAACAAGTGGTAGGCAATGAGACATAATCGATAGAAGTGATAAGACTAGCATGGCAATGATAGTAATGGTATCTGGGGAAATGATCATCTTGCCTGAGATCCCGCTTGGAAGAAGAATGACTCGGTGGAGTCGGCAAACCAACGTAGTCGAACGGGTCCTCACATCCGACACGCTTGCGGAACTCTATCGAGACGGGAAAACCGGAAACAAGCATCAACACAAATATTCACCACACGATGCACAACATGAGGCATAACCTACTATGATGCATGATCAGTTCAAAGATGCAAGGGATGGCATGGCAATTCATCTCACGCAAACTCTACACATTAAGTGAAGCTCGATATGCAACGGGTTGCATATCGACGAAACTCCACGTTTAATTATTTAATTCACTCCCGTTAATTTACCGGCAAGATTAAATTGTTGTTAACATGGCAAGGGGTGAATCGACGGACCTACATGACAACCTAGTCGACATCACGTCGGACTTAGAACGGAGCTACGACACAAGAACATGCAACACAAGATTATATGCCATGAATGCGTCATGCATGCAAGACATCACACCACGGCAAGAAGGGAAAGAAGCAAGGTGTCACCACGGCGAGCGAAAGGGAAACTATGTCGGCAACATGGAAACGAAGCCACGACAATGTTCCTATCCCGAAACTCGTCGAGATATCATGCCAACGTATAGGAAGCGAGTGCGGGAACGTTAATTAAAGAATGGGGTGATCCCGTATATCGGGTTCCCATGTGTCGGGGCACAACAAAAGTGATACAACGTGCTACAGCTACATACGACGCAAAACATACGTTGCAAACACACGATACAACTCATACAACACCTGCATACGGTTCTCGACACGTTCCCACGGTATACCTTCGACGCGTGTGAATCGGAGGGGATCGGGTCGTAGCGGACCAACGGTCGTCATGGAAGTCGTGATCGTCGTGGAAGTAGTCGTACACGCGTCGGTAGTTGAAGTAGTGGTACACGGTCTCGTCGACGGTAGTCGTTCGCTCGGCGTCGTGGTTCTCAGGCCTTCGGCGTCGGTAGTCGATCACGTCTCCGTCGATGCTCGGGGTTCGTCGGGGGCGTCGTGGTACCCGGCGAACTTGTCGGTTCCATGAAGGAGGGGTAGGTGCACACGGCGACGCAAGCAGCAAGGCGGCAACAGGCCACCCACCGCATGGCAAGCTAGCACTATCTAGCAGCAGCGAGCTTGCAATCAACTAGCAGCAAACACGCAAGCAAGCAGCATACAACCTAGCATGCTAATGTAGCAGACATCTGGTGGCTGCAAGCAAGCAGCATAGCAGCAAGCAGCGACAAAGCAAGCAGGCAGCAACAGCATCTACAACAAGGTAGCAACCGAGCAAAGCGGCTACACCTGGAAACACCAGCACCTGGCATCTACAGCAGCATGCAACACACTACGACAACAGCAAGGCAGCAGCATGCAAAGCAACAGCAAGGCACGGCCAGCAAAAGCAACACGACGACAGCAACAAGGCACAACTCCACGCGTGGCTAAGGCGGCACGACGGCTCCGACATGGGCTATGGTAGCGCGGCCGGCGGGAACGAGGTGGCGACCACGGCGAGGCGGCAACCGGGAGGAAGAGGTCGGCTCCGACGTCTCGAGGCGAGGGGCTCCTCCGGGTTCGGCAGGTAGCCCGGCTCCACAGGGAGGAGAAGACAGGCCCTGGCAACACGGCGAGGTCCGGAAGGCCGGCGAGGCGGGCGTGGCGCGTTGGCATGGCGACGCGGCTCGGGGAGGCTCGCAGGGCCTGCGCGGGAGGCCAGCACGACGGCCAGGGGCGACGCGGGGAACGGCGAGGAGGCTAGGGCGAACGGCGGCGAGGCGGCAGCACGGCGAGCTCGGGGACGAGGAGGCCAGGACGGTAGCACGGGGAACCTGCAGGCAGCAAGGCGGGGAGAACGACGACCTAGGGCGACGCGGGGCTGGCGAGGCCACGGCGACGCGGCGAGGGCACGCAGGACCGACGGGGCGGCGCAGGTCGCAGCTGGCGGCAGAAGGGAGATAGCACACGGCGCTCGGACCTGGGCAAGCCAGCGGCGGGCAGCTCGAGTCCATGGCGACGCGTGGGGGGGGGGGCGCTACTGGCGCGCGGGGGAGAGGAAGCGTGCGGGGAAGCAGCTGGCGGTGGCTGCAGCAGCTTGAGGCCATGGCGGCGCGCAGGGAACAGAGGGAGAGAAGGGGGTTGACAGGAACGGGAGTACAGGGGAGGACGAGGGGAGAGACACAACGGGGCTGCCACGCTAGGGTTGGGGGTTGCTGGGCCTGGGCCGGCTGGCCTGGGCAGGCTTCCCTCCCCCTATTTGATTTTTCTTTAACTTTAAAAACAGAAAAATCTTAAGCAAGGGAAAACTTTTAACAAAATTAAATAAAAAAAATGCTTTTGCACCTTTGAAAATTATACCCCAACTATAAAATAGATTGGCATTTTAAAAACAAATAAAATGAAACCCTTTTTTTAGGAATTAAAATAAACCCTCTTTAAAAGAATTAAAAATCAAAACCCTTTTGAAGAATTAAAATAAAACTCTTTTAACAAGAAAATAAAAATAACCCCTTTTCTTGCAAAAGAATAAAACCAAACCCCTTAAATAAAATGGGTCTCTTGTTTTTTTTAAAAACATAAACAAAAGGTAAAATAACGAAACCCAGAGGGGTTGCCCCCACATTTAATAAAAGGACAGTTTAATAGAAGACGAATTTTTAGACGGGGGCTTAATGACTGAAATCTTTTACGCCACCACTAAAATAGAATAAGAGAGGAGAGAAGTTTACGTCCTCGGTGCAACAAGGTTTGAAGCGGCTCTGTTGCACCCACTCTCGTCACGCCAATAAACAACGCCACACTCACAAAGCACTCACAAGCAACACCGACAAATAACACAGTTGACATGATGCGATGCATGATGCGATGATGCAACTACATGACGATGCAACGAATAAAACTAAACACATGACGGAAACGGAATAAAGGGGGGAATCTTCTGGAGCGTCGGCATCGGGCTGTCACAACTCTCCTACACTACAAGAAGATCTCGCCCGAGATCCAAGAATGAAAGGGGGGAGAGGATGAGAAAGAACAAGAGGTAAAAACTTAGTCGCTTCTTTGACAAACGAGTGAAACCAACGATCCTTGAAGGTTGCAAGGAGATGAGGAATGACATGAGAAAGAAGCCAGAATTCACGAAAAATTTCGGCAGCACTTCAGTAGGAAAATGGGACAAAAAAAATCGATAAGAAGAGAGAATTAGACAGAATTCACAACAAACAAGTAAATATAACAAGGGAGCACCATGATCTTGATAGAACAACAAGATTGACCCAAAAGAGCAACAACACAAGGCCTCCGGAAGAAGAGAATATGAACTAGCTCATACGGAAGAAGAGAATGAAGAAAGAATGACAACTACTAACTCCAATGAACTTGACAAGCACCCTTGCAAGGAGAATTGAACGAAGTTGTTGGAAACAACAACGAAAAGAACAAGATAGTAGTGGGCTTATGGAGACCTTTTCAAACTAATGAAGTGACAACCAGCCACTAAGAGAAACAAGATATGAACAAATTTTACACCAAGAGGGTACATTGAGAACTTGGATTAATGACAAGCACCATGATAGCAATAATCCATAGGAACAACTTTAGGTGAAATCCAAACCAAGATAGCTCAAAGAAGAAATCATGGGTTGAAAATATCTCATGATCATAGAATCGATGGATTTAATTAACTCATTCTTGAAAAGAAATCTCTTTGAGGCTCCTACACTAACAAGAAAGCTATAATACCACCTCAAAGGATAACGGAAGAACAAACGCACTGAAAATGGAAGAGAAAGAATATTTTAGGTATTCCAACAGGGATCTTGAAGAACACTTGATAATGGATTGATATGATGATGAACCACCAAGAAGAACCTCCGTATACAAATGAATGATGCAAAGATAACAAGGTAGAAAGAATAAGATTATGACCTTGCCAGGATTTAGATGAAGCCTCACAAAGAGATACTTGAGAAAACTTAGAACTCCGGAAAAGAAAAGATAAGAACACTTGAGAAAAGAATTGATATCATGCCACTCCGGAAGAACAATTGAAATCTACTGGAAGAAGGAAGAACAAGAATAAGAATTATGTTATGCTCATCCTTCATCAAGTTAAATTGATGACAAGCAACGGATTAAGCATGCAACTTATTCCTCTAGAAATGAATCTTGGAGAAACAGAGAGAAAAACACCACTTGAAGCATAATTGAAGGCAACACCGGTAAGAATTGAAATGAACGAGGCAATCACGTATGAATGGAGATACATGAGAATGGAGAGATCATAAGCCACCTGAGAGAAAACTTGAACAAGGCACCGGATAATCGAGAGACGAACGAAGGGACAACAATTGAGAAGAATTGAGGATGAAAGCTGAAAGCTGCGAACGAAGAATCTTCTAAAATGATGGCCTTCGGAGGAACGAGAAATAAAAACAACTCAGAACTGCACCGGATAGCACGAAAGGGATTACTCATGATTGACAACAAATGAGAGGATAACGCAAGGCTGAGATGACAATCTTCACAAGAATGGAAAAAGACTGAGAGAAACACTCCTTCGAATCTTCAATGGAGAGAATGACGAGAAGAACATCACCAAGAATAGTTGAGACACTCCGGAATAAAGAAGAATGCAAGGTTGAGCCAAATAAGACAATTAATTCAAATAGGCCTTGGAGAAGGGATATGACTGATGAAATTCATACTTACATCCTAGTTGAAAAGAATTAATGATCTCCGGGAAAGGATTAAAAGAGCCAGGAAAGATCCTGGGAAAGAACCTGTGGGTTATGGGCCCACTCAAATAAATCACCGTTAGACAAGATTGCTTAGAAGAGAGATATCGCACCGGTATGAAGAGAACTAGATGAGGTTAGCACCTCGAAATAATTGAAAAGATTGGAAACAAGAAACTCTGAGATATCTTCAACGCACCGGATGAAAAGAGAGGAATGAATAACCAAGATAGGCTGAAAGAATCTCCAACATGAAAGAGAATTACCAGGATGAAAAGGATATGATGAACATGGATAGCTGAATTAAATTCACCGGGAAGGAACAAAATGAAGAAATGATGAACTCGACTCCTGAGAATGTACACAATGAATCACCGGCTACAAAAAGGAAGAAGAGATAGCGGAAGCACAATGAAAAGAAAACTCTTGGATGAAAATTGAATCACTGAGAAAAAGGGCGGGAGGGCGGGGAAAAACAAAGACAACTCGGAACAGATGAGACAAACTCTGGAAAGGATTGAGCGAATGATCTACAAAAATTAGAGAGGATTGAATTCACTTAAGAGAAGCACACCGGTTGGAAAAGAATTGATATGACAACTCCGGTAGACAAGAATTGATATGACAGTTTGAACGAACAAAAGAATTTGCATTCCCACATAAAAATAGGAGAACACCACTTAGGAAAGATCTGAATTCACCACTTCACATCGAAGCAACACGAATTACCATATTCAACAAAACAAGAATGAGGCTTATGAAAGAAGCCAGAACAAACTCATGAGAAAGATTTCCGTTCGATATTTTCATGGACAGGATCGCACGGGCACGATTTTACAGTAGCCATCAAGTGCAAGGCAGTGCACCCGACATACGAAGCGTCCCCGAGTCGTAGCAAGCTACAAGGACTCTTTAAGACATAACGTGTGCCGCTGTAAGTCGACCGTGAACAAACGAATCCACTAGATGTCGAACCCCAACCTAACATCATTCATTTGTTGAAAGATTGTCCTATAAGCAACTACTTGAATTCCCACCTATGAATTCCTGAAATATCTGGTCATGCAATCTAGTACACGGATACAAGGAGTAATAACCACACAACTCCTATACTAACCCGTCACTTGTATCACATCCGTCAACACACGACCAGAATCTCGGACCTTCATCTAAAACAGACCCTCGTGATCACAACGATACAAAGTATGACAGTACTCCCGAACAATCTGCATCAGTACTGGGGACATCGGGGTTATCTCGCCACTACTAGTATTGAAGCAATTACGAACATCCTTCGTTCTGAGATACTAAGAAATCTGAATGATAACGATGTGCTCGAGAATCCCCTGGAGCTCAACTCCCCGGAAGAAGATCAAGTCAGACAGGAGGCACCAAGACAGAACTCCGTCACATCGGCATCATATAGATCCCAAGAATATCCGCGTGATCCTAAGAAATTTTTGAGTGAGAAGAGGAATAGAATAAATTATTACGTCAAGATTCCTCACCAGAGCATAGAAGAGGAGAAAAAAGAATCGTACTCTCCGATATATAACTAGACTCAAAGTAGTTTTTCACTAGACTCGACTCGGCCAAGTTCGATCAATCAAGGGGGCTCCTAGGTCGGTCCTTGCTCTGATACCAACTTGTCACGCCCAAGATGCGACCCTATCCTCAATTTGGCACGAAGGCCTCGTCAGGGATAGAAGCGCATCTTGTCGTGTCGCAAGAATGGATATCGTTACAAGTACATGTACTGAAAAGATGAGATATAAATAGAATTGGCTTACACTCGCCACAAGCTACATCAGAGTCACATCAGTACATTACATAATGATCAAGAGTAAGAGCAGGGTCCGACTACGGACGAAAACAAACGAGAAAAGAAGAACGACGTCCATCCTTGCTATCCCAGGCTGCCGGCCTGGAACCCATCCTAGATCGACGAAGATGAAGAAGAAGAAGCAACTCCAAATGTACAATCAACGCGCTCGCGTCAAGTAACCTTTACCTGTACCTGCAACTGGTGTTGTAGTAATGTGTGAGCCTCGGGGGACTCAGCAATCTCATTTCCAAAGGTATCAAGACTAGCAAAGCTTAATGGGTGAGGTATGGTTAAGTGGTGAGGTTGCAGCAGTGACTAAGCATATATTTGGTGGCTAACTTACGAGTACCAGAAATAAGAGGGGGAAGATCTACGCATAGCGGACGTGAACTACATATGATCAAATGAATGATCCTAAACACCTACCTACGTCAGTCATAACCCCACCGTGTCCTCGATCGGAGAAGGAACTCACGAAAGAGACAGTCACGCTTACGCACAAAGTTAGCAAGTTTTATTTAAGTTAACTTCAAGTTATCTAGAACCAGTGTTAAACAAAGTCTCCACGTTGCCACATAACCGCGGGCACGACTTTCCGAAAAGATTTAACCGTGCAGGGGTGCTCCAACTAGTCCATTACAAATTACCAGAAGCCGCATAGAAATCCTCAATCACGAAGCTCGCGATCTCGTCGGATTCCCTAGTGGAAAACCCCAACTCTGAGATTACCCAAAGCATCACCGGAATCCCGATGCACAAGATATCTCGTCATAGGTAAAACTAATCCAGCAAGGCCGCCCGACGTGTCGACGATCCCGATAGGAGTCGCGTACCTCGTTCTCAGGACACGACGGATGAGCTAGACGTCGGGATCGCTAAACCTCTGGGTGACCAGAGGGGCGCCGGACATCGCTCAGGTGGGGCCAACACTCATGAGGAGCACTGGCCCGGGGGGTTGATTAAATTTCCTCGGGTTAATTACTCCCTATGCAGTTCATTAGTTATTAGGCAAATGTAGTACCAAAGTTGGGCCCTGCCAGACCAGCTTTAATCTAAAACGAATTATCAAGGGGGTCACCATAACAACCCCGATCGTGTTAGGAGCGCTCGTTTATGGAACATAACACCGGTAGCCGGTAACTAAGGGGGCAAAGGTGGAACAAAACACCATGCTAGAAAAGGCCGAGCCTTCCACCTTTTACCAAGTATATAGGTGCATTAAATTAAATAGCATTTAATATGGTGATATAACAAGGAACCCATGTTATCACATGGAAGCAACTGCACCTGCAACTAGCAACGCTAACACAGGGTTAAGCAAGCAGTAACATAGCCAATCAGTGGTTTGCTAGGTCGAACAGGTTGAAGGTTAACATGGCATTGTTGAGAGGCTGATATTTAACAAGTGGTAGGCAACGAGACATAATCGATAGAAGCGATAAGACTAGCATGGCAATGATAGTAATGGTATCTGGGGAAATGATCATCTTGCCGGAGATCCCGCTTGGAAGAAGAATGACTCGGTGGAGTCGGCAAACCAACGTAGTCGAACGGGTCCTCACATCCGACACGCTTGCGGAACTCTATCGAGACGGGGAAACCGGAAACAAGCATCAACACAAATATTCACCACACGATGCACAACATGAGGCATAACCTACTATGATGCATGATCAGTTCAAAGATGCAAGGGATGGCATGGCAATTCATCTCACGCAAACTCTACACATTAAGTGAAGCTCGATATGCAACGGGTTGCATATCGACGAAACTCCACGTTTAATTATTTAATTCACTCCCGTTAATTTACCGGCAAGATTAAATTGTTGTTAACATGGCAAGATTAAATTGTTGTTAACAACGTTCCTATCCCGAAACTCGTCGAGATATCGTGCCAACGTATAGGAAGCGAGTGCGGGAACGTTAATTAAAGAATGGGGTGATCCCGTATATCGGGTTCCCATGTGTCGGGGCACAACAAAAGTAATACAACGTGCTACAGCTACATACGACGCAAAACATACGGTGCAAACACACGATACAACTCATACAACACCTGCATACGGTTCTCAACACGTTCCCACGGTATACCTTCGACGCGTGTGAATCGGAGGGGATCGGGTCGTAGCGGACCAACGGTCGTCGTGGAAGTCGTGGTCGTCGTGGAAGTAGTCGTACACGCGCCGGTAGTTGAAGTAGTGGTACACGGTCTCGTCGACGGTAGTCGTTCGCTTGGCGTCGTGGTTCTCAGGCCTTCGGCGTCGGTAGTCGATCACGTCTCCGTCGATGCTCGTGGTTCGTCGGGGGCGTCGTGGTACCCGGCGAACTTGCCGGTTCCATGAAGGAGGGGTAGGTGCACACGGCGACGCAAGCAGCAAGGCGGCAGCAGGCCACCCACCGCATGGCAAGCTAGCACTATCTAGCAGCAGCTAGCTTGCAATCAACTTGCAGCAAACACGCAAGCAAGCAGCATACAACCTAGCATGCTAATGTAGCAGACATCTGGTGGCTGCAAGCAAGCAGCATAGCAGCAAGCAGCGACAAAGCAAGCAGGCAGCAACAACATCTACAGCAAGGTAGCATCCGAGCAAAGCGGCTACACCTGGCAACACCAGCACCTGGCATCTACAGCAGCATGCAACACACTACGACAACAGCAAGGCAACATCATGCAAAGCAACAACAAGGCACAGCCAGCAAAAGCAACACGACGACAGCAACAAGGCACAGCTCCACGCGTGGCTAAGGCGGTGCGACGGCTCCGACATGGGCTATGGCAGCGCGGCCGGCGGGAACGAGGTGGCGACCACGGCGAGGCGGCAACCGGGAGGAAGAGGTCGGCTCCGACGTCTCGAGGCGAGGGGCTCCTCCGGGTTCGGCAGGTAGCCCGGCTCCACGGGGAGGAGAAGACAGGCCCTGGCAACGCGGCGAGGTCCGGGAGGTCGACGAGGCGGGCGTGGCGCGCTGGCGTGGCGACGCGGCTCGGGGAGGCGCGGGAGGCCAGCATGACGGCCAGTTGACATGATGCCATGCATGATGCGATGATGCAACTACATGACGATGCAACGAATAAAACTAAACACACGACGGAAATGGAATAAAGGGGGGAATCTTCTGGAGCGTCGACATCGGGCTGTCACAAATACAAAGATACTTGTTCCACAAAGTGCTACGCCCTCCGTTCCTAAATATAAGACCTTGTAGAGATTTCACTATGAACTACATACGGATGTATTTAGACATATTTTAAAATATGCATTCATTTATTTTGCTCCATATGTAGTTCATAATAAAATTTTTAAAAGGTCTTATATTTAGGAACGGAGGGAGTAGATGATAGCTTCCTATTGGAATCCACCATACTAGTATCTAGCGTCACCGCCCAATTCCCCGCTTTCATACACTACCGGCTCTTCCTTTTATAGAGAAAAGAAGAAAGCCTCTTACAAGGTGGAAGGATATATATCAGAAAGGCCTAGTAAGGGTAGGAGCAAAACACACGCTTTGCAAGAGGCAGGTACCCATGCGGGGTAGCTCTAGAAGATGGGCCACCAGAGATAGAGAGAGACGGAGCATCAGAACACCATCAATTCTCGTGACGGAGCTGGACCGCTCATGGATGAGATTCGCCATACTCGACACATATGAGCTCACACTGGAACTCAAGCAGACCAACTAGGCCGAAACTCATCACGACCAAGGTCCACCATACTCGAGCTTCTGATCCAGGAAAAGGGAACCTGAGCATGGGCTTTAGATCCAAGCTAGGGTAGCACCACCATCGAAGCCACAATGACACTAGGTACATCCATCACCCCACTCTGATGTTTGTAGACTTCCAAGGCCTAGAGCCCCAGACGTGCAAGCATTGCCCTAGGCTCAGCCTGTACGTTCCCAACCCAACCAAGCAAACTACTCTTTCTATGTGCTTGGTTGGGCCGTGTCGTGCGAGCCCGTGGACTGCGTTTTCAGAACCAGACACGACCCGGTTATTAAACGGATCGGCATGTTGGTCCGTTTGACATGCTGGACAACATGTTTTTAGGCTCATGGGCTCATTTTTAAATCTATTGGGCTGTGTATTATAAATAAATAGATATATTTAAAAAATCTGAAAAAAATATTTAAAAAAATTAAACTGGCCATGTCGGGCCGGCCCGCGTACCGAGCCTCCAGGCCCATGCATGGCCCAAGACGGGCTGCGTGCCTGGCCCATGGCGGGCCGTGTCGACGGGCTCGCGGGCTGGCCTGTTTCGCCTGCCCGTTTGCACGATAAAAAAGTGAACAAAAATAAAAAAAAGGAATTTTAGGCGTTGTTACTCAAGCATCTCGTCGTCGTTGTGGTGTAAAGAGATGGCTGATACGGATATTATCGTTGATGTAATTTGTCTATCGCTGTTTTGATTGTTTTGATATATTTTTTCCATGCTAGGGCATAGTTTGGTCTTAGTGACTTTGTCATTTTCTGATGTGTTTAGTCGTGTTTTGATTATGTGCATCCGAATTATACAGAGCTCCGATTGCGTGATCATTGTGCTTGAACCCATCTGATGCTTCATTTCGATATAATAAAATCCATCCTTTCTGGAAAAAAGAAGAAACTAGCTGGGACAGTGTTTGTTTCTCGAAAAAAGGTAGTCGCGATAGAGTTGGTTTGTGGTAGATCACCTTCATTTCAAGCCCGGCCGGTTGATGAGCAAATCAAGGCGGCAGATCGCGCGATTAGTTGCTAGCAGTCATGCATTTGCTAGAGAGACCATATCGATTAGTCAATTCAGTTAGCAAAGCCTCACCGCACTTCATCAAACGACCGAGATCTCCAATTTTTCCTACCTACTAAGTGGAAATTATGAACATCCCGTACAAAGTCAAACACGCACACAACTTTAATGAATTAATTGACAATGCTCGCTTTCTCAACTTAACCTAATGATCTTTTTTGTATGCTAATTTGGTGGGCTATATAAGCACTTCCCGGGGTGCCTTGTGTCCTCACACCGATGGTACATAATCAGCCAATTAAGCTGATTTGTACAGCTTGATCTAACGTTTGCAGAAGTACGTATATCAGTATGGCTTCCCGCAGCTGCTTCTCTTTCTCTATAGTGTGTGTTGTGGCAGTGATGGCGTTTGCTATCTTGGCCACGGCGAGCAATGCGCAGCCGCTAGACCCTCATTTCTACGACAAGGTGTGCCCGGCGGCGCTCCCCGCAATAAGGAAGGTCGTCGAGGAGGCCGTCGCGGTGGAGCCGCGCATGGGGGCCTCGCTCCTGCGCCTGCACTTCCACGACTGCTTCGTCAACGTACGGAAATACAGTATTGCATTTGGTTTGGTTTGAAGGCCTGCTCGTTTGACGCCCGTTGCTGCATGCATGTTTGCTTGCATTGGTTCAGGGGTGTGATGGGTCCATCCTGCTCGACGACACGCCCTTGTTCACAGGCGAGAAGAAGGCCGCACCCAACGTGAACTCGGTTCGCGGCTTCGACGTGATCGATCGCATCAAGGACGCCGTCAACGCCGCGTGCGGGGGCAACGTGGTGTCCTGCGCCGACGTCGTGGCCGTCGCAGCACGTGACTCCGTCGTCGCGGTGAGCTTCCTCATCTCCATCCAGGACACTAATCAGGAGAGATTTTATGCGCGTAACAATGGATGGGAAGATATTGTTGCAGCTGGGAGGGCCGTCATACGACGTGCTTCTGGGCCGGAGGGACGCGCGGGTGGCGAGCCAAGCCGCAGCGAACAAGAGCATCCCAGCGCCGACCATGGACCTCGACGGCCTCGTCTCCAACTTCGCATCGCACGGCCTCACCGCGCAAGACCTGGTCGTGCTCTCGGGCGGCCACACGCTGGGCTTCTCCCGCTGCACCAACTTCCGTGACCGCCTGTACAACGAGACAGCCACATTGGACGCCTCCCTTGCCGCGCAGCTCAGGGGGCCCTGCCCGCTTGCCGCCGGCGACGACAACCTCGCGCCGCTTGACCCGACGCCAGCGCGGTTCGACGGCGGGTACTACGGCTCTTTGCTGCGCAGCCGGGGGCTGCTGCACTCGGACCAGCAGCTGCTCGCTGGCGGCCCCAGTCCTAGTCCCACGGACGCGCTCGTTAGGTTCTATGCCGCCAACCCGGAGGCGTTCAGGAGGGACTTCGCGGATGCCATGGTGAGGATGGGCGGTCTGATCACCGGGAGTGGCGGCGAGATCCGCGTCGACTGCAGGAAGGTGACTTGAACTAGTGTGCACGCATGCACAACAGGAGGTCTGAGCCAAATGCACTGTGTTTCCGGAAACGGAGCATAGTCGAACAGTGTTCTTGGTTTTAATTTTTAGTTGTGTGGCTTGCATTTTATTTCATTCCTTGAAACAGGCTTTCGCCCGCTTTCTAAATAAAGCACATTTTATTTTATTTCATTCCTTTTGTGGGGCTTTGTAAAATTGTAAGTGGAAACAATGTTCCCGGTCGTTTATACTTTGTATGTCAATCATGTAACACGAGTTAGAGGTTAGACCGTTTCTTTCACCCAACAACAAAATTTATATGATGTTCATGGGTTACTAATGTGTGTTTCAAATAGAGGTGCTTTTTAACATTTTACAAACATAAATGCTCACAAATACAAACATCCATTTACTCTTGTGAATATACTTGCACACACCTTATCCTCATAAACATCTCTGAAAAACTGAGCTTATACATCACCTTAAGATTAACAAAGTCATCGGAAACGTCTTTATAGTCAATGAAAACGTCTCATCCACTGAACGCACATCCCTGAAAGAAAAGGCTGGAAAAAATTCTACAAAATACAAGCGCCAATGTCATCTCTAGGACTTAAAGTCTGATGGGGGAGTTGGAAACAATCTCAAACGTGGGAAGATTCTGAATGGATGGACTGCTCCCGTGCCCTCCCGGTCGACCTTGCGGCCCCGATGGAGTCCGCCGCGCCTCCACTCTCCCCGCCGCTGGTGTGCGCACCGTCGGCTTCTGCGCCCTCCCCTGAGTCCTCCACCGCCGTCGCCCCTCCCCCGACGACCCCTCTACCAGCCTCCGCCTCCCTAGCGCGCCACGCTGGGCGACTTGGCTGAGGGTGCTGACCTCACGGCAGGCGTCTCCGTCATGCGGCGTGCCGGCTCGCCCCTCCATCACTCCCACAACGTCTTGACACGGTCCAACGTGGACGGCGGCTCCGTCGCCGTCTCGGGTTCCCACAGGAGTGCTCAACCACCGAGCCCCGCTCGGTCTCCTGGGAACCAAGGCTACGCCTTGCGTCGGATGGGTGAGCGTCGCCGCTGTCAGTGGAGCGTCCCCAGCCGGTTGAAAGCCGGTCATGCTCATTCCTCCTGGCTCCAGTCCGGGACACACCTAGCAGCCCGTGCTCCTTCCCGTTCGACGACGGCCGGACCCCCTGCTCCCCCCTCCCGCAGTCCACGGCGAGGTTGTCATCGTTCTGGCCGTTCGTCACATCCTTCGGCACTTCCTCCCTGCAGCTGTTGCCGTGCAGCATCGGGCCGCATCGGGCGTGCCTCACTCCGGCATCCTGTCCCGGTTGCGATGGCGGCGACGCCCATCTCCTCGTGGACGAAAACCCTCCCCAGTGTTGCCCCGCTCTAGGGCCGCGGCATGCTGGGCCGCTCACCTCATCCCTTCCTGGGCCCGCCGCATGCTGGGCCCCCGCCCAATGGCGTGGTTCGGGTCGGCCCGCACTGGGACGATATGGCTTCCATGAGGGTTTCTGCTTGCTCCCGTTCGCCCCCTCGCGTTGCTGCGCCTTCTCCCTAGCCGACTCGCATCGCCACCTCCGCTACAGATCCCCCCGCCTCTCGCCCCGTCGTGCCGCTGTCATCGGCAACCTTCCCGACCATGCCCCGCGCGTGGGACGAGGGCGGCGACCACCCCAAGTGGCATAGTGAGGACTCCCGCGACCTCCCGGGTGCCTCTCCCGACGCCGTCCGCCA
Source organism: Hordeum vulgare subsp. vulgare (assembly GCF_904849725.1). Classification (NCBI taxonomy): domain Eukaryota; kingdom Viridiplantae; phylum Streptophyta; class Magnoliopsida; order Poales; family Poaceae; genus Hordeum; species Hordeum vulgare. Next base: position 617,249,773 of record NC_058524.1, read on the forward strand.
TGGGGAGGACCTGGGCTGGCACCTTTCTGCGCGCAACGACCGTCGCTCCTCGGCCCGCTCCAGCTCTCGCCGTTCTCCAACCCGGCGGTCATTGTGCATGAGGGACGCGGCAATTTGCTCCAGCTTGAAGTAGAACTTACGGTTGTCACATAAATCTCACTAATCCTTTACATATCCTACGTCTGTGGAGGATTACTCACGCATGAAAAGGAAAAACGAACTAAACAAAGAGATTAAATAAAAATAAATCGTATCGGTAACATTCCAAGTGAGTTTGCTGCCATATAGAGCTGTACTAGTTTCTCATGGACCTGCCTTGTGTAACTCAAAACAGCTAGCCATGCATGGCGCTGAGCAGGGGAGTTAGCACTGCTTCGGTTCTGCAGGTTGGGACGGTGGTCGGGATATCCTCCGGCATGACAACGGCGAGGCAACGAGGCGGTCGTCGTGCATGGGTGACTCGGCAATTGACTCCAGCTTGAAGTAGAACTTAGGGTTGTCACGGTCGAACGTGTGCCTCATCTTCTTGGACTCGAAGTTCACCACACCCTCGAGCTGAAAGCTGAACTCCGCTGTCGCTGCCGGCGGCTCACCGGCCTTGCTTGCGCGAACGAGGTACAGGCAGCTGGTGCATTTATACGATTTGGGGCAGAATCTGAAGTACCATGTGCTCCCGCCCACGGCGAAGTGCGTGGAGTAGGCGTACTCACCGTCGTGGAGCACAGCCTTGAGCTTATAGACGCTGTCGATGGTCAACGTATGGGACCCGGCCATGGCGACCTGCGGTGGAGGTGGCTCCAAGACGGCGTTGGATTTGAGCAGGTTTCTGAGGAGGCGTGGCAGCTTTTTTTCCGGCTGCTGCTTCTTCTCCAGGGTGCACCTGATGGTGAATTCGTCGTAGCGGGCGCACACGCAGGAGGACGCCTCCAGCTCCCTCCTGCTCAGGCATAGGCCCGAAGCATGCACAACACTAGTGGGAACACGGCCTTTAGTCCCGACTCGTAAGGGGAGTCCCGGTTCAGCCTTTAGTCCCGGCCTTGTTCCAAGCCGGGACCAAAGGTGCTCCACGTGACCGCTTTGGAGGGAGTACCTTTAGTCCCGGTTCTACTTACGAACCGGGACTAAAGGATCCGTCTGTTTTTTTTTTGTTTGATCAGAAAAGGTAGATTTTTTTTTAAATTTTTTCAAATTTTATTTTAAAATATTTTTTATGTTTTATTTCAATTATCTAATCTTTGAATTATTTGACAATTTAATCTCTAATCACCCATCCTCACTTGTCTAGCGTGGATCACTCATTTCAAATCGTCTAACTTTCCGGCCGATCACCCATCCTTTCACTGCTTCAGCCCGAGCACGCTTAACTTTCTGGTTCTATCGCCCCTAGTTGCCAAGTGTGCACTTGTTGTTTTCCTGACAATAGTAAGCTATCAATCCTAAACAACTTGGGTCTTGATGTTATGTCACATGATTTAATTTTTTGAATTACAAACAATTATTAAAATAAACTTAATAAGTAACAATAATAGTGAATTTCAATGAAAACAACCTAATATTTTTAAATAAAAATGTTTTTCTTATTTTTTTGGAAAAAATTTCTTTTTGAAATAACTTTTTTTTTATTTGGAATTTTGAGCATGTGAGAAAACTTCACCGGGCAAGCCCGGGTGAAATTGAGTACCAATTTTTTCTATTTTTTTATATATTAATTTTTTTTGGCCGTCGTATACAAAAGTGATGGCCGTTTATTTTTTTTCCTTTTTTTGCAAAAACAGTCAAAATTCATATCTCAAAATTTCTATACCGACTAGACACTAAAACCTAACAACATCTCAAAGGATTTTATTTTTTAAAGATTTTATCATTTTTTTATTTTTTGAATATTTTATCATTTTTGTTTATTTTCTACAAAACTCAAAGTATCAAGGTTTTAGACGAAAACCCATCTGCTACAAAGGCATTTTTTAAAAATTAATTGAACTGTAGATTTTTTTGTGCATTAAATATGCACCATACTACAACATATTAAAATCTACCGAAAGAACTAACTAAAATAATAAAAAACAACAATTAAATGACTAAAATAACTATATAAGCAAAACAATATTTCTTTAATTAAAATCTTAATTTAAATTATTCTAAAATAACCAAATAAATCTTACTGTAACAACAATTTAACACATGAGTGGGAGCAAAAAGAATTAAATTAAAAACTATTTGTAAACTCAAGTTATTCAAAAACTTGGTTTGAAGCAAATTTAAACAAATTCAAATTTAAACCATTCAAATTTAAAAACTAATGGCACAAACAGAAACTAGACAAAATTTTGAATCTAATGCAAAAAAATCAATCAAAAACATCAAATATCCTAAAAGATATAAGCAATTTAAAACAAAACCTACAAACAAGAATTTAAAAACAGAAAAAAAAAATCTGAACACCTTTAGTCCCGGTTCGTGTCACGAACCCCTTTAGTCCTGGTTCAATACACCAACAGGGACTAAATCCTCCAAACCCTTTAGTCCCGGTTCGAGACACGAACCGGGATTAAAGATCCAAGACATGAACCGGGACTAAATCCTCCAAACCCTTTAGTCTCGGTTCGAGACACGAACCGGGACTCTAAAGGTCCAATTTAAACCGGGACTATTGCCCGACCGACGCCTTTGACACTCGAACCGGGACTAATGTTAGTATTAGTCCCGGTTCGTAAAGGAACCGGAACTAATGTGTTTTTCGAGCTAGGACGAAAGCCCTTATTTCTACTAGTGCAAGTGGAATTCCTGTATCGTTGCCGGCTTGCTCTCGTTGTGGAAGACGGTGTGCTTGCCCGTGGCGTCGAGGATTTCGATGGAGATGTATATGCCGACGACGGCCGAATCGATCTTGTGCAGCCCGTAGTTGACGGAGACCGAGACGACCAAGTCCTCCGCTAGGCCTTCATCGTCGAAACTCATCGGCCGCACTCTGACGTTCCAGTAAAGGTCGTCGAACAAGAGTTTGTCCGCAAGCAGCAATTCAGGCGACCGAACCAGCTTGGAGTAGCTGCGGACAAGCACCACGCTCGTCATCGGCGCCGGTCGGCTCGCGGTGGCACCCATTGTTGACGTACTAATTATCTCCGCGGGCGCCGCTGTGTATATATATACGTCGGCAAAATCAGAGCTGTCTTCCAACGATACATAGCGGTAACCGGATTCCGGCTCTTATCGTGTCCTGGAGCAAGTTTGCATGATCATATTTTTTTTGTTACAGTAGCTTGCCCGAAGAGACCGGATTCTTGCTACATTTTTTTTCTAAGAATTCTTTCCACTTTATTGATCAATGATTAGGTACAAGCATTGGGTCGTGAAACACGTTCAACCACACGTGCCTATCTATACCTCCTTTCCAGATTATAAGGCTTGCACGTATCCCTAGATTTATAATATGATTAAGTTAAAATGAGATGTATAGTCTAAAAATTATACCATTAGAAAGTAGACGGTTTGAAGTTTCTAATGACATTTTTTTGTGATATATAACTTGTATTACGATGGTCTATTTATCAACTTAGGGATACGCGCAAGCCTTATAAACCGGAAAGGAGGTAGTACAAACAATCTTGGTAAGATTATGAAACTCAAAGTTATGAGTTCTAAGCTCCAGATTGCCCGAAGAGGAGCTGCTACATATAGTGAGCAGTATTTTTGCCTCGCTCTAGGGGCAAATGCTTTTCTCGCTTGTTTGCGTGTCAGTATTAAGTCTGGACGGTGCCACTGGGACTGCTGAATACAATAGCTGCGCGTGCCTTTTTTGTGTGTGATATTTTTCTCCTTTTTTCATTGTTTTGCATCCATTTTCCCTTTTTCTTTTATATTTTCCCTTTTTATTTTTTGGTTTTCCTTGTTTCTTTCTTTAGTTGTCTTCATGTTTTCTGTAGTGAGCAGTATTATATGTGTTTTGTATCTAATTTTCCCAGACCCATTATACACTTTTTAGTCCTTCAGGCACATTTTTAATACATGTTTTACATTTTACAAATACATGATTAACATATTTCAAATACAATCCAGTATCTGTTAGATATTTTTCAAATAAAAGTTAATATATTTTGTTGTTAATAATCATTTAAAAAAATATGTGGTCATTTTTTACATGTTAAAAACATCTTTGTAAATGATGCAAACATATTTTTGTAACACGTGAACTTTATAAAATATAATGTACAATTTATTCATGGCACAAAACATATTATTACATAGTATAATATTTCTTAAAAAATTCACAACACATGAACATTTGTTAACATATACATTTTTTTGAATCTATACACTTTTTCAACGGTTGAGCGCACATTGCTTTTCATTGCACGCACATTTTTGTAAATGTGTAATGCACTTTTAAAAAAATAACTTGATATTTTTCGTAATATATGTATTCAGTATTTTGTAAATGTAAAATGATAAAAATAAATGTCTTTTTATCGTGAAATCTCGCCATCTTTATTCATCCAAAACAAGAGTCATAGGTACAAGGTTTGGGTCATGAGGATTGCCCAACCAAACATGTCGAACTACACTTCGGTTACTAGAAAATTTGGCGAGATTATGAGCTTCAAAGTTGAAGATCCTATGCTCGTGTATGAATGAACTAGAAATAAAACTATTACAGCGATTCATTATTTCATGTACTATGGCAGCATTTGGACCTCATGTCCCCTTGTTGATATCATTCACAGCTCCTTGACAATCCGAGGCCGCGCAAATATTTTGCACAACAAGATCATCTACAAGTGCTAGTGCTTCACGGCAAGCATAAGTCTCCAAAATTAAAGGATCGTTGATTTCTTGGAAGACCACAGCAGAGGATCCCAAATATGGACCTGATTGGTCTCTGCAAACAGTCGCTACTGCTCCCCCATGATGTGATCATGCAGCAACCCCATCAACGCTTATTTTCATAGTCCCATCAGGAGGTGGTAACCGCTGGGTAGATAGTTTTGTCGATGCACTTTGTCGACCTTGCTCTTTTCAGGTTGACCTAGCTCTGTAGTGAAATAGTTTACAAAGTATATTGTCTATTATGGGCTTGGAGAAATGGATTCGTAGACGGCCTTGCATCTGGCCTACCATATCGACCAGAGGGTTACAACCATCCTAGTGAAACTCACCTGATAACATTCATTCCTGAGCTAAACCAACCACAATCTCGTGTTGGGTTCCAAGTAAGCTGCCATAAGCGAGACAATGTCATCATCGGACAACGCCCAAATGCACCTAGACATATTGCATGAAACTAGAGAGTGGTAGGAAGATTTTGATGACATCCGCATAGCGGACAAGCGTCCTGAAGTGACACGTTGCGATTCTTCAAGATATCAGTAGTAGGAAGTGAATGGTGTGCAAGTCTCCATAGAAAGATTCTGATCTTGAACGACACCTTGACTTTCCACAGCAAACACCGGGATTTTTAGTGCAACCGAAAATCCAACCGTTACAAATTTAGTGAACAACTCGATGACACCGAAACAAAATCTTGGTGGAACCGGCTAGTGCAAAAGGTTACAACTTTTCTCTTTTCGGTGAGACCGAATGAAATAACTCGGTGAGACCGATTCGGCCTGTCCTAACCAGATCCAACACTTCGTTTCCAATCGTTTCATATCGGAAGCTTCGAAATGGAAATGACCGATCACAGAAGGTTGATCACTGTGTTTCAGTCTTAACGAACACAATCTCGGTGGCACCAAGATGCTAGGGTTTTGCTTGGTGGCTCCCTCTTAACTGACTCGGTGGCACCGATAAGATGGGTTCTGTAGGGCTGAGTAGGCACCTAGGGTTTAGGAAATAATTAATATAAGAATGTGTTTGAGGAGTTTTAGTGGCAGATATTTAAGCACTTGAGCAACCATATCATCATCAATATATCATCCCCACTTAATAATATTGGCTTTCATACAGACTCAATGTAATAAAAAATCACTTAAAGCAAAATGTAGAGTCTTAAAACTTTTGCCAATTTGTTTCCTTTGCATCAGAGGGTGTTCCACATCAAATATCCTAGCCATTCCAATCTTTGAACATCTCCTGAAATATTCAGGATAAAACTAATAGTCCAAAAGAAATGGTTGTTGACATTAATGACCAAAATCACCAAGGGAGCAGTTGTTCTTTCAAAGAGACACCAAGCAAGCGATGTGCGGTTGAACCCACACCGACACAAGAGTAGATCACAAAATACCCTTAGTACCAGGTACCACTACGATGCCCTTTGTGAGAGTATCCAAGACTTCCATGCTACCATTTATTGCTTTCAGGTATCAAAGCTTCAACGCATAGGTGATGCTCTTCTCCGCAGTATGATCGAGCCCATTTTTTTCAAACTATGTAGTCCTCGATGGCTTACGTAAAAGGCACACATGGATATGCAGCACCTTCAGATAATTAGCCCAAAAATAGTATCGATCCCAACAATGAGAATATCAGAGTGAATGTGGGTATTTCTATCGGACACAAGTTGTCACGGGATTGTGTGATTTTACTGTTTCGGTATCTTTATTGGATTAGTGCGGTTACGACAAATAAGTAAATAGGGACTGGAACAAAGTAACGAGAAATTAGGCACTAAGAAGCTAGGATCATGGTGTACAAGAGGTGCCAACACATCGCTAATCATAGTTACCTTTTATGTAATTCTACCTCTTTGATTAAATGTTCAGTAGGTGGTTCACCCTCGAATATTCGAACTCCTTTATGCATGGATTGTTGTCCTCTATTGTCCTGCATCAAGGTTGCTATATGCACTGTCACCTCAGAATTAAGGTTGAAAGATCGGACTAATGTTTTACGTGTTGTGGATAGGGATGACAATTTTATCCATGGATCTAGGTACCGACGGATACCCCATCCGGTTGGGCAAGGGTATGGAGCGCATTTTTGTCCATGGATCTACGGATCTGGATACCCGCGAACAACTGGGTTGGATACGGTTGTAATTTTTACTCCATGGATATCAAATGGATACATGTATGACACGTGCGCCCATATGGTTGTGACACTAGACTAAGCAAATGTCCAACCCAAGTCACTTACGGTCACAGAAGATTAAAGCCTGGCCCATGTTCCCTAATCCACCACACCACACTAACATAACTATTAAACCTAATCTAAGTTAATGAAAGATGGAGAGTTATTCTGATCTTTGGGAAGGTATCATGCTGATTTTTCTATGTTCATGGAGCTTCATGGGTATCCAGATATCCAATGAATTTGGGCATGGGCACAATTTGTGTCCATGAATGCTTTAATGGATGGGTAGAGGCTATGAAGATGGATCTTGATTTGGATTTGGACCAGCTCCACCCGCCCCAAACCCGATCCATTGCCATCCTTAGTTGTGGATTCACGTTCTCCTCATATTGTCTTTGCTCCTTGTAGATATATACATATGTCACTTGCAGGTTTTGAATTTTCTGAACAATATGTTTTACACATGTTGTTCTTCGGATCATGTCGTTTGGACCCTAAAGTAAGACAACACACATTACACCCGCCATTGATAAACAAAATAATTAATAATGAATCATAAAGCATGTTTCACAAATAACGTCATATAGAATAGGCACAAATGAATCTCATTAATCTCAAACATCTCCCACGTCAATGCATAATTACTCACGCGCGAGAAGGGAATAACCAACAAATATAGAGCTTAGATAAAAAAGAAATCATATTGATAATACTGGAGGTTATCACAATAGGATGAATGCTTGATCCAATATCAGAAATTGACGGAGTACAAGTAGAGTAACAAACCCTAGCCTTAAATGCGGGCGGCGGTCAGAGTAAGTTTCTCCGTCGCCGTGTTCGACTCAAATAGTTTCACTAAGGCTGGTTGTAATGGATAGTATGATACTAGTGTATGATACCACATCCGTAATGCATAGTATCATATATAAGTACCATAGGGTGGGTCATTTATTGACATGCAAGACACATAGTAGCACATCATATTATATTTAATATGATACGGTATCATAATATGCTACTCAACCCTCTCTTTCCTCATTTAATTCTATGCCACCTCATCAAAATTGCTTAGTTGGCATGCATGATACTACCTATGATACTCCCATTACGGACATCCTAAGCCTCCGGTTAGTTGGTCTTACCAGCATGAATGTGATAAGCGGTCGTCCGGCCGCGGCCGCCCTAAGCGATACGGATGACCGGCATGAATGCGCGGCTATGTATCTATACAGAAACGTGTGGCGAGGTTTTTGGGTGGGACCGCTCAGTTGGACACTTAGAGCATCTGTGGCAGACCCCATAATTTAAGGACCGATCCAGCAAAATAACCGTCAAAATACAGGTCGTGGCGGGAAACGCTGCCAGATCAGACCCCGTAACCGCGTCCGACCCGTAAAATTTTTGCGGGGCGTGGCAAAATGCCCACCCCAACCCGCGAAAACGCAGGTTCTCCCTCCCGACCATCGGTGACTTGTATATTTCTAGAAGCGTATGGTTGGTGGGACATTTCACCCTCGCTTTTCCCCCCACCCACCGCCGCCGGGATCCGCCTTCAATTCCGGCCACACGAGCCACCAGGATCATGACAGTGGGCTGCCGCAGGCCCTAGATCAACCTCCCCCACGCCCTCGTGCCTTGGCCCGTCGAAAATCTACAGATCGGCGGCTGTTTTGTCGCGACCATCGGATTTGTTTATTCGGGCCACCGGCGGCTGCGCCACAGCCATGGATTGGTCGGGGAGCACCCCGCACAACCCCAGCAAACCTCTAGCGCCACATATAGGTACTGGCATCCTCCAGTCGTCGGCGTTGGTTTGCCGACAAGGACTCTTTCGGTCGTCGCCCGGGCTCGGTGGTCGCGCAACGGCTCACCGACTTGCCGATGCCGCTCATACAATGCGACGACTGCGTAGAAACAGTGTTGCGGCACCCGTCCAACACACTGCAGCACCTCGGATGGGTATTCTTCAAATGCAAAAACGGCGGGGGTATGCTTCTTCCTCTATGGCTTTGTCAACTTATTTGGTTAAATTACAGTAGCTTATTGAGGTCTTCATCTGTGTACGTGGATGCTCATTTTGGTATTGGAAAGAAGAGTACATCGATCTATTGAAAGAAAGAAACTTAATAGATGTTTGTGCACTCCTTAGTATAATTAAGTCTAACGATGAAGCTGCATGTGCATTACAAAATAAATTAGAGGGGAAGCGACGTCTAATTCTTTAAAATCAAAGCCAAAGAATGAAGAATGCAAGTTGAAGGACCCCAGATCAACAATGAATGTATGAAGAAAATTTTGATCCAACTAGTGGGAGGAGTTATGGAAGTTGGATATCTTTTAAAATGTCTAATTGTGGTTCTTGTTTTTTTGGATCTTGTTGTTTAACAAAGATTTGATGAATTATGATGTATCCATTGTTCAATAAAGAAGCAACTAAATGTGTTTTCATGCCTGAAAATGTAATGAAAATAAAAACGCTTTTGCGGCCGGTGTGGGCTACGACCGAACAGACCTCGTAAAACGGACCCGTATAAAAAGATGTTCCCGCCGTCCAAGCTGACCCGCAAAAGCGTTTTTTCACGACCTGCAAACGAATTTTGCGGGGCGGCCTTATACGAGGTCTGTTAGAGATGCTCGTATGTGGTGCATGTCCGGACGTTGACAAACCTGCTACTGGTTTGCTTTCGGTTTGTGGGATTTCTTACGCTTGGACTAATCCATGGATGTTTGATGCATGACATTAAAGGTCAAAAAGAGTCCAGACCAGGTGATCTAGATATTTAGGATTTGCGTTCCCGATTGTACTAACTGCTTTTATACATCATTGTAGCTGATGACACTAGTAGAAAAATGACCTATTGTCCCGGTTCGTGAGGGCCATTTATCCCGGTTTCTGAACCGGGACTAAAGTATCGGTACTAATGCCCTAAACCTTTAGTCCCGGTTATTGCATAAACCGGGACAGATGGGCCTTCACGTGGCCGGTGCGGCGAGCCCAGGCAGGAGGACCTTTGATCCCGGTTGGTGGCACCAAGCGGGACCAATAGGCATCCACGCGTCAGCATGTAGGTGCTGGGTTTTTTTTAAGGGGAAGGGTTTGGGGGTTTTGGGGGGTTAATTTAAGTGTTTCATATATTGTGTTAGCATGCTAATTAATAGAGAGAAGTGTCCTTTCTTATCTCCGTGCTTGGTCGACGCTACGTACTATACGTATAGAGAGGACTAGACACGCTAGCTAGTTAAGCAAATGAAGGAAACAGAAGATCGTCATGAACAGATGCATACAAAGAGAAGTGATATCGACCACCTCTCCTTCACTGAGAGATTGGTCGAACAACAAGTTCTCGTATATCTATCCGACGCTACTGGCTACATATATACAATATAAGTATCTTTTACAATATAATCTCCTAATTAAAATTGAACACTGTAGGGTCCACATAGTATTCTCCGTCTTTAGCGATCACGTGGTCAAGAAAGAATGCCGCCAATTCCTCTTGAATTCCTCGCATACGATCTGGTGCTAGAAGTTCATCTCGCATCCGAAATATCTAATTTGAAGAAGGGGGTCAATACATATATATATGAATAAATGAAACTGAACACAAATGATGGTAATAAAATAAAATTGTGAATATAATTATTTACGCACTTCATATTGTTTCTCGAAGTAGCCCCGCTCACAGGTCGTGTGGCGGATGGACTCGCAAATGTAGTATCCACAGTAATTAGTCCCTTCTTCCTGCCACAACCACTTTACAAGAAATAGAGGTCAATCAAACTGATAATTAGCAAGCATGCTAAATGGTATTGATGAAACTAGCACTTGAATCACTAGGAGATGCGTGGAACATATATGCTACTATAGTAGTTACTTTCGGGTGTCTAAACTGCAGCTTCTTTGGCAGTCCCGGAGTTTTTGAGGTGAATTTACTCCAAACTCTGTCAGACAAAGAAAACAATTACTTGATATCAGGAAATGAACAAATTGAAGTTGCCGATATGGTGCGATAATGATAGATTTAACTTACTTCTCTAGAATTTTAGTCATGTCCGCGTACTTCTTGGGATCTTTTCGTCTCGAGTCTAAGACGGTTACTAGTCCCTGCTCAAGCGTAATATCTAGGAGAATATAGTGGAACCTGCGCACCCATGCATAACTCATCAATTACATTACTATAACCTCGACTAATAAGAGAAACCGAATATGCACAAGACAGTAACACTCATTCGAAGTTGTAAGGGAAGCGTATTATAGCTTTGTTTTGATTTAATATAAACGATTGTAGCAGCTTGGCCTCGGTATCTTTGGCCTGAAATTTAACCATATATGCATCTATGAGATTTGTGTTAATGAACCCAATATTACCGATTTGTCTTTTCTTTAATTCGGCGATCTTCAATCTGCATAATATAGTAAGAATAATTAAAGATACATGCAATGAAAGAGCTGACCTATATATAGAGACTTAATGACAGAAGTAGTACTACTTACAGGCAGTATCAAGTGATAATTGACTTATCGAGGGCCTTTGGATTGAAAAACTCGAAGAACTCCTCAATGAGTACCATATCGACCAGAGGGTTACAACCATCCTAGTGAAACTCACCTGATAACATTCATTCCTGAGCTAAACCAACCACAATCTCGTGTTGGGTTCCAAGTAAGCTGCCATAAGCGAGACAATGTCATCATCGGACAACGCCCAAATGCACCTAGACATATTGCATGAAACTAGAGAGTGGTAGGAAGATTTTGATGACATCCGCATAGCGGACAAGCGTCCTGAAGTGACACGTTGCGATTCTTCAAGATATCAGTAGTAGGAAGTGAATGGTGTGCAAGTCTCCATAGAAAGATTCTGATCTTGAACGACACCTTGACTTTCCACAGCAAACACCGGGATTTTTAGTGCAACCGAAAATCCAACCGTTACAAATTTAGTGAACAACTCGATGACACCGAAACAAAATCTTGGTGGAACCGGCTAGTGCAAAAGGTTACAACTTTTCTCTTTTCGGTGAGACCGAATGAAATAACTCGGTGAGACCGATTCGGCCTGTCCTAACCAGATCCAACACTTCGTTTCCAATCGTTTCATATCGGAAGCTTCGAAATGGAAATGACCGATCACAGAAGGTTGATCACTGTGTTTCAGTCTTAACGAACACAATCTCGGTGGCACCAAGATGCTAGGGTTTTGCTTGGTGGCTCCCTCTTAACTGACTCGGTGGCACCGATAAGATGGGTTCTGTAGGGCTGAGTAGGCACCTAGGGTTTAGGAAATAATTAATATAAGAATGTGTTTGAGGAGTTTTAGTGGCAGATATTTAAGCACTTGAGCAACCATATCATCATCAATATATCATCCCCACTTAATAATATTGGCTTTCATACAGACTCAATGTAATAAAAAATCACTTAAAGCAAAATGTAGAGTCTTAAAACTTTTGCCAATTTGTTTCCTTTGCATCAGAGGGTGTTCCACATCAAATATCCTAGCCATTCCAATCTTTGAACATCTCCTGAAATATTCAGGATAAAACTAATAGTCCAAAAGAAATGGTTGTTGACATTAATGACCAAAATCACCAAGGGAGCAGTTGTTCTTTCAAAGAGACACCAAGCAAGCGATGTGCGGTTGAACCCACACCGACACAAGAGTAGATCACAAAATACCCTTAGTACCAGGTACCACTACGATGCCCTTTGTGAGAGTATCCAAGACTTCCATGCTACCATTTATTGCTTTCAGGTATCAAAGCTTCAACGCATAGGTGATGCTCTTCTCCGCAGTATGATCGAGCCCATTTTTTTCAAACTATGTAGTCCTCGATGGCTTACGTAAAAGGCACACATGGATATGCAGCACCTTCAGATAATTAGCCCAAAAATAGTATCGATCCCAACAATGAGAATATCAGAGTGAATGTGGGTATTTCTATCGGACACAAGTTGTCACGGGATTGTGTGATTTTACTGTTTCGGTATCTTTATTGGATTAGTGCGGTTACGACAAATAAGTAAATAGGGACTGGAACAAAGTAACGAGAAATTAGGCACTAAGAAGCTAGGATCATGGTGTACAAGAGGTGCCAACACATCGCTAATCATAGTTACCTTTTATGTAATTCTACCTCTTTGATTAAATGTTCAGTAGGTGGTTCACCCTCGAATATTCGAACTCCTTTATGCATGGATTGTTGTCCTCTATTGTCCTGCATCAAGGTTGCTATATGCACTGTCACCTCAGAATTAAGGTTGAAAGATCGGACTAATGTTTTACGTGTTGTGGATAGGGATGACAATTTTATCCATGGATCTAGGTACCGACGGATACCCCATCCGGTTGGGCAAGGGTATGGAGCGCATTTTTGTCCATGGATCTACGGATCTGGATACCCGCGAACAACTGGGTTGGATACGGTTGTAATTTTTACTCCATGGATATCAAATGGATACATGTATGACACGTGCGCCCATATGGTTGTGACACTAGACTAAGCAAATGTCCAACCCAAGTCACTTACGGTCACAGAAGATTAAAGCCTGGCCCATGTTCCCTAATCCACCACACCACACTAACATAACTATTAAACCTAATCTAAGTTAATGAAAGATGGAGAGTTATTCTGATCTTTGGGAAGGTATCATGCTGATTTTTCTATGTTCATGGAGCTTCATGGGTATCCAGATATCCAATGAATTTGGGCATGGGCACAATTTGTGTCCATGAATGCTTTAATGGATGGGTAGAGGCTATGAAGATGGATCTTGATTTGGATTTGGACCAGCTCCACCCGCCCCAAACCCGATCCATTGCCATCCTTAGTTGTGGATTCACGTTCTCCTCATATTGTCTTTGCTCCTTGTAGATATATACATATGTCACTTGCAGGTTTTGAATTTTCTGAACAATATGTTTTACACATGTTGTTCTTCGGATCATGTCGTTTGGACCCTAAAGTAAGACAACACACATTACACCCGCCATTGATAAACAAAATAATTAATAATGAATCATAAAGCATGTTTCACAAATAACGTCATATAGAATAGGCACAAATGAATCTCATTAATCTCAAACATCTCCCACGTCAATGCATAATTACTCACGCGCGAGAAGGGAATAACCAACAAATATAGAGCTTAGATAAAAAAGAAATCATATTGATAATACTGGAGGTTATCACAATAGGATGAATGCTTGATCCAATATCAGAAATTGACGGAGTACAAGTAGAGTAACAAACCCTAGCCTTAAATGCGGGCGGCGGTCAGAGTAAGTTTCTCCGTCGCCGTGTTCGACTCAAATAGTTTCACTAAGGCTGGTTGTAATGGATAGTATGATACTAGTGTATGATACCACATCCGTAATGCATAGTATCATATATAAGTACCATAGGGTGGGTCATTTATTGACATGCAAGACACATAGTAGCACATCATATTATATTTAATATGATACGGTATCATAATATGCTACTCAACCCTCTCTTTCCTCATTTAATTCTATGCCACCTCATCAAAATTGCTTAGTTGGCATGCATGATACTACCTATGATACTCCCATTACGGACATCCTAAGCCTCCGGTTAGTTGGTCTTACCAGCATGAATGTGATAAGCGGTCGTCCGGCCGCGGCCGCCCTAAGCGATACGGATGACCGGCATGAATGCGCGGCTATGTATCTATACAGAAACGTGTGGCGAGGTTTTTGGGTGGGACCGCTCAGTTGGACACTTAGAGCATCTGTGGCAGACCCCATAATTTAAGGACCGATCCAGCAAAATAACCGTCAAAATACAGGTCGTGGCGGGAAACGCTGCCAGATCAGACCCCGTAACCGCGTCCGACCCGTAAAATTTTTGCGGGGCGTGGCAAAATGCCCACCCCAACCCGCGAAAACGCAGGTTCTCCCTCCCGACCATCGGTGACTTGTATATTTCTAGAAGCGTATGGTTGGTGGGACATTTCACCCTCGCTTTTCCCCCCACCCACCGCCGCCGGGATCCGCCTTCAATTCCGGCCACACGAGCCACCAGGATCATGACAGTGGGCTGCCGCAGGCCCTAGATCAACCTCCCCCACGCCCTCGTGCCTTGGCCCGTCGAAAATCTACAGATCGGCGGCTGTTTTGTCGCGACCATCGGATTTGTTTATTCGGGCCACCGGCGGCTGCGCCACAGCCATGGATTGGTCGGGGAGCACCCCGCACAACCCCAGCAAACCTCTAGCGCCACATATAGGTACTGGCATCCTCCAGTCGTCGGCGTTGGTTTGCCGACAAGGACTCTTTCGGTCGTCGCCCGGGCTCGGTGGTCGCGCAACGGCTCACCGACTTGCCGATGCCGCTCATACAATGCGACGACTGCGTAGAAACAGTGTTGCGGCACCCGTCCAACACACTGCAGCACCTCGGATGGGTATTCTTCAAATGCAAAAACGGCGGGGGTATGCTTCTTCCTCTATGGCTTTGTCAACTTATTTGGTTAAATTACAGTAGCTTATTGAGGTCTTCATCTGTGTACGTGGATGCTCATTTTGGTATTGGAAAGAAGAGTACATCGATCTATTGAAAGAAAGAAACTTAATAGATGTTTGTGCACTCCTTAGTATAATTAAGTCTAACGATGAAGCTGCATGTGCATTACAAAATAAATTAGAGGGGAAGCGACGTCTAATTCTTTAAAATCAAAGCCAAAGAATGAAGAATGCAAGTTGAAGGACCCCAGATCAACAATGAATGTATGAAGAAAATTTTGATCCAACTAGTGGGAGGAGTTATGGAAGTTGGATATCTTTTAAAATGTCTAATTGTGGTTCTTGTTTTTTTGGATCTTGTTGTTTAACAAAGATTTGATGAATTATGATGTATCCATTGTTCAATAAAGAAGCAACTAAATGTGTTTTCATGCCTGAAAATGTAATGAAAATAAAAACGCTTTTGCGGCCGGTGTGGGCTACGACCGAACAGACCTCGTAAAACGGACCCGTATAAAAAGATGTTCCCGCCGTCCAAGCTGACCCGCAAAAGCGTTTTTTCACGACCTGCAAACGAATTTTGCGGGGCGGCCTTATACGAGGTCTGTTAGAGATGCTCGTATGTGGTGCATGTCCGGACGTTGACAAACCTGCTACTGGTTTGCTTTCGGTTTGTGGGATTTCTTACGCTTGGACTAATCCATGGATGTTTGATGCATGACATTAAAGGTCAAAAAGAGTCCAGACCAGGTGATCTAGATATTTAGGATTTGCGTTCCCGATTGTACTAACTGCTTTTATACATCATTGTAGCTGATGACACTAGTAGAAAAATGACCTATTGTCCCGGTTCGTGAGGGCCATTTATCCCGGTTTTTGAACCGGGACTAAAGTATCGGTACTAATGCCCTAAACCTTTAGTCCCGGTTATTGCATAAACCGGGACAGATGGGCCTTCACGTGGCCGGTGCGGCGAGCCCAGGCAGGAGGACCTTTGATCCCGGTTGGTGGCACCAAGCGGGACCAATAGGCATCCACGCGTCAGCATGTAGGTGCTGGGTTTTTTTTAAGGGGAAGGGTTTGGGGGTTTTGGGGGGTTAATTTAAGTGTTTCATATATTGTGTTAGCATGCTAATTAATAGAGAGAAGTGTCCTTTCTTATCTCCGTGCTTGGTCGACGCTACGTACTATACGTATAGAGAGGACTAGACACGCTAGCTAGTTAAGCAAATGAAGGAAACAGAAGATCGTCATGAACAGATGCATACAAAGAGAAGTGATATCGACCACCTCTCCTTCACTGAGAGATTGGTCGAACAACAAGTTCTCGTATATCTATCCGACGCTACTGGCTACATATATACAATATAAGTATCTTTTACAATATAATCTCCTAATTAAAATTGAACACTGTAGGGTCCACATAGTATTCTCCGTCTTTAGCGATCACGTGGTCAAGAAAGAATGCCGCCAATTCCTCTTGAATTCCTCGCATACGATCTGGTGCTAGAAGTTCATCTCGCATCCGAAATATCTAATTTGAAGAAGGGGGTCAATACATATATATATGAATAAATGAAACTGAACACAAATGATGGTAATAAAATAAAATTGTGAATATAATTATTTACGCACTTCATATTGTTTCTCGAAGTAGCCCCGCTCACAGGTCGTGTGGCGGATGGACTCGCAAATGTAGTATCCACAGTAATTAGTCCCTTCTTCCTGCCACAACCACTTTACAAGAAATAGAGGTCAATCAAACTGATAATTAGCAAGCATGCTAAATGGTATTGATGAAACTAGCACTTGAATCACTAGGAGATGCGTGGAACATATATGCTACTATAGTAGTTACTTTCGGGTGTCTAAACTGCAGCTTCTTTGGCAGTCCCGGAGTTTTTGAGGTGAATTTACTCCAAACTCTGTCAGACAAAGAAAACAATTACTTGATATCAGGAAATGAACAAATTGAAGTTGCCGATATGGTGCGATAATGATAGATTTAACTTACTTCTCTAGAATTTCAGTCATGTCCGCGTACTTCTTGGGATCTTTTCGTCTCGAGTCTAAGACGGTTACTAGTCCCTGCTCAAGCGTAATATCTAGGAGAATATAGTGGAACCTGCGCACCCATGCATAACTCATCAATTACATTACTATAACCTCGACTAATAAGAGAAACCGAATATGCACAAGACAGTAACACTCATTCGAAGTTGTAAGGGAAGCGTATTATAGCTTTGTTTTGATTTAATATAAACGATTGTAGCAGCTTGGCCTCGGTATCTTTGGCCTGAAATTTAACCATATATGCATCTATGAGATTTGTGTTAATGAACCCAATATTACCGATTTGTCTTTTCTTTAATTCGGCGATCTTCAATCTGCATAATATAGTAAGAATAATTAAAGATACATGCAATGAAAGAGCTGACCTATATATAGAGACTTAATGACAGAAGTAGTACTACTTACAGGCAGTATCAAGTGATAATTGACTTATCGAGGGCCTTTGGATTGAAAAACTCGAAGAACTCCTCAAATGGAACATTCAACAGATCAATTCCAACGAGGTCATGCTCCTCTTTAACTCTGAGCGTCAAAATATTCCTCCCCCCAGACTTTCTGCAGGTTTTCATATACCAATCATGGAATCTTCGCATCATCGTTGTTAGAGATTTTTCATCTTTGACGAGAGGCTTCCCGTACACGTATCTGTGTTCTTCCACCTCCAAGAAATCAAAATGTGCTTCGTCGGGCAGGTAATCTCCAAGATCGTTATAACCGGACACCATCATGCCCGGATGATTCGCGACGACGCTAGACACCTAGAGCGGGGGGAACGATTGGTTCGCTTGTTCGCCAAGCTGGGCAACTTTTCTCCCAGCTCGTAGTTTTACTAACCTTTGATCACTGATAGTACTTCCCGACCGCTCCCCTTCGATAAATGACTTCGTAAGAATGCGCTCATAGTTGCCTTTCGCCGGAGACTTTGGTGGTTTCTTCAGGGCAGCCAGAGTACGCTTTGCTTTTACCGGATCTATCTTCTCCTCCGGAGGTGGATGTTTTTTTGCTTTCACCCCTTCAAAGAAGTTCTTCACTTCGGCTTCCACGATCTTCGTGATTTCTTCCTGGCTCCTCTCGTATGGTAACTTCTCTAGAGTCTTCAGAGAAGGACTGTATCTGTATTGCCTGCCTCTGGCTGTACTGCTAGACGCCGGAGCAGACGGAGCTGCTGCGGCTATCTTTCCTTTCTTATGAGGTGGAGGAGAAGGACGACGCGCCGGAGGAGCTGGAGCGGCGGCGGGTCTCTTCCGCCCTTGTTGACGAGGCGGAGAAGGATGAGGCAGTTGGCTGCTCGGGCGCGTCGGCGCAGGCGGAGAAGGAGGCGGAGTGCCGCCACGCGCCGGAGAAGGAGGATGAGTGCCCTGATCACTCGTCGGAGGAGACGGAGGAGGAGGCGGAGTGCCCTGACTCGCCGGAGGACGGGGAGGAGGCGGAGGCGTCCAATTCAGAAGGTTGATGAGCTCCTTCCGCCATAGGCATGTAGTCTTCAGAGAAGAACCCAGCCGAATCTCCCCTTCACCCGTAGGGTGGTCAAGCTCAAGGTCCTCAAATCCGTCCGTTATTTGATCCACCATCACCCTAGCATATCCTTCTGGAATCGGCTGGCCGTGGTAGGTTGAGCCAGGTTCATTAGGTATAACAGAGCCAACAGCCGCCTTGACTTTAAATGTCATCCATCGCGTCATAAGGTGGCAATGTTGAGACTCTGCGATAGCATCCACGGGGTAGCCCGTGAAGACAGGCTCCAGCTGCTGAGTCTGCTCGGTGGAAGCCACGCTGCTTCTCCGCTGAGATGGCGGGGTAGCTTCAGGGGAAGCTTCGGCAGGTCGTTTGCTGCGATCTGCTTCTCGTTCCTCTAGCCCTTGTACCCTTTCGTGCAGCGCCTGCAGTTGGCTATGCTCCACTTTCTTCCTCCTCTCCTGGGTATTGTAACCCCCTGCGTCCGGAAACCCAGCGTTCCATGGAAGGGAGCCTAGCGTGCCTCGTGTCCGTTCAGGGTGCTCAGGATTCCCGAGGGCCATTGTGAGCTCGCCCTTCTCTCTGTCTGGAACGAATGTCCCTTCCTGTGCTGCGGTGATATAGTGCCGAAGCTTCATGACGGGTATTCGCAGTTGCTCTTCCGTCCAAACGCACTTCCCTGATACAGGGTCCAAGGTTCCGCCAACCCCGAAGAACCAAGTCCGGCAACGGTCTGGCCATCTCAATGTCTCTGGTTCGATCCCTTTAGCAATCAGGTCATTCTGAGCCTTGTCCCACAAAGGTCGGCCTTTGAGGTAACCACCTGACCCTGTGCGATGGTGATGCTTCTTATTTGCAGCATTTTTCTTGTTTGTCGCTGACATCTTCTTACTCTTTTCCGAAGTCTTGTGGGCCACAAATGCAGGCCATTGATCTCTGATCTTCTCAAACCGGTCGGTGTCTCTTCTTTGTCGACAAACGTTTTCAGCTCATTCTTCCACCTCCTCAATAGTTCTGCCATCTTCTTAAGAGCATGAGACTTGAACAATTCCTCTTTAACTGGCTTCTCTGGATCCTCCTCTGGCGGTAGGGTGAAATTTGCCTTAAGCGTTGTCCAAAGATCTTCTTTCTGCATATCGGAGACATAAGACGTCGGCACCTCAGGGTCTTCCTTCTTTGGCTTTAACCATTGTTGGATACTGATTGGGATCTTGTCCCTAACAAGAACCCCGCACTGAGCACGAAATGCATCCCTTGTCCGGATGGGTTCAATCGGCTTGCCATCGCGCACGATTGTTGTGATCTCAAACCTTTCATCCGAGCGCAACTTTTTCTTCGGGCCTCGTTTCTTTACCGAAGTTGAGCTCGATCCGGAGGGCTAGAGAAAAAAGAAGAAATACGAGAGTTAATTAATATGTGTACATATGAAAACAATGAATCCATCAATTAACTAGTCAGCACGGGCTTAACTAATATATATATATATATATATATATATATATATATATATATATATATATATATATATATATATATATATATATATATATATATATATATATATATATATATATATATATATATATACATGGCCGGACTCGGTTCAGTCACCGGAGCCGTCATCACGGTCTCCTTCTTGTACCTCCATTGGGTCACCGGAGCCATCATGAACATAGCCCTCTTCTTGTACCGGCATTAATGGGTCACCGGAGCCATCATGAACATAGCCCTCTTCTTCACCCGGTCCTTCCCGACCATCGGTGTCGTAGAGAAACAACGCAACGACATCACTTCCTTGTGCGATTATCTCCCCCAACATCGCTCCTGTTGCTTCGTCTCGGGAGTGATCCATAGTTTCTGCAAATATTTACAACATGTCAATTATTATTCAAACATGGTATAGATGGATATATATTAGTGGCAAACGTAGAACTAGCTAGCTAATCACAATAAGGAATAATGTTAGTGGCCTCGACGCTGCTTCTCTAGGGTTTGGGGTGGCCTAGACAACGCTTCAAGGGTTTGGGGTGGCCTCGACACAACGCTTCAAGGGTTTGGGGTGGCCTCGACGACAACGCTCTTTTAACTTGGTAAATTTGGGTGGCCTCGAGAGAGTTTGTCGGGTAGGGGCGCGGCGGGAGGGGGTAGGAGACCAACATCGTTTTTTCTCTAGGGTTTGGGTGTCCTCGAGAGTTTTGCTCGAGCGAGAGGGCCGAGGGGGGGTGCTCCCGTGGTATAAGTTATCACGATCGAGAGTGGGTATATATATCGACCGCCCCTCATGTCGAAGGTATCCGGGAATGGGGTTATATCGACAACGACGCGACATACATATACATGGGAAAATAATGTTATCGGGGAGGGGGTATATCGGTACCCCCCCCCTCGTGTTGAAGTTCGATCGGGAGGGGGTATATCGACAACGACATACCCGATAAAAAATAAGAAGACAAAAGAAGAAATAAAAAGAGGAGAAGAAGAAAGGAAAAGAAGAGAAGCAATCGAAGAAAAAAAAAGAAAAAAAAGGAGAAGAAGAAAGGAATAGAGGACAAAGAAAAAAAATAGAAATCTATTTTTTTTCTTTGTCCTCTATTCCTTTCTTCTTCTCCTCTTATTTTTCTTTTTTTTTCCTCTTCTTATTTATTTCTCCTCTTCTTCTCCTTTCTTCCTCTTCTTATTTTCCTTTTTCTCCTCTCATTCTTTTTCTTCTTCTTCCTTTCCTAGCTAGATATTTAAAATTTTTCTAAAAATTAAACTAACCTAAAATGTACTAAATCTAACTTTTGCATATATGAACATATATACACAAAGAACATACAAACATATATACATTTTCATTAAAAAAACAAAAACATCATATTCTATAAAAAAATCATATACATATAATCTGAAAAAAAATCATCATATAATCTGGAAAAAAATCATCATATAAAAAAACATCATTGCCGGACCAAGGTGAGGAGGGGCAGGGGCGCGGGGTTCGGGCAGGGCGGCGAGCGGCGACGGCGCCGACGTCGGGGCAGGGCCGGGGCGGCGCGCGTCGGGGCAGGGCGGCGAGCGGCGCGACGACGACGGTGTCAGGGCAGGGCGGCGAGCGGCGACGGCGTCGGGCGAGGGCGCGGGCGACGGCGTCGGGGCAGGGCGGCGAGCGGCGACGGTGTCGGGCGAGGGCGCGGGCGACGGCGTCGGGGCAGGGCTCGGCGGCGACGGCGACGAGAAGCAGCGTGGGGGCGTCGGGGCGGAGAAGAAGTGATTTTTGCAGAAACTGCTAAGTGTTTTTTATATACCCAAGGAATTGGTACCAGTTCGTGGCACCAACCGGTACCAATGCACCCCCTTTAGTCTCGGTTGTTGCCACCTACCGGAACCAAAGGTTGCCCGCGTCGCGGCCAAAGTTTAGTCCCACCTCGCTAGTTGAGAGGGGCGCAGTGGTTTATAAGCCCCACTGCCGCACCCCTCTCGAGCTCCTCTCCGCTGCAGGCTTACGGGCCTACTTGCTACTGCTTTGCCTCATGGGCCTTCAGGGCCTACTGCGGGCCTGAATCCTGACCCATGTATGGGTTTCTAGTCGTATTCACGCCGTGGTGACCCAGTTGATGACGAATTTTTTATTTTTTCCCAGTTTTTTGTTTTCTTTTTTGCTTTATTTATTTTGTTTTGTTTCTACTTACAACAAAATGCTTATTTATTTTATTTTATTTTGTTTATAATTACTTATTAATTTTATTTTATGATAATTCTTTGTGCTATTAAAATTCTAACAAAAAAAGTTCTTTATAAAAATTCTTTTTTGCTTTTAATGATTTTGAACAGAAAATACTTTGATAATTTTAGTTGCATGAATTTTATATAATTTTAGTTTCAATAATACTAGAAGTTGCTTATAATGTTTTGAACAGAAAATACTTTAATAATTTTAGTTTCACAAATTTTATTTATGTTATTAATTTTTTTTGTTTCTACTTATCTATTTTATTAAAGTTTATATTATTTTGTTTCAAATTACTTATTTATTTTATTCTATTTTGTTTCTGACTTCATTTGTTATTTTTATGCATTTATTGATTATTTTGAGCTATAAGACCATGAAATTGAAAATCATTTGAAATAAACTCTGAAAAGGTTCCAAGTTGGCATGGTATCATCATTTCACCCACATAGCATGTGCAAGAAAGTAGAGAGGCTTACGACAAAAACTGGATGTACTTCGTGTATAAAACAGATAATCTCCTTTGAAGTATCAGGGTTTCATACGGAAACTCGTCTGTTACAAAGGGATTTCAATTTTATTGAACTTATTTGAACCCCCTTGTTTTTCTGTGTTCAAAATGCACCATTCAAAGCCACATCCTCAATTTACAACCCTTTCTGACTTCATTTGTTATTTTTCATGCATTTACTGATTATTTTAAGTTATAAGACCATGAAATTGAAAAGCATTTGAAATGAATTCTGAAAAGGTTCCAAGTTGGCATGGTATCATCATTTCACCCACATAGCATGTCCAAGAAAGTAGAGAGGCTTACGGCAAAACCTGGATGCACTTCGTGTACAAAACGGACAATCTCTTTCGGAGTATTAGGGTTTCATACGGAAACTCGTCTGTTACAAAGGGATTTCAATTTTTTGAACTTATTTGAACTCCCTTGTTTTTTTGTTCAAAATGCACCATTCAAAGCTGTAAGACCATGAAGTTGAAAAGCATTTGAAATGAACTCTGAAACCAAAGTACATACATAGTTCTCCAGAGCATTAAAACCAAAGCACATACATAGTTCTCATTGAACAACATATAGCTCTCGAGAGCATATAATTAAACCATACATTGAAATTATGTAAAACATTTCAATGCAAAAAAACAAATGCGATCATAACCGCAACCAAGGTAACAACTGATCCAACTGCATAATGATACCAAGCCTCGGTATGAATGGCATATTTTCTAATCTTTTTAATCTTCAACCGCATTGCATCCATCTTGATCTTGTGATCATCGACGACATCCGCAACATGCAACTCCAATATCATCTTCTCCTCAATTTTTCTTATTTTTCCTTCAAGTAATTATTTTCTTCTTCAACTAAATTTAACCTCTCGACAATAGGGTCGGTTGGAATTTCCGGTTCAGCAACCTCCTAGATAAATAAAATCTATGTCACATTGGTCGGCATAATTGTCATAAACAATAAATGAACCAAATAGTTATGAAAAGATAATATATACCACATCTGAATCATAGACAGGACGAGGGCCGACGGGGGCGGATACCAAAACCATCGCACTATATAATAACAAGGAATAATAAAAGTAAGAAAATTAGACAAGTATCTATCTGAAGTCAGATTTTTTTTCTTTCAGAAAAAAGATAAGAACAAGAGGCTCACCACGGTGATGCCGGCGACGAGATCGGCGCGGGCGATCGACGGCGGTGAAGACGGGGCGGGGACGGGGCGTGACGGACCGCTAAATCTAGACAAATCTCGTCGAAAATGGAGCTCGGAGGTCGAGTTTCGAGAGGAGAAAGCTTAACTAGTGTGGCTCGGGCATTTCATCGAACACCTCATGTGCATAGGAGGTGAACTACAGCATCCAAATGCCCCCCCCTCGCCGGCTTGACAAAAACACATCACTGTGGAGTGCTCTGCCGCGGCGGTGGGTATATGTAGGCAAGTTATTTGTCCCGGTTCGTGGCATGAACCGGGACTAAAGCCAACCCTTCTGTCCCGGTTCAAGCCACGAACCGGGACCAATGATTGTGGGCCAGTAGCGAGGACCATTGGTCCCGATTCGTGGCTCGAACCGGGACCAATGCCCACGAGGCCCCGGCCGGCCCCCTGGACTCACGAACCGGGTCTAATACTCCTCATTGGTCCCAGTTGTTGAAGAACCGGGACTGATGGGCTGACCAGGACCGAACGATAACTCTGTTTTCTACTATTGTGACAAGCTATTCGGTAAATTACAAATGAGTTTGCTCCCATGCAGAGCTATTCAAGTTTTGCATGGACTTGCCTTCTCCAACACAAACCAGCTGGGCATGCATGGTGCCGAGCAGAGGGCAGCACTGATTCGCTGCACGTCGGGACGGCGGTCGGAATATCCTCCGGCATAATTAAATTACGGCGAGGTTGCACCGAAGAACGAGCCCGTCGCCGTGCATGGGCGACGCGCCAATTTGCTCCAGCTCACAATAGGCGTCATCATTGTCACGGTCGAACGTGTGTCTCATCTTCTTGGACTCGAAGTTCACCGCCCCCTCGAGCTCAAAGCTAAACTCGGCTGTCGTTGCCGGCGTCTCCTCCGCCTTGTTCGCGCGGACGAGGTACAGATAGGTGAAATCATACGATCTGGGGCAGAATTTGAGGTACCATGTGCTCCCGCCCACGGCGAAGTGCGTGGAGTAGGTGTTGGGTTTAATCCCACGTCGGTTGTGGAAGGGTCATAATGGTGAGGGTATCTTTTCCTAATAGGTTAGTCATTTAGGGAGAGGGCCCAAGGCCTGTCATAAGTCGGTGTTGCTTTCTGGTTGAGCCTGTTGACGCATGTGAGTCGGAAGCATTGTAGTATCTTCTTGGTGGACTCACGGGTCCCATGGATGACCGATGTGTGAGGGGAAGATTGTTGACGACTTATAAGGATAAGGCCCATGAATGACCGATGTGTGAGGAAGAGATTGAAACGCTGGTGCACTCCCCGTCCTTGAGCGCCCCCCTGAGCTCGGAGACGCTGCGGATGCTAAGCTTGTGCGACCCGGCCATGGCGACTGAGGTGGTGGTGGCTCCAAGACGGCGTTGGATTTCAGCAAGTTTCCGAGGAGGAGCGGCAGCTTTTTTCGCTGCTGCTGCTTCTTCCACATGGTGCACCTGAGGGTGAATTCGTCGTAGCGTGCACACACGCACGACGAGGCCTCCAGCTCCCTCCTGCTCACGCATATGCCGAAGCAGAAGTGGGATTCTTGTTTCGTTGCCGGCTTGCTCTCCTTGTAGAAGACGGTGTGCTTGCCGGTGGCGTCGAGGATTTCAATGGAGATGTATATGCCGCAATGTTTTAAACAACGGGCTATGACAAATAGCAGGCTATAGAGGCATATTTGTATATGACATTATTTAACGGTACGCTGTTGAAAAGGCTATAGCGAGGCTATAACAGAGCTATAACGGGCTATTTAAAATTATGATATGCCGACGGCCGAATCGAGCGTGTGCAGCCCGTAGTTGACGGAGACCGAGAGGACCAAGTCCTCCGCTAGGCCTTCATCGTCGAAATCCATGGGCTGCACTTCTACATCCCAGTAGAGGTCGTCGAACAAGAGTTTGCCCGCAAGCAGCACGTCAGGCGACCGCACCAGCTTGGAGTACCTGCGGACCGTCGCCATTGACCATCCTCGTCATCGGCGCCGGTCGGCTCGCGGTGGCACCCATCGTCGACGTACGGACCAAGTAAGCTTCGATGAGGCGATTGGGTATGTCGAGTCCGGCCTAGAGGGAATCCCGGATCATCTCTGTCTTCCAACTATGCAAAGCCGTAACCGGATTCTGGCGCCTATCGTGTCCTACAGCTAGTTTGGACGGCCACTTCCTTTTTCTTTAGACTAGCTAAAGAGTCCGTGCGTTTGCACCGGCAGTATGTACAAATAAAACATCGGACCCTGATACTTCTAGTGTGTCGGCATGTCAGACAGGAGGAGTCTAGAAATCGCAAGCTCCTCCTCATGTAGAGTAAGAAAGTGCCCATGCGCTGCAACGGATTAGCAATTCTACTATGTTCAAATCAAGCTATTGAGAACACATAATGTATAGTCAACCTTGTTACTTCAAAATCAAATAAATTTGAACGCTCATTGCACTTATAAGAACATAATACATTTAGTTGATGGATTACATGCGGCTAGCCTAGAGAGCACAATGTATTTTAGAAACCTTAGTTTAAATTTACCAATTAAAACTTCAGTTATTCATCACAAATACAAACCGTGACTCTGTTTTTGTTTGGAATTTTCATTTTAGACACAACAATATATATTTTTTTGGAGAAGAAGGAAACGAGCCGTCGGCCTCTGCATCAATCGATGCATGCATCCATATTATTAAAGATAATTTAAAATAGTGTCTTAGGTCCACAGAGCTCAAAATCCCAAAGTGCAAATGAAATTTTACAAACTGCCACATCCGGCGTATCTAAAAGTAGACTACGATACCTATACATCTAGCTTATTATTAGCACGCCATCCAAATCGGTTGAAGATAACCCGTGCGGCCATGTCCCATCGGTTGCACCCAATATCCATAAGCCCCCTGGAGTCCGCATGACTGAGTAACGACCACATACGGATCCAAAACGTTCCTCTGAAGATTACTTGCAAAAAATTGTTGAAGTTCTTGCCATTAAAGATCATGTCATTCCTAGTATTCCATATAGCCCAAAACAGAGCACAGATCCCAATTCCGATAAGTTTAACGTCAACTCCGTTTAGCCACGTTGTAAATATTGAACTAATACATGTAGGTGGAATGATATTAAAAGCTATTTGAATAGTTCTTCATAATAGTTTTGCAAGAGGGCATTCTACGAAAAGGTGTCTTATTGTTTCATTTTGCTCACAATAGCAACAATTAGACCTACCTCTCCATCTACGCTTAATTAAGTTATCTTTGGTTAATATCACACCTTTCTGCATAAAGCATATGAAAATTTTAATCCTGAGCGGCACTTTGATATTCCAAATAGGTAATGATCTGGAAGTATATTAACAATTTAAATATAACTTTTCCTGATATTAGAATATTAGTTGACATTGGAAGTATTATATAAGTACTAAAATCTGTGTATTTTTCCAAGATATTTTGTAGAGTTTTGAGCATCAAAATATTTAGATTATGCTAATCCTGAGAAGCTTATGGAAGAGTAGAGGAGGAAGGGATGCTGACTCTTTTTGCCATTGACGGTCTCATGTGTCAGTCCATCTCCTATGTTAGTCCTTAAATCTTTTCCTCTATCCCTGGATCCACTTTCTGGTCAAGCTCGATGGAGATACCACCGCTCTCCGTTGTAACGCCAGCCACAGGGACCAGCGGGATCCGCCAGCCGTTGGTCCAGATCGACGTCTATGTCTCCGGCAGGATGGCGTTGTGGACCAAGTGCTGCTGGTTGTTTTCCTTGCCGCTACTACTTGCTTTACAATTCCTTTTCCTTCCATCCCATCGAGGCCTCGGCTTGATCCCGTCTGGATCGGGAGAGCCAGTGCCCGACCCCGGCCTCACCTTGCCACCTCGACGTCGGTGACCCCCGTCAGTGAGGATCTCCTCCATCGCCAGAAGCTCCGCCCGCGACGACCTCTCTCTTCCCCTTCCTCGCGCAATAAGGGTGGCCTCCCTTACCCAAGCAAGCGCCCATGGCGTCTACCTTCTCTTCCTTCGTGGATGTAGCCGTCCGCCGCTCCGCCGACAAGGGCACTGCCCCTCACCTTCTCCTGCTTCGTCGTGGCTTTGACCTAGCGTAGCGGTGTTTTTCCTAACCAGTAAAAACCATGACATCAGAATAAACATAGTTGTGTATGGAGGCAAAATAAACATTTAGTCATCTTCATATAACTTACAAAAACTAACATATAGAAAGTTGTGTCAATTTTTTGGGGCACAACGCTGTACAAAACATGAAAACTTTTTTCTTACACGATGCGTGAGGGACTTAATAAAATTATAAAACGAAATCTACAAATCTCCTAATATAATCTCTACATAAGAGACAGTTTGTTTTGTTTGTTATTTACGTATCCGCTTTAATTTTTGTGAACATTTTAAAGAATTTGATGGACATTTTATTTCAAATTACAAAAATATATTTTGAATACATTATCATTTTTTCAAATTCGTGAATATTTGTATTTCACTAACATTTTCTTGAAACACTGCAAAAAGTAGAAATGTTAAAAAGAAAATAGTTGGGCCAAAGTTTTTAAAATGCCCCATATAAAAAGGTATTAATTAAGGATGTAAAGACAATTTCATAAATAATTATGATGAAAGATAATATTATATTTGAAGTCTATATATTTTTTAAGCTACTTCATATATAACTTTGAAATTTAGAGTTAGAGTTTTAAAGATATGAATATTTAAAAATATATTTGAATCTGCAAAAAATAGAAACATTTAAAAAATGAGCCGAAGTTGCAACAATGCAGCTCTAACTTACGCCAGCCTGAAATCAAGTAGAAAAAAGAAAAAAGAAACTCGGTGGTGGTGGGGGTCAAACTTGGGTATCCCAGGTGGAAGTTGAAGGCTCAAGCCACTCGGGCTACTGTGAATCTACTGCATGTAAAGGGCCGAGCCCTAAATAAACCAAACCCACTGGACCGCAAATTTAAAAAAAAACGAAGCGTTTTCTTTACTTATGAGTGGCACAATGGGTAATTTATGTCAAGTTTAGGAATAATATTAATGACGGATCACAGAAGCACTAATTGCTTTATTAGTAGGTAAAGATTAGGGAAAGATTTCCGCAATATTCTTACGCTTGGGTTTAAGGTGTGGCATTAAGATTAAGAAAACAAACTCGTTAAACATTTACCGCAATTTTTTATTTTTCTATTTTCGGCAAATAGTAGACCGCAAATAGTGCTATCTCGTTAAACAAAATTCGTTAGAAAGTTGTGGAAAATAGAAAATAGAAAAATAGAAATCCGTGAGGACAGATTGTACTTAAACAAATAGAAAACAGAAAAATAGAAGATTTCTAAAGTAGAATGAATTACGGGCATTAGTATTAGGGAAATGTTTCCCTACGGCGCGTCGGCCGAATGCTTCGGCTAGTCGTGAGCGCGTCGTGCGATCCCGTGCGTGGACCCCCTTCTTTTTTTGCTGCGAAGCGTCATTTTTGTTGCAACTATTATCTTTTTTTGCTACTACTGACAGGAATTTTGCTGTAACCGTTGGTGATTTTTGCTACATTTTGTTCATAAAAAGCTGCATCCACGTTTGGTTGTTACCTGAGTTCGTTGGATTTTTTCGCTACAATCGGTGTTGATTTTTGCTATAATTGGTCTCAATTTTTGCTAGCGAGTTCACCGGATTGTTTTGCTATAACCCACATTTTGGTTTGCTATCATGCATCATCAGCGTTTTTTTTTGTACGACCACGTTGATATTTTTTTGCTATAACCATATTTTTGCTGCATCCGTGGCCGAAGTTTGCTACATCACTGCTTATGTTTGCTACCATCAATGATTTTTCCTGCATGGACAGATCTGACGGTCAAAGCGGATTCAGTTTGGCGGATCGGATGGCTCTCCGAAAGTTTCGGCCGGCACGCCGGCGCAGATCAGCGCCCTTAGTATTACCCCAGGGTGGCACGCCCACAGTCTGTCCTCACGGCCATGGCTACCTTACACATCACCGCTCTCAACCTGTCAAAGGGGACTCTTAGAAAGATTGACAAAATCGATCGGGCCTTCATCTCGCAAAAAGAGGACCAATCTCAGACCTCGGGTGAACACTCCCTTGTTATCTGGAAGACCATTTGCCGCCCGAGGCATTTGGGTGGTCTTGGGATCATGGACCTGGAGAGATTTAGCCGTGCGTTGTGCCTGCGGGGGGCGTGGTTGCAATGGACTAATCCACAGAGGTCGTGAGTGGGGTCGGATTTACCGTGTGATCAAGCAGACATGAAACTCTTTCGCGCGTGCACCTCGATTACGCTGGGCAATGGGAAAAGACCCTCTTCTAGCATGACAATTGGATCGGATATGGCCCACAAGCTTCTAGCTCCAGAGCTTTAGAATATTACCTAAAAAAACAGATCGGTGCACAAAGAGCTAATGAACGAGAACTAGATCATGGCGGTAGCCAGACTTCACATCATTCAGCAACTGGGAAAATTCGTGTCTCTCTCGAATCAGATCAGTCAGATCACCCCCCCCCTTCCTGCCCATGAGGACAACATTCACTGGAACTTCACCACCTCTGGGGCATACTCTGTTGTGTCTACCTACGGCGCACAATTCTTTGGCTCCTACTCACGTTTCAACATGGCCAAGGTCTGGTCCGTAACACTGAGCCCAAATGCAAGTTCTTTGGCTGGCTAGCTCTACATGGAAGAATCCTCACCAAGGATATGCTTGTTGTGAGAGGATGTCCTCATGACCCCGGGTGCATGTTATGTCTTCAGCATCCAAAAACAGAACTCACCTCTGCAAGGACTGTCGTTTCACAGCCGCGGTCTGGAACCAGGTGAACACATGGACAAATGAAGGCGTTCCAATCTCGGGCTTCCTCCCGGAGCCAGGAAACGTGTCCGGCTGGTTGGACACGACACTGAAATCACAGTCCAAACATGCGCGCAAGAAGCGCAATGGGAGAATCATCTACACGCTATGGTCGATCTGGAGGAGTGAAATAGGCATGTGTTCACTGCACATCGGCTGATGCACCGCAAGGTGGTGGAACTTGCCCTGTACACAATTAATAAGCATGACCTGGCGTTTGCTGGCAGCTTGCCAATCGCGAGCATTGGCTAAACTAGTTTCTAGATCAGTCTTTTTGTTGTTTCTCCGACGTTCCCTAAAAACACTCGCCCATCTGTAAATTGCGTCTTTTCGCCACCCCTTCACCTGGTCCTAAAAAAAATCGCGTCATGAATGTCGATATTCTTTTTATAATTTCGATTTTTGTATTTAAGACAAAACCAATGTGGTTAGCAAGAAGAAAAAGAAATTAGTAGTATACAAATATGCCTAACATGGAGAATCATAACGACTTGTTATCAAACTTTTCAAATAAAGAGGATGCAAAATATATTAACAACTTGCACACAAATATGCAAAACTTGCACAATAAGTGTAAACTACTGCAAGAACAAGTGTAAATTTGCACACAAAGTAAAGATTACAACACCAATTCTACTCCTTTATTTCAAAAATCATTATGTTAAGTTTCCAATTAAAGCTACAAAAAAATTACAATTTTCACATCAGACTTATACAATGTCCTTACACCACAGGCTTTGAGGAGTCGAATTATGTTCAACACAACTAGTAGAAGAAAACTACTAAATCTTTAACAAGTAAAACATAGAAACAAAAAAAATTATGAACGAAAATTTCTAAGTAAGAATGAATTAGGTGCATTGATATAGCCCTAAAGAAGAAAGAAGAAAGAAAAACTTGGTACTGTGAATGTTGACTGATGGGACAAAAAATTCCAGGTGCCTGACTAATAGCAAAAACGGATCCAATTAGCCCTGTACATTTTACTTTTTGTCTTTTTCTTTATTATCTCGAACTTATTATTTTCACCTCTATAGAAAGATTCCTCTCTTACATGATTTTATTTACGGAATAAAACAAGGAAAACTCTATCATTTAGCTGGGATGCACGCACACCATCCGCCGCTTGCTTAGCCGTCAGATTGATCTTGATCGAGCACTTGCCGCTGACGACAAGTCTTGTGCATCCAGTTTTATGCAACAAGAGTATTGTTTCAAAAGGTTTCTACAATACATGTATTGTTTTAGAAAAAAAAGGTTCAATGGTGAAGTTTTTTTAGCAATAGGCTAGTTTCAGAAGATTTCCGCAACACATATTTTCGATGAAAAATGGTTCAACAATGAATACATTTTTCTTCTACAATAAGGGTCTTGTATTAGAAACATAGCCCCGGTTGCAGAAAGGAACGGGGGAGTGCTCGGTGTGGGAGCGTACAAGGTAAAGTTTTCTGCAACATGAGCTTTGTTGCTAAATGTTCTTCCGCAATAATACCTATGTTACAAGAAGACAAAGATTTTTTTCTGCTACCTCACCTATGTTGCAAAAGTTTTCTACAATATAACCTTTTTTGCAAATATTTGTGCGGCACGACCTCTGATGCAGATGTTTCCGCAACATTACCTCTCTTACAAAAATGAAGAACGCCGCTCGGCCGCTCGATGACATAGGATCTGACGGCTCGCGATCCAGCTGATCTTTTAAAAAGATCAGGCTGTACACGCGTAAAACAATACTCTTCAATTTGAAATTTGATTTTTCAAAATAATCATGAATGTAAAAAATGTTCACAAAATATAAAAAGAAGTTACAATTTTAAAAATGATCTATATTTTAGACACATTGTGCAGGAATTTTACAAAAATTCCTGGATTTTAAAAATCACATGAATTTGGCAAAGGTGTTTACGAAATTTGAACAAATATTTGTTGGTGCGAAATGATGTCCAACAATTTTAAAAATATCCATGAAATATTCAATATTTTGAAATAAAATA
The DNA here is from genome assembly GCF_904849725.1 of Hordeum vulgare subsp. vulgare. NCBI lineage: Eukaryota > Viridiplantae > Streptophyta > Magnoliopsida > Poales > Poaceae > Hordeum > Hordeum vulgare. The sequence continues at coordinate 617,283,054 of NC_058524.1, forward strand.
TTTACAATTTTTATTCTTCATTGCAAAAATAATTCATGAATTTGTGTTATAGGCAGGCCTACTTTCATGTATGAAGATTCAACTTAAGCTGGGGAAGAGGAAGAGCCAGCTGCCCAGGCTCCTCCTAAGAAGAAGAAGAAGCTTCTTGTTGATGCCATGCCTAGTCAGGCCCCATCCAAGAGCAAGACAACTGCACCAAAGAAGCCTCCTACTAAGCCCACGACATCCACAGATGTGCTTTCGTACTGAAATTTTGCAAGCTATTCGAATATTTGTCAAAATTTGCCATGAAAACAGTTCAGTTTTTTTGTAACATTTTAAAAATATTTTTAAAATTTACTGTTCACCTGAGCTCATTTGAGCTCGCGTGTAGAAGGGCTGTTTCCGCCATATAGCCGACACAGATGAGCAGTACTTCCTTAGTTATTAACAGCAGAAATCTCTTCTAGTTAATCCGACATTTTTAGATATAAGTTGCACAATTAATTTCATGCAATTATTTCCAAGGAGTGACCACGGAATATACTTCATTTTGTTTCTGTAAAAAGTTACCTAAGTAGTGGTAATTTTAAAGCCATCACAAATGTCTATGATACTCCATCTGGAACTCTTGGACAAGCTCCCATGATTTGTAACTGTGTGTAACATTTCTCACTTATTTTGATATGAACCATGTTGGATTTTAGATGTATTTATTTGCACTTCACTTCAAGTGAACATTCGTTTGTAGTTGTCTCAACTGTCAGTTGTCATATGGGGATTGAAGACCACAACTACACGGGTGGAATTCTCTGTGCCAAAACGTAGGAACTCCTAATTATTAGGTATATCTTATTAGTCATGCTTTGATAGTATTCCCATATTAGCCTGTCAGTATATGCAAATGTCAATTCATCATTCCAAAAAGTGTACAGGTCCTCATTATTGATGACTAAGAATTGATATGTCCATAGTTTGTACCGAAAAAAATAAAGATTAAACATATTTCATAAAAAAATAAAGAGTTAATTAAATGCAAACTTCTTCAAATACTAGATTTTGTGTTTATTTTGTAACTCAAGTTATTTTTTATATATATTATTCCACAAGTCCTTCAGCCGCCTGCTCTCCCCTAAAGACAAAATATAAGCATTATAGCATATTTATGTCGAAACCAAATAACCGACTGAGCATGCACTATAAAAATTGGATTACATGGATGATCTAGATACATAATTGCAATACATTATCGACTTGTGGTATTTTCATGAATGACGTGATAAGATGAGATTTTTAATATAAATATCATTTCCAAATCAACTCTTTTTAGCCAATGTGCTTTGAGAAAATAAGTGAGGAGCTTCACTTAGATGGAGATTTAAATTTCTGAAAAATAGATTGTATACTAATTTATAATACATACAAGAAAGTAAATCACACACTAGACCGTGTGTTTCGCTAAATGACGGATGAGTTTTGCGCGGGCCTGCCTTGTGTAACTCGAACCACCAGCTAGCCATGCATGGCGCTGAGCAGGGGAGTTAGCACTGATTCTGATTCGGTGGTGCACGCTGGGACGGTGGTCGGAGCCTCCTCCGGCGTGACAACGGCGAGGCGGCAGCGCACAACGAGGCTGTCGTCCAGCATTGGCGACGTTCCAGTGTAGTCAAGATGGTAGTAGAAGTCATCGTTGTCACGGTCAAACGTGTGCGTCGTCTTGTGGGACTGGAAGTTGACCAGGCCCTCGAACTCGAAGGTGAACTCCGCCGTGGTTGGCGTCATGTCGTCCCCGTTGCTTGCGCGGACGAGGCGCAGGGAGCCGGATGGGCAGAATTTGAGGTACCATGTGCTCCCTCCGACGGCAAAGTGCGTGGAGTAGATGCATTCCCCGTTCCCGAGCGCCGCCCTGAGCTTGGAGACGCTGCGCACGGTGAGCGTGTGGGACCCAACCATGGCGACCTGCGGCGGCGGCGGCTGGAAGACGGCGTTGGATTTGCACAACAAGCTTCCGAGGAGGCACCGCCGCTTTGTTGGCTTGTGCTCCTTCTTCAGGGTGCACCTGAGAGTGAATTCGTCATGGAGGGCAGACACGCACGACGACGCCTCCAACTCTCTCCTCCTCACGCACAGGCTAAACATACCAAAGGTTTGATCTTCTAGCGTTTCCCGGCTGCTCTCCTTGTGGAAGACAGTGTGCTCTCCGGTCTCGTCGAGGATTTCAAGGGTGAAGTGGGTGCCGGCATGCGATCCTCGCTCGTGCCATATGAAGTTGATGATGACCGAGACGACCAAGGTGTTGGCCAGGCCGTCCTCGTCGAAACTCATCGGCCGCACCTTTATGTCCCACAAGAGGTCACGGAATAGGAGATGCCCAATCACATAAGTGGGCCGTTGAGGCGCTCGCACCAGCTTGGAGTACCCGGTGACAGGCACGACCTTCGTCATCGGCGCCGATCGGCTCGCAGTACAACCCATTGACCACGTACAACTAACTAAGCTATATATCCGGCAATCGATCGAGTATATATGTCCGCGCACGGGTATATCATATCATTATGTAGGACGGCAACTTATATGGAGGGAGTCTTGGTCCTGTCCGGAGTGGGGTCATCTCTGTTCTCCCCGATACAGAACAGAACCGGCAAGTTGTTGCAAGACGTAACCGGAGTCGTACTCGGATCACGTCCTTGTGTGCACTCCGGCGTCATTTTAGCCGCGCTGCGGCTGTACTATACCATAGATTAGAGTTTAGTACGACTGCTATGCATCCATCAGTGGATTTGTAATAATCACCCGTCATCCGATTAACCGTCCGATGTATACGCTTACCAGCTCGGTCGCCTCCTTCCACCACATAAAATCATGATATAACGTTTCAGTTGCAGAAACAAGCACGCGTCTTTGAGAAGAACCGTCGCCTCAACAGCCGTTGGATGTAGTGTCAGAGTAGCCATCTGATCTGTGCAACAAGCTCGATGTTACGATCATCTTTCTGCACCAACAGTCTTGTTGCAATCTTCCAGGGACTGTTTTTTTTATTTCTGCAACATGACGCTTGTTGTGAAAAAATGTACCATTTTTTCCTCCGATATTAGCAACATGAGCCTTGTTGCAGAACTTTTTCACATCGCTTTTCTTATATCGCTTTTTTGTTCGATCTCTGTAACAAGAGCTTTGTTGCAGAGAGCCTTCTGCGCAACAAGAGTAATGTTGCAAAATCTTTTTCTGCAGCGGGAAGGATAGCTCGGCCATGGACGAGGGAGGAGAACGCTGCTGCCATGGACGGTGCTCCCCGGGGCAGCGGGAAGACGACGGAAGCGGCTCACAATGCCACGTGTAGCAAAGAGGAGGGGGCGGACGCGGAGTCTGTTTTCAGACGGCTCAACAATAACATTTCCCTTAGTTATGCATGCTTTTGTCATGCATGAGTGACTGGGACTACCTAAATTGTATACTCCCTCCGTCCGAAAATACTTGTCCTAGAAATGAATGAATCTAGACTTATTTTAGTTATCACTAGTGGGGACGGGGCCTTTAGCCCCGGCCCGTAAGGGCTTTAGTCCCGGTTCACCAACCGGGACTAAAGGGGCGGGACTAAAGACCTAACTTTTTCGTCCCGGCCCTCTTACAAGCCGGGACTAAAGGTGCTCCACGTGGGCGCCTCGTAGCGCCCCAGGGGCAGGCCCTTTAGTCCCGGTTCTTTACACGGACCGGGACTACAGATTTTCAGATTTTGCTTGTTTTTGGGTTTTTTTTTGAATGAAATTATTTTTGGGTTTTAGGGTTTTAGGGTTTAGGTGTTCGGGAGATTAACGTGATGCCTCGTTTAGTGTTCGGGAATTAGTTTTCATATAATTTAAATAGAAATAATTATGCATATATATATATATATATATAAGATTAACTTATCTTACAAGCGATCATATATATAAAATTATATGGAGATCTGAATTATCGGGACTAGAGCCCGTCTATTCGATTACATGGACGAACATCAGTAATGGCCCTTAGCTACACTAAATCGTCCTTTGTCTTCTATAGCTCCCGTCCTCAGAAATCCCGCAAGCTCCTCTGCAACAGCAATCGCGCATTGCTCTGGTAGGACCTTCGTCCTCATGGCTGTGTGCTATATAAGAAGAGGAGATGAATATGAATATCAATCATGATAACAAAGAATGACGGGTAAAAATAGAGGTGTGAATGTTCATTGCTTACGTCGAATCTGTGATCCTTGAACTCAGAGGTAAACGTGCGAATGGTCTCGCAAACATAGTATCCGCATAGATGCGTTCCCCGTGGCTGCTGGTCGCACTTTACGAGAATATAATATATATAATCAAAATAATAATCTAGCATCATAAATGTATTGAAAATTAATAGAAGTATATCATACTACTACTTACCTGAGCCGCTCTAAAGGTCAGCTTCTCAGAAAAGTTACCGGGAGTCACGCACTTGAACCGCTTCCAAACCCTGCCCGACAAGGATAATGATTTGCTAAGTTTTTCATTAATTGATATATCAGAAAATCATCGAAAGAGACCGATAGAGCGCAAGAATGATTAAAATTACCCTTGGAGCATGTCCTGCAGGCTTTGGAACTGTTCCAAGGGTCTCGATAATGGGTCGAAGGCATCAACTCTTCCCTTATCAATTTGAATGTCCAATCCAATGGAAGCTGCACACACACACACACACACACACACACACACACACACACACACACACACACACACACACACACACACACACATATATATAGTGTGTGTGTGTGTGTGTCAGTAACTTATCAATTACACTTATAAGTGAATGGACACAACAGAGTAAAGACCCTCACCTGAAGTTGTATGGAAACAGTATGTGGTCACAGAAATTTTGATCTCTTAGAAACCTTAGAAGGTTTTCCTCCGGCTCCTTGGGTTTGTCAGTTAGCGTCGCTATATGTATTTTATCTGGGTCAATAAACCCAATATTTAGGATGCTCTTACTTTTACACTCCAGAATCTTCATTCTGCATAATAGAGTACAAGTTATATATAGATAATGAATTGAAATAACTAAACACATTATATGTAGACAACGAATTGAAAAACTTATAGACAATAGCAACTCATAAGGGATTTGTCGAGGACGTCGCCATTGTACATCTGGAAGAGTTCATCAAAGTCGATATGAATTTCTTCGGAGCGGCCGTAGTACTCCCGTGGGACACTCAGCACGATCATCGTTCTCCCATTCTTTGATTCACTTAAGTACCATTTATGCAAGTAACGCATATTTGTTGGGAGATCATCTTTGCTGACCAAAGGCTCTCCCATGACAAACTGTGGGTTAGGGGCTATCACAACCTTGGTTATCCTGTCGTCTTGGGAAGCCAACAAATCTTCAACCGCGATACCACATTCATCCGCCAACTCCTTTGCTCTTTCAAAAGCTTGCCCCTGCACCGGAGGGGGAACATTCTCGGTTAACACCTTGAGGGGTGGGATAGATTGTTTGGCCTGTTGTCCAAGCTGAGGAACGTCTGATTTTTTCTTGCTTGTAGTTGAACTTGATTTGCTCCCACTTGCACTTGCACGTGAGCTGCTCTTTTTCACTTCCTTCTGCAATGTGCGTGTATAGTCATAAGGCTTATAGTGTAAGTCATACTGTGATGGAAGGGTTATGAAGTCTTTTGCCCATGCTATATGCTTCTCGGTGTATTCCGGGCGGGGCTCAGGTTCCTTCTTTTTCATCTGCGCCTCATGCTGTTCCTTTGTTATCCTGGCGTTTTCCTCGGGGGTACGATCATAAGGTCTGATAGGAAGATTAGCATTAGGTACCTTTGGGAGGGGCGACAGTTTGCGCTTTGGGAAGCTCCGTCGCTTAGAAATCATCGACGGAGCGTTCTTGCCGGCACGCTTCCGCTTAGTATCATGTGCGGGCGACGGCGGAGACGGACGACCCAAGTCCGGCGACGGTGATCGAGATGGACTCATGTTGTGCTGGCCGAGGTCATGTGGAGGGCTTTGAGCTAATGGAGGTGTAGGTGACCTGCGACGACTCGGAGGCGGTGTTGTCCTTGGGGCCGAGCCTGGAAGCTTGATGTAGTTCTTGTCCCATAGGATGACTCCACCCAGTACTTCTCCGAGTGTCCTCTCATCTTTGGGTCCAGCTATGTCGAGCTCCATATCATTAAACCCCGTCATGATTTCATCCACCCCGACTTTAGCAAAGCCAGCTGGAATCTCACGGCCATGCCAGCGTGCATCAGGGCCAGAAGGTAAAGCTTGTCCGACGGCCACCTTCATGGATATGTTCTTGAATTTCTGATGGAGTTCACATGATGTTGACTCCTTGATTCCATCCACGGGGTAGCCGGGACCGCCCTCTATCATTCTTCGTTCATCGTCGGGCGGGGCCTCAGATTCAGCCATGCTGCTTTTCCGCTTAGATGGGGTGTCGGTAATATCAAGTGCAGGATCTTCCTCGCGCGGTACTCCTCTAAGCTCATCAATCTGCTTCTGTTGCTCGTTAATCCTGGCAAGCAACTGGTTGAACTTGTCATTCTCCTCATCCTGCTGCCGCTTCTTTGCTCTCTCTCGGCTTCTGTAAGTGTCTTGGTCTCTGGCAAACCCAAGCCACCACGGGTAAGAAGGACTGAAGCCTCGCGTTCGTCCTCCATGTTCGTCATTGCCGAGGACCAGTGTGAGCAATTCTTTATCTCTATCTGCAGTGAACTTTCTTCTTCCCTCCTTAATTTATTTCACTATCCTTTTCCAATTCTCCCTGGGTATCCTAAGACCGTCATTGCAGATGAGGTCCCCTGTTTGTTCGTCGTACGACCCACCATGCGCAAGGAACCAATTTCTTGCTCTCAATTCCCACTCATCACGGAGTGGTTCAGGTACGATGCCTTTATCTAGCAGATCTTGCTCTTTCTTATCCCACTTGGGATGGCAGTCTCATAGCCCCCTGGCCCCAGCTTGTGGTGATATTTCTTCTTGTCGGCATTTATCTTGTTCTTTTCTGATAATGCCTGGGCATCTTCTGACTCCTTGTACTCTTGAAATGCCTTCGAGTGATTCGCCTGCTTGGCTAGATACCCCTCGAATACTGGCACTTTCTTTGTCTTTAGATAGTTTTTCCATAGCTTCTTCTTTCAGCTACGGAACAGTTCAGCCATCTTCTTTAGAGTCCACTGCTTGACTTTAGCCCTCAATTTGTCTGCGGCGTCTTCATTCTCACATTCTGGCAGGTTGAAATGTGACATGAGATCATTCCAAAGATTATCTTTGTACCTTTCGGCGACATAGGCACTATCGGCTGCCCCTTTGCACTTGTTCCACTCCCGAACGCTGATCGGGACGTGATCCCTAACGAGAACTCCGCATTGCTTCTTGAATGTGTCAGCAACATTCTTAGGAAGCTTGGGTTCGCCCGTAGAAAATATCACCTCAAATGTGTAATGCGTCCGTGCATCCAACTTTCTAGTCGGGCCTCATTTCGTAGTTTTGCTCGATGTGGAGGCCTAAGAGGGAGAAACATTCGTCAAATGAATGTATATGTATACAATATAGAGCTATCTCCAATATTTTTCACATATTACAAGTGATTGTCGAACTTCATATGTATACCTCGCCGGACTTCTCCTCTTCACCAGCTTCTCCATCAGTGGAGCTATCACCTTCTCCGTCATTGGACCTATCTCCTGCCCCATCGGCTTCATCTTCGTGTCGCTCGACCTCCATTCCAACGTCCTGGTTTAGATATGACGACGGAGATTCAGCTGGTTCAACGTCGGGCCCGTCTTTGATTATATCTTCGAGAAGTTCTTCCTCTTCGAGGTTCCTGATATGTGGATCCATAGTTCTGCAAAAAACGGATTCTCTTAACCTTTGTTCCAAAAAAGAATTATTCTATCAGGAACTTCGTTCCAAAACAACTTAAGTCCCGGGTCGTGGCTCCACCCGGGACTCCTAGATTTCATCATAGTATTCAAAGTAGGAGCATTCAATAAGCAAAACCAAATCTTAAAATAAAGTAGTATTCAAATTAGCATGCATTCAATTATAAGCTAATACATCATCACTTTTGTCCGTACATCGTCGAATATTATCACTAATACTCCTCGAATACTATCATACATATAGCATCACTAATACATCTAGAACCGTAGCGCCCGAGGGGTATCGGCGCGGGCGGTGGACACCCAAAGAGAAGGAACCATCACAGGATCATAGCTCCAGTGAGATCCCCGAAGAACCTGTCAGGTATGCTCGAACCTGCCCTCCAACGCAACCATGTAGCGACGGACGTGCTCATCCTCCTCGCTGACACGGTGACGTACCACCTCCGCGGTGTCCGGAAGCCTCAGCACCCTCACTGGCCCACGCGACCGCCACCAAACAAGGATCGGGTCAATGACGGGCTGGCTCCTCACCAACCTACGCCCCCTCGAAGGTAGCACCTCCCAATACCAGCCGGGCGGAGCCCAGTCCCGGACAGGGCCCCTCTGATCAAGCAGGTGTCCTCCGCCAAGTCGACGACGAGGATGCGGGATAGACATCGTAAAATGAACTAAAAAAATAAACTAGTTCTATTAATTTTCTTGTTAAAAATAAACTAAGAAACACTATTAACACTTAAGCATATACACTATACAATAGCAAAATTCCTCCTCTTCTTATTTTCATTTTTCTTCTCCTCCTCTTCTTTTCTTCTCTTCTCCTCCTCTTCCTTTCTTATTTTTTTATACACTATACACTATAGCAAAATTCCTCCTCTTCTTATACACTATACACTATATACACTATACACTTAAGCATATACACTATACAATATACACTTTTTATTATTTTCTTCTCCTCCTCTTCTTATATATTTTCATTTTTTCTAATCTTATTTTCTTATTTTTGTTCATATTTCTTCTTCTTGTAACCCTAACCTAATTCTAAATATTACTAACCCTAATAATCTAGCACAAACCTAATAACAATAGGAATTAAATGACAAAAAAATATTTTTCTTTTTCTTCTTTTCTTCTCCTTTTTCTTCTTTTCTTCTCCTTTTTCTTCATTTCTTCTCCTTTTTCTTCTTCTCTTCTCCTTTTTCTTCTTTTCTTCTATACTAGCCGGAGTGTTGGGGAGGAGGGGGTGGGGGGCTTACCGACCGGAGGTGTCGACGGCGCGCGGCGAGGAGGACGGCGCGACGGCTAGGAGGACGGCGCGACGACGAGGAGGACGACACGGCGGCGAGGAGGACGGAGAGGAGGAGGACGGCGAGGAGGACGGCGCGGCGGCGAGGAGGACGGCCGACGGCGAGGAGGACGGCAGGCGGCGGTGAGCAGGACGGCGGGCAGCCTGACGGCGTCGGTTAGTTCCTCGCTGTGCCGCGCCGGGCAGGAGAACGAGAGGAAGAAGAAGAGAAATGGACGAATTGGGTTGGAAATTTTCGAAGTCCCGCTTAAATAGGTGGATCTATAGTCCCGGTGCGTGGCTCGATCCGGGACTAAAGACCCCCTTTAGTCCCGGGTGGAGCCACGCCCCGGGACTAAAGGCCTCTTTTCGGGCAGACCAAGAGGCGGGAAGCACGGGGTCTTTAGTCCCGGTGCGTGGCTCCAGCCGGGACTAAAGGGTGTCTTTAGTCCCGGGGCGTGGCTCCACCCGGGACTAAAGCCCCTCCTCGGCTGCACGATAAGTTTAATCCCACCTCGCCCAGCGAGGGGGACTAACACTTGTTTATAAGCCCCGTCGCAGCTTCTCCATCGAGCTCCTCTCTAAAGCACGCTTACGGGCCTAAACTTACTGAAAATTGAAACTATATTCGAAATTGTGGATAAAATTCAATCTGAACTCAAAGTGAATTCAAGTCGAATTTTGTCCATGATTTCTCATATAGTTTCAATTTTTTTCTATTTTCAAAATTAGTAATTTTGACTATCCAAACTATTAACTTATTTTTTTGATTTTCAATTAAAAACTATGTTTATTAAAAATTCTTTTTGCATATTTGAGAATTTGACAAAACTATGATAATGAAAAGTGTTTCAAATTGAATAAATAATGCAAAACTATTTTTTATTTTCATAATTAATAATTTTGAATATCCAAACTATTAACTTATTTTGTTATTTTCAATTAAAAACTATGTTTATTAAAAATTCTTTTTGCATATTTGAGAATTTGACAAAACTATGATAATGAAAAGTGTTTCAAATTGAATAAATAATGCAAAACTATTTTTTATTTTCATAATTAGTAATTTTGACTATCCAAACTATTAACTTATTTTGTTATTTTCAATTAAAAACTATGTTTATTAAAAATTCTTTTTGCATATTTGAGAATTTGACAAAACTATGATAATGAAAAGTGTTTCAAATTGAATAAATAAAGCAAAACTATTTTTTATTTTCATAATTAATAATTTTGACTATCCAAACTATTATCTATTTTGTTATTTTCAATTAAAAACTATGTTTATTAAAAATTCTTTTTGCATATTTGAGAATTTGACAAGACTATGATAATGAAAAGTGTTTCAAATTGAATAAATAATGCAAAACTATTTTTTATTTTCATAATTAATCATTTTGACTATCCAAACTATTATCTATTTTGTTATTTTCAATTAAAAACTATGTTTATTAAAAATTCTTTTTGCATATTTGAGAATTTGACAAAACTATGATAATGAAAAGTGTTTCAAATTGAATAAATAATGCAAAACTATTTTTTATTTTCATAATTAATAATTTTTACTATCCAAACTATTATCTATTTTGTTATTTTCAATTAAAAACTATGTTTATTAAAAATTCTTTTTGCATATTTGAGAATTTGACAAAACTATGATAATGAAAAGTGTTTCAAATTACATAATAATGCAAAACTATTTTTTATTTTCATAATTAATAATTTTGACTATCCAAACTATTATCTATTTTGTTATTTTCAATTAAAAACTATGTTTATTAAAAATTCTTTTTGCATATTTGAGAATTTGACAAAACTATGATAATGAAAAGTGTTTCAAATTGAATAAATAATGCAAAACTATTTTTTATTTTCATAATTAATCATTTTGACTATCCAAACTATTATCTATTTTGTTATTTTCAATTAAAAACTATGTTTATTAAAAATTGTTTTTGCATATTTGAGAATTTGACAAAACTATGATAATGAAAAGTGTTTCAAATTGAATAAATAATGCAAAACTATTTTTTATTTTCATAATTAATAATTTTGACTATCCAAACTATTATCTATTTTGTTATTTTCAATTAAAAACTATGTTTATTAAAAATTCTTTTTGCATATTTGAGAATTTGACCAAACTATGATAATGAAAAGTGTTTCAAATTGAATAAATAATGCAAAACTATTTTTTATTTTCATAATTAATCATTTTGACTATCCAAACTATTATCTCTCGAAGTAGCAGCGTTTCGAACGAGAACTCATCTCTTACAAAGGGATTTCATTTTTTTGAACTTATTTGAACTCCATACTCTTTGTGTGTTCAAAATGCACCATTCTAAGGCAGACCACAAAATTTCAACAATTTCTGACTTCAATTGGTATATTTCGTGCATTTACTTATTTTTTTTGAGCTAGTTGACCCTGAAATTGAAAAGCACTACAAATTAACTCTGAAAATGTTGAAAGTTGGCATGCTATCATCATTTCACCCACATAGCATGTGTTAAAAAGTTGAGAGGGCTACGACAAAAACTGCATGCAGTTCGTGTACAAAATGGACAATCTCTCTCGAAGTAGCAGGGTTTCGAAGAAGGAGAAGCGACCCCCACAACAAAAGTGGATCCGCGGCACGCCACGTGGTTCCGCTGCACGCCACGTGGTTCCGCTGCACGCCACGTGGGACTAATGGTCTTTCATTTTTAAATGACTGTTTTAACCAAAAACAGATCTGTTACAAAAGGGATTTCATTTTTTGAACTTATTTGAACTGAAGACTTTTTGTATATATATGTGGTCGAAATGCATTATACCATGAAGTTCGAAAGGGCTAAACCATTCAAAAGTAGCAAATGAAGTTAGAAAGGGCTAAACCATTCAAAAGTAGCAAATGAAGTTAGAAAGGGCTAAACCATTCAAATTTGGAAACTATAATGGCACAAACAGAAACTAGACATATATAAATTGGCCCAAGAAGTACAGGATACTAGTCCAAACAATACATAATAATATATAGCTACCATAGATATATATACAAGTGTTCGACGTTCAGAACACTACTCGTCTGAATCATCTAAATGGGAATGTCCACCTTCCTCGAGGTGACGCTGGCCATAGTGGACGACGCGAATCTTGCGGTACAACTCGTATGAAACGTATGCATCTTTTGCTGCATACTCAATGTTGATATCATCAAGTGGGCCCTTCTCCCAAAGTTTTTGCTGAGACTTTGGGAAACTGGTCTTCATATCAGCATATGAATCGTCGATCGAGGCAACTGCCATATGAGTCATCGAAGTCCTGTCATGTCGAAGCCTGAATATCGTTTGGAGATCAACGAGGCAACCAGCTGGTATCTCAATACCGAAGCTGTGTCTCATCTTCAGCTTGTCGTTCCTTATGTCAACGGAAGCAAAAGCGATGCCGCTGCGAAGGAACCCCATGAGTTCTGGACAATGCTTGTCACTCCTACAACAAAAACAAATTAAAATGGAACAAATGTTACATACTGTTGCAATAAGGAAACATGTTTCACTACAACTAAAGAGAAATTTATCTTTAGGATTCAAATAGAACATATGCAATGGAACCTAGAGAGATCACTATAGCTATCCAATGGAACATAGAGAGATCACTAGCTATATGCAATTTTCATGACTATGACATATCATATTGCTATCCAATGGAACCTAGAGAGATCACTAGCTATATTCAATTTTCATAACCTTGGATCAAAGAACACTACATAAAATTGTATCACTACAACTATGATTTCAATGAAACATATTGAACCAATCAGATTTTTCAGACTGTGGAACACTATTCCAATCAGATTGTGTTCCCTTCAACTAATCAAAATTGTTTCACTACAACTATTTGAAGCGAACCAAGTATGATTCCAATGGAACATATTAAACACTAGTTGATTCTAATACGATTTTTCAGATTATGGAACACTATTCCAATCAGATTGTGTTCCCCTTCAACTAATCAAAATTGTTTCACTACAACTATTTGAAGGGAACCAACTATGATTCCAATGGAACATATTAAACACTCGTTGATTCTAATACGATTTTTCAGATTATGGAACACTATTCAAATCAGATTGTGCTCCCCTTCAACTAATCAAAATTGTTTCACTACAACTATTTGAAGGGAACCAACTATGATTCCAATGGATCATATTAAACACTAGTTGATTCTAATACGATTTTTCAGATTATGGAGCACTATTCCAATTAGAATGTGCTCCCCTTCAACTAATCAAAATTGTTTCACTACAACTATTTGAAGGGGACCAACTATGATTCCAATGGAACATATTAAACACTAGTTGATTCTAATACGATTTTTCAGATTATGGAACACTATTCCAATTAGATTGTGCTCCCCTTCAACTAATCAAAATTGTTTCACTACAACTATTTGAAGGGAACCAACTATGATTGAAACAAATAAACTTACAATGTCATTATCTTGGATCAAAGAAAGCCTCAAAACTTACCTCGCCCATTGGAAGATCAAGACATGGCGTGCGAAGCATAGTTGGATGACGGCAACACCGCGTTGATCGGCCGTGTACTCCAGATCAAGCCCCAAGAACTTCTCATGATCCGTTGCGTGGTTAAACCATCGTTCCTTCAACTGTTGAAGAAAAAACGGAACCTCCCTGCTCAGGTTCGTGTACACGACACGGAGCTTCGTCGTGCCATGTGCGAGCACCTCATGAAAGCTAGTTGGCATGGTGGAAGAAGAGAAGGGAAGAAGAGAGGAGAAGAACAGAGAGGGCGACGCGAGAGAGAAGAAGAAACAGAGATAATGGCGACTGTACGCTTCGGTTCGTGCTTTTCATCGCCCGAAACGACGCGGGATGCAAACCGTTTGGGCCTTTAATCCTGGGTTGAGCCACCAACCGGGACTAAAGAGGTATACCAACGGTTGCCACCACTACGGCAGGCCACGTGTTAGGCCTTTAGTCCCGGGTTGAGCCACCAACCGGGCCTAAAGAGGTATACCAACGGTCGGCACCACTACGGCAGGCCACGTGTTAGTCCTTTAGTCCCGGGTTGAGCCGACAACCGGGACTAAAGGGGGATACGTGTTGGGGAATGTCGCATGGGAAACAAAAATTTTCCTACGCGCACGAAGACCTATCATTGTGATGTCCATCTACAAGAGGGGATGGTTGATCTACGTACCCTTGTAGACCATACAGCAGAAGCGTTAGTGAACGCGGTTGATGTAGTGGAACGTCCTCACGTCCCTCGATCCGCCCCGCGAACCGTCCCGCGATCAGTCCCACGATCTAGTGCCGAACGGACGGCACCTCCGCATTCAGCACACGTACAGCTCGATGATGATCTCGGCCTTCTTGATCTAGCAAGAGAGACGGAGAGGTAGAAGAGTTCTCCGGCAGCGTGACGGCGCTCCGGAGGTTGGTGGTGATCTTATCTCAGCAGGGCTCCGCTCGAGCTCCGCAGAAACGCGATTTAGAGGTAAAACCGTGGAGATATGTGGTCGGGCTGCCATGGCAAAGTTGTCTCAAATTAGCCCTAAAACCTCCGTATATATAGGGGGAAGAGGGGGAGCCTTGCCTTGGGGTCCAAGGACCCCTAAGGGCTTCGGCCGAGCCAAGGGGGGCAACCCTCCCCTTCCAAACCGAGTCCCACTAGGTTTGGAAGGAGGAGTCCTTCCCCCTTTTCCCACCTCCTCTTTTTTTTTTCTTTTCTCTTTGATTTTTCTTCCTATGGTGCATAGGGCTCTTTTGGGCTGTCCCATCAGCCCACTAAGGGCTGGTGCGCCACCCCCAATACCTATGGGCTTCCCCGGGATGGGTTGCCCCCCTCCCCCCCCCCCCCCGTGAACTCCCGGAACCCATTCGTCATTCCCGGTAACTCCGAAAACCTTCCGGTAATCAAATGAGGTCATCCTATATATCAATCTTCGTTTCCGGACCATTCCGGAAACCCTCCTAACGTCCGTGATCTCATCCGGGACTCCGAACAACATTCGGTAACCAACCATATAACTCAAATACGCATAAAACAACGTCGAACCTTAAGTGTGCAGACCCTGCGGGTTCGAGAACTATGTAGACATGACCCGAGAGACTCCTCGGTCAATATCCAATAGCGGGACCTGGATGCCCATATTGGATCCTACATATTCTACGAAGATCTTATCGTTTGAACCTTAGTGCCAAGGATTCATATAATCCCGTATGTCATTCCCTTTGTCCTTCGGTATGTTACTTGCCCGAGATTCGATCGTCAGTATCCGCATACCTATTTCAATCTCGTTTACTGGCAAGTCTCTTTACTCGTTCCGTAATACAAGATCCCGTAACTTACACTAAGTCACATTGCTTGCAAGGCTTGTGTGTGATGTTGTATTACCGAGTGGGCCCCGAGATACCTCTCCGTCACACGGAGTGACAAATCCCAGTCTTGATCCATACTAACTCAACGAACACCTTCGGAGATACCTGTAGAGCATCTTTATAGTCACCCAGTTACGTTGCGACGTTTGATACACACAAAGTATTCCTCCGGTGTTAGTGAGTTATATGATCTCATGGTCATAGGAACAAATACTTGACACGCAGAAAATAGTAGCAACAAAATGATACGATCAACATTCTATGTCTATTAGTTTGGGTCTAGTCCATCACGTGATTCTCCTAATGACGTGATCCAGTTATCAAGCAACAACACCTTGTTCATAATCAGAAGACACTCACTATCTTTGATCAACTGGCTAGACAACTAGAGGCTTGCTAGGGACAGTGTTTTGTCTATGTATCCACACATGTATATAAGTCTTCATTCAATACAATTATAGCATGGATAATAAACGATTATCTTGATACAGGAATTATAATAATAACTATATTTATTATTGCCTCTAGGGCCTAATTCCAACAATACGAACGGTTGCCACCACCACTGCCCGCCGCGTAGCCCTTTAGTCTCGGTTTGGGACACGAACCGGGACTAAAGGCTCCTTACGGGCCGGGACTAAAGCCTCGAAGGAGGCATTGAGAATTGGGGCGACGTGGCCGGCCCTTTAGTCCCGGCCCAGAGGCAGGCCGGGTCTAAATGGTCCCGGCCAAAGGCCCGTTTTCCACTAGTGTATAGATACATACATTATATTTATTTTTAGGACAAGTATTTTCGGACGGAGGGAGTATTATTCATCCGGGCATTGTTGATTGGTCATGCAAAGATGATCTTCATCTAACCGTCAAAAAAGAAAAGAAATGATCTTTATCTAGCTAGCTAGGTCGTCATTAGCAAGCGTGCCAGCTCCGTCTCCCTACATCCTCACCACCTCCGTGTACACTTCTCGCGCAATTTCTTTTTGAACTCACCGGGGTGGTGGGGGAAGCTCCACACTTGAATATATATTTCAAGTTTTATAACCCAATATTTGTCAGATTACAAGATGAATTACATAATCACGTGTAAACATGATAAGAGATAGAATCGCCACGAGTAGGCACTTTGTTTATGCTCCGGTTTCTTCATCGGGTGTGTCCAGAGCATGAGGTTATCAATGATTCGCTTGAGGGTGTAAATGTTGTGGTGATTTTCCTGTCTGAAGGTCGTAGCATTTCTAAAGTCCCAAATCTTTCATAGAATAATAAGGAGAATTGAGTGTCAGTTCATCATGTCTACTTGGGTAGGTAGACAACAGCCCCAAAGATCATCAAGGTTATCCGTAGGTGAGAAGCCAATATGTTGTCATATTCGCTGCGCGAGCGGGCAGTGAATGAAGATGTCGTGACTGGTTTCACCATCGAACCCGCATCGCGGGTAAAGTGAGTCCAAGACAATATGCTTACGAAGGAGGTTGCTTTTGAAGTTGAGTCAACCGCGGAACATGAGCCATGCAAAGATCTTCGCACAGTTGGAAACGCAAGAAGACCGTATGGACACGACATGCGTGTCTTCGTCGTCGTCCGACATGGTTAGCTCATAAGCGGCCTTCGTAGAGAAATGTAGGCCACCGTTTAGGTAGCGCTCATCCGGTCCTGACGATACCTGGAAATCCTGCAGGAGAGACAACAAGGAGCACAACTCGATAGCAGCATTAGATGTTAGGCGGTTTTGTAGGATTGATTCTAAACCGTGACTCAGCTCAAAGTACTATGCCTCCGAGCGGTTGCAATCACGAGTAAAGATGAAAGAACTTCGTCTCGGAGAGGATCCGATCGGTTGGACACACTGGGTGCATGAAAACTTCTCGCCTCGAACAGATCACACCATAGCTAGATGTGACTCATACGGTCGTTTCAACCTAGAAACCTAACCAAAGGAGGCGAGATGAAGGAACTACCCACACTTAACCGAAGTAGTTCGCCATGGGATCAACCAAACTTCAAAGATCTTTTTTTTTTGCATCCCCAGTGTCGTGCTTCTTTTTTTGCATCTCCGGGGTCGCTCTCGTTAAGCGAAATAGGAGAAACCCTACTAACCCCAACCGCTAGCTATCCTCCCCTTCCTCCGGTTTGCCGCTGCCGGAGAGACTAGCGGCGTACCCCTTTTTTATTCCCATCCCACCTACGTACACCTTTTTTATCACACAACTAGGGCTTTACATACGGAGCAAAATGATTGAATCTACATTATAAGATATGTCTATATATATCCGTATGTAGTCCATTAGTAAAAAAATTAGAAAGACTTATATTTAGAAACGAAGGGAGTACTATACATGCTTTTATCATGCATGAGCGACTGGGACTACCCAACTTATATATTATTCATTCGGGCATTTGGAGGACACGTAACTTGATTGGTCATGCAAAGATGAACTTCATCTAACCGTCAAAAAGGAAAAGAGATGATCTTCATCTAGCTAGGTCGTCATTAGCAAGAGTGTCAGCTCCTGTTTTTTTTTAATAAACTTGAACTTTATTGATTTAAAATAATGGTTACATTGTCAATTATTAAAAGTTCAATGTCCCTTGTACACTTTTCAAACCAGCCCCCCCCCCCCCCTAGGGACTCTAAATTTGGCTAGCCTAGCAAGTTCATGAGCCGCCTTATTTGCTTCTCCATTACAACGTTCAAATCTAACAAGAGAAAAATCACAAGCTATAAAATAGCAGTCATCAAATATTGTTGCCGCCGCTCCCGCCGACCGTCCTTCACTCTACATAATTTCAATTACCTCCATGTTGTCGGAGTTACCGACGGGACGATTGCAACCCGTCTTTTGTGCAAGGAGTAGACCAAACCTTAGAGCCAAAGCGTCTGCTGGTAATACATCGGCACAACAATTAATCTTCCAGTTCCCCCTTACAATGAATCTTTCATTATCATCTCTGAGAATAGCCCCAGCCGTACCCTTAAGTAGATCATTGTCAAAAAGGACATCAACATTAAGCTTTACAAAACCTGAAGGAGGCCTGATCCATCCCCCTATTTTTGCCAGTTGCCTTACAGGAGTGTGCATTTACATAGTTAGCAGTCATAGCCCAGGCACCCATGGAAATTTGTTGTGCATCTCAGATCCATCCTTCATGAACCAACTTGCGTCTTTCCCACCATAGATACCAAGCTGTAATAGCAATCAGTTCCCGTGTTTTTGGAGCACCCATAATCACTAATTCTGATTCAGAATTTCAAAACCGTCTCTCCCGCATGATCCACAACACAAGCATTATTAATCACTTCATGCAACCCTAGTTTTCCCCATACCTCTTTTGCCTTTCGACACATGAATAAAATGTGTTTTGTATCTTCTGCCCATTTGAGCATGATGGCAGGTGGCCGATACTTTCATGTGTCTATGAGCCAACGGGACCCGACACGGTAGGGTTCCATGTAAAGTACGCCAGATGAGTCCTTTTACCTTCGTCGGACAAGATAATTTCGAAATCTTATTCCACGTTGGATTAACATTGGTTTTTCCCATACCATTAGCATGTTGCAATTTTGTCCCGTATTGCTTGTTCCATTCCTCAAAATAGGCCGATCGTACAGTGAAAAAACCATTTTTGGTAAAACTCCAAGCAATGAAATCCAACATATTATGCATCGAGAGGGAAATTGCGAGCACCCTTTGAGCATCAATTGGCCACAACATTTGTCTCACCAAATCTTCATCCCAAGAACTCGTGACTGGATCAATAAGATCAGAAACCTTTGATAGAAGTTGCCCTGTTCTCGGAGTAATGACCCTCCTATTTGCACAACTCGGGATCCATGCATCTCACCAAATATCAATACTTTGTCCATTTTCAACCCGCCAGATATAACCATTTTTAGCGAGTTTGTTCCTGCCATGATACTTTGCCAAGTGAAGGAGGACCCCTTTATTAACTTTCCATTCATTAGATCTTCATCCGAAAAATATCTAGCTCTTAAAATAGATGCACATAAGGACTCGGGATTATCAATCAAGCGCCATGCCAGTTTAGCTAACAATGCCAGATTGAAACAATGTATGTCTCTAAAACCCATGCCTCCTTGATTTTTTGGTACGCACATCTTTCACATGCCATCCAATGCATTCTCTTCTTGTTATCCTTGTCACCCCACCAAAATTGCGACATCCCGTCAGCGATTCCTTTACATTTTTTTAGGAATTTTCAAGACCGACATGGCATAAGCTGGGATAGCTTGTACAACAGATTTAAGCAAAATTTCCTTTCCTCCAGCGGATAACAATTTTTCTTCCCATCCACTAATTTTCGTGATAACTCGATCGATCAGGAATTGGAGGCAATCACTTTTATCCATGCCCACATTTGCAGGCAAACCCAATTATTTATCATTTAGTGCTTCAGTCATAATATTGAGAATTGTATAAATTTGCACCTTGTCTTCCACCTTTGTATCGGGGCTATGGAATATACTAGATTTTTCAGCACTTACCATTTGCCCTAAGGAGGCACAAAAAGAATTCAAGACTGATTTCAAAGCCTCCGCATTCATAGCATTTGCTTTCATAAGAATCAAGGAGTCGTGTGCGAATAGAAGGTTTGAAACCGGGGGTGCATCTTTACTGACCTTTATTCCAGAGATTATTCCATTCTTCTCTATGTTTGCTAAAAGAGCAGTTAGTCCCTCCGTACATAACAAAAATAGATAAGGAGAGAGAGGATCGCCTTGCATCAATCCTCTACTGGGTTTAAAACTCTTTGTTTCTTCCATATTAAAATGAATCCGGTATTTCACGGATGAAACACATTGCATAATCAAATTTACCCAGTTCTCTTTGAAACCCAGTATGAGCATAATTTTCTTTCAGAAAAGGCAACTCGGTCATACGTTTTGTGCATGTCCAATTTTATAGCGCATAGACCCCCTTTACCATTGTTTTTTTCTTTATTTTATGGAACATTCATACGCCACTAGAATATTGTCAGTAATCATAAGTCCGGACACAAACACACTTTGGGTCGTGCTAACAATTTCTGAAAAGATTAGCTTCAAGTGCGCTGCAATCATTTTTTAGATTACTTTATAAACCACATTGCAGAGGCTGATAAGTCTGAACTGAGTAACCTTTTCTGGAGAATTAACCTTTGAAATCATAACTATTGCAGTATCATTCTAACCATTAGGTATAGAGCAAGTGTTTACCACCTAAAGTACCTCTTTAGTCAGGTCACCCCCTAATATAGACCAGAATCTTTTATAGGGCCCCTTCACAATTTATCTAGATTTTTTTATGTTTTTATTCTTTTTTGGATCCTTGAGGACATCACGGACCCAGGCATGTAAATCCGCATGCACTGCCTTTGTACACTCGGCAAGAGTCGGTCAAAGGCCCAACATATTTGCTTTATCCCATGGTGTATGTACAATTTCTACCAGTGTCTCTTCCGCGAGCCAACGAGCTTTAAATTGTTTCACTCATCTTACATGTTGATTAAACATGTTTCCCTCGTAGTATTCCGTATCCAAAATTAGAGATGGATGATCAGAATGGATGTGTTCTTCACTTATGATTGCAGATTTGGGGAATTAATTTGCCCACTCCACATTACAAACGCCACGGTCAAGTCTCTCCCTAATGTCACCTCTTCTCCAAGTGAAGGGATCACCGATCGATATATATCCCATAGCTTCTAATCCACAATCTCCTAGACAATTATAAAATTCTCTCATCATTACATTAGGCCTCACATTTCCTCCTTCTTTTTTGAAGACAATAGTATTTCATTAAAGTCTCCCAACACTACCGAGAGAAGGTCACCTTTACTATACAGATTGCGAATATCCTCCCAAGAAAGACTACGCTCATTCCAATTCGGGTAATCATAAAAGCCCATAAAATGCCACTGTACAATATTTTCATTCATGAAAAGAACATCAATAAAATGATCGGACACATAGTTCAAAGAAACTTTATTCAACTTTTGATAAAATAAAACAAGGCCACCGGCCCGACCATCACTTTCCACCACAAACATTGAATCAAAACTTAAACACGACATAGCTCATCGGCTTTACATTTATTCAAATGAGAGTCGAAAAGGAAAATCAACTCCGCTTTGGCACGCCCTCGAAGATCCAAGAGCTCACGAACTTCCGTGGGGGAGAGCATGCCACGATAGTTCCACCCTATGATTTTTGTTTGGCCCGGCGGACCTCCTCCTCAAAGGCCGCCGTTGCGCCATCATCTCCAATAGATTCCCTCCTCTGGTGCACGAAGATTTCTTCGAAGATTTCCTCTTTCTCTTCTATTTCTTTAGCCACATGTGAGGTAGCCCCATTCCCATTCCTCACTACTTCCACTCTACCTGTACACATTCTCTTAGAAGAGTTACTTATATCTCCATACACCATGCAATCATAGATATCCATCATTTTTTTGAAAGAGAAATCTACGTCACTGCCCGTAGGTGGTTGTCGGTATCAAAACCGGCAGATCTCAGGTAAGGGGTCCCGAACTGTGGACCTTGGATCGGCGTGTTGCAGAAGAAGGGTGAGACAGTAGTTTACCCAGGTTCTGGCCCTCGTGATGAGGTAATACCCTACGTCATGCTTGATTATATTGATGTGGATAATTAAAGAGTTGATCTACCGCGTCCTGCTGAATTTTAGCGCGGCTGCTGGAGCCAGCGCCTATCCCCGCGCTAAACCAGCCGAAGTGCGCGCGACAAACACATTTTTTAAACGCGGCGCGAAGCGCGGCTGTTGGAGATGCTCTAAGGCGGATGAGACGCCGGCAACGACAGCGGAGTTCAGCTTTCAGCTCGAGGGCGTGGTGAACTTCCAGTCCAAGAAGATGAGGCACACATTCGACCGTGACAACCGTAATAAGTTCTACTTCAAGCTGGATTCAATTGCCGATTCGCCCATGCACGACGACCGCATACTTGTCCGGTGCTGTCTCGCCCTTGTCATGCCGGAGGATATCCCGACAACCGTCCCAACCTGCAGAACCGAAGCAGTGCTAACTCCCCTGCTCAGCGCCATGCATGCACGGCTAGCTGGTTTGAGTTACACAAGGCAGGTCCATGAAAAACTAGTATAGCTCTATATGCCAGCAAACTCACTTGGAATATTACCGCTACGATTTATTTTTATTTAATCTCTTTGTTTGTTTGTTTTTCTTTTTCATGCGTGAGTAATCCTCCACAGACGTCAGGATATGTAAAGGATTAGTCAGATTTATGTGATAACCGTAAGTTCTACTTCAAGCTGGAGCAAACCGCGTCGCTCAGCGCCAATATGACCGCCTCGTTGTTCGGTGCTACCTCGCCGTTATATATCATGCCAGGGGAGATCCCGACCGCCGTGAACCGAAGCAGTGCTAACTACCCTACTCAGCGCCATGCATGCATGCCTAGCTAGTTTGGGTTGCAGAATGCAGGTCCACGCAAATCTAGTATAGTTCTACGATGCCGGCAAACTCATTTGCAATTTACCAAACTAGAAAAGGCCAGCTCCATCGATGAGTGGGCCAAAATATCATAAAGTTTAATAGTGAAAACATATTATTTAGTTTTTCTGCAAATAAATGGAACCAAATGTGATGACATTTACAAATATAAGACTTTGTGCGAACAGAGATTAGTCTTCGATATTTCTTTTATGAATTTATAATTATGCATGGTATCCATTTATCATTTACTTCCTCGCCTCATAATATAAGAGCGTTTTTAATATTACACTAATGTCAAAAATATTCTTATATTATGAGACGGAGGGAGTACATGCTAATTGTGCCCGCGACATTTTATGTGGTACCTTTATGAAAGGAACACCGTCTAAAATAAAAGACCATTATATCTCTTATGGAAACATACAAATATCCTAGGCCTGTTTTTGTGCAATCGAAAACCTGAATTTATATATCCATGAAATGAACTGTGCTGGAAAGCTTCTTTGTTATTGAAGCAAGAAGAAATTACGTCAAAAATAACACATTACTAAGCAGAGGAATTAATACGAAATATGATAGCTATCATTCCTGAGAATGGGAAGGTATCAAATTGAAGAAACAGAGCATTCAAATATCCTAGGGGTAGTTTTGACAATGTAATCTAAATTGACCTGCTCTAGAAGACTGGTTTATAACTGAAGCAGGAAGCCAACTAAAATGAAAATGCATTAGAAACAACCAAATGGATATCTTGTGTATGCCATCCTCCCAAGCCGGAAATTGTACTCATAATAAAATCACTAGTGCAAACAGTATGGACGTACATAAATTGTAACCTGGACATTTGAATCTGTAGCTTTTACTTGTTCATTTTTGCTACATATGGCAAAAGAAGGGTTCTTAGTTTATTTTCTTCTGTCGCGGTAACTTTTGGTGGAAATCCGAAAATTGAAATGCGTAATGTTGAACACTGAAACCTCCTTAGAAAAGAATGAGTTGTAGCACCAGTTCTCCATTCAACCTACTCCAGCATTATCAGTTAAGTGAAGTAATTGCTGCCAGCAAGGGAAATGCAAATTGTACATCAAGATTCCAAGTAGTAGAACGAATTACAAGATGGAGATGAACAGTCTGAAGTAGTAGACAGGAATCCATTTTGACTTGATCTGCTCCAGAAGGCTGGTTTGGAACTGAACAAGGAAAAGTAAAAGGACAAAGTCATTAAATACAACCTAATTGAATATATATGGATATAATTTGAAACATCATTATGTAGCTACCACCTTTTAGTTGCAAAGCATGTTCAGAATCATGCTAAACCTAGAATGATCAAGGCCGCACAAAAACCTTCCAATATGTCGTGCAAGAGAAAAATCGTACATGAAGTAATTGAGCAAAGTAAAGACTTGCATAATTTTAAAGGCCATAAACGAACGGAACATATAATTTTAAAGGCTATCATAAAAATTCGTTCCTCACATCGGAAAATGGTTAATTATAAATGCAAAACCAAGTGAATATTTGTTCTCATACTGGAAAGATGCACATCATATAGTTGCTTTTACACAAAATGTGTTGTACAAAATGTAGCTAAATATGTTTGGAATCAGCATAATTAGCAAAGCCTCTTTCTGAATATCTGATTGTAAATATACTTTTTAGGGGTGATTGTAAATCTAAATCTGCAATGCACAAAAATAATGAAACAATGGAGGATGCAGCAATATCCATGGCATGTAAACAATTACTTTCTCTGCATTCTTCATTGAAGCATCCCAATAAGTTACAAATTCGATCAGTTACTACAACCATCAAAAATATATTATTTGTGTTGTTTCACGTAACAGAAATTTGAAGTCTACAAATGCTCTAGATTTGATCTGTTGGAACTATGTCCAAGAGAATGTACATATTATTATGTCAACGAAACAAAGCTAGATGCTTAATTTGTAAAGGAAGACTCCAACCATCTGTATGTATTAGCAGGTTTAACATTTGCAATACGATAAAGGTAGATTATTAAGAAGACACATAAGAAATGACGACATAACTCCTTGAATAAATGGACACATAAATGAGAATCCATAAGGAACCACGAATTAGAAACATATTGACCTCTTTCAATGCCTGAATTGCAAAATTAGGAACAGGTAAGCATAAATCACTACAATGCATAAATCACTACAATTGCAAAATTGACATGTTATCAAGGAAAAGTATATTGACTAGATAATGGAGCATAAATCACTACACATATTAACCTTCCACTGTAGCAGCTTGGACTTTCACTGAACACCTTGTAGGCTACGATAAAAACGAATATGCACAAACAAACATAGACGTTCTGGGCATTGAATCGGAAATAGCAGTAGAAGAAAGAGAGGGGATGCAATCAGACTGGGCTGGAGACTGGCTGGGTCACACGCCTAGGTCGAGCAGAGGCTTCGTCTTTCCATAGAAACTCGGCTGCGGCCGGTGACCCATGCTTCTCCTAGCCCGCTATTTCACATAGGAAAATAACAGAAAAAATACATGCACAAATCCCTTCTGCCATCTCAAGGATGCATGGTATAATAAAACAGAAATAATCAAAGTTACTGTAATGAGAAAACCATTCTTCGATTGAACTGGATGGTTTGAAGCATCCCTTACATAAATCTAAGTTACATAAATCTAGCTGATCTTGCCCACACGCGGGCATCAGCTTTGAAGCACGAACAACACTAATCTAAACACTGGTCATTCCTCATACACTGAGCATCGTTTTTGAAGCACTAACCTTAACTGAACTAGAGAAATCTAAACACAAACAGGTTTCGAACTCCAGACACTGATCAGTTTTGGGTCGAGGATAACCAGAGTAAGAGAGAGTGAATGGTTGTCGATACAACTCCAACGAGCACGAACAGAAAGATTGTCAGGGAGCTAATCACGCACTTGGTCTCTATCTTTAGGTAGCAGTAAGATGCATATCCTGCACAAACCGAGCCTATGTAATGCGCACAAACAGCCGTAAAGAAAGCTGAACGCGCAGCAATCCTCCACCGTTTGTCGAGGCGAGCAATACCTTCCTTGGGCTTCAGGCGTTCCGCCCTAACCGCGGCGATCCCCCACTCCTGAGCGCGCTCAACCACCTTCTTCCGTGCCTCAACCAGAGCCGGGTCGCCCTCCACAACGCCCACGGCTGGACTGAGGCGAGCCGTCTCTTTGAGCAGCTTGACCTCCTTCTCGGCGTCCCTGAGAGCCACAAAAGCCACCTCCGCCGCATCGAACGCAGCCTTGTAAGCTGAGTCCTCCCAGCCGGCGACCCGCTCGTGGTCCTTGGCTGCCGCATCCGCCACCTTTCGAACAAAAGCCATCAACAATATGGCGATGGTCATAGCGAAAACTACGTAGCTCATATAAACTGAGATGGCATCATGCAACTTATTCTCGTTGCAAGTGCTATGGTCGGAGGTGGGAGTGGGACTAGGAGTGGATGAGCTACCAGAAGGTGTATGAGTGGATGCAAATATGATGAGCGCTAGCACTAAGACGATCATGCTAAGAAATGTGCCAATAAACCAGCAAAAGGCCTCAACGGCTTGAAGGAAGACGTGACGGATTGTGTTCGCCATTGTGCTAGGCTGTTGGTTTGCGGTTGGGTGTTTCGCCACACTACGAGAGTTTATATAGGGTGGAGGAGACAGGAGACACACACACACACACACAAGGATGCTACTACGTTGCTACTCGTACTCAACCAAGTCTTGATTGATGGACATGCGCAAGCAACCCAGCAGCAGCAAACAGTAAAAGCGTGTAGAGGAGTAAAAACAAGGGAACCCAATGCCTCTCTCCCACACAGTAGAAAAAGGAGAGAGAGAGGGGTTTAGCTGAGGCGAGGAGATCTTTTGCCCAGTCTATACGTTTTCAAGCTCCAACTCAGCTGCTCAAGCACCGAGCCACAGACTATGTCAGTATCCTTATCTTCACCTGCGTACTATACGTAGTAGCCAGTCTAGCCTGTACCCTGTCTGTGTGGGTGTACACCATGCTGTCACACACAATTTTGACTGTGGGCGGAGTGAACCAGGACTTTGATGGAGAGACATGTCTTGCATTATTGTTTCCTTTTCACCCTGGCCGGATGCAAGATTACTATGCCT
This sequence comes from Hordeum vulgare subsp. vulgare, assembly GCF_904849725.1. Lineage (NCBI taxonomy): Eukaryota > Viridiplantae > Streptophyta > Magnoliopsida > Poales > Poaceae > Hordeum > Hordeum vulgare. Next base: position 617,310,211 of record NC_058524.1, read on the forward strand.
ACGTCCACCATCTACATTCACCGTTTTGTGAGCTGAGTTGTGCCACTGTAAAACCAGCTCGGTGACCATGCATATTCCCAAGAGCTTTGCTGCACCTACGCTACTACTAGATAAACTACATAAAGTTACGTAAGAGTTGATCTGCCCTGATTGGATTGGAGACGATCGATGGCGAGCTTTTCGTCCTGTATTGGCTAACCTGTTTACCTACTAGTATTATTTGTTTGTTAAGAACCACTGATGTTCCTGTGATCCTCGCATGCATGCTTTAGGTGAGCTATGACTTCAAACTGGCCACCTTTACCCACGTTACATTTACTCAGCCCTCTCCTCACTCGTCCGGCGCACCCAACGAAAAGGAAAGCCCGAAAGCGATTTTAATTCCAAGCACTGACTTCCTCCACTGTCCCGGATTTGGGGCGCAAGCAAAAGATCCGCCATCGGCAGCTTTGCTTCAGCTCGTGATTCTCCAGCGAGTAAATCCAAACGACGGGTCATCTCTTCCTTTGGGAAATGGAAAGCATGAAGGATTTTTTTCTTGTAATCTTCGGATGCCATTGTCTAGATACATATTGTTGGGAGGCCATATATAAAAAGTTTGATTGGGTATAAGGCAACAAAGAACCAACTGAAACAAGAAGTTGTTGTTTTCCACGGCACTTCCTCCCGGTTTCTCCGGAAGGTCTCTTTTATATATTCCACCTGTGTAATTACTTGATGGAATTACATGTAATATAATGTTTAAGTCCTCGCTCATTGATCACCTTGTGTTTATTTTCTTAGGTGTTATTGATCTTGATAGCTTTGACATGATAAAAAAATGATGACATATGGTCCTTCCCATTTGGAGAGAACTTTGCCTGCAAAATGTCTAAAACGACATTTGTACGAAAGAACTTTATCACCAATATCAGATTCTCATTCAAGAATTATTTTATCATGCTATCTCTTAACCTTTTCTTTAAATAGCATAACACTTCATAGGTCTCGATTCTCCACTCATCAAGAGAACTCAAATAAAAATTATCTATTTTCACCTTCTGTTTTTAATTGCCCAATAGACTTTAATTTCTACGTCGAGAGGTAAATGACATGTTTTTTCATAAACCATTTTATAAGAAGACATATCCATAGGATTTTTATAAGAAGTTATTTATGCTCAGAGTACATTATCTAATTTCTCATACCAATTCTTTCTAGATTTATTAACAGTCTTTTGCAATATTAATTTTATCTCTCAATTACTTAATTCTAGTTGCCAACTAGATTGAGGAACATAAGGCAATGCTACTATGAGGTTTACATAATATATAGCGAAAAATTCTTGAAAGCACCATGAATAAAATGTGAACCACAATCAGTCATTAAATTCTAGGGATTTCAAACCTTGGAAAATAACATATTTAAACATTTTAATAGAAATTTTATGATTACACTTTAAATGGGAATAGTTTCTACACATTTAGTGGCATGATCAACAATAACTAAAATATGAGTGTAACCATACAAGGAAGGACAATGTCACATATAATCAAATCCTGAAATGTCAAATGGTTTAATAACAAGTGAATGATTTATAGTCATTTCTTCCGACTCTTTGACAATCATTGCAAAAAACATAAACTAACGTGCATCTTTAAAAAGAGTAGACCAATAGAAACCAGATTGAAATAACTTCTGTGTTGTTCTATCCCTAGCATGATGTCCTCCATATGGACTAGAGTGATACTTCCTCCGAATTACTTCCTCGTTGTACTCATGTATACAACGTCTAATAATATCATCTAGTCCTTTTTATAAAAATGTGGATCACCCCAAAAGTAATATCTTAAATCAAATAATATTTTTCCTTTTGTTGGTAAGTAAAGTTAGGTGTTAAATATTTAGCAATAATAAAGTTTGCATAATCAACATACCAAGGGTTATCACGGGAGAGAGTATTTATAACAATGAGTTATTCATATGAAAGTTATCATTGACAGGAATTTGGTCACAAGAATATTTTCCATCCTAGTTATTTGATACGGGATTTTCAGCTCCCTTTTTATCAATCATATGCAAATCAAATTCTTGTAACAACATCACCACCTAATCAACGCAAGATTATCATCTTTCTTATCCATAAGATATTTAATAGCGGCATGATCAGTGTAAATAGTAACTTTAGAATCAACCATGTATGGTCTACACTTATCACAAGAAAACACAACTCTAGAAATTCCTTCTCACTAGTAGCATTTTTTTAGCTTTGTCCAAGGTTTTAATAGCATACTGAATAACATTCAATTTCTTATGAACTCTTAGACCGAGAACAACCCCTATAGCATAATAACTAGCATCACATAATTTTAAAATATAAATTCCAATGAGGTGGGTGAACAATAGGAGTAGTAACCAAAGCTTTCTTATAAATTTTAAAGTCATAGACACAATCGTCATCAAAAGCAAAAGCCTAGTAATTTTAGGAAAAAAATCGTTAATAAGCCTTCTATAGAAACCAACATGACCAAGAAAATTCCTTATACCAATGATATATTTAGGACATTGCATTTTCTCAACAGCATCAACTTCAGCTTTATCCACATCAATGCCTCTTGTAGAAATTTAATTCCCAAGGACTATACCATCATTCACCATAAAGTGGCACTTATGACAATTCAAGACAAGACTAGTTTCCTCACATCTCTGCAAAACTCTTTCAAGATTTTTCAAGATATCATCAAAAGAAGTTCCACACATAGAGAAATTGTCCATGAAAACTTCAACTTTTTCAAGATATCATCAAGATGTACTTGTTAGAATTTGAAATGATATTAAAGGCTTCTGTACACATGACACTATGGTTCAAACCTAGCTTGAACAAGCTTCTAAATCACAAAATGATCTCATTAAGAAAATGATTTAGAAAATAATGACCGTGTTGTTAACATAGTGACAAGAGGTGTAAAATGCCTTACAGACCTTTGTTTCCTGAGGGTCATCCTAAAGGAATCAAATAAGATTATCAGAGAATTAATGAAAGGGCAGGAAACAGTGAGCAGGGGAGATCGAGGTGAGGGGCACGACAAAGAAAAGAGAAAGGAGAAGAAGAATGGGAAGGGATAAGAGAGAGGCCATGTTCCGGAAGGATCTGGCAAGGAGGAAAGGGTGTTGTCCGACTGTCCTGCTAGGCACCCACACGACTGACATGCTCGCCGCCTGCCCCGCCACCATACTCATTGCCCGCCATGCTCGCCGCTCGACCGACCGCCCTGCTGCACGGTGTCGCCTGCCCTGCTCACCGCTCCTCCGCCTCCCAGATCGCCCAAGCCGACCGTGGGTGTGTGGGTATGTTGTGCGGTTTATGATGTGTGTGGGTGGGTTGGGGCATGGATTAGTGGGCGGGTGGGTGGGGCTGCATGGGTGTGATACTTGTGATTTGTGTGGGGTTTTCTGTGAAGAGGAATGGGTTATCACAACACAATGTGTGTAAGTATTTCCCTTAGTTATGTAACCAATGTTTATCGAACCAATAGGAATCCCAATCCCCAACCGTCTTCTACGGCTACACACAACAGAACAAACAACTTGCAACCAACGTGGGCAAGAGGGTCGTCAATCCACTTGATCTCGTTATTTGCAGGCAAGTGAGGTGTGTAGATAATTGTAGATAATTGTAAAGTGAAAAATAAAATAAAAGCAAATAAATAACAACAATGTAATAATAGTGTTTCTGAATATATAAGTGAATAGACCCAGGGGACGTAGTGCTTCGTAGTGGCATCTCTCATGGCAAAATCATACGGTGGGTAAACAAATTATTGTTGGCCAATTGATCGAAAAGCGAATAGTTATGCGATTTTTCACGTCAATAATCATGTGTATATAGGCATCACGTCCATAAGCAAATAGGCCAACTCTTGCCTGCACCTACTACTATTACTCCACCCATCGACCACTATCGAGCATGCATCTAGAGTATTAAGTAAAACAGCTAATGCTTGGAGAACAATGACATGATATAGACAAAGTAAACTCAATCAATATGAATAAACCCCAACGTTTTATCCTTAGTAGCAACATAAAGACGCATCTTGTCCCCTTCTGTCACTTGGATATAGAAACTCGCGGGGTTGAACCTACTACAACGCACTACTCTCACATAAGAAATATCAATCTAGTTGGCCAAACTACATCAATAGAGAGGAAAGCATTACGAATCTATATATTTGATCATGCAAATAAGAATCTTAGTATTCAGCTTTGACTCAAATACTTTTCATGAATAATCTGAACATAAACTCACAATTCATCGGATCCCAACAAACACACCATACAAAGGGATTACATTGGATAGATCAAGGCAAAGATGCGATGAACAATGTATTGAAGATCAAGGGAGAGAGAGATTGTCATCTGGGTACTACCTACGGACCCATAGGTATGTGGTGAACTACTCACACATCATGGTGACGGCAGCAAAGTTGATGAAGAAGCCCTCTGTGATTGATACCCCCTCGGCTGGGTGCCGGAACGGAGCCCTAGATGGCCTCCCGTAGAAACAGAGACTTGCGGCGGTGGAAAAAGTGTTTCGGGAGTGGCTTTAGGGTTTTTGGAATATTAGATAATTTATAGGCCAAAGAGGGGCATCGGGAGGCACATGAGGGGGGCACAAGCCATCAGGACGCCCCCTGGTGGCATGCCCTGTTGGCTTGTGGGGCCCTATTGGCTCTCCTGGCCTCCCTCCGAAGCTTCCAGTTCTTGTTTTGGTCCAGAAAAAAATCGTCAAAAAGTTTCGTGGCAATTGGACTTCGTTTGGTATAGTAAACCTGAAAAGCCAAAAATACGCAAAAAAACAGCAACTGGCACTGGGCACTGGATCAATAGGTTAGTGCTCAAAAATATTATAAACTGGTAAAGAAATGCCCAAAAAGTTAGAATGATAATATATAAAAAATTATAGATACGTTGGAGACATATCACCATCCCAAGCTTAATTCCTGCTCGTCCTCGAGTAGGTAAATGATAAAAACAGAATTTTTGATTTTGACATGCTACCCATTATGTAATATTTTGTATGTATGCTCAATGAGAAATGATGACTCAATAGAAGCAACATAGTAATATTTATAAGTATGAGAAACAAAATCATTTATTTTCAAAGTATACGATCCTCAAAGAATGGTTACCCCCATTCATCTTATTATATTAGCAAGGCATGGCTCCATCTTCATCACATTAATACAAATGTTAAGCACCATGGTACCCAAGTGAGGCAATTGGATTTTACTTTTTCAATATGCATCAACTTTTTATTCTTCACGCAATACATGAGCGTGAACCATTGGACATAGCATATAGGTGGAATAAAGTATGGTGGTATATATCAAAGGGGTAAAAAGTGGAGAAGATAGTCTCACATCAACTAGGCGTACCAACGAGCTACGGAGCTGCTCACCGATAGATGTCAATGCAAGGAGCAGGAATTGCCATGTAAATGATGCACTAGAGCTATAAGTGTATGAAAGCTCAACTGAAGCTAAGTGGGTGTGCATCCAACTTGTTGGCTCATGCAGACCTCGGGCATTTGAGGAAGCCACTCATAGGAATATACAAGCCAAGTTTATTATGAAAAGGTAATTCCCACTAGCATGTGGAAGTGACAATATAGGAGACTCTCTATGTGAAGAAGATGGTGCCACTTTGAGGCACACGTGTGGTAAAGCATAGTTGCAAAGTCCCTTCTCTCTTTTTCTCTCTTTTTTTCATTATTATTTTTTTATTTTAATTGTGGGATCTTTTTTATTTTTACCTCCCCCATTCTTTTTTATATGGTGGGCTCATTTGGCCTCCCCCATTTTTTATTTCCTAAGCGCGACAATGCTCTAATAATGATGATCATCACACTTTTATTTACCTACAACTCAATATGAAGAACTGGGGACATATGACTCTATATGAATGCCTCTAGCAATGTACCAGGATGCGCAATGATCTAGCGTGACATGTATCAAAAACATGATGGACAGTGGCTTTGCCACAGATACTATGTCAACTCTATATGATCATGCAAAGTAATATGATGATGAACGAACTAGTCATGTGGAGTGACGATGGAATTTGTATGGCAAGATATCTCGGAATGGCCATGGAAAGGCATAGGTAGGTATGGTGGCTGGTTTGAGGAAGATATAATGAAGCTTACGTGCAACAGAGCGTACATGTCACGGGGTTTGGATGCACCGGCGAAAGTTGCACCGATCCTCAAGGTGAGAATGGGATATGCACGATACCGAAGAGGCTAAGAAAATATGGAAAGGTCAAGATGCGTATGTCCATGGTGTCATATTAGTCATAAAGAACTCATATACTTATTGCAAAGTTTTATTAGTCTTATCAAAAATCAAAGTACTCCCCACATGCCCCGAGGGAGGAGGTTGGTAGGAGTTAACCATCGCGCACCCCTGACTCGAAACAACACTAGGATTTCAACGAGGAATAGAAATGCTCACACATCATCACCATGCCTCTAAAAAATTTAGATGAATAACAATCTAAGACCTTTAATATCAACACTACTATGGATCACCAATTTTGTAATCACACCTTTTCATCTTACCACATCAATTCCATTAACACAAAATTTCTCTATATGTGCTACATGATGGTTTTGGTTATCATTCATTGAATACCTATTATTTTTGGACTAATCTTATGAACCATGCAAATTACCGTCACTATTTATTCAGATCTTAAAAAATATAAGTGAAGAACGAGAGCATGTTATTTCTATAGAATCTACACGCTATCGTGCTCAAAAAGATATAAGTGAAGCACTGGAGCAACTGCCAAGCTCAAAAGATATAAGTGAAGCACATAGAGTATTCTAGAAAATCATGATGAAAGTGTGTGTCTCTCAAATAGGTGTGCCCAGAAAATGATGATTGTGAAAAAGTAAAAGTAAAAGCAAACAAAATCAAACGACGCTCAAAGCAAAACACATATCATGTGATGAATAAAAATATAGCTCCAAGTGACATACCGATGGATTGAGACGAAAGAGGGATGCCTTCCGGGGCATCCCCAAGCTTAGACGCTTGACTCTTCCTTATAATATTAATTGGGGTTCCTTGGGCATCCCCAAGATTAGGCTCTTGGTACTCCTTATTCCATGGTCCATCGTGATAACATGCAAAACTTGAAAACTTCAATCACACGGAACTCAACAGAACTTCGTGAGATCCGTTAGTATTAAAAACATATTGCATACTTTAGGTACTATTGTAAATTGATTATTAATTAATTTTTCATAATATTTAATGTATTCTAACTTCTCTATGACTTATACCCCCCGATATAATCCATAGCATAATCAAAGCAAGCAAACTATGAAAGCAAAACAGAATCTGTTTACAACAGAACAGTCTGTAGCAATCTGTAAAGAACCCGTACTTCTGTAGCTCAAACAATTCTAGAAAATTAGGAAAACGTGAATAATTTGTACATAAATACTGTGTACAAATTTCAAGAATATAGCACGGTCCAGCAGAGAACTAAACATTTTGCATTGTAGGCGAAAGTTTGTGTTTTGCACAGCATCAATCATACTCATCAAATAATTTATCCCAAAGGCTTTACTTGGCACAAACACTAATTAAAACATAAAAACATAATTATTACAGAGACAACAATCATTTTATCACAAAATAACACAAAGAAAAAACAAGAATTGAGATACATATTGGGTTGCCTCCCAACAAATGCTATTGTTTTATGCCCCTAGTTAGGCATAATGCATAGTTTCAAGTGTTGTCATATTTGACACTCAACCCATAAGTGGATCTCATGATTGATTCATAAGGAGGTTTAATTTTATTCTAGTGAAGTGTTCCATCCCTTTGTTTAGTGGGAATTGGAACCTTATGTTTCCCTCTTTCATGTCAATAATTGCACCTATAGTTTGTAAGAATGGCCTTCCAAGTATTATGGGACAAGACGGATTGCAGTCAATATCAAGCACAATGAAATCTACAGGCACATAATTTTTGCTTTCAATAATGAGCACATCATTAATTCTACCTAAAGGTTTCTTGATGGTAGAACCCGCAAGATGCAAGTGTAGGGAACACTCTTCAATATTAGTGAGACCAAGCACATCACATAAAGTTTTAGGTATGGTTGAAACACTAGCAACAAGGTCACACAAAGCACTGCATTCATATTTATTTATCTTTATTTTGATAGTAGGTTCCCACTCATCATGCAATTTTCTAGGAATAGAAACTTCAAGCTCAAGTTTCTCATTGTAAGCTTTTATCGTAGCTTCTACTATATGTTCGGTAAAAGCTTTGTTTTGTTCATAAGCATTGGGTGAGCTAATAATGTATTGTAGAAAGGAAACATATTCTACTAAATAGAATTTATCATAATTAAAGTCCTTGTAATCCAAGATAGTGGGTACATCACTAGTTAAAGTTTTGACCTCCAAACCCACTTTTTCAATTTTAGGATTAGAAACATCACCCTCTAAGCAAACAGGATGCTCCTCAACTAAAGTTGAATCATATAAAGTACCTTTATCATTTATATTTAGAGAGGTAAACAAATAATCAATGTAAGAAACACCAATCATTTTAAGATCTTCATCATGATTCTGGTAAAAACCGTGTGGAAGGGCCTTTTTCCAAGAACTCCCGCTTAGCTCTCAACTTAGCGGTCCTCTCCTTACTTTCACGAATAGATAATTGGATAGATTTAATAGTCTCATTAAAATCATGGTTAGGTGACAAATCTTTTCTTTTGAGAATTTCTACATCAAGTGCAATTTTATCCACGTTTTTCGCCAAAGTATCAACAACATGCAATTTTTCTTCTACCATACTATTGAAAACTTTTTGAGAATTAATGGATTCCTTAATTATGTTTTCAGGATCATAGGGTATAATATTAGAATTTGTAGAAGAATTTCCATAGTTGTTAGAGGAATTATAGGGATACGGTCTAGAATTAAAATTTCCTCTATAAGCATTGTTGTTGAAATTATTTCGCGAGATGAAGTTCACATCAATAGCATCATTATTTTTTTAAATCAAGGTAGACAAAGGCATACCATTGGGATCAACATGGATATTTTTACTAGCAACCATATTCATAAGAGAATCCAATTTTACACACAAAGTAGCGATTTCTTCCACAGAATTGACCTTCTTACTAGTTGGAGCTTTCTTATGCCATTGATAATAATTAGTCATGATGTTGTCCAGAATTTTGTGGCCTATCCTAAGGTCACATCCATACAGGTACCACCTACAGCAAAGTCTAGAAAAATTCTAGACACAAGGTTTAGTCGAGCATAGAAATTTTGGATAATCATCCAAAAGTTTAAGCCATGAGTAGGGAAACTTCTTATCATGAATTTCATTCTCTCCCAATATTGTGCAACATGCACTTGATATTTCTGTTTGAAATTCATTATTTGATTTCTAAGGGAGATGATCTTAGCAGGAGGAAAATACTTGGCAATGAAAGCATCTTTACAATTATCCCATGTTCCAATACTATTACGTTGTAAAGATGAAAACCAAACTTTAGCTTTATCTCTTAATGAAAAACGAAATAATTTTAATTTCACAATATCATTATCCATATCCTTTTTATTTTGCATGTCACATAATTCAACAAAGGTATTAAGATGTGACGCGGGATCCTCATTAGGACTTCCCGAAAAAAATGATATTTCATGACAAGATTCAGCAAAGCAACATTAATATCAAAAGCCTCTGCACTGGTGGCGGGTGGTATAGGAGTACTAATAAGATCATTATTATTAGTATTTCGGAAGTCACACAACTTGGTAGTATCTTGATACATGGTGACTGAGCAAGCAAAGTAGCAAGCAAGACAAGGAAACTAGCAAGTAAAGCAAGCAACGAAGTGAACTAATAACTGGCAAATATAAATATTTTTGTATTTTTATTTTTTATGATGCATGCTAAATATAACAGAAAATAAAAATATAAACAAGTGAATGAAAATATGTGCAAAGTTACTTGATAGTTGGTGATGATATTCCCCAAAAACAGCGCCAGAAATCCTTCCTGATACTTGTGATATGCGTTGGGTTTTCCGTGAAGAAGAACGGGATATCGCGGCACAATGTGGGTAAGTATTTCCCTCAGTTATGAAACCAAGGTTTATCGAACCAATAGAAATACCAATCCTCAACCTTCTTCAGCGGCTGCTAACAAAAGAACAAACAACTTGCACCCAACGCGGGCTAGAGGATCGTCAATCACCTTGATCTCGTTATTTGCAAGCAAGTGAGGTGTGTACATAATTCTAAATAATTGTAAAGTGCAAAATAAAATAAAATAAAATAAATAACAACAAAGAAATAAAGGTGTTTCTGAATATATAAGTGAATAGACCAAGGGGACATAGTGTTTCCTAGTGGCATCTCTTATGGCAAAAGCATACGGTGGGTAACCAAATTATTGTTGGCCAATTGATAGAAAAGCGGATAGTTATGCAATTTTCACGGCAATGATCATGTGTATATAGGCATCACGTCCATAATAAAATAGGCCAACTCCTTCCTGCACCTACTACTATTACTCCACCCATCGATGCTATCCAACATGCATCTAGAGTATTAAGTAAAACAAAGTAATGCTTGGAGAACAATGGCATGATGTAGACAAAGTAGACTCAATCAATATGAATAAACCAGATCGGTTTATCCTTAGTAGTATCAACACAAAGACGCATCTTGTCCCCTCCTGTCACTGAGATATTGAAACTCGCTAGGTTAAACCTACTACAACACACTACTCCCACTGAAGAAATATCAATTTAGTTGGCCAAACTACATCAATAGATCAGAAAGCATTACGAAGCTATAATGATCATGCAAATAAGAATCTTAGTATTCAGGTTTGACTCAAATATTTTTCATGAATAATCTGAACATAAACTCACAATTCATCGAATCCCAACAAACACACCATACAAAGGGATTACATCGGATAGATCAAGGCAAAGCTGCGATGAACATTGTATTGAAGATCAAGGGAGAGATACTGCAATCTGGGTACTACCTACGGACCCGTAGGTTTGTGGTGAACTATTCACACATCATGGTGAGGGCAGCAAGGTTTATGAAGAAGCCAATCGCGATCGATCCCCCCTCCGGCATGGTGCCGGAACGGAGCTCTAGATGGCCTCCCATTAGAACAGAGACTTGTAGCGACGCAAAAAGTATTTCGGCGGTGCCTTTAGGGTTTTTGGGATATTAGGGAATTTATAGGCCAGAGAGGGGAGTCGGGAGGCACACGAGGGGGCCACAAGCCATCAGGGCGCGGCCCCACCGGTGGCATGTCATGTTGGTTGTGGGGCTCTCGTGGCTCTCCTGGCCTCGCTCCAAAGCTTCCACGCCTTGTTTTTGTCCAAAAAAATTGTCAAAACATTTCGTGGCAATTGGATTTTGTTTGGTACAGTAAACCTGAAAAGCCAAAAACACGCAGAAGACATCAACTCGTAGTGGGCACTGGGTCAATAGGTTAGCGCTCAAAAATATTATAAATTGATAAACAAATTCCAAAAAGTACCCTAGAATGATAATATGTCAACATGAAACAATCAAAAATTATAGATATGTTGAAGACGTATCGGGGGCGTGGGTGGATGGGCGGGCTGCGTGGGCTGGCGGGACCACCACCTCATTGATCCGTGTGATCAATCTGTGAGGTGTGCTTCTTCTTTATCGTCTATAAATAAAAACATAGACGACAACTACATGCTTTGTCATCTACGATTTTTTACAGACGACAAAACAGATTGTCGTTAATCCCAAAAACCATTATGCGGAACAAAAAACACGGAAAAACAGAAGTCGTTATTCGGAATAAAACTGACAGCAAAATATGTCTTTCTCGTCTCTCTCGATGAAAAGTTGACGGCAAAGAATTGTACTTACGACAAATCTCATGTTTCTTATAGTGACGATGATAGTTCTAGTGACGATTTATGATAATTGGAGAAGATAGTTTCGGGAATGATTTTCTTCATGACCTAAAATGTGATCTTGCATGATGGTGGAAGTGGTACCATCAAGATTTTAATTTTTATGACGACACTTCGGTGACGATCCGGGTGACGGTCAGAATATGTCGCAGTGGAATTTTCCATGAGAAAAATCGATTATATGTGACACAAGTGAAACGTCGCAAAATAGAGGAAGTATTCTAGTGGTATACTTGCCACCGACAACCAGTTGTGGGCAATGGAGGAAGCAGAAGGCAACGAGCCGGCGCAACGCCATCGCCCCGCAGCACAGAGCTATGTCGAGCGAGTCCTACATGCCAATTTGTGCCAGCTCCTTCGACGCATGTGGTACCAGCTTTGGCGGTGCCTGCAGTACCTGCGATGCATCTCATTGTTGTTAACTAAAACGATGACGAGGATGAGAAAATGTACATCTTTTCCCCTCCACCATAGTCGAGTACCGACATCATGCCCATCCAGCTGGACAAGTCGGTTACCCACCGCTCGATGCGCCTGACATGCACACCATCTTTGTAGCAGTAATCTTCTTAAGTTCCTGTTTCAGTAATTTTGAACAATGAGAGTATTTACAAGTCTATGTTTGTGATTGAAGTTCTAGTTGCAATAAGTTTGAATGATGTGTGATCAAGGAGTAGTCCAAATATATGTTTGAACAATTTGTGGACTTAAGAATTTTGTTATGCAATGTACCAGTTTGCCATGATTAGTATTTAAATGCAATGTACTAAATTCCTATGAGCAAGAGCAAAAGTAGAATTGCGTTTGACGATTCAAATTTGGGGTAGATGAACAAACACATGATTTCAGTTGTTCAATAATACACATGATTTAAGTACAACAATTTGATGATTCAAATTCGGAGAAAAAAACCAAAACGTGAAAGTTGTCTGCTGATAATTGAACCCTGAAATTGCAGTCTAGGGTTGAATTCTTCTTCTCCCAAAATTAAATCACGACTCTCCTACCTTGATATTGTTTCTTCTCATCAGTTAGCTTTTCCTTCAGTGCCCTTATTTTTCATGTTGTTCTCTTCTCTACACTTCTCTTCTCTCCGATTCTGTTTTTTAGAGCCATCTTCTAATGTGCAAACAAATTCATCAGTTTTGCCTCTTCTATCTTTGAAAAACATATGTGCTTCAACACTTATGAGCGACACTTCTCCATTTTCAGTATCATCACCAACAAACAAGTCCTCATAATCATCCTTTACTTGAACACATTTTTTTCCATCTCTTTCTACCTATTCTCTTCATATTTTCTTCTCATATATTTTTTCAGCAAGAATATCAAGGTCCTCATCATAATTGGAGTCATGAACACTATACTTTTCATCTAAAAGCAGATGAAAACCATCGTGTCCATTAGCTTGACTGAACTTAAGTGCTTCATCCACAATTGAATCTTTAGGAAACTCTGGCTCATAATCCTGAGTAGCCACAATCTAAACCTACATAGGATCAACATCACTTGCAACATAATCGACAACAATTGCAGCATTGTCAGCAATAATTGATCCATGCTCAACAACAATTGGAGCTTGATCACGAACAATTGGAGTTTCAGGAACAATTGTTCAATGCTTGGTAACAACTGCTACATGCTGAGCAACAACCGGAGTTGGCTCCATAAACGAATAAGGTTTCCCATAATGATAAAATTCAATAGTCTACCAAGAATTCGACATGTCTAGCCTCCTCCTATCGTAGATAAAATCATTTATGCTCAACCCTCGTTCAACCAACTCCTCCAAATTATTAATAGTAATTGTGTCCAGACCCCAAGGAACTAGACGAGGTTGAACAACAGATTTGTATGCACAACAAACCGAAGCAACCACCACTGATCCATCTACAAAATAAAAATTTCTTCTGATGACCCTTGACGTAAGTAAGTGAACTCTTAAAAGACACAGGCCTATAAATGAACTTATTGGGCATTGATGGCTCATATTTTACGATTTTTTGGAGATCGTGTGTTGCACATTATCTTCATATATAAAGCTATGTCATGTCTCATTGAGCCAATACACGTCCATATGCAAAGTCGCCTCGATTGGCTCTCAATTCTTCCCGGTGATGGTGTTGTCGAGGCAGAAAATAGTAGGTTGGCACAATATTGCATGCATAGTAACCCGTGGGAAAATGAGTTCTTGACCAATTATTGTCCTTTTCTACACCATGACATCAGCGAATAGTACACTAACAATTATCAAAACAAAAAGTGAATAAACGAGCAACTACTATCCGAAATAATAGCCAAAATAAATAGAAACAACAAACCCGAATATTCCAGAACAGCAAAACCAGTGAAATAGAACGACGCCTAAATAAAAAAATACATTAAAGCAAAACAATACACCCGAATAAACCGACATTGTGCATTCACGTGAATAGTAATCCCTAAGAAATAAACAATCCATACACAAACCGGGACTCCTTCTCCCTCGGTGCATTCACCTATGCAAGGAGAATAGCTGATATTGTTGTCGTCATCTACCTCGCCTTCTCCTTCCTTTTGGCCAACCAAATCGAGGCGTCAATCACAACATCATCACTGAAGCCACCTCTACAAGGCACTCCATCGCATCAGTCTATAAGTAGCCAATGAGAAGAAGCAACATGAAAATAAAAAAAATCACTCAAGCAACCTATTCACTCCATTATGTATTCTATTTCTTTGACCGAGTCCAGGGGAAAGAGAAAAATAAAGACAGTGGATCATCCGTGGAGGGTATTATTTGCGCAAAAACTATTGTAGAAGCCACCAAAATTTCCCAAAGTATGTATATACCACTTATCCTATAACACGGTTTGAAAAGTGCATTGGGTTGAACATCCTATTATGAGATTAGCCATTCATAGATACTACGTTTAAATAAGATCTCCACCAATTACTATCCATATTTAAACCACCACAACACTTCATAAACTACTATCCATTTTTACACCACGACATATTTGGTCTTTAATTTCCTTACAATAATTTAAAATTTAAATGTATTGAATAAATCTAGGTTTGAAAGAGAATGAATGAGTGCCAGATCTGGTTATGAAATGTAGGTGAAAAATATGCACAAACTAAACAAGAAATAATTCCCTAGTATAGGGTCTCCATACATTGGTACCAATCCCATTTGATCTCACTGTTGATCAAACATACCACATGAATGAATCCAAATATATATCTAAGGGGGCTGATTTCATAGTTCTCCATACGCCACCCTTTTATATTCGTTGATTTTATGTTAATCATAAAGATTGATGGTTGAGATTTAAAAGATGGATGGATCTGTTCCGGTAAAAAAAATGATGAATATTTCCACAAGCACGACGTATCGATGGATGGATTCGTTCCCGCAAGGAAAAAAGATCGATACGATCGACTCTTTCGCAGATTCCTTGCTCAATATTAAGCTATTCTTGTGTGTGTGTGTTTGGACTTTGTGCTCATTATTCTATAGTTCTATTTATAGACTTGCTTATGGTATTCTTAATTTACTTGATTCAATGGTAAGTTATTCTCAAGTTTCTTCTATGGCTTGGTCATGAATCGATGGAATGCTACAAAATAGCTTGAAGGTATTTGTTGTCTATCCTTTTACACTCTCCACTTTACGGGCATCTTGGTTTTACAATTCGATTTGCTCATGTGCATGATACAACAATGCATACGTTTATTTGTTAAAGGTGTCCATGTTGTCTTTGTAAACTGAGTTTTATGTGTAAGCCCACCCCGTGATAGGTCCTAGATAAGCCACTTCATATTATAGTGATTAATTTATAAGAATTTCAAGGCAATGAAGAAGCTAAGAAGGTTGCTCACAAGGTACTCCATTGATTTGAAGTTTAAGCTTTGCCTTCTTGCTTGGCAGTCTCTGCTATCTATTGTGCGCTTAAGTTAGATGTTTAAATAATTGGACACATTTAACAATGGGATAATCAGTCATGAAAAACTAAGGGTGTATTTAAGCTTATTGTGATTGGGAGCAGCATTTTAACAGGTGTAATTCCGTTGCAATGCACGGACATATGTGCTAGTTGTAATTAAAAGGGGAGATATGAGCTTATGAAAAGTATTACTAGGCCAGCTGGTTTACTTAATTCGTTAAATTATTTAATGTTTGTTACGTGCCTACACTCTGGTATGAGGGGGCTGTCCCTCCATCGCCATTGATCTGCGGGGCCCAAGGTGGATCGGTCGTAGGTGTTGCGAATCGGTCGGCGTGGGATTAAACTTTAGCCTCACCTCTTGCCTTGTATGAATGGGCTGAGTGGGCTTTTATGATTTATTAGGAATTTTAAAAATGGTTATTGAGCTAGGCCAAAATAGAAAAAATTCCAACAATCGATATTTTTATGTAAACTATGTATGAACTTTAATGAAATCATCTGGTTTGCGTGAATTTTATTTGGCCTGGTCAAATTTGTTTGGATTCCATGTGAATAGCACCCGTGTCCTCCGCGGACGGATGAGGATGAGGTGTCCGGTTTCGGGTCAGGTGTTTGTGATGCCGTATTGCGTCAAGGTAACATGGTCTGCTCGACCGCAACTCCACAGTTGAATGGTCTCTGTGTCAGGTTTCAAAATATGCCTCAACTTTTGACCTGATGGTGTGCGTAGTGGGTAAAGATATGTGTCGCATCCCATCGTCTTGCTGGCTTGCTGCGCCTCCTCAATAATCTTTTCTTTGCAAAGGAATTATGCAGGAACATGTCTCACAACTAAAAATTGGAAGACAAGATTACCTGATTGCCTGATCATTATTTTCTGTTTTGATGGGGCCGTCCTAACTGCACCTGCCTTGATTCATTTGCGTGAAATGCACCTAGAAATGCTAGGGCACTGTTTAGTTTAGTGCAGCGTTGAGACTTGAGAGGAGGAGCCTAGAACGGCGCGCGCTGTGCATGTGAACCAGAGGGAGGGGCGAGGCGAGGCGACCAAGACCAAGAAGCAGAGGCGTGCTGCCTACCCTGCCGCTCAGGGCATCTCCAACAGTTTGTTGGTTAGCTTGTTGGTTAAATATGACATGTCATCAGCCAACACCTTAACATACAACTATTCCAATGGGTTGTATCTAGTTTGTCCAATAAGATGTGAGGTAATAAATAAGGTGCTCTCTCATTTTACATTGGAGCTTGTGCAAGGGTGTTGGTTAATTTACATACAACATTACTCTCTTTCCTCATTTATTGCAAGACATATCATCAAAAATCCTATGTGTCAAAATTACCAACGACTATCTTACGACCATTGCAGATGCCCTCAAAACGGGAGGCCAGCGCCTCCACCGATTTGGGAGCCAGGCGAATCCTTGCCGAAATCGGAAAGGGAATCCGCTCAGTCAGTCGCGTCGCAGGCAGCCGGCCAAGATGCATCAGCACTCAGCAGGTACCACAGGCAGCCGGCCAAGATGCATGAGCATTCAGCAGGTACCACGGGCACAGGGCAGCACAGAGGCTAGCACTGCACTCGGTTGGGCTCCGCACTAGTGCGGACAGGGCCTTTAGTCCCGGCCCGTAAGGGGCTTTAGTCCCGGTTCACCAACCGGGACTAAAGGGCGCGGGACTAAAGGCCTAACCTTTAGTCCCGGCCCTGTTCCAAGCCGGGATCAAAGGTGCTGCACGTGGCCGCCTCGGAGGGAGTACCTTTAGTCCCGGTTCTACTTACGTTTTCTAATCTTTAAATTATTTGACAATTTAATCTCTAATCATCTATCCTTACTACTCTAGCGTGGATCACTCATTTCAAATCGTCTAACTTCCCGGCCGATCACCCATCCTTTCACTGCTTCAGCCCGAGCACGCTTAACTTTCTGGTTCTATCGCCCCTAGTTGCCAAGTGTGCACTTGTTGTTTTCCTGACAATAGTAATCTATCAATCCTAAACAACTTGGGTCTTGATGTCATGTCCCATGATTTAATTTTTTGAATTACAAACAATTATTAAAATAAACTTAATAAGTAACAATAATAGTGAATTTCAATGAAAACAACCTAATATTTTTAAATAAAATTATTTTTCTTTTTTTTGGAAAAAACTTCTTTTTGAAATAACTTTTT
Organism: Hordeum vulgare subsp. vulgare; assembly: GCF_904849725.1. Classification (NCBI taxonomy): domain Eukaryota; kingdom Viridiplantae; phylum Streptophyta; class Magnoliopsida; order Poales; family Poaceae; genus Hordeum; species Hordeum vulgare. The sequence goes on from NC_058524.1 coordinate 617,328,312, forward strand.
TTCCATTTGCAATTTTGAGCATGTGATAAAACTTCACCGGGCAAGCCCGGGTGAAATCGAGTACCAATTTTTTCTAGTTTTTTTTTGATACATTAATTTTTTTTGGACGTAGTATGCAAAAGTTATGGCCGTTTCTTTTTTTTCCTTTTTTTGCAAAAACGGTCAAAATTCATATCTCAAAATTTCTATACCAACTAGACACTAAAACCTAACAACATCTCAAAGGATTTTTATTTTTTCAAGATTTTATCATTTTTGTTTATTTTTTGAAGATTTTATCATTTTTGTTCATTTTCTATAATTCAAAGTATCAAGGTTTCAGATGAAAACCCATCTGCTACAAAGGCATTTTTTTAAAATTAGTTGAGCTGTAGATTTTTTTTGTTCATTAAATATGCACCATACTACAACATGTTAAAATCTACAGAAAGAACTAACTAAAAATAATAAAAAACAACAATTAAATGACTAAAACAACTATATAAGCAAAACAATATTTATTTAATTAAAATCCTAATTTAAATTACTCTAAAAATAACCAAATAAATCTTACTGTAACAACAATCTAACACATGAGTGGGAGCAAAAAGAATTAAATTATAAACTATTTGTAAACTCAAGTTATTCAAAAACTGGGTTTGAAGCAAATTTAAACAAATTCAAATTTAAACCATTCAATCTAATGGCACAAACAGAAACTAGACAAAATTTTGAATCTAATGCAAAAAGAATCAGTCAGAAACATTAAATATCCTAAAAGATATAAGCAATTTAAAACAGAAACTACAAACAAGAATTTAAAAACAGAAAAAAAAAATCTGAACACCTTTAGTCCCGGTTCGTGTCACGAACCGGGACTAAAGGGATCTACCCTTTAGTCCCGGTTCAATACACCAACCGGGACTAAATCCTCCAAACCCTTTAGTCCCGGTTCGAGACACGAACCGGGACTAAAGGTTCAAGACACGAACCGGGACTAAAGGTCCAAGACACGATTCGGGACTAAATCCTTCAAACCCTTTAGTCCCGGTTCGAGACACGAACCGGGACTAAAGGCCCCATTTGAACCGGAACTAATGCCCGACCGGCGCCTTTGCCGCTCGAACCGGGATTAATACTAACATTAGTCCCGGTTCGTAAAGGAACCGGGACTAATGTGTTTTTCGAGCTGGGACGAAAGCCCTTATTTCTACTAGTGCCGGTGGTCATCCTGCAGGCATGGCATGGCATGGCATGGCATCTTGAAGAAGAGGGGCAGGGGCGGGGGGGTTCACTGACCGCATGGCATGGCGTACAAGCAATAGGCATCCACTGCATCTGCATCTGCATGCATGGAATCTTGAGACGTGTCGGCGGAGGGAGCGCGCCCAGGCCCAGCATGCGTGCTTGCGGCGCTAGTCCAAAGACCAAGGAGATCGATAGTCCTACATCTACTTCTACTTACTAGTAATTGAGCACGTGCAAATGCACGTTTTGACTAATATTACATACATGAGAACCGACATACACTTCAAGATATTTTAATTCGTGCATATGCAAAGCACGTCTAGGTCAATGTATAATGTAAAATTTGCTATTGATAATTGCACATAACTCATATTTAATTATCAAGCAAATACTGATGTCAACCTCATTAGTGAAATCCTGAAGAAGAAAAAATGCACCACATGACCCATCATATATCGCAGAAACCACAGAATCATTTTGCATGCTTAGAACAGAGCACAGTTTAGTTGCTTGAGCTAAAAGATAGCAAAATCTTGAACATGTTGACACAAACTAACACATCGAACAAGAGATAAGGGAGGGGGATGAGGGTGACAGGCGACCACTCAAAAGGCCTTGGCTGATCTTTATGAAAATAGAAAAGATGAGTTACATGAAGAACCGTCTGGCTACACAGAGATGGTGTTGCTGACGTCTACAAATACAACAGAAGCAGAAATTTCAAGGAAATATTCAAATATTGGTACATAAGATATCGGTACAAGTATGAAACTTTATAAGTGATAATCCTGCATCATACTCATAAATGAAACTATAATCTTTCATATTTCAAATATTGACACGAAAACAAACAAACAAAAACTATAAGCAGGATGCCACCATGGAAATCATGAACCATGCATACTCTCAGAAATGACCAACCTTTCCAGTATTTTCATGGGAAGACATTGGAGAAAACATCAAAAGCTTGGAATATCAGGAAGTCCTAGCACTTAAATTTTGAGGAAGAAAATACTAATGACCATGGATCTAAGTGGACAAGCCAAAGGCAACCAGAGATGATAAAGACATGTCTCCATTCAGTCAATGACAAATAAAAGTGAAGATCCTTAGAACTCAAACGTGTTGTCATCTACTACCACTGCAAAGCATATGCATCGTGCAAGTTACAGTAGCGCAAATTAACTCACCTCTTTATTCAATTGCTGTAGTTTTGATTTTGTGAGCCGTGCAACCTTTGTCACTTCGTTAACATCCTTCTCCATGCGCCTTTTGATATCTGCAATTCAGTAAATCATGTGCAATGAAGTGCCTGTTCGGCAATGTACCACTCCAGTCACTCCGTTCCTCTGGAAACAAGGATCGACAGAATGCCCGCTCCAAAGAAATGAACTGCATGTCGCTCCGCTCCACCGCAGAGTTAGGAGCCGGAGTATCTCCGTTTGGCTTCCGAAATCGTGGAAGCTTGCAAACCTACCAAATGCTAGTGAACTTGTCAGATCATAAATTCATGAATATTTCAGTAGTAAATCATGTGCAATGAAATTGTGGAAGCTTGCAAACCTACCAAATGCTAGTGAACTTGTTAGGTCATAGATCATAACTCCATTTCACAAAATATTGTTAAATACACATATTAAAATGCTAACCTATCTAATGCCCAAAAAATGACACATGCTGGTGTCGAGATAATGTATCATCTTTTGAGAAGATATCGTATCATGTTAGGGTAGTCTTGCCCCCATCCTGGGATGTCCATTGAACTACTTGTAACCTGCTGTAATCGTCTCGTCGGAGACTGACTTCCCCTCTTTTCAATACAAAGAAACGCACATCTCTGCGTTTTCTCGAAAAAAAATGTTAATTCTTAGATCCACTCACAACCAGAAGTTGCAGTAATCTAAAGTAGAACAATACTCATTTAAATCTCTATAACAGAACAAATTATGCACAACAACAACGTACAAAAGAAAGAGAAAACTTGAAACTGCTATTTGGTAAATCGATGCTTGATTGGAGGTTGCCTTTCACTAAAAGTTGTAAAAGAAATGTAAAGGAATGAACAACAAGTTGCAGCATAAATGATAGAGCAACAAACTGGGATAGCTCCGTCTTTGAAACAACAATGCCATGGGAAGCGAAGTGATTCTGAAAAAAATCTGGTAAGGAAGGCCCAAATCAGTTTATGTAAAATAAAAAAACTGGAATTCTTTATTTCAATGCACTTCTGAAGAATGAATTGTACAACCAATTTTACAAAGGTCAACACCCATTTTGCCTAATGTAAAAATTAAACTCCAGTATCTATAGAGTTCGTAGAAACTTTGCTCCAACCGAATTTGAGTTTTCAATCAAATCTTCAGTAGTCAATGTGATACTACTACTACAAATTATATCTATTCTTTTTGCTAAATTAGTCGTACACTTCATACACAGTTATTAATCACAACAATATTCATTTCATATAGATGTCGTTACATATTACTGTATTGAGAATCGTAGAGATATATTTTTTAAACATAAGGATTAGAAACTATACCTGGAATGTAGAATTCTTAGGTGACACCTCCGCAGCGAAATCATAGTCTCTAAAGCTCGCTACTTCCCATAAGATTCATGGTTCAGCAAGAAAAATATGTTCACTCTCTTAGTTGCGGACTATGAAGGAATGATGGAACTGAAGTGGCCTGAGACAAATAATCTCAAAACAATACATGCCTCCTCTTTCAGTATTTCATTTATTATCCAGTCCCTCTCTTTAGCACTTCTCCTGTCCTTTCTCTTTTGTTCCTGTGTGCCTTAAAATAGAAGGTTGTACTTATAAGGTGGGTGTGCTCTGCCTGTACAATGATTATGTACTGTTTTTCATGGCAAGTATAGTTAAGGTGATATTTGAAATATAAAACACTTAATCAGAGACATGTTACATTCAATATTCATCTGACTGCAGGTAATAAGTAAATACAGTAAAAAGATGATAGAAGTTTACTTTTCTTCTCTTCGTGTTTCTTTCGCCTCCAATTCTCAGCAAGTCTTCTCTTCACCCTTTGCTTGTCCATGTTCACACAAATCTGACAGGAATAAAATCAGAAGTAATTAATATATGAACTACATATACACAAACAAAAGCAACTAATGTATCAACTACATACACAAGATGCAAACTTGATTCTGGTTATGAATACCATAAATAGTCTATAGAAACCTAACCTCTTGTCCAGAATCTTGAAGAGCTTGCAACGGTTCCACACGATCCTGGCCAATAATAACAAATCGTGACCCTTTATTATCGTCATTACTGCTATTACTGTTTACATTCCTCTTGGACAACTCTTCTAGTTGCTTTTGAAGCAATGGTGATATACCCGCCTGAATAAATAGATGATTCAAGTCAGTGAACACATAATAGACACTCTAGTCAGGTTAGGATACCATAATCGATCCATAACATTTACTCCATGACAGAAAACTAACCCCAGCCAAATAGCGGCGTGAGAATGTCTTAGGATGCAAGGGATGTTGCAAGAGTGCATTCAAATCCTGTGATTCAAAGAAAAATATGTTCACTCTGTTAGTTGCGGACTCAAACCCTGCAGACAAATCTGTTAACAATCGACTAAATTCATCTCTACAAAAGAAAAAGTCTTACATCTCTCTCAACAGAGCTGCAGTGCACACGTTTCATGTATAGCAAATATCTTCGTTGCTGCATTTGTTCCAGTCTGGATCTTGTCGCTTCCAACGGTATGAACAACATGACTGCAAACTCATAGTCACTCATAGTCGTTGCTTTATCCTTTTTTTTGCTGGCTTCTTCTTACAGTGAAGCATTGCTGCATCTTGATTTGAACTTTCTGCATTGCTACAACAGTAGATATACTCTGTTCATATGTTCTTTTCTTTTCTGCGTTGCATCTTGATTTAAACTGCCCCTCCCAGGGAGATATCAGTGTTTATATGATGTTCCCTGAAATTCTACTATTGTACAAATTCAGTTCTTGATGCCAATCGACACAATGTGAACAATGCTACTGTTGAAGATGAATTTCTCTAAATCTATTTCACTCCATAAAAGAGCCAAAATGTGAACAATGCTATTGTCTCCATCATTTTGATTTCACTAAACAGTAAATTCAGTTAAGTCCTTACGATAATTTGGAATTTGACCACAAGGAGCTGTTAGCAAGAATGTTCCAATGAAACATTTTTTATTTCATTACAAAGAGACACTGTGGATTATGATTGTTCACATTATTTTATTGCATCAATAATAAGAAGGATGGAACAATACTTTCCACTACAGAGAGACACCATTGGTCACTTTGTTTCTAAAGAGAGACACTACAGAGAGACCCTGTGAATGAAGCACAACACACACACCCACTCGACCCTGAACCCTGAACCTAAAATTTTGCTAGGCCATGTTCAGTTCAAACATTGTGCTGCTACACTGATTGAGCCGGTCCAATTTTGCAATGCAAACTGACACATGCTCGCAATCTTGTTAAGTTTACAAATTATCTTCAGCAATTATCTTGCAGGTTCATCAGCACTTGAAAGAGCAGCCACAACAAATTCAGTGTTCGGAGTACAGATTAACTGAAATCTGAAACCTGAAATTTTAATTGAATTTTACCTTCTTCTACAGGCAGAGGCGGATGCCTCGGGGGGTTGGTGACGGGGATCGGAGGGCGTCGGCGTTGCCCACCAGCAGCAGCGGTGAAAGCAGAGGTGCCCACCACCAGCAGCAGCACCCCACGGTCCTGCAGAGGAGCTCCGGACGGAGGAGCGGCAACTTGAAGAGGAGCAACAACAGCAGGACCAGGACTTTCTTCTTCCCGGCGCTGGAGGCGGCGCTGCTCCCCCCACTCGCTGACGTAGCCGCTGCTGCTGGGGCTGGGGCGGGCCGGCGTCTCCGTAGCCGTAGCCGTCCTCCAGCCCCTTAAACTGCTCCCTCCTCCGGGACGCAGCCGTGCTGCTTCTGCCCCTGTACGAGGCCGTCACGTGCCCCTCGTCCTCGTACAGGGGCGCGGCACTGGGGCGAGCGGGGCGGGGCGCTGCGCGGGGGGCGAGCGAGGTGCGGTGCGGCGCGGCGGATGCGGGGCGAGCGGGGCGCGGCGCGACGGCCGGCGCATGCGGGGCTAGCGAGCATGGCGAACGGGCGGAGGCGGTGGAGCGAAGGTGCGGGCGGGGTGCGGCGTAGTTACGAGAGACTATGAGTTGCTTATTCTATAGTTCTATTTACAGACTTGCTTATGGTATTCTTAATTTGCTTGATTCAATGGTAAGTTATTCTCAGGTTTCTTCTATGGCTTGGTCATGAATCGATGGAATGCTACAAAATAGCTTGAAGGTATTTGTTGTCTATCCTTTTACACTCTCCACTTTACGGGCATCTTGGTTTTACAATTCGATTTGCTCATGTGCATGATACAACAATGCATACGATTATTTGTTAAAGTTGTCCATGTTGTCTTTGTAAACTGAGTTTTGTGTGTAAGCCCACCGCGTGAGAGGTCCTACATAAGCCACTTGATATTATAGTGATTAATTTATAAGAATTTCAAGGCAATGAAGAAGCTAAGAAGGTTGCTCACAAGGTACTCCATTGATTTGAAGTTTAAGCTTTGCCTTCTTGCTTGGCAGTCTCTGCTATCTATTGTGCGCTTAAGTTAGATGTTTAAATAATTGGACACATTTAACAATGGGATAATCAGTCATGAAAAACTAAGGGTGTATTTAAGCTTATTGTGATTGGGAGCAGCATTTTAACAGGTGTAATTTCGTTGAAAAGCACGGGCATATGTGCTAGTTGTAATTAAAAGGGGAGATGTGAGCTTATGAAAAGTATTAATAGGCCAGCTGGTTTACTTAATTCGTTAAATTATTTAACGTTTGTTACGTGCCTACACTGTGTATGAGGGGGTTGTGCCTCCATCGCCATTGATCTGCGGGGCCCAAGGTGGATCGGTCGTAGGTGTTGTGAATCGGTCGGCGTGGGATTAAACTTTAGCCTCACCTCTTGCCTTGTATGAATGGGCTGAGTGGGCTTTTATGATTTATTAGGAATTTTAAAAATGGTTATTGAGCTAGGCCAAAATAGAACAAATTCCAACAATATCGATATTTTTATGTAAACTATGTATGAACTTTAATGAAATCATCTGGTTTGCGTGAATTTTATTTGGCCTGGTCAAATTTGTGTGGATTGCATGTGAATAGCACCCGTGTCCTCCGCGGACGGATGAGGATGAGGTGTCCGGTTTCGGGTCAGGTGTTTGTGATGCCGTATTGCGTCAAGGTAACATGGTCTGCTCGACCGCAACTCCACAGTTGAATGGTCTCTGTGTCAGGTTTCAAAATATGCCTCAACTTTTGACCTGATGGTGTGCGTAGTGGGTAAAGATATGTGTCGCATCCCATCGTCTTGCTGGCTTGCTGCGCCTCCTCAATAATCTTTTCTTTGCATAAGAATTATGCAGGAACATGTCTCACAACTAAAAATTGGAAGACGAGATTACCTGATTGCCTCATCATTATTTTCTGTTTTGATGGGGCCGTCCTAACTGCACCTGCCTTGATTCATTTGCCTGAAATGCACCTAGAAATGCTAGGGCACTGTTTAGTTTAGTGCAGCGTTGAGACTTGAGAGGAGGAGCCTAGAACGGCGCGCGCTGTGCATGTGAACCAGAGGGAGGGGCGAGGCGAGGCGAGGCGACCAAGACCAAGAAGCAGAGGCGTGCTGCCTGCCCTGCCGCTCAGGGCATCTTCAACAGTTTGTTGGTTAGCTTGTTGGTTAAATATGACATGTCATCAGCCAACACCTTAACATACAACTATTTCAATGGGTTGTATCTAGTTTGTTCAATAAGATGTGAGGTAATAAATAAGGTGCTCTCTCATTTTACATTGGAGCTTGTGCAAGGGTGTTGGTTAATTTACATACAACATTACTCTCTTTCCTCATTTATTGCAAGACGTATCATCAAAAATCCTATGTGTCAAAATTACCAACGACTATCTTACGACCATTGCAGATGCCCTCAAAACGGGAGGCCAGCGCCTCCACCGATTTGGGAGCCAGGCGAATCCTTGCCGAAACCGGAAAGGGAATCCGCTCAGTCAGTCGCGTCTCAGGCAGCCGGCCAAGATGTATCAGCACTCAGCAGGTACCACAGGCAGCCGGCCAAGATGCATGAGCATTCAGCAGGTACCACGGGCACAGGGCAGCACAGAGGCCAGCACTGCACTCGGTTGGGCTCCGCACTAGTGGGGACAGGGCCTTTAGTCCTGGCCCGTAAGGGGCTTTAGTCCCGGTTCACCAACCGGGACTAAAGGGGCGGGACTAAAGGCCTAACCTTTAGTCCCGGCCCTGTTCCAAGCCAGGACCAAAGGTGCTGCACGTGGCCGCCTCGAAGGGAGTACCTTTAGTCCCGGTTCTACTTACGAACCGGGACTAAAGGATCCGTCTGTTTTTTTTTTGTTTGTTTGACCCGAAAAGGTAGATTTTTTTTTAAAAAAAATCAAATTTTATTTTTGAATATTTTTTATGTTTTATTCCAATTTTCTAATCTTTAAATTATTTGACAATTTAATCTCTAATCATCCATCCTCACTGCTCTAGCGTGGATCACTCATTTCAAATCGTCTAACTTCCCGGCCGATCACCCATCCTTTCACTGCTTCAGCCCGAGCACGCTTAACTTTCTGGTTCTATCGCCCCTAGTTGCCAAGTGTGCACTTGTTGTTTTCCTCACAATAGTAATCTATCAATCCTAAACAACTTGGGTCTTGATGTCATGTCACATGATTTAATTTCTGAAATTACAAACAATTATTAAAATAAACTTAATAAGTAACAATAATAGTGAATTTCAATGAAAACAACCTAATATTTTTAAATAAAATTATTTTTCTTTTTTTCGGAAAAAACTTCTTTTTGAAATAACTTTTTTTCCATTCGGAATTTTGAGCATGTGAGAAAACTTCACCGGGCAAGCCCGGGTGAAATCGAGTACCAATTTTTTCTAGTTTTTTTTATACATTAATTTTTTTTGGACGTCGTATGCAAAAGTTATGGCCGTTTATTTTTTTTTTCCTTTTTTTGCAAAAACGGTCAAAATTCATATCTCAAAATTTCTATACCGACTAGACACTAAAACCTAACAACATCTCAAAGGATTTTATTTTTTGAAGATTTTATCATTTTTGTTTATTTTTTGAAGATTTTATCATTTTTTTATTTTCTACAAAACTCAAAGTATCAAGTTTTCAGACGAAAACCCATCTGCTACAAAGGCATTTTTTTAAAATTAGTTGAACTGTAGATTTTTTTTGTGCATTAAATATGCACCATACTACAACATGTTAAAATCTACAGAAAGAACTAACTAAAAATAATAAAAAACAACAATTAAATGACTAAAACAACTATATAAGCAAAACAATATTTCTTTAATTAAAATCCTAATTTAAATTATTCTAAAAATAACCAAATAACTCTTACTGTGACAACAATCTAACACATGGGTGGGAGCAAAAAGAATTAAATTAAAAACTATTTGTAAACTCAAGTTATTCAAAAACTGAGTTTCAAGAAAATTTAAACAAATTCAAATTTAAACCATTCAAATTTGAAAACTAATGGCACAAACAGAAACTAGACAAAATTTTGAATCTAATGCAAAAAGAATCAATCAGAAACATTAAATATCCTAAAAGATATAAGCAATTTAAAACAGAAACTACAAACAAGAATTTAAAAAGAGAAAAAAAATCTGAACACCTTTAGTCCCGGTTCGTGTCACGAACCGGGACTAAAGGGACCTACCCTTTAGTCCCGGTTCAAGACACCAACCGGGACTAAATCCTCCAATCCCTTTAGTCCCGGTTCGAGACACGAACCGGGACTAAACGTTCAAGACACGAACCGGGACTAAAGGTCCAAGACACGAATCGAGACTAAATCCTTCAAACCCTTTAGTCCCGGTTCGAGACACGAACCAGGACTAAAGGTCCCATTTGAACCGGGACTAATGCCCGACCGGCGCCTTTGCCGCTCGAACCGGGATTAATACTAACATTAGTCCCGGTTCGTAAAGGAACCGGGACTAATGTGTTTTTCGAGCTGGGACGAAAGCCCTTATTTCTACTAGTGCCGGTGGTCATCCTGCAGGCATGGCATGGCATGGCATGGCATCTTGAAGAAGAGGGGCAGGGGCCGGGGGGGTTCATTGACCGCATGGCATGGCGTACAAGCAATAGGCATCCACTGCATCTGCATCTGCATGCATGGAATCTTGAGACGTGTCGGCGGAGGGAGCGCGCCCAGGCCCAGCATGCGTGCTTGCGGCGCTAGTCCAAAGACCAAGGAGATCGATAGTCCTACATCTACTTCTACTTATAACCATATTTCTCTACTATTAAAGCAGGATCTGCCGTCGTCGTGATGGTTCAACCTTTCCTCGTTAGCTCCTTCCACCCACGTCCTCCAGCGATTTTTTCCAATCCTTCAATCCCTCCGAAAACCAGCCTCCTTCACCCAAAAAAAACCATACAAAGAAACCGTCACATTCTCTGCCCCTCCACGACCGCTACCTTCCGCCTCAATCGCTCCATCTCGTGGCGCACCCCCACGACCTCCGGTCCATTCCTCCTCTGCACAGCCGCCCTCTTCCCTCTCCCCCACGCAAAGCTCTGCCCTCTCCCCCGCCGGCGCCGCTCTCCACTCACCTTCTTTCCTTAAAGCGGGGAGGCCCTAGATAGATTCGAGCAAGTCAGCAGGGCGGCGGCCATATCCGCCACGAACACATCTCGTTGAGATGGGCCACATCGGGAGAGGTAGATCGAGGGGTCAGCATCCGTGCAGGGTGGCCCAGGCCTGGCGTCACAGGCGGCGGTGTGATTCGATGGTCAAGAAGGCCTAGGCCATGGCCGAGGCATCCGCTTGATCTCCGTCTCCACTAGCCACCGCCGCCGCTTGTCGCCGCCGTTTGAACCCACGGGCGCGAGACTATCCGATCCTACAATGTTTTTGGTGAGAATTGTTGTCTGTCTTCTTTTGATTATTTGGGAGCATTAAGGAGGGGGACAAACAGATCCATCACTTGCGCTCTGTTTGGGGTTTGTGAGGAGGAGGAGAAAATTCATGCCGGGCCTTCGAGATTCTTCGTGGAACTGTAAGTTTTCTCTCCATCTATTGTTTTTACTCTATTTGATAGATTGCATCCGATCTATAATCAGTTTTTTGTCCAATTTCCTCATCTGATTTTTTTTATCCATGGCTCTGTAAATACGAACGATCTAATTGTCTGCCACCACTGAAGATCGACGTTGTATCTGTGCCAACCATCGAGTCATCAATGTCTATGTCGGGAGGGTAACTCCTCACCCTCGCTCTGTCCTTTCATCTACTATACCCATGTAGCCATGCCAAAATATACCACGTACGAACAGCTTCCTTAGCTTGCTGAATGCAGCACGGAGTTCTTCCATTTCAGGTTCCAACCAATGCTGATCACAATATTAAAAAAAAGAATTGATAGTTTGCAAGCACAGAAATGAGATTATCAAAGAATTTACAGCTATGTTTGTTTTTCTATCATACATAAATACATCCATGATATAACTCTCATATCTGTGGTGACATGACAAATACCAAATAAAGTACCATTTTGTGAAAATAAAGTAGTACTTACAGTTTCTCCATGGAAATCCAATGTGAGAGTATGTATGCCTGTTACTCCATGTAGAAGTTCACTTAATCTAAATAAGCGTTGATCACAATTTGCACCACTTGAGAGTTCTAATTCCCCAAGAGATGGGACAAAACCAAAGGTTAATGGGGCACACTGAGATACCCAAGTATCCCAAAGAAACTTCTCCAATTTCGGGAGGCAAACAATGTCGATTCTCAGAAAGCGACATTTCTCAATTTCTAGAACACAGAGTTTTGAGTTTGGTGCATCAATCTTAAAGAGGGAGAATAAACCAGTATCACACTGAAAAAGGGTTAGATGCTTCAGTTGCTTGCAGCAGTCAAACAAGACATGGTGCATGTCCAATTTTTCAAAGCCTACATTTTTTAGAGAGAGCTTTGTGAGGCAGTGGAGCACACTAGGGTAGACAGTGAAAAAACGTCGATGTCTTGAGCTCGCTGTTGCATCTCTTCCTCACTACAGTCGAGAGGTTTTGTCTCATCAAGAACGTTGAGATCCAAATCTTTCAACAAACCACTGTCAATTGCTTCACCTATCAATGAGCCAACTTCACCAAAGGAGGGATTGAACAGATAGAGGTTAAGCTGCAAATTTAAGGCGGCAGATTCTCTGTGTTGTTTATCCAACAAACTCCTGGTTGCATTGGTCAAAGACACCATAGCTTGCTCCATATCATTTGCCTCGATAGGGTCAGCAGACGGAGCAGATAGGAAATCCTTGACATCAATGCTAAGCTCAGGCAGCAACCAGGGAAGATGCCTCCACCGTGTAGAGAGTACACTTGTCCTTCCAGCCATACGTGAACTGAGTCTCCCCAAGATGGACAGTAAAATATCATCAGTGAGAGTGCTGAGCCTATCTTCCTCGTCCAGTTGCTGCAACATAAATCAAGGATGCATTATTTAGCTGCCACATAGTAAATGTATTCAGAATACCAAACAAAAAATAGTTACACATGGTGACAGGAACTGAAATCTCTCTAGCTAGCGTGTAAATAATTTGATTATCTCTACTACTACAGCATACCAAGTCTCAAAGGTTGAACTCCAAGATGGAATACAACCATGGCTCCTGATTAGTATCGATCTGCCGGCTAAATTTGCCTCTAGAGTATATATCTCTACTATTAAAGCAGGATTTGCCGTCTGTCGTGATGGTTTGACCTCCTTTCCACCTCCCCGCGAGAGATCCCGCACCGAAAATCGCTAGAAAAAAATTGGTACCGCTCCCGCTCCCGTCTCTCTCGCTTCCTCGGTTGAAAGCTGGAAAATAAAAACAAAAAATAGAAACAGCCGCGTCCGCAAAACTGGCATGCTCCTCGTGCTCCGAGCCTCACGCGAGCGAGGGACACATTAGCATCGATCGAGCCCTCCATGATCGCACCAGTCGAGCCCACGTTTGATCCTCCGCACGGTTCCTCCGAGAAAAAAAGTTGCCACCAATGCGCCGTCTCCACCCACGATCCCTTCTCGCCTCGACTTCCCCTAGAAGGAACCACCGTAAAACAATCCATAGTCGTCGCTCCAGAAACAGAGACACTAGCACCCATGAACACACATCAGGCGTCCGTATCCCCAACCCCATTGCTGATGATCCCCTCTTTCCATGGAGAAAAATCACGGCATGCATGCTCCCCGCTTCGCTGCCACGCTCCTCTACATGCCGCTCGCCGCTGGCTGCGTGTTGACACCTTCGCATATACCACGCTAAAGAACTCTTATTGGGAATTCATAGTGGAGAGATGTATGAAATGGTTTGAGGCTTGGATAAGCAATGTTGCCTCCACGGGAGGCAGACTCACACTGCTTGATTTTGTTATCACGCAGATATCCATTTATCACATGTCTATGTGGCTCATGAATAAATCATTCATTGAAAAGCTAGATAAGCATAGACCTAGATTTTTCTGGCAGGGGAACAATAAGAAAATGAGATATCATTTGGTCAAATGGAACAGGGTGTGCAGATCTAAAAATAAAGGGGGGCTGGGGGTTAAGGACCTCCGTAAACAAAATATTAGTTTGATGGTTAAATGGTGGTGGAAGTTGGAGACACAGAAGGGGGTCTCGCAAGATATTATCAAAGTTAGATATCTCCGAAATAAATCTGTTGCTACTGTTGAGCCTAGATTCTCTGACTCACCATGCTGGAAAGCGATCCTAAAGGTCAAGGAATACTATTTTGTGGGGAGGAAAATGAAAATTGAGTCCGAAAATATTGCGAGGATATGGCAGTATTCAATTAATGGGCTTCCCCATTTAAGGATCAATTTCCTTTACTGTTTGATATTTGTAATGAACCTAATTGCACCGTGGAGAATATGCGCTCGATGGATGATTATTCCTTCTTTAGAAGAAGGTTAAACCTAAAGCTTAGAGTTCAATGGAGAGAGATGCATAATACTATCTCTGGTATTGCTCTAACTCAAGATAGTGATAGAGTGTCCTCGGGCTTGACTGGTGATGGCAAGTTTACTACCAAATCCATGTATAAGTGGTTGGAGAAACCACTTCATGCATGCCACTATAAGTGGATCTGGAAAGCAAAATTACCCCTGAAAATTAAAAATTTCATGTGGCAGCTGTCTCAATATGCAGTGTTGACTAGGCATGTGATGAAAAAGAAAAATCGGCCCGGAAATCCCAGATGCTCCTTTTGCCGTCAAAGGGAAACTTCACGGCATCTTTTATTTACATGCCCTGTTGCTAGGATTGTATGGAGATCTGTAGGGGTTACTCTCGGGACTGAATGCTGCCCAAATTCATATTGGCAATATTTTTCCTAGTACATCCGTAGTGGTCCTACGTTAGTTAAGTCCAAGACAACGGCAGTTAACCACCATCCTTTAGGCTAAGGTAACAAGTTAGTATTAGATTTAAGTCACGTCACAAAAAACCACCAATTATAAGCCTAATGCATAACGCAAAACACTGACTAGCCAATTTGATCGCGAAAACAGTCAAACCGATAGATGGGACCAACCTGTTGGGTCAACGTGGTGCGGGCTGACGGGCGCCGTTAGACGGCGGGAGACGGCTTTTCCTTGAGATTTATGACTCCCGACATGTCGTTCCTTGTTATCGCCGTCGGCGACCCAATCCCCTCCCCACCCCCCACCCCCTCCTCTCTCTACTCGGGGCATCGCACGGCACGCTCCTGCCGTCCCCACCCTGCCCGCTGTCTCTGGCCGCCGAGCCTCGAGGTGCGAGCTAGGCCGTCTCCGTCCGGCGGTCCTCCGGCTCAAATCTCACGCCTGGATGCGCGTCTTCTAGATCCTCATGCTCCTGTGGCGTCGCAAATGCATCGCCGATTGCCGCGGGCACGCCCAGGCCCCGCTTGCGGCGCAACCATCCCCACCCCTCGCCGCCACTTCTTCGTGCTAGCCGCCTGGGCGCACCAGCCATGCGACGACGCCACCTCGAGCGGCGAGGAGAGGCCCAGTTGTGGTCCCCCTGGCGAGGCTTTCTAGAGAAGGGGTTGCTCTCCCAACGAGGTTGCCCGGAGAGGAGCTCTACTTCTAGCCTGAGCTCCTTCGGAGTCGTCAGGGCTCTCCAGCGCCTCGTGGGGAAGCCCGCCGTCGCGTTCGCCTACTTCAAGGACACAGAGACCATTAGCTTTCGCCATGACCTCGCCACCTACGCGGAGATCGTCTGTGTTCTTTCACATAAGGGCCAGGGGAGGATGTTGTTTTCCTTGTTCGGTGAGATCCTCTCGCCAGCAGATGGCGGCGGCGACGGCCCTGAGATCGTGCCACTCATGGATCAGATCGGAAGGATGTGCACTAATGGCGCCGTCTCCCGTCGTCTAACGACGCCCATCTGCCTGCGCTACGTTGACCTGACATGTTGGTCCCACCTGTCGGTTTGGCTGTTTTCCGGTCAAATCGGCCAGTCAGTACTCCGTGTTACGCATTAAGCTCATAATTAGTGGTTTTTGTGACGTGGCTCAAATCTAGTTCTAACATGTTACCCTAACCCGAAGTGTGATGGTTTTGGGTAAATAACTTCCTCACACACGGCATACACATCAACCAGTCGCCGTAGCCCGTGGGTGCATGCGTCCATGCAGGGCACGCGGGACTCTGCTGACCCACCCAATGCGAGCGCAACATTTAGACAGCCCTTGTTAACTACTCCCTCCATGGCTGATGGCTCCATCCTGTAAGACGTTTTTGCAAGTAGATTAATTCTTTCAACTACAATTATTTAGTAACGGAAGGAGTAGTTAGGAAATCGCAGCAGGATCGATAGAATTAAGAGTGAAATGGGCGCGAGCGAAATGCTGCCTTTCGCGAGTCAAAAGATGGGAAAGGCTCGAGTTGCAGCTACTGCAGCCTACATGTAGCAGGTACTACTCCGTACTGGATACTGGCGCACGCAAAAGATACAAAGAGTAGTGTCTATGTGCCTTTTACTAGCAGTACATCGGTACAACGGAAACTTAATTATACGCTGTCCCATACACCAGGATGATTCAGTAGGCTACTTGGAAACCTAATGACGAGTTGATGCTCCATCTTGAGAAAAATACTCAAACAGAATAGACACGGTCACATGGCGTCCTTTATATTTGATGCCCTATGAAACAAAGTATACAGGCACCAACGCAGGCGTCGAGGACCCCGACACCGGTCGCTTTGGCAGAATGTTCTGTCCCAGACGCAATGCAGAGATACTTCAAGTTTTGATCCAGCGCCACGCCGTGATCGCCACCGTGGGGATGGGTGGAGGCATGGGGTGAGGGAAGGCAGGCATCGTGCACCGAGCCGTTCCCCTTCGGAGGCGCGGCGTTGGCATACTTCGCCCAGTCCGACACCTGCTGGTCGCCGGGTTGACTCGGAGAGTTCTTTCACGTCTGTCCCTGCGGGCTCCCTCAGGAGACGCGCCTCTCGCCCCGCCGGTGTGGATGGCCATACAGACAGCTTGCCACCAGCGACGCTGGCAATCCCGTCGGGTAGGGAGGAGAACCCTGCAGGCTCGATGGCAGAGCTGGTTGCTGCGGCACTAGCGGCGTGCGTTGGACAACGACCACGCCATTCCCAGCCCACAGGTCGGCGCTCGCTGGGTGGTCCTAGCGTTGCGGGCCTTCAAGCTGCGCCGGAGGTTGCCATCTCCCCTCTGGACGAGGTGCTCGCCGCGGCTGGCGCTGGGAACCTCGGACGGCATGAGGCTTAGCAGCATGGACTCCCGTCGCACCCGTGTGCTTTTCATGGATCTGAAGAGGCGTTTCTGCAATTTCCTGAGGACGCGCAGGCTGTGCGTCAGCTTGGTGGCGTCAGCATGCCTGGTCTGCTGGGAGAACCCCCCCCCCCAACTTCAGGGGATGTCTCAGCACGGACAGCTTGATTCCTGGAGTCTGGGGATCCCGGCACTTGGCATACAGCAATGCCAAGAGGGGAACCGTGCCGACTGGGGACGCCGGGTTCATGAGCTTTTATCTGCGTCGGTCCCGCACTCAATCTGGGCGCCACCACCTTCCGAGGGGCTCATGCAGGCGAACGCTGATGCTGCCGCGCAACCTCTGCAATTTGCGCGCGCAAAGGAAGTTCTTTTTGGGCCTGGAGTGCAACAACAGCCAGACCCAATGGCACAGGATGCAAGTGCCAGATCGGCGTTGTTGGAAGCAGATCTCTCTGGAATGGGCTTGTTGTCTGCAGTTATAAACAGTGTTTCAGATCTCCACCTTGATGAGCAACAACAGTTCCTCTTGCAGCTAATCGCGGCCATGCCCCCGTCTGTGTTGGGAGCCCCTCCATCCACTGCTGCAAAGGTCACGAAAACCATCACTATTAAGAAGAAAGTCTTGGCTCCCTTCAGTCGTAGGACTTCAACAACCACATCGTTGCGGCCTTTCATGACGTTCACGCGTCGCACACAGGCGCGTGTGTGCAAGACGTTGGGGCTGATTTCCAGCGAGGAGCAATTCACAGATGCCACACTTCAGAACTACCTCTCCTTCTTTAAGGACCCGATGTCGTCAGCCCAGACGGAGAGGCTGGGTCAGCTCGCGGGTCTGGCAGCCCCAGCATCAATCCAGCTTCCGGATTCGGACTTGCAGGCGATTTTGGAGGAAGAAATGGCCAGGGCGGCCTAGTAAGTTCAGAGCCTTCCGTTCCGGGTTGCTGCACTTGGTTTCCCCAATGATTAAAACCTCCATGCTTCAGTCGCTTTGTAGGCTACGGGGTAGTCTGCAATATCTAGTTGTCTCTGTCTTTCCGTCCAGTGAGTTTCCGACATGCGCGGGTTGCGCCTGTCGGTGGGCTCTTCTTTGTGGTGAGCTGGCTAGCGCAGGTTGCGCCGCCATGTTCAGCGTCATGGATGCTTTCTCAGTTGTTTCAGAGTCGGCACGCGCCGGTTGCGCCTGCCTTGTAACCGCAGTATATCTTAATGCTGAGTTCTTATGGAGTCCTGTACGCGCTGGTGGCGCCTACAATGTATTAGTCTGCTACCCTCTGGGTGTTGTTTATCAGTCTTTTTATGAGTGAGAACCTTCTGTTGCTTAACTGGAACGTGTGCGGTCTAAATGATCCCGCAAGAAGGCTGGTAGTCAGGGAACTCGTGGGCAGATGCCGCTGCTCTGTTATATGCTTGCAGGAAACAAAGTTGAGCTCTTTTACCGATATTCACAGGGAGGAGTTAGGCGGCCCGACACTTCGAGGGTCAGCCGTGCTGCCTGCCAATGGCACCAGGGGGGAATTTTGATTCTCTGGGATGAGAACAAGTTCGCTTCTGCCCCGGTTAGCTCGGGATGTTTCTCCATCACGGTCAGGATGACGCCTCGACAAGCGCAGGTGCAGCCGTGGTTTCTCACAACCGTGTACGGCCCGATCGACGATGAGCGCAAACAGGGTTTTTTATATGAGATCGCCCGCATTCAAGCCAATATTAACGGTGCGTGGCTCATCCTGGGAGATTTCAACTTGATCAGAGACCCAGAAGACAAAAACAACAACCGTGTCAATGGGAGATGGATGTCAAAATTCAGAACAGCCTTGAACTCCTCGGCCTGCGAGAAATTCCGCTTGTTGGACGCAGCTTTACTTGGTCGAATGAGCAGTCGCCGCCAACGTTGGTTCGACTGGACAGGGCTTTCTGTAATGTCGACTGGGAGCTTCGCTTCCAGGCCGCCAAGCTGCTCCCGCAAGCCTCTGCCATGTCTGATCATTGCCCGTTGCTCCTTGTCAGCGATTCCCTACCCATTAAGCCAAGGCGGTTTCGGTTTGAGGAGTACTGGCGATTTCTCGCTGGTTTCAAGGAAGTAGTGACGGCGGCTTGGAACTTGCCGGTGGGTAGCGCCGATTCAATCAGTGCCTTCAATATCAAATTGCGCCGAGCAGGCAGGGCTTTGACCACCTGGAGCAAGTGCACAGTGGGCTGTATTCGCTCGCAGTTTGACCTCGTTCATGAGCTAACTATACGACTGGACACCGCGCAAGAGGGATGTTGCTTGACTGCCGAGGAGTCAGCGCTACGATCAGCGCTCAAATCTAGGCATCTTGGGCTGGCAGTTCTCGTTCGTATCAAGCAAAAAACAGAGGGCACACGTTCGCTGGCTGCGCGCCATGGATGCCAGCTCCAAGTATTTCAACATCAAGGCAAACAGCAGATCAAATAAGAATCACATTCATTCACTTAGGGCTGCAGATGGATCGCTGCTGGCGCAACAGAGCCAAATTGTCGAGCTGGTACAGGAGCACTTTGAGGGCATCATGGGTTGCGCGGCCAAAACTACTGCTAAGATCAATAGGGAGAGACTGGGCTTGACACGTCACAATCTTCAAGATCTCGAGGCCCCCTTCTCGATTGCCGAGATCAAGGAGGCTATCTGGGATCTGCCCATGGACAAGGCGCCGGGGCCTGATAGCTTTTCATGCTGCTTTTACCGCTCCTGTTCGGAAATCATCAGAGATGATATTAAGATATTGTAGTAATCATGTTTTATGTCTTTTATTTCAATGAAGTGCCAAGTAAAGCCTTTGGGATAGTGTGTATGATAGTTGACTTGATTCTGTGCAAAATAGAAACATTTGCTCTCAATCCAAGAATTTTGTAAATTTACTGGAACTTGATTTTGATCTGAATGTTTTTACACATGATTTATATACAAATTGCCTGGATTGTCCCAATTTTCAGATTTTTTTTAGAGACCTGGAAGTATGGTTACACTACACATTTTCACAAACTGTTCTCTTTTTGATAGATTCTGTTTCACATGCATAGTTTGCTTGTTTTAGTGTTCCCATAGCTTATATTCAGTGATATAAATTATGGGAATAGTAGAATACAGTAGGTATCATGTGGGAACAATTATGAATCTTGTCTTGACAGTACCTAAGTGAATGATCATTATTTATTATACTAACCCATCTCATGAAGTTCCGTTAAGTTTTGTGTGACTCAAGTTTTCAAGTTATGGGTGAGACACCGATATGAGGAGAATAAGGAGTGACAATAACCTAATTTTGGGTATGCCCAAGGCACCCCCAAGGTAATATCCAAGGAAGACTCAAGCGACTAAGCTTGGGAATGCCCCAGAAGGCATCCCCTCTTTCGTCTTCAACATTATCGGTATATCTTACATGGAGCAATATTTTTATTCGTCACATAATATGAGTTTTGCTTGGCGCGTCATTTTATTTTGTTTTTATCTATTACGTGTTATTTGTAATCTTGTTTTTCAATAAAAAGTTTCAAGAATTGCATTAGGATGCTTGCATTGCATGCTTTGGTTGGTGTTGTGTAAAAACAAAAATTGGTGTTGTAGTGTTTGAATTTTCATATTTTACCTGAACGTGAAAAGTTTCTGAAATTTTTACATAGTGGTTTCATATAAATTTTATAGCATGTCCTAAATTTTAAAAAGTTTTTGAGTTACATAAGTACACTGTTTTCATAAATTGCTACAAACTGTTCTGTTTGGAGAGATTGCTGCCATAGTTTTGTTATCTACTTATCCAATAGTTTTCATAGCCTATATTGATAGATATAAATTGTGGAAATTATAGTATACAATACCTAATGTTTGAAAATTATTGTGCAACTTGTCTTTGCAGTACATAAAGAGTTGATTTATTATCATGTGTACTAACCTATCTCACTAGTTCTTTTCAAGTTTTGTGTGGATGA
Source organism: Hordeum vulgare subsp. vulgare (assembly GCF_904849725.1). NCBI lineage: Eukaryota > Viridiplantae > Streptophyta > Magnoliopsida > Poales > Poaceae > Hordeum > Hordeum vulgare. The sequence continues at coordinate 617,349,382 of NC_058524.1, forward strand.
AGTTTTTGAGAATAGGTGAAACCATGATATGAGAGGATTCAAAAAGATACAAAAGCTCAACCTTGGGGATGCCCAAGGCACCCCAAGTAAATATTTCAAGAACTCTCAAGCATCTAAGCTTGGGGATGCTACGCATCCCACCTCTCTTCATCAACAATTATTTGTTAGCCTATGTTGAGCCTAAATTTTTATTCGTTCACATGATGCGTGCTATTCTTGGAGTGACGTTTTTCTTTTTCTTGTTGTTTAAATAAAATATTCAGGTCTAAAAATCTTTATTAAGAGAGAGAGAGAAATTCCTCACATAGCTGCTTAATTGTTTGACTACTCATTGATCTTCAATTATATGTTTTCGAGTTGTTTTGTCATTTACTCTCGTGCTTCACTTATATGCTATGAGTAAATGGTTAATGAATTGAATATCATAAATCTGAAACTATATATGTTTTATATGCTTATCCCATGGGGAGTAATGACTTCACATATAAGAAGTATAGGTGGTAAAATTTATTGAAATTTAGCAAACACCGCATTGGTCACTTGAACAATTCATGAAAGAATATTGAAGGAAGAGAGATTTCACATATAAATATACTATCTTGGAAATCTTCTATAATTGTGAATACCCGTTAATTATTTTCAAACTTGAGCAAATTAGTTGAAGTTGGACAAGGAAGACAACATAATGAGTTATGCTTGGTTATATTTGTATAGAAGTTATATTGTTATGGATCCTCCAACATGTGGTGCTTGCTTCCACCTCATACTAGCCAAAACTTTCGCACCAATTAGAAATACTATCCGTGCGTCCAAACACCCTTAAACCCAAAGTTGTTCCATATGAGGAGCAACAACAGCAGGACCAGGACTTTCTTCTTCCCGGCGCTGGAGGCGGCGCTGCTCCCCCCACTCGCTGACGTAGCCGCTGCTGCTGGGGCTAGGGCGGGCCGGCGTCTCCGTAGCCGTAGCCGTCCTCCAGCCCCTTAAACTGCTCCCTCCTCCGGGACGCAGCCGTGCTGCTTCTGCCCCTGTACGAGGCCGTCACGTGCCCCTCGTCCTCGTACAGGGGCGCGGCGCGACGGCCGGCGCATGCGGGGCTAGCGAGCATGGCGAACGGGCGGAGGCGGTGGAGCGAAGGTGCGGGCGGGGTGCGGCGTAGTTACGAGAGACTATGAGTTGCTTATTCTATAGTTCTATTTACAGACTTGCTTATGGTATTCTTAATTTACTTGATTCAATGGTAAGTTATTCTCAGGTTTCTTCTATGGCTTGGTCATGAATCGATGGAATGCTACAAAATAGCTTGAAGGTATTTGTTGTCTATCCTTTTACACTCTCCACTTTACGGGCATCTTGGTTTTACAATTCGATTTGCTCATGTGCATGATACAACAATGCATACGTTTATTTGTTAAAGTTGTCCATGTTGTCTTTGTAAACTGAGTTTTGTGTGTAAGCCCACCGCGTGAGAGGTCCTAGATAAGCCACTTGATATTATAGTGATTAATTTATAAGAATTTCAAGGCAGTGAAGAAGCTAAGAAGGTTGCTCACAAGGTACTCCATTGATTTGAAGTTTAAGCTTTGCCTTCTTGCTTGGCAGTCTCTGCTATCTATTGTGCGCTTAAGTTAGATGTTTAAATAATTGGACATATTTAACAATGGGATAATCAGTCATGAAAAACTAAGGGTGTATTTAAGCTTATTGTGATTGGGAGCAGCATTTTAACAGGTGTAATTCCGTTGCAATGCACGGGCATATGTGCTAGTTGTAATTAAAAGGGGAGATATGAGCTTATGAAAAGTATTAATAGGCCAGCTGGTTTACTTAATTCGTTAAATTATTTAATGTTTGTTACGTGCCTACACTGTGTATGAGGGGGTTGTGCCTCCATCGCCATTGATCTGCGGGGCCCAAGGTGGATCGGTCGTAGGTGTTGTGAATCGGTCGGCGTGGGATTAAACTTTAGCCTCACCTCTTGCCTTGTATGAATGGGCTGAGTGGGCTTTTATGATTTATTAGGAATTTTAAAAATGGTTATTGAGCTAGGCCAAAATAGAACAAATTCCAACAATATCGATATTTTTATGTAAACTATGTATGAACTTTAATGAAATCATCTGGTTTGCGTGAATTTTATTTGGCCTGGTCAAATTTGTTTGGATTGCATGTGAATAGCACCCGTGTCCTCCGCGGACGGATGAGGATGAGGTGTCCGGTTTCGGGTCAGGTGTTTGTGATGCCGTATTGCGTCAAGGTAACATGGTCTGCTCGACCGCAACTCCACAGTTGAATGGTCTCTGTGTCAGGTTTCAAACTATGCCTCAACTTTTGACCCGATGGTGTGCGTAGTGGGTAAAGATATGTGTCGCATCCCATCGTCTTGCTGGCTTGCTGCGCCTCCTCAATAATCTTTTCTTTGCATAGGAATTATGCAGGAACATGTCTCACAACTAAAAATTGGAAGACAAGATTACCTGATTGCCTCATCATTATTTTCTGTTTTGATGGGGCCGTCCTAACTGCACCTGCCTTGATTCATTTGCCTGAAATGCACGTAGAAATGCTAGGGCACTGTTTAGTTTAGTGCAGCGTTGAGACTTGAGAGGAGGAGCCAGAGGGAGGGGCGAGGCGAGGCGACCAAGACCAAGAAGCAGAGGCGTGCTGCCTACGCTGCCGCTCAAAACGGGAGGGCAGCGCCTCCACCGATTTGGGAGCCAGGCGAATCCTTGCCAAAACCGGAAAGGGAATCCGCTCAGTCAGTCGCGTCGCAGGCAGCCGGCCAAGATGCATCAGCACTCAGCAGGTACCACAGGCAGCCGACCAAGATGCATGAGCATTCAGCAGGTACCACGGGCACAGGGCAGCACAGAGGCCGGCCAGCACTGCACTCGGTTGGGCTCCGATGGTCACATCCTGCATGCATTGCATGGCATGGCATCTTGAAGAAGAGGGCATGGCATGGCATGGCATCCAAGCAGTAGGCATCCACTGCATCTGCATGCATGGAATCTTGAGGCGTGTCCGCAGAGGGACCGCGCTCAGGCCCAGCATGCGTGCTTGCGGCGCTAGTCCTAAGACCAAGGAGATCGATAGTCCTACATCTACTTCTACTTATAACCACATTTACATCTCTACTATTAAAGTAGGATGTGCGTAGTAGTCCTACGTTAGTTAAGTCCAAGACGACGGCAGTTAACCACCATCCTTTAGGCTAAGGTAACAAGTTAGTGTTAGATTTAAGTCACGTCACAAAAAACCACCAATTATAAGCCTAATGCATAACGCAAAACACCGACTAGCCGATTTGATCGCGAAAACAGCCAAACCGATAGATGGGACCAACCTGTTGGGTCGGCGTGGTGCGGGCTGACGGGCGCCGTTAGACGGCGGGAGGCGGTTGTTTCCTTGAGATTTATGACTCCCGACATGTCGTTCCTTGCTATCGCCATCGGCGACCCAATCCCCTCCCCACCCCCCTCTATCTACTCGGGGCATCGCACGGCACGCTCCTGTCGTCCCCACCCTGCCCGCTGTCTCTGGCCGCCGAGCCTCGAGGTGCGAGCTAGGCCGTCTCCATCCGGCGGTCCTCCGGCTCAAATCTCACGCCTGGATGCGCGTCGTCTAGATCCTCATGCTCCTGTGGCGTCGCAAATGCATCGCCGATTGCCGCAGGCACGCCCAGGCCCCGCTTGCGGCGCAACCATCCCCACCCCTCGCCGCTAGTTCTTCGTGCTAGCCGCCTGGGCGCACCAGCCATGCGACGACGCCACCTCGAGCGGCGAGGAGAGGCCCAGTTGTGGTCCCCCTGGCGAGGCTTTCTAGAGAAGGGGTTGCTCTCCCAACGAGGTTGCCCGGAGAGGAGCTCTACTTCTAGCCTGAGCTCCTTCGGAGTCGTCAGGGCTCTCCAGCGCCTCGTGGGGAAGCCCGCCGTCGCGTTCGCCTACTTCAAGGACACAGAGACCATTAGCTTTCGCCATGACCTCGCCACCTACGCGGAGATCGTCTGTGTTCTGTCACATAAGGGCCAGGGGAGGATGTTGTTTTCCTTGTTCGGTGAGATCCTCTCGCCAGCAGATGGCGGCGGCGACGGCCCTGAGATCGTGCCACTCATGGATCAGATCGGAAGGATGTGCACTAATGGCGCCGTCTCCCGTCGTCTAACGACGCCCATCTGCCTGCGCTACGTTGACCTGACATGTTGGTCCCACCTGTCGGTTTGGCTGTTTTCCGGTCAAATCGGCCAGTCAGTACTCCGTGTTACGCATTAAGCTCATAATTAGTGGTTTTTGTGACGTGGCTCAAATCTAGTTCTAACATGTTACCCTAACCCGAAGTGTGATGGTTTTGGGTAAATAACTTCCTCACACACGGCATACACATCAACCAGTCGCCGTAGCCCGTGGGTGCATGCGTCCATGCAGGGCACGCGGGACTCTGCTGACCCACCCAATGCGAGCGCAACATTTAGACAGCCCTTGTTAACTACTCCCTCCATGGCTGATGGCTCCATCCTGTAAGACGTTTTTGCAAGTAGATTAATTCTTTCAACTACAATTATTTAGTAACGGAAGGAGTAGTTAGGAAATCGCAGCAGGATCGATAGAATTAAGAGTGAAATGGGCGCGAGCGAAATGCTGCCTTTCGCGAGTCAAAAGATGGGAAAGGCTCGAGTTGCAGCTACTGCAGCCTACATGTAGCAGGTACTACTCCGTACTGGATACTGGCGCACGCAAAAGATACAAAGAGTAGTGTCTATGTGCCTTTTACTAGCAGTACATCGGTACAACGGAAACTTAATTATACGCTGTCCCATACACCAGGATGATTCAGTAGGCTACTTGGAAACCTAATGACGAGTTGATGCTCCATCTTGAGAAAAATACTCAAACAGAATAGACACGGTCACATGGCGTCCTTTATATTTGATGCCCTATGAAACAAAGTATACAGGCACCAACGCAGGCGTCGAGGACCCCGACACCGGTCGCTTTGGCAGAATGTTCTGTCCCAGACGCAATGCAGAGATACTTCAAGTTTTGATCCAGCGCCACGCCGTGATCGCCACCGTGGGGATGGGTGGAGGCATGGGGTGAGGGAAGGCAGGCATCGTGCACCGAGCCGTTCCCCTTCGGAGGCGCGGCGTTGGCATACTTCGCCCAGTCCGACACCTGCTGGTCGCCGGGTTGACTCGGAGAGTTCTTTCACGTCTGTCCCTGCGGGCTCCCTCAGGAGACGCGCCTCTCGCCCCGCCGGTGTGGATGGCCATACAGACAGCTTGCCACCAGCGACGCTGGCAATCCCGTCGGGTAGGGAGGAGAACCCTGCAGGCTCGATGGCAGAGCTGGTTGCTGCGGCACTAGCGGCGTGCGTTGGACAACGACCACGCCATTCCCAGCCCACAGGTCGGCGCTCGCTGGGTGGTCCTAGCGTTGCGGGCCTTCAAGCTGCGCCGGAGGTTGCCATCTCCCCTCTGGACGAGGTGCTCGCCGCGGCTGGCGCTGGGAACCTCGGACGGCATGAGGCTTAGCAGCATGGACTCCCGTCGCACCCGTGTGCTTTTCATGGATCTGAAGAGGCGTTTCTGCAATTTCCTGAGGACGCGCAGGCTGTGCGTCAGCTTGGTGGCGTCAGCATGCCTGGTCTGCTGGGAGAACCCCCCCCCCCCCAACTTCAGGGGATGTCTCAGCACGGACTCCTGGAGTCTGGGGATCCCGGCACTTGGCATACAGCAATGCCAAGAGGGGAACCGTGCCGACTGGGGACGCCGGGTTCATGAGCTTTTATCTGCGTCGGTCCCGCACTCAATCTGGGCGCCACCACCTTCCGAGGGGCTCATGCAGGCGAACGCTGATGCTGCCGCGCAACCTCTGCAATTTGCGCGCGCAAAGGAAGTTCTTTTTGGGCCTGGAGTGCAACAACAGCCAGACCCAATGGCACAGGATGCAAGTGCCAGATCGGCGTTGTTGGAAGCAGATCTCTCTGGAATGGGCTTGTTGTCTGCAGTTATAAACAGTGTTTCAGATCTCCACCTCGATGAGCAACAACAGTTCCTCTTGCAGCTAATCGCGGCCATGCCCCCGTCTGTGTTGGGAGCCCCTCCATCCACTGCTGCAAAGGTCACGAAAACCATCACTATCAAGAAGAAAGTCTTGGCTCCCTTCAGTCGTAGGACTTCAACAACCACATCGTTGCGGCCTTCCATGACGTCCACGCGTCGCACACAGGCGTGTGTGTGCTAGACGTTGGGGCTGATTTCCAGCGAGGAGCAATTCACAGATGCCACACTTCAGAACTACCTCTCCTTCTTTAAGGACCCGATGTCGTCAGCCCAGACGGAGAGGCTGGGTCAGCTCGCGGGTCTGGCAGCCCCAGCATCAATCCAGCTTCCGGATTCGGACTTGCAGGCGATTTTGGAGGAAGAAATGGCCAGGGCGGCCTAGTAAGTTCAGAGCCTTCCGTTCCGGGTTGCTGCACTAGGTTTCCCCAATGATTAAAACCTCCATGCTTCAGTCGCTTTGTAGGCTACGGGGTAGTCTGCAATATCTAGTTGTCTCTGTCTTTCCGTCCAGTGAGTTTCCGACATGCGCGGGTTGCGCCTGTCGGTGGGCTCTTCTTTGTGGTGAGCTGGCTAGCGCAGGTTGCGCCGCCATGTTCAGCGTCATGGATGCTTTCTCAGTTGTTTCAGAGTCGGCACGCGCCGGTTGCGCCTGCCTTGTAACCGCAGTATATCTTAATGCTGAGTTCTTATGGAGTCCTGTACGCGCTGGTGGCGCCTACAATGTATTAGTCTGCTACCCTCTGGGTGTTGTTTATCAGTCTTTTTATGAGTGAGAACCTTCTGTTGCTTAACTGGAACGTGCGCGGTCTAAATGATCCCGCAAGAAGGCTGGTAGTCAGGGAACTCGTGGGCAGATGCCGCTGCTCTGTTATATGCTTGCAGGAAACGAAGTTGAGCTCTTTTACGGATATTCACAGGGAGGAGTTAGGCGGCCCGACACTTCGAGGGTCAGCCGTGCTGCCTGCCAATGGCACCAGGGGGGAATTTTGATTCTCTGGGATGAGAACAAGTTCGCTTCTGCCCCGGTTAGCTCGGGATGTTTCTCCATCACGGTCAGGATGACGCCTCGACAAGCGCAGGTGCAGCCGTGGTTTCTCACAACCGTGTACGGCCCGATCGACGATGAGCGCAAACAGGGTTTTTTATATGAGATCGCCCGCATTCAAGCCAATATTAACGGTGCGTGGCTCATCCTGGGAGATTTCAACTTGATCAGAGACCCAGAAGACAAAAACAACAACCGTGTCAATGGGAGATGGATGTCAAAATTCAGAACAGCCTTGAACTCCTCGGCCTGCGAGAAATTCCGCTTGTTGGACGCAGCTTTACTTGGTCGAATGAGCAGTCGCCGCCAACGTTGGTTCGACTGGACAGGGCTTTCTGTAATGTCGACTGGGAGCTTCGCTTCCAGGCCGCCAAGCTGCTCCCGCAAGCCTCTGCCATGTCTGATCATTGCCCGTTGCTCCTTGTCAGCGATTCCCTACCCATTAAGCCAAGGCGGTTTCGGTTTGAGGAGTACTGGCGATTTCTCGCTGGTTTCAAGGAAGTAGTGACGGCGGCTTGGAACTTGCCGGTGGGTAGCGCCGATTCAATCAGTGCCTTCAATATCAAATTGCGCCGAGCAGGCAGGGCTTTGACCACCTGGAGCAAGTGCACAGTGGGCTGTATTCGCTCGCAGTTTGACCTCGTTCACGAGCTAACTATACGACTGGACACCGCGCAAGAGGGATGTTGCTTGACTGTCGAGGAGTCAGCGCTACGATCAGCGCTCAAATCTAGGCATCTTGGGCTGGCAGTTCTCGTTCGTATCAAGCAAAAAACAGAGGGCACACGTTCGCTGGCTGCGCGCCATGGATGCCAGCTCCAAGTATTTCAACATCAAGGCAAACAGCAGATCAAAGAAGAATCACATTCATTCACTTAGGGCTGCAGATGGATCGCTGCTGGCGCAACAGAGCCAAATTGTCGAGCTGGTGCAGGAGCACTTTGAGGGCATCATGGGTTGCGCGGCCAAAACTACTGCTAAGATTAATAGGGAGAGACTGGGCTTGACACGTCACAATCTTCAAGATCTCGAGGCCCCCTTCTCGATTGCCGAGATCAAGGAGGCCATCTGGGATCTGCCCATGGACAAGGCGCCGGGGCCTGATAGCTTTTCATGCTGCTTTTACCGCTCCTGTTGGGAAATCATCAGAGATGATATTAATATATTGTAGTAATCATGTTTTATGTCTTTTATTTCAATGAAGTGCCAAGTAAAGCCTTTGGGATAGTGTGTATGATAGTTGACTTGATTCTGTGCAAAACAGAAACATTTGCTCTCAATCCAAGAATTTTGTAAATTTACTGGAACTTGATTTTGATCTGAATGTTTTTACACATGATATATATACAAATTGCCTGGATTGTCCCAATTTTCATATTTTTTTTAGAGACCTGGAAGTATGGTTACACTACACATTTTCACAAACTGTTCTCTTTTTGATAGATTCTGTTTCACATGCATAGTTTGCTTGTTTTAGTGTTCCCATAGCTTATATTCAGTGATATAAATTATGGGAATAGTAGAATACAGTAGGTATCATGTGGGAACAATTATGAATCTTGTCTTGACAGTACCTAAGTGAATGATCATTATTTATTATACTAACCCATCTCATGAAGTTCCGTTAAGTTTTGTGTGACTCAAGTTTTCAAGTTATGGGTGAGACACCGATATGAGGAGAATAAGGAGTGACAATAACCTAATTTTGGGTATGCCCAAGGCACCCCCAAGGTAATATCCAAGGAAGACTCAAGCGACTAAGCTTGGGAATGCCCCAGAAGGCATCCCCTCTTTCGTCTTCAACATTATCGGTATATCTTACATGGAGCAATATTTTTATTCGTCACATAATATGAGTTTTGCTTGGCGCGTCATTTTATTTTGTTTTTATCTATTACGTGTTATTTGTAATCTTGTTTTTCAATAAAAAGTTTCAAGAATTGCATTAGGATGCTTGCATTGCATGCTTTGGTTGGTGTTGTGTAAAAACAAAAATTGGTGTTGTAGTGTTTGAATTTTCATATTTTACCTGAACGTGAAATGTTTCTGAAATTTTTACATAGTGGTTTCATATAAATTTTATAGCATGTCCTAAATTTTAAAAAGTTTTTGAGTTACATAAGTACACTGTTTTCATAAATTGCTACAAACTGTTCTGTTTGGAGAGATTGCTGCCATAGTTTTGTTATCTACTTATCCAATAGTTTTCATAGCCTATATTGATAGATATAAATTGTGGAAATTATAGTATACAATACCTAATGTTTGAAAATTATTGTGCAACTTGTCTTTGCAGTACATAAAGAGTTGATTTATTATCATGTGTACTAACCTATCTCACTAGTTCTTTTCAAGTTTTGTGTGGATGAAGTTTTTGAGAATAGGTGAAACCATGATATGAGAGGATTCAAAAAGATACAAAAGCTCAAGCTTGGGGATGCCCAAGGCACCCCAAGTAAATATTTCAAGAACTCTCAAGCATCTAAGCTTGGGGATGCTACGCATCCCACCTCTCTTCATCAACAATTATTTGTTAGCCTATGTTGAGCCTAAATTTTTATTCGTTCACATGATGCGTGCTATTCTTGGAGTGACGTTTTTCTTTTTCTTGCTGTTTAAATAAAATACTCAGGTCTAAAAATCTTTATTAAGAGAGAGAGAGAAATTCCTCACATAGCTGCTTAATTGTTTGACTACTCATTGATCTTCAATTATATGTTTTCGAGTTGTTTTGTCATTTACTCTCGTGCTTCACTTATATGCTATGAGTAAATGGTTAATGAATTGAATATCATAAATCTGAAACTATATATGTTTTATATGCTTATCCCATGGGGGAGTAATGACTTCACATATAAGAAGTATAGGTGGTAAAATTTATTGAAATTTAGCAAACACCGCATTGGTCACTTGAACAATTCATGAAAGAATATTGAAGGAAGAGAGATTTCACATATAAATATACTATCTTGGAAATCTTCTATAATTGTGAATACCCGTTAATTATTTTCAAACTTGAGCAAATTAGTTGAAGTTGGACAAGGAAGACAACATAATGAGTTATGCTTGGTTATATTTGTATAGAAGTTATATTGTTATGGATCCTCCAACATGTGGTGCTTGCTTCCACTTCATACTAGCCAAAACTTTCGCACCAATTAGAAATACTATCCGTGCGTCCAAATACCCTTAAACCCAAAGTTGTTCCATATGAGGAGCAACAACAGCAGGACCAGGACTTTCTTCTTCCCGGCGCTGGAGGCGGCGCTGCTCCCCCCACTCGCTGACGTAGCCGCTGCTGCTGGGGCTAGGGCGGGCCGGCGTCTCCGTAGCCGTAGCCGTCCTCCAGCCCCTTAAACTGCTCCCTCCTCCGGGACGCAGCCGTGCTGCTTCTGCCCCTGTACGAGGCCGTCACGTGCCCCTCGTCCTCGTACAGGGGCGCGGCGCTGGGGCGAGCGGGGTGGGGCGCTGCGCGGGGGGCGAGCGGGGTGCGGTGCGGCGCGGCGGACGCGGGGCGAGCGGGGCGCGGCGCGACGGCCGGCGCATGCGGGGCTAGCGAGCATGGCGAACGGGCGGAGGCGGTGGAGCGAAGGTGCGGGCGGGGTGCGGCGTAGTTACGAGAGACTATGAGTTGCTTATTCTATAGTTCTATTTACAGACTTGCTTATGGTATTCTTAATTTACTTGATTCAATGGTAAGTTATTCTCAGGTTTCTTCTATGGCTTGGTCATGAATCGATGGAATGCTACAAAATAGCTTGAAGGTATTTGTTGTCTATCCTTTTACACTCTCCACTTTACGGGCATCTTGGTTTTACAATTCGATTTGCTCATGTGCATGATACAACAATGCATACGTTTATTTGTTAAAGTTGTCCATGTTGTCTTTGTAAACTGAGTTTTGTGTGTAAGCCCACCGCGTGAGAGGTCCTAGATAAGCCACTTGATATTATAGTGATTAATTTATAAGAATTTCAAGGCAATGAAGAAGCTAAGAAGGTTGCTCACAAGGTACTCCATTGATTTGAAGTTTAAGCTTTGCCTTCTTGCTTGGCAGTCTCTGCTATCTATTGTGCGCTTAAGTTAGATGTTTAAATAATTGGACATATTTAACAATGGGATAATCAGTCATGAAAAACTAAGGGTGTATTTAAGCTTATTGTGATTGGGAGCAGCATTTTAACAGGTGTAATTCCGTTGCAATGCACGGGCATATGTGCTAGTTGTAATTAAAAGGGGAGATATGAGCTTATGAAAAGTATTAATAGGCCAGCTGGTTTACTTAATTCGTTAAATTATTTAATGTTTGTTACGTGCCTACACTGTGTATGAGGGGGTTGTGCCTCCATCGCCATTGATCTGCGGGGCCCAAGGTGGATCGGTCGTAGGTGTTGTGAATCGGTCGGCGTGGGATTAAACTTTAGCCTCACCTCTTGCCTTGTATGAATGGGCTGAGTGGGCTTTTATGATTTATTAGGAATTTTAAAAATGGTTATTGAGCTAGGCCAAAATAGAACAAATTCCAACAATATCGATATTTTTATGTAAACTATGTATGAACTTTAATGAAATCATCTGGTTTGCGTGAATTTTATTTGGCCTGGTCAAATTTGTTTGGATTGCATGTGAATAGCACCCGTGTCCTCCACGGACGGATGAGGATGAGGTGTCCGGTTTCGGGTCAGGTGTTTGTGATGCCGTATTGCGTCAAGGTAACATGGTCTGCTCGACCGCAACTCCACAGTTGAATGGTCTCTGTGTCAGGTTTCAAACTATGCCTCAACTTTTGACCCGATGGTGTGCGTAGTGGGTAAAGATATGTGTCGCATCCCATCGTCTTGCTGGCTTGCTGCGCCTCCTCAATAATCTTTTCTTTGCATAGGAATTATGCAGGAACATGTCTCACAACTAAAAATTGGAAGACAAGATTACCTGATTGCCTCATCATTATTTTCTGTTTTGATGGGGCCGTCCTAACTGCACCTGCCTTGATTCATTTGCCTGAAATGCACGTAGAAATGCTAGGGCACTGTTTAGTTTAGTGCAGCGTTGAGACTTGAGAGGAGGAGCCAGAGGGAGGGGCGAGGCGAGGCGACCAAGACCAAGAAGCAGAGGCGTGCTGCCTACGCTGCCGCTCAAAACGGGAGGGCAGCGCCTCCACCGATTTGGAAGCCAGGCGAATCCTTGCCAAAACCGGAAAGGGAATCCGCTCAGTCAGTCGCGTCGCAGGCAGCCGGCCAAGATGCATCAGCACTCAGCAGGTACCACAGGCAGCCGACCAAGATGCATGAGCATTCAGCAGGTACCACGGGCACAGGGCAGCACAGAGGCCGGCCAGCACTGCACTCGGTTGGGCTCCGATGGTCACATCCTGCATGCATTGCATGGCATGGCATCTTGAAGAAGAGGGCATGGCATGGCATGGCATCCAAGCAGTAGGCATCCACTGCATCTGCATGCATGGAATCTTGAGGCGTGTCCGCAGAGGGACCGCCCTCAGGCCCAGCATGCGTGCTTGCGGCGCTAGTCCTAAGACCAAGGAGATCGATAGTCCTACATCTACTTCTACTTATAACCACATTTACATCTCTACTATTAAAGTAGGATGTGCGTAGTAGTCCTACGTTAGTTAAGTCCAAGACGACGGCAGTTAACCACCATCCTTTAGGCTAAGGTAACAAGTTAGTGTTAGATTTAAGTCACGTCACAAAAAACCACCAATTATAAGCCTAATGCATAACGCAAAACACCGACTAGCCGATTTGATCGCGAAAACAGCCAAACCGATAGATGGGACCAACCTGTTGGGTCGGCGTGGTGCGGGCTGACGGGCGCCGTTAGACGGCGGGAGGCGGTTGTTTCCTTGAGATTTATGACTCCCGACATGTCGTTCCTTGCTATCGCCATCGGCGACCCAATCCCCTCCCCAACCCCCTCTATCTACTCGGGGCATCGCACGGCACGCTCCTGCCGTCCCCACCCTGCCCGCTGTCTCTGGCCGCCGAGCCTCGAGGTGCGAGCTAGGCCGTCTCCGTCCGGCGGTCCTCCGGCTCAAATCTCACGCCTGGATGCGCGTCGTCTGGATCCTCATGCTCCTGTGGCGTCGCAAATGCATCGCCGATTGCCGCAGGCACGCCCAGGCCCCGCTTGCGGCGCAACCATCCCCACCCCTCGCCGCCACTTCTTCGTGCTAGCCGCCTGGGCGCACCAGCCATGCGACGACGCCACCTCGAGCGGCGAGGAGAGGCCCAGTTGTGGTCCCCCTGGCGAGGCTTTCTAGAGAAGGGGTTGCTCTCCCAACGAGGTTGCCCGGAGAGGAGCTCTACTTCTAGCCTGAGCTCCTTCGGAGTCGTCAGGGCTCTCCAGCGCCTCGTGGGGAAGCCCGCCGTCGCGTTCGCCTACTTCAAGGACACAGAGACCATTAGCTTTCGCCATGACCTCGCCACCTACGCGGAGATCGTCTGTGTTCTGTCACATAAGGGCCAGGGGAGGATGTTGTTTTCCTTGTTCGGTGAGATCCTCTCGCCAGCAGATGGCGGCGGCGACGGCCCTGAGATCGTGCCACTCATGGATCAGATCGGAAGGATGTGCACTAATGGCGCCGTCTCCCGTCGTCTAACGACGCCCATCTGCCTGCGCTACGTTGACCTGACATGTTGGTCCCACCTGTCGGTTTGGCTGTTTTCCGGTCAAATCGGCCAGTCAGTACTCCGTGTTACGCATTAAGCTCATAATTAGTGGTTTTTGTGACGTGGCTCAAATCTAGTTCTAACATGTTACCCTAACCCGAAGTGTGATGGTTTTGGGTAAATAACTTCCTCACACACGGCATACACATCAACCAGTCGCCGTAGCCCGTGGGTGCATGCGTCCATGCAGGGCACGCGGGACTCTGCTGACCCACCCAATGCGAGCGCAACATTTAGACAGCCCTTGTTAACTACTCCCTCCATGGCTGATGGCTCCATCCTGTAAGACGTTTTTGCAAGTAGATTAATTCTTTCAACTACAATTATTTAGTAACGGAAGGAGTAGTTAGGAAATCGCAGCAGGATCGATAGAATTAAGAGTGAAATGGGCGCGAGCGAAATGCTGCCTTTCGCGAGTCAAAAGATGGGAAAGGCTCGAGTTGCAGCTACTGCAGCCTACATGTAGCAGGTACTACTCCGTACTGGATACTGGCGCACGCAAAAGATACAAAGAGTAGTGTCTATGTGCCTTTTACTAGCAGTACATCGGTACAACGGAAACTTAATTATACGCTGTCCCATACACCAGGATGATTCAGTAGGCTACTTGGAAACCTAATGACGAGTTGATGCTCCATCTTGAGAAAAATACTCAAACAGAATAGACACGGTCACATGGCGTCCTTTATATTTGATGCCCTATGAAACAAAGTATACAGGCACCAACGCAGGCGTCGAGGACCCCGACACCGGTCGCTTTGGCAGAATGTTCTGTCCCAGACGCAATGCAGAGATACTTCAAGTTTTGATCCAGCGCCACGCCGTGATCGCCACCGTGGGGATGGGTGGAGGCATGGGGTGAGGGAAGGCAGGCATCGTGCACCGAGCCGTTCCCCTTCGGAGGCGCGGCGTTGGCATACTTCGCCCAGTCCGACACCTGCTGGTCGCCGGGTTGACTCGGAGAGTTCTTTCACGTCTGTCCCTGCGGGCTCCCTCAGGAGACGCGCCTCTCGCCCCGCCGGTGTGGATGGCCATACAGACAGCTTGCCACCAGCGACGCTGGCAATCCCGTCGGGTAGGGAGGAGAACCCTGCAGGCTCGATGGCAGAGCTGGTTGCTGCGGCACTAGCGGCGTGCGTTGGACAACGACCACGCCATTCCCAGCCCACAGGTCGGCGCTCGCTGGGTGGTCCTAGCGTTGCGGGCCTTCAAGCTGCGCCGGAGGTTGCCATCTCCCCTCTGGACGAGGTGCTCGCCGCGGCTGGCGCTGGGAACCTCGGACGGCATGAGGCTTAGCAGCATGGACTCCCGTCGCACCCGTGTGCTTTTCATGGATCTGAAGAGGCGTTTCTGCAATTTCCTGAGGACGCGCAGGCTGTGCGTCAGCTTGGTGGCGTCAGCATGCCTGGTCTGCTGGGAGAACCCCCCCCCCCCAACTTCAGGGGATGTCTCAGCACGGACAGCTTGATTCCTGGAGTCTGGGGATCCCGGCACTTGGCATACAGCAATGCCAAGAGGGGAACCGTGCCGACTGGGGACGCCGGGTTCATGAGCTTTTATCTGCGTCGGTCCCGCACTCAATCTGGGCGCCACCACCTTCCGAGGGGCTCATGCAGGCGAACGCTGATGCTGCCGCGCAACCTCTGCAATTTGCGCGCGCAAAGGAAGTTCTTTTTGGGCCTGGAGTGCAACAACAGCCAGACCCAATGGCACAGGATGCAAGTGCCAGATCGGCGTTGTTGGAAGCAGATCTCTCTGGAATGGGCTTGTTGTCTGCAGTTATAAACAGTGTTTCAGATCTCCACCTCGATGAGCAACAACAGTTCCTCTTGCAGCTAATCGCGGCCATGCCCCCGTCTGTGTTGGGAGCCCCTCCATCCACTGCTGCAAAGGTCACGAAAACCATCACTATCAAGAAGAAAGTCTTGGCTCCCTTCAGTCGTAGGACTTCAACAACCACATCGTTGCGGCCTTCCATGACGTCCACGCGTCGCACACAGGCGTGTGTGTGCAAGACGTTGGGGCTGATTTCCAGCGAGGAGCAATTCACAGATGCCACACTTCAGAACTACCTCTCCTTCTTTAAGGACCCGATGTCGTCAGCCCAGACGGAGAGGCTGGGTCAGCTCGCGGGTCTGGCAGCCCCAGCATCAATCCAGCTTCCGGATTCGGACTTGCAGGCGATTTTGGAGGAAGAAATGGCCAGGGCGGCCTAGTAAGTTCAGAGCCTTCCGTTCCGGGTTGCTGCACTAGGTTTCCCCAATGATTAAAACCTCCATGCTTCAGTCGCTTTGTAGGCTACGGGGTAGTCTGCAATATCTAGTTGTCTCTGTCTTTCCGTCCAGTGAGTTTCCGACATGCGCGGGTTGCGCCTGTCGGTGGGCTCTTCTTTGTGGTGAGCTGGCTAGCGCAGGTTGCGCCGCCATGTTCAGCGTCATGGATGCTTTCTCAGTTGTTTCAGAGTCGGCACGCGCCGGTTGCGCCTGCTTTGTAACCGCAGTATATCTTAATGTTGAGTTCTTATGGAGTCCTGTACGCGCTGGTGGCGCCTACAATGTATTAGTCTGCTACCCTCTGGGTGTTGTTTATCAGTCTTTTTATGAGTGAGAACCTTCTGTTGCTTAACTGGAACGTGCGCGGTCTAAATGATCCCGCAAGAAGGCTGGTAGTCAGGGAACTCGTGGGCAGATGCCGCTGCTCTGTTATATGCTTGCAGGAAACGAAGTTGAGCTCTTTTACGGATATTCACAGGGAGGAGTTAGGCGGCCCGACACTTCGAGGGTCAGCCGTGCTGCCTGCCAATGGCACCAGGGGGGAATTTTGATTCTCTGGGATGAGAACAAGTTCGCTTCTGCCCCGGTTAGCTCGGGATGTTTCTCCATCACGGTCAGGATGACGCCTCGACAAGCGCAGGTGCAGCCGTGGTTTCTCACAACCGTGTACGGCCCGATCGACGATGAGCGCAAACAGGGTTTTTTATATGAGATCGCCCGCATTCAAGCCAATATTAACGGTGCGTGGCTCATCCTGGGAGATTTCAACTTGATCAGAGACCCAGAAGACAAAAACAACAACCGTGTCAATGGGAGATGGATGTCAAAATTCAGAACAGCCTTGAACTCCTCGGCCTGCGAGAAATTCCGCTTGTTGGACGCAGCTTTACTTGGTCGAATGAGCAGTCGCCGCCAACGTTGGTTCGACTGGACAGGGCTTTCTGTAATGTCGACTGGGAGCTTCGCTTCCAGGCCGCCAAGCTGCTCCCGCAAGCCTCTGCCATGTCTGATCATTGCCCGTTGCTCCTTGTCAGCGATTCCCTACCCATTAAGCCAAGGCGGTTTCGGTTTGAGGAGTACTGGCGATTTCTCGCTGGTTTCAAGGAAGTAGTGACGGCGGCTTGGAACTTGCCGGTGGGTAGCGCCGATTCAATCAGTGCCTTCAATATCAAATTGCGTCGAGCAGGCAGGGCTTTGACCACCTGGAGCAAGTGCACAGTGGGCTGTATTCGCTCGCAGTTTGACCTCGTTCACGAGCTAACTATACGACTGGACACCGCGCAAGAGGGATGTTGCTTGACTGTCGAGGAGTCAGCGCTACGATCAGCGCTCAAATCTAGGCATCTTGGGCTGGCAGTTCTCGTTCGTATCAAGCAAAAAACAGAGGGCACACGTTCGCTGGCTGCGCGCCATGGATGCCAGCTCCAAGTATTTCAACATCAAGGCAAACAGCAGATCAAAGAAGAATCACATTCATTCACTTAGGGCTGCAGATGGATCGCTGCTGGCGCAACAGAGCCAAATTGTCGAGCTGGTGCAGGAGCACTTTGAGGGCATCATGGGTTGCGCGGCCAAAACTACTGCTAAGATCAATAGGGAGAGACTGGGCTTGACACGTCACAATCTTCAAGATCTCGAGGCCCCCTTCTCGATTGCCGAGATCAAGGAGGCCATCTGGGATCTGCCCATGGACAAGGCGCCGGGGCCTGATAGCTTTTCATGCTGCTTTTACCGCTCCTGTTGGGAAATCATCAGAGATGATATTAATATATTGTAGTAATCATGTTTTATGTCTTTTATTTCAATGAAGTGCCAAGTAAAGCCTTTGGGATAGTGTGTATGATAGTTGACTTGATTCTGTGCAAAACAGAAACATTTGCTCTCAATCCAAGAATTTTGTAAATTTACTGGAACTTGATTTTGATCTGAATGTTTTTACACATGATTTATATACAAATTGCCTGGATTGTCCCAATTTTCATATTTTTTTTAGAGACCTGGAAGTATGGTTACACTACACATTTTCACAAACTGTTCTCTTTTTGATAGATTCTGTTTCACATGCATAGTTTGCTTGTTTTAGTGTTCCCATAGCTTATATTCAGTGATATAAATTATGGGAATAGTAGAATACAGTAGGTATCATGTGGGAACAATTATGAATCTTGTCTTGACAGTACCTAAGTGAATGATCATTATTTATTATACTAACCCATCTCATGAAGTTCCGTTAAGTTTTGTGTGACTCAAGTTTTCAAGTTATGGGTGAGACACCGATATGAGGAGAATAAGGAGTGACAATAACCTAATTTTGGGTATGCCCAAGGCACCCCCAAGGTAATATCCAAGGAAGACTCAAGCGACTAAGCTTGGGAATGCCCCAGAAGGCATCCCCTCTTTCGTCTTCAACATTATCGGTATATCTTACATGGAGCAATATTTTTATTCGTCACATAATATGAGTTTTGCTTGGCGCGTCATTTTATTTTGTTTTTATCTATTACGTGTTATTTGTAATCTTGTTTTTCAATAAAAAGTTTCAAGAATTGCATTAGGATGCTTGCATTGCATGCTTTGGTTGGTGTTGTGTAAAAACAAAAATTGGTGTTGTAGTGTTTGAATTTTCATATTTTACCTGAACGTGAAATGTTTCTGAAATTTTTACATAGTGGTTTCATATAAATTTTATAGCATGTCCTAAATTTTAAAAAGTTTTTGAGTTACATAAGTACACTGTTTTCATAAATTGCTACAAACTGTTCTGTTTGGAGAGATTGCTGCCATAGTTTTGTTATCTACTTATCCAATAGTTTTCATAGCCTATATTGATAGATATAAATTGTGGAAATTATAGTATACAATACCTAATGTTTGAAAATTATTGTGCAACTTGTCTTTGCAGTACATAAAGAGTTGATTTATTATCATGTGTACTAACCTATCTCACTAGTTCTTTTCAAGTTTTGTGTGGATGAAGTTTTTGAGAATAGGTGAAACCATGATATGAGAGGATTCAAAAAGATACAAAAGCTCAAGCTTGGGGATGCCCAAGGCACCCCAAGTAAATATTTCAAGAACTCTCAAGCATCTAAGCTTGGGGATGCTACGCATCCCACCTCTCTTCATCAACAATTATTTGTTAGCCTATGTTGAGCCTAAATTTTTATTCGTTCACATGATGCGTGCTATTCTTGGAGTGACGTTTTTCTTTTTCTTGCTGTTTAAATAAAATACTCAGGTCTAAAAATCTTTATTAAGAGAGAGAGAGAAATTCCTCACATAGCTGCTTAATTGTTTGACTACTCATTGATCTTCAATTATATGTTTTCGAGTTGTTTTGTCATTTACTCTCGTGCTTCACTTATATGCTATGAGTAAATGGTTAATGAATTGAATATCATAAATCTGAAACTATATATGTTTTATATGCTTATCCCATGGGGGAGTAATGACTTCACATATAAGAAGTATAGGTGGTAAAATTTATTGAAATTTAGCAAACACCGCATTGGTCACTTGAACAATTCATGAAAGAATATTGAAGGAAGAGAGATTTCACATATAAATATACTATCTTGGAAATCTTCTATAATTGTGAATACCCGTTAATTATTTTCAAACTTGAGCAAATTAGTTGAAGTTGGACAAGGAAGACAACATAATGAGTTATGCTTGGTTATATTTGTATAGAAGTTATATTGTTATGGATCCTCCAACATGTGGTGCTTGCTTCCACTTCATACTAGCCAAAACTTTCGCACCAATTAGAAATACTATCCGTGCGTCCAAACACCCTTAAACCCAAAGTTGTTCCATATGAGGAGCAACAACAGCAGGACCAGGACTTTCTTCTTCCCGGCGCTGGAGGCGGCGCTGCTCCCCCCACTCGCTGACGTAGCCGCTGCTGCTGGGGCTAGGGCGGGCCGGCGTCTCCGTAGCCGTAGCCGTCCTCCAGCCCCTTAAACTGCTCCCTCCTCCGGGACGCAGCCGTGCTGCTTCTGCCCCTGTACGAGGCCGTCACGTGCCCCTCGTCCTCGTACAGGGGCGCGGCGCTGGGGCGAGCGGGGTGGGGCGCTGCGCGGGGGGCGAGCGGGGTGCGGTGCGGCGCGGCGCGGCGGACGCGGGGCGAGCGGGGCGCGGCGCGACGGCCGGCGCATGCGGGGCTAGCGAGCATGGCGAACGGGCGGAGGCGGTGGAGCGAAGGTGCGGGCGGGGTGCGGCGTAGTTACGAGAGACTATGAGTTGCTTATTCTATAGTTCTATTTACAGACTTGCTTATGGTATTCTTAATTTACTTGATTCAATGGTAAGTTATTCTCAGGTTTCTTCTATGGCTTGGTCATGAATCGATGGAATGCTACAAAATAGCTTGAAGGTATTTGTTGTCTATCCTTTTACACTCTCCACTTTACGGGCATCTTGGTTTTACAATTCGATTTGCTCATGTGCATGATACAACAATGCATACGTTTATTTGTTAAAGTTGTCCATGTTGTCTTTGTAAACTGAGTTTTGTGTGTAAGCCCACCGCGTGAGAGGTCCTAGATAAGCCACTTGATATTATAGTGATTAATTTATAAGAATTTCAAGGCAATGAAGAAGCTAAGAAGGTTGCTCACAAGGTACTCCATTGATTTGAAGTTTAAGCTTTGCCTTCTTGCTTGGCAGTCTCTGCTATCTATTGTGCGCTTAAGTTAGATGTTTAAATAATTGGACATATTTAACAATGGGATAATCAGTCATGAAAAACTAAGGGTGTATTTAAGCTTATTGTGATTGGGAGCAGCATTTTAACAGGTGTAATTCCGTTGCAATGCACGGGCATATGTGCTAGTTGTAATTAAAAGGGGAGATATGAGCTTATGAAAAGTATTAATAGGCCAGCTGGTTTACTTAATTCGTTAAATTATTTAATGTTTGTTACGTGCCTACACTGTGTATGAGGGGGTTGTGCCTCCATCGCCATTGATCTGCGGGGCCCAAGGTGGATCGGTCGTAGGTGTTGTGAATCGGTCGGCGTGGGATTAAACTTTAGCCTCACCTCTTGCCTTGTATGAATGGGCTGAGTGGGCTTTTATGATTTATTAGGAATTTTAAAAATGGTTATTGAGCTAGGCCAAAATAGAACAAATTCCAACAATATCGATATTTTTATGTAAACTATGTATGAACTTTAATGAAATCATCTGGTTTGCGTGAATTTTATTTGGCCTGGTCAAATTTGTTTGGATTGCATGTGAATAGCACCCGTGTCCTCCGCGGACGGATGAGGATGAGGTGTCCGGTTTCGGGTCAGGTGTTTGTGATGCCGTATTGCGTCAAGGTAACATGGTCTGCTCGACCGCAACTCCACAGTTGAATGGTCTCTGTGTCAGGTTTCAAACTATGCCTCAACTTTTGACCCGATGGTGTGCGTAGTGGGTAAAGATATGTGTCGCATCCCATCGTCTTGCTGGCTTGCTGCGCCTCCTCAATAATCTTTTCTTTGCATAGGAATTATGCAGGAACATGTCTCACAACTAAAAATTGGAAGACAAGATTACCTGATTGCCTCATCATTATTTTCTGTTTTGATGGGGCCGTCCTAACTGCACCTGCCTTGATTCATTTGCCTGAAATGCACGTAGAAATGCTAGGGCACTGTTTAGTTTAGTGCAGCGTTGAGACTTGAGAGGAGGAGCCAGAGGGAGGGGCGAGGCGAGGCGACCAAGACCAAGAAGCAGAGGCGTGCTGCCTACGCTGCCGCTCAAAACGGGAGGGCAGCGCCTCCACCGATTTGGAAGCCAGGCGAATCCTTGCCAAAACCGGAAAGGGAATCCGCTCAGTCAGTCGCGTCGCAGGCAGCCGGCCAAGATGCATCAGCACTCAGCAGGTACCACAGGCAGCCGACCAAGATGCATGAGCATTCAGCAGGTACCACGGGCACAGGGCAGCACAGAGGCCGGCCAGCACTGCACTCGGTTGGGCTCCGATGGTCACATCCTGCATGCATTGCATGGCATGGCATCTTGAAGAAGAGGGCATGGCATGGCATGGCATCCAAGCAGTAGGCATCCACTGCATCTGCATGCATGGAATCTTGAGGCGTGTCCGCAGAGGGACCGCCCTCAGGCCCAGCATGCGTGCTTGCGGCGCTAGTCCTAAGACCAAGGAGATCGATAGTCCTACATCTACTTCTACTTATAACCACATTTACATCTCTACTATTAAAGTAGGATGTGCGTAGTAGTCCTACGTTAGTTAAGTCCAAGACGACGGCAGTTAACCACCATCCTTTAGGCTAAGGTAACAAGTTAGTGTTAGATTTAAGTCACGTCACAAAAAACCACCAATTATAAGCCTAATGCATAACGCAAAACACCGACTAGCCGATTTGATCGCGAAAACAGCCAAACCGATAGATGGGACCAACCTGTTGGGTCGGCGTGGTGCGGGCTGACGGGCGCCGTTAGACGGCGGGAGGCGGTTGTTTCCTTGAGATTTATGACTCCCGACATGTCGTTCCTTGCTATCGCCATCGGCGACCCAATCCCCTCCCCACCCCCCTCTATCTACTCGGGGCATCGCACGGCACGCTCCTGCCGTCCCCACCCTGCCCGCTGTCTCTGGCCGCCGAGCCTCGAGGTGCGAGCTAGGCCGTCTCCGTCCGGCGGTCCTCCGGCTCAAATCTCACGCCTGGATGCGCGTCGTCTGGATCCTCATGCTCCTGTGGCGTCGCAAATGCATCGCCGATTGCCGCAGGCACGCCCAGGCCCCGCTTGCGGCGCAACCATCCCCACCCCTCGCCGCCACTTCTTCGTGCTAGCCGCCTGGGCGCACCAGCCATGCGACGACGCCACCTCGAGCGGCGAGGAGAGGCCCAGTTGTGGTCCCCCTGGCGAGGCTTTCTAGAGAAGGGGTTGCTCTCCCAACGAGGTTGCCCGGAGAGGAGCTCTACTTCTAGCCTGAGCTCCTTCGGAGTCGTCAGGGCTCTCCAGCGCCTCGTGGGGAAGCCCGCCGTCGCGTTCGCCTACTTCAAGGACACAGAGACCATTAGCTTTCGCCATGACCTCGCCACCTACGCGGAGATCGTCTGTGTTCTGTCACATAAGGGCCAGGGGAGGATGTTGTTTTCCTTGTTCGGTGAGATCCTCTCGCCAGCAGATGGCGGCGGCGACGGCCCTGAGATCGTGCCACTCATGGATCAGATCGGAAGGATGTGCACTAATGGCGCCGTCTCCCGTCGTCTAACGACGCCCATCTGCCTGCGCTACGTTGACCTGACATGTTGGTCCCACCTGTCGGTTTGGCTGTTTTCCGGTCAAATCGGCCAGTCAGTACTCCGTGTTACGCATTAAGCTCATAATTAGTGGTTTTTGTGACGTGGCTCAAATCTAGTTATAACATGTTACCCTAACCCGAAGTGTGATGGTTTTGGGTAAATAACTTCCTCACACACGGCATACACATCAACCAGTCGCCGTAGCCCGTGGGTGCATGCGTCCATGCAGGGCACGCGGGACTCTGCTGACCCACCCAATGCGAGCGCAACATTTAGACAGCCCTTGTTAACTACTCCCTCCATGGCTGATGGCTCCATCCTGTAAGACGTTTTTGCAAGTAGATTAATTCTTTCAACTACAATTATTTAGTAACGGAAGGAGTAGTTAGGAAATCGCAGCAGGATCGATAGAATTAAGAGTGAAATGGGCGCGAGCGAAATGCTGCCTTTCGCGAGTCAAAAGATGGGAAAGGCTCGAGTTGCAGCTACTGCAGCCTACATGTAGCAGGTACTACTCCGTACTGGATACTGGCGCACGCAAAAGATACAAAGAGTAGTGTCTATGTGCCTTTTACTAGCAGTACATCGGTACAACGGAAACTTAATTATACGCTGTCCCATACACCAGGATGATTCAGTAGGCTACTTGGAAACCTAATGACGAGTTGATGCTCCATCTTGAGAAAAATACTCAAACAGAATAGACACGGTCACATGGCGTCCTTTATATTTGATGCCCTATGAAACAAAGTATACAGGCACCAACGCAGGCGTCGAGGACCCCGACACCGGTCGCTTTGGCAGAATGTTCTGTCCCAGACGCAATGCAGAGATACTTCAAGTTTTGATCCAGCGCCACGCCGTGATCGCCACCGTGGGGATGGGTGGAGGCATGGGGTGAGGGAAGGCAGGCATCGTGCACCGAGCCGTTCCCCTTCGGAGGCGCGGCGTTGGCATACTTCGCCCAGTCCGACACCTGCTGGTCGCCGGGTTGACTCGGAGAGTTCTTTCACGTCTGTCCCTGCGGGCTCCCTCAGGAGACGCGCCTCTCGCCCCGCCGGTGTGGATGGCCATACAGACAGCTTGCCACCAGCGACGCTGGCAATCCCGTCGGGTAGGGAGGAGAACCCTGCAGGCTCGATGGCAGAGCTGGTTGCTGCGGCACTAGCGGCGTGCGTTGGACAACGACCACGCCATTCCCAGCCCACAGGTCGGCGCTCGCTGGGTGGTCCTAGCGTTGCGGGCCTTCAAGCTGCGCCGGAGGTTGCCATCTCCCCTCTGGACGAGGTGCTCGCCGCGGCTGGCGCTGGGAACCTCGGACGGCATGAGGCTTAGCAGCATGGACTCCCGTCGCACCCGTGTGCTTTTCATGGATCTGAAGAGGCGTTTCTGCAATTTCCTGAGGACGCGCAGGCTGTGCGTCAGCTTGGTGGCGTCAGCATGCCTGGTCTGCTGGGAGAACCCCCCCCCCCCCCCAACTTCAGGGGATGTCTCAGCACGGACAGCTTGATTCCTGGAGTCTGGGGATCCCGGCACTTGGCATACAGCAATGCCAAGAGGGGAACCGTGCCGACTGGGGACGCCGGGTTCATGAGCTTTTATCTGCGTCGGTCCCGCACTCAATCTGGGCGCCACCACCTTCCGAGGGGCTCATGCAGGCGAACGCTGATGCTGCCGCGCAACCTCTGCAATTTGCGCGCGCAAAGGAAGTTCTTTTTGGGCCTGGAGTGCAACAACAGCCAGACCCAATGGCACAGGATGCAAGTGCCAGATCGGCGTTGTTGGAAGCAGATCTCTCTGGAATGGGCTTGTTGTCTGCAGTTATAAACAGTGTTTCAGATCTCCACCTCGATGAGCAACAACAGTTCCTCTTGCAGCTAATCGCGGCCATGCCCCCGTCTGTGTTGGGAGCCCCTCCATCCACTGCTGCAAAGGTCACGAAAACCATCACTATTAAGAAGAAAGTCTTGGCTCCCTTCAGTCGTAGGACTTCAACAACCACATCGTTGCGGCCTTCCATGACGTCCACGCGTCGCACACAGGCGTGTGTGTGCAAGACGTTGGGGCTGATTTCCAGCGAGGAGCAATTCACAGATGCCACACTTCAGAACTACCTCTCCTTCTTTAAGGACCCGATGTCGTCAGCCCAGACGGAGAGGCTGGGTCAGCTCGCGGGTCTGGCAGCCCCAGCATCAATCCAGCTTCCGGATTCGGACTTGCAGGCGATTTTGGAGGAAGAAATGGCCAGGGCGGCCTAGTAAGTTCAGAGCCTTCCGTTCCGGGTTGCTGCACTAGGTTTCCCCAATGATTAAAACCTCCATGCTTCAGTCGCTTTGTAGGCTACGGGGTAGTCTGCAATATCTAGTTGTCTCTGTCTTTCCGTCCAGTGAGTTTCCGACATGCGCGGGTTGCGCCTGTCGGTGGGCTCTTCTTTGTGGTGAGCTGGCTAGCGCAGGTTGCGCCGCCATGTTCAGCGTCATGGATGCTTTCTCAGTTGTTTCAGAGTCGGCACGCGCCGGTTGCGCCTGCCTTGTAACCGCAGTATATCTTAATGCTGAGTTCTTATGGAGTCCTGTACGCGCTGGTGGCGCCTACAATGTATTAGTCTGCTACCCTCTGGGTGTTGTTTATCAGTCTTTTTATGAGTGAGAACCTTCTGTTGCTTAACTGGAACGTGCGCGGTCTAAATGATCCCGCAAGAAGGCTGGTAGTCAGGGAACTCGTGGGCAGATGCCGCTGCTCTGTTATATGCTTGCAGGAAACGAAGTTGAGCTCTTTTACGGATATTCACAGGGAGGAGTTAGGCGGCCCGACACTTCGAGGGTCAGCCGTGCTGCCTGCCAATGGCACCAGGGGGGAATTTTGATTCTCTGGGATGAGAACAAGTTCGCTTCTGCCCCGGTTAGCTCGGGATGTTTCTCCATCACGGTCAGGATGACGCCTCGACAAGCGCAGGTGCAGCCGTGGTTTCTCACAACCGTGTACGGCCCGATCGACGATGAGCGCAAACAGGGTTTTTTATATGAGATCGCCCGCATTCAAGCCAATATTAACGGTGCGTGGCTCATCCTGGGAGATTTCAACTTGATCAGAGACCCAGAAGACAAAAACAACAACCGTGTCAATGGGAGATGGATGTCAAAATTCAGAACAGCCTTGAACTCCTCGGCCTGCGAGAAATTCCGCTTGTTGGACGCAGCTTTACTTGGTCGAATGAGCAGTCGCCGCCAACGTTGGTTCGACTGGACAGGGCTTTCTGTAATGTCGACTGGGAGCTTCGCTTCCAGGCCGCCAAGCTGCTCCCGCAAGCCTCTGCCATGTCTGATCATTGCCCGTTGCTCCTTGTCAGCGATTCCCTACCCATTAAGCCAAGGCGGTTTCGGTTTGAGGAGTACTGGCGATTTCTCGCTGGTTTCAAGGAAGTAGTGACGGCGGCTTGGAACTTGCCGGTGGGTAGCGCCGATTCAATCAGTGCCTTCAATATCAAATTGCGCCGAGCAGGCAGGGCTTTGACCACCTGGAGCAAGTGCACAGTGGGCTGTATTCGCTCGCAGTTTGACCTCGTTCACGAGCTAACTATACGACTGGACACCGCGCAAGAGGGATGTTGCTTGACTGTCGAGGAGTCAGCGCTACGATCAGCGCTCAAATCTAGGCATCTTGGGCTGGCAGTTCTCGTTCGTATCAAGCAAAAAACAGAGGGCACACGTTCGCTGGCTGCGCGCCATGGATGCCAGCTCCAAGTATTTCAACATCAAGGCAAACAGCAGATCAAAGAAGCATCACATTCATTCACTTAGGGCTGCAGATGGATCGCTGCTGGCGCAACAGAGCCAAATTGTCGAGCTAGTGCAGGAGCACTTTGAGGGCATCATGGGTTGCGCGGCCAAAACTACTGCTAAGATCAATAGGGAGAGACTGGGCTTGACACGTCACAATCTTCAAGATCTCGAGGCCCCCTTCTCGATTGCCGAGATCAAGGAGGCCATCTGGGATCTGCCCATGGACAAGGCGCCGGGGCCTGATAGCTTTTCATGCTGCTTTTACCGCTCCTGTTGGGAAATCATCAGAGATGATATTAATATATTGTAGTAATCATGTTTTATGTCTTTTATTTCAATGAAGTGCCAAGTAAAGCCTTTGGGATAGTGTGTATGATAGTTGACTTGATTCTGTGCAAAACAGAAACATTTGCTCTCAATCCAAGAATTTTGTAAATTTACTGGAACTTGATTTTGATCTGAATGTTTTTACACATGATTTATATACAAATTGCCTGGATTGTCCCAATTTTCATATTTTTTTTAGAGACCTGGAAGTATGGTTACACTACACATTTTCACAAACTGTTCTCTTTTTGATAGATTCTGTTTCACATGCATAGTTTGCTTGTTTTAGTGTTCCCATAGCTTATATTCAGTGATATAAATTATGGGAATAGTAGAATACAGTAGGTATCATGTGGGAACAATTATGAATCTTGTCTTGACAGTACCTAAGTGAATGATCATTATTTATTATACTAACCCATCTCATGAAGTTCCGTTAAGTTTTGTGTGACTCAAGTTTTCAAGTTATGGGTGAGACACCGATATGAGGAGAATAAGGAGTGACAATAACCTAATTTTGGGTATGCCCAAGGCACCCCCAAGGTAATATCCAAGGAAGACTCAAGCGACTAAGCTTGGGAATGCCCCAGAAGGCATCCCCTCTTTCGTCTTCAACATTATCGGTATATCTTACATGGAGCAATATTTTTATTCGTCACATAATATGAGTTTTGCTTGGCGCGTCATTTTATTTTGTTTTTATCTATTACGTGTTATTTGTAATCTTGTTTTTCAATAAAAAGTTTCAAGAATTGCATTAGGATGCTTGCATTGCATGCTTTGGTTGGTGTTGTGTAAAAACAAAAATTGGTGTTGTAGTGTTTGAATTTTCATATTTTACCTGAACGTGAAATGTTTCTGAAATTTTTACATAGTGGTTTCATATAAATTTTATAGCATGTCCTAAATTTTAAAAAGTTTTTGAGTTACATAAGTACACTGTTTTCATAAATTGCTACAAACTGTTCTGTTTGGAGAGATTGCTGCCATAGTTTTGTTATCTACTTATCCAATAGTTTTCATAGCCTATATTGATAGATATAAATTGTGGAAATTATAGTATACAATACCTAATGTTTGAAAATTATTGTGCAACTTGTCTTTGCAGTACATAAAGAGTTGATTTATTATCATGTGTACTAACCTATCTCACTAGTTCTTTTCAAGTTTTGTGTGGATGAAGTTTTTGAGAATAGGTGAAACCATGATATGAGAGGATTCAAAAAGATACAAAAGCTCAAGCTTGGGGATGCCCAAGGCACCCCAAGTAAATATTTCAAGAACTCTCAAGCATCTAAGCTTGGGGATGCTACGCATCCCACCTCTCTTCATCAACAATTATTTGTTAGCCTATGTTGAGCCTAAATTTTTATTCGTTCACATGATGCGTGCTATTCTTGGAGTGACGTTTTTCTTTTTCTTGCTGTTTAAATAAAATACTCAGGTCTAAAAATCTTTATTAAGAGAGAGAGAGAGAAATTCCTCACATAGCTGCTTAATTGTTTGACTACTCATTGATCTTCAATTATATGTTTTCGAGTTGTTTTGTCATTTACTCTCGTGCTTCACTTATATGCTATGAGTAAATGGTTAATGAATTGAATATCATAAATCTGAAACTATATATGTTTTATATGCTTATCCCATGGGGGAGTAATGACTTCACATATAAGAAGTATAGGTGGTAAAATTTATTGAAATTTAGCAAACACCGCATTGGTCACTTGAACAATTCATGAAAGAATATTGAAGGAAGAGAGATTTCACATATAAATATACTATCTTGGAAATCTTCTATAATTGTGAATACCCGTTAATTATTTTCAAACTTGAGCAAATTAGTTGAAGTTGGACAAGGAAGACAACATAATGAGTTATGCTTGGTTATATTTGTATAGAAGTTATATTGTTATGGATCCTCCAACATGTGGTGCTTGCTTCCACTTCATACTAGCCAAAACTTTCGCACCAATTAGAAATACTATCCGTGCGTCCAAACACCCTTAAACCCAAAGTTGTTCCATATGAGGAGCAACAACAGCAGGACCAGGACTTTCTTCTTCCCGGCGCTGGAGGCGGCGCTGCTCCCCCCACTCGCTGACGTAGCCGCTGCTGCTGGGGCTAGGGCGGGCCGGCGTCTCCGTAGCCGTAGCCGTCCTCCAGCCCCTTAAACTGCTCCCTCCTCCGGGACGCAGCCGTGCTGCTTCTGCCCCTGTACGAGGCCGTCACGTGCCCCTCGTCCTCGTACAGGGGCGCGGCGCTGGGGCGAGCGGGGTGGGGCGCTGCGCGGGGGGCGAGCGGGGTGCGGTGCGGCGCGGCGGACGCGGGGCGAGCGGGGCGCGGCGCGACGGCCGGCGCATGCGGGGCTAGCGAGCATGGCGAACGGGCGGAGGCGGTGGAGCGAAGGTGCGGGCGGGGTGCGGCGTAGTTACGAGAGACTATGAGTTGCTTATTCTATAGTTCTATTTACAGACTTGCTTATGGTATTCTTAATTTACTTGATTCAATGGTAAGTTATTCTCAGGTTTCTTCTATGGCTTGGTCATGAATCGATGGAATGCTACAAAATAGCTTGAAGGTATTTGTTGTCTATCCTTTTACACTCTCCACTTTACGGGCATCTTGGTTTTACAATTCGATTTGCTCATGTGCATGATACAACAATGCATACGTTTATTTGTTAAAGTTGTCCATGTTGTCTTTGTAAACTGAGTTTTGTGTGTAAGCCCACCGCGTGAGAGGTCCTAGATAAGCCACTTGATATTATAGTGATTAATTTATAAGAATTTCAAGGCAATGAAGAAGCTAAGAAGGTTGCTCACAAGGTACTCCATTGATTTGAAGTTTAAGCTTTGCCTTCTTGCTTGGCAGTCTCTGCTATCTATTGTGCGCTTAAGTTAGATGTTTAAATAATTGGACATATTTAACAATGGGATAATCAGTCATGAAAAACTAAGGGTGTATTTAAGCTTATTGTGATTGGGAGCAGCATTTTAACAGGTGTAATTCCGTTGCAATGCACGGGCATATGTGCTAGTTGTAATTAAAAGGGGAGATATGAGCTTATGAAAAGTATTAATAGGCCAGCTGGTTTACTTAATTCGTTAAATTATTTAATGTTTGTTACGTGCCTACACTGTGTATGAGGGGGTTGTGCCTCCATCGCCATTGATCTGCGGGGCCCAAGGTGGATCGGTCGTAGGTGTTGTGAATCGGTCGGCGTGGGATTAAACTTTAGCCTCACCTCTTGCCTTGTATGAATGGGCTGAGTGGGCTTTTATGATTTATTAGGAATTTTAAAAATGGTTATTGAGCTAGGCCAAAATAGAACAAATTCCAACAATATCGATATTTTTATGTAAAGTATGTATGAACTTTAATGAAATCATCTGGTTTGCGTGAATTTTATTTGGCCTGGTCAAATTTGTTTGGATTGCATGTGAATAGCACCCGTGTCCTCCGCGGACGGATGAGGATGAGGTGTCCGGTTTCGGGTCAGGTGTTTGTGATGCCGTATTGCGTCAAGGTAACATGGTCTGCTCGACCGCAACTCCACAGTTGAATGGTCTCTGTGTCAGGTTTCAAACTATGCCTCAACTTTTGACCCGATGGTGTGCGTAGTGGGTAAAGATATGTGTCGCATCCCATCGTCTTGCTGGCTTGCTGCGCCTCCTCAATAATCTTTTCTTTGCATAGGAATTATGCAGGAACATGTCTCACAACTAAAAATTGGAAGACAAGATTACCTGATTGCCTCATCATTATTTTCTGTTTTGATGGGGCCGTCCTAACTGCACCTGCCTTGATTCATTTGCCTGAAATGCACGTAGAAATGCTAGGGCACTGTTTAGTTTAGTGCAGCGTTGAGACTTGAGAGGAGGAGCCAGAGGGAGGGGCGAGGCGAGGCGACCAAGACCAAGAAGCAGAGGCGTGCTGCCTACGCTGCCGCTCAAAACGGGAGGGCAGCGCCTCCACCGATTTGGAAGCCAGGCGAATCCTTGCCAAAACCGGAAAGGGAATCCGCTCAGTCAGTCGCGTCGCAGGCAGCCGGCCAAGATGCATCAGCACTCAGCAGGTACCACAGGCAGCCGACCAAGATGCATGAGCATTCAGCAGGTACCACGGGCACAGGGCAGCACAGAGGCCGGCCAGCACTGCACTCGGTTGGGCTCCGATGGTCACATCCTGCATGCATTGCATGGCATGGCATCTTGAAGAAGAGGGCATGGCATGGCATGGCATCCAAGCAGTAGGCATCCACTGCATCTGCATGCATGGAATCTTGAGGCGTGTCCGCAGAGGGACCGCCCTCAGGCCCAGCATGCGTGCTTGCGGCGCTAGTCCTAAGACCAAGGAGATCGATAGTCCTACATCTACTTCTACTTATAACCACATTTACATCTCTACTATTAAAGTAGGATGTGCGTAGTAGTCCTACGTTAGTTAAGTCCAAGACGACGGCAGTTAACCACCATCCTTTAGGCTAAGGTAACAAGTTAGTGTTAGATTTAAGTCACGTCACAAAAAACCACCAATTATAAGCCTAATGCATAACGCAAAACACCGACTAGCCGATTTGATCGCGAAAACAGCCAAACCGATAGATGGGACCAACCTGTTGGGTCGGCGTGGTGCGGGCTGACGGGCGCCGTTAGACGGCGGGAGGCGGTTGTTTCCTTGAGATTTATGACTCCCGACATGTCGTTCCTTGCTATCGCCATCGGCGACCCAATCCCCTCCCCACCCCCCTCTATCTACTCGGGGCATCGCACGGCACGCTCCTGCCGTCCCCACCCTGCCCGCTGTCTCTGGCCGCCGAGCCTCGAGGTGCGAGCTAGGCCGTCTCCGTCCGGCGGTCCTCCGGCTCAAATCTCACGCCTGGATGCGCGTCGTCTAGATCCTCATGCTCCTGTGGCGTCGCAAATGCATCGCCGATTGCCGCAGGCACGCCCAGGCCCCGCTTGCGGCGCAACCATCCCCACCCCTCGCCGCCAGTTCTTCGCGCTAGCCGCCTGGGCGCACCAGCCATGCGACGACGCCACCTCGAGCGGCGAGGAGAGGCCCAGTTGTGGTCCCCCTGGCGAGGCTTTCTAGAGAAGGGGTTGCTCTCCCAACGAGGTTGCCCGGAGAGGAGCTCTACTTCTAGCCTGAGCTCCTTCGGAGTCGTCAGGGCTCTCCAGCGCCTCGTGGGGAAGCCCGCCGTCGCGTTCGCCTACTTCAAGGACACAGAGACCATTAGCTTTCGCCATGACCTCGCCACCTACGCGGAGATCGTCTGTGTTCTGTCACATAAGGGCCAGGGGAGGATGTTGTTTTCCTTGTTCGGTGAGATCCTCTCGCCAGCAGATGGCGGCGGCGACGGCCCTGAGATCGTGCCACTCATGGATCAGATCGGAAGGATGTGCACTAATGGCGCCGTCTCCCGTCGTCTAACGACGCCCATCTGCCTGCGCTACGTTGACCTGACATGTTGGTCCCACCTGTCGGTTTGGCTGTTTTCCGGTCAAATCGGCCAGTCAGTACTCCGTGTTACGCATTAAGCTCATAATTAGTGGTTTTTGTGACGTGGCTCAAATCTAGTTCTAACATGTTACCCTAACCCTAAGTGTGATGGTTTTGGGTAAATAACTTCCTCACACACGGCATACACATCAACCAGTCGCCGTAGCCCGTGGGTGCATGCGTCCATGCAGGGCACGCGGGACTCTGCTGACCCACCCAATGCGAGCGCAACATTTAGACAGCCCTTGTTAACTACTCCCTCCATGGCTGATGGCTCCATCCTGTAAGACGTTTTTGCAAGTAGATTAATTCTTTCAACTACAATTATTTAGTAACGGAAGGAGTAGTTAGGAAATCGCAGCAGGATCGATAGAATTAAGAGTGAAATGGGCGCGAGCGAAATGCTGCCTTTCGCGAGTCAAAAGATGGGAAAGGCTCGAGTTGCAGCTACTGCAGCCTACATGTAGCAGGTACTACTCCGTACTGGATACTGGCGCACGCAAAAGATACAAAGAGTAGTGTCTATGTGCCTTTTACTAGCAGTACATCGGTACAACGGAAACTTAATTATACGCTGTCCCATACACCAGGATGATTCAGTAGGCTACTTGGAAACCTAATGACGAGTTGATGCTCCATCTTGAGAAAAATACTCAAACAGAATAGACACGGTCACATGGCGTCCTTTATATTTGATGCCCTATGAAACAAAGTATACAGGCACCAACGCAGGCGTCGAGGACCCCGACACCGGTCGCTTTGGCAGAATGTTCTGTCCCAGACGCAATGCAGAGATACTTCAAGTTTTGATCCAGCGCCACGCCGTGATCGCCACCGTGGGGATGGGTGGAGGCATGGGGTGAGGGAAGGCAGGCATCGTGCACCGAGCCGTTCCCCTTCGGAGGCGCGGCGTTGGCATACTTCGCCCAGTCCGACACCTGCTGGTCGCCGGGTTGACTCGGAGAGTTCTTTCACGTCTGTCCCTGCGGGCTCCCTCAGGAGACGCGCCTCTCGCCCCGCCGGTGTGGATGGCCATACAGACAGCTTGCCACCAGCGACGCTGGCAATCCCGTCGGGTAGGGAGGAGAACCCTGCAGGCTCGATGGCAGAGCTGGTTGCTGCGGCACTAGCGGCGTGCGTTGGACAACGACCACGCCATTCCCAGCCCACAGGTCGGCGCTCGCTGGGTGGTCCTAGCGTTGCGGGCCTTCAAGCTGCGCCGGAGGTTGCCATCTCCCCTCTGGACGAGGTGCTCGCCGCGGCTGGCGCTGGGAACCTCGGACGGCATGAGGCTTAGCAGCATGGACTCCCGTCGCACCCGTGTGCTTTTCATGGATCTGAAGAGGCGTTTCTGCAATTTCCTGAGGACGCGCAGGCTGTGCGTCAGCTTGGTGGCGTCAGCATGCCTGGTCTGCTGGGAGAACCCCCCCCCCAACTTCAGGGGATGTCTCAGCACGGACAGCTTGATTCCTGGAGTCTGGGGATCCCGGCACTTGGCATACAGCAATGCCAAGAGGGGAACCGTGCCGACTGGGGACGCCGGGTTCATGAGCTTTTATCTGCGTCGGTCCCGCACTCAATCTGGGCGCCACCACCTTCCGAGGGGCTCATGCAGGCGAACGCTGATGCTGCCGCGCAACCTCTGCAATTTGCGCGCGCAAAGGAAGTTCTTTTTGGGCCTGGAGTGCAACAACAGCCAGACCCAATGGCACAGGATGCAAGTGCCAGATCGGCGTTGTTGGAAGCAGATCTCTCTGGAATGGGCTTGTTGTCTGCAGTTATAAACAGTGTTTCAGATCTCCACCTCGATGAGCAACAACAGTTCCTCTTGCAGCTAATCGCGGCCATGCCCCCGTCTGTGTTGGGAGCCCCTCCATCCACTGCTGCAAAGGTCACGAAAACCATCACTATTAAGAAGAAAGTCTTGGCTCCCTTCAGTCGTAGGACTTCAACAACCACATCGTTGCGGCCTTCCATGACGTCCACGCGTCGCACACAGGCGCGTGTGTGCAAGACGTTGGGGCTGCTTTCCAGCGAGGAGCAATTCACAGATGCCACACTTCAGAACTACCTCTCCTTCTTTAAGGACCCGATGTCGTCAGCCCAAACGGAGAGGCTGGGTCAGCTCGCGGGTCTGGCAGCCCCAGCATCAATCCAGCTTCCGGATTCGGACTTGCAGGCGATTTTGGAGGAAGAAATGGCCAGGGCGGCCTAGTAAGTTCAGAGCCTTCCGTTCCGGGTTGCTGCACTAGGTTTCCCCAATGATTAAAACCTCCATGCTTCAGTCGCTTTGTAGGCTACGGGGTAGTCTGCAATATCTAGTTGTCTCTGTCTTTCCGTCCAGTGAGTTTCCGACATGCGCGGGTTGCGCCTGTCGGTGGGCTCTTCTTTGTGGTGAGCTGGCTAGCGTAGGTTGCGCCGCCATGTTCAGCGTCATGGATGCTTTCTCAGTTGTTTCAGAGTCGGCACGCGCCGGTTGCGCCTGCCTTGTAACCGCAGTATATCTTAATGCTGAGTTCTTATGGAGTCCTGTACGCGCTGGTGGCGCCTACAATGTATTAGTCTGCTACCCTCTGGGTGTTGTTTATCAGTCTTTTTATGAGTGAGAACCTTCTGTTGCTTAACTGGAACGTGCGCGGTCTAAATGATCCCGCAAGAAGGCTGGTAGTCAGGGAACTCGTGGGCAGATGCCGCTGCTCTGTTATATGCTTGCAGGAAACGAAGTTGAGCTCTTTTACGGATATTCACATGGAGGAGTTAGGCGGCCCGACACTTCGAGGGTCAGCCGTGCTGCCTGCCAATGGCACCAGGGGGGAATTTTGATTCTCTGGGATGAGAACAAGTTCGCTTCTGCCCCGGTTAGCTCGGGATGTTTCTCCATCACGGTCAGGATGACGCCTCGACAAGCGCAGGTGCAGCCGTGGTTTCTCACAACCGTGTACGGCCCGATCGACGATGAGCGCAAACAGGGTTTTTTATATGAGATCGCCCGCATTCAAGCCAATATTAACGGTGCGTGGCTCATCCTGGGAGATTTCAACTTGATCAGAGACCCAGAAGACAAAAACAACAACCGTGTCAATGGGAGATGGATGTCAAAATTCAGAACAGCCTTGAACTCCTCGGCCTGCGAGAAATTCCGCTTGTTGGACGCAGCTTTACTTGGTCGAATGAGCAGTCGCCGCCAACGTTGGTTCGACTGGACAGGGCTTTCTGTAATGTCGACTGGGAGCTTCGCTTCCAGGCCGCCAAGCTGCTCCCGCAAGCCTCTGCCATGTCTGATCATTGCCCGTTGCTCCTTGTCAGCGATTCCCTACCCATTAAGCCAAGGCGGTTTCGGTTTGAGGAGTACTGGCGATTTCTCGCTGGTTTCAAGGAAGTAGTGACGGCGGCTTGGAACTTGCCGGTGGGTAGCGCCGATTCAATCAGTGCCTTCAATATCAAATTGCGCCGAGCAGGCAGGGCTTTGACCACCTGGAGCAAGTGCACAGTGGGCTGTATTCGCTCGCAGTTTGACCTCGTTCACGAGCTAACTATACGACTGGACACCGCGCAAGAGGGATGTTGCTTGACTGTCGAGGAGTCAGCGCTACGATCAGCGCTCAAATCTAGGCATCTTGGGCTGGCAGTTCTCGTTCGTATCAAGCAAAAAACAGAGGGCACACGTTCGCTGGCTGCGCGCCATGGATGCCAGCTCCAAGTATTTCAACATCAAGGCAAACAGCAGATCAAAGAAGAATCACATTCATTCACTTAGGGCTGCAGATGGATCGCTGCTGGCGCAACAGAGCCAAATTGTCGAGCTGGTGCAGGAGCACTTTGAGGGCATCATGGGTTGCGCGGCCAAAACTACTGCTAAGATCAATAGGGAGAGACTGGGCTTGACACGTCACAATCTTCAAGATCTCGAGGCCCCCTTCTCGATTGCCGAGATCAAGGAGGCCATCTGGGATCTGCCCATGGACAAGGCGCCGGGGCCTGATAGCTTTTCATGCTGCTTTTACCGCTCCTGTTGGGAAATCATCAGAGATGATATTAATATATTGTAGTAATCATGTTTTATGTCTTTTATTTCAATGAAGTGCCAAGTAAAGCCTTTGGGATAGTGTGTATGATAGTTGACTTGATTCTGTGCAAAACAGAAACATTTGCTCTCAATCCAAGAATTTTGTAAATTTACTGGAACTTGATTTTGATCTGAATGTTTTTACACATGATTTATATACAAATTGCCTGGATTGTCCCAATTTTCATATTTTTTTTAGAGACCTGGAAGTATGGTTACACTACACATTTTCACAAACTGTTCTCTTTTTGATAGATTCTGTTTCACATGCATAGTTTGCTTGTTTTAGTGTTCCCATAGCTTATATTCAGTGATATAAATTATGGGAATAGTAGAATACAGTAGGTATCATGTGGGAACAATTATGAATCTTGTCTTGACAGTACCTAAGTGAATGATCATTATTTATTATACTAACCCATCTCATGAAGTTCCGTTAAGTTTTGTGTGACTCAAGTTTTCAAGTTATGGGTGAGACACCGATATGAGGAGAATAAGGAGTGACAATAACCTAATTTTGGGTATGCCCAAGGCACCCCCAAGGTAATATCCAAGGAAGACTCAAGCGACTAAGCTTGGGAATGCCCCAGAAGGCATCCCCTCTTTCGTCTTCAACATTATCGGTATATCTTACATGGAGCAATATTTTTATTCGTCACATAATATGAGTTTTGCTTGGCGCGTCATTTTATTTTGTTTTTATCTATTACGTGTTATTTGTAATCTTGTTTTTCAATAAAAAGTTTCAAGAATTGCATTAGGATGCTTGCATTGCATGCTTTGGTTGGTGTTGTGTAAAAACAAAAATTGGTGTTGTAGTGTTTGAATTTTCATATTTTACCTGAACGTGAAATGTTTCTGAAATTTTTACATAGTGGTTTCATATAAATTTTATAGCATGTCCTAAATTTGAAAAAGTTTTTGAGTTACATAAGTACACTGTTTTCATAAATTGCTACAAACTGTTCTGTTTGGAGAGATTGCTGCCATAGTTTTGTTATCTACTTATCCAATAGTTTTCATAGCCTATATTGATAGATATAAATTGTGGAAATTATAGTATACAATACCTAATGTTTGAAAATTATTGTGCAACTTGTCTTTGCAGTACATAAAGAGTTGATTTATTATCATGTGTACTAACCTATCTCACTAGTTCTTTTCAAGTTTTGTGTGGATGAAGTTTTTGAGAATAGGTGAAACCATGATATGAGAGGATTCAAAAAGATACAAAAGCTCAAGCTTGGGGATGCCCAAGGCACCCCAAGTAAATATTTCAAGAACTCTCAAGCATCTAAGCTTGGGGATGCTACGCATCCCACCTCTCTTCATCAACAATTATTTGTTAGCCTATGTTGAGCCTAAATTTTTATTCGTTCACATGGTGCGTGCTATTCTTGGAGTGACGTTTTTCTTTTTCTTGCTGTTTAAATAAAATACTCAGGTCTAAAAATCTTTATTAAGAGAGAGAGAGAAATTCCTCACATAGCTGCTTAATTGTTTGACTACTCATTGATCTTCAATTATATGTTTTCGAGTTGTTTTGTCATTTACTCTCGTGCTTCACTTATATGCTATGAGTAAATGGTTAATGAATTGAATATCATAAATCTGAAACTATATATGTTTTATATGTTTATCCCATGGGGGAGTAATGACTTCACATATAAGAAGTATAGGTGGTAAAATTTATTGAAATTTAGCAAACACCGCATTGGTCACTTGAACAATTCATGAAAGAATATTGAAGGAAGAGAGATTTCACATATAAATATACTATCTTGGAAATCTTCTATAATTGTGAATACCCGTTAATTATTTTCAAACTTGAGCAAATTAGTTGAAGTTGGACAAGGAAGACAACATAATGAGTTATGCTTGGTTATATTTGTATAGAAGTTATATTGTTATGGATCCTCCAACATGTGGTGCTTGCTTCCACTTCATACTAGCCAAAACTTTCGCACCAATTAGAAATACTATCCGTGCGTCCAAATACCCTTAAACCCAAAGTTGTTCCATATGAGGAGCAACAACAGCAGGACCAGGACTTTCTTCTTCCCGGCGCTGGAGGCGGCGCTGCTCCCCCCACTCGCTGACGTAGCCGCTGCTGCTGGGGCTAGGGCGGGCCGGCGTCTCCGTAGCCGTAGCCGTCCTCCAGCCCCTTAAACTGCTCCCTCCTCCGGGACGCAGCCGTGCTGCTTCTGCCCCTGTACGAGGCCGTCACGTGCCCCTCGTCCTCGTACAGGGGCGCGGCGCTGGGGCGAGCGGGGTGGGGCGCTGCGCGGGGGGCGAGCGGGGTGCGGTGCGGCGCGGCGGACGCGGGGCGAGCGGGGCGCGGCGCGACGGCCGGCGCATGCGGGGCTAGCGAGCATGGCGAACGGGCGGAGGCGGTGGAGCGAAGGTGCGGGCGGGGTGCGGCGTAGTTACGAGAGACTATGAGTTGCTTATTCTATAGTTCTATTTACAGACTTGCTTATGGTATTCTTAATTTACTTGATTCAATGGTAAGTTATTCTCAGGTTTCTTCTATGGCTTGGTCATGAATCGATGGAATGCTACAAAATAGCTTGAAGGTATTTGTTGTCTATCCTTTTACACTCTCCACTTTACGGGCATCTTGGTTTTACAATTCGATTTGCTCATGTGCATGATACAACAATGCATACGTTTATTTGTTAAAGTTGTCCATGTTGTCTTTGTAAACTGAGTTTTGTGTGTAAGCCCACCGCGTGAGAGGTCCTAGATAAGCCACTTGATATTATAGTGATTAATTTATAAGAATTTCAAGGCAATGAAGAAGCTAAGAAGGTTGCTCACAAGGTACTCCATTGATTTGAAGTTTAAGCTTTGCCTTCTTGCTTGGCAGTCTCTGCTATCTATTGTGCGCTTAAGTTAGATGTTTAAATAATTGGACATATTTAACAATGGGATAATCAGTCATGAAAAACTAAGGGTGTATTTAAGCTTATTGTGATTGGGAGCAGCATTTTAACAGGTGTAATTCCGTTGCAATGCACGGGCATATGTGCTAGTTGTAATTAAAAGGGGAGATATGAGCTTATGAAAAGTATTAATAGGCCAGCTGGTTTACTTAATTCGTTAAATTATTTAATGTTTGTTACGTGCCTACACTGTGTATGAGGGGGTTGTGCCTCCATCGCCATTGATCTGCGGGGCCCAAGGTGGATCG
The DNA here is from genome assembly GCF_904849725.1 of Hordeum vulgare subsp. vulgare. Taxonomy (NCBI): domain Eukaryota; kingdom Viridiplantae; phylum Streptophyta; class Magnoliopsida; order Poales; family Poaceae; genus Hordeum; species Hordeum vulgare. The sequence goes on from NC_058524.1 coordinate 617,389,581, forward strand.
GTCGTAGGTGTTGTGAATCGGTCGGCGTGGGATTAAACTTTAGCCTCACCTCTTGCCTTGTATGAATGGGCTGAGTGGGCTTTTATGATTTATTAGGAATTTTAAAAATGGTTATTGAGCTAGGCCAAAATAGAACAAATTCCAACAATATCGATATTTTTATGTAAACTATGTATGAACTTTAATGAAATCATCTGGTTTGCGTGAATTTTATTTGGCCTGGTCAAATTTGTTTGGATTGCATGTGAATAGCACCCGTGTCCTCCGCGGACGGATGAGGATGAGGTGTCCGGTTTCGGGTCAGGTGTTTGTGATGCCGTATTGCGTCAAGGTAACATGGTCTGCTCGACCGCAACTCCACAGTTGAATGGTCTCTGTGTCAGGTTTCAAACTATGCCTCAACTTTTGACCCGATGGTGTGCGTAGTGGGTAAAGATATGTGTCGCATCCCATCGTCTTGCTGGCTTGCTGCGCCTCCTCAATAATCTTTTCTTTGCATAGGAATTATGCAGGAACATGTCTCACAACTAAAAATTGGAAGACAAGATTACCTGATTGCCTCATCATTATTTTCTGTTTTGATGGGGCCGTCCTAACTGCACCTGCCTTGATTCATTTGCCTGAAATGCACGTAGAAATGCTAGGGCACTGTTTAGTTTAGTGCAGCGTTGAGACTTGAGAGGAGGAGCCAGAGGGAGGGGCGAGGCGAGGCGACCAAGACCAAGAAGCAGAGGCGTGCTGCCTACGCTGCCGCTCAAAACGGGAGGGCAGCGCCTCCACCGATTTGGAAGCCAGGCGAATCCTTGCCAAAACCGGAAAGGGAATCCGCTCAGTCAGTCGCGTCGCAGGCAGCCGGCCAAGATGCATCAGCACTCAGCAGGTACCACAGGCAGCCGACCAAGATGCATGAGCATTCAGCAGGTACCACGGGCACAGGGCAGCACAGAGGCCGGCCAGCACTGCACTCGGTTGGGCTCCGATGGTCACATCCTGCATGCATTGCATGGCATGGCATCTTGAAGAAGAGGGCATGGCATGGCATGGCATCCAAGCAGTAGGCATCCACTGCATCTGCATGCATGGAATCTTGAGGCGTGTCCGCAGAGGGACCGCCCTCAGGCCCAGCATGCGTGCTTGCGGCGCTAGTCCTAAGACCAAGGAGATCGATAGTCCTACATCTACTTCTACTTATAACCACATTTACATCTCTACTATTAAAGTAGGATGTGCGTAGTAGTCCTACGTTAGTTAAGTCCAAGACGACGGCAGTTAACCACCATCCTTTAGGCTAAGGTAACAAGTTAGTGTTAGATTTAAGTCACGTCACAAAAAACCACCAATTATAAGCCTAATGCATAACGCAAAACACCGACTAGCCGATTTGATCGCGAAAACAGCCAAACCGATAGATGGGACCAACCTGTTGGGTCGGCGTGGTGCGGGCTGACGGGCGCCGTTAGACGGCGGGAGGCGGTTGTTTCCTTGAGATTTATGACTCCCGACATGTCGTTCCTTGCTATCGCCATCGGCGACCCAATCCCCTCCCCACCCCCCTCTATCTACTCGGGGCATCGCACGGCACGCTCCTGCCGTCCCCACCCTGCCCGCTGTCTCTGGCCGCCGAGCCTCGAGGTGCGAGCTAGGCCGTCTCCGTCCGGCGGTCCTCCGGCTCAAATCTCACGCCTGGATGCGCGTCGTCTGGATCCTCATGCTCCTGTGGCGTCGCAAATGCATCGCCGATTGCCGCAGGCACGCCCAGGCCCCGCTTGCGGCGCAACCATCCCCACCCCTCGCCGCCACTTCTTCGTGCTAGCCGCCTGGGCGCACCAGCCATGCGACGACGCCACCTCGAGCGGCGAGGAGAGGCCCAGTTGTGGTCCCCCTGGCGAGGCTTTCTAGAGAAGGGGTTGCTCTCCCAACGAGGTTGCCCGGAGAGGAGCTCTACTTCTAGCCTGAGCTCCTTCGGAGTCGTCAGGGCTCTCCAGCGCCTCGTGGGGAAGCCCGCCGTCGCGTTCGCCTACTTCAAGGACACAGAGACCATTAGCTTTCGCCATGACCTCGCCACCTACGCGGAGATCGTCTGTGTTCTGTCACATAAGGGCCAGGGGAGGATGTTGTTTTCCTTGTTCGGTGAGATCCTCTCGCCAGCAGATGGCGGCGGCGACGGCCCTGAGATCGTGCCACTCATGGATCAGATCGGAAGGATGTGCACTAATGGCGCCGTCTCCCGTCGTCTAACGACGCCCATCTGCCTGCGCTACGTTGACCTGACATGTTGGTCCCACCTGTCGGTTTGGCTGTTTTCCGGTCAAATCGGCCAGTCAGTACTCCGTGTTACGCATTAAGCTCATAATTAGTGGTTTTTGTGACGTGGCTCAAATCTAGTTCTAACATGTTACCCTAACCCTAAGTGTGATGGTTTTGGGTAAATAACTTCCTCACACACGGCATACACATCAACCAGTCGCCGTAGCCCGTGGGTGCATGCGTCCATGCAGGGCACGCGGGACTCTGCTGACCCACCCAATGCGAGCGCAACATTTAGACAGCCCTTGTTAACTACTCCCTCCATGGCTGATGGCTCCATCCTGTAAGACGTTTTTGCAAGTAGATTAATTCTTTCAACTACAATTATTTAGTAACGGAAGGAGTAGTTAGGAAATCGCAGCAGGATCGATAGAATTAAGAGTGAAATGGGCGCGAGCGAAATGCTGCCTTTCGCGAGTCAAAAGATGGGAAAGGCTCGAGTTGCAGCTACTGCAGCCTACATGTAGCAGGTACTACTCCGTACTGGATACTGGCGCACGCAAAAGATACAAAGAGTAGTGTCTATGTGCCTTTTACTAGTAGTACATCGGTACAACGAAAACTTAATTATACGCTGTCCCATACACCAGGATGATTCAGTAGGCTACTTGGAAACCTAATGACGAGTTGATGCTCCATCTTGAGAAAAATACTCAAACAGAATAGACACGGTCACATGGCGTCCTTTATATTTGATGCCCTATGAAACAAAGTATACAGGCACCAACGCAGGCGTCGAGGACCCCGACACCGGTCGCTTTGGCAGAATGTTCTGTCCCAGACGCAATGCAGAGATACTTCAAGTTTTGATCCAGCGCCACGCCGTGATCGCCACCGTGGGGATGGGTGGAGGCATGGGGTGAGGGAAGGCAGGCATCGTGCACCGAGCCGTTCCCCTTCGGAGGCGCGGCGTTGGCATACTTCGCCCAGTCCGACACCTGCTGGTCGCCGGGTTGACTCGGAGAGTTCTTTCACGTCTGTCCCTGCGGGCTCCCTCAGGAGACGCGCCTCTCGCCCCGCCGGTGTGGATGGCCATACAGACAGCTTGCCACCAGCGACGCTGGCAATCCCGTCGGGTAGGGAGGAGAACCCTGCAGGCTCGATGGCAGAGCTGGTTGCTGCGGCACTAGCGGCGTGCGTTGGACAACGACCACGCCATTCCCAGCCCACAGGTCGGCGCTCGCTGGGTGGTCCTAGCGTTGCGGGCCTTCAAGCTGCGCCGGAGGTTGCCATCTCCCCTCTGGACGAGGTGCTCGCCGCGGCTGGCGCTGGGAACCTCGGACGGCATGAGGCTTAGCAGCATGGACTCCCGTCGCACCCGTGTGCTTTTCATGGATCTGAAGAGGCGTTTCTGCAATTTCCTGAGGACGCGCAGGCTGTGCGTCAGCTTGGTGGCGTCAGCATGCCTGGTCTGCTGGGAGAACCCCCCCCCCCCAACTTCAGGGGATGTCTCAGCACGGACAGCTTGATTCCTGGAGTCTGGGGATCCCGGCACTTGGCATACAGCAATGCCAAGAGGGGAACCGTGCCGACTGGGGACGCCGGGTTCATGAGCTTTTATCTGCGTCGGTCCCGCACTCAATCTGGGCGCCACCACCTTCCGAGGGGCTCATGCAGGCGAACGCTGATGCTGCCGCGCAACCTCTGCAATTTGCGCGCGCAAAGGAAGTTCTTTTTGGGCCTGGAGTGCAACAACAGCCAGACCCAATGGCACAGGATGCAAGTGCCAGATCGGCGTTGTTGGAAGCAGATGGCGGCGGCGACGGCCCTGAGATCATGCCACTCATGGATCAGATCGGAAGGATGTGCACTAACGGCGCCGTCTCCCGTCGTCTAACGGCGCCCATCTGCCTGCGCTACGTCGACCTGACATGTTGGTCACACATGTCGGTTTGGCTGTTTTTCGATAAAATCGGCTAGTCAATACTCCGCATTACGCATTAGGCTCATAATTAATGGTTTTTTGTGACGTGGCTTAAATCTAGTTCTAACATGTTACCCTAACCCTAAGTGTGATGGTTTTGGATAAATAACTTCCTCACACACGGCACACACATCAACCAGTCGTCGTAGCCCGTGGGTGCATGCGTCCATGCAGGGCACGCGGGACTCTGCCGACCCACCCAATGCGAGTGCAACATTTAGACAGCCCTTGTTAACTACTCCCTCCATCCTGTAAGACATTTTTGCAAGTAGATTAATTCTTTCAACTACAATTATTTAGTAACGGAAGGAGTAGTTAGGAAATCGCAGCAAGATCGACAGAATTAAGAGTTAATGACATGGGCGCGAGCGAAATGCTGACTTTCGCGAGTCAAAAGATGGGAAAGGCTCGAGTTGCAGCTACTGCACCATTATATGTAGGGTTTTTTTTACTGTTTTGACCCACGAGACGAAAAAAATTCACACAATGAACTCGATTTCAAAGTTTTTCACGATTTGATCCTTTTAAAAACGTCAGAAATCGTGACGTTGCAGGCCTTATGAGAAACGTCAGTCTACTGGACGTTGCAGGCCTTATGTGCAACGCCAGTCTACTGGACGTTTCAGACTTTAAGAGAAACGCCAAAGAGGCTGGCGTTTCAGGGGGCTCCGAAACGCCAAGGGCGCTGGCGTTTCTGGGGGGCTATGTAACTGCCCAGCGCGCGCCCCTTCGTCCACCTCCTTTTCTTTCCTTCTTCCTCTCCACGAAAAAGCTCTCCCTCCTCCTCCAGATCCCCCCCTTCGATCTCCCTCCTCCCCCAACCGTTTTGTTGGTTCCTTGGGGCAAATCGAAGAGGCCGATAAGCTCCTCCAATCCCTCCAATTAGTTTTTGCAATGACTTTATATGTGTGTAGCTTTTTCTTGCACTAGGTGTACGTATGTTTTGAAGTAAAATTTATTTTGTGATTGTTAATAGGTGTAGTTTATGGTGTGTCTAGGTGTAGTTTTTGGTGGCTATAGGTATAACCTAAGTTTTGTTCATATTATTCGCATTAGGTTTATGCCTAGGTTTAGTTCATATTATTCGAAGAGGCCGGTAAGAATTTTGTTCATATTATGTAGGATGTTTCAGCCGGATAAATATCCGGGTCTTGATGAGTACTACGACTCTACGAGCAGAAGCATCGTGCGGTGCTAGTTGAAAGAGGAGAGGTAATTATGATGGTGTTGATGATTATTTTTCTATACTCCATGATTTTTATATTATGACAAGTTGAGTCAATTAACAAATTATGCGTTTGTTTGTTTAGGTTCCTCCACTACTTCGTTTGAGGGGGCACAACCTGAATGAAACTCTTTTATATGACCCTCGTTACGAGCCTTATTTTAGAAGAATGGATCTTCTTCAATTTGTGCTCAACTTTAAAGGCACACCTGTTGGGAAACGTCGCATGGGAAACAAAAAATTTCCTACGCGCACGAAGACCTATCATGGTGATGTCCATCTACGAGAGGGGATGAGTGATCTACGTACCCTTGTAGATCGTACAGCAGAAGCGTTAGTGAACGCGGTTGATGTAGTGGAACGTCCTCACGTCCCTCGATCCGCCCCGCGAACAATCCCGCGATCAGTCCCACGATCTAGTACCGAACGGACGGCACCTCCGTGTTCAGCACACGTACAGCTCGACGATGATCTCGGCCTTCTTGATCCAGCAAGAGAGACGGAGAGGTAGAAGAGTTCTCCGGCAGCGTGACGGCGCTCCGGAGGTTGGTGATGACCTTGTCTCAGCAGGGCTCCGCCCGAGCTCCGCAGAAACGCGATCTAGAGGAAAAACCGTGGAGGTATGTGGTCGGGCTGCCGTGGGAAAGTCATCTCAAATCAGCCCTAAAACCTCCGTATATATAGGTGGGAGGGAGGGGACCTTGCCTTGGGGCTCAAGGAGCCCCAAGGGGGTCGGCCGAGCCAAGGGGGGAAGGCTCCCCCCCCCCAAACCGAGTTGGACTTGGTTTGGTGGGTGGGAGTCCTTCCCTTCCTTCCCACCTCCCCTTTTTTTTCTCCTTGATTTTTATCTCTATGGCGCATAGGGCCCTTTTGGGCTGTCCCACCAGCCCACTAAGGGCTGGTGCGCCACCCTTATGGCCTATGGGCTTCCCCGGGGTGGGTTGCCCCCCCCCCCCCGGTGAACTCCCGGAACCCATTCGTCATTCCCGGTACATTCCCGGTAACTCCGAAACCCTTCCGGTAATCAAATGAGGTCATCCTATATATCAATCTTCGTTTCCGGACCATTCCGGAAACCCTCGTGACGTCCGTGATCTCATCCGGGACTCCAAACAACATTCGGTAACCAACCATATAACTCAAATAAACATAAAACAACGTCGAACCTTAAGTGTGCAGACCCTGCTGGTTCGAGAACTATGTAGACATGACCCGAGAGACTCCTCGGTCAATATCCAATAGCGGGACCTGGATGCCCATATTGGATCCTACATATTCTATGAAGATCTTATCGTTTGAACCTCAGTGTCAAGGATTCATATAATCCCGTATATCATTCCCTTTGTCCTTCGGTATGTTACTTGCCCGAGATTCGATCGTCAGTATCCGCATACCTATTTCAATCTCGTTTACCGACAAGTCTCTTTACTCGTTCCGTAATACAAGATCCCGCAACTTACACTAAGTCACATTGCTTGCAAGGCTTGTGTGTGATGTTGTATTACCGAGTGGGCCCCGAGATACCTCTCCGTCACACGGAGTGACAAATCCCAGTCTTGATCCATACTAACTCAACTAACACCTTCGGAGATACCTGTAGAGCATCTTTATAGTCACCCAGTTACGTTGCGACGTTTGATACACACAAAGCATTCCTCCGGTGTCAGTGAGTTATATGATCTCATGGTCATAGGAATAAATACTTGACACGCAGAAAACAGTAGCAAAAAAATGACACGATCAACATGCTACGTCTATTAGTTTGGGTCTAGTCCATCACGTGATTCTCCCAATGACGTGATCCAGTTATCAAGCAACAACACCTTGTTCATAATCAGAAGACACCGACTATCTTTGATCAACTGGCTAGCCAACTAGAGGCTTGCTAGGGACGGTGTTTTGTCTATATATCCACACATGTAAATGAGTGTTCATTCAATACAATTATAGCATGGATAATAAACGATTATCTTGATACAGGAATTATAATAATTACTATATTTATTATTGCCTCTAGGGCATAATTCCAACAGTCTCCCACTTGCACTAGAGTCAATAATCTAGCCCTCACATCATCATGTGAATTACATTGTAATAAATCTAACACCCATACAGTTCTGGTGTTGATCATGCTTTGGCCGTGGAAGAGGTTTAGTCAGCGGGTCTGCTACATTCAGATCCGTGTGCACTTTGCATATATTTACGTCCTCTCCCTCGACGTAGTCGCAGATGAGGTTGAAGCGTCGTTTGATGTGTCTGGTCTTCCTGTGAAACCGCGGTTCCTTTGCTAAGGCAATGGCACCCGTGTTATCACATAACAAGGTTATTGGATTCAGTGCGCTTGGCACCACTCCAAGATCCGTCATGAACTGCTTCATCCAGACACCCTCCTTAGCCGCCTCCGAGGCAGCCATGTACTCCGCTTCACATGTAGAATCTGCTACAACGCTTTGCTTGGAACTGCACCAGCTTACCGCACCCCCATTAAGAATAAATACGTATCCGGTTTGCGACTTAGAGTCGTCCGGATCTGTGTCAAAGCTTGCATCGACGTAACCTTTTACGGCGAGCTCTTCGTCACCTCCATACACGAGAAACATCTCCTTAGTCCTTTTCAGGTACTTCAGGATATTCTTGACCGCTGTCCAGTGATCCACTCCTGGATTACTCTGGAACCTACCTGCCATACTTATGGCCAGGCTAACATCCGGTCTAGTGCACAGCATCGCATACATGATAGAACATATGGCTGAAGCATAGGGGACGGAGCGCATATGCTCTATATCTTCATCAGTTGCTGGGCACTGAGTCTTACTCAATCTCGTACCTTGTAGAATTGGCAAAAACCCTTTCTTGGACTGTTCCATTTTGAACCTCTTCAAAACTTTATCAAGGTATGTGCTTTGTGAAAGTCCTATCTCGCGTTTTGATCTATCCCTATAGATCTTAATGCCTAGAATGTAAGCAGCTTCTCCTAGGTCCTTCATAGAGAAACTTTTATTCAAGTAACCTTTTATGCTCTCCAAAAACTCTACGTTGTTTCCAATCAGTAATATGTCATCCACATATAATATTAGAAACGCCACAGAGCTCCCACTCACTTTCTTGTAAATACAAGATTCTCCAACCACTTGTATAAACCCAAATGCTTTGATCACCTCATCAAAATGTTTGTTCCAACTCCGAGATGCTTGCACCAGTCCATAAATGGATCACTGGAGCTTGCACACCTTGTTAGCATTCTTAGGATCGACAAAACCTTCGGGTTGTATCATATACAATTCTTCCTTAAGGAAACTGTTAAGGAACGCCGTTTTGACATCCATCTGCCAGATTTCATAATCGAAAAATGCAGCTATTGCTAACATGATTCTGACGGATTTAAGCATCGCTACGGGTGAGAAAGTCTCATCGTAGTCAACTCCTTGAACTTGTGAAAAACCCTTTGCCACAAGTCGAGCTTTATAAACGGTCACATTACCGTCAGCGTCCGTCTTCCTCTTAAAGATCCATTTGTTCTGAATGGCCTTGCGGCCCTCAGGTAGTACCTCCAAAGTCCACACTTTGTTCTCATACATGGATCCTATCTCGGACTTCATGGCTTCTAGCCATTTGTTGGAATCTGGGCCCACCATTGCTTCTTCATAATTCGCAGGTTCATTGTTGTCTAACAACATGATTGATAAGACGGGATTACCGTATCACTCTGGAGCAGCACGTGGTCTCGTCGACCTGCGTGGTTCGACAGAAACTTGAACTGGAGTTTCATGATCATCATCATTAACTTCCTCCTCAACCGGCGTCGCAATGACAGAGGTTCCCCCTTGCCCTGCGCCACCATCCAGAGGGATGAGAGGTTCGACAACCTCGTCAAGTTCTATCTTCCTCCCACTCAATTCTCTCGAGAGAAACTCCTTCTCGAGAAAAGCTCTGTTTTTAGCAACAAACACTTTGCCCTAGGATTTGAGATAGAAGGTGTACCCAACTGTCTCTTTTGGGTAACCTATGAAGACGCACTTTTCCGCTTTGGGTTCCAGCTTTTCAGGCTGAAGCTTTTTGACATAAGCATCACATCCCCAAACTTTAAGAAACGACAACTTCGGCCTTTTGCCATACCACAGTTCGTATGGTGTCGTCTCAACGGATTTTGATGGTGCCCTATTTAAAGTGAATGCAGCTGTTTCTAATGCATAACCCCAAAACGATAACGGCAAATCAGTAAGAGACATCATAGATCGCACCATCTCTAATAGAGTACGATTACGACGTTCGGACACACCATTACGCTGTGGTGTTCCAGGCGGTGTTAACTGTGAAACAATTCCACATTGTCTTAAGTGAGTACCAAACTCGAAACTCAGATATTCACCCCCACGATCAGACCGTAGGAACTTGATCTTCTTGTTACGATGATTTTCCACTTCACTCTCAAATTGCTTGAACTTTTCAAATGTTTCAGACTTGTGCTTCATCAAGTAGACATAACCATATCTACTTAAATCGTCAGTGAAGGTGAGAAAATAACGATATCCGCCGCGTGCCTCCACGCTCATCGGACCACACACATCGGTATGTATGATTTCCAATAAGTCACTTGCACGCTCCATTGTTCCGGAGAACGGAGTCTTAGTCATCTTGCCCATGAGGCATGGTTCGCACGTGTCAAGTGAATCAAAGTCAAGTAACTCCAAAAGTCCATCAGCATGGAGTTTCTTCATGCGCTTTACACCAATATGACCTAAACGGCAGTGCCACAAAAATATGGTGCTATCATTGTTAACTCTAACTCTTTTGGTCTCAATGTTATGTATATGCGTATCGCTATCAAGATTCAATATGAACAATCCTCTCACATTCGGTGCATGACCATAAAAGATGTTACTCATAGAAATAGAACAACCATTATTCTCTGACTTAAAAGAGTAACCGTCTCGCAATAAACAAGATCCAGATATAATGTTCATGCTCAACGCAGGCACTAAATAACAATGATTTAAGTTCATCACTAATCCAGATGGTAACTGAAGTGACATGTGCCGACGGCGATTGCATCAACCTTGGAACCATTTCCTACGCGCATCGTCACTTCATCTTTCGCCAGCCTTCGTCTATTCCGCAGTTCCTGTTTCGAGTTGCAAATATGAGCAACAGAACCGGTATCGAATACCCAGGCACTACTACGAGAGCCGGTTAAGTACACATCAATAACATGTATATCAAATATACCTGATTTTTCTTTGGCCACCTTCTTATATGCCAGATACTTGGGGCAATTGCGCTTCCAGTGACCCATACCCTTGCAATAGTAACACTCCGTTTCAGGCTTAGGTCCAGCTTTGGGTTTCTTCGTCGGATTGGCAACATGCTTGCCGCTCTTCTTCGAATTGCCCTTCTTGCATTTGCCGTTTCTCTTGAAACTAGTGGTCTTATTCACCATCAACACTTGATGCTCTTTACGGAGTTCAGACTCTACGACTTTCAGCATCGCAAACAACTCGTCGGGAGACTTGTTCATCCCTTGCATGTTGTAGTTCAACACAAAGCTTTTATAGCTTGGCGACAGTGATTGAAGGATTCTGTCAGTGATAGCTTCTTGCGGGAGTTCAATCCCCAGCTCAGCTAGACGGTTTGAGTACCCAGACATTTTGAGCACATGTTCACTGACAGATGAGTTTTCCTCCATCCTGCAAGCATAGAATTTATCGGAGGTCTCATACCTCTCGATCCAGGCGTTCTTCTGAAAGATAAACTTCAACTCCTGAAACATCTCAAATGCTCCATGACGCTCAAAGCGACGTTGAAGTCCCGGTTCTAAGCCATACAAGACTGCACATTGAACTATTGAGTAGTCCTCCTTACGTGCTAACCAAGCGTTCTTAACATCCTGATCAGCCATAGCGGGTGGTTCATCTCCTAACGCAGCATTAAGGACATAATCCTTCTTCCCAGCTTGTAAGATTAGCTTAAGATTACGAGCCCAGTCTACAAAGTTGCTTCCATCATCTTTCAACTTAGCTTTCTCTAGGAACGTATTAAAATTCAGGATGACTGTCGCGTGAGCCATGATCTACAACACAAATATATTCAAAGTGGACTTAGACTATGCTCAAGATAATTAGAGTTTAACTTAATCAAATTATTCGCTAAACTCCCACTCAAAAAGTACATCTCTCTAGTCATTTGAGTGGTTCATGATCCACTTACACTAGCTCAAGTCCGATCATCACGTGAGTTGAGTATAGTTTTAGTGGTAAGCATCCCTATGCTAATCATATCATCTATATGATTCATGATCGACCTTTCGGTCTCATGTGTTCCGAGGCCATGTCTGCACATGCTAGTCTCGTCAAGCTTAACCCGAGTGTTCTGCGTGCGCAACTGTTTTGCACCCGTTGTATGTGAACGTTGAGTCTATCACACCCGATCATCACGTGGTGTCTCGAAACGACGAACTGTAGCAACGGTGCACAGTCGAGGAGAACACAATTTCGTCTTGAAATTTTAGTGAGAGATCACCTCATAATGCTACCGTCGTTCTAAGCAAAATAAGGTGCATAAAAGGATTAACATCACATGCAATTCATAAGTGACATGATATGGCCATCATCACGTGCTTCTTGATCTTCATCACCAAAGCACCGGCACGATCTTCTTGTCACTGGCGCCACGCCATGATCTCCATCAAAGTGTTGCCATCGGGGTTGTCGTGCTACTCATGCTATTACTACTAAAGCTACATCCTAGCAAAATAGTAAACGCATCTGCAGGCACAAACGTTAGTATAAAGACAACCCTATGGCTCCTGCCGGTTGCCGTACCATCGACGTGCAAGTCGATATTTCTATTACAACATGATCATCTCATACATCCAATATATCACATCACATCATTGGCCATATCACATCACAAGCATACCCTGCAAAAACAAGTTAGATGTCCTCTAATTTTGTTGTTGCATGTTTTACGTGGTGACCATGGGTATCTAGTAGGATCGCATCTTACTTACGCAAACACCACAACGGAGATATATGAGTTGCTATTTAACCTCATCCAAGGACCTCCTCGGTCAAATCCGATTCAACTAAAGTTGGAGAAACCGACACTTGCCAGTCATCTTTGAGCAACGGAGTTACTCGTAACGATGAAACCAGTCTCTCGTAAGCGTACGAGTAATGTCGGTCCAAGCCGCTTCAATCCAACAATACCGCGGAATCAAGAAAAGACTAAGGAGGGCAGCAAAACGCACATCACCGTCCACAAAAACTTTTGTGTTCTACTCGAGAAGACATCTACGCATGAACCTAGCTCATGATGCCACTGTTGGGGAACGTCGCATGGGAAACAAAAAATTTCCTACGCGCACGAAGACCTATCATGGTGATGTCCATCTACGAGAGGGGATGAGTGATCTACGTACCCTTGTAGATCGTACAGCAGAAGCGTTAGTGAACGCGGTTGATGTAGTGGAACGTCCTCACGTCCCTCGATCCGCCCCGCGAACAATCCCGCGATCAGTCCCACGATCTAGTACCGAACGGATGGCACCTCCGCGTTCAGCACATGTACAGCTCGACGATGATCTCGGCCTTCTTGATCCAGCAAGAGAGACGGAGAGGTAGAAGAGTTCTCCGGCAGCGTGACGGCGCTCCGGAGGTTGGTGATGACCTTGTCTCAGCAGGGCTCCGCCCGAGCTCCATAGAAACGCGATCTAGAGGAAAAACCGTGGAGGTATGTGGTCGGGCTGCCGTGGGAAAGTTGTCTCAAATCAGCCCTAAAACCTCCGTATATATAGGTGGGAGGGAGGGGACCTTGCCTTGGGGCTCAAGGAGCCCCAAGGGGGTCGGCCGAGCCAAGGGGGGAAGGCTCCCCCCCCAAACCGAGTTGGACTTGGTTTGGTGGGTGGGAGTCCTTCCCTTCCTTCCCACCTCCCCTTTTTTTTTCTCCTTGATTTTTATCTCTATGGCGCATAGGGCCCTTTTGGGCTGTCCCACCAGCCCACTAAGGGCTGGTGCGCCACCCTTATGGCCTATGGGCTTCCCCGGGGTGGGTTCCCCCCCCCCCCCCCCCGGTGAACTCCCGGAACCCATTCGTCATTCCCGGTACATTCCCGGTAACTCCGAAAACCTTCCGGTAATCAAATGAGGTCATCCTATATATCAATCTTCGTTTCCGGACCATTCCGAAAACCCTCGTGACGTCTGTGATCTCATCCGGGACTCCGAACAACATTCGGTAACCAACCATATAACTCAAATACGCATAAAACAACGTCGAACCTTAAGTGTGCAGACCCTGCGGGTTCGAGAACTATGTAGACATGACCCGAGAGACTCCTCGGTCAATATCCAATAGCGGGACCTGGATGCCCATATTGGATCCTACATATTCTACGAAGATCTTATCGTTTGAACCTCAGTGTCAAGGATTCATATAATCCCGTATATCATTCCCTTTGTCCTTCGGTATGTTACTTGCCCGAGATTCGATCGTCAGTATCCGCATACCTATTTCAATCTCGTTTACCGACAAGTCTCTTTACTCGTTCCGTAATACAAGATCCCGCAACTTACACTTAAGTCACATTGCTTGCAAGGCTTGTGTGTGATGTTATATTACCGAGTGGGCCCCGAGATACCTCTCCGTCACACGGAGTGACAAATCCCAGTCTTGATCCATACTAACTCAACTAACACCTTCGGAGATACCTGCAGAGCATCTTTATAGTCACCCAGTTACGTTGCGACGTTTGATACACACAAAGCATTCCTCCGGTGTCAGTGAGTTATATGATCTCATGGTCATAGGAATAAATACTTGACACGCAAAAAACAATAGCAACAAAATGACACGATCAACATGCTACGTCTATTAGTTTGGGTCTAGTCCATCACGTGATTCTCCCAATGACGTGATCCAGTTATCAAGCAACAACACCTTGTTCATAATCAGAAGACACCGACTATCTTTGATCAACTGGCTAGCCAACTAGAGGCTTGCTAGGGCCGGTGTTTTGTCTATGTATCCACACATGTAAATGAGTCTTCATTCAATACAATTATAGCATGGATAATAAACGATTATCTTGATACAGGAATTATAATAATAACTATATTTATTATTGCCTCTAGGGCATAATTCCAACAACACCACCATGGTTGAACGCCACGGCCCTAACCGCACTTACGGACCGTTGGAGGCCGGAGACACACTCTTTTCACCTTCCTCTTGGTGAGATGAGCATAACCTTGGAGCATATTGCTATGATCACCGGGCTTCCTATCGAGGGCAGGGCTCTTACAGGGAAGGTTAGGTCAGATGGGTGGCGACAACGGGTTGCATCATTGGTTGGTGTTGAACCCGAGCCATGGACTGATGAAACTAGGAAGGATCCTAGGCCATCCAGTGTGTTGTTCTCTGGAATACAGAGACATTTTCGCAGATGCCCAAAGGATGCTAGTCCGGTTGTTGTGGAGAGGTTCGCGAGAGCTTATCTCTGGAATCTTTTGACCCAAGTGGTGTTTCCGGATGGCACTGGGGACACAGCCTCATGGATGTTCTTGGATCCTCTTCGTGACTGGGATGTTAAGTGGAGTTGGGGTTCGGCGGCACTAGCCTTTTTGTATCGTCAGGTATGGCTTAACATCATGTATTTTTATTTTATTCAATGGGATATGATGCTATGGAGATGTATCAACGAGAGTAACGTGGTCCTTGGCCGTGCCCCATGTCCACAAACGGACGGACTTGTTAGAACTACTCTGCAGGTTTGATGCCTTGTTAACCTTTGTTTTGTCGTACCTTTGTTAGCATATTAACATGTCATTATATTTTCCTTGCGCAGAAGGTCGTCAATCGTTGCCGCACACTAGCGGCTTTACTTTCTTGACACGGTGTTTCGTCCACCGATGTGAGGGCACGTGCGCAGTACAGGATGGATGTGCAGTCTTCCGCTCGTCCGTCTGCCAGCCATCCACGGTCCTCTTCCGCTCGTCCGTCTTCGAGTCGAGCACATGCTTCTTCTAGTCGAGCACATGTTGAGGAGATTGAAGAAGAAGAGGAGTCAGACAACGAGGCCGCGGATCCGGACTTCATTGAGTTTGGGGCTTCGCAGATGGAAGATGCTCCGCACCCAAGTCAACCCACTCAGTCGACGGAAGAAACACGTCGAGCTAGCTCAAGGAACATCCAACGTCCTGGCTGGCAGAATACTCCAGAGGGCTACATCACTAAGGGCAAGATGGCAGCGAAGAGAGGGAGGAAATGAAGTATGAACTAGTGTCATGTCATGCTAGTATGAACTTGTCTTATGGAGTTTTATGTAGTTTCAAGTTTGAAGTATGAATTTGGCTTAAGAACTTTGAAGTATGAACTGTGAACTAGTGAATTTGTCTTATGGAGTTTTATGATGTTTCAAGTTTTATGAACTAGTGTACTTGTCATGTCATGCTACTTATACTTTTGATATGCGGATGGTTGAATGCTATGGTATGGAAAGTGCTTGTTGGAATCAAAATCTGTACTGGAAGCAGCAGTTCTGATCACCATCCTCCGCTCATGATATAGAAGAAGAAATGTCAGAAGAAAGCAGCAGTTCTGATCTCCTACAGTTTCTGGTCTAAAGAAACGCCGAAGCCTCTGGCCTTTCTGAGGTGGGCTGCAACGCCAAGGCGGCTGGCGTTTCTGTGGTGGGCTGCAACGCCCCGTTAGGCGGGCGTTACGGTGGTGCCAGGAAACGCCTCGGTAGACAGGCGTTTCATAGTGGGGCAGAAACGCCACAGCTTATGACGTTTCAAAAGGGGTTAGATCGTGGAATCTTTCCAAACTGAGTTCATTTTATGCACAACTACAAACAATAGGTCAAAACAGTATACAAAGGAGTAATGCCTATATGCCTTTTACTTGCAGTAAATTGGTACAACGGAACTTAATTATTCGCTATCCCATACACCAGGATGATTCAGTAGGCTACTTGGAAATCTAATGACGAGCTGATGCTCCATCTTGAGAAAAATACTCAAACAGAATAGACACGGTCACATGGCGTCCTTTATATTTGATGCCCTATGAAACAAAGTATACTTCAAGTCTTGTCTTCTTAACCTGTTATTTTATGTGTTAGTCTGCCAGTTATAATTAGCTAATTAATTGGTCAGGCTAATTAACCACCAGCTTATGTGGTAGTTTTATATTTGATATATACAGAACACGCTACTATAGCTCGCACAAGATCTGTCTCTCATAATATGTTCCATATCCATCACATTGCTCGACAGAAGTTGGTTACACTTGTTTACCAAAATACAAATCAGAAAATGAAGACAAATTCTCATATCACGCAAAAAAAATTTGGGTTCCTAACCAAACCAAGAACTAAAAAACATATCTCTTTCTGGTACAATAAAGGCAAGTGCTGCAGAACCATTTCAGATTCACTAAATTGCACATGAGAACTTATTGATCCAAAAACTGGAGTGACACAAAATTTGTACACATAACGAAAACCATTTTGGATCAACAAAGATGCTGCTACGAGTTAAACATAAATGTAGTCACATCAACAAAATTGTTGTGTGATTACCCTAACCATTTTGGGTTCTAACATTTTGACTGTGAAATAAAAAGTTGATCTTAACGGCGCCTCATGGCACTACTGGCCGGCGATCCTTGCGTAGTTAATGAGGTCACGTACACAGCTGCCCCTCCTTTGTTTGTCAACCTTATTATTATCCACGCGAGTGCAGGAGAGGTGCAGTCCGTCCACGAGAGCATGGCCCCAAGGATTGCACGGATGGCCGCAAAGCCGGTCCAAAGAATTTCTAGCCCCAGGGCGATGTAAAACAAAAAATTTCATACTAAACTTTTTTATTTATTTTAATCACAGTGTACCATACAGTTATAATAAATATATTTTCCTATTACTTAGTCATAGTTGTAATTATATTATTTATTGATATGCAGTTGTAATATATATGATTGAATATATTAATTTTACAAAATGGAACATTATGATGTAAAAATTATTTATTATTAAAATAATATTTCAGATTTATTTTCTACTATTACTTAAACAATGTACTGTATACACGTTTCCATATCTATGTGTATGTGCATATTTCTTAAATATTATTAAATATTATGGTAGAGATTTCTAATTTATATACACACTAACAAATATTTTAATAGTGGTTTCTAGTGTCTATTAGGTAAATTCATGGAAATTTCTAGGCATAGAAAAGGTGGCCTACAAGTTGGGTTCAGTAATAGAAATATCGAATAACCAAAAATGTTGTTGATTGTATATTTACGTATGATTCGATTACCTAACGTGCTTGTTCAGGTTCACTTGGTTGGATTTCGTGCAAATGAGATGACTACAAAAATTGTATATTGGTTTAAACATTGATATCTACTCACATAATTTTTATTATGATACTAAGACATGCATAGTAACGAGAGACTAGTGTATTTCAATTCAACTTCGCTAGTCGGCTAAATTTGCTTACGCATGATATAACTTATTTGTATGTGATGTGAACTTACACTTTTGCAAATTGAGGCTTTATTTTATTCATTTAATAATCTATAAAATATAATGTATACTTGTATTGTCCTTACTAGTATAAGTTTTAGTTGGCGCACTTGGGAACTCCTATACAGCGCTGCATGCGCCCGTTACCGATCCGGCGCCTACAACACTGGTAATATGGGCCGGCACAATAGATTGCTTTCCAATTTATTTTGTTTTTTGTTTTTTTGTTAAGAAAAAAGTATAAAATCAAAAAAAGGTTTACATATTAAAAAAAGTCTCATCCATTTTTAAAAAGTTCGTATATTTAAAAAAGGTTCGCAAATTTTAAAAAAGTTCATAAATTTGAAAAAAAAGTCATTAAAAAATAAAGAAGTTCATCCAATTTAGGAAAAGCTCATTAAATTTTTAAACAGTTCAATAAATATAACAAAAAGTTCACAGAAATTAAAAAATGTTCATGTAATTTTTTCAAATTTCAGTGAACTGCAAAAAGGGTTAATAAATCTTTAAAAAGTTCATCCATTTTCAAAAAGATGTTCATCAAATTTCAAAAAAGGTCATTGATGATCAAAAAAGTTCATAGAATTTTCAAGAATAAAGTTACAAGCCCTAGAAGTGCCAGCCCAGTCCGAACGCCACGGGCGCGAGTTAACAAAAATGCACGGTAACTAACGCATGTGACGCTAAATAGGAAATGCCCGCGCGGGAACTTCTATGCAGCGGTGCAAGCGGCCGTTACCGATCCGGCGCCTGCAGCATTGGTAATATGGGCCGGCACAATAGAGGGCTTTCCAAAAAAAATTATTTTTTGTTTTTTGTTACGAAAAAAGTGTATAAAATCAAAAAAAGGTTTACATATTAAAAAAAGACTCATCCATTTAAAAAAATAGTTCATATCTTTAAAAAAGGTTCAAATTTTTTGAAAAGTTCATCAATTTGAAAGAAAAATAATAAATAATAAAAAAAGTTCATCCAATTTAGGAAAAGCTCATTAAATTTTTAAATAGTTCAATAAATATAATAAAAGTTCACAGAAATTAAAAAAATCATGTAATGTTTTCAAATTTCAGTTAACTGAAAAAGTGTTCATATATCTTAAAAGAGTTCATCCATTTTCAAAAAGATGTTCATCAAATTTTAAAAAAGTTCATTGATGTTCAAAAAAGTTGATAGAATTTTCAAAAAAAACGTCACAAGCCATTGATGGGCCGGCCCAATTCGAACGCCACAAGCGCTATCTAACAAAAATGCACGCTAACTGACGCCTATGTCGCTAAATAGGAAATGCCCGCACCCTCCCCTCTTGGGGCCCGGGGCGGTTACCCCTTTTGCCCGGTCTACGGGCCGGCCCTGGATGGCCGGACCAAAGACGAAAGTCACTTACCATTGTTCAGGCTGGTGTTCCAACGTCTTTTCTCATGTCATTGTTTGTGGTCACATCGCATTGGATTTCATCTCGTGTACTCGCATAGAGCATCTTTATCAGACCTCGAATAAAGCCATCCCGTAAAAATCGTTTGCAAGGCGCGAAAAAACGTTGTTGCGGCCCGGCGTGGGCGGCGGCCGAGCAGACCCCGCAAAACGTTCGTCTGTTTTGCGGGGTCTGCTCGGCTGCCGCCCACGCCGGCATGCAAAATATGTTATTTACATTACATGTTCAGGCATGAAAACACATTTAATTGCTTTTTTATTTTCTTCAAAGGTATTAGATACATCATAATTCACCTAATCTTTGCTAAAACAGCAAGACCAAACAACACAAGAACCACAATTAGACATTTTAGAAGATAAATCCAACTTCCATAATTGCTCCCACTAGTCGGATCAACATCTTCTCTATTCATTCATTGTTGATCTGGGGTTTCTTTAACTTGCATTCTTCATTCTTTGGCTTTGATTCTAAAGAATTAGATGTTGCTTCCCTTCTAATTTCATTTGTAATTGCACATGCAGCTGCATCGTCAGACTCAATTATACTAAGGAGTGCACGAACATCTATTAAGTTTCTTTTTATCAATAAATCGGTATATTCTTCTTTCCAATACCAAAATAAGCATCCACCTTCCTACACAGATGAAGACCTCAATAAGCTACCATAATTTAACCAAATCAGTTGATAAAGCCGAAGAGGAAGAAGAGCATACCTCGTCGTCTTTGCATTTAAAGAATACCCATCCGAGGAGCTGCCGTGTGTTGGATGTGAGCCGCAATACTGTTTCCATGCAGCTGTCGCACTGTATGAGCGGCATCGGCAAGCCGGCAAGCTGCTGCGTGACCCCCGAGCCCGGGCGATGGCTGGAACGGTCCTTGTCGGCAAACCGACGCCGACGACTAAAGGATGAACCAGTACCTGCATGCGGTGTTGGAGCTTTGCCGCGGCTATGCGGGGCGCTCCTCGACCAATACATGGTTGTGGCGCAGCCGCCAGTGGTCGGAAAAGCCAAATCCGGCGGTCGCGACAAAACAACCGCCGATTTGTAGCTTTCCGGTGAGCCGAGCCACGAGGGCGTGGGGATGTCGATCTAGGGCCTGCGGCGGCCCGCCGGTGTGATCCCGACGGCTGGTGTGGCCGGAATTAAAGGTGGCGCCCGGCGGCGGTGGGTGGAGGAAAAGCGCGGGTGAAATGTTTCACCAACCAACCACTTATAGATATCTACAGGGCAACGACGGGTCGAGGGGGAGAACCGACGTTTTCACGGGTTGGGGTGGGCATTTTGCCGCGTCCCGAAAAAAATTACGGGGCAAACGCGGTTCGTGGTTTGGTCTAGCAGTGTTTTTCGCCCCAATCTGTATTTTGACGGTTATTTTATGGATTCGACCCCTTTACAGAGTTTGCTAAAGATGCATTTATGTTGTTTGTTGCTGCTGCTGAAGCAGCAAGAGAGAGGGTGAGAGAGAACGAGCAAAGGCAAGGCGCCGGGTTTCCATGTTACCAAGAACCTACGTAATTCATCTACTAAATTTTACTTAACATTCCTAACTAATCCTCTTGGCCCCTTGATTTTTATGGATGTGGGGCCCTCCCACCCCTTTAATCGAATCCCAAGTCTTTACATTTTCAATTACGTAAAAAAATGTGTGTTAGTTTAAAAGTAGGTCTAGCATTGCTCAAATATAAATTGCCACCACTTGCCCTATCATTTAAAATATAATCATCAGCCATCACCATACATACCATTGTTTTGTTCGTCCTCATATATCCAGCCTAACGAACAATACATTTGATGCCTGAAATTACTAGGAAGAACATTCCGCTTTTAATCTGCCATCAGTCGTTCATCCAACAGCACAACACAACCGATATATAGCAGCGCACAGCGGAAGGACGGGACGCTCGTAAGATTCTTTTATGATTGGTTCGATTTTTTTCTTTCTGATTTCTTGATTTCTCCTTCTTATTTTTTTATTGAGACTCCAGTTTTTATTACTATTTTCTCTGAGTTTAGGCTTTTTCTTCTTACCCTTTTTTCTTTCTCCTTTTTCATTTGCGCCCCTGGTTTTCTGAGTTTTTTCCATTTAAAACCTTTTCAAATGCTTGATTTTTTAAAGGTGGGAGAAGTTTCTAATTACAAGGACATTGTATCTTAAACACACAATCAATTTCTAAAATACATGTATTTCTAAAGTATGAATAATTTTTAACTACAAGGAACGTTTTCTAAAACTAATTTTTTTGAAGTGCGTGATTTACTTTCCAGTAATTTATACGAAAACTTACAAAATTCATGAACACTTAAAAAAACCATGTGAGCACTTTTCCTTGATTACATGAATGCCATTCTATGACACACGGACCTTTTTAAAAAAACATATATTTTTAAATACACAAATAGTTTTCAAAAGATGGTAAAACATTTTAGTTTTTCATGAAAAGTTTTTCAGAAACATTTTTAAAAGAGTATGAACAATTAGGAAAAAAACATAAACACATTTTTGAAATGTTATGATCATCTTATTAATATACGTGAATACAATCTGAAATTATCTTAACATCTATTATCTACTAAAAGAAAAATACGGGTCACAAAGAGAGAATTAGGCTAGAAAATCTCACAATAATCAGAAACTTCAACCTTTAATTTTGTGGATTCGAAATTTACAGCCGTTAGATCTACTTTAAAGTCGAAGAAATTACCCACCAAAGGCATCCCCTCTATATTACTCAACATTCGCTAGAAATGTTCATAAAAACAAAACATCCGGCCCTTCATTTGGTGGGCCGGGTTGTGATTAACACAAAGCTGTTATTTCTTCTTCACCTTGAGATTCTAGCTTTAAAAATCGGTTAAAAAACCATCTCTAGCCCTAAAAATAGGGAGCTCCTATGCGCATTGCGGCAAAGTGTCTGCCTTTCGCACAGGCAGTTCTCCAATCTGGGCCGGCGCATGAAGCTCAACAGCAAAAGCGTACTGTATCTCAAAAAAAAAATGTTGTAGCCACGAGGATTCAAACAAAGGATCTCATTCTATATGCATAGCAACGCTACCAATAAATCAAGCGATACTTACTTATCATAAAGAAGCACGAAACCTAAATAATCAAATCCATTCGAATTATCTTTGGAATTTCCAAAGAAAAATTTAAAAGTTCAGTTGTGTTAATTGCAAACAATTTAGAAAAAACCGAAATATTTACGGAACAATATTTTCTACAATTCCAACACAAAACTTTGAGAACACGAAGATTTTTTAAACTCCCATTTTTTCTGAAAACACGAACATTTTTTAAAATTTCATGAACAATTTTCTAAAAGATGAAAAATTTGGGAAGCACTTTAATAGAATAAACCTTGAATATATTTACATTGGTGAACAAAAGTTTGAAAGGAAAACAGTTTTCTAAACCTTACGACATTTTTTGAAAACGTGAACATTTTTTAATGGGCGAACAGAATTTGAAAATGGGGACAACTTATGTAATACAGAACAAAATTATAAAACTGAGAACAATTTTCAAATCCTGAATTTGAAAGGAGGAACATTTTTTGAAACTCCAGAAGTTAATTCATAAACGCAAACAATTTTTGAAAGCATGAACATTCTTTAAACTCTCGAATAAAATTTAAAAATGGGTACAAATTTTGAAAATGGAAAATTTTCTGAAACATCTGAACAAAATTCCAGACGCAGATAATTTTTGAAAACACGAAACTTTCTTGAAAATGGGAACATGTTTTGAAACTCCCGAAAGAAATTTTGAAAACTGGAGCAATCTTTTTGAATTTCTTGAACAACGTTTTTGGAAAACATGGATTTCTTGAAATCCAGAACAAAAATATTAAACTGAGAACAATTTGAAAATCTTGAATTTTGAAAACAGGAACATTTTTTGAAACTCCTAAAAAAAAATAAACGCGGACAATTTTTTAAAACGCGAACATTTTTTAAACTCCCTAACAAAATTTAAAAATGGGATCACATTTTGGAAATGGTAACATTTTCTGAAACTCCCGAAAAAATTCAAAACGCAAATAATTTTGAAAACGCAAACGTTTCTTGAAAACGGGAACATTTTGTGAAACTCATGAATAAAATTTAAAAAACAACTACAATGTTTTTTGAATTTCTTGAATAGATTTTTTTGTAAAACATGTATTTCTTGAAAATTCTGGAACTTTTGAACAGGAAAAAAACTTGAAAAAAAAAGTAGAAAGAAACAGGAAAAGGAAAAGGTAATATTGAAAAATGTGAGTTTGTGACCAAATACATGAGTTAAAGAGAAAAAAATGAAAAGAAACAGAAAAACGGAAAAAAAAGAAACAAAAAAAAATAGTCCAATTTTCCAAAACCAGATGGGATCTAGTCGTTAGCTATCTTATTAGTTGGGTCGCCTAAGTCGTTTGCTTAGTGTATGCGTTATCTCGACAGTTGGACATAGAGAGCATCAATTAGGAAATTCCCTAAAAATATATTTTCTCTCGGTTGTTCTATCTATCTCGAGGGCCATCAACCTCCTACAGCAACCGCTACTCTCCCTAGAATAATTAATCAAGCAATCGATCAATTATGTCTTTGACATGAAGCATATGCATCGTCTCCCGTTTCGCCGAGCACACGAAGCTAGCACTTTACCCCGTCAAGATACACAGTAGCTAGCCAACTATGATGACAAAAGATTAGTTCCCATGCACGTATAATAGTCAGCACGGGTGATTGAATCCTCGTCGGCAGACCTAGCTAGCCAACTCCGACGCCTTAAAGCATCTCCAACCGCGGCCCAAACAGGCCCTCAGTGCGCCTTTTTTATCGCCGGCATAAAAGAAACCCGATCATCTTCCGAGGACGCCGAATTCCATCGGTTAGGTCCATTTATTGGGTCGGCGATCCCAGGCTGAACCCAGTGCAGTGTGGGCACTTGGGGGCTCCGACAGAAGAAAAAGTGACACGTGGGTCGCCACTACCAAGCGAGAAACCCCATTTCCTCCGGCACCTTCACGGTCGTGAATCGGGCCCGCTAAGCCCCGTCGGCCATGCTGCAGCAGGATGCCGCAAGCACCCCACTGTCCATCACCACTCCCCGTATCCCGGGAGCTAAGCCCCGCTGTCGGTCAGCCCGGACCCAAATGGGGCCCAAACGGCCTAGATCTGGGTCGAGCGGGCGCCGCCAGGGCGCGCCGATGCGCCACCCTGATACGTCTCCAACGTATCTATAATTTATAAGTATTCATGCCATGTTTACAATAATTCTATATGATTTTGGTATCATTTTATTAGAACTAACCCGAACTGATGTTGTTTTTAGCAGAACAACCATGGTGTCGTTTTTTGTGCAGAAATAAAAGTTCTCAGAACGGGATGAAAATTTACGGTGATTTTTTATGGACCAAAAGGGACTCTCGAAGCACCATAGCTGGGCCAGGAAGTGGATGAGGAAGCCACAAGCCTGCTGAGCGCGACCACCCCCCTAGGTCGCGCCCTAGTGGCTTGTGACCTCCTCGGAACCTTCCTGGCATGAGACCAACGCCAAAAATTCCTATAAATACCAAAAACCCCAGAAAGAAACCTAGATCGGGAGTTCCACCGCCACAAGCCTCCAGAGCCACGAAAAACCAATCGGGAGCCTGTTTTGGTACCCTGTCGGAGGGGGAAACTTTCGCACCAATTAGAAATACTATCCGTGCGTCCAAACACCCTTAAACCCAAAGTTGTTCCATATGAGGAGCAACAACAGCAGGACCAGGACTTTCTTCTTCCCGGCGCTGGAGGCGGCGCTGCTCCCCCCACTCGCTGACGTAGCCGCTGCTGCTGGGGCTAGGGCGGGCCGGCGTCTCCGTAGCCGTAGCCGTCCTCCAGCCCCTTAAACTGCTCCCTCCTCCGGGACGCAGCCGTGCTGCTTCTGCCCCTGTACGAGGCCGTCACGTGCCCCTCGTCCTCGTACAGGGGCGCGGCGCTGGGGTGAGCGGGGTGGGGCGCTGCGCGGGGGGCGAG
Source organism: Hordeum vulgare subsp. vulgare (assembly GCF_904849725.1). Lineage (NCBI taxonomy): Eukaryota > Viridiplantae > Streptophyta > Magnoliopsida > Poales > Poaceae > Hordeum > Hordeum vulgare. The sequence continues at coordinate 617,414,993 of NC_058524.1, forward strand.
CGGGGTGCGGTGCGGCGCGGCGGACGCGGGGCGAGCGGGGCGCGGCGCGACGGCCGGCGCATGCGGGGCTAGCGAGCATGGCGAACGGGCGGAGGCGGTGGAGCGAAGGTGCGGGCGGGGTGCGGCGTAGTTACGAGAGACTATGAGTTGCTTATTCTATAGTTCTATTTACAGACTTGCTTATGGTATTCTTAATTTACTTGATTCAATGGTAAGTTATTCTCAGGTTTCTTCTATGGCTTGGTCATGAATCGATGGAATGCTACAAAATAGCTTGAAGGTATTTGTTGTCTATCCTTTTACACTCTCCACTTTACGGGCATCTTGGTTTTACAATTCGATTTGCTCATGTGCATGATACAACAATGCATACGTTTATTTGTTAAAGTTGTCCATGTTGTCTTTGTAAACTGAGTTTTGTGTGTAAGCCCACCGCGTGAGAGGTCCTAGATAAGCCACTTGATATTATAGTGATTAATTTATAAGAATTTCAAGGCAATGAAGAAGCTAAGAAGGTTGCTCACAAGGTACTCCATTGATTTGAAGTTTAAGCTTTGCCTTCTTGCTTGGCAGTCTCTGCTATCTATTGTGCGCTTAAGTTAGATGTTTAAATAATTGGACATATTTAACAATGGGATAATCAGTCATGAAAAACTAAGGGTGTATTTAAGCTTATTGTGATTGGGAACAGCATTTTAACAGGTGTAATTCCGTTGCAATGCACGGGCATATGTGCTAGTTGTAATTAAAAGGAGAGATATGAGCTTATGAAAAGTATTAATAGGCCAGCTGGTTTACTTAATTCGTTAAATTATTTAATGTTTGTTACGTGCCTACACTGTGTATGAGGGGGTTGTGCCTCCATCGCCATTGATCTGCGGGGCCCAAGGTGGATCGGTCGTAGGTGTTGTGAATCGGTCGGCGTGGGATTAAACTTTAGCCTCACCTCTTGCCTTGTATGAATGGGCTGAGTGGGCTTTTATGATTTATTAGGAATTTTAAAAATGGTTATTGAGCTAGGCCAAAATAGAACAAATTCCAACAATATCGATATTTTTATGTAAACTATGTATGAACTTTAATGAAATCATCTGGTTTGCGTGAATTTTATTTGGCCTGGTCAAATTTGTTTGGATTGCATGTGAATAGCACCCGTGTCCTCCGCGGACGGATGAGGATGAGGTGTCCGGTTTCGGGTCAGGTGTTTGTGATGCCGTATTGCGTCAAGGTAACATGGTCTGCTCGACCGCAACTCCACAGTTGAATGGTCTCTGTGTCAGGTTTCAAACTATGCCTCAACTTTTGACCCGATGGTGTGCGTAGTGGGTAAAGATATGTGTCGCATCCCATCGTCTTGCTGGCTTGCTGCGCCTCCTCAATAATCTTTTCTTTGCATAGGAATTATGCAGGAACATGTCTCACAACTAAAAATTGGAAGACAAGATTACCTGATTGCCTCATCATTATTTTCTGTTTTGATGGGGCCGTCCTAACTGCACCTGCCTTGATTCATTTGCCTGAAATGCACGTAGAAATGCTAGGGCACTGTTTAGTTTAGTGCAGCGTTGAGACTTGAGAGGAGGAGCCAGAGGGAGGGGCGAGGCGAGGCGACCAAGACCAAGAAGCAGAGGCGTGCTGCCTACGCTGCCGCTCAAAACGGGAGGGCAGCGCCTCCACCGATTTGGAAGCCAGGCGAATCCTTGCCAAAACCGGAAAGGGAATCCGCTCAGTCAGTCGCGTCGCAGGCAGCCGGCCAAGATGCATCAGCACTCAGCAGGTACCACAGGCAGCCGACCAAGATGCATGAGCATTCAGCAGGTACCACGGGCACAGGGCAGCACAGAGGCCGGCCAGCACTGCACTCGGTTGGGCTCCGATGGTCACATCCTGCATGCATTGCATGGCATGGCATCTTGAAGAAGAGGGCATGGCATGGCATGGCATCCAAGCAGTAGGCATCCACTGCATCTGCATGCATGGAATCTTGAGGCGTGTCCGCAGAGGGACCGCCCTCAGGCCCAGCATGCGTGCTTGCGGCGCTAGTCCTAAGACCAAGGAGATCGATAGTCCTACATCTACTTCTACTTATAACCACATTTACATCTCTACTATTAAAGTAGGATGTGCGTAGTAGTCCTACGTTAGTTAAGTCCAAGACGACGGCAGTTAACCACCATCCTTTAGGCTAAGGTAACAAGTTAGTGTTAGATTTAAGTCACGTCACAAAAAACCACCAATTATAAGCCTAATGCATAACGCAAAACACCGACTAGCCGATTTGATCGCGAAAACAGCCAAACCGATAGATGGGACCAACCTGTTGGGTCGGCGTGGTGCGGGCTGACGGGCGCCGTTAGACGGCGGGAGGCGGTTGTTTCCTTGAGATTTATGACTCCCGACATGTCGTTCCTTGCTATCGCCATCGGCGACCCAATCCCCTCCCCACCCCCCTCTATCTACTCGGGGCATCGCACGGCACGCTCCTGCCGTCCCCACCCTGCCCGCTGTCTCTGGCCGCCGAGCCTCGAGGTGCGAGCTAGGCCGTCTCCGTCCGGCGGTCCTCCGGCTCAAATCTCACGCCTGGATGCGCGTCGTCTGGATCCTCATGCTCCTGTGGCGTCGCAAATGCATCGCCGATTGCCGCAGGCACGCCCAGGCCCCGCTTGCGGCGCAACCATCCCCACCCCTCGCCGCCACTTCTTCGTGCTAGCCGCCTGGGCGCACCAGCCATGCGACGACGCCACCTCGAGCGGCGAGGAGAGGCCCAGTTGTGGTCCCCCTGGCGAGGCTTTCTAGAGAAGGGGTTGCTCTCCCAACGAGGTTGCCCGGAGAGGAGCTCTACTTCTAGCCTGAGCTCCTTCGGAGTCGTCAGGGCTCTCCAGCGCCTCGTGGGGAAGCCCGCCGTCGTGTTCGCCTACTTCAAGGACACAGAGACCATTAGCTTTCGCCATGACCTCGCCACCTACGCGGAGATCGTCTGTGTTCTGTCACATAAGGGCCAGGGGAGGATGTTGTTTTCCTTGTTCGGTGAGATCCTCTCGCCAGCAGATGGCGGCGGCGACGGCCCTGAGATCGTGCCACTCATGGATCAGATCGGAAGGATGTGCACTAATGGCGCCGTCTCCCGTCGTCTAACGACGCCCATCTGCCTGCGCTACGTTGACCTGACATGTTGGTCCCACCTGTCGGTTTGGCTGTTTTCCGGTCAAATCGGCCAGTCAGTACTCCGTGTTACGCATTAAGCTCATAATTAGTGGTTTTTGTGACGTGGCTCAAATCTAGTTCTAACATGTTACCCTAACCCTAAGTGTGATGGTTTTGGGTAAATAACTTCCTCACACACGGCATACACATCAACCAGTCGCCGTAGCCCGTGGGTGCATGCGTCCATGCAGGGCACGCGGGACTCTGCTGACCCACCCAATGCGAGCGCAACATTTAGACAGCCCTTGTTAACTACTCCCTCCATGGCTGATGGCTCCATCCTGTAAGACGTTTTTGCAAGTAGATTAATTCTTTCAACTACAATTATTTAGTAACGGAAGGAGTAGTTAGGAAATCGCAGCAGGATCGATAGAATTAAGAGTGAAATGGGCGCGAGCGAAATGCTGCCTTTCGCGAGTCAAAAGATGGGAAAGGCTCGAGTTGCAGCTACTGCAGCCTACATGTAGCAGGTACTACTCCGTACTGGATACTGGCGCACGCAAAAGATACAAAGAGTAGTGTCTATGTGCCTTTTACTAGCAGTACATCGGTACAACGGAAACTTAATTATACGCTGTCCCATACACCAGGATGATTCAGTAGGCTACTTGGAAACCTAATGACGAGTTGATGCTCCATCTTGAGAAAAATACTCAAACAGAATAGACACGGTCACATGGCGTCCTTTATATTTGATGCCCTATGAAACAAAGTATACAGGCACCAACGCAGGCGTCGAGGACCCCGACACCGGTCGCTTTGGCAGAATGTTCTGTCCCAGACGCAATGCAGAGATACTTCAAGTTTTGATCCAGCGCCACGCCGTGATCGCCACCGTGGGGATGGGTGGAGGCATGGGGTGAGGGAAGGCAGGCATCGTGCACCGAGCCGTTCCCCTTCGGAGGCGCGGCGTTGGCATACTTCGCCCAGTCCGACACCTGCTGGTCGCCGGGTTGACTCGGAGAGTTCTTTCACGTCTGTCCCTGCGGGCTCCCTCAGGAGACGCGCCTCTCGCCCCGCCGGTGTGGATGGCCATACAGACAGCTTGCCACCAGCGACGCTGGCAATCCCGTCGGGTAGGGAGGAGAACCCTGCAGGCTCGATGGCAGAGCTGGTTGCTGCGGCACTAGCGGCGTGCGTTGGACAACGACCACGCCATTCCCAGCCCACAGGTCGGCGCTCGCTGGGTGGTCCTAGCGTTGCGGGCCTTCAAGCTGCGCCGGAGGTTGCCATCTCCCCTCTGGACGAGGTGCTCGCCGCGGCTGGCGCTGGGAACCTCGGACGGCATGAGGCTTAGCAGCATGGACTCCCGTCGCACCCGTGTGCTTTTCATGGATCTGAAGAGGCGTTTCTGCAATTTCCTGAGGACGCGCAGGCTGTGCGTCAGCTTGGTGGCGTCAGCATGCCTGGTCTGCTGGGAGAACCCCCCCCCCCCAACTTCAGGGGATGTTTCAGCACGGACAGCTTGATTCCTGGAGTCTGGGGATCCCGGCACTTGGCATACAGCAATGCCAAGAGGGGAACCGTGCCGACTGGGGACGCCGGGTTCATGAGCTTTTATCTGCGTCGGTCCCGCACTCAATCTGGGCGCCACCACCTTCCGAGGGGCTCATGCAGGCGAACGCTGATGCTGCCGCGCAACCTCTGCAATTTGCGCGCGCAAAGGAAGTTCTTTTTGGGCCTGGAGTGCAACAACAGCCAGACCCAATGGCACAGGATGCAAGTGCCAGATCGGCGTTGTTGGAAGCAGATCTCTCTGGAATGGGCTTGTTGTCTGCAGTTATAAACAGTGTTTCAGATCTCCACCTCGATGAGCAACAACAGTTCCTCTTGCAGCTAATCGCGGCCATGCCCCCGTCTGTGTTGGGAGCCCCTCCATCCACTGCTGCAAAGGTCACGAAAACCATCACTATTAAGAAGAAAGTCTTGGCTCCCTTCAGTCGTAGGACTTCAACAACCACATCGTTGCGGCCTTCCATGACGTCCACGCGTCGCACACAGGCGTGTGTGTGCAAGACGTTGGGGCTGATTTCCAGCGAGGAGCAATTCACAGATGCCACACTTCAGAACTACCTCTCCTTCTTTAAGGACCCGATGTCGTCAGCCCAGACGGAGAGGCTGGGTCAGCTCGCGGGTCTGGCAGCCCCAGCATCAATCCAGCTTCCGGATTCGGACTTGCAGGCGATTTTGGAGGAAGAAATGGCCAGGGCGGCCTAGTAAGTTCAGAGCCTTCCGTTCCGGGTTGCTGCACTAGGTTTCCCCAATGATTAAAACCTCCATGCTTCAGTCGCTTTGTAGGCTACGGGGTAGTCTGCAATATCTAGTTGTCTCTGTCTTTCCGTCCAGTGAGTTTCCGACATGCGCGGGTTGCGCCTGTCGGTGGGCTCTTCTTTGTGGTGAGCTGGCTAGCGCAGGTTGCGCCGCCATGTTCAGCGTCATGGATGCTTTCTCAGTTGTTTCAGAGTCGGCACGCGCCGGTTGCGCCTGCCTTGTAACCGCAGTATATCTTAATGCTGAGTTCTTATGGAGTCCTGTACGCGCTGGTGGCGCCTACAATGTATTAGTCTGCTACCCTCTGGGTGTTGTTTATCAGTCTTTTTATGAGTGAGAACCTTCTGTTGCCTTGTAACCGCAGTATATCTTAATGCTCCGCAGCCAAGTCAACCCACTCAGTCGACGGAAGAAACACGTCGAGCTAGCTCAAGGAACATCCGACGTCCTGGCTGGCAGAATACTCCAGAGGGCTACATCACTAAGGGCAAGATGGCAGCGAAGAGAGGGAGGAAATGAAGTATGAACTAGTGTCATGTCATGCTAGTATGAACTTGTCTTATGGAGTTTTATGTAGTTTCAAGTTTGAAGTATGAATTTGGCTTAAGAACTTTGAAGTATGAACTGTGAACTAGTGAATTTGTCTTATGGAGTTTTATGATGTTTCAAGTTTTATGAACTAGTGTACTTGTCATGTCATGCTACTTATACTTTTGATATGCGGATGGTTGAATGCTATGGTATGGAAAGTGCTTGTTGGAATCAAAATCTGTACTGGAAGCAGCAGTTCTGATCACCATCCTCCGCTCATGATATAGAAGAAGAAATGTCAGAAGAAAGCAGCAGTTCTGATCTCCTACAGTTTCTGGTCTAAAGAAACGCCGAAGCCTCTGGCCTTTCTGAGGTGGGCTGCAACGCCAAGGCGGCTGGCGTTTCTGTGGTGGGCTGCAACGCCCCGTTAGGCGGGCGTTACGGTGGTGCCAGGAAACGCCTCGGTAGACAGGCGTTTCATAGTGGGGCAGAAACGCCACAGCTTATGACGTTTCAAAAGGGGTTAGATCGTGGAATCTTTCCAAACTGAGTTCATTTTATGCACAACTACAAACAATAGGTCAAAACAGTATACAAAGGAGTAATGCCTATATGCCTTTTACTTGCAGTAAATTGGTACAACGGAACTTAATTATTCGCTATCCCATACACCAGGATGATTCAGTAGGCTACTTGGAAATCTAATGACGAGCTGATGCTCCATCTTGAGAAAAATACTCAAACAGAATAGACACGGTCACATGGCGTCCTTTATATTTGATGCCCTATGAAACAAAGTATACTTCAAGTCTTGTCTTCTTAACCTATTATTTTATGTGTTAGTCTGCCAGTTATAATTAGCTAATTAATTGGTCAGGCTAATTAACCACCAGCTTATGTGGTAGTTTTATATTTGATATATACAGAACACGCTACTATAGCTCGCACAAGATCTGTCTCTCATAATATGTTCCATATCCATCACATTGCTCGACAGAAGTTGGTTACACTTGTTTACCAAAATACAAATCAGAAAATGAAGACAAATTCTCATATCACGCAAAAAAAATTTGGGTTCCTAACCAAACCAAGAACTAAAAAACATATCTCTTTCTGGTACAATAAAGGCAAGTGCTGCAGAACCATTTCAGATTCACTAAATTGCACATGAGAACTTATTGATCCAAAAACTGGAGTGACACAAAATTTGTACACATAACGAAAACCATTTTGGATCAACAAAGATGCTGCTACGAGTTAAACATAAATGTAGTCACATCAACAAAATTGTTGTGTGATTACCCTAACCATTTTGGGTTCTAACATTTTGACTGTGAAATAAAAAGTTGATCTTAACGGCGCCTCATGGCACTACTGGCCGGCGATCCTTGCGTAGTTAATGAGGTCACGTACACAGCTGCCCCTCCTTTGTTTGTCAACCTTATTATTATCCACGCGAGTGCAGGAGAGGTGCAGTCCGTCCACGAGAGCATGGCCCCAAGGATTGCACGGATGGCCGCAAAGCCGGTCCAAAGAATTTCTAGCCCCAGGGCGATGTAAAACAAAAAATTTCATACTAAACTTTTTTATTTATTTTAATCACAGTGTACCATACAGTTATAATAAATATATTTTCCTATTACTTAGTCATAGTTGTAATTATATTATTTATTGATATGCAGTTGTAATATATATGATTGAATATATTAATTTTACAAAATGGAACATTATGATGTAAAAATTATTTATTATTAAAATAATATTTCAGATTTATTTTCTACTATTACTTAAACAATGTATTGTATACACGTTTCCATATCTATGTGTATGTGCATATTTCTTAAATATTATTAAATATTATGGTAGAGATTTCTAATTTATATACACACTAACAAATATTTTAATAGTGGTTTCTAGTGTCTATTAGGTAAATTCATGGAAATTTCTAGGCATAGAAAAGGTGGCCTACAAGTTGGGTTCAGTAATAGAAATATCGAATAACCAAAAATGTTGTTGATTGTATATTTACGTATGATTCGATTACCTAACGTGCTTGTTCAGGTTCACTTGGTTGGATTTCGTGCAAATGAGATGACTACAAAAATTGTATATTGGTTTAAACATTGATATCTACTCACATAATTTTTATTATGATACTAAGACATGCATAGTAACGAGAGACTAGTGTATTTCAATTCAACTTCGCTAGTCGGCTAAATTTGCTTACGCATGATATAACTTATTTGTATGTGATGTGAACTTACACTTTTGCAAATTGAGGCTTTATTTTATTCATTTAATAATCTATAAAATATAATGTATACTTGTATTGTCCTTACTAGTATAAGTTTTAGTTGGCGCACTTGGGAACTCCTATACAGCGCTGCATGCGCCCGTTACCGATCCGGCGCCTACAACACTGGTAATATGGGCCGGCACAATAGATTGCTTTCCAATTTATTTTGTTTTTTGTTTTTTTGTTAAGAAAAAAGTATAAAATCAAAAAAAGGTTTACATATTAAAAAAAGTCTCATCCATTTTTAAAAAGTTCGTATATTTAAAAAAGGTTCGCAAATTTTAAAAAAGTTCATAAATTTGAAAAAAAAGTCATTAAAAAATAAAGAAGTTCATCCAATTTAGGAAAAGCTCATTAAATTTTTAAACAGTTCAATAAATATAACAAAAAGTTCACAGAAATTAAAAAATGTTCATGTAATTTTTTCAAATTTCAGTGAACTGCAAAAAGGGTTAATAAATCTTTAAAAAGTTCATCCATTTTCAAAAAGATGTTCATCAAATTTCAAAAAAGGTCATTGATGATCAAAAAAGTTCATAGAATTTTCAAGAATAAAGTTACAAGCCCTAGAAGTGCCAGCCCAGTCCGAACGCCACGGGCGCGAGTTAACAAAAATGCACGGTAACTAACGCATGTGACGCTAAATAGGAAATGCCCGCGCGGGAACTTCTATGCAGCGGTGCAAGCGGCCGTTACCGATCCGGCGCCTGCAGCATTGGTAATATGGGCCGGCACAATAGAGGGCTTTCCAAAAAAAATTATTTTTTGTTTTTTGTTACGAAAAAAGTGTATAAAATCAAAAAAAGGTTTACATATTAAAAAAAGACTCATCCATTTAAAAAAATAGTTCATATCTTTAAAAAAGGTTCAAATTTTTTGAAAAGTTCATCAATTTGAAAGAAAAATAATAAATAATAATAAAAGTTCATCCAATTTAGGAAAAGCTCATTAAATTTTTAAATAGTTCAATAAATATAATAAAAGTTCACAGAAATTAAAAAAATCATGTAATGTTTTCAAATTTCAGTTAACTGAAAAAGTGTTCATATATCTTAAAAGAGTTCATCCATTTTCAAAAAGATGTTCATCAAATTTTAAAAAAGTTCATTGATGTTCAAAAAAGTTGATAGAATTTTCAAAAAAAACGTCACAAGCCATTGATGGGCCGGCCCAATTCGAACGCCACAAGCGCTATCTAACAAAAATGCACGCTAACTGACGCCTATGTCGCTAAATAGGAAATGCCCGCACCCTCCCCTCTTGGGGCCCGGGGCGGTTACCCCTTTTGCCCGGTCTACGGGCCGGCCCTGGATGGCCGGACCAAAGACGAAAGTCACTTACCATTGTTCAGGCTGGTGTTCCAACGTCTTTTCTCATGTCATTGTTTGTGGTCACATCGCATTGGATTTCATCTCGTGTACTCGCATAGAGCATCTTTATCAGACCTCGAATAAAGCCATCCCGTAAAAATCGTTTGCAAGGCGCGAAAAAACGTTGTTGCGGCCCGGCGTGGGCGGCGGCCGAGCAGACCCCGCAAAACGTTCGTCTGTTTTGCGGGGTCTGCTCGGCTGCCGCCCACGCCGGCATGCAAAATATGTTATTTACATTACATGTTCAGGCATGAAAACACATTTAATTGCTTTTTTATTTTCTTCAAAGGTATTAGATACATCATAATTCACCTAATCTTTGCTAAAACAGCAAGACCAAACAACACAAGAACCACAATTAGACATTTTAGAAGATAAATCCAACTTCCATAATTGCTCCCACTAGTCGGATCAACATCTTCTCTATTCATTCATTGTTGATCTGGGGTTTCTTTAACTTGCATTCTTCATTCTTTGGCTTTGATTCTAAAGAATTAGATGTTGCTTCCCTTCTAATTTCATTTGTAATTGCACATGCAGCTGCATCGTCAGACTCAATTATACTAAGGAGTGCACGAACATCTATTAAGTTTCTTTTTATCAATAAATCGGTATATTCTTCTTTCCAATACCAAAATAAGCATCCACCTTCCTACACAGATGAAGACCTCAATAAGCTACCATAATTTAACCAAATCAGTTGATAAAGCCGAAGAGGAAGAAGAGCATACCTCGTCGTCTTTGCATTTAAAGAATACCCATCCGAGGAGCTGCCGTGTGTTGGATGTGAGCCGCAATACTGTTTCCATGCAGCTGTCGCACTGTATGAGCGGCATCGGCAAGCCGGCAAGCTGCTGCGTGACCCCCGAGCCCGGGCGATGGCTGGAACGGTCCTTGTCGGCAAACCGACGCCGACGACTAAAGGATGAACCAGTACCTGCATGCGGTGTTGGAGCTTTGCCGCGGCTATGCGGGGCGCTCCTCGACCAATACATGGTTGTGGCGCAGCCGCCAGTGGTCGGAAAAGCCAAATCCGGCGGTCGCGACAAAACAACCGCCGATTTGTAGCTTTCCGGTGAGCCGAGCCACGAGGGCGTGGGGATGTCGATCTAGGGCCTGCGGCGGCCCGCCGGTGTGATCCCGACGGCTGGTGTGGCCGGAATTAAAGGTGGCGCCCGGCGGCGGTGGGTGGAGGAAAAGCGCGGGTGAAATGTTTCACCAACCAACCACTTATAGATATCTACAGGGCAACGACGGGTCGAGGGGGAGAACCGACGTTTTCACGGGTTGGGGTGGGCATTTTGCCGCGTCCCGAAAAAAATTACGGGGCAAACGCGGTTCGTGGTTTGGTCTAGCAGTGTTTTTCGCCCCAATCTGTATTTTGACGGTTATTTTATGGATTCGACCCCTTTACAGAGTTTGCTAAAGATGCATTTATGTTGTTTGTTGCTGCTGCTGAAGCAGCAAGAGAGAGGGTGAGAGAGAACGAGCAAAGGCAAGGCGCCGGGTTTCCATGTTACCAAGAACCTACGTAATTCATCTACTAAATTTTACTTAACATTCCTAACTAATCCTCTTGGCCCCTTGATTTTTATGGATGTGGGGCCCTCCCACCCCTTTAATCGAATCCCAAGTCTTTACATTTTCAATTACGTAAAAAAATGTGTGTTAGTTTAAAAGTAGGTCTAGCATTGCTCAAATATAAATTGCCACCACTTGCCCTATCATTTAAAATATAATCATCAGCCATCACCATACATACCATTGTTTTGTTCGTCCTCATATATCCAGCCTAACGAACAATACATTTGATGCCTGAAATTACTAGGAAGAACATTCCGCTTTTAATCTGCCATCAGTCGTTCATCCAACAGCACAACACAACCGATATATAGCAGCGCACAGCGGAAGGACGGGACGCTCGTAAGATTCTTTTATGATTGGTTCGATTTTTTTCTTTCTGATTTCTTGATTTCTCCTTCTTATTTTTTTATTGAGACTCCAGTTTTTATTACTATTTTCTCTGAGTTTAGGCTTTTTCTTCTTACCCTTTTTTCTTTCTCCTTTTTCATTTGCGCCCCTGGTTTTCTGAGTTTTTTCCATTTAAAACCTTTTCAAATGCTTGATTTTTTAAAGGTGGGAGAAGTTTCTAATTACAAGGACATTGTATCTTAAACACACAATCAATTTCTAAAATACATGTATTTCTAAAGTATGAATAATTTTTAACTACAAGGAACGTTTTCTAAAACTAATTTTTTTGAAGTGCGTGATTTACTTTCCAGTAATTTATACGAAAACTTACAAAATTCATGAACACTTAAAAAAACCATGTGAGCACTTTTCCTTGATTACATGAATGCCATTCTATGACACACGGACCTTTTTAAAAAAACATATATTTTTAAATACACAAATAGTTTTCAAAAGATGGTAAAACATTTTAGTTTTTCATGAAAAGTTTTTCAGAAACATTTTTAAAAGAGTATGAACAATTAGGAAAAAAACATAAACACATTTTTGAAATGTTATGATCATCTTATTAATATACGTGAATACAATCTGAAATTATCTTAACATCTATTATCTACTAAAAGAAAAATACGGGTCACAAAGAGAGAATTAGGCTAGAAAATCTCACAATAATCAGAAACTTCAACCTTTAATTTTGTGGATTCGAAATTTACAGCCGTTAGATCTACTTTAAAGTCGAAGAAATTACCCACCAAAGGCATCCCCTCTATATTACTCAACATTCGCTAGAAATGTTCATAAAAACAAAACATCCGGCCCTTCATTTGGTGGGCCGGGTTGTGATTAACACAAAGCTGTTATTTCTTCTTCACCTTGAGATTCTAGCTTTAAAAATCGGTTAAAAAACCATCTCTAGCCCTAAAAATAGGGAGCTCCTATGCGCATTGCGGCAAAGTGTCTGCCTTTCGCACAGGCAGTTCTCCAATCTGGGCCGGCGCATGAAGCTCAACAGCAAAAGCGTACTGTATCTCAAAAAAAAAATGTTGTAGCCACGAGGATTCAAACAAAGGATCTCATTCTATATGCATAGCAACGCTACCAATAAATCAAGCGATACTTACTTATCATAAAGAAGCACGAAACCTAAATAATCAAATCCATTCGAATTATCTTTGGAATTTCCAAAGAAAAATTTAAAAGTTCAGTTGTGTTAATTGCAAACAATTTAGAAAAAACCGAAATATTTACGGAACAATATTTTCTACAATTCCAACACAAAACTTTGAGAACACGAAGATTTTTTAAACTCCCATTTTTTCTGAAAACACGAACATTTTTTAAAATTTCATGAACAATTTTCTAAAAGATGAAAAATTTGGGAAGCACTTTAATAGAATAAACCTTGAATATATTTACATTGGTGAACAAAAGTTTGAAAGGAAAACAGTTTTCTAAACCTTACGACATTTTTTGAAAACGTGAACATTTTTTAATGGGCGAACAGAATTTGAAAATGGGGACAACTTATGTAATACAGAACAAAATTATAAAACTGAGAACAATTTTCAAATCCTGAATTTGAAAGGAGGAACATTTTTTGAAACTCCAGAAGTTAATTCATAAACGCAAACAATTTTTGAAAGCATGAACATTCTTTAAACTCTCGAATAAAATTTAAAAATGGGTACAAATTTTGAAAATGGAAAATTTTCTGAAACATCTGAACAAAATTCCAGACGCAGATAATTTTTGAAAACACGAAACTTTCTTGAAAATGGGAACATGTTTTGAAACTCCCGAAAGAAATTTTGAAAACTGGAGCAATCTTTTTGAATTTCTTGAACAACGTTTTTGGAAAACATGGATTTCTTGAAATCCAGAACAAAAATATTAAACTGAGAACAATTTGAAAATCTTGAATTTTGAAAACAGGAACATTTTTTGAAACTCCTAAAAAAAAATAAACGCGGACAATTTTTTAAAACGCGAACATTTTTTAAACTCCCTAACAAAATTTAAAAATGGGATCACATTTTGGAAATGGTAACATTTTCTGAAACTCCCGAAAAAATTCAAAACGCAAATAATTTTGAAAACGCAAACGTTTCTTGAAAACGGGAACATTTTGTGAAACTCATGAATAAAATTTAAAAAACAACTACAATGTTTTTTGAATTTCTTGAATAGATTTTTTTGTAAAACATGTATTTCTTGAAAATTCTGGAACTTTTGAACAGGAAAAAAACTTGAAAAAAAAAGTAGAAAGAAACAGGAAAAGGAAAAGGTAATATTGAAAAATGTGAGTTTGTGACCAAATACATGAGTTAAAGAGAAAAAAATGAAAAGAAACAGAAAAACGGAAAAAAAAGAAACAAAAAAAAATAGTCCAATTTTCCAAAACCAGATGGGATCTAGTCGTTAGCTATCTTATTAGTTGGGTCGCCTAAGTCGTTTGCTTAGTGTATGCGTTATCTCGACAGTTGGACATAGAGAGCATCAATTAGGAAATTCCCTAAAAATATATTTTCTCTCGGTTGTTCTATCTATCTCGAGGGCCATCAACCTCCTACAGCAACCGCTACTCTCCCTAGAATAATTAATCAAGCAATCGATCAATTATGTCTTTGACATGAAGCATATGCATCGTCTCCCGTTTCGCCGAGCACACGAAGCTAGCACTTTACCCCGTCAAGATACACAGTAGCTAGCCAACTATGATGACAAAAGATTAGTTCCCATGCACGTATAATAGTCAGCACGGGTGATTGAATCCTCGTCGGCAGACCTAGCTAGCCAACTCCGACGCCTTAAAGCATCTCCAACCGCGGCCCAAACAGGCCCTCAGTGCGCCTTTTTTATCGCCGGCATAAAAGAAACCCGATCATCTTCCGAGGACGCCGAATTCCATCGGTTAGGTCCATTTATTGGGTCGGCGATCCCAGGCTGAACCCAGTGCAGTGTGGGCACTTGGGGGCTCCGACAGAAGAAAAAGTGACACGTGGGTCGCCACTACCAAGCGAGAAACCCCATTTCCTCCGGCACCTTCACGGTCGTGAATCGGGCCCGCTAAGCCCCGTCGGCCATGCTGCAGCAGGATGCCGCAAGCACCCCACTGTCCATCACCACTCCCCGTATCCCGGGAGCTAAGCCCCGCTGTCGGTCAGCCCGGACCCAAATGGGGCCCAAACGGCCTAGATCTGGGTCGAGCGGGCGCCGCCAGGGCGCGCCGATGCGCCACCCTGATACGTCTCCAACGTATCTATAATTTATAAGTATTCATGCCATGTTTACAATAATTCTATATGATTTTGGTATCATTTTATTAGAACTAACCCGAACTGATGTTGTTTTTAGCAGAACAACCATGGTGTCGTTTTTTGTGCAGAAATAAAAGTTCTCAGAACGGGATGAAAATTTACGGTGATTTTTTATGGACCAAAAGGGACTCTCGAAGCACCATAGCTGGGCCAGGAAGTGGATGAGGAAGCCACAAGCCTGCTGAGCGCGACCACCCCCCTAGGTCGCGCCCTAGTGGCTTGTGACCTCCTCGGAACCTTCCTGGCATGAGACCAACGCCAAAAATTCCTATAAATACCAAAAACCCCAGAAAGAAACCTAGATCGGGAGTTCCACCGCCACAAGCCTCCAGAGCCACGAAAAACCAATCGGGAGCCTGTTTTGGTACCCTGTCGGAGGGGGAAACCATCACCGGAGGCCATCTTCATCATCCCGGCAGTCTCCATGACGAGGAGGGAGTAGTTCACCCTCGGGGCTGAGGGTATGTGCCAGTAGCTATGTGTTTGATCTCTCTCTCTCTCTCGTGTTCTTGAGATGGCACGATCTTGATGTATCGCGAGCTTTATTAATATAGATGAATCATATGGAGTTTCCCCTCTCTATCTTGTTGTGATGAATTGAGTTTTTCCTTTGAAGTTTTCTTGTCGAATTAAGTCTTTAAGGATTTGAGAACACTTGATGTATGTCTTGCGATGGGATATGTGTGGTGATAATGGGATGTTCTATTGATCCACTTGATGTATGTTTTGGTGATCAACTTGCGGGTTCGGTGACCTTGGGAATCTATGTATAGGGGTTGGCACATGTTTTCGTCTTGACTTTCCGGTAGAAACTTTGGGGCACTCTTTGAAGTTCTTTGTGTTGGATTGAACATGATGAATCTGAAATTATGTGATCCATATCGTATATTCATGCCCATGGGTACTTGTGGTGACATTGGAGTATTTAGGTGACATTAGGGTTTTGGTTGATGTGTATCTTTAGGTGTTATTTTAGTATGAACTCTAGGGTTGTTCGTGACACTTATAGGGATAGCTCATAAGATTGATCAGAAAAGATAACTTTGAGGTGGTTTCATACCCTACAATAATTTCTTCGTTTGTTCTCCGCTATTTGTGACTTTGGAGTAAACTCTTTGTCGCACGTGAGGGATTTATATATGATTCAACTATGTTAGTATTGTTGAGAGAACTTGCACTAGTGAAAGTATGGACCCTAGGCCTTGTTTCCAAGCATTTATACAACGTTTTGCTCATTGTTTACTATTTATTACCTTGCTGTTTTTATATGTTCATATTACAAAAACCTATATCTACCATCCATATTACACTTGTATCACCATCTCTTCGCCGAACTAGTGCATCTATAAAATTTACCATTGTATTGGGTGTGTTGGGGACGCAAGAGACTCTCTGTTATTTCATTGCAGAGTTTCTTGAGAGAGACCATCTTCATCCTATGCCTTCCACAGATTGATAAACCTTAGGTCATCCACTTGAGGAAAATTTGCTCTGTCCTACAAAACTCTGCGCTTGGAGGCCCAACACGAGTCTACAAGAAGAAGGTTGTGTAGTAGGCATCAAGCTCTTTTCTGGCGCCGTTGTCGGGGAGGCTAGATAAGCGGCACTCACATCCCGTCAACAAAGCTCTTTTCTCGCGCCGTTGCCGGGAGGTGAGTACTTTAAGGTATATCTTTATATCTTGCAATTAAATCTTGTATTTTCTTGGTTTTCACTAGTTTGGTTTTATAAAAGAAAACTACAAAAAAAAATGGAATTGCGGTTGCCTCATATGCTTCATCTTTTTAATGTATTTCGTGAAAATGATCGAAAGGAAAATTGTGCTCAAGTGTTAGAATAAGAGGTTATTAAAATGTTTGGCACTAAATCTTTGAGTGATGAGCATGATATAAATATTTTTAGTATGAATTCTCTGAATATTCATGATGCTAATGATTTGCAAAGCCACAAGCTTGGGGATGCTATGCTTGATAAATATGATATTTTTAGTCCCCCAAGTTTCGATGATCAAAACTATTATGATGATAGCATGCCTCCTATGTATGATGATTATTGCGATGACATGTATGCTATAAAGAGTGATAGTAACCATGAAACTTGTTATCATGATTTTAATATTCAAAGTGGTTATGTCAATCAAGCACCTCATAATAGTTATTTCGTTGAGTTTGCTCCCACTATTATGAATGAGAAGAAATTTTCTTGTGTGGAGAGTAGTAAAATTTCTATGCTTGTATATCATGAAAAGAATGCTTTATATGTTGGTTGTATTGTGAAATTCCTTCATGATGGTACTGAAAATTATTATGAGGGAGGAACATATGCTTGTAGGAATTGCAATAATATCAAGTTTCCTCTCTATGTGTTCAAAGTTTTGAAGTTATGCTTGTTTTGCCTTCCTATGCTAGTTGATTCTTGCTCCCATAAATTGTTTGTTCACATAATCCCTATTCATAGGAAGTGGGTTATACTTAAATGTGCTTGTCATGAGATCCATGATGCTCTTTTGCATGTTATAATTATTATTCCTATGAGAGCATCATTGAAATCATCATGCCTAGCTAAAAGGCTTTAAAGAAAAGTGCTTGTTGGGAGACAACCCAACACTTTTAATTTATATTTTTTGGTTTTCACATGATTAAGATATTGTAGTAATCATGTTTTATGTCTTTTATTTCAATGAAGTGCCAAGTAAAGCCTTTGGGATAGTGTGTATGATAGTTGACTTGATTCTGTGCAAAACAGAAACATTTGCTCTCAATCCAAGAATTTTGTAAATTCACTGGAACTTGATTTTGATCTGAATGTTTTTACACATGATTTATATAAAAATTGTCTGGATTGTCCCAATTTTCATATTTTTTTAGAGACCTGGAAGTATGGTTACACTACACATTTTCACAAACTGTTCTCTTTTTGATAGATTCTGTTTCACATGCATAGTTTGCTTGTTTTAGTGTTCCCATAGCTTATATTCAGTGATATAAATTATGGGAATAGTATAATACAGTAGGTATCATGTGGGAACAATTATGAATCTTGTCTTGACAGTACCTAAGTGAATGATCATTATTTATTATACTAACCCATCTCATGAAGTTCCGTTAAGTTTTGTGTGACTCAAGTTTTCAAGTTATGGGTGAGACACCGATATGAGGAGAATAAGGAGTGACAATAACCTAATTTTGGGTATGCCCAAGGCACCCCCAAGGTAATATCCAAGGAAGACTCAAGCGACTAAGCTTGGGAATGCCCCAGAAGGCATCCCCTCTTTCGTCTTCAACATTATCGGTATATCTTACATGGAGCAATATTTTTATTCGTCACATAATATGAGTTTTGCTTGGCGCGTCATTTTATTTTGTTTTTATCTATTAGGTGTTATTTATAATCTTGTTTTTCAATAAAAAGTTCCAAGAATTGCATTAGGATGCTTGCATTGCATGCTTTGGTTGGTGTTGTGTAAAAACAAAAATTGGTGTTGTAGTGTTTGAATTTTCATATTTTACCTGAACGTGAAAAGTTTCTGAAATTTTTACATTCTGGTTTCATATAAATTTTATAGCATGTCCTAAATTTTTTAAAAAAATTGAGTTACATAAGTACACTGTTTTCATAAATTGCTACAAACTGTTCTGTTTGGAGAGATTGCTGCCATAGTTTTGTTATCTACTTATCCTATACTTTCCATAGCCTATATTGATAGATATAAATTATGGAAATTATAGTATACAATACCTAATGCTTGAAAATTATTGTGCAACTTGTCTTTGCAGTACATAAAGAGTTGATTTACTATCATGTGTACTAACCTATCTCACTAGTTCTTTTCAAGTTTTGTGTGGATGAAGTTTTTGAGAATAGGTGAAACCATGATATGAGAGGATTCAAAAAGATACAAAAGCTCAAGCTTGGGGATGGCCAAGGCACCCCAAGTAAATATTTCAAGAACTCTCAAGCATCTAAGCTTGGGGATGCTACGCATCCCACCTCTCTTCATCAACAATTATTTGTTAGCCTATGTTGAGCCTAAATTTTTATTCGTTCACATGATGCGTCCTATTCTTGGAGTGACATTTTTCTTTTTCTTGCTGTTTAAATAAAATACTCAGGTCTGAAAATCTTTATTAAGAGAGAGAGAGAGAAATTTCTCACATAGCTGCTTAATTGTTTGACTACTCATTGATCTTCATTTATATGTTTTCGAGTTGTTTTGTCATTTACTCTCGTGCTTCACTTATATGCTATGAGTAAATGGTTGAATGAATTGAATATCATAAATATGAAACTATATATGTTTTATATGCTTATCCCATGGGGAGTAATAACTTCACATATAAGAAGTATAGGTGGTAAAATTTATTGAAATTTAGCAAACACCGCATTGGTCACTTGAACAATTCATGAAAGAATATTGAAGGAAGAGAGATTTCACATATAAATATACTATCTTGGAAATCTTCTATAATTTTGAATACCCGTTATTTATTTTCAAACTTGAGCAAATTAGTTGAAGTTGGACAAGGAAGACAACATAATGAGTTATGCTTGGTTATATTTGTATAGAAGTTATATTGTTATGGATCCTCCAACGTGTGGTGCTTGCTTCCACCTCATACTAGCCAAAACTTTCGCACCAAGTAGAAATACTACCTGTGCGTCCAAACACCCTTAAACCCAAAGTTGTTCCATATGAGTCCACCATACCTACCTATATGCGGTATTTACGTGCCGTTCCAAGTAAATTTGCATGTGCCAATCTCTAAACCTTCAAATAATATTCTGTTTTGTATGACCAAATAACTCAATATAGTGACTAGAGGTTGTCAGTATCTTCTATGCTAGGTGAGTTATTCTCATGATATGTGTTGATTCACTGTCATTCACGAGAAAGTGGCTGGTATTCGGGATGCCCAGTCCCATGCTCAAAAAACAAATCAAAATATAATGAAACAAAACTCCCCTAGGATTGTTGTTTGTATGGAAGGTACCTGTGGATTCGGCTCGCCGTGGAGTGTGATTGATTGGTGGAGGGGGAGTAAAAACTTTACCATTCTGTTTAGGAACCGCCTATAATGTATCTAGCATGGAAGATACCGAGATCTCTCGGTTGTTATGTTGACAATGAAAGTATACCACTCAAAATTATTATTCATCTATGTTTTTAAAAGATTGAGCTCTGGCACCTCTGCAAAGCAATGCTTCCCTCTGCGAAGGGCCTAACTTTTACTTTCTAGTACTTACCTATATACAAGAGTCATGGTGATCTTCACCACTTCCTATATTTTGTCTTTTTCTCTTGGCAAGCATCATGTGGTGGGGAAAGATCCAAGCATATATGGCCATTCAAATATATTTGATCATGAATTATTATTGTTGACAATTATCTATATGATAAATAAGTTGGGAGGCGAAACTTTAAGCCCTTATCTTTCTCTGTGTTCGACGGATGCCATTTGCTCTTAAAATATGTTTTGAGTGTTAACAATCATGGAAGACTATATGATAGTTGAGTATGTGGAATTCGCTAAACCAAAGCTCATTCATAGACCCTTCCTGAAAATAAGATGAATTGCAATTGTTCGATGATTAGGATTATGGTTTGTTAGTTTTGAAGAAACTTTTTGGTCTATACTTTAACATGTGAAGAGCTTGTTACTTGATCATGAGAAGTTTTATGAGATGAGCTACTGTTTATGGTTTATATTGATGCTAGAAAAAAGTGATTGGAAGTATCATTTGTCAAACTTGTGCACTTGCTAGCATTCACACTTCATAAATTATTTCTTTTATCATTTACCTACTCGAGGGCGAGCAGGAATTAAGCTTGGGGATGCTGATACGTCTCCAACGTATCTATAATTTATGAAGTATTCATGCCATGTTTACAATAATTCTATATGATTTTGGTATGATTTTATTAGAACTAACCCGGATTGACGTTGTTTTCAGCAGAACTACCATGGTGTCGTTTTTTGTGCAAAAATAGAAGTTCTCAGAATGGGATTAAAATTTACGGTGATTTTTATGGACCAAAAGAGACCCCCGAAGCACCAGAGCTGGGCCAGGAAGTGGATGAGGAAGCCACAAGCCTGCTGGGTGCGAACACCCCCTAGGTCGCGCCCCTGTGGCTTGTGACCTACTCGGGAACCTTCCTGACGTGAGACCGACACCAAAAATTCCTATAAATATCAAAAACCCCAGAAAGAAACCTAGATCGGGAGTTTCGACGCCGCAAGCCTCTAGAGCCACGAAAAACCAATCGGGATCCCGTTCCCGCACTCTGCCGGAGGGGGGACCATCACCGGAGGCCATCTTCATCATCCCAACGGTCTCCATGACGAGGGGGGAGTAGTTCACCCTCGGGGCTGAGGGTATGTACCAGTAGCTATGTGTTTGATCTCTCTATCTCGTGTTCTTGAGATGGCACGATCTTGATGTATCGCGAGATTTATTAATATAGATGAATCATATGGAGTTTTCCCCTCTCTATCTTCTTGTGATGAATTGAGTTTTTCCTTTGAAGTTTTCTTATCGGATTGAGTCTTTAAGGATTTGAGCACACTTGATGTATGTCTTGCGATGGGATATGTGTGGTGACAATGGGATGTCCTATTGATCCACTTGATGTATGTTTTGGTGATCAACTTGCGGGTTCCGTGACCTTGGAATCTATGCATAGGGGTTGGCACATGTTTTTGTCTTGACTTTACGGTAGAAACTTTAGGGCACTCTTTGAAGTTCTTTGTGTTGGATTGAACATGAAGAATCTGAAATTATGTGATGCATATCGTATAATCATGCCCATGGGTACTTGTGGTGACATTGGAGTATCTAGGTGACATTAGGATTTTGGTTGAAACTCAGGTATATGTGATATACATGTTATTGAAAATATTAAGGAGTTATTTTAGTCCGAACTTTACGGCTGTTCGTGACACTTATAGGGATAGCTCATAAGATTGATCAAAAAATATAACTTTGAGGTGGTTTTGTACCCTACAATAATTTTTTCGGTTGTTCTCCGCTATTTGTGACTTTGGAGTGAACTATTTGTCGCACGTGAGAAATTTATATATGATTCAACTATGTTAGTATTGTTGAGAGAACTTGGACTAGTGAAAGTATGGACCCTAGGCCTTGTTTTCAAGCATTTATACAACGTTTTGCTCGTTGTTTGCTATTTGTTACCTTGTTGTTTTTATATTTTCAGATTACAAAAACCTATATCTACCATCCATATTACATGTGTATCACCATCTCTTCGCCGAACTAGTGCACCTATACAATTTACCATTGTATTGGGTGTGTTGGGGACACAAGAGACTCTTTGTTATTTGATTGCAGGGTTTTTTGAGAGAGACCATCTTCATCCCACGCTTCCTACGGATTGATAGACCTTAGGTCATCCATTTGATGGAAATTTCCTACTGTCCTACAAAACTGTGCGCTTGGAGGCCCAACACGAGTCTACAAGAATAAGGTTGTGTAGTAGACATCACACCCCGCCGGCAACGGCGACGCTGCCGTCCATCAGATCTCCCGCGCCGCACCAGGATACCCCGCTGCCACGCCGGACTGCCGTCGCCTAGGAACACCCCCCGGCGCCGCTCCGCTCCTAGAGCAACCGAGAGGGGAATGGCCAGGAGCTCCCGCCGCCAGCGTCGCCCGAGCCAGGCCCGACAGCGGGCGTCGACGACGGCCTCGGGGAGGGAGGGGTGAGGGAGAGCTGGAGGAGGAAGGGCCAGGGCACGACCGATCGCCCGCGGGGGCGACACGGTCGTGAGAGTGAGGGGGGTGGTGGGTGAGAAGTACACTTTTTAAATAGATTACTATAGACTGTTCTGTTTGGACATATTGTGTCATAGTTTTGTTATCTACTTATCCTAGAGTTTTTCATGGCTTATATTGATAGATATAAATTATGAAAACGATAGCATACAATACTTAATATTGAAAATTATTATGCAACTTTTCTTGACAGTACATGAAGTGTTGATTTAAAGTGGCATGATTGCGGACAACTAGAGCGGGGTGGGAAACACGCGGTATTGGGGGGGGGGGGGGTTAGGTGAGCGAGGGCGGTCAGAAGTGGACGAAGTAGCCGTCGGGACTTCCGAACCCCTCCGGTTTGTGGGAGAAAGCACGTCTGGACCACTCCGCGGATCGATACAAAACTGTCTTAGTAGCGGTCGGGACTTCCGAACCCCTCCGGTTTGCGGAAGAAATCACGTCTGGATCATTCTGCGAACCGATATAAAACCGTGTTGGATGGCTTTTACGATTTGAACAACGCGGTTCAGACAGTTGCGGGAGGTTTACGGATCTGTCTTGGTCTCTTGGAGATGACCTAAGAGCATCAAAATCAAATTTGAAGATTAAAAAGAAAACAATCAGCACGAATCTACAAGCTGATCCAAACGCCCCAAGCGGCCAAAAACCAGCCCACTTTCACTGAATCACTCCCGATTTTTCGAACCCATTTTCTTCCTCCTCGAGCCACCCGAGCCGGATCGGCCTAGGGTTAGGGTTCCGCCTCCGCCATGGACGCCGCCGCCGCCGCGCAGAAGCGGAAGCGGGTGGAGCAGGAGGAGGAGCAGGCGACGACCGACGGGCTCGACGTGCTCGACCTGCGGGCGGCGAAGCGGCTGCTGCTGGGCTTCGAGCGCCGCCTCCGCGACAACCTCGAGGCCCGCATGAAGCACCCAGACGACCCGGCCCGGTTCGCTGACTCCGAGCTCGCCCTCCACGCCGAGACGGACCGGCTCCGCCTCCTTGCCGGCGCACCAGAGCTCTTCCCCGACCTGGTCCCGCTCGGCCTCGCCTCCTCCCTCTCCTCGCTCCTTACCCACGACAACGCCGACCTAGCCGCCGCGGCTGCTTCCCTCCTCGCCGACCTCACCGACTCCGACGACCCCTCGGACCTCGCCGGGGTGCAGGCACTCGCCGACGCGCTCGTCGACGCCAACGCGCTCGACCTGCTCGTGCACAACCTCTCGCGGCTCTCCGAGGCGGACCCCGACGAGGCCGAGGCGGTGCACCACTCCCTGGCCGTCCTCGAGAACCTCATCGACCTCCGCCCGCACCTCGCCGACCTCGTCTGCGACCGCACCAAGGTGCTCCGGTGGCTGCTGGCCCGCGTCAAGGCCCGCGACTTCGAGGCCAACAAGCAGTACGCCTCCGAGATCCTCGCCATCCTGCTGCAGAACAGCCCCGCCAACCAGAAGCGGCTTGGCCAGATGAACGGCGTCGACGGCCTGCTGCAGGCCGTCGCCATGTACAAGTCCAGGGACCCCAGGACCACCGACGAGGAGGAGATGCTCGAGAACCTCTTCGACTGCCTCTGCTGCGTGCTCATGCCGCTCGGGAACAAGGAGCGGTTCGTCAAGGCCGAGGGCGTCGAGCTCATGATCATTATCATGAAGCAAAAGAAGTCCGCCTACAGCTCCGCCATCAGGACGCTGGATTTCGCCATGACCAGGTTCCCGCCTGCCTGCGAGCGCTTTGTCGACGTGCTCGGGCTCAAGACTGCTTTTGCGGCGTTCATGGGTAAGGCAAGTGATAGACAGCTGCTCCATTCCTTCTTATTTTGGTTCATATATTATGTGTTTACAGATGTTTGAGTAGTAGGTACACCTTAATTCAGTAATTCACCACCATCCCCTGGAATCTCATATGTTCATTGACTGCGGCTAGGTTCATTTTATAGTTTTTGTAGCCAATATAAAGTTGAAAATGGATGAATATTCATGTATTGATTAACTGATGCTAGAATTTTCATATAAGCTTGTATCATAATTGTATACAATGTTGATTTAGTAAAACGTAAAGCATGTAAATATTTGTTCTGCTCAATTTCTGATAAGGCTGGTTGTTGTGTTGCCTCATGCTGTTCCGGTTGTTTCTATATACATCTGCCACAGTAACATACATAACGGTTTCTTTGGAAAATACAAGTAACTGAATTAGAGAAAAGAGCAGATAACAAAATTGACTGATAAGCTGCGAGTCAGGAGCTTCTTTGTTTGAAACTGGCCTATATTACAGAACAGCCCCTTTTCAGTGATAAACAACTGCTCCTTACCTTGTTCCTTTTTTCTATCTTCAATGATTACAGATATTAGAGTAGTACAACTTAATTCAGTAATTCATCACCATTACCTGGAATTGCATTTGTTCATGGACTGCTGCTAGGTCCATTATAAATTTTATAGCCAATGTAAATGAAGCTGAAAATAGATGAAATGTTTATGTATTGATAGCTGGCGCTAGAATTTTCAATCAAGCCTGTATCATAATTGTGTAAGCTGTTGACTTAGTAAACTAAAGACTGTTAATAATTATTCTGCTCAATTTTGTGACAATGGCTGGTTGTTATGTTGCTTCATGTTTTGTCCCTTTTGTTGTATATATCTGGTGCAGTAACATACATAATGTTCTATCAAAAAATAGAACTGTAATGGAATTAGAGAAAAAAAGGTAGATCTGAAAATTGACTGATAAGCGAGTTGGCGAGTCAGGAGTTTCATTGTCTCAAGCTGGCCTTAATTACAAAAAACACTCCATTCGCAATTTTAACTTGAGACTGTTTTCTGATATATTTGTAAGCATGTTAATTGCTTCTGAAATATGGGCTTTCAGATTCCCGTGAACAAGAAAAACAAAAACGAGAGCTATCAGGAGGAGCTAGAAGAACGCATCATTTCACTAGTTGCTTCATTGTTTGGTAAGCAGGCAAGTCTGTTCCAGTGTCTGTTATACACTGCTGTTCTGGATTGTATGTATATGAACCTGCACCACAGGATCGACAAATATACTTATATTTCTACAAATCAGCTTATGAACCACCAGTTATCTACAGAGTTTTCTGTTAAACTATTTCCCTACTAGAAGTTCGACTATGCCGTGAACATGATGGCTTATCTTCTCCAGTCACTTTTATCTGATTAGAAAAATTGCTTTAATTACATTACTGATTTAACTCTAGCATGTGCAAATTTCAAATATACATCTCTGACAGTACTTCTGAATATTATGGTTGCACTTGAAGATTCAATGTTTTGCCATGCTGTTTACTGTCATTTCAGTTTTCACAACACCATGCCAAAGCCTGTAGTTCATGGGTACCCAGACCACCGAATCAAAATATATTACAGAGAGAACGTAGTTTACATAATATTTACAAGGTGTCAAAGTTCCACAGGAAACAGGGCATAACCTAAGCAGATTGAAAACTGAAGAGACAGAAAAACCAGGCCTCAGGCCACAACCAGAAACAGCAAACTAAAAGTGAATTTGGCATGGGAAAATTAACAATATGAACAAATGCCTTGTTTCTTACTTAATGAACTAATCAAACTTGTTGAAGTGTCAGTCAGTTGTTGAGGAACCCTAGTAGCCTGCCACCATTCCACCTTTGTCCCCATATAATCCATCTCATTATCAGTGTGTGATTTGGCTAAATAAAGTACATCGAAAACTTGGTTAGATGTGCCCTAAGTTCCAATGGTGCTGAATAAACTGGCACTGAAAGTTACTTGTTTGAGTGCATCTACTTCCTCAGACCCACAAATAAGCATAGATCCTGATAAATTTGCACCAGAGGAATCCTTGTTTGCCATGTAAATAGGTTTGTTTGTGGCTTGGTGCTGCAGTAACAAGGACAAACAGTTCAGCATTTTAATTCATGCAATCATCATCTTTTTATTTTTGTACAGGGACATTACAGCTCATTTTTTATTGTTACCCTCTTCTGTTAGGTGGTATCACGAAAGGTTCACGAAGGATCAGGTTACTAGGCAAATTTGTTGAGAATGAATGCGAAAAGATAGACCGTCTGATGGAGCTATACACACGGTAAATCTAGTTTCAAGAGAGCCAAGGGAACTGCTGTCATTTCCTTGTTATTAATTGGTAGTATGATCTCTTTGCGCCATGCAGGTATTCAGACAGAGTGAAAGCTGAGACCAAAAGGTTCGAAAGCCTCGATTTAGATGATTTAGAGGTGCCCTTTCTGTCTTGTGACCTCCATGTCAAATCCAAACAGGTAATGTATTGCTAAATTGCATGCTCTTATCTCTCAGATGGACGATGATGAGCGGTACAACCGGAAACTTGAAGCTGGGCTTTACACGCTTCAGGTACTACCACAGTGGCATGGCAGTGCTGCATCTGATGATATTTTCCAGCCTATATTCGGTTGATTCTTGTTCACTCCACCAAGCTTCTGAAACAGTTGTTTGTATGTTTCAGCTAGTGGCGCTTATTCTTGGGCATATCTGGCACTCCGGGTAAGTAAGGCTTCATTCAGTCTTTCTTCCCCCCTTTACTGCTCTGTTGTACAGAGAGCCATGAATGAGATTAAAATGAACTGCGGTGTTCATCTTTTGCTCCCTGTCATTAATTTTCAGGAACTCACAGATGAGGACACGAATAGAGTTGCTCCTGAGACAGAACAAGCTGACAAAGGATGATGTCAAGGAGATACTTCAGGCATGCCATTCCTTTCTCGGATAAATCATATGTTGTTGAGTAGTTTCTGATGGGATCTAGCGTGAATGGTCATTCGCCAGTTTTCCGCCTTGAACAATAGGGAGGCTATCTGCATTCTTCAAGTAGGCTATGTTTTTGACAGTTTATTAATCAGCTTGTTGATGTCTGATTCGGATGTGATGCAGGAGTACCACGACAACATCGGGGACCTGGATGGGCCGGAAGAGAAGGAGAGGGCGCAAGGGCGGACCAAGGAAATCATAGCGGCGTTGTCGTGATACATCGTCTTCCTGTAGCATTCCACAAGATGAATCCATGACCGGATTGAAATGTGCATCTCATTTGAACTTTATTTGTGAAATAGGCAGCAGTTATGCACAAAAGCTGTCTTCTTCTGAGAATACATACGTGTAGGTTGTGTTGTTCAAATTGTGGAGGAGCAACAAACTGGCATTGCGCCTGACCTGTGCTGTGTAGCTTCAGACAATTACTTGCATCTGTTTTTGACAGAATGGTCTTGTGATTTTTGTGTCATTGTCACTGCTAGATTTAGGGGCGCTTCCAAGTTTATCTCATCTTTTGCAGTTCTAGAGAACAAGATACAATGCCCATATATTTATGGTTCTTTTCTGTAACAAATTCTCTTAAAAAATGATTATTTGCCTTGTTGCTATCAATTTTTTTAAAAAAAATTACTGTCAAAAACAGTTTCTATTCCTCGATTAAGTGATGGAGAAACTCTTAAAAATATCTTCTTTTAGTGAAGTAGTACTATAGTAGTATCAGCTTGGCTTGGCTCACTGCAGGAAGAGGATGGTGTATTATCCTCTCGACGTCGGCGCCGTCGTGCGCTGCCATTGCTCGCCCCTCCCCCTGCAGCCCTTCGCTGGCTATGGTGGCCACCTTGCCCCGTCGCCGTCCCCTCCACCACTTGCTCCAGCTCCGTCCTCTCACCTCCTCGGCTGGACGGTGGACTCGGGGCCGCAGCCACGCCATTGACTCCAAGGAACATGTTGACGACGATGGCTTCCTCACCCTTGATACCCGGGGCCGCAGCCACGCCATTGACTCTGAGGAAGGCGTCGACGATGATGGCTTCTTCACCCTTGATCTGGAAGACTTCGAGGGGCTTGCGGACGGGGAGGGGGTGGGGAGGATGGCTCGTCGCCGTGGGAGTGTGCGGTGGTGTATCATGCCCCCTCCAAGCCCAAGTAGCGAGTCGGCGTACTAGTATATGAGGTCGACAAAGATGATCAACATATAACAATGTATAATGATTGTCACACCTCACCTCCGTTGATATTTTTTAATAAGGGAATTTGAACAAGAAAATGGGACGCCAACAAGAGAGAACCAAGATGGTATTCCTGTTGGGGAACGTCGCATGGGAAAGAAAAAAAATTCCTACTCGCACGAAGACCTATCATGGTGATGCCCATCTACGAGAGGGGATTTCCGATCTACGTACCCTTGTAGATCGCACAGCAGAAAACGTTAAGAAACGCGGTTGATGTAGTGGAACGTCCTCACGTCCCTCGATCCGTCCTGCGAACCGTCCCGCGGTCCGTCCCACGATCCGCTCCGATCTAGTGCCGAACGAACGGCACCTCCGCGTTCAGCACACAGACAGCTCGACGATGATCTCGGCTTTCTTCATCCAGCAAGAGAGACGGAGAGCTAGATGAGTTCTCCGGCAGCGTGACGGCGCTCCGGAGGTTGGTGGTGATCTTATCTCAGCAGGGCTCCGCCCGAGCTCCGCAGAAACGCGATCTAGAGGAAAAACCGTGGAGGTATGTGGTCGGGCTGCCGTGGCAAAGTTGTCTCAAACCAGCCCTAATACCTCAGTATATATAGGAGGGAGGGGAGGGACCTTGCCTTGAGGCTCAAGGAGCCCCAAGGGGTCGGCCGAAGTGGGGGGAGGAGGATTCCTCCTCCAATCCTAGTCCAACTAGGATTGGAAGGTGGAGTCCTTCTCTATTTTCCCACTTCCCTTTTTCTTCTTTTCTCTTTGATTTTCTTTCTCTCCTGCGCAGGGGCCTTCTAGGGCTTGCCCACCAGCCCACTAAGGGCTGGTGCAACACCCCTAAGGCCTATGGGCTTTCCCGGGGTGGGCTGCCCACCCCCCGGTGAACATCCGGAACCCATTCGTCACTTCCGGTACATTCCCGGTAATGCCGAAAACTTTCCGGTAATCAAATGAGGTCATCCTATATATCAATCTTTGTCTCCGGACCATTTCGGAAACCCTCGTGATGTCCGTGATCTCATCCGGGACTCTAAACAACATTCGGTAACCAACCATATAACTCAAATACGCATAAAACAACGCCGAACCTTAAGTGTGCAGACCCTGCGGGTTCAAGAACTATGTAGACATGATCCGGGGGACTCCTCGGTCAATATCCAATATCGGGACCTGGATGCCCATATTGGATCCTACATATTCTACGAAGATCTTATCGTTTGAACCTCAGTGTCAAGGATTCATATAATCCCGTATGTCATTCCCTTTGTCCTTCGGTATGTTACTTGCTCGAGATTCGATTGTCGGTATCCGCATACCTATTTCAATCTCGTTTACCGGCAAGTCTCTTTACTCGTTCTGTAATACAAGATCCCGTGACTTACACTAAGTCACATTGCTTGCAAGGGTTGTGTGTGATGTTGTATTACCGTGTGGGCCCCGAGATACCTCTCCGCCACACGGAGTGACAAATCCCAGTCTTGATCCATACTAACCCAATGGACACCTTCGGAGATACCTGTAGAGCATCTTTATAGTCACCCAGTTACGTTGTGACGTTTGATACACACAAGGCATTCCTCCGGTGCGAGTGAGTTATATGATCTCATGGTCATAGGAATAAATACTTGACACGCACAAAAACAGTAGCAACAAAATGACACGATCAACATGCTACGTTCATTTAGTCTGGGTCTAGTCCATCACATGATTCTCCTAATGATGTGATCCCGTTATCAAGTGACAACACTTGCCTATGGTCAGGAAACCTTGACCATCTTTATCAATGAGCTAGTCAACTAGAGGCTTACTAGGGACAGTGTTTTGTCTATGTATCCACACAAGTATTGTGTTTCCAATCAATACAATTATAGCATGGATAATAAACGATTATCATGAACAAAGAAATATAATAATAACTAATTTATTATTGCCTCTAGATCATATTTCCAACAGTCTCCCACTTGCACTAGAGTCAATAATCTAGTTCACATCACCATGTGATTTCAACGAATCCAACACCCATATAGTTCTGGGGTCTGATCACGTCTTGCTCGCCAGAGAGGTTTTAGTCAACGGTTCTGAAACTTTCAGATCCGTGTGTTCTTTAGAAATCTTTATGTCTTCTTATAGATGCTGCTACTACGTACTATTCGAAAATACTCCAAATATCTAGTCTACTATATGAATCCGTTTCACTACTCATAGTTATTCGAATTAGTGTCAAAGCTTGCGTCGACGTAACCCTTTACTACGAACTCTTTAACCACCTCCATAATCGAGAAAAATTCCTTAGTCCATTAAGTTACTAAGGATAACTTTGACCGCTGATCAGTGATTCAATCATGGATCACTCTTTGTACCTCTTAACAGACTTGCTGCAAGGCATACATGAGGTGCGGTACTCAGCATGGCATACTTTAGAGTCTACGGCTAAGGCATAGAAGACGACCTTCGTCTATTCTCTTTATTCTCCCGTGGTCGGGTTTTGAGTCTTACTCAAATTCACACCTTACAACACAATCAAGAACTCCTTCTTTGCTGATCTATTTTGAACTCCTTCAAAAGCTTGTCAAGGCATGCATCTTGTTGAAACTTCTATTAAGTGTTTCGATCTATCTCCATAGATCTTGATGCTCAACGTTCAAGTAGCTCAATCCAGGTATTCCTTTGAAAAACTCCTTTCAAACAACCTCTTATGCTTCACATAAATTCTACATTACTTCTGATCAACAATATGTCAACCACATGTACTTATCAGAAATTCTATAGTGCTCCCACTCACTTCTTTGGAAATACAAGTTTTCTGATAAACCTTGTACAAACCCAAAAGCTTTGATCATCTTCATCAAAGTGTATATTCCAACTCCGAGATGCTTGCACCATTCCATTGAAGGATCGCTGGAGCTTGCATACTTGTTAGTATCCTTATGATCGAAAAAACCTTCTGGTTGTATCACATACAACCTTTCCTCAAGGAAACCGTTGAGGAAACAATGTTTTGACATCCCGTGTGCAATATTTCATAAATAATGCAGCAACTACTAACATAATTCCAACAAACTTTCAGCATCGCTACGAGTGAGAAAATCATATCATAGTCAACTCTTTGATCTTGTCGGAAACATCTTTGCGACAAGTCGAGCTTTTCTTAATAGTGACTTATCATCATCATCGTCTGTCTTCCTTTTAAAGATCCATCTTTACTTAATAGTCTTACTACCATCAAGTAGTTCTTCCAAAGTCTGCACTTTGTTTTATACATGGATCCTCTCTCGGATTTCATGGCCTCCAGCCATTTGTCGGAATCCGGGCCCACCATTGCTTCTCCATATCTCGTAGGTTCATTGTTGTTCAACAACATGACCTCCAAGACAGGGTTATCGTACCACTCTGTAGTAGTATGCGACCTTGTCGACCTACGAGGTTTGTAGTAACTTGATCCAATGCTTAATGATCACCATCATCAGCTTCCACTCCAATTGGTGTAGGCGCCACAGGAACAACTTCCTGCGCCCTGCTACACACTGATTGAAGTGACGGTTCAATAACCTCATCAAGTTCCACCACTCTCCCACTCAATTCTTTCGAGAGAAACCTTTCCTCGAGAAAGGATCCGTTTCTAGAAACAAACACTTTGCTTCCGGATCTCAGATAGGAGATGTACCCAACTGTTTCGGACATCCTATGAAGATGCATTTATCCGCTTTGGGTTCGAGCTTATCAAACTGAAACTTTTTCACATAAGCGTCGCAACCCCAAACTTTCAAGAAACGACAGCTTAGGTTTCTCTAAACCATAGTCTATACTGTGTCATCTCAATGGAAATATGCGGTGCCCTATTTAAAGTGAATGCGGTTGTCTCTAATGCATAACCCATAAATGATAGTGGTAATTCGATAAGAGACATCATAGTATGCACCATATCAAATAGGTCGCGGCTATGACACCATCACACCATGGTGTTCTTGGTGGCATGAATTGCGAAACAACTTCCACATTGTCTTAACTGTGTACCAAAACTCGCCAACTCAGATATTCATCTCCATGATCATATCGTAGACAGTTTATCCTCTTGTTACGACGAACTTCACTCTGAAACAGAATTGAACTTTTTCAATATTTCAGACTTGTGATTCATTAAGTAAATACTCGTGTATCTACTCAAATCGTCATTGAAGTAAGAACATAATGATATCCACTGCGTGCCTCAGCACCCATTGGACTACATACATCAAAATGTATTACTTCCAACAAGTTACTATCTTGTTTCATCTCAATGAAAACAAGGCCTTGCTTATGTGGTATGATTTGCATGTCACAAGTGATTCAAAATCAAGTGAGTATAAAGATCCATCAGCATGGAGCCTCTTCATGCAATTTATACCAACATGACTCAAGCAGTAGTGCCACAAGTAAGTGGTACTATCATCATTACCTTGTATCTTTTGGCACGAATATCATGAGCATGTGTAACACTACGATCGAGATTCAATAAACCATTGAAGGTGATTATTCAAGCAAATAGAGTAACCATTATTCTCTTTAAATGAATAATCGTATTGCAATAAACACGATTCAATCATGTTCATGCTTAACGCAAGCAGCAAATAACAATTATTTAGGTTTAACACCAATCCCGATGGTAGAGGGAGCGTACGACGTTTGATCATATCAACCTTGGAAATACTTCCAACACGTATCGTCACCTCGCCTTTAGCTAGTCTCCGTTTATTCCGTAGCTTTCATTTCGTGTTACTAATCACTTAGCAACCGAACCGGTATCCAATACCCTCGCACTACTAGGAGTACTAGTAAAGTACACATCAACATTATGTATATCAAATATACTTCTTTCGACTTTGCCAGCCTTCTTATCTACCAAACATCTAGGGTAGCTCCGCCTCAGTGACCGTTCCCCTCATAACAGAAGCACTTAGTCACAGGTTTGGGTTTAATCTTGGGTCTCTTTATTAGTGCAACAACTGTTTTGTCGTTTCACGAAGTGTCCCTTCTAGCCCTTGCCTTTCTTGAAACTTACTGGTTTTACTAACCATCAACTATTGATGCTCCTTCTTGATTTCTACTCTCGCAGTGTCAAACATCGCGAATCGCTCAAGGATCATTGTATCTATCCTTGATATGTTATAGTTCATCACGAAGCTCTCACAGCTTGGTGGCAGTGACTTTGGAGAACCATCACTATCTTATCTGGAAGATTAACTCCCACTTGATTCAAGCGATTGTCGTACTCAGACAATCTGAGCACACGCTCAACGATTGAGCTTTTCTCTTCTACTTTGTGGACAGAGAATCTTATCGGAGGTCTCATACCTCTTAACAAGGGCACGAGCATGAAATCACAATTTCATCTCTTTAGAACATCTCTTATGTTCCGTGACATTTCAAAACGTCTTCGGCGCCTCGCTTCTAAGCCATTAAGTATTTTGCACTGAACTATCGCGTAGTCATCAGAAACGTGTATGTAGGATGTTCACAACATCCACAGACGACGTTCGAGGTGCAGCACACCGAGTGGTGCATTAAGGACATAAGCCTTCTGCGCAGCAATGAGGACAATCCTCTTGTTTTACAGACTTAGTCCGCAAAGTTTGCTACTATCAACTTTCAACTGAATTTTCTCTAGGAACATATAAAAACAGTAGAGCTATAGCGCAAGCTACATCGTAATTCGCAAAGACCATTAGACTTCATGACAATTAGTTCAATTAATCATATTACTTAAGAACTCCCACTCAAAGAGTACATCTCTCTAGTCATTTGAGTGGTACATGATCCAAATCCACTATCTCAAGTCCGACCATCACGTGAGTCGAGAATAGTTTCAGTGGTAAGCATCTCTATGCTAATCATATCATCTATATGATTCATGCTCGACCTTTCGGTCTCATGTGTGTCGAGGCCATGTCTGTACATGCTAGGCTCGTCAAGTTTAACCCGAGTGTTCCGCGCGTGCAACTGTTTGCACCCGTTCTATGTGAACGTTGAGTCTATCACACCTGATCATCACGTGGTGTCTCGAAACGACGATCTGTCGCAACGGTGCACAGTCGGGGAGAACACAATTTGAGCTTGAAATTTTAGTGAGAGATCACCTCATAATGCTACCGTCGTTCTAAGCAAGATAAGGTGCATAAAGGATTAATATCACATGCAATTCATAAGTGACATGATATGGCCATCATCAAGTGCTCCTTGATCTCCATAACCAAAGCACCGGTATGATCTTCTTGTCACCGGCGCCACACCACGATCCCCATCATCATGATCTCCATCATCGTGCCGCCATCGAGGTTGTCGTGTATGCTATGCTATTACTACTAAAGCTACGTCCTAGCAATATAGTAAACGCATCTGCAAACTCAAATGTTAGTTTAAAGACAACCCTATGGCTCCTACGGTTGCCGTAGCATCGGCGTGCAAGTCGATATTAACTATTACAACATGATCTCATACATCCAATATATCACATCACGTCGTTGGCCATATCACATCACAAGCATACCCTGCAAAAACAAGTTAGACGTTCTCTAATGGTTGTTGCATGTTTTACGTGGTTGCCATGGGTATCTAGTAGGATCGTATCTTACTTACGCAAACACCACAACGGAGATGTATGAATTGCTATTTAACCTCATCCAAGGACCTCCTCGGTCAAATCCGATTCAACTAAAGTTGGAGAAACCGACACTCGCCAGTCATCTTTGAGCAGCGGGGTTGATCGTAGCGATGAAACCAGTCTCTCGTAAGCGTACGAGTAATGTCAGTCCGAGCCGCTTCGATCCAACAATACCGCGGAATCAAGAAACGACTAAGGAGGGCAGCAAATCGCACATCACCGGCCACAAAAACTTTTGTGTTCTACTCGAGATAACATCTACGCACGAACCTAGCTCATGATGCCACTGTTAGGGAACGTCGCATGGGAAACAAAAAATTTCCTACGCGCACGAAGACCTATCATGGTGATGTCCATCTACGAGAGGGGATTTCCGATCTACGTACCCTTGTAGATCGCACAGCAGGAAGCGTTAAGAAACGCGATTGATGTAGTGGAACATCCTCACGTCCCTCGATCCGCCCCGCGAACCGTCCCACGAACCGTTCCGCGATCCGTCCCACGATCTGCTCCGATCTAGTGCCGAACGGACGACACCTCCGTGTTCAGCACACGTACAACTCGACGATGATCTCGGCCTTCTTGATCCAGCAAGAGAGACGGAGAGCTAGATGAGTTCTCCGGCAGCGTGACGGTGCACCGGAGGTTGGTGGTGATCTTATCTCAACAGGGCTCCGCCCGAGCTCCGCAGAAACGCGATCTAGAGGAAAAACCGTGGAGGTATGTAGTCGGGCTGCCGTGGCAAAGTTGTCTCAAATCAGCCCTAATACCTCAATATATATAGGAGGGAGGGGATGGACCTTTCCTTGCGTCTCAAGGAGCCCCAAGGGGTCGGCCGAAGTGGGGGAGGAGGATTCCTCCTCCAATCCTAGTCCAACTAGGATTGGAAGGTGGATTCCTTCTCTATTTTCCCACTTTCCTTTTTTTTTCTTTTCTCTTTGATTTTCTTTCTCTCCTGCGCAGGGGCCTTCTAGGGCTTGCCCACCAGCCCACTAAGGGCTGGTGCGGCACCCCTAAGGCCTATGGGCTTCCCTGGGGTGGGCTTCCCCCCGGTGAACATCCGGAACCCATTCGTCACTCCCGGTACATTCCCGGTAATGCCGAAAACTTTCCGGTAATCAAATGAGGTCATCCTATATATCAATCTTCGTCTACGGACCATTACGGAAACCCTCGTGACGTCCGTGATCTCATCTGGGACTCTGAACAACATTCGGTAACCAACCATATAACTCAAATACGCATAAAACAACGCCGAACCTTAAGTGTGCAGACCCTGCAGGTTCGAGAACTATGTAGACATGATCCGAGGGACTCCTCGGTCAATATCCAATAGCGGGACCTGGATGCCCATATTGGATCCTACATATTCTACGAAGATCTTATCGTTTGAACCTCAGTGTCAAGGATTCATATAATCCCGTATGTCATTCCCTTTGTCCTTCGGTATGTTACTTGCCCGATATTCGATTGTCAGTATCCGCATACCTATTTCAATCTCGTTTACCGGCAAGTCTCTTTACTCGTTCCGTAATACAAGATCCCGTGACTTACACTAAGTCACATTGCTTGCAAGGCTTGTGTGTGAT
This sequence comes from Hordeum vulgare subsp. vulgare, assembly GCF_904849725.1. NCBI lineage: Eukaryota > Viridiplantae > Streptophyta > Magnoliopsida > Poales > Poaceae > Hordeum > Hordeum vulgare. The sequence goes on from NC_058524.1 coordinate 617,451,920, forward strand.
GTTGTATTAGCGAGTGGGCCCCGAGATACCTCTCTGTCACACGGAGTGACAAATCCCAGTCTTGATCCATACTAACTCAACGGACACCTTTGGAGATACCTGTAGAGCATCTTTATAGTCACCCAGTTACGTTGTGACGTTTGATACACACAAGGCATTCCTCCGGTGCCAGTGAGTTATATGATCTCATGGTCATAGGAATAAATACTTGACACGCACAAAAACAGTAGCAACAAAATGACACGATCAACATGCTACGTTCATTTAGTTTGGGTCTAGTCCATCACATGATTCTCCTAATTATGTGATCCCGTTATCAAGTAACAACACTTGCCTATGGTCAGGAAACCTTGACCGTCATTGATCAACGAGCTAGTCAACTAGAGGCTTACTAGGGACAATATTTTGTCTATGTATCCACACAAGTATTGTGTTTCCAATCAATACAATTATAGCATGGATAATAAACGATTATCATGAACAAAGAAATATAATAATAACTAATTTATTATTGCCTCTAGAGCATATTTTCAACAATTTCTGAGTATAAGCTACTAGTAGAACCTGGTATACTCTCTAGTTATGTACTCAATTCGTTTCTAAATATAAATATTTTTAGGGATTTCACTACAAACTACGTACGGATGTTTATAGACATACTGTAGGTTGTGTTTGGTTGAAATGCAGCTTCTGTAAAAGCTGTTGTGAGCTGTGAGCTGTGAAAAAGCTGTTGTGAACTTTCAGCTGTGGAAAAGTTGGAAGCTATTTGGCTGAAACAATTGTGAAACTGTAGATTCGTGTGTGAATTTTCTGTAATGACCCTGAACGATGGGTCAATATTTAAATGTGCAACTTGACCTAAAACAATGTCAAAACCATTGATAGGCAATAGAATGACCGTTTTACAAAGGAAAATTGTGACAATTTAGATGATTCACCGCTAACACATACAAATTGAACAACATATCACATACAACAAAATTGACCCATATCACATATCATATATAAACATATCACCTCAATACATCATCACGGCGCAGGGCGCACGACAATTCTATCAAAATTTCATCCACTTCCCATCAATACACAACAATATGATAAGCAAATGCATCATCCATATTTTTTACCAAATTTACATCATTAATACGTAACAATATGATATATTCGTCCTCTCTGTCCTTGTTGGGATGGAGAGACGAGGTCGCGGCTTGGCAGCCGGAGCCTTCACCGGCGGCAGGGCGCGCGACGGTCGAGGGCGGCGACCCCTGCTTCGATGGCCCTTGCTCCGGTCCGGTCGTCCAGGAGATATGGTGACGTGGGGAGGCGGAAGGAGGAGCTCCGAAGGCCTGTGGAAGAGGGAGGACGTCGCGGCGGGGAGGCGGACATGGGAGGCGTCGCCGGCGGTGAAGGGTAGCAGTTGGTCTCGTGGTTCACGCGATCTGCTGAGGTGGGGAGGCCCGACGGGGAGTGGAGGAAGGAGGAGATTCGACGGCGAGTGGAAGACGGAGAAACTGGCGACGGGGAGGCGAACACGGGAGGTGACACCGGCAGGTGGCGGCGCGGGCTCCGGGTTAGGGTTGGTGGTGGCGCGGGCGGCGGCACCGAACCCTAGCTACTGCATGGGTTTTTTTGTTTGATTCATGCCGCTCTGGGAGATTGGGGTGGCTGGCTGCTTGATGGTTTGCTCGGGATGAGGGGAATAGAACGAATCGTTTTTTTGACTTGCCAGTGGCAAAGGTGGGCAAATACCATGCAACGTTCAAGGGACAACTAAAAGTGCATCTCTGAAGTTGGGGTTCACCTGCTTCAAAAAATACACTATGGGAAAGTTGTAACTTCTGCAGAATCTGCTTCTCCTTTTACCCCTTTGGTTAGCTTATAGCTTCTAAAAGCCAGAAGTTTGCTGTAAAAGTCCAACCAAACACAGCTTTAGAGTGTAGATTCACTCATTTTGCCCTGTATGTAGTCCCTAGTGGAATCTCTAAAAAGACTTATATTTAACAACGGAGGGAGTATTTTGTTGCACTTACATTAATTTGGTAATCTTAGAAAACGTTTGGTTCATAACTGACTTTTGCCACATTGTCCTACTATATTGTTGCAAGCCACAATAACTTTAACCGTGAAATTGGTCGTGAGAAATGTTGCAACATTTCACAAAAAAGAGCACTACATTGGGGACATTTTGCTAAGAAGGTTGACAGTTTTGTAGTTGTTGTAGTGATAACAAAAATTCACCACGTATACATGCACAAAATGTGGCCAAGTTGGGAAATATGGGTATGGGAACCAAACCCAACCATATACTCCAGAATCCTTTACCAAAATATTTTAAAGATTGTTGGGATATCCTCCTCATGTGGGTTGTGAGAAGCTGACCATTTGAGGCCATTTAGGCAGCTGAAAAGAGGTGCAGAAGCCCACTACCCATTAGGGTTATGACCTAAGGTCATTTTGGTCTTTGCATGTGAGTGGATGGGAATTCTTTACCCTCCATCCAACAACCATCATCTAGGGTAACGAAAATCAGTTCGACCTCCATTGGAGAAGAAGAGAGAAAACCAAGTGAGAAAGGGAAGAAGAGAAAGATTGAAGGAAGAAGCAAAGGGAGCTCCTCCCCAAGGTTGTGATGATCCAGATCGAATACCTTGTCTCCTACAAGCTACGATTCCACCATCTTTGGTGAGATTGTTCCCATCCCTAGCTCTTGATCCCCAAATCTTGTTGTGTTCATCCAAGATTCAGAAATCTTGATGTATGAGATCCTCTAGTGCTATTTAAAGAAGAAACTTGTTGTATCCCACATTTGATAATAGTGGAAGGGTATTTGGGTGGCTTCCGACTGTGGTTTCCCCCTCAAGTTGAGGGGTTTTCCACGTAAAAATATGGTGTATGTTTTGTTGATGCTTGTTGCTGTCCAGAAAGTTACTCCTGCCACAAGACACTTGTGTGAGGAGTATCTTGTCTGCTGAGTAACATTTTCTCCTCCATATATGTTGCTGCATATGTTTCCTTCCGTGCTAAGCAATGATCCTTGAGTTAGTACATGATGTGGTGCTGAGCTTACCTTGTTTCCTCTGCGGTTTTCAGTTAACCACGAGTGCATTTGTGTGCTAATTCCCAACAGAGTGGTACCAGAGCCTTTGATTTCTTAGAAGGTTGCTAATTCGATTTGCTTGATTGTTGCTGGAAGTGCTACTCACAATGGACTTGGAAGAAAGCGCTACTACAAGTGGCATGATAAAACTTGATTCTTCCAATTACTCATTATGGAAGCCCACGATGGAAGACATCCTTTATTGCAAGGATTTGTATGAGCCAACTGTGAAAGATAAGATACCCACATGAGTCACGGAAGAAGAATGGAGAGTGTTACACAGAAAGGCAGTAGGTATGATTCGGTTGTACATCAACCACAATATATTTCACCATCTAGCAAATGACACCAATGCATATGTGATGTGCCAGAAGTTGGAGTCTATGTATGAGAGGAAGACATCAATGAACAAGGCATCGGTGATCAAAAGACTTGCAAAGCTTGAGTACCGAGATGGCACAAGTGTGATTGAACACTTGAATGTCTTCCAATGCCATATAAATTAACTTTCAGCCATGAAGATCAACTTTGAGGATGAGGTGCAATCATTGTTGCTGCTAAGTTCCATGCCTGATAGTTGGAACATGCTTGTTGTGTCACTTAGCAATTCAGTTCCAGATGGGAAGCTGACTTTGGAGATAGTGAAGAACAACATGCTGGATGAAGAAGCCAGAAAGAAGGAAAAGGGTGATGCCTCTTCTTCTATTGCGTATGTGGCTGAAACCCATGGGAAGAATGAGAACCGTGGACGTGGTCACACCAGATTTCAACAAGGCAGAAATAAATCCAGGGGGAGATCAAAGTCAAAACAGAGAAAATATATTACTTGCTTTCATTGTGGCAATCTAGGATACATAAGGAGTGAGTGCATGAAGTACAAAAGAGAGCTTGCAGAGGGGAAAATTGCAAAGAAAACTGAGCAAAAGGCTGAGAGTAGCTCAGCCACGACTGCAAGAGACGAGGACTATCTAGTCATTGAAGATGATAAATGCTATAGTGTTGTTCGTGATGAAGCCATGAGTTGGGTTGTGGATTCAGGTGCGTCCTTCCACATCACATCACACAAGGAGTATTTCACAGCTTACACTAGTGGTGTTACTGGTCAAGCGAGGATAGGAAACAGTGGTGATACCAGCAAGGATCCAATATTAGTTATATGTTCCAGAAAAATCATCAAAAAGTTTGAGACGATTCTGAGAACTTTCATTTTCTGCATAAAAAAACAACACCACGGTAATTCTGCTGAAAACAACGTCAACCCGGGTTAGTTATAAATTAATCACATGAACTGGATCAAAACCATATAAAAGTATTGTAAACATAGATAAATATGGCATGAATACTTAATAAATTATCCATACGTTAAAGACGTATCAGCCATGACCTCGTGGCTGACAATGAAGGGGCCCGAGCCATCTTAGCTTTGCGTCTCGTCACGATCAAAGGGAATACCACTAGCACTGCCTTTGTAGATGAGGCTCTCCATGAACAAGCGCTTGGCCTCGTCCTCCGCAACCCGCATTGCGTCGAACAGATTACAGACGTTCTCCATGGTGTCAGCTGGGAGCTCGCGTTGGCGTTTCCGCGTCCCCCCGAAGGACGATCCACCGCCCACAGGTGTCGTGTTGAAATCGATGGCCATGGGCACCGACGTTACAAGCGCGACCATGCCCACCTCCGGCGAACCGGAACCCGAAGAGTTGGACAAACGGGAGGCTGCAACGTGGTGGGGGTAGTAGCAGTGCGCCTACGACATGGTCCACATGCGCGGCAAGTCCGGAAGTGGGGGACGAAGGGGCGACGAGCCGGTGTTGGCCGCAGCCACTACGACAATGATGAGCCCGTGCTGGCTAGGGTTTAACCCTAGCATCAGTAGGGTCTGCCTCATGGCCTCGCGGACGAGCTGTCTGGTCTTCACGGTGGTAGCCTCTTGCTCTGCTCTGCGGCGAGGGTGAACACAGTCGTGGCGTCGATTTTGGCTTCCTGCGCGTGCCGGCGGCCCTTCCTCCTGGCCGGCTGGACGACGCGCTGCTCGTCTGTAAGCGGAGGCTTCTTCTTGGCCGCATCGTCGCCTTGCGGTGGACATGGGCCTTTCTTCCTCTGCCGGAGACGGGGTCGACATAGGTAAGGGAGGCGAGGCTGACATCGGTGTCGAGGGTGGGCGCGTCATCATCCATGGCGCATGCGCGAGCGGGAGGTTTTTTGGGAAAGTGGGGGAAATGGTGGTCGTGTGCCACCGACTGGCGGGCCAGGGGAAGGAGAAGGGCGAACGTCGCGCGCGCACGTCCCGCATCCGCGCCGATGCAAATGCGGCCTAAATTTAAGCGTGGAATGGATCGGGGACGGACGAAAAACGGACGCGCGTCCGTTTGGATCACCGCGTTGGACCAACTTTTATGTCAGCCGCGATCCAAACTAACGGACGCAAACGAAATGAATCGACCGGTTGAAGTTACTCTTACATATACGTGGGCATATCCCGGGCCTGGATGGGCTTCGGGCCGGGCCAAAAAAAACCGCGGCCGAAATCGCAGGCCTGAGCCTGGCCCGTCCCGAATGTCCGACCTAGCAAATCGGGCACAAACCCATCCCGAACCCTAAAAAGCCCGACATGGCCTGACCGATCCGTTCCGACCACGGCTAAAATTATGGTTTTTGCTAAGCCCGAGCCAAGTCCGACCCAACTGTTGGGCTTGATTTCGAGGCTCAAACTCGATCCGATGAGACAATTAGGCCTGGCCTAGCCCGGAATTTTCGGATCGGCCAGGCCTGGCTGCCTATGACCAGGTATAGTCTTACACAAACTTCCTAAGGCCTTGTTCGGTTCTTTTAAAATTAAAGAGATTTAAAGGGGATTGGAAGAGATTAAATTTCTTATAAGTTAAATTTCACTTTAATCCCCTTCAATTCTCTTCGATCCCCTTTTCTATAGGATTAACCGAACAAGCCCTACGGATTATTTTGGCTGAAGACGACTACCCCAATTCCTGGCCCTGATTTCCATCGGTGGCCCCCTTCCCCTAATCTCCAACGGTAAAGCTACACTTCAGTCTGTTGGAACTTAAAAAAAATAAAACTGAAGTCTGTAAAAAAAGTCCATACAAAATGTCCGTAAGTGTAGCATCTCTTCCTTAGAGGAAGGGAGAAAGAAGACGAGAAGATGGTGTATTATCCGCTCGCAGCCGCCGTGCGCTGCCACTGCCCGCCCCACCTCCTCCCCCGCCGCGCCCCGCCGGCGACGGCGGCCACCCCGCACCGTTGCCGCCCCCTCCAGCTCCGTCCCCTCACATCCTCGCCCGGACTGCGGACCCGTGGCCGCCGCCACGCTATCGACCCCGAGGACGACGGCGGGGAAGGCGACGGCTTCTTCACCCTCGACCTGGAGGACTTCGAGGGGTTCGCGGACGGGGAGGCGGAGGGGGACGTGGAGGAGGGGCCGTCGCCGTGGGAGGGGGCCGTGGTGTACCGGCGCGACGCGGCGGCGCAGCACCTCGAGTATGCCACCACCCTGGAGCGTCTCGGCCTGGCCGACCTCTCGTCCCCGCACTCCTGCGCGCGCGCCGCTGCCATGGGCATCATGCCCCCCTCCAAGCCGAGCCGCGGCGCCGGGGACGCGGCCGCGGCCGGGACGACGACGCCCGTGCTCGTCTCCGTCGACGTCGCCCGGCGCCGCGGCCGGCTCCGGCTCGACGGCATCCTGCGCACCGTCATCACCCTCGGCTGCTACCGGTGAGCACCCACCTCCTCCTGCTGCTGCTGCTTCTCGTCTCGTCTTATCTGCTGTTGCTGTATGTCTGTCTGCATTCTGCAATGCATCATGGACAGAAATTTCAGAGCCAAGTGAAAGAAAGTCTCGATACTGCCTTTCTGAATCCTACTCTACATCATCATAGAACTAATTGCGTGCTAACTGCTTAGCAATGACCAATCATCCGCCGCCCAATTCGCTAGCACCGCCCCGTTGTTACTGCCGCGCACTGGCGCGAGTGCTTAATCTGAAACCATGTCGCTTACCCATCTACAAGCATCCTACTGAGTTTCAGACTGCCACATTTTACAACTAGCTAGCTCGACAAAGTTTAATCTGGCATGCTAGGACTCAGGGAGGGCAGTTTGTGCAATCTCACTATATGGGTAAACTCGCATCATATCGCATGGTCTTCCTTCATTCCCCCTTGAACCTCAGCATCATGGATATAATGTGCTATATTTCTCCAAGCATGAAAAGTTGCTCTGTTTCTAGTAGAGCATTGTTTCCTTTTTATTAGCTCAAAGGCATCATCTGTACTGATCTTTCAGTTGGAGCTGACATGGCGGCATGTACTGATGCATTTGCCAGGGATGATAATTGAAAGAAAGGTCCTAGTAATTGTGAAACATGGAGGTACTTTGGTTCTAGTAATTGCAAGAAAGGTTTGTTGAATAAGTATCTCGAATACCGCAACTGATGTAGCAACATCATACTTTGGTTCTATTAGCAAGGCTGTTTTTGGTCATTAGATCCATTGTTGGCTGTTAAGGGGGGATACTATATTCTGGCGTTATTGACTCTTTTTTGAAAGAACCCAACACAGTTTTTCTCTTGATAAAAGTAGCGTTCCATTTATGGCCTGAATTTCGACTTGGCTGATTTGAGGGTACAACTTAGCAGTGTTGTTGTTGGTTCTGAAACCCGTTATTAATTATTATGCTTCCTTATGCAGGTGTGCTGAGCCAGCTGCCGAAGCCGTATTCGCGAATTTCTCTCTCCTGCTGACAGAAGACCCGGTGGAGGAACCCGACGTGGTCGACCTCGGCACCATATACGAAGAAGACAGAACCAAATTCCCTTCGATAACTGGCAGCGAGGACGAGAACGATGAAGATATAGACTGGGATGACCGCCTGCATTTCCCGGCCGGGGAGAAGGAGATCGACATCTCGAAGAACCTTCGGGACATCATCCACCTGGAGATAACGCTGGACGTTTTCTGCAGCAGCACCTGCAAGGGCCTATGCCTCGTCTGCGGCGCAAACCTCAACACGAGCAGCTGCAGCTGCAGCACGGAGGAGCCGCAGGCCAAGGACGCCAGGCGTCCGGGAACCATGAAAGACCTGCTGAAGCCTATGCAGAGCAGATTATGATGATGCAGACAGTGCATATGTAGGCATCTTGTAACTTGTGTGATAGTCTTTAGGATTGTCATGAGCAAGATATGCAGCCCGGTGAAAATGCAAATACTGGATGGTGGCGATAGAGGGGAACTAGACCTGCGGCATTTGAGTCACGTCTCATGCTTCGCTGCACCGACGGTGCAAATCTCTTTGGCAGTTCCTCAGAAGTTCATGATTATCATTTGTATTGCCTCATCTTACTGTCTGAAAGTAGAAGCCTGCAATGCAATGCTAGGATATTATGTTGTACCTCAAACCCTGAAATGATATGTGAGTGAATTTGGGTGACACGTGTGCTTTGGGGGGTTCAAATTAAGTGTATGTACATTTATCACTCTATTATCACTAGTTAACTCCCTGGGAAAGTTAGATTAAATTGATCTAACACAAGGCAGAATTCTTCATGTTAGCAAGTGTTATGTTTTTGCTGGAACATTTGCATCTTTCAGGTTTTACTTCTTGTACCAACAGGTAAGAGCCCAAAGTAGGCCAACACGGGTTTACTTACAACTGAGCAAAGATAAGTAAAAAATAAATAGCATGGCTATAGAGAGAAACAATTCAGAGAAGTAGAACCGAAGGAACTAAGCAAACAAGAGCAGCTCTGAAACAAGGCAAAACACACAGAGAGAAAACCTCTCCGTTCCCATGACTGCCTGGGTGGAGCACCACAAGAAACAAAGAACATCCATTCATGGCTTTCCCTCTATGAGTTTCGCTGCGACGCGCCGCTCACTCGCCAAGCTCGAAACAAGGGACCAGGCAACAGTGACCTCCGCCTTGCAGAAACCGAGATCATAGGTGGCATTGCTCATGCCGGCCCTCTTCGGCGGGAAGACTGCCTCGCCCTGTGCAACGACAGCAACACCACCATCATCATCTTCTTCTTTTCCATCAGTCTGAAAGGAGGCCACCACGGAGACCACCAGCTTCCCCTCCCCCTTGAGGTCTACCGAGACGACGCGCCATGAGAGGTCGATCGCGCCGGTCGAAGGGTTGATCGGCATCTTCCCGTCCCGGGGGTAGAGCAACAACAACTCACCTTCCGTCACGGTGGTGACCCTGGCGACGACGCCGCCCGGGAGACCCTCCGGCCACACCCCGTCGATTACACTCCCACCTAAATTTGTTTTCTCGGGTAAACAATCTATACACCAGACTTGGAAGTACTCCCAACAAATTATGTTCTCTTAGGAAACAATCGTCGCCACCTAAACAAGAGCAGACAAGAAGGGAGGGATCAGCACGTACCTTAGCTAGAGTGAAGTACCAAGTACACGTACGCAAGTCTATCTTGTTATACATATCGGTTGTGTTTTGTGCGTTAGTGCCGATTAATTAAATACTCCCTCTGTCCCAAAATAAATGACGGAAGTTTTGTATTAAGTTAATACAAACTTTATACTAAAGCAGCGACACTTATCTTGAGACGGAGGGAGTACATGACAGACAAACTACGTTGCTCGTTAACTTACACGCCAGCACTAAGTACGCCTACATAGATAGATATATAGATCTAGGGCGCTCCATATATATATGTGGTGCTTTTTACACTTAATGGTGATGAAAAGCATGCCAGTTGCATTGCTTTTTCTCTTATACCCTACAACTACATACACGTATACAGATCTAGAGTGCTCCATAGGAGGTGGTTTGTACGTCAAGACAGATCATATATACCATACGGGACTATAAATTAACACGGCCCAAGGTGAGGGCCACACCGCAACGCACTACACAGACAGGCGTAAATTGATCCATAAGATAACCTTACTAAGAGGTGTGTGACGGGCTAGGCAGCCATGTTCTTCTCCTCCACAAAGATGTGTAGTGTCGCCACCATCGTCATGGTGCTGGCCCTGACGCTCTCGCTCCAGGGCGCCGTTGCCGCCGGTGGCCGCCTCTTCTCCAACTCCGGTTGGGACGGTTGTCCGCCCGGCACGACACGGAGATGCACTGGTCCGCCTGCTCATTGCTTGTGCGTACCAAGTCTCCGACTCGTGGATCGCCAAGGCATGATGGCGATGCACAAGAAGAAGGGCCTGGTGCTGACCCAGCGGCCGTGCCCGGGACACCAAGTGTGGGTGTGCGAGATGGGGAGATGCTTCTGCGAGTACTAGCGATAAGTTAAGGGTCAGCAGCATCCATCCGTGCTTGCATTGCCAGAAAACCTCTATGCACAGACAAGTGTGCCGTCTGAACTTTATCTCTATATATGCATACCAATGAATAAATAAGGGCCGCTGCTATATATCTGCAGGCCATTTGCTTTTAGCACGCAGCCTACTGGCCCTTTCCCCTTTAAGAGGCCTACAAGTATCTCTAGATCGATGATTTTTCTAGGGTAACAAGAGTTATACTCCCTCCATTCCTAAATATAAGCCTTTTAAAAGATTTCACTAAGAACCTACGTACGAAATCTCCCCTAATAATAAAGCAATTAACGCTTCTGTTGTACGTCATAAAAACTACCCTCAAAGTTGACCCAAATTACCATTATGCCACCCATAAGTAAGGAAAACGATTCTTTTTTTATCTGTCAAATCCGCTGTCTCACATGATTCTTAAAGCCCGAGATCCTCATCTATCATAATCATGTTTCTGGCGTAGTGGCTTGAGCGCCTTCCTTCCACCAACGAGGGCTGGGTTCGAACCTCCATTCCAACAATCTTTTCTCCCTCTTTTTCTAGAACCTTTTCTCTCTTTATTAACAGCATTCAACACATTTTTTCTCCCTTTTTTTAGAACCTTTTCTCTCTTTATTAACAGCAAGGATGCACCTCTTCTTCCTCTTTTTTTAGGAACCTTTTCTCTCTTTATTAGCAGCAAGGATGCACCTCTTCTTCCTCTTTTTTTAGGAACCTTTTCTCTCTTTATTAGCAGCAAGGATGCACCTCTTTTTTTCATGTTACGTAATCCCACCTTGCTCTTTTATACAGATTTCGATCAGTATATATAGGATCACATGTTTCCTGAAATATCAACAAGAAGCCTAAATAACTACAGCGGGAAGGTGCATTTAAAGGATAAACAGAAAATTATCCCCTGTCTCGTGGGGCTGAATTTCAGATGCGTACATCGGGGATGTTCCAACGGACGCGGAGGAGCTCACTGTTTCCTAGGACTAGGGTCTAATGTTTTATTTGTATATGCTCCCGGTGCAACGCATGGGCTCTTTTGCTAGTAAAATGAATGAATTTACACTCTAAAGTATGTTTATATACATCCGTATGTAATCATTAGTAAAACCTTTAGAAAGACTTATATTTAGAAAGGGGGGGAGTAGATCATAAAATTTATACAATTAGAAACTTGAGATATTTTACTTCCCTGTTGTTATAATTTATGTGATGTACAATTTGCATTGCGTTGGTTGAATTGGCGATCTAGGGATACACATAGGCCATTTAAAGTGGGAAGGACGAGGGAGTATATATATAAAAGTTGACATATAAATGACGCGGCCACTCACTGATCTGAGAATATATTTATTTATATGTTGGCATGGCGTCTTTATATGTCGTCTTGTTTGGGATAAACAAAAGAGACATTATTTCTACCAAGGTGGAGATAGCAAGCTAGCAGTACAGATCTTGATGCAATATTACATGGCCCACATAAAGGGGTGCTTGCATGGGAGCTCACAAAATCTACTATTTACTCCCCTTGCGCAAAACTGCTCAAACAAGATTACAAATAAGATTTGTCGGGGCAGCTCATACAACAGTTGAAGCAGAGTTCCAATTTCACTGCACATCAGCAACACTGTATTTGCAGCTCCTAGCATTCATCATTCATATCCCACTGAGCGTAATCACAACTGTGCGCGGAGTAGCGTAATCACGATGTTCACAGAGCCATATACCCTGGAAATAAAAAATAGAATCATCAAGATTAGGTAGCAAATATAATGCCGAGGTTGGGCCCTGAGTACTAGCAGGTGTTACCCAAACTTCCCACATAAGAGGCGGGTGTTGGAAAAAGAATTGGATCAGATACCTGATTTGGTAAAGTAAAATCATGGCAAATGTCACTCGGATATGGACATAGGTGTCATAGTACGATTTGGTTCAGGTGTTCGACTCGGCGATAAAAATACGAACGCACATGCCTGAATATGGCATAGATGGGATATTGGGTCTTATGCACTAAATATACCCAGGTGTTGGTAACAAAATTGGATTCAGGTACCCGATTTGGCAAAAATAAAATCATGACAAATGTTACTCGGGTATGCACATAGGTGACGTAGTACAACTCGGGTTCAGGTGTTGACTAGACGATAAAATTTAGAACGCAGATGCCTGAATAACATTTTGGTTGCTGCTAATACTGACATTATGTCTTGGGTGGTTGACACCCAAATAAAACATTACGCACAGACTTAAGAGTCAAGTTTAAACTCATATATGGCATAAATGGATACTGCTCTTATGCACTGAATATACCACTTCCTATAGTTCTGTCACAAGTATATCATTTATCTAAAAACTAAATATTCTACTGTATGTTCAATCGAGCCTATCAAGAAAATAGAACCTTAAATACTGAGAGTAGATGCATCGAAGATGATTATACTACAGTATTAGTAATCGTGTACCAAAAGATGGCCCCTTTTTGTGAGTAAAATGTCTTTACTCACCTGCCAAGTTCCCATGTTGAGACGCCCATCAGTGATAGGAATTCTGAAGACAAAGGAAAAATGTCACTGATTTGTTTTGGACGAAGGCACTCATATTTTGTAAATGAGAAACATTAGGGAGGGAAGACATACGTCAAGGCACAGCCAAACATTGATGATTTGATATGTGCTGGCATGTCATCAGATCCTGCAATCAGAATCTGAGTATTAGTAGGTGATTTACTCATGTAAATTATGGTTTCTGCTTGTCAAGTCAATAAACAGCTCAGGCAGTCTTGTAATTCATTTGCAAGATCTGAATAATTTTGAAAATACAGAACGGAAAGTAAAAAACTAGACTTCAGTCTTAGAGAACTAATGGAGCATTGCTTAAGGTGCAACAGTATACATGACAATATAATTTAATTTTTTTAATAAGAACACTGTAACAAGGAAGACCAACGGACAACCATATCAGGGTTCAGACCCTAACCTTCAATGGTGTGCCTCCATGGAGCAGATGGGCCCTGATTACAATCAGACAGAGATTAGGAGACCAATCTAATGAGATACCCTTGAACAGAAACAAAAAAAAAACACATCGTTCACCTCTGGGACAATTCGACTAAGGAATGTTTCAGTGTCAGTTTGGACATCGGGGTCGTAGTTCTCATTAAGAGTGAGTGAAGCGCTCGTGTGGTGCACTGCAGAGCATATATAAACCTTTCACTATTTTAAAAAACAATGGAAACTGCATTCTAATAACATACCATCACCAGATACTCTCACTTCACTCAAAACTAAACAAATGACAGCATGAGTTTTATGGATACATTCTAACATCACGAATTTCAAGTTCTGCTGTCGATTAACTGTACATTTTGTGCACTCGTTTTTTTTTTGTTCCTGCAATTCATAAACCACTTGAAACCTTCAATATCTAGCTACTAATTTGACCTAAGGACAGCCAAGAACCCTTACAGCGGAGCAAAATGCTCCATACAGTCGCAAATTTCTCCATGTTTCACTACGCCCTAACATGTGGTCTGAGGTCCACTTGTAAACCCGAATGTGATGCTTTCCCAACTCCACTTGGAGCAATTCTTATAGTTCCGAGACAGTTTACTCATCTTAAAAGCTTTGAAATCTGCTTGTAAAGTTAGTTACCACGATAAACATTTTTTTATATCAGAGCTTCCAATGCAAACCAACATTTACCCAACACAAAATTATCCTCCCTGATTGTCTGCCAAGAAAACATAAAACTGCATCACTTACAGAAGAGATGCGCCAGGCCGCACTTGAACTCGGAGAGGTCGCTCCTGATCGCGTGCATGATCTGCAGAACGGCCAAGAAGCAATCACCGTCACCAATTGAAATTTGTTACCCATACCAGAGTCCAAAGATACAGAGGCATGGCAGCGGCAAAGCTGTAGGAACGAGAGGCGGGGGGAGGTCGGCCCAACCTTGTGGGTGATGATGTGGCAGCCGCGGCGCTGCGGCGGGATGACGACCGTCGTCTGGGCCCAGCGGGGGGCGGCCACGGGTGCGGGCGCCGCGGAGGAGGCGGAGGCGGCGGCGGCGGCGACGAGCTCGCACCGGACGGCGGACCGGGCGGCGCGGCGCGGCCGGACGGAGGAGCCGGAGCCGGTGGGGAGGCAGAGGGGGGAGGAGGATGGGCGGCGCGAGCGCCGGGGCGGTCGCTGCCGCTTGCATGGTCGGACTCGGCGGCGGCGGCGGCGGCGGCGGCCGGGGAATCGGGAGGCGGGGAGTGGCGCGAGAGAGCGTGTGGTGGCCTGCAGCGGTTGTTTTTTCTCCTCTCTTTCTTTTCTTGTCCCCTTTGTTTTGTGTGGGTCTGAGTTTTATTGCTGGGTGATTTTTTTCTGGGTAAATCAGCCAACCAATTTGTAAATGTTAAATCAAGATTTTTTTCCCTTTCATTTCTTTTCTAATCCAGATATGGACATCCCGAAAGAGCACGACCGAAGACCATCCACCGCCGTATCATTTGTCGCCCACGCGACCAAGATGCACAACCGCTTCCTCCCATGAACAACTTTGCTCTTCTCTTGCCACCAGTTTGATCGTCAGCGGGGGGGGGGGGGGGGGGGGGGGGGGGGGGGGGGGGGTCGCCGGATCGTACGTACGACATGAGTAGCAATAGTCTAAGACTAGTTTGCTTAGGATTTCAGTCGTCCATAATTTCTTCTCTATCGATGGCAATGGCGCACGATGACAACGACCTCATCCGAAAGATTACTGGTTCAGCACATGATGGGTGGTTGACGGATAGCCGCTTCGGGTCTCCTCTTCGACGATGTCGTTTGAGGACAGCGGAGTCGTGGACCGAAGAGCGTGGGGATGATCCCCGGTCGACGAGCCACAAAGCCTCGGGTCGCGTGGCGACCCGTTTCATCGACTCACGACGCAGCTTTGTCTGTTATGGCATTTCTTTGGTTATAGGCAAGTTGGTGCCTCCCCTCTGTCTGTCAAAGCTTTGGCCAAGACGGCGTACGGCGACGACCGTTGGTTGTTTTGCATTTAGGTCTCCCAAATTTATTGTTTTATTTGTCGTGGGGTCCTTTCTACAAGGTGTTGTGTGAGTGATTTTTTAATTTTCTCTAGATCATAGTTACGTGTGGGTTTGTAATTCAATATTGAATAAATTGTTGTGATTGAAAATGAGAGAGATGTAAATGGAAAACAACTATCCACTTTATTCTTGATGATGAACTTTATATGACAGGGAAAGGCGGTTTCCGCATATGTCGGTTCCCGCATCGTGCTTGCGGTTCCCGCATCGTGCGTGCGGTTACAAGTAGGGATTAACTTAATTAATTACATAATTAATTAAACTCTAACACTCCCCCTAATCTCTACTTGTCCTTGAACGTGTTCATCATCTTGTAATAATCTCCTCCAAAAACCCTGTGGGAAAAATATAAGGAGTGGTGTAGTATATGCAGCTAAAACTCCTTCAAACCCTGTGGGAAAATAAGGAGAAAATGATACCGCATATAATGGTTATTGCCTCTGTTAACTCCATATGAAATGCATCCATATAATAAGAGGACAATAAACATGTCGTATATACTTTTCCTAAAAACCCCGGTGGGGAAAACAGATAGTATGACATGTGTTCTTATGTTGATATTACCTCATTAAAAACCTTGATGAGAACCTCTAGAGTAAACTCATAAAGGGAAAAGAGTGTAATATGAGGCTTTGAACAGGAACAGTTTAAGAAGATACTCCCCCTGACTCTTGCAAATCTCGGAGCCGTCGCATACCAATTCCATGAAGGTATTTATGGAATGTTGAAGCTGGTAGAGACTTTGTGAAAAGATCAGATTATCACATGACTTGACTTGCAAGATGTTGATTTCACCACTCTTCTGGAGTTCATGGGGATAAACCAACTTAGGGGCAATATGCTTAGTGACATTGCTCTTTATGTATCCTGTTTGCATCTGTGCAACACAAGCCGCATTATCTTCATAGATAATGGTAGGTGATTCGATAGAACCAATTCCACATGACTGTTGTATGTGGTTTATCATTCTGCGAAGCCACGTGCATTCACGTGATGCTTCATATAAAGCAATTATCTCAGAATGATTGGTAGATGTTGCAACAAGGGTCTGTTTCGAAGACTTCCATGATATAGCAGTTCCACCATGTAGGAATACAAAGCCGGTCTGCGATCTGGCATTATGGGGATCAGATAAATAGCCAACATCTGTATATCCAATTATACCAGAGTCCAGTTTTTCCTGGAATTGAAAGTATAGACCAAGATCCTTTGTGCCTTGGAGATACCGAAAGACATTCTTGACTCCCGACCAATGGCGTTTGGTGGGAGCTGTGCTGTGTCTAGCAAGTAGATTTACTGCAAATGCAATATCGGGTCTTGTGCAATTTGCAAGATACATAAGCGCTCCAATAGCACTGAGATATGGAACCTCGGGTCCGCAAAATCTCTTCACCATCATCCCTTGGTCTGAATGGATCTTTCTCTACGTCAAGAGATCGAACCACCATGGCAGTTTTAGATGGGTAGGATTTGTCCATATTGAATTTCTCCAATATTTTCTGGATATAGGCAGCTTGGTGTACCATTATTCCTGAGGTAAGGTGCTCGAGTTGGAGACCCAAGCAAAATTTGGTTTGACCCAAATCCTTCATCTCAAATTCCATCTTTAGGTGATTGCGTGCTTTATCAATATCTGGTGCATTGCCGATGATGTTGAGATCATCAACATACACAGAAATGATGCAAAATCCTGTAGAGGACTTCTTGATGAAGACACATGGGCAATCATCACTATTGGAGTAACCTTTCTGAAGAAGGAACTCACTTAGTCGGTTGTACCACATCCGCCCCGACTGTTTTAAGCCATACAATGACTTATTCAACTTTACACAATATATGTTGCGTTTTGCATTGTTACTCGGGACAGAGATACCGTCAGGAACCTTCATATATATGTCCGAATCTAGTGACCCGTAAAGATATGCGGTCACGACGTCCATCAACTGCATGGATAGACGATTTTGTACTGCCATTGATATAAGGTATCGGAAAGTTGTTCCACTCATTACTGGAGAGTATGTCTCATTGAAATCAATGCCGGGTTTCTGCGTAAAACCTTGTGCTACGAGCCTTGCTTTATATCTCACCACCTCATTGTTCTCATTCCGTTTTCGGAGGAAAACCCATTTGAATCCCACAGGGAAAACATTGGGAGGTGTAGGTATTGCTTCAGTGAATACCTTCCTTTTGTTAAGCGAGGCAATTTCTGCTTGGATTGCATCCTTCCATTTAGGCCAGTCGGAGCGCCTTTGGCACTCGACGATAGACTTTGGATCATGATCAGTGATAAGGATATCTGCAATCTTTTCAGCAAAATATATGTCGACAGTCGTAGACTTGCGGTCAAATGATTCTCCAGAATCAACATAGTTGATGGAAATTTCTTGCACCCCTAGAGACTCTTCGTTATTTCCCAATACGATTGAGTCTAGGTGTTCCGATGTTCCAGCTAGTTTGTGCACACTGGAGCTGGGTTGTGAAGGTTGCCCTTCTATTGGATGTAAACTACCCATAAGGTGTTCATCAACGTTGAGTTGACTTGCATTTACTGATTTTGAGGATTTTCTCCTCTCTGTCCTTTGCTGCTTGCGAGAAGCAGGTTCCGGGTCAGCGGCCGTACTACTCCCCCTCTTTTTAGGAACAGGGAGTTGAGTGGTTTCAGTTGGTACCTCCACTCTTTCGGGCGCATTCCTGGCTGGAATCAAGGATTTTGTAACACCTTTTAGATCAGTAAATGAATCTGGCAGATTATTTGCAAGATGTTGCAAATTAATAATTTTCCGAACTTGTAGTTCGGTCTCTTGAGTACGTGGATCAGAGGTTGAAATGGCAATGGCATTCCAATCAATTTCCGGGCATTCTTTCTGGTACTTGAAATCTCCCCCTAATGCCGGAAAATGTTCCTCGTCAAAAATGCAATCAGCGTGACGAGCTGTGAATAAATCCCCAGTAAGGGGTTCCAGGTATTTGATAATCGACGGTGATTTGTACCCCACATAGATCCCAAGTTTCCTGTGTGGGCCCATGGATGTCCGCTGTGGTGGTGAGATTGGGACGTACGTAGCACATCCGAACTTACGCAGATGGGAAATGCTGGGAGGATTTTCCACGTACCAATTGCAGAGGGGAAGTACTGTGATATGCACTAGGTCGCAACTTGGATTAAGTCAGCAGCGTGTAAAATTGCATGACCCCAACACGAAGTTGGCAAGCTGTAATTCATTAACAAAGGTCTTGCAATGAGTTTGATCCTTTTAATTAGAGATTCAGCCAAACCATTTTGCGTATGGACGTATGGGACAGAGTGCTGAACTTCTATCCCCAAGGCCATGCAATAGTCATTGAAAGCACGTGAGGAGAATTCTGCAGCATTGTCCATGCGAATTGATTTAATCCGATTATCTGGATAATGGGCCTGTAACTTAATTACTTCCCGCATTATCTTGGCAAATGCATGGTTTCGTGTGGATAGAAGGCACACGTGTGACCATCGTGTAGATGCGTCAATCAGAACCATGAAATACCGAAATGGTCCAGATAATGGTTGGATAGGACCACAAATGTCACCTTGAATGCGTTCAAGGAACTGAAGCGGTTCAGCTTGTATTTTAAGGTGTGATGGCCTCAAAATTAGTTTCCCTGTGGCGCAGGATGTGCACACAAAGTCTGATGACTGAGGAAACTTTGACTCAAGCAAATTATGACCAATGGAATTGCTAGTAATTTTCCTCATCATCCCAACACTGGGGTGGCCAAGGCGATCATGCCAAGTTTGGAATGCATTAACATTCTGAAAAATTACCTTGTAAGCAACATGTTCTACGGGCTTGATGTACATATAGTACAGTCCGGACGATAGTGAAGGAATTCTTTCAAGTACTTGCTTGCCATATCCGTAATCTTTTGTGAAGAATAGAAACTCTTCTTTGTTGTCCTGATGAGTTTCAATGTGAAAACCATTTTTACGGATATCTCGAAAACTGATGAGGGTACGGGATGAATCGGGATATAGCAAGGCATCCTCAATTGTCACCTGTGTACCACCTGGGAGGGTAAATATGGCACGTCCAGTGCCAACAATTACCGTATCGCGTCCAGCGATTGTCAAAATATCTCCATTCATCTTTTTCAGAGTCTGAAAATATTTCAACTCCCTCAGAATGGAGTTTGTGGTAGCACTGTCCACAAGGCATAATTCCTCTTCCATCGGATTGTCCCCGTAGAAAGCTATATATAAAAATGAGGAATTTTCAATAAGAAAACCTTATTTCAATACATAGAATACAATCTTATTATATCAAAGTGCTGATACAATATATAAATGACAACAATACTTATGTTCTATTACAATCATCACACATGGATATGATTTATTTAATAAATCGATCACTAAGGAGATAATGGGACTAATCGAAGTCTCCAAACATGTCGGTTGAGGCGTACTCAACCATCATGTTCTCCGTGTCTGTAGGATCCTCTGATGTATGGAGTGTCATGGTGTTGCTAGATCCGGGAGGAACTTCTTGCGAACTACCAACTCCATTGGTGCCATCTGGATGAATGTTGAAGTTGGCTTCAAACCTTTTCCCGTGAGGTACTTTGCGTCCCTTAGATTGCTGATACAGAATTGCCAGATGCTTCGGGGTCTTGCACTTATTGGTAGGATGCGTGTAGCATCCACACTTGTCACAAAGCTTAGTTTTATCAATCTTGGGCTTTGCGGTTGCCTTTCCCACGGTCCGAGTTTCCAGGCTTTCTGTTCCGGTTGCGCTTGCGTTACCCTTGAAGTTCGATGGCTTGCCATGGGACGCACCATCAAACTTTCGTTTTGTTCACGACGTTCATATGAACTTCAGGCAGAGGTTGGGAACCAACCGGACGCTGAGAACCATTCTTAGCAAGTAGTTCATCATGCTTTTCAGCCTGAAGTAGGATATGAATGAGGTCGGAATAGACTTGGTAGTCACGAGCGCGGTACTGTTGCTGGAGGACCCTTTCAGATGGGAGCATAGTAGACATAGTTTTTTCTATTTTTTCCGCATCGGTAGGTTCCTTCCCGCAAAAGCGTAATTTGGAACTTATCTTATGAACCTCGTGATTGTATGCCCCGATGGATTTGAAATCCTGGAGTCGGATATGCGTCCAATCATGGAGTGCTTCCGGCAGGACAACTGCCTTTTGCTGTTCATACCTCGTCTTGAGGGCCTGAAACAGAGTAAGTGGGGATTCCTCCTCCAAATATTCAGATTTGAGATCTGGATGGATATGGTGCCTTATGATGTATAAGGCGGCATATTTCTGTTCATCTCTCAACGGTGTGACTCCATCCGGAAGAGGATCTTCCGGAGTCTGGATTGCACGCACTAATCCACGGGATGCAAGAGCGATCTTGATGTCCATGGCCCAGGTAGGATAGTTGTGGCCATTGAGGTCGAGTGCATCGAACTCTCTTCCAGCCATTAGTTACCTACATGGGTAAACCAGAGATTATTGATTTACACCGTGGTAAATAAAAACCTTCATGGTTACGTTGTATTGAACGTTGCAAAATTAATGTTAACTTCAAGAAATGGCTTGAAATCATTAGTGTGACTTTCAAATTGTTAAGTTTGACACATTGTAGATACGCCCCAAAAGAAAATTCGGGGTCCGTCTCTCAGAACTAGAGAGTATAATCTGATAAAAATCAGTAGATACTCATGTTTCTAGTACCTTGTGTCATAACTTAATAAAATGTATGGGAGGGCACAATATTAAGCAATCATCATATCAATATGATAGAATGTAGGCTTAATCGTAGTGGCGATAATCTGCTATGCAGTAGATCAAATCACTACTGTGTGGTCCCAAAACATCAATTTGAAAGAAAAACACTTTGAAATTTTGCATATCAACTCATGCTCGTATTAAGCCAAAAGCTCAATTGAGACGAGGGGTTGATTTTTATTTGTAAGAAATTTAAAATCTCAATTACAAATAATACGGGTAATAAATCTCAACATGTAGCAAATATGGAAATATATATTACATCACATATATGCTGGAATACAAAGTACTCTACAGAAATTAAAACAGGAATTAAGCAAGATCTAAACAGGGATTAGTCTACTGCTAGATCTACTGTTGATGCTACTGGAATTAACCTAAAACAGATATCAAATAGTACTAGTATACTACTGCTAGACCACGTGTGCTCTGTTAGATATTTCCAACACCGCAGTACACAGGCATCTATTTATTTCACCAGAGGATAAGGCAGCGCTCAGTCACTACGATTAAGCCTCAGCTAGTACACATGCACCGAGAGCAAGAATAGCTAGTACACATGCATCCATTCATTTCACCAGAGCAAGAACAACCAGTGCGCCATGGAGGGCTGCTCGTGCTGCACCGCAGCTTTCACCGGTGACGGGCTAGTGTGCTTCCGCCGCGCACATCCTCCTCTTCGTCGGAAGACCCGCTCGGGTGCAGAGAGCCAGGCGAGGCGCCGTTCGCGAGCCCCAGGGCAGCCGGGCTCCAGGAGCCAGCGCGCGGGGCGCGGCTGCTCGACGGAGAGCCCGCCGCCGCGAGGCCGAAGGGCATCAGCCGGCGGCGCGTCGGAGGGGTCGCTGGCGTCGGGGACGGCAGGCGCGGGCGCGGGGGCGAAGCCAGCGCTGCAGACTGCAGGCGCAAGCGTGGGTGCGCAGCCGGCGCCGCGGGCGCGATGGCGTCGACGGCCGCCGCGCAGGAAAAGCTGCGGGCAACGGAGCCAAAGCCGGAGGCGCAGGCGCCGGCGCGGGGCACGGACGCGCAGGCGGAGGCGCCGGTCAGCGCGGGGGCGGAGGCGCCGAACTCGAAGTTGGAGGCGCCGCTCGGCCCGGGGGCGGAGTAACCGCTCGCGAAAATGGAGGCGCCGCTTGGCGCGGGGGCGGAGTAACCGCTCGGCGCGGGGGCGGAGATGGAGGCGCCGCTCGGCGCGTGCGCGGAGGAGCCGCTCCCCATCTCGACAACCGCGGGGGTCGGAGACGGGGGGCGTGGCCCGGCGGCGCTGGTAGAGCCGACCTCGAAGATGGTGACGGGGGCCGGCTCGACGGAGTCCACGGCGGCGACGACGTCGTACCCGTGGAGTGGGCAAACTACCCATCCATGGGCAGAGCACCAAAAACCCGGCGGCCGCGCTCCCTGTGCTGCGTCGGCCCCGAGCATCGGCGGGGCAGGGCCAGCGAGGAGCCAGCCGAGGGCATCCAGTGCGAGCGGGGCTCGGGACTCGGCGCCAACTGCAGGATTCGCACCGCTCAGGGTGCGGGTGCCCAGGCCGTGACGGGTCGCTCGGTAGCCACTGGCGCCGTGGCGGCGGCCGATGTAGCGACCCGCTCCATGGCGTCGACCGTCGAAGCGGCGACGCTCTTCGAACCTGCGGTGGAGAGCAGCAAGGCGGCGACGACGGACGTCGTTCTGCAGCAGGCGACGAAGGTTCGTCGGCATTGAACGAGGCATCCTACCTTTTCTTCCTGTTGATCTCTTCTCCTCGAAGGCACTCTGAAAGAAACAGTGCTGATAACGTGTTGTGATTGAAAATGAGAGAGATGTAAATGGAAAACAACTATCCACTTTATTCTTGATGATGAACTTTATATGACAGGGAAAGGCGGTTTCCGCATATGTCGGTTCCCGCATCGTGCGGTTCCCGCATCGTGCGTGCGGTTACAAGTAGGGATTAACTTAATTAATCATATAATTAATTAAACTCTAACATAAATGACATAATCGCCGCCGCCACGAAGCCCGATGAAGATCGATGGAAATTTGAGTGCTAACATGTCTCCCGTCAGCGTCTCCGTTCCCAGCACCAACCAATCGGCGACTTGCCCAGTGGATGAAAAATGTTAATGGACGAAAAATAAAAATAACAAAGGGAAACAAGTAAGAAAAAAACAAACGAATCAGGATAAACTAAGATATAAATGACCAGATGTACCACAAAAAAATGCCCCGCAAGAAGCTTCTAGAATATCTCAAAAACCGGAAAAAAGAAACAATTGATGTACAGTTAAAATGGGCCGGGCTGCCAGTTCAAAGGGGTATGCGCCGTGTATGCACAAGCCTTTAAACGGGGAGCTCCTGTTCGTCGCATTATCCGGCAAACACATCTCCCTTCGCATAGAGCGTGCCCGACTGATCCGGCCCATTTCGAGTTGAACAAAACGATTTGTGGGGCAAAAAAAGCGAAATAACATTGAGTCTCACAAGCTAGGATTCAAACTACAGACTTCCTGCTTGTGCAGGAGTCCGGCTAACCAGTCCACCTGTTGAATGTTGTTCACATAATGAGCAGACCGAACGAGTATAAAATAATAAATTTCCAGGCGTAAAATAAACATTACTTAAATAATTGCAAACACTGTTTCAAATTTCGAACACTGTAATTAAGTGAGGACTAATTTTAACAAACGTGAACGCATTTCAAAATTTCACATCATATTTTCCAAGTCTGAAGAAATTTTCAACTTCCCGAACATATTTTTTAAATGTTAACATATTTCGAATTTGTAAACCAAACTCGAAAAATGGAACAACGTTTGAAATTATAAACAATTTATATAAGCCTCAAAAATCCAATTTTCAGAACATTTTTTTAAAAGTGAACATTTTTCAAAATTCCAGAACATACTTCAAAATGTGAACATTTTTTAAATAGGTGCAGAAAATTTGAAAACGGGGACAATGTTGTAGATTGAGAAAAACAAATTAGACATAGATCAATTGCAAAATCCTGTGTTTTTTGGAAATGCAAACATTCTCTATATAGGTAAAACATGGAATTGGAACTTTTTTAAAAACATTCAATTTTTAATTGGTTAACAAAAATAATAAACGGAAGGAACTTTTAAATACGTGAACAAAAACTTGGAAACAAGAATATTTTTGGAAATTTCGGAACAATTTAAGAACATCGGAACATTTTTTGAAATCCCGCTCATTATTTGAAAAGTTCTGAAAATACTGAACAAAAAACTTTTTAAACAAATAAGAGCAATTTTTGAAATTCCCAATTTTTTTTAAAAAAAAATGCAAACATTCTTTGAATTATTAACAATTTTCTTGCAAACATGACCATTTTAAAAAGAATAGAACACTTTGAAATAACATTGTTTACAAAACTATAACATCTTCAAAAAAAAGGAAGTATTTTTTTAAAATTCATGAAGATTTCTTAAAATGTGAACATTTTTCCTAATTGCAGAAGAAAAATTGGAGACACGAAATATTTTGAAACTCCTGAATAAAATTTGAAAACCCAAACATTTTTTGAAACTTGTGACCAATTTTTAAAACTCGGATATTTTCTGAAACTCTGGAAAGTATGAAAACATGAACATTTTTTGCAATTCAGGCAACTTGCGAATAATGTTTGAAAACGGGAAAATTTGTTTTCGCGACTGTATATTTCTTCAAAAAGTTGTGATGTTTTTTGAAAAAGAAGAACATTTTTTTAAAATCTTGAACATTTATTGAAAATCCCGAATAGTTTAAAATTAGGAATTGTTTTTGAAAAGCGAAATTTATTTGGAATTTAGAACATTTTATTAGGACAAAGAAAAAAAATTCAAATTTTAAGAAGAATTTTCGAACATGAGCTTAGTTAAAAGATATATAATAACCTTGAAAAAGAAAAAGAAAAAAAGAAAAAAAAAAGACACATATTGTTGCAACAGTCCCCCGACTACACTCCTAATAAATATGTTTCCACTCAATTATGTAGGAACATGTTTCTTCTTTGAACAGAGATATTACACATATATTCCTCTATGGTTCATCATCTATATTTTGGTGACGTTTGGAAATGTCATGGGAACATTGAAAAACAGGAACTTTTTTTCAAAAACATGAAGATTTCTTAAAATGTGAACATTTTTCCAAATTGCAAAACATAAATTAGAGACACGAACATATTTAAAAATTCCTGAATAAAATTTTAAAACACAAACATTTTTTGAAACTTGTGAACAATTTTTGAAACTCGTACATTTTCTAAAACTCTGGAAAGAATGAAAACGTGAACATTTTTCTTAATTTTTGCAATTTGCTAACATTTTTTGAAAACGGGAGCACTTCTTTTAGCGACCGTACATGTTTTGGAAAAACAGGAAAAGAAGAAAAGAAACATGTTGTTGTAACAGTCCCCCGACTACATTCCTAATAAATATGTTTGCAGTCAACTATTTAGGAAAATGTTGCTTCTTTGAGCAGTGATATTACACATATATTCCTCTATGGTTCATCATCTATATTTTAGTGAGGTTTGGAAATGCCCCCCTCCCCCCCCCCCCCCCCGCCCCGGCTTGTCCCCTAGCATAATTAGTGGAACTTGGTTGTCGAGACATCGATAATACAGGGATGAAATCCATTGATCTCTACAATGAATAAGTCTATGACACCTTCTTGAATGAAAGTCGGTTAGACACGGTACACAAAAGAAGGGGGCTCTCACAAAAGAACCATGCAAAAAAAACTCTTCACTTCTTCATGCCCAAGATCAACAGATGACACGGGAGAGTACATCCCAAATAGTAAATGGCGATGGTTCAAACAATTCCTCGTTCAACACTGAGGGAGGAATGATCCGACATTGGGAGGTTGCTCGATGATTTACAACATATGCCTATGTCTAAGAAACTTTTCGGATAACCAAAATATACCTTAGGACAATTAGAAAAAAAGGCACAGCCAAAGGACAACAGTTTAGGTAGTGCATAATTCATTATGGCGGCACACCTGAACTACCACCTTGCTGAGATCATTCACTGATCTAGTTGTAATCCCCGACTGTTGGCACTGATCCGTCGTCAATGCAGCGATCCGCTGATCTGATACGCTGCAGCACACAAAGAGCAAGCAAGAAGGCTACCTGGTGGATGGATACTTCAGGTAGTACTAACACTTGTACGTACGCTGCGGCACAAAGAGCAAACAAGCAGCCTAGTAGCTGGATGAATTTTATCCTGGCTAGCTAGCTTCGATGGAGTCGCCAGAACACACGAGGCTAAAACATACTTGACGCGAGTTGATTGCGAGAGGCTCGTATCGAGCCTTTGATTGTATTGCTTTTATCTTGGTTCAAAGTACAGGGGTATACATGAGTATATATATTGGCTAGCTAGGCTGCCAACTAATCCTAATTCTACTCGGTGATTGACGTGGAAACTTACACGGACTCGTACACGGAAACTAATCCTAGGACGCCGTGGTTATTCCTAACAATCACCCCCCTAAACACGATGTCCTCACTTCACAGCTTCGACACCAATCCTTCGTCGCATCTTCATGAACTTCTGTCGTCCCAAAGATCTGGTTAGGATATCTGCAAGCTGATCGTCGGTGCAAACATAGTTGACATCAATCTTGCTTTCTTCCACGCACTCCCGTAGGTACCGATACCTCGTATCGATGTCTTTGCGTCTATCATGACACACTGGATTCTTCCACAGAGAGTTTGTAGACTTGTCGTCAACATTGAGCACCACTGGTTTCCGTTCCTTACTTGTGAGGTCACCGAGTAGTTTTCCTAGGCACACACCTTGACACACCGCGGTTGCAGCTGCAATATACTCTTCTTCACGGCAGGATAATGCAACCACTTTCTGCTTTTGTGATAGAGAACTCACTATATTTCCTCCCAAGAAATATACCACGCCCGAGGTACTTTTACGGTCGTCCACATCTCCTGACATGTCACTATCACTGTAGCCCAGTAGCTCCATCATCTCCTTCTTCTCTTTCAAATAGACACAACCGAAGTTTGTTGTCTCTTTGATGTACCTAAGTATATTTTCCACAGCTGCCCATTGTTTCTTCGTGGGTGCTTCCATGAAGCGACTTATGCCAACAGAATAGGCCAGGTCCGGTCTTGTATTTGTGAGATACCTTAACTTTCGGACCACACTTCTATACTCCGTTGCATCAACCGCAAGTGCTTCACTTTTCTTGCTTAGTATAAGACGAGGCTTCACTAGAACATAACTTGGGTTGCAATCTTCCATGCTACAGCTTTCAAGTATCTTCTTTGCATATGCCTCCTGGCATAGTGTGATCTCGTCCGGCTTTTGCTGTACCTCGATTCCAAGGTAGTAACTTAAGAGCCCTAGATCAGTCATCTTGAATAGCTCCTTCATCTGTAGCTTGAAGTTTGCAATCACCTCTTCATCAGCTCCAGTTATCAAGAGATCATCCACATAGATGCCCACTAAGAGAAGATCCTTGCCTTTACCTCGCTTATATATCGTATGCTCCAGTGGACTCTTCTCAAATCCAAGAGCCCTAGAGGCAATAATAAATTAGTTATTATTATATTTCTTAGTTCATGATAATCGTTTATTATCCATGCTATAATTGTATTGATTGGAAACACAATACTTGTGTGGATACATAGACAAAACACTGTCCCTAGTAAGCCTCTAGTTGACTAGCTCGTTGATCAAAGATGGTCAAGGTTTCTTGGCCATAGGCAAGTGTTGTCACTTGATAACGGGATCACATCATTAGGAGAATCATGTGATGGACTAGACCCAAACTAATAGACGTAGCATGTTGATCGTGTCATTTTGTTGCTACTGTTTTCTGCGTGTCAAGTATTTGTTCCTATGACCATGAGATCAT
Source organism: Hordeum vulgare subsp. vulgare (assembly GCF_904849725.1). Taxonomy (NCBI): domain Eukaryota; kingdom Viridiplantae; phylum Streptophyta; class Magnoliopsida; order Poales; family Poaceae; genus Hordeum; species Hordeum vulgare. The sequence goes on from NC_058524.1 coordinate 617,480,022, forward strand.
ATAACTCACGGACACCGGAGGAATGCTTTGTGTGTATCAAACGTCGCAACGTAACTGGGTGACTATAAAGATGCTCTACAGGTATCTCCGAAGGTGTTCGTTGAGTTAGTATAGATCGAGACTGGGATTTGTCACTCCGTGTGACGGAGAGGTATCTCGGGGCCCACTCGGTAATACAACATCACACACAAGCCTTGCAAGCAATGTAACTTAATGTAAGTTGCGGGATCTTGTATTAGGGAACGAGTAAAGAGACTTGCCGGTAAACGAGATTGAAATAGGTATGCGGATACTAACGATCGAATCTCGGGCAAGTAACATACCGAAGGACAAAGGGAATGACATACGGGATTATATGAATCCTTGGCACTGAGGTTCAAACGATAAGATCTTCGTAGAATATGTAGGATCCAATATGGGCATCCAGGTCCCGCTATTGGATATTGACCGAGGAGTCTCTCGGGTCATGTCTACATAGTTCTCGAACCCGCAGGGTCTGCACACTTAAGGTTCGACGTTGTTTTATGCGTATTTGAGTTATATGGTTGGTTAACGAATGTTGTTCGGAGTCCCGGATGAGATCACGGACGTCATGAGGGTTTCCGGAATGGTCCGGAAACGAAGATTGATATATAGGATGACCTCATTTGGTTACCGGAAGGTTTTCGTGCATTACCGGAAAAGTTTCGGGCTCATCGGTAGTGTACCGGGAGTGCCGGGAGGGGTGCCGGGGACCATCGGGAGGGGTGTCACGCCCCAAGGGGTCTCATGGGCTATGGGAAGAGATAAACCAGCCCCTAGTGGGCTGGAAAAAGTTCCCACTAAGGTCCATAAGGTTTGAGAAGGAAAAACACAAGGTGGAAAGAGTTTCCAAGTGGGAAGGTGGAATCCTACTCCAAGTAGGATTGGAGTAGGACTCCTCCACCTCCAATTTCGGCCAAACCTTTAGGTTTTGAGGCTGCCTCCTCCCCTCCCTCCCACCTATATATACGGAGGTTTTAGGGCTGATTTGAGACGACTTTTCCACGGCAGCCCGACCACATACCTCCACGGTTTTTCCTCTAGATCGCGTTTCTGCGGAGCTCGGGCGGAGCCCTGCTGAGACAAGGTCATCACCAACCTCCGAAGCGTCGTCACGCTGCCGGAGAACTCTTCTACCTCTCCGTCTCTCTTGCTGGATCAAGAAGGCCGAGATCATCGTCGAGCTGTACGTGTGCTGAACGCGGAGGTGCCGTCCGTTCGGTACTAGATCGTGGGACTGATCGCGGGATTGTTCGCGGGGCGGATCGAGGGACGTGAGGACGTTCCACTACATCAACCGTGCTCACTAACGCTTCTGCTGCACGATCTACAAGGGTACGTAGATCACTCATCCCCTCTCGTAGATGGACATCACCATGATAGGTCTTCGTGCGCGTAGGAAATTTTTTGTTTCCCATGCGACGTTCCCCAACAGTGGCATCATGAGCTAGGTTCATGCGTAGATGTCTTCTCGAGTAGAACACAAAAGTTTTTGTGGGCGGTGATGTGCGTTTTGCTGCCCTCCTTAGTCTTTTCTTGATTCTGCAGTATTGTTGGATTGAAGCGGCTTGGACCGACATTACTCGTACGCTTACGAGAGACTGGTTTCATCGCTACGAGTAACCCCGTTGCTCAAAGATGACTGGCAAGTGTCGGTTTCTCCAACTTTAGTTGAATCGGATTTGACCGAGGAGGTCCTTGGATGAGGTTAAATAGCAACTCATATATCTCCGTTGTGGTGTTTGCGTAAGTAAGATGCGATCCTACTAGATACCCATGGTCACCACGTAAAACATGCAACAACAAAATTAGAGGACGTCTAACTTGTTTTTGCAGGGTATGCTTGTGATGTGATATGGCCAACGATGTGATGTGATATATTGGATGTATGAGATGATCATGTTGTAATAGATAATATCGACTTGCACGTCGATGGTACGGCAACCGGCAGGAGCCATAGGGTTGTCTTTATAACTAACGTTTGTGCTTGCAGATGCGTTTACTATTTTGCTAGGACGTAGATTTAGTAGTAATAGCATGAGTAGCACGACAACCCCGATGGGGACACGTTGATGGAGATCATGATGATGGAGATCATGGTGTGACGCCGATGACAAGAAGATCGTGCCGGTGCTTTGGTGATGGAGATCAAGAAGCACGTGATGATGGCCATATCATGTCACTTATAAATTGCATGTGATGTTAATCCTTTTATGCACCTTATTTTGCTTAGAACGACGGTAGCATTATGAGGTGATCTCTCACTAAAATTTCAAGACGAAATTGTGTTCTCCCCGACTGTGCACCGTTGCTACAGTTCGTCGTTTCGAGACACCACGTGATGATCGGGTGTGATAGACTCAACGTTCACATACAACGGGTGCAAAACAGTTGCGCACGCGGAACATTCGGGTTAAGCTTGACGAGCCTAGCATGTGCAGACATGGCCTCGGAACACATGAGACCGAAGGTCGAGCATGAATCATATAGTTGATATGATTAGCATAGAGATGCTTACCACTGAAACTATTCTCGACTCACGTGATGATCGGACTTGAGATAGTGGATTTGGATCATGTACCACTCAAATGACTAGAGAGATGTACTTTTTGAGTGGGAGTTCTTAAGTAATATGATTAATTGAACTAATTGTCATGAACATAGTCTAATGGTCTTTGCGAATTACGATGTAGCTTGCGCTATAGCTCTACTGTTTTATATGTTCCTAGAGAAAATTTAGTTGAAAGTTGATAGTAGCAAACTTTGCAGATTGAGTCTGTAAAACCGAGGATTGTCCTCGTTGCTGCACAGAAGGCTTATGTCCTTAATGCACCACTCGGTGTGCTGCACCTCGAGCGTCGTCTGTGGATGCTGTGAACATCCGACATACACGTTTCTGATGACTACACGATAGTTCAGTACAAAAATACTTAATGAATTAGAAGCAAGGCGCCGAAAACGTTGTAAAACGTCACGGAACATAAGTGATGTTCTAAAGAGATGAAATTGTGATTTCATGCTTGTGCCCTTGTTAAGAGGTACAAGACCTCCGACAAGATTCTTTGTCCACAAAGCACAGGAGAAAAGGCTCAATCGTTGAGCATGTGCTCAGATTGTCTGAGTACGACAATCGCTTGAATCAAGTGGGAGTTAATCTTCCAGATGAGATAGTGATAGTTCTCCAAAGTCACTGCCACCAAGCTGTGAGAGCTTCGTGATGAACTATAACATATCAAGGATACATACAATGATCCTTGAGCGATTCGCGATGTTTGACACTGCGAAAGTAGAAATCAAGAAGGAGCATCAATAGTTGATGGTTTGTAAAACCACTAAGTTTCAAGAAAGGCAAGGGCTAGAAGGGATACTTCGTGAAACGTCAAAACAGTTGCTGCACTAATGAAGAGACCCAAGATTAAACCCAAACCCGAGACTAAGTGCTTCTGTAATGAGGGGAACAATCACTGAGGTGGAGCAACTCAAGATACTTGGTAGATAAGAAGGCTGGCAAAAGTCGAAAGAAGTGTATTTGATATACATGATGTTGATGTGTACTTTACTAGTACTCCTAGTAGCACGAGGGTATTGGATACCGGTTCGGTTGCTAAGTGATTAGTGACGCGAAATGAAAGCTACGGCATAAACGGAGACTAGCTAAAGGGGAGGTGACGATACGTGTTGGAAGTGTTTCCAAGATTGATATGATCAAACGTCGCACGCTCCCTCTACCATCGGGATTGGTGTTAAACCTAAATAATTGTTATTTGGTGCTTGCGTTAAGCATGAACATGATTGGATCGTGTTTATTGCAATACGATTATTCATTTAAAGAGAATAATGGTTACTCTATTTTCTTGAATAATCACCTTCAATGGTTTATTGAATCTCGATCGTAGTGTTACACATGTTCATGATATTGGTGCCAAAAGATACGAGTTGATGATGATAGTACCACTTACTTGTGGCACTGCCGCTTGAGTCATGTTAGTATAAATTGCATGAAGAGGCTCCATGCTGGTGGATCTTTGTACTCACCTGATTTCGAATCACTAGTGACATGCGAATCATACCACATGAGCAAGGCCTTGTTTTCATTGAGATGAAATAAGATAGTAACTTGTTGGAAGTGATACATTTTGATGTATGCAGTCCAATGGGTGCTGAGGCATGCAGTGGACATCATTATGTTCTTACTTCACTGACGATTTGAGTAGATACAGGAGTATTTACTTAATGAATCACAAGTCTAAAATGTTGAAAAGTTCAATTCCGTTTCAGAGTGAAGTTCATCGTAACAAGAGGATAAACTGTCTACAATATGATCATGGAAATGAATATCTGAGTTACGAGTTTTGGTACACAGTTAAGACAATGTGGAAATTGTTTCGCAGTTCATGCCACCTGGAACATCATAGTGTGATGATGTGTCTGAACGTCATAGCCACGCACTATTTGGTATGGTGCATACTATGATGTCTCTTATCGAATTACCACTATCGTTTATGGGTTATGCATTAGAGACAACCGCACTCACTTTAAATAGGGCACCGCGTATTTCCGTTGAGATGACACAGTATAGACTGAGGTTTAGAGAAATCTAAACTGTCGTTTCTTGAAAGTTTGGGGTTTCGACACTTATGTGAAAAAGTTTCAGTCTGATAAGCTCGAACCCAAAGCGGATAAATGCATCTTCATAGGATATCCAAAACAGTTGGGTACATCTCCTATCTCAGATCCGAAAGCAAAGTGTTTGTTTCTAGAAACGGATCCTTTCTCGAGGAAAGGTTTCTCTCGAAAGAATTGAGTGGGAGGGTAGTAGAACTTGATGAGGTTATTGAACTATCACTTCAACCAGTGTGTAGCAGGGCGCAGGAAGTTGTTCATGTGGCGCCTACACCAATTGAAGTGGAAGCTGATGATGATGATCATTGAGCTTCGAATCAAGTTACTACAAACCTCGTAGGTCGACAAGGTCGCGTACTGCTGCAGAGTAGTACGGTAACCCTGTCTTGGAGGTCATGTTGTTGAGCAACAGTGAACCTACGAGTTATGGAGAAAGCGATGGTGGGCCCAGATTCCGACAAATGGCTGGAAGCCATGAAATCCGAGAGAGGATCCATGTGTGAAAACAAAGTGTAGACTTTGGTAGAACTACTTGATGGTCATAGGACTATTGAGTAAAAATGGATCTTTAAAAGAAGACAGACGATGATGGTGATAAGTCACTATTAAGAAAAGCTCGACTTGTCGCAAAGATGTTTTCGATAAGATCAAACAGTTGACTATGATGAGACTTTCTCACTCGTAGTGATGCTAAAAGTCTGTTAGGATTATGTTAGTTGTTGATGCATTATTTATGAAATATTGCACGTACGCTGTCAAAACATCGTTTTCTCGACGGTTTCCTTGAGCAAACATTGTATGTGATACAACCAGAAGGTTTTGTCGATCCTAAAGATACTAGCAAGTATGCAAGCTCCAATGATCCTTCAATGGACTGGTGCAAGCATCTCGGAGTTGGAATATACACTTTGATGAGATGATCAAAGATTTTTGGTTTGTACAAGGTTTATGAGAAACTTGTATTTCAAAGAAGTGAGTGGGAGCACTATAGAATTTCTGATAGGTATATGTGGTTGACATATTGTGGATCAGAAGTAATGTAGAATTTCTGTAAAGCATACAAGGTTGTTTGAAAGAAGTTTTCAAAGGAGTACCTGGATTACGCTACTTGAACATTGAGCATCAAAGATCTATGGAGATAGATCGAAAGCGCTTAATAGAAGTTTCAACAAGATGCATGCCTTGACAAGTTTTTGAAAGAGTTCAAAATAGACCAGCAAAGAAGGAGTTCTTGGTTGCGTTGTGAGGTGTGAATTTGAGTAAGACTCAAAACCCGACCACGGCAGAATAAAGAGAATAGACGAAGGTCGTCTTCTATGCCTTAGCCGTAGAATCTAAAGTATGCCATGCTGTGTACCGCACCTGAAGTGTGCCTTGTCTCAAAGTATGTTGAGAGGTACAGAGAGTGATCCATGATTGAATCACTAGCAGCGGTCGAAATTTATCCTTAGTAACTAATGTACTAAGGAATTTTTCTCGATTATGGAGGTGGTTAAAGAGTTTGTCGTAAAGGGTTACGTCAATGCAAGATTTGACACTAATCCGGATAACTATGAGTAGTGAAACGGATTCGTATAGTAGAGTAGATATTTGGAGCATTTCCGAATAGCACGTAGTAGCAGCATCTATAAGATGACATAAAGATTTGTAAATAACGCACGAATCTGAAAGTTTCAGAACCGTTGACTAAAACCTCTCTCACGAGCAAGACGTGATCAGACCCCATAACAATATGGGTGTTGGATTCGTTGGAATCACATGGTGATGTGAACTAGATTATTGACTCTAGTGCAAGTGGGAGACTGTTGGAAATATGCCCTAGAGGCAATAATAAATTAGTTATTATTATATTTCTTAGTTCATGATAATCGTTTATTATCCATGCTATAATTGTATTGATTGGAAACACAATACTTGTGTGGATACATAGACAAAACACTGTCCCTAGTAAGCCTCTAGTTGACTAGCTCGTTGATCAAAGATGGTCAAGGTTTCCTGGCCATAGGCAAGTGTTGTCACTTGATAACGGGATCACATCATTAGGAGAATCATGTGATGGACTAGACCCAAACTAATAGACGTAGCATGTTGATCGTGTCATTTTGTTGCTACTGTTTTCTGCGTGTCAAGTATTTGTTCCTATGACCATGAGATCATATAACTCACGGACACCGGAGGAATGCTTTGTGTGTATCAAACGTCGCAACGTAACTGGGTGACTATAAAGATGCTCTACAGGTATCTCCGAAGGTGTTCGTTGAGTTAGTATAGATCGAGACTGGGATTTGTCACTCCGTGTGACGGAGAGGTATCTCGGGGCCCACTCGGTAATACAACATCACACACAAGCCTTGCAAGCAATGTAACTTAATGTAAGTTGCGGGATCTTGTATTAGGGAACGAGTAAAGAGACTTGCCGGTAAACGAGATTGAAATAGGTATGCGGATACTAACGATCGAATCTCGGGCAAGTAACATACCGAAGGACAAAGGGAATGACATACGGGATTATATGAATCCTTGGCACTGAGGTTCAAACGATAAGATCTTCGTAGAATATGTAGGATCCAATATGGGCATCCAGGTCCCGCTATTGGATATTGACCGAGGAGTCTCTCGGGTCATGTCTACATAGTTCTCGAACCCGCAGGGTCTGCACACTTAAGGTTCGACGTTGTTTTATGCGTATTTGAGTTATATGGTTGGTTACCGAATGTTGTTCGGAGTCCCGGATGAGATCACGGATGTCACGAGGGTTTCCGGAATGGTCCGGAAACGAAGATTGATATATAGGATGACCTCATTTGGTTACCGGAAGGTTTTCGTGCATTACCGGAAAAGTTTTGGGCTCATCGGTAGTGTACCGGGAGTGCCGGGAGGGGTGCCGGGGACCATCGGGAGGGGTGTCACGCCCCAAGGGGTCTCATGGGCTATGGGAAGAGATAAACCAGCCCCTAGTGGGCTGGAATAAGTTCCCACTAAGGTCCATAAGGTTTGAGAAGGAAAAACACAAGGTGGAAAGAGTTTCCAAGTGGGAAGGTGGAATCCTACTCCAAGTAGGATTGGAGTAGGACTCCTCCACCTCCAATTTCGGCCAAACCTTTAGGTTTTGAGGCTGCCTCCTCCCCTCCCTCCCACCTATATATACGGAGGTTTTAGGGCCGATTTGAGACGACTTTTCCACGGCAGCCCGACCACATACCTCCACGGTTTTTCCTCTAGATCGCGTTTCTGCGGAGCTCGGGCGGAGCCCTGCTGAGACAAGGTCATCACCAACCTCCGGAGCGTCGTCACGCTGCCGGAGAACTCTTCTACCTATCCGTCTCTCTTGCTGGATCAAGAAAGCCGAGATCATCGTCGAGCTGTACGTGTGCTGGACGCGGAGGTGCCGTCCGTTCGGTACTAGATCGTGGGACTGATCGCGGGATTGTTCGCGGGGCGGATCGAGGGACGTGAGGACGTTCCACTACATCAACCGCGCTCACTAACGCTTCTGCTGTACGATCTACAAGGGTACGTAGATCACTCATCCCCTCTCGTAGATGGACATCACCATGATAGGTCTTCGTGCGCGTAGGAAATTTTTTGTTTCCCATGCGACGTTCCCCAACACAATGTACTGTCAAGCTTGATGTTCCATGCCCAAGGAGCTTGTCGTAGCCCGTACAACGCCTTGTGTAGCTTCAATACCTTGTGTTCCTCTCCTTGTTTGATGTATCCCGGTGGTTGCTTCACATACAATTCTTCTTCTAACTCCCCAGTCAAAAACGCGGAGTTCACATTCATGTGATGTATCCTCCAAGATTCTTGAGCCGCGAGAGAAATAAGTAGCCTCATCGAATACATCCTTGCAACTGGAGAAAACACTTCTTTGATTTCCACACCTTGCTCTTGCACGTTTTCTTTAGCCACGAGTCTTGCTTTATGCTTCACCAAGTTCCCTTCGACATCCTTCTTGACTTTGTACACCCGCTTGAGCTCTATGGCACTATGTCCGTTGGGAAGATCCACGAGCTCCCATACTTTGTTGTCTCGGATCAATCTCAACTCTTCATCCATAGCATAACTCCAACACTCTTCCATATTTGCCTCTTCAAAATTTTCCGGTTCCTTGATGTGCAAACATAGTTGCCCTTTACTTTTCATCTTCACCGAATTTATTTGGAACGCTTTCCCTGGTTCGTGTGGCCTTTCTTCTGTGTCCAGTGCTTTCGAAAGAAACGACACATCTTCTGAAGTTGCCAAACTTCTCATTTATGGCATTTCGGACTCTCTCGAGCTGGTTGCATTTTCATCAGATGAGCCATCCACGTAGTCATGCATTTCTTCACGTGCATGTACTTCTCGAGATGTCCCACCAGCGCCTTTCAAAGCAGCACAAGGCCATGCAAAGGCTGAGCCGTTGCTACTTCCATCGATTGTGGTGGCTGCCACTACTGTCGGCCTTGCTTGCGTTATTTCCAGGACACCTTCCTCTAGCCAGTTTGCTGCATGGCGCTCGAACTTTGTGTTATCCACCTGCATGCATGAATTCGTTGACGCGTAGGTCGCCTCCTTGCTCGCAAGGTCACTTGTAGAGACTGGTACGAGCATTCCTGGCACGTCTTGCATAGCGCCTCGTTCCCTCAACTCAGTGCGCGTGGCTGACACATCAAGCATCGCCCGACGTTCTTCTGTCGTGTCGTCCGATCCGAGTCTAGCTCTACGAGTGTGGTGGTCATCTGGTCCGAGTGCAGCTCGCCGCGTGATGCGATCTTCTGGCGACACGTCTTCATCGTCTTTTAACGTGACCACACCATCATGTATTGTGTTATGAACTTCTGGCATCATAACTTTGCTCGTGTCTTGTGCGAACACACCATCACGCCTTGTGTCATGGGCTTCTAGCGTCATGACATCACCTGCTTCTAGCGTGATCACACCGTCACGCCTTGTGTCATGGTTCTCTGGCATCATGACATCACCTGCTTCTAGTGCGATCACACCGTCACGCCCTGTGTCATGGTTCTCTGGTGCCATGACTTCGCCTGGTTCTACCGTGACCACGCCATCACTCCGTGCATCATGGTCTTCTGGCACCATGACTTCGCCTGGATTTACTAGTACATATGCACTCACTGGATCCATGTCCAGCTGATCATGATCACGTGGATCCTCTTCATCCACCAGCTCGCACATCAGCATCATATCTCCATCGTCTCCTTCCTCGGCCATGAGTGATTGTTGCTTCGGTGCTTCCTCACAGTCAGCCTTGAAGTGACCGAGGAGGCCACACTTATGACACCTCACTTTCCTGATGTCAAACTTCCTCCTCGGTGGTGCAGGCGCATCCTCGTCGTCCGAGTCGGCGAAGTTCTTTCTCGCCGAGCGCTGCTTCCCCTTCCCCTTCTTCTTGCTGCTGCTCGTGGATCCGCCTTGTTGTTCTTTTGACAGGGCAATCCATTGTGCCTTTGTCAGCATGAGGTGCTCACTCGCCTTTGCGTCGCCGAAACTGAGACGAGTTCTCTCATCGTGGGCCTTGAACCTTCCGACGAGATCCTCGACCGTGAGAGTCTTTAGGTCGAGACATTGCTTGATCGACGTGATGATCTGGATGTAGCGTGTCGGCGCGGCGCGCAAAAATCGTCGGACGATCGCAACTTCTTCTAGGGTTGAACCATAGCCCTGTATGCCATTGACGAGGGTCTTAAGACGGGAGGCAAACTGATCAACCGTCTCGCTTTCCTCCATCTTCAGGCATTCGTAGCTTCTCATCAAGGACTGAAGGTGTGCTTCCTTGACACGTTCATGACCCTGGTGCAGGATCTTGATGGTCTCCCATGCCTCCTTCGCCGATTTCTTTCCGACGAGGTGTTGCAGCACATCCTTCGGCATGGCGGAGTAGATCGCCGTTAACGCCTGCCGATCTGCCCGGTACTTTGCCGCACCCTTCGCGTACTCGGCGCCGCCGGGATCGACAGCTTCCCAGAATTCCGCTCCCTCCATCGCGACCTCCATGTTCATCGCCCATAGTGCGTAGTCCTCTCGATCCAGCCGGGGGAATTGCGACCCCCCAACCATCGGCATCGGTGCTCTAGCTCCCGGCCACAACGATCTCCTTGCCCGGGTTTGACATGATCCTTCGATTGCTTTCCGAAGATCACGCCAATAAACCAAGCTCTGATACCAATTGTTGGCACTGATCCGTCGTCAATGCAGCGATCCGCTGATCTGATACGCTGCAACACACAAAGAGCAAGCAAGCAGGCTACCTGGTGGATGGATACTTCAGGTAGTACTAACACTTGTATGTACGCTGCGGCACAAAGAGCAAACAAGCAGCCTAGTAGCTGGATGGATTTTATCCTGACTAGCTAGCTTCGATGGAGTCGCCAGAACACACGAGGCTAAAACATACTTGACGCGAGTTGATTGCCAGAGGCTCGTATCGAGCCTTTGATTGTATTGCTTTTATCTTGGTTCAAAGTACAGGGGTATACATGAGTATATATATTAGCTAGCTAGGCTGCCAACTAATCATAATTCTACACAGGGGTATACATGAGTATATATATTAGCTAGCTAGGCTGCCAACTAATCATAATTCTACTCGGTGATTGACGTGGAAACTTACACGGACTCGTACACGGAAACTAATCCTAGGACGCCGTGGTTATTCCTAACACCGACACGTCAAAAATCATACTCACAAACGCAGTGAAGTTTAAAATAGCCAGGATTAGGATATCTCTAACCGAACCCGCAAAAGATTTTCCCTCAAATTTCTCTTCAAACCTTAACTCCTCAAATATGTGGAGTTAAAAATGTGTGAAGCTAGCCGAACTATCAGATTTAACTCCTAAAATTCAGATTGTGTGCATATACCTCATTCAAAACTCAAATTTGAATGTATATTAAGACTACATAATGCATAATTATACATAGAAGTTCATAACACAATATCACAGTTCATAATTAAAGTAGAAGAACTTACTTTAGAGATAAATTAAAGTTTAAATGAGTTAAATTACGCTAAAACAAGCACTAATCAGAGTCATATTTAAAGTTTATCACAGCTGGCCTACGGGAGCCTGATGCATCGCCATCGGGGGCAAGCCTGGGCATCTTCGGCACCTGCTTGTCGTCTATGTTGAGATTCACGATAATCCTCCCCCTTCATCCTTCTCCTTCGACGAGTTGGCACTGGAGTGGGGATGTTCCTCCTCCGCCCCCTTCATCACGTCTTCGGAATCTCACACGATGACCTGCGGAATGTGTTGGAAGAATAAGGCGTAGCGGTGGCTGGGAAGCGCCTCATCATGGAGAATCGGGCGACAGATGAATCGAGCAGTGGCGGTGATTCGAGCGATGCTAGCGCGCGGCAACGGTGATTTTGTCGGTGTTTTTTTGTGAAAATGGATGGTGACGAGGAAGAGCTAGGGTTTGACTGAGGCACCATAATATTTTATAGCGGCGGGATGTGAATTGGTTGTCGTGGCGACGGTTCCGTCATTTTTCCCAACACGAGCAAGCTTGGGATTTGAGAGATGTGCCGTTGCTCTCTCAAATTTGATGGAAAAAAGGATCTTTTGAGACTTAACTCCTCAAAAAGTTTAGAAGTTATATGTTTGAGGCTTCGGTTATGTTTGGTTAACTCCCTAAAATATGCCAATGCGAGGAGTTAGCATGAATTTGAGAGCCTGATTAAAGATACTCTTATATATAGAGCTTAAACAAAGTTGGTGGTGTAACATAGTGATGATCCTATTGAGATTCAATCAGATTCTTCAGATTCGATCAGCTTATGAGAATTTTTACGTGACAAGATGGATGATTGTAAAGGCGTATGAACCATGTTGTCTCGTGCCACGTGTGTGGATTACTATTTCCGAAGATCTTTCCACATAAATTGGGTATACTTTGACGCCTGATGGAAACCCTCTATGGCCTTGTTCGGTTAAACTTGACTTATAAAAAGGGGGCGGTATAACTTCCATCCCACAAAACCCACACCACACGACTCTTTTTCACGACGCATCCATAAGCTCCATGACCTTCTTCACGCTGGGTCGATCCATAATGCCATCAACCCAGGCCTTCACACACGGATACGCATCGAGCACGGACGCGCAGGGGCTGGCCAGCAGGTAGTGAGCCATGGGGCAATGGCTGAGGTCCGCCAGGCTGATGAAATCTCCGGCGAGGTACCGGTACCTGGAGAGACGCTCCTCGTAGACTCTGAGGGCCACCTTCAGCTTCTCCAGGTTCTCCCCGACGACCATCTGGTCGGCTGTCCCGCCCATGAACATGGGCACGACGAAGCACTGGAAGGTGATCGCCGACATGGCCCTGTCGAAGTTGTGGGACTCGGCTTCGAGCCACGCGTCCACCGCCGCCGACTCGCCGAGGCTGCTCTCTCGGAGTAGATCGGACGCGCCTTTGCGGAGCACGTACCTCGAAATCGCACGCGACTCTGGGATGACAACATGCCAACATCACAACATACGAAATATAAATCTGGATAATTATTTAGAGAGCAATTTCTTCAGTCCATGGCTACATGGAGATGTTGTTCTTCCAGGCTTTTTCCTTGTGTTGTGTGTCGATACGAAATATATATCTGAATAAATGTTTGAGGTTCTCTCACCGAAAAGGATCAGATCGCCGTCCTGGAAAGCAGGGACCTGGCCAAAGGGCTGCAAAGCAAATATAGAGCTGAGCAATCAGGCATATTAAGCATGGCTAGCTAGACTTTCTGAATCTCAGCAAGGCGCGCCAGGTGTTATTACTTGCTACCTACTCGTTGTCGAAAGAGAAATCTCAGTGAAAGCGCGAGGCGGGAAGCAATCGGCTGCTAGAAGAACTGCAGAAGAAGAAGAGGTGACGGAGAGAACGTACGGTGCGGGCGAGATGCGCGGGGCCCTTGTGGTCGCCGGCGAGGAGGTGGACGTGCACCAGCTCGTACTCGGCGCCGACCTCCTCCAGGCACACCAGCACCCGCGCCACGCAGGTGGACCTCGCCGGCCCGAACACCTTCACCTTCGCCTCCGTCCCCATGGATCCCCTCCCGTGATTCGGTGATTGCAGAAGTCAAAACTGGCGGCTCAAGGTCGCGGTTGGACCAACAGTTGCATTTCTATATAGCCGCCTCGTGGAAAGTTCAGGCAGTAGACACGTATGGGTGGTGTGTTGAGCAGTCGACGGGGTCCTTTTCTCCTTTTTTTTTAATGGTGAAATCAAAAAACAGTTTTTGTGTACAAAAATTCACGAATTAGAAAAAAAGGTTCATGAATTAGAAAAAAAAAATCATGACTTCAATACAAGTTCGCGTATTTGGAAAAAAGTTTATGAATTTGAAAGAAATCATGAATTAACAAAAATATGCGCATTTGGAAAAAGGTCAAGTAACAGAAAAAAAGTTCATGAATTCAAAGAAAGTTCACAAAACTGAATGAAAAGTTTACGCATGTAAAAAGTGTTCATAACTCAAAAAGAAACTTCACGAACTTGAATAAACACTTCATGATTTTGACAAGCGTTCATGGATTTGACAGAAGTTTTTAAACAGCAACCTCTAAAAGAGGCCTTTAGACGGCACGGTAAGCGACGGATAGGAGTCGGGCTCTCTGCGTCTATTTGTCATTCTTTCGCAGAGATAAGGAAAAACATAGAAAAATGCCGCTTCCCATACACTAGTGTTTTGTTAAGGTTGCAGCCGCCGCCGCAAGGGAAATTTTGGTCCCCTCGCCTCCGTCTGGCATTGACAGATTGGGGGACATCACATCTTCAAGACTGCTACATTCTTCGTCATCGTCTAGTGATCATCGTAAGATTTTAATAACATTTTAGTTTATCATTGAAGTACGGGATATCATCGGTCCTCACCTGAAACAGTAGTTCTTCCCATCCCATCTACGCCCAAAAATTAGTGCACTCCTTCGTAGGGACTGGGATTGGGAGGGGCTGTGCGCGGTTGAGCATGAACAAGCAACATGTAAGAGGTTAATTAATGGGAATGTATTGGTAGAAGGTACTCCCTCCGGTCCTTTTTAGTCTGCATATTAGCTTTGTCCAAAGTCAAAGTATCTCTACTTTGACCAAATTTATATAAATATGTATCAACATTCACAATGTCAAATTAATATTGTTAGATTCATTACGAAAGGTAGTTTCATGATACGTATATTTGGTATTTTAGATCTTGATATTTTTCAATATATACTTGGTCAAACTTTGTAAAGTTTGACTTGACCTAAATCTAATATGCGGAGTAAAAAGGACCGGAGGGAGTAATTGGTGATAAAGGAAAGGTGGTAAGATGGGAGATCGAAAGGACGACACTGCGGTATGTGTACGTTCTTTATGACATTTTTGTTGAATATTTGAGCAATCTTCCATTAAGTTTACTCCGGAAAAATATTTCAATGTGTTTCTCTGAACTTCTTTTCTTTTCCTTGAGTCGTTGAAGGAAGAAGACCAATGAAAATGTTGAGTGACTCTCTTATGCACAAATGTGAATCTAACAAAAAGAGCCATAATTACCTTGTCTTCTCCTTTGTTTAAATTGTCTCGCAGATTCCAGCTTAGTCTACGATGCACTCGCACTATTATTATTATTATCATATCATTCGATCGTGCAAGTGAAAGGCAATAATGATGATATTTGATGAAGTGATCGTGGCAAAGGAAGCTGGTATGGACTCTTCTTATTTTCCGTTTTTGTAAATATGTTTAGCTCGTTCAATCTTGATTCAGTATATTATGAATGAACGCGTTTATGATGATAATTATACATTATAGTTTCTCATGCCATGCTTAAATAGCTAGGAGTAGATAATGATTTATATTATGAGTCAACATGATGTGGTATGGTAATATGGTATTTCTCTCTGAGTAATTCGAGCAGCTTGACTTACCCATGTGCATACATGTACTTGATTAAAAACCAATTCATTCTTCATGATGTTTAAATTCAGAGTGTTCATATCTTAGCCATGCTAATGTCCAATGTTAATTATTCACAATGCATGATTATGACCGTTTTCGCTCTCTACCTGGTCACTTCTCAATCTATTGCTAGCATTCACCTCTACGAAGCGGGAATGCTGCTTGTGCATCCAAACTCCTAAAATTAAGTTGTTCCACATGAGTCCACCATACCTACCCATATAGGGTATTACCCTACAGTTCCAAGTAAATTTTCTTGTGCCATCTCTAATATTCAAATAAATATCTATTTTGTGTGCTTGTACCGCTCATGGAGCGATGGGGCGGTCATTATCTTCCATCCTAAGTAGGTTATTCTCAAAGATGAGTGTTTATTCACTTGTCATTACACGAAAGAGGCTGGTAAAAGGATGCCCATTCCTGCATAATACAAAAATAAATAAACAAGAACTCCCCCTAGAAAGTTGACTCTTTGGATGGTACCTGTGGATTCGGCTAGCCATGGAGTGTGTTTGAATGGTGGAGGGGGAGTAAAATTTTAATTCTGTTTGGGAACCGTTAATAATGTGATTAACATGGAAGATATTAAAAAATCCATCGCAACGTTGACATGAAAAGCACACCACCCCAAAAATACAATTCCGTCCCTGTTTTTAACCTTGAGCTCTGGCACCTGTGCAAATCAATGCTTTCCTCTATGAAGGGCCTATCCATTTATTTTTATGCTGAGTCGTCACCTTCTTACTTACCGTACCACACCAGAGAGTACTATTGTCATTCTTATGCATTGAGTCTAGTTAATGTTGGATTTGAGCATGACTAGATCTTTCCTACTCTGAATTATAATGTTTAGTCGTTGCTTGAACCTCAGAGGTCCTCTGCATTTATGTTTTGCGGTCTCAGAAAGGGCTAGCGAGATACCATGTCACCATATTATATCATGATTGTTTTGATAAATCATTGGCATATGAGATATCTTATGTATTGCCATGTGCGCATATGATGTTTAATTGTTATCATGAATATGGTTACTTATGATTTATGCTGAAAATCTGAACACTAGCTAAGCATATATACAACAACAAGAACAAAAGAGTTCATAAAAGTTTTCTTTATCTCTTCCATTTTATCAACTGAATTGCTTGAGGACAAGCAATGAGCTAAGCTTGGGGAGTTGACACGTCTCCAACGTATTGACTTTTCCAAACACTTTTTCTCTTGTTTTAGACTCTAATTTGCATGATTTGAATGAAACTAACCTGGACTGACGCTCTTTTCAGCAGAACTACTTTGGTGTTATTTTTGTGCAGAAATAAAAGTTCTCAGAATTGGACGAAACTTTTTTTGAATTTTTTCGGGAATTATAATGAATTATGGAGCGAAGACATGTTGGAGGAGGTGTGCCGGGGGGCACAAGCCAACAGGGCGCGACCCAGGCCCTGGTCGTGCCCTGATGGCTTGTGGGGCCTCTGTGGCTCCTCCGACCCTATTTCGAGTCCTATAAATTCCTATTCACGGAGAAAAAAAGAGGAGAGATGATTTCATCACGTGTCACGAGACGGAGCAGCCGCCACCTCGTGTTCTTCCTCCGAATGGCTGATTTGGAGTCCGTTTTGGGCTTCAAAGAGTGGGATTCATCGCCGTCATCATCACCAACCCTTCTCCATCAACAGCACCATGATGCTCACCACCGGGAGTGAGTAATTCCTCTGTAGGCTTGCTGGACGGTGGTGAGATTAGTTGAGATTGATCACGTAATCGAGTTAAGTTTGATACGGCTTGATCCCTAGTGTTCACTATGTTCGGAGATTGATGTTGGTATGACTTTGCTATACTTAATGGTTGTTACTAGGGCCCAAGTGTCATGATTTCAGATCTGAGTCTATTATGTTTTCATGAATATAAGAGTGTTTTCGATCCTATCTTGGAAGTCGTAGTCACCTATTACGTGTCATGATCCGCATCCCCAAGGTGACCGAAATTGGGACTCTTTCCGGTGATTGCCGTAGTTTGAGAAGTTCATGTATTCATCATGTGTTAATGCTTTGTTCTGGTTCTCTATTAAAAGGAGGCCTTCATATCTCTTAGTTTCCAATAGGACCCCGTTGTCACGGGAGGGTAGGACAAAAGATGTCATGCAAGTTTTTATCGCAAGCACATATGACTATATACAGAATACATGCCTTCATTATATTGATGAACTGGGGCTAGTTCTGTGTCACCCTAGTGTGTAACTGTTACATGGTCAACATCATCTAAATCATTATCCATCACCGATCCACGTGCCTACGCTTTTCATATACTGAATCTTGCTAAGTTACTACTGTTGCTGCTACTGCCACACTTGCTACTAAATTGCTATTGTTACTTTTGCTACTAAAACTGCTACTATCACTATTACTATTTCCCGTGCTACTAAATCCTTGCTGCACAGAGATATGCCAGGTACGGTTGAATTAACAACTTAATTTTTAAGGCCAATAAATACTCTTTGGCTCCACTTGTGTCGAACCAATAAATTAGGGTAAAATACTGTCGCGATCGCCTAAACTTGTGGAGTATCACTGTTCATCTAGTTTTTATAATCTATAACATAATATGTCTTATTTAAAAAGAGTATAAATTATAAAAACTGAATTACATGATTTGAGTGGTTACAAACAGGGCCTAAGTTGATACCTAGCACCAAATGTGGTGCTTTTTGGGTAAATAACTCACCTTATGTATTAAAAATTTGACCTCAGACCATTCTCAGTTACAGGGCTAGCGAATAAAACAAACTGCAGGAAGGATAATGAGTATGGGAAGTTGGGAAAGATCTAGGGAGTGAAGGGCTAATTAACCAGGAAATTGTACTTCCGATTTCGAGACATTACCGCCTAATTTTGTTTTCTGGGGGAAACTATCTGCGCCAGATTTGTAACACTTCCAACAAATTATGTTTTGCTGGGAAAACAATCTACGCCACCTAAACAGGAGCGGACTTATAGGTAAGACGAAGTACACGATCTCGCAAAAGAAAAGTACGAAGTACACGTATACACAAGTCTATCTTTCTATATCGGTGTGGTGTTTTGTGTGTCAGTGCCGATTAAATACATGACAAATTGCATTGCTTGTTAACTTGCACGCTAGCACTACGTATACCTACACACATATATATAGATCTAGAGTGCTGCATACCCTGGTGCCTTTCACACTTTATGACGACGATGAAATGCATGTCAGTTGCACTAGCTATCTTTTCCCTTGTGCGCTAGCACTACGTACACGTAGACGGATCTACTCCCTTCCTTCCTAAATATAAGTCCTTTTAAAGGTTTCACTAATGGACTACATATAGATGTATATAGACATACTTAAAGGTATAGATTCATTCATTTTGTTTCGTATGTAGACACCTAGTGAAATATCTTAAAAGACTTATATTTAGGTACGGAGGGAGTAGAGTGCATGCTTCATATATGCGATGATTTGCACGTTAACGCTAATGAGGAATCTATCAAACCATTTCCTTTTTCATTTCTGATAGCGTCCATCTATCATCGCCGCCAACGGCCAAGCAGACCTATGGAACTATAAGTTGATACGGCCTGAGGACACACACCACAACTACACAAGGGAAATGATGTCCATAAATTAACCTGAAGAGGGCGACCAACTACTAGCTACTAGCCCGCCATGTCCTCAACAAAGATGAGTGTTGCTACCATCATGGTGCTAGCGCTGATGCTGGCGCTTCAAGGCACCGTTGACGCCGGCCGCCTCTTTCCCAACTCCAGGCCGGACGACTGTCCGCCTGGATACTCACGGGAATGCTATATCGTTGACCGGCAATCATTCTGCGGGTGCGCACCAGATCTTCAGCTTGTGGCGGCGAGACCAGAGAAGAATGGTCACATGTTGACCCAGCTAGATTGCCCACCAGGCCAACAGTGTGGAAGTCCCATTCCGGTCTGGGCCCCTGCGAATGCATGTAGCTAGCCGGTACCTATATCCTAGCAATAATGGCCATGCATCAAACATGAATTACATTGTGTGCATATTGCATGTAATGCTGCTCGGAGTAGTACTGATGCTACTCGTGTCGTTGTAAGGCTACCTCTTACACCAACCAATAAAATAAGGGCAACGCTATGTGCCGGCGCCGGTCAATGCCCCAGCGGATACATGCACATGTAACCGTTCGATTCAGAAAAAAAAAAGAAAAAAAAATCTCCTCCTCGCTCTCACCGCCTTCCGCTAGCTTGCTCGTCGGCGTGCTCGCCAGCACGCTCGTTGGAGCCGCTCGTCGGCGTGCAAGCCAGCATGCTCGTCGGAACCGCTCTCTGGAGCTGCTCGTCGGCGCGCTTGTCAGAGCCGTTCGCCGGAGCCGCTCGTCGGCGCGCTCGCCAGCGTGCTCGTCAGAGCCGCTCGTCGGTACTTGTGTTGTTGTCAAGCTCGTTGCTTGTAGGAGAGGCTGCGGCGGTCAAAACATTTTCCCCTGGTCGTCGCTCGTTGAAGCTTTTCACACATACGGCTGAAGCTTTTTCTAGAACGGTTGCAACTTTTCTGATTGTGTAGTGTATGGTTGTAGCTTTCTTTTCCAATGGTTGGAACTTTTTTCCTCTGCGGTCGAAGCTTTTCTGTAAAGGGTTGCAACTATTATCTTTTAGCAGCGCTCGATTAATGCGCTCTCTATTGTTTCAGTTGCAACTTTTTTCATCAACGGTTGAAGCATTTTAGGTCAACGGTTACAGCATTCTGCCATGGCAATGACCGTTTGTAGCTTTTTATATGTATGGTTGTAGCTTTTTTCATCAACGGTTGTAGCATTTTATGTCAAGGTTGCAGCATCGTGGGCCGGGATCTGCGGGGGCGCATCTCGCGGTCGAACTGGTCGGACATGGTCGTGGACATGAAGCTTTTTCAATGGTTGAAGCTTTTTCACATGGATTGAAACTTTTCATTCCATGCTCTCGAAGCTTTTTCAATGGCCAGGAGAAGAGTTGGAGGAGGAAGAAGAGTGGTTGGTGGATGGATAAGGTACTGGATATGTGGCTAGGAAAGAGTCTGTTGCACATGGGCTGGATGGATGAACGAGGACCACTTGATTAAAAGTGAATCCCATGTCCCGCGCGCGACCGGCGGAAGACTCGGCCGGCACGCCGGGTGTAAACAATTCCCATAAAATAAGGGCTGTGACTATACTATCACATATACCAACCAGTAATATCACCTATAAATGACAAAAATAGTTTCACATAGGGAAATTCCCTGACTAGGCCGGTCCATGTAGGGACCTCCTATACTACACACTGCGTGCTGGGAAAAGACGCGGCCCTGCAGTATGGGCTGACCCATATCATGCCGGCCTGTTTCCTAGATTTCAAGTTTTATTTTATCTTCTTATTTTCCATTTTGTTTTTTCTATCCTTTAAATAATTTGGGAATTAAAAAAGTTCTTACCATTAAAATAAAATGATAAGTTTGAAACAAAATGTTTAATAAATCAGAAATGTTTGTGAATTGAAAAAATATTTGTGATTTTCTAGGTAAAGGATTGATTATTCAAAAAATGTTCGAAATTAAAAAAAAAATGTTTGGGAAATCAAATATTGTTCATAATTTCTTTGAAGTTATTGCATTAGAAAATATGAAATTAAATTGAATAAAATTTCGTCAGTTCAAAAAATGTTCATGAATGGAAACATATCCTAAAACTTCAAAATATTTTCATGACTTAAAAAATAGTTTATTCATTCATAAAATGTTCGTTAATTCAAAAAATGATCATGCATTTCCAAAAATGCTCGTACAATCAGAAATATGTTCATCAAAACAAAAAAATAATTACGAATTTCAAAAATAGTTCCACCAATATTTTTTTTAAAATGGTCATCTATTGTAGAAGTGTTCGCTAATTTAGTAAAATAGTTTAAAAAATGTTCGAAATTTAGAAAAATCCAAATAGCATAAAATGTTCATTAATTAAAAAATTGTTCTTCATTTTAGAAAATGCACAAAATTTTGCAAAAGTGTTCACGAATTTGAAAAATATTCACACTTTTTAATATATGCACGAGTTTTTGAAAAAATCTTCATGATTTCACGAAAATGGAGAGTAATATTGTATCTCCATGTGCAGCAAAATGTCCTCACGGCGATTTTTTTCCGTTGCACTTTATATGTTGTGTTGTTTAGATTCTGGAGAAACAAATGAGAGAAATTTCTACAAAGGTGAAGATAACGGGTTAGTGCGGATCTTCACGCAAAATTCGACGGCCCACATAGGTGACACGCTTGCAAGGGAGCTCGCAAAACCCGCCATTTATTCCCCTTGTACACAAACATCAAACAAGATTGCCAATAAGTGGTCGTGGCAAATGACAGCGATGCTCTTGGGCAGTCGCTTCCTTCTTGAAGGTATCATTGAGGCGGTGTGGGTGCTCCAGTGCGCAAGGAAGATCGGTGGAGATCCTTGATCCCCTGGGATCGGACGATGATGGCGGCGTGCGTCGCACCTCTTGGGGCATCATTCCAGAAGCTTCTTCCTGTCTGGAGGTAGAAGTGATAGGTAGGGATGTCATTCGTGCTACTTGGTTGTGTACGTCTCGCTTATGTGGCAATGATGAAGGTGGTGAACATTGTCAAGGGGATATCATTGGTCGTGGTGGTCGGTTCTTCTCTGGCGTGTCTAAGGGATTTCCTTGGCCGCTTGTTGCTGTGAACTCGAAGCTGTGGTGTGGGGCCCTCGTGGCGTACGATGATGGGCTACAGGTGATTCGTTCGTCGATCTTCTGTGATGCCAGACTTGCCTAGTCTTCGTAATTCTCTGCTTGAATCATAGTTGTGTTGTCTTGTTGTGGGTGGATGACGATCTGTCGCGTGAGTGTTGTGCTGCTCTGCGGCCAATAGGGTTGTTTTTTTTTTCTTATTTTCTTTGATCTTAGGATCCTCCCCGTGTTGTTCTTTCGCTGCTTTCTGCTAATTCTAATTGAAGCCAGCAATTTGTTGGATCTTCCAAAAAAATGCAATGTTGTGTGCAAGTTTTTTCCTAAAGGGTATTACCAATGCCATTAATCCATTCCATCTTAGAAACATATTTTAGTTTTGATTTAATGTTCTTCCCTTTGAACGTAATACCAATCCCACCAAGTAACTCATTCTTTAAAAACTCCATTTAATCTTATCAATATTATTTTACATTCTTTCTGAAAGTAATACCAGTGCCACTACTTCATTCTTTGTTACATTCTTATTTTTTTTAAAATTTAGTGTATGTAAGTATACACATAAGTACTATACAACACATATTTTTGTTTATGTTTTCATGTGCATATTTGCTTTTGTTTTTTCTTTCCTCATTTTTGGTCCTGCTTTCTTTTTTACAATAGGTGTATTTTTGGAGGTTGATTGAGTGTTAATGTATACATGTAAATACTATGTGTGTAGATTATACTATATTGCATAAGTTTCACTATTAAATATGTATTCCTTGAATATCACAAAAATTGCAATTTCAGGGCAATGTTGTGTGCACGTTTTATTTCATTTTTTAAATATATTTAAATGTCAATGCCATTAATCCATTATGTCATAGAACACTTTATTTGTTGTTTTTATTTTTATTTTTGTTCTACTTCTTATTTAATTTTCTTTTTAAGGGTAATACCAGAGCCACTAAGTAACTCCTTTAAAAACTAAAAATTATGTGTAAACTATGTGCAATTTTTTTCAACTTTTCTTTTTTTATTATTTTCCATTTTCTTTATTCCTTAAGGGTAATACCAATACCGCTAATTCATTCTTCCCTATAAAACTTTATTATTTTGATTTAGTTTTAGTTTTTATGTTATTTCATTCCTTTTTTGAAAGTTTAATACCAATGTAATTCCACTTTTATATGCTTATTATTTCATATTTGATAAGGCGTAATTTATATGTAAATTGTGCAAATATTGGCATTAATTATTTAGTTGTTTTCTAATTTTATTTTTCCTTAAATGGCAATACCAGTGTCACTAATTCATTATTTTTTGAAACCATCATTATTGTAATACCAATGTCACTAATTCATTTTGTTTATTTTCTACAGGCAATACCAATGGAAATATTCATTAGTTAATGCAAAATACCACTATTATATGCTTATTCTTTCATATTATAAAAAATATATAAATTGTGTCATTATTTATTTATTTTATTTCTTCTTAAATGAGTATACTAATATCACAAGATGTTATTAAGTAATACTGTGGGCATGATAGGTTCGTATATAATTGCATGTTTTTTTTTCAGGATGATAATTGCATTCTTTTGCCATGCAAAAAAAATCATTCTTCTGATTCTTTCTGTTTCATGCAGTAAGAATCATATTATCACTGTGACACTTTTTTTTCTTACGGCTGCATTTAATCTCAGTCGATTGAGAATTAGCGAAGTCTCAGACACGCCCTACTCCGTTGGATCACTGCAGCCTTTAGATTCGTCGTAGTTCCAGTGTCCTGCTATTCCGGTGTGTTTTAGGCCCAATTTCGTTTTTTTTGTCTTGACGTTATGGGTTGGAGTGTACATGGGACAGACCCATGGTGTGAGCGGCTGAGCAGTGCTGTTTTTGGTGTTTTGTCTTTTTTTGCTGTTTCTATTTCTTTTCTTTTCCTTGTGTAATTTTTTTGCCATTTAGTATAGTTTTTAACTTATATTCGTAGTTATATATTCTGGAGAAAGAAGGTTCCAAAAAATAATATTATGCTAATTCTAGATGAATACTCCCTCCGTCCCAAAATAAGTGACTTAACTTTGTACTAACTTTAGTACAATTTTGAGTCACTTATTTTAGGACGGAGGAAGTATTATCTAATGCACATATAAGTTCTTCATTGTCGCATGGATCGCGCCAACTTTTGTGTTTCCTCCAAGAGGGTGTTATTGTTTCTCATCTGATATGTGTGCTGATTCTTGTTTTGAGGAGGCATGAGTGTGTTACCGGCATGTGGGTTTTTGTATCATTTTTTTTGTATTTTGTTGTTAGGCTTTGGGCTTTTGCACCAGTGTGCGGGTGCGCTTTGGATATATGTTTGGTCCCTTTGTATTTTATCGGTGGATGCTTTCATAAATGTATGTGTAAAACGTGTGCATACACCCTACAACACTACAAGTTGTATGTTCTTTTTATTCTTTTTATTACTGCCACATCGCACGAGAAAATGAAGACGAACCATCCCCTTTGTGGAGAAATGTATTTTTATTGTAGTTCTATGTCCACCTTTCGACATGCAATTGCAAGGGTTACAATACTATTGGTTAAAAGTAATTATAAGTGTCGCTGTACCCCCCCCCCCCCTCCTCGACCAAACTCCATAGTGTTTTATTCGGGGAGGGGGCAACTTCATGTTTGGTAGTATGCAAGCAACTGCAAATATCGCCTGACTACAATTGCATGTCTTTAAATGCGAGTGCAAACTATGAGGTGTTTGGTCGGGGAGGGGTAGTTGCATGTATGCCACTAGACATGCAAGCGCAAGTGTTACCCCCGACTGCAACTGCATGTCTTTGTGTTTTGTCGAGGTTCGAGGTGGTAGCATGTATGACACTAGGCACACAACTGCAAATGTTGCCCCCGACTGCAACTACATGTCTTCACATGATTGCAACTTAGTGGTGTTTTATCGGGGAAGGGAAGTTACACGTATGCCACTAGTCACACAACTACAAGTGTCGCCCTCAACTTCAATTACATGTCTTCAACGTGACTGCAAATATGTGGTGTTTTGTTAGGAGGGGTAGTTGCATGTATGCCAGTATGCATTCAACTACAAGTGTGGCTCTGACTGCAAGTACATGTCTTCAACGTGATTGAAACTTAGTGATGTTTTTCGGGGTTAGGGTAATTAATTGCATGTCCTCCATTAGGCACGCAACTAAAAGTGTCGTCTTCGAATGCAACTACATGTCTTGTATGCGACTGCAACTCTGTGGTGTTTTGTTGAGGTGGATGCAGTTGCACGTATGCCACTAGGCACGCAACTTCACGTGCCCCCCCTGGACGACTACAATTACATGCTTTCAACAAACTACAACTATGTAGTCTTTTTGGGGGAGAGGTGTAGTTACATATATGCCACCAGGCCCGTAATTGTAAGTGTCGGCCCTGATTGTAATTGCATGCCTTCACCACGACTACAACCCAGTGGTGTTTTGTCAGGGAAGCCCGGTTGGATGTATGCCACTAGGTAGGCAAGTGCAAGTGTCGCCCCTGACCTGCAATTGCATGTCTTTAACATAACTACAACTCTATGGTGCTTTGTCAAGAGGAGCACTTACATGTATGTCGCTAGGAACGCAATTACAAGTGTCGCCCTTGACTGCAACTGCATGTTTTTAATAACTTGTCCGAGCGTTTAAATACGATGCCTTTGTCCGTATTCAGGGACACCCAAAGTGCCCACATGGCGTGCCAGCGTGGCGTTGGCCCACATGTCGGTAGCTGTGAGACGAGCGTGATGGTTGTTTTACAAAAAAACTCTCTGTACATAATATAAATTTTGAAAAAGTCCCTCACATTTTATCTAAATATGCCGAACTGCATTGATCCCACATGTCAAGTATAGGTCTGCATGTCAGCACATGGGATGAAATAATAATAAGAAGAAAAGGATGCGCTGGCAAGGTTCAAACGTAGTAAATAGGCGCACAACATGCACGGTGTTATAACCACTACGGCAAGAATAGTTGTTTAGAATAGATGTTCAAAAGAATATTACGAAATTCTCACATTTGAAAAACAAAGAGCTATTCAACATATTACATGCCATAAACTTAAAAAATGTTAGTATATTTTAAAAATATCAACATATTTCAAAAACTCTCACTGTATTAAGAAATTGTAAACGTGTTTTTGCAAAATAATTCGTCATGCATTCTGGAAAATTACAACATCTATTAAAAAAATATTGTGTAAAATTATTATTAAATTTCTACAAATATATTTTAACGCATTTATAAAATATATTATTTGCACACAATAATTATTGATATCCATTGAATAGTTTTCAAAATACAATGTTGTTGGTTTAACAATCATATATTTAAAAAATACAATTAGTAAGATACAAAATAATTGTATGTGCTTGTGGTCTGAAGATACAAAAATAATTAAACAATATTTTATAAAATACATTGAACTATTTAAATCCACATAACCCTTTAAACTACACAATAATAAACATAGAAAAATGAGTTAAATGGACAACAATCGCATATTGACAATTATTGTATTTATATATGGGAAATTTTACATATAATAAAAAACAGTAACTTAGGAAGAACAAAATGAAAATTGTAAAGTGATATGTTAACTATATAAGTTTCAAACTAACTGTTGTACATAAATTACTTACTGTTAGTCCGTGTGGTCTGAAGATAGCATGTTGGATATCCATTCAATGACGTATTCTATTCACCTAAAAGCTCACACATTTTATTTTTTCACCTCTATTAGCATATATAGCAAAGACTTATTTATAACATTTAACTAATCCGCGAACGGTTTTCTGCAAAAAAAAAAACTTCATGCATTTCACTTGACGCTTACACCCACTGACATGTGGGCCAGCCACCAGCTGTCACGCCGCATAGACAGCATATACGGCGGTATACGTGCGAAGGCACCGTATATGTATCGGGCAGACAAGTTATAGCATTACTTTTATGTATTTTACAAGTTTAGACATTAAACTGATACTCCCATTGTGTCGTGGGTATAAGTCTGACAGTAGATGTGTAGGGTACGAAAGGATGGGCAGAGCCTTAGCTACGGCGAGGTTGTATGAGTTCAGGCCCCTCTACGGTGAAGGTAAAAGCCCTACGTCTCAGTGCTCTTGGAAGCTTAGTGTCGAGTGGAATATAGGATTACAGTAAATGCCAACCCCTGCACCAGTGGGGAAGAACGGCTTATATAGAGTGCGCTGCCCTCCACAACGGCCCGGTGGACAGGGGTGGAATAGTGGCGAATAAATGCCTACGTTACAGGTAACGTATGTCTTAAATGCTAATAATGGTGTATGAAAACGTATGACCGTTGCCCTCCTGGGAGGTTACGATGTACATAGTGGAATTCAGTTGGTACGATAAATATGCTTCTGAATGCTCGTCACCGACTGGATGATGGGAGGTCCTTAGTTCACTCGGAACTGTCTAAGGGCCTTGCCCTCTATGAAGGGTAGTCCTTGGGTAGGACCTATAGGGCAGGCCTATGACCCTACCCTCGGACTATAACCCCATCATTAGTCCCCGAATGGATCGGGGTTGGAATGACGAAGTGGTGCCTGGAGTACGGATCCGACTGGTATGGATGTGACTTTGGCGTTGTTTGCCTCGATCCATTTTATCCTTTCGACCAGTGATCCGAGTGAATATACCAGTGAAACGAACCGTCAGGGACCGAGTGCTTCGCGGAATCTTTCGATTTGACTGGTCAAACTGACAGCGGCGGATTTTCTGGGATCCTCAAATTTCGTTTGCCGCGCGCTCAGCGGGGATGTCGACATCGCCATCGAGTAGTTTCTGCCGCCTCGATTACCGCGCCGTTATCTTCTCCACTAACATGGCAGCAGCCGGTCGGGGGATAAGATTTCGGGACCACCTGTTAGTGACCCAGTCGGAAGCTTATTTAAGCCTCTCCGGCGGGGGTTTCTTGTTGCGCTGCTCTGGTTACTCGCATTCGCTCCGCTCTTCCCGTAGCTCCCTGCGCGCTCCAAGCCTCCTCCTTCCTCTCTTCCTCGCCGGATCTGTCGCCTTCACCATGATGAAGGGACAGACCAGCAAGCTCGAGTCGCAAAAGAAGAAGAAGAAGGCGGCGGCCCCTGCTCAGCGGCGACAGCGGGCACTGCCGGCGGGTTGGATCCAGGGGGATTTCCTCCCCTCCACGGTGACGGCGGACGACTTGCTGGAGCTGGTGAAGCAAGGCATGATTGCCAACAAGTCGTGGAGGCTGCCAGCGGAGGGCGAGACGGAGCCGGCGCCGCAGGAGGGAGAGCGCGTCTTGATGCTCAGCCACGTGTACAGGGGCTTCTCCTTGCCTCCCCACCCCTTCAGAGGTATTATGAATCACTTCGGGGCGCAGCTCCATCATTTTCCTCCAAACGCGATAGCCCATCTTGCCACATTCGTCACCCTGTGCGAGTGCTTTATTGGATGCCCCCCCATTGGGGGCTCTTCAAGTACATCTTCTCTGCTAGGTCCCAGACTGTCAAAAAGCTTAGCCAGTCGGACAATAAAACCCATCTCCTCCAGCTCTGCGGGGGCTTAGGCTTCCAGAACAAAACAAAGAGTAGCTACCCTCCTCTCCAGTTGTCCGAGTCAGTTAGGAACTGACAGTTGACCTGGTTCTACTGCCAGGACATAGCTTGTCCGAATGCTGCGACTGGGTTGCCGCCCTTTAGCTTAGACCGTCCGGCCCCTCCCAGGCAACTTGCGCTCTCAAAGTTGGAAAAGATCCAGATCCAGCCTCTGCTCGACGCGCTGATAGCCGTCGTCCGCAAGGGAGTCACCGACACGGACTTGCTGGAGACTTTTCTGGGTCGGCTCATCCAGCCGCTGCAAGCCCGACACCACGCCATGTGGCACTATGTGGGGCCTGAGGATTCCACTCGGACTCACCCAGAGTGCGTGACCAGGGAGACGGTGGCAGCGTGGGTCCGCGGCATCACAGGCGCATGCGACAACCCCCAAGGAGCCCGACGAGTGAGGCCCTTCCGCGCCGACAACGCTCCTCCGAATGAGGTGAGCGCATCTTGTCGAGTGCTTTCAATCTTCTTAGATTTATTGCTTTTCTTGTGCTGCCGCCTGACGTCTGGCGTTGTCGACTGTATTTTGTGCAGGAGTGGACCAACTGGCATTCTCCCGTCTCGAACGGGAATCCAGCTGAGGAAGAGGAGGACAGCCAGGAGGGCAGCGTGGACAGCGCCGAGTACGTCTCCGACAGCGAGGAGACGGAGGAGGAGGAGGAAGAGGTTGGGGAGCAGAGCTCGCCACCTCCACCATCAGAACCTCGAACTAAGCGCCGTCACGAACCTGCGGCTCCGCCAGCCTCTCCAGTGGCTCCGAGTGCTCGGAGCGTGAAGAGGACTAGGGACGCTGCTGCCGAGCTCACGGAACAGCCATCCAAGGTGGCAAAACCCAGCGGGCCCAAGCCTCGGAAAGCTTTGCCTCGGATGAGGATCGTTGTTCCAGTTGCCTCAGCGTAAGTGTCTTGTTCTCCCATCTTGCTTCAGTATCTGGTTGAACTCATGCTTATCCGTCGAGTGGATTTTACTCGACAGAGCTGCTACCTCCGGCACCTCTCAGCCGCGCCGGGACGATGATCCCATGGATACGGAAAACGCTGCCACATCCCAGCAAGGTACGTTGTCGCGACTCCGAGAGTTTATATTATTGTTTCGCGAGTGCTGTCTTTAATCTTGCCCTTTTTCTGTAATCTCGTGTTGTTCAGTCGGGCTTCCTTCGGAGGTGATTCATCTGGAGGGGGACGACCAAAGGGGGTCAGGGCCAACTTTGGCGCCTGTCCTTGAGGTTGTTCTATCTGCTGCTGCTCCCACCATGGACGCGCCGCCGACCGGGACGATGCCGTCGACTGAGGCGATGCCCCTCGCGGCGGAACCGACTGGAGCGGGGCTTGGGATGCCCAAGGAGTCTTCTGTCATGCCAGGTCCGTCGACCGTCCAGTACGACGCCCGACGCCTCCCGGAAGACCAAGTGGGAGCCGCCAAGGAGGCCATGGTGCAGGTGGATTTGATGGTGGGTGATACCAAGGGAGCGTACGACTCCATCGCGTCTTTGTACAAGAGAAGCTTGGAGCTCTGGGACGATATCCGAGTAAGTGCTCTAGTAAGTGTTTACTTTCCTCTTGTAACCCACTGGGGGTTTAAGTGATATACTCGGATACAGTATTTTGCAGTGGGTTCACTCAGAGTGAACCCAGTGGTTGTAGTCCCCGAGACTTCTATCGAGTGCTTGCACCGGCAGTTGTCTTTATATGTATTTCCTGTTATCTGAGCAGATTAGAGCTGGTCTGCCCGAATATTACCAGTGGGGGCACTCGGAGTGCATCCACTGGATGTAGTCCATGAGAGTAGTGTTACTCAGGTCGGGTAATATCATTCTCGTAGATTTGCCTGTTTGTCATGGAGCTCAATAGGGCCGACCTATTCGAGCTTCATGCCAGTGGGGTCACTCTTAGTGAACCCACTGGGTGTAGTCCCCGAGACCGCTATCGAGTGCTTGCATCGGCAGGGGTCTGAAGAACTTTGATTGTTTTGTTTGCTTTCCTTGTTGAATGCGTCTGATCTTCCCTTTGCGCTTATTTGGTAGAAGACTTGCGAAATGGGACCCGCGTACAATGCTCTGAAGGCTGAAAAGGTTCAGCTTGCTGCGGAATTGGAGGCGGCTGTGAATGACTTGGCTGGTGTGAAGGGGGCTCTTGCTGACCGAGAGAAGTCTTTGGAGGAGTCCTGGGAGACCAACAAGGCATTGGTGGCCGAAATTGAGAAAATGGGCAAGCAAAGAACTGAACTGATGGGTCAGATGAAGTTGATGAACAGTCGGTGCATTTTGCAGGAGAAGTACGTCAGCGACTGGGCAAGGAAAATGATTGCACTGCTCGGTGGTAAGCTTTTTGCCGAGTGCTTCTTGTCTTTGGAGTTTATTCTGCGCTTACTTTCTGCTTGTCTTTTCTTGGCAGATTTTTGTCTGGACGCTGAGACTGAAGCAACCGACATTGAACGGTCGGTTGTTCCGAACGTTCCACTCGGCGATGAAGCCAATCGGGACATGCTCCGAGCACATATTCGCCTTGGCAGAGTGGGGCCTTTCATCGGCCGCCTGAGAGAAGTCATCGGCCGGATCGACAAGGAGCTGTGGCCCGAAGACGATTCCCGGCAGGAAATAGAAGGGTTGATGACTCGGCTGGAGGACGTCCTGAACCGAGTGCATGCATGGAAGAAGTCTGCTGCTCGTTGCGGTGCGGACGTGGCGCTATCTCTTGTCCGAGTGCACTGCAAAGAAGCTCGCGAAGAAAAGCTGAAGGTGTTGCAGGTCGCCAACACCAAGAAGCTTCGATTCGAAGATTTCATGGAGACCTTCCCGGAGACAGCCACTCGTATCGCGGACGGGATCGACCTTGACACCTTTGTGGAGCCTGCCAGTCCCGGTGCCAGTCCTGGTGACGCTTGAAAAACTTTACCTCGGTATGCCGAGTGTTATCTGTATCAAACTTGGGCCACTGCTATTGGCCGTCACATTCGTGGTTCGGTGTGGATAAGCTTGATCCACACCGAGCCGACTATCGTAGATCCAACTTTGAATTCGAATCGAATATTTTGCTCTTCTTTCGCCAAGTTTTTTTTTGGACACGATTTTGGCTCGTGGTTTTTGTTTGGCGTTTCTTGGTGAAGCCAATGGCAAACATGCGGAGCATGTAATTGTCAGTTGTCTTCACATCCACATGAGCCTCAATGAGGGTTTGCTAAGCTTCCGAGTGGATCTCGAGGATACACTCTGTAACGACCAAGATGCGGTCCTTTCCGATCTGGGGGTCGAGGCCCCCGAATAGGAAAGAAGCGCATCTAAGCGTTTCGCAAGCAAGTAACATAGCACAAAAATAATAATACAAGTAGACAATTCAGGATTCAACTGTCTTCTTATTAATAACTCAGAGTACAACAGAGATACAAACAAGGTAGTTCCGGTACGGACTACAAAACATGGAAAATGCTATGCTACCCTGCTGCAGGACCACGATCACGACCACGGCTCAGTCCTCTGGATAGTTCACGTAAAGGCGGTCTGTCTCCTCGTCGTACTGCCACGCCAGCTGGGTGCCGTCGGGATCATCTGCCTCTAGGGTACCTGTACCTGCTGGGAGTTTCGGAGGAATCCGTGAGCCACGGGGACTCAGCAATCTAAGACCTTGGTGCCAAAACTAGTCATGTTATTGGGTAAGGAAGGGATGAAGTGTATCAGGCTGCTGCAACCTAGGATTGAATAAGTGGCTAACTTTCGCAAAAGAGAAGTGAAGGTGATCTACGCTAACGGTCGGGATTAGTTGATCAGTAAGTGATCCTGAACACCTACCTACGGCATTCATAACCCCACCGTGTTCCCGATCGAAGAGAGGTCTTCGAAGGGACAGTCGCGGTTACGCACACAGTTGGCAGTTTTTATTAGTTTATGTTTAAGTTCTCTAATACCGGATGTTAACAAAATATTCCAAATTGCCACATAACCGCGGGCACGGCTTTCCGAAAGATTAAACCCTGCAGGGGTGCTCCAACTAGTCCATCACAAACGAACACAGGCCGCAAAGGCATCCTCTATCACGAATCTCGTGATCTCGTCGGATTCCTTAGAGAAAAACCTCAACTCTGGGGAAAACCAAAGCTTCACTGGGATTCCTATACGCAAGATATACCGCTAAGGTAAGACAAGGCTAGCAGGACCTCCCGACGTGTCGACGACCCTGATAAGAGCCGCGTATCTCAGTCTCAGGACACGCCGGATAAGCGAAGCGTACGGTGGCCAGAGAAATCTCCCGAGTTGCCCCGGGATGGCCCCGCACGGTGCTCTAGTTTGGACCAACACTCATGAGGAGCACTGGCCCGGGTTGTTGATTAAATTCCTCGGGGTAGCTATTCCCTATGCAGTTTATTATTAGGTGATTAGCAAATAGTACCAAAGTTGGGTCCTTCAGGACAAGTCTTAGCACTACGCGATTTATCAAGGGGGTCCCCATAACAACTCCGAATGTGTTAGGAGCGATCATTATGGAATCAAACACCGGTAACCGGTAACTAAGGCGGCAATAACGGAACAAAGCACCCGACAAAAGGCTAGGCCTCCCGTCATTTACCAAGTATATAGGTGCATTAAATAAATAACAGCATTTAATATAATGATATCAAGCTCATGTCATCACATGAGTTTAAAACACCTGCAACTAACAATGCTAACATTAGTAGCTGAGCAAGCCTACTTAGCCATACAAGTTTGCTAGGAAGGGGAACGGTGTATGGGCTCATGGCATATGAAGAGGCAACTCAATTTCAGTGGTAGGCAGCGAGCAATATGACATGGAAACGAAACTAACATAACAAGTCTAGAGATGGAATCAAGGTCATATCATCTTGCCTGTGATATCCTCAGCTTGGAATGGTTCTGGATCGTCCTGCACGTACTCTCCTGACTCCACGTATTCGTTCTCCGCTCCCGGTGCTACCCAACATAAGAATAACAGCCAATGAACAGCAGCACCACAAGATGCAACATCACATGATGCATGAGATGAAAGTTGAGCATGCACCACTATTTCTATCACTAACACAAGCAAAATAAACTACATCAAGTTTCTGGACAGAACTGTGCACTAAGCTATTTTGACATGCATGAGAATGACATGAACAGATGCGGCTCATGAAAACGGTACAAAACCATATAAAGAACATTGCAAACGGAGCTACGGATCAACGGGAATCAACGAAACATGATATGAAGCTCTACGTGAAAGATTCAACACCACACACACAATTGGCACAAATCTGGTATTCCCAGGTTTTCAAGACATGTAACAACCCAACATGAATGAAATGGAGCAAGGTAGAACACCACAACATCAATTAAGCACATACTTTGAACAAAATGGCAAAACTACCTAATCTGCCAGAATCTGCATCTTAGCTGTTTGGGAGCAACATGCAACATAGCTACAGGTCTTCAAACATGACAAATAATATGTGTGGCTGTTGCCAACCAAGAACGCTACAAGCACCAGCAAGAATCACGGCAAAAGGAATTAAACTCTAGAAGATACAAGGCCACAAACTTTCCCAAAACTATCAGATCTCAGGGACTTAGTGAAAATTCCTGCACCTGAGTTTCTGTTTCTGTTCTGAAGCTTTTTGACAGCAATCAAAACACAAGATACTGGACTCCAAATGATTTTAAAATTGACAGGAAGCTTCACAAACATATCAGGAACAAACATATCAGGTTCACTGAACCAAGGCCAGTTCTCAACAGAATGACCAGCACATCCTCATCTACAGGGGAAGAAAATGTTTCCAGCATCCCAGACTTAGTGAAATTTTCAGAGTTCAAAAATCTGGAATTTTCCAGCCACATGCCGACTTTGTCTAGGCATAGTTTGCACACACATGTCACCAAGAGGTAGTTGACACCACTATGGTGTTGAGCACAAACCCCTACTACTAACACACAACAACCCATGCCCTTGGGCTCCATCTATACCATGGAATCAAGGACCAAACTCTTAACAAAACTGCAAATGCAACTCCATAAGGTATTCTTCTAAGATGACAATTACATAGGTTAAGTTTCATGTGCACAATGACAAAGTGACATGGGGGTTTGAACCCCATGTTTGTGTCATGCACATTAACAACTCTAATGCTTATCACAAGCCAACCCCACACACACAACATGCTCTCTCTCATATTAAACATGAGGAGGAGCACAAGTGTTGCAAAGTGGGGCTGCCACCCACACGCTTATCATCACCACAACCTCATCTAGGTGCACATGAGGGCTTCCTTCTAGCACAAATGAAGGTGCCAACACTTGCACACACCAAGTGCACAATGCACCACAACTCCACTCACTTGTGCTTGCATCTGCACTAGCACTCACACACACACACACAAGTATCTAGGGCACACACACTCACAAACACATCATGCTCAAGATCAAATCCACACACTTACTCATGTAATCAAAGCAACCATCACTAGAACAAGATCTACTATACTTATTCACACACCACCTAGTGCAACATCAAATGCAAGCACCTACAACAAAGAAGTACCTACACATGTTACCACTACACTTGCTATCA
This sequence comes from Hordeum vulgare subsp. vulgare, assembly GCF_904849725.1. Taxonomy (NCBI): domain Eukaryota; kingdom Viridiplantae; phylum Streptophyta; class Magnoliopsida; order Poales; family Poaceae; genus Hordeum; species Hordeum vulgare. The sequence continues at coordinate 617,515,477 of NC_058524.1, forward strand.
CATCTTAGGATCAACTTCTAGGAAGCACCACCATACACACAATCTAGTGCCACTAATCCCCTATGTATGTCCTCACACACACATGCATATATGCTCTTCTCATATGAACACACACATGCAAACCTGATATGGCACCTCTTATTGCAGCATAGGATGGAAAAAAAATAAATGCCAAGCCATCTATGGATTGTGGCACAAGTAAGGCATCAAGCAAAGAGGCAAGAAAGAAAATAACATGAAGGAAAAAAATAAAAGGGGCACCCTGGGTTTCGAACCCAGAACCCACTGGTGCACAAATCCTCCCCATACCACTCTGCTACTGTCATATTATCGGCAGAACAGAGGGGATCAGGCAAGTTAAGGCTGCCTGCTGGAGCTACTACTATCAGATCATTGGGAAAAATACTGCAAAAGAGGTGGTGCTCCAAATGGGACTCGAACCCTGCACCTGCCGGCAACAACCAGAGACAACACCACTGCGCTAGTGCATCGACGACTGATAGAGAAGGAAAACTGAAACAAGAAATGGTACTGCTACTGACCACCTGTCTACAGGGGTGCACCGACGTCAGGGAGAACGACAGGCTGACTCGACGGGGTTGTCGCTGCTGCTGTGCTACCGGAGGGGCCGAATCAGAACGAGGAGAAGGACGTCCCTGCTGCACAACATACAGGCACCACATCCCCCCTGTGCTGCACCACACACCACACATGCAAACGAAGGAAAACTGCTGCTGCCCTGCTGACAGAGACCTGGCGACAGAGAAGAAGGCGCACGCCCTGTTGCCGCAGCGGCTCATCGCGCCGGATGGAGGCGAGCTCCTGCTCCCACTACTACCAATCAACAGCAACATGTCTACCACACCATGCTACGCACACGCACAACTCGCTACTCTCTGACGAATGGCAACAGAGAAGAAACGAAAAACCCTACTTCGGATCTTGACCGAACCAAGGAGGAGGAGGCAAGGGGCGATGATCCTCACCTTGGGGAGAAGAGGGGGCGCCGATCGGGAAGGAGGAGCGCCGGAGGGGAAGAAGGCCGTCGACAAAGAAGTTCCTGAACTACAGAACCGAAGGAGAGGAAGAAGACACCGCGGGCACGTCCTTGACGGGCTCGAGGTCGTCGGTGTGGCCGATCTCCGGGGCTTCTAGCACCGGGAATGGATCGCGGGGATCCACCCAGAGCTCCCGGACATGGCGACAGCGGCGAACAGAGGCGGGGGCGCGACGGTCGCCGGCGGGGAGCTGCTCACTCTCGGTCTACCCTACAGAGTCTCACCTGCCGACGGGAGAAGAGAGAAGGGAAGGAAGAGAGGTGGCGGCGGCAGGAGGGAATGGAGGAACCCTAGGCGAGGGGAGGGCTTGGACGCCCAGCTAAATAGGGGACCCTCGACGTCTGTGCCACGGCACCGTCAAGTCCCTCTCTCTCTCTCGCTCTGACGGAAAGGGAGACGCACGGGGGAGGAGTGACGGCGTCAGGGAAAAAGAAAGGAGGGGGTCTCTCCTGGGCTGCCGCTGGGCAGGGGGAACATGGGCCACACCGAAGGGAGGAGGCCCATGCTGCGCCAGGGGGAGAGAAGAAAACGCTGGGGGGTTTTCTATTTAGAAAAACACACAGGAAGGGAAAAAATACACAAGATAAAACTACTGGGATAAATTCAAAAGGAAATACCCCTTGGTCATATAAAAATATAACCTATTTAAATAAAATAAGATCAAGATTTTTAGGAGCAAATAATATTTTACAAAACAGCATTGGTTTGATCTGTTTTGTAATTTTATATGCACCTATAAACACCCATTCACAACCAGCAACTCACATCTCTCATCCACCACAATTTTAGCTAAAACATGGGCATTATTTTAAGAGGGAAAGGAAGAGGTGAAATTTTACATAGGGGAAAATAGAGAGGGGGAGAAGGTGGTTGGTTTTGGAAAAAAAAATAAGCACTTGCTAACACATGCTACACTCCACACAAGTCACACATCACATGATCACATGAAATATAACACCACAATACTCACTCCTAGTAAGAACATATGCAAACATGATCATGACATGCAATCATAAGGTATGGCAAGGGATGATATGTTATGCATGCATGCAAGGGAAGCAAGTAATAAGGGACACACATGAAATCATGGCTCAAAATGACAACATCACAATCTCTGACAAGGTGGTCCCACATGAAGTAGGTCCAAAAAGGGTAGGTTCTACACTTGGGGCATTACACACTCGAAGGAAGCTTTTTACTTAGGCGATTCTGGATCGCAGCTAAGTCCCCGAGTGCGGCGTCTCGTGCGCACTCGGAGTGAGTTGATACTCATGTAGTTGTCAGTTGTCTTCACATCCACATGAGCCTCAATGAGGGGCTGCTAAGCCTCCGAGTGGATCTTGAGGATACACTCGAAGGAAGCTTATTACTTAGGCGATTCTAGATCGTAGCTAAGTCCCCGAGTGCGGCTTTTCGTGCGCACTCGGAGCGAGTTTTGTACTTAGGCGATTCTGAATCGCAGCTAAGTCCTCGAGTGCGGTTGTTAGTGCACACTCGGAGCGAGTTTTGTACTTAGGCGATTCTAAATCGTAGCTAAGTCCCCGAGTGCGGCTGTTAGTGCACACTCGGAGCGAGTTGATACTCATGTAGTTGTCAGTTGTCTTCACATCCACATGAGCCTCAATGAGGGTCTGCTAAGCCTCCGAGTGGATCTCGATGATACACTCGAAGGAAGCTTTTTACTTAGGCGATTCTGGATCGCAGCTAAGTCCTCGAGTGCGGCTTTTCGTGCGCACTCAGAGCGAGTTTGTACTTAGGCGATTCTGGGTCGCAGCTAAGTCCCCGAGTGCGGCTTTTCGTGCGCACTCGGAGTGAGTTTGTACTTAGGCGATTCTGGGTCGCAGCTAAGTCCACGAGTGCGGCCTTTGGGTGCGCACTCGGAGCGAGTTTTTTACTTAGGCGACTCAGGGTCGTAGCTAAGTCCTCGAGTGCGACTTTTAGCGCACACTCGGAGAGAGTTTTGTACTTAGGCGACTCTGGGTCGCAGCTAAGTCCCCGAGTGCGACTTTTAGTGCACACTCGGAGAGAGTTTTTTACTTAGGCGACTCTGGGTCGCAGCTAAGTCCCCGAGTGCGACTTTTAGTGCACACTCGGAGAGAGTTGTTTTTTTACTTAGGTGACTCTGGGTCGCAGCTAAGTCCCCGAGTGCGACTTTTAGTGCACACTCGGAGAGAGTTTTATTAGGCGACTCTGGGTCGCAGCTAAGTCCCCGAGTGCGACTTTTAGTGCACACTCGGAGAGAGTTTTTTACTTAGGCGACTCTGGGTCGCACCTAAGTCCCCGAGTGCGACTTTCAGTGCACACTCGGAGAGAGTTTTTTACTTAGGCGACTCTGAGTCGCAGCTAAGTCTCCGAGTGCGACTTTTAGTGCACACTCGGAGAGAGTTTTTTACTTAGACGACTCTGGGTCGCAGCTAAGTCCGCGGGTGCGACTTTTAGTGCACACTCAGAGAGAGTTTTTTACTTAGGCGACTCTTGGTCGCAGCTAAGTCTCCGAGTGCGACTTTTAGTGCACACTCGGAGAGAGTTTTTTTTTACTTAGGCGACTCTGGGTCGCAGCTAAGTCCCCGAGTGCGACTTTTAGTGCACACTCGGAGAGAGTTTTTTTTAGACCGGAGTCTGTGAACGCGGAAGAATTTTGGACCTGCAAAAAATCAGTATGCTTTGTATTACTTCAATGATACTTGTTCTTTACATTGCCTCCGTTGGCGGCCACGTGTAGAAGCGCTTCAGGAGATCTCCATTCCATGCTCGTGGCTCGTCTGTTTCCCTGTCGAGGTTGTAGAGTCGATATGCTCCGTTGTTCAGCACCTTAGAGATGATGAAGGGTCCTTCCCAGGCGGGAGCCAACTTGTGAGGCCTCTGCTGGTCCACTCGGAGCACCAGGTCACCTGCTTGGAATGTGCGACTCCTGACGTGTCGTGCGTGAAATCGCCGTAGATCTTGTTGATAAATTGTTGAGCGAGTCAGTGCCATCTCGCGCTCTTCTTCTAGTAGATCCACTCCGTCTTGCCTGGCTTGCTCTGCTTCGGCTTCGGAGAAGAGTTCGACTCGTGGAGAGTTGTGAAGCAAGTCACTCGGAAGGACCGCCTCTGCTCCATAAACGAGGAAGAACGGGGATCGCCCTGTAGATCTATTTGGAGTTGTGCGGAGGCCCCATAACACCGAAGGCAGCTCGGTGACCCATGCGCCGTTGGCATATCCAACTTCTCGCAGGAGTCGAGGCTTCAACCCTTGAAGAATAAGTCCATTCGCCCGCTCTGCTTGCCCGTTTGTTTGGGGGTGCGCCACAGATGCAAAATCCACTCGGATACCTTGGCCTGTGCAAAACCTTTGAATATGTCCGAGTCAAAGTTTGTGCCATTGTCAGTGATTATGTTGTGCGGAACCCCGAATCTGGCGATGATGTCCCTGACAAACTTGATGGCCGTAAGGGCGTCAAGCTTCTTGATGGGCTTGGCTTCAATCCACTTGGTGAACTTGTCGACTGCTACCAACAGATGTGTGAATCCCCCTTGGCCTGTTCTGAATGGACCGACTGTATCCAATCCCCACACGGCGAAAGGCCAAACAAGAGGGATTGTCTTCAGCGCAGATGTTGGCTTGTGGGACTTGTTCGAATAGAACTGACAGCCTTCGCATCGGTCGACCATATCCTTTGCCACTTCATTCGCCTGCAACCAGAAGAAGCCAGCTCTGAATGCTTTGGCGACGATTGCTCTTGAGGAGGCATGATGGCCGCAGGTTCCTGAGTGAATTTCTTCCAGGATTAACTGTCCCTCCTCAGGGGAGATGCATCGCTGAAGGACTCCTGAAACACTTTCCTTGTACAACTGGCCATCAATGACGGTGAAGGACTTCGACCTGCGGACAATCTGCCTCGCCTGGACTTCGTCTTCTGGTAATTCTTGCCTCGGGATGTATGCAATGAAAGGCACAGTCCAATCGGGGATGATAGCAAGAATTTCCATGATCAAATCAACCACAACGGGGACCTCGACTTCAGTCAGATCTGTTGAACTCTTCAGTTGTACCGGTTCCTCTGTAAAAGGGTCTTATTTCACCAAAGGGAGATGTAGGTGCTCGAGGCAGACATCACTCGGGACTGGTCTCCGAGTGGATCCGAGTTTTGCCAACTCATCAGCTGCTTGGTTCTTCAGTCGCGGAACATGGTGAAGTTTCAGACCTTCAAACTTCTTCTCGAGCTTCCTTACTGCGTTGTAGTATGCAGTCATGGTGGGTTCCTGACATCCCACTCCTTCATCACTTGATTAACCACCAAATCTGAATCGCCATAGACCATCAGGCGACGGACGCTGAGTGTGATGGCCATGCGCAATCCGTAAAGGAGAGCTTCATACTCTGCCTCATTGTTGGAAGAATCGAAATGTATCTGCAACACATACTTAAGCTTATCACCTTTTGGCGATATGATCACTACGCCAGCGCAGGAGCCATTCAGCATCTTGGACCCATTGAAGAACATAGTCCAATGAGCCGAGTAGATGTGAGTCGGTTGCTGTTGTTCTACCCATTCTGCTATGAAGTCAGCCAGAGCTTGAGACTTTATAGCCTTCTTGGCTTCGAACTTGATGTCGCAGTATAACATCTCCATAGCCCACTTCGCCACTTGGCCTGATGCATCTCGATTGTGGAGGATTTCCGACAACGGAGCATTAGAAACGACAGACACCGAGTGGTCTTGGAAATAATGAGCCACCTTCTTTGCAGTCATGTAGATCCCATAAATAAGCTTTTGATAATGGGGATACCTCTGCTTGGAAGGAGTCAGTGTTGGAAATATGCCCTAGAGGCAATAATAATTAGTTATTATTATATTTCTTTGTTAATGATAATCGTTTATTATCCATGCTATAATTGTATTGATTGGAAACACAATACGTGTGTGGATACATAGACAAAACACTGTCCCTAGTAAGCCTCTAGTTGACTAGCTCGTTGATCAAAGATGGCCAAGGTTTCCTGGCCATAGGCAAGTGTTGTTACTTGATAACGGGATCACATCATTAGGAGAATCATGTGATGGACTAGACCCAAACTAATAGACGTAGCATGTTGATCGTGTCATTTTGTTGCTACTGTTTTCTACGTGTCAAGTATTTGTTCCTATGACCATGAGATCATATAACTCACTTACACCAGAGGAATGCTTTGTGTGTATCAAATGTCGCAACGTAACTGGGTGACTATAAAGATGCTCTACAGGTATCTCCGAAGGTGTTATTTGAGTTAGTATGGATCAAGACTGGGATTTGTCACTCCGTGTGACAGAGAGGTATCTCGGGGCCCACTCGGAAATACAACATCACACACAAGCCTTGCAAGCAATGTGACTTAGTGTAAGTTGCGGGATCTTGTATTACGGAACGAGTAAAGAGACTTTCTGGTAAACGAGATTGAAATAGGTATGCGGATACTGACGATCGAATCTCGGGCAAGTAACATACCGAAGGACAAAGGGAATGACATACGGGATTATATGAATCCTTGGCACCGAGGTTCAAACGATAAGATCTTCGTAGAATATGTAGGATCCAATATGGGCATCCAGGTCCCGCTATTGGATATTGACCGAGGAGTCTCTCGGGTCATGTCTGCATAGTTCTCGAACCCGCAGGGTCAGCACACTTATGGTTCGACGTTGTTTTATGCGTATTTGAGTTATATGGTTGGTTACCGAATGTTGTTCGGAATCCCGGATGAGATCACGGACGTCACGAGGGTTTCCGGAATGGTCCGGAAACGAAGATTGATATATAGGATGACCTCATTTGATTACCGGAAGGTTTTCGGAGTTACCGGGAATGTACCGGGAATGACGAATGGGTTCCAGGTGTTCACCGGGGGGGGGGGGGGGGCAACCCACCCCGGGGAAGCCCATAGGCCTTGGGGGTGGCGCACCAGCCCTTAGTGGGCTGGTGGGACAGCCCAAGAAGGCCCTATGCGCCATAGGAAGAAAATCAAAGAGAAAAGAAAAGAAAAGAAAGTGGAGGTGGGAAAAGGGGGAAGGACTCCTCCTTCCAAACCTAGTTGGACTCGGTTTGGAAGGGGAGGGTTGTCCCCCTTGGCTCGGCCGAAGTCCTTTGGGGTCCTTGGACCCCAAGGCAAGGCTCCCCCTCTTCCCCTATATATACGGAGGTTTTAGGGCTGATTTGACACAACTTTTGCCACGGCAGCCCGACCACATATCTCCACGGTTTTACCTCTAGATCGCGTTTCTGTGGAGCTCGGGCGGAGCCCTGCTGAGATAAGATCATCACCAACCTCCGGAGTGTTGTCACGCTGCCGGAGAACTCATCTACCTCTCCGTCTCTCTTGCTGGATCAAGAAGACCGAGATCATCGTCGAGCTGTACGTGTGCTGAACGCGGAGGTGCCGTCCGTTCGACACTAGATCGTGGGACTGATCGCGGGACGGTTCGCGGGGCGGATCAAGGGATGTGAGGACGTTCCACTACATCAACCGCGTTTCCTAACGCTTCTGCTGTGCGATCTACAAGGGTACGTAGATCGGAAATCTCCTCTCATAGATGGACATCACCATGATAGGTCTTCGTGCGCGTAGGAAATTTTTGTTTCCCATGCGACGTTCCCCAACAGTCAGGACTTCGGAGACATAATATACTGGCCGCTGAACCTTGTACGCTTTGCCTTCTTCTTCACGTTCGACTGTGAGAACAGTGCTGACGGCTTGATTTGTAGCCGCGATGTACAGAAGAAGGGGTTCTTTACTGAGCGGGGCAGTAAGGACCGACTGGGTGGAAAGCAGGGCTTTGAGGTCGTCGAATGCAATCTGGGCTTCGTCTGTCCACTCGAAAGTATCTGATTTCTTCATGAGTCGGTACAGAGGTAACGCCTTTTCGCCGAGTCGAGCGATAAACCTGCTCAAAGCCGCTAGGCAACCAGTAAGCCTTTGAACATCATGTATTCTGACCGGCCGCTCCATTCGGACGATGGTCCCGATCTTTTCGGGGTTGACCGATTCCTCGTTCGGAAACGAAGAAACCGAGTAACTTTCCTCTGGGAACACCGAATGAACACTTGGCAGGGTTGAGCTTGATATCGTACCTACGAAGGTTGGCGAATGTTTCTGCCAAGTCAGTCAGCAGGTCGGAACCTTTGCGTGACTTGACTACGATATCGTCCATATATGCCTCCACATTTCGACCGATCTGGTCAATGAGGCATTTTTGGATCATGCGCATAAAAGTTGCTCCTGCATTCTTCAAACCGAATGGCATAGTGATGTAGCAGAAATACCCGAATGGGGTGATGAAGGCTGTTTTTAATTCATCCGGACCATACAGACGGATCTGATGATAGCCCGAATAGGCATCAAGGAATGATAAACGCTCGCAACCCGTAGTCGAATCGACAATTTGATCAATGCGGGGTAGCGGGAAATGATCTTTCGGGCAGAACTTATTGAGATGCTTGAAGTCGATGCACATACGGAGGGACTTTTCCTTCTTGGTCACCATGACAACATTGGCAAGCCACTCGGAGTGGTGTACCTCACGAATGAAGTTGGCTGCCAAAAGTTTAGCCACCTCCTCTCCGATTGCCTTCCTTTTGTGCGCGGCGGACCGACGCAGGCGTTCTCGGACGGGCCGAGCGGTAGGATCCACATGCAGTCGGTGCTCAGCCAACTCCCTGGGTACACCTGGCATGTGAGCGAGCTTCCATGCGAAAATGTCCCAGTTCTCACGGAGGAATTGGATGAGCTCGACTTCCTATTTTGGATCAAGGGTAGTGGAGATGTTCGTTGGGGCAGCGGTGTCGTCCGTCGGGTGGATGCTATCTTTCTTCGTGTCGCCCGCCGACTGGAATGCGGACTCCGAAGCTGGCTTCTTCGAACGCATCAAGTGAGCGGGGTCGGTTGTCTTCTTGTACTCATCCAGCTCGACGATAGCCATCTGCTGGTCGGCAATCCTCGACCCCTGCTGCAGACACTCCTCGGCCCGCTGCCGATTGCCTGTGATCGTGATCACGCCTTTGGGACCCGGCATCTTCAGCTTCAAATACACGTAACATGGACGGGCCATGAAACGCGCATACGTCGGACGGCCCAGAATCGCATGGTATGCACTCTGGAAGTCCAACACCTCGAATGTCAGCTTTTCCTTGCGGAAGTTCTTGTCGGAGCCGAAAACGACGTCCAACGCGATCTGGCCGAGTGACTTGGCCTTTCGTCCTGGGACGACTCCGTGGAACTGCATGCTGCTCTCGCTAAGTTTGTACATCGGAATGCCCATCCCCTTGAGAGTGTCAGCGTACATGATGTTCAAGCCGCTGCCGCCGTCCATGAGGACTTTGCGCAGTCGGACTCCTTCCACCACCGGGTCGACGACTAGAGCCTGCCTCCCCGGGGTGGGCACATGTGCTGGATGGTCCGACTGGTCAAAGGTGATCGCAGTCTGAGACCATTTGAGGAACGTGGGGTTGGTTGGTGTTGCCATGTTCACCTCCCTGTTCACCAGCTTCAATCGACTCTTGCTTTCCACGTCAGCAAAAATCATCAATGTTGCATGGACTTGGGGGAACGGATCCTCCTTGTCCTCATCATCCTGCTCGTTGTCCTTTTCACTCGGTTGCCCTTCGCCGAACCCTTGGATTAGGAGGCGACATTGCCGAGTGGTGTGCTTCGGGAATATGGCATTGCCTTCTTCGTCCATCTTCGTGTGGATTGGACATGGCTGATCCAGGATGGAATTCCCGAACTGCTTCTTGGGGGTGTACTGAGCTTTCCCCTTGCCCTTGAACTTGGCATTGGTAACGGCTGCTGCCTCTGCCTGCGGAGTGGACGGAGCTTTTTTGCTTTTGCTTCCGATTGTTATTCCCATCTCCGTCGGCGACTGCCTTGTGCTTGCCGCTACGTATACGGTCCTCTTCTTTGCCATTTGCATAGCGTGCCGCTATCTCCATCATCTTGCTCATGAAGATGTTGTCTGTCCGACCGAACTTCAGGTACAGATCTCTGTACCACACGCCTGCCTTGAAGGCGCAGACTGCTTGGTGCTCTGTGACATTCTCCACCGTGTGGTAGAGGGCCGTCCAGCGCTGGATGAAATCGCGCAGGGGCTCATTCTGCTTCTGGACACAGTGTTGGAGCTCCACGAGACCAGCAGGGCGTTTGCACGTGCCCTCGAAGGTTCTGATGAAGACTCGGGACAGATCTACCCAGCTGTAGATGCTTGATGGAGCCAACTGGTTCAGCCACGCTCGTGCCGAGCCGTCGAGCATCAGGGGGAGATGTTTCATGGTGACCTGGTCATCTCCGCCACCGATCTGGACTGCCACTCGGTAGTCGTCCAGCCACGTTTCTGGCTTGGATTCTCCTGTGAACTTGCTGATCCCCGTCTCCAATCGGAAGTTGGGAGGGATGTCAGCTGAACGGATGGCCCGACTGAAGCACTCGGGGCCAGAGACGATGGTCCTGCTGCCACTCGGACGGTCTCTATCGTGACCATCACGGTGGGCTCGACTCCTGTCGACCTTCCTCTAGGCGATGTACCCTCTTGCGTCGGGGCTTGGATCATACGTGTCACCGACTGAACGCCGATCATCGTGATGTCGGGGCCCGTAAGGCCCACCCCGCGGAGGGGTGCGTGAACGACGACGATCTTCGGGATTCATGGAACGGCTGTCTCCTCTGCGTCGCTGATGAGAGTGGGGGCTGTAAACCGACCGATGCGTGTTCGCGTGAACAGAACTGTTGTGGATCCTGTTGTGCGACTGGGAGACCGCCGAATTCTGCTGCTGCGCCGTGTGCAACAGGGCACGGATCTGCTCGATCCCTCTACCAGCCTCTGAATCAGTCGGTTGGAGGGAATCGGCTATCTTGGCAGCGGCAGCCAGGTTGAGGACGGGTGTGCGGAACACCTCGACGTTGCTCTGACGAGTGCGTCGACTAGCAGAACGGTGGTGTTGACGGCGAGCACCGGATGATTCGCCGACCACGTGCTCGTTCCGACCAGTCCGGTGGGGACTTTCATGGGAATTGGCCATGAGAACTTCGGCTGCAGGCCCGCGACCCAAGTACTCGAAAGGTAACTCAGTCGGAACTGAGTCCGAGGACTGGGACGGCGGCGCGACCACAACCGACTCGAGGACCACCACTTGAGAAGACGCGCTCTGTCGCGCTTGGGCGTGTCGCACCCAACGCTGAAGTCGCGTACGGCGAGACCGCTTGTTGCGGCGCGTGACGGGGGTGAAGATCGACACCGGGGCCGATTGCTGGAGAAGAAGGACGCCGCGGGCACCAGCACGGAAGTGCGTAGCCCCGCGACTGGGGAGCGCCTCGACGTCGAGAGGCGCATCCCGAAGCCATGTCGAATCATCGACGATGAAGGAGAGCGCGTCGAAGAGGATCTCACGACCCATGCATAAATCTCCGCCGGACGACATTATGAAAAGATGAAGTTGCAAACTCGCCGGAAGTCGCTTAGACGCCTGCCCCACGGTGGGCGCCAACTGTCGTGGGTATAAGTATGACAGTATATGTGTAGGGTACGAAAGGATGGGCAGAGCCTTAGCTACGGCGAGGTTGTATCACTAGTGGAAAACGGGCCTTTGGCCGGGACCCTTTAGTCCGGCCCTGCCTCTGGGCCGGGACTAAAGGCCCGGCCACGTCGCCCTAATTCTCAATGCCTCCCTCGAGCCTTTAGTCCCGGCCCGTAAGGAGCCTTTAGTCCCGGTTCGTGTCCCAAACCGGGACTAAAGGGCTACGCGGTGGGCAGTGGTGGTGGCAACCGTTCGTATCCCCCTTTAGTCCCGGTTGGTGGCTCAACCAGGGACTAAAGGCCTAACATGTGGCCTGCCGTAGTGGTGGCAACCGTTGGTATACCTCTTTAGTCCCGGTTGGTGGCTCAACCCGGGACTAAAGGCCCAAACGGTTTGCATCCCGCGTCGTTTCGGGCGATGAAAAGCACGAACCGAAGCAGAGTCGCCATTTCTCTGTTTCTTCTTCTCTCTCGCTCTCGCTCTGTTCTTCTCCTCTCCTCTCTTCTTCCCTTCTCTTCTTCCACCATGCCAACTCACTTTGGAGAGGTGCTCGCACATGGCAAGACCAAGCTCGATGTCGTGTACACGAACGAGAGCAGGGAGATGCCGTATTTTCTTGAACAGTTGAAGGAACGATGGCTTGACGCTGCAATGGATCATGAGAAGTTCTTGGGGCTTGATCTAGAGTACACGGCCGATCAACGCGGTGTTGCCGTCATTCAACTATGCTTCGCACACCATGTCTTGATCTTCCAATGGGCGAGGTAAGTTTTGAGGCTTTCTTTGATGCAAGGTAATGACATTGTAAGTTTATTTGTTTCAATCATAGTTGGTTCCCTTCAAATAGTTGTAGTGAAACAATTTTGATTAGTTGAAGGGGAACACAATCTGATTGGAATAGTGTTCCATAATCTGAAAAATCGTATTAGAATCAACTAGTGTTTAATATGTTCCATTGGAATCATAGTTGGTTCGCTTCAAATAGTTGTAGTGAAATAATTTTGATTAGTTGAAGGGAACACAATCTGATTGGAATAGTGTTCCACAATCTGAAAAATCTGATTGGTTCAATATGTTCCACTGAAATCATAGTTGTAGTGATACAATTTTATGCGGTGTTCTTTGATCCAAGGTTATGAAAATTGCATATAGCTAGTGATCTCTCTAGGTTCCATTAGACAGCAATATGATATGTCATAGTCATGAAAATTGCATATAGCTAGTGATCTCTCTAGGTTCCATTGGATAGCTATAGTGATATCTCTAGGTTCCATTGCATATGTTCTATTTGAATCCTAAAGATAATTTTCTCTTTAGTTGTAGTGAAACATGTTTCCTTATTGCAGCAGTATGTAACATTTGTTCCATTTTAATTTGTTTCTGTTGCAGTAGTGACAAGCATTGTCCAGAACTCATGGACTTCCTTCGCAGCGGCATCATTTTTTCTACCGTTGACATAACGAACGACAAGCTGAAGATGAGGTACAACTTCGGTATTAAGATACCAACTGGTTGCCTCATTGATCTCCAAACGGTATTCAGGCTACGACATGTCAGGACTTCGATGGCTCATATGGCAGTTGCCTTGATCGGCGAGGAATATGGTGATATGAAGACCAATTTCCCAAAGTCTCAGCACAAACTTTGGGAGAAGGCCCCACTTGATCGTATCAACATTGAGTATGCAGCAAAAGATGCATACGTTTCATACGAGTTGTACCGCATGGTTCGAGTTGTCAACTATGGCCAGCGTCACCTCGAATAAGGTGGACATTCTGATTCGAGTCGTCAACTATGGCCAGCGTCACCTCGAATATATATATCTATGATAGCTATTAATATGTACTGTTTGGACTAGTATCATGTACTGCTTGGACCAATTTATATATGTCTAGTTTCTGTTTGTGCCATTATAGTTTCCAAATTTGAATGGTTTAGCCCTTTCTAACTTCATTTGCTACTTTTGAATGGTTTAGCCCTTTCTAACTTCATGGTATCATGCATTTCGACCACATATATATACAAAAAGTCTTCAGTTCAAATAAGTTCAAAAAATGAAATCCCTTTTGTAACAGATCTGTTTTTGATTAGAACAGTCATTTAAAAATGAAAGACCATTAGTCCCACGTGGCGTGCAGCGGAACCACGTGGCGTGTAGCGGAACCACGTGGCGTGCCGCGGAACCACTTTTGTTGTGGGGGTCGCTTTTCCTTCTTCTCCTTGTGCTAGATATTTGTTATGCATTAGGGAAAGAAGGAATAGCGACCATCATCGACGGTCAAAAAATCAGGTGAGGGAGTGTCCACCATACATGAGAGAAGAAGAATGCCGACTGTTGTTGTGGGGGTTGCTTCTCCTTCTTCTCTTTGTGCTAGATATTTGTTATGCACTAGGGGAAGAAGGAGTAGCGACCATCATCGACGGTCGAAAAATCAGGTGAGGGAGTGTCCACCATACATGAGAGAACAAGAATGTCGACTCTTGCTGTGGGGGGTCGTTTCTCCTTCTTCTCCTTGTGCTAGATATTGGTTATGCACTAGGGGAAGTAGGAGTAGCGACCATCATCGACGGTTGAAAAATCAGGTGAGCTAGTGTCCACCATATATGATTGGATGGTTAGAGGCACAGTGTCATTCCAGCCCATCAGAGTTTAAATCATGATGCTTACATCATTTTTGTATTTATTTCAGGATTTTCGATGATATGCTTTCAGTGGAAGGAGACGTTCCCATCAACAATGAGGCGTCTAAGATGACTTCATAAATGTCAAGATCATATGCCGGCTTAGTCCCTCCAAGATGCTCAAAAAATAAAATATGCGTGTGTATATTCATAGAAATAAGCATATGCATGTGTATATAAGTGTTTGCATATGTAGTGTGTTATAAAAATTAAGCTTTTTTTTGCACGCGACCACATGTAGCAAGTTGAAGGCCTCGCCACGTGGCGCGGCACACATGTCTTACCAAGCGTTCATGTTAATTCCACGTGCATCCAGCTGCCGACCAAGCAGCTTCAAGTGCCAGTGCCACCGCAGAGCACGAACAGAGCAGCACACGCGAAGGATGACAACACACGGTGCATGCAAGTGCCACGAAGCTCACTTGGGTGCCAGCCAAGCAGCTGTCGCCCGTCCTTAACCGAAGCGGCGGGACAAGACGGAAGAGCCCCATCGACTCGACTTGACTGACATGACATGAGACGGAGAGCCCTTATCATTCTCAGCTACTCCGCTCTATAAAAATCTCAACTCGTGCTCCAACCACCATTATCTCCGTGCAGTCTACACTCTTACACTAATAAGCAACGTGCAGGTGAGCGAGCTACCCTACCTACTTTAAGAATTTTTAATAAACATAGTTTTTAATTGAAAATAACAAAATAGATAATAGTTTGGATAGTCAAAATTATTAATTATGAAAATAGAAAATAGTTTTGCATTATTTATTCAATTTCAAACACTTTTCATTATCATAGTTTTGTCAAATTCTCAAATATGCAAAAAGAATTTTTAATAAACATAGTTTTTAATTGAAAATAACAAAATAGATAATAGTTTGGATAGTCAAAATTATTAATTATGAAAATATAAAATAGTTTTGCATTATTTATTCAATTTCAAACACTTTTCATTATCATAGTTTTGTCAAATTCTCAAATATGCAAAAAGAATTTTTAATAAACATAGTTTTCAATTGAAAATAACAAAATAGATAATAGTTTGGATAGTCAACATTATTAATTATGAAAATAGAAAATAGTTTTGCATTATTTATTCAATTTCAAACACTTTTCATTATCATAGTTTTGTCAAATTCTCAAATATGCAAAAAGAATTTTTAATAAACATAGTTTTCAATTGAAAATAACAAAATAGATAATAGTTTGGATAGTCAACATTATTAATTATGAAAATAGAAAAAAATTGAAACTATATGAGAATTTATAGAGAAAATTCAATCTAAATTCAAAGTGAACTCACTTTGAAGTCAGGTTGAATTTTCTCCATAATTTCGAATATAGTTTCAATTTTCAGTGAGTTTAGGCCCGTAAGCCTGCTTTAGAGAGGAGCTCGATGGAGAAGCTGCGACGGGGCTTAGAAACAAGTGTTAGTCCCCTCGCTGGGCGAGGTGGGACTAAATTTATCGTGCAGCCGAGGAGGGGTTGTAGTCCCGGGTGGAGCCACGCCCCGGGACTAAAGACACCCTTTAGTCCTGGTTGGAGCGCCGCGCCGGGACTAAAGGCCCGTGCTTCCCGCCTTCTGGTCTGCCAAAAAAGGGCCTTTAGTCCCGGGTTGTGGCTCCACCCGGGACTAAAGGGTGTCTTTAGTCCCGGATCGAGCCCCGAACCGGGACTAAAGATCCACCTATATAAGAGGGAGTTAGAAAATTTCCAACCCAAATCGCATTTCCTTCTCTCCTTCTTCCTCGTTCTCCTGCCCGGCGCGGCACAGTGACAAACTCGACGACGCCGTCAGGCTGCCCGCCGTCCTGCTCGCCGTCGCCTGTCGTCCTGCTCGCCGTCGCCGTCGTCCTCCTCGCCGCCGCCGTCCTCCTCGCCGTGCGCCGCCCTCCTCGCCGCACGCCGCCGTCCTCCTCGCCGCGCGCCGTCGACACCTCCTGCCGGTAAGCCCCCCGCCCCCTCTTCCCCAACACTCCGGCCAGTAGAAGAAAAGAAGAAAAAGGAGAAGAAAAGAAGAAAAAGGAGAAGAAAAGAAGAAAAATGAGAAGAAATGAAGAAAAAGGAGAAGAAAGGAAGAAAAAGGAAAGAAAAGAAGAAAAAGATTTTTTTTGTCATTTAATTCCTATTGTTATTAGGTTTGTGCTAGATTATTAGGGTCAGTAATATTTAGAATTAGGAAAAAGGAAAATAAGAAGAGGAGGAGAAGAAAAGAAGAAAAAGGAGAATAAGAAGAGGAGGAGAGGAGAAGAAGAGGAAAAATAGAAGAAGAGGAGAAGTAGAAGAAGAGAAAAAAATAGAAGAGGAGGAGACGAGAAGTAGAAGAAGAGAAGATGAGAAGTAGTAGAAGAAGAGGGGAAGTAGAAGTAGAAGAATAAGTAGAAGAAGAGGAGAAATAGAAGAAGAGGAAAAATTAGTTTAGGGTTACAAGAAGAAGAAATATTGTATAGTGTATATGCTTAAGTGTTAATAGTGTTTCTTAGATTATTGCTTAATTTTGCTATTGTATATGCTTAAGTGTTAATAGTTTAATTTTGCTATTGTATATGCTTAAGTGTTAATAGTTTATTTTTAGCAAGAAAATTAATAGAACTAGTTTATTTTTTTAGTCCATTTTACGATGCCTATCCCGCATCCTCGTCGTCGACTCTGCGGAGGACACCTGCTTGATCAGAGGGGCCCTGTCCGGGACTGGGCTCCGACCGGCTGGTATTGGGAGGTGCTACCTTCCGGGGGGCGTAGGTTGGTGAGGAGCCAGCCCGTCGTTGACCCGATCCTTGTTTAGTGGCGGTTGCATGGGCCAGTGAGGGTGCCGAGGCTTCCGGACACCGCGGAGGTGGCACGTCACCGTGTCAGCGAGGAGGATGAGCACGTCCGTCGCTACATGGTTGCGTTGGAGGGCAGGTTCGAGCATACCTGGCAGGTTCTTCGGGGATCTCACTGGAGCTATGATCCTGTGATGGTTCCTTCTCTTTGGGTGTCCACCGCCCGCGCCGATACCCGTCGGGCGCTACGGTTCTAGATGTATCAGTGATGCTATATGTATGATAGTATTCAAGGAGTATTAGTGATAATATTCGACGATGTATGGACAAAAGAGATGATGTATTTGCTTATAATTTAATGCATGCTAATTTGAATACTACTTTATTTTACGATTTGGTTTTGCTTATTGAATGCTCAAATTGGAAAAGTACTCCTACTTTGAATACTATGCAGAAATCTAGGAGTCCCGGGTGGAGCCACGACCCGGTACTTAAGTTGTTTTGGAACGGAGTTCCTGATAGAATAATTATTTTTTGGTACAAAGGTTAAGAGAATCCGTTTTTTGCAGAACTATGGATCCACATATCAGGAACCTCGAAGAGGAAGAACTTCTCGAAGATATAATCAAAGACGGCCCCGACGTTGAACCAGCTGAATCTCCGTCGTCATATCTAAACCCCTCCGGATATGGAATGGAGGTCGAGCGACACGAAGATGAAGCCGATGGGGCAGGAGATAGGTCCAATGACGGAGAAGGTGATAGCTCCACTGATGGAGAAGCCGGTGGAGAAGCTGGTGAAGAAATAATAAAGTCCGGCGAGGTATACATATGAAGTTCGACAATCACTTGTAATATGTGAAAAATATTGGAGATACCTCTATATTGTATACATATACATTCATTTGACGAATGTTTCTCCCTCTTAGGCCTCCACATCGAGCAAAGCTACGAAACGAGGCCCGACTAGAAAGTTGGATGCACGGACGCATTACACCTTTGAGGTGATATTGCCTACGGGCGAACCCAAGCTTCCTAAGAATGCTGCCGACACATTCAAGAAGCAATGTGGAGTTCTCGTTAGGGATCACGTCCCGATCAGCGTTCGGGAATGGAACAAGCGCAAAGGGGCAGCCGATAGTGACTATGTCGCCGAAAGGTACAAAGATAATCTTTGGAATGATCTCATGTCACATTTCAACCTGCCAGAATGTGAGAATGAAGACGCCGCAGACAAACTGAGGGCCAAAGTCAAGCAGTGGACTCTAAAGAAGATGGCCGAACTGTTCCGTAGCTGGAAGAAGAAGCTATGGAAAAACTATCTGAAGACAAAGAAAGTGCTAGTATTCGAGGGGTATCTAGCCAAGCAAGCGAATCACTGGAAGGCATTTCAAGAGTACAAGGATTCAGAAGATGCCCAGGCATTATCAGAAAAGAACAAGATAAATGCCGACAAGAAGAAATATCACCACAAGCCGAGGCCAGGGGGCTATGAGACTGTCATCCCAAAGTGGGATAAGAAAGAGCAAGATCTGCTAGATAAAGGCGTCGTACCTGAACCACTCCGTGATGAGTGGGAATTGAGAGCAAGAAATTGGTTCCTTGCGCATGGTGGGTCGTACGACGAAAAAACAGGGGACCTCATCTGCAGTGACGGTCTTAGGATACCCAGGGAGAATTGGAAAAGGATAGTGAACGAAATTAAGGAGGCAAAAAGAAAGTTCACTGCAGATAGAGAGAAAGATTTGCTCACACTGGTCCTCGGCAATGACGAACATGGAGGACGAACGCGAGGCTTCGGTCCTTCTTACCCGTGGTGGCTTGGGTTTGCCAGATACCAAGACACTTACAGAAGCCGAGAGAGAGAGCAAAGAAGCGGCAGCAGGATGAGGAGAATGACAAGTTCAACCAGTTGCTTGCCAGGATTAATGAGCAACAGAAGCAGATTGATGAGCTTAGAGGAGTAGCGTGCCAGGAAGATCCTGCACTTGATATTACCGGCGCCCCATCTAAGCGGAAAAACAGCATGGCTGAATCTGAGGCCCCGCCCGACGATGCACGAAGAATGATAGAGGGCGGTCCCGGCTACCCCGTGGATGGAATCAAGGAGTCAACATCATGTGAACTCCATCAGAAATTCAAGAACATATCCATGAAGGTGGCCGTCGGACAACCTTTACCTTCTGGCCCTGATGCACGCTGGCATGGCCGTGAGATTCGAGCTGGTTTTGCTAAAGTCGGGGTGGATGAAATCATGGCGGGGTTTCATGATATGGAGCTCGACATAGCTGGACCCGAAGATGAGAGGACACTCGGAGAAGTACTGGGTGGAGTCATCCTATGGGACAAGAACTACATCAAGCTTCCAGGCTCGGCCCCAAGGACAACACCGCCTCCGAGTCGTCGCAGGTCACCTACACCTCCATTACCTCCAAGCCCTCCACATGACGTCGGCCAGCACAACACGAGTCCATCTCGATCACCGCCGTCGGACTTGGGTCGTCCGTCTCCGCCGCCGCCCGCACATGATACTAAGCGGAAGCGTGCCACCAAGAACGCTCTGTCGACGATTTCTAAGCGACGGAGCCCCCCAAAGCGCAAACGGTCGCCCCTCCCAAAGGTACCTCATGCTAATCTTCCTATCAGACCTTATGATCGTACCCCCGAGGAAAACGCCAGGATAGCAAAGGAACATCATGATGCGCAGATGAAAAAGAAGGAACCCGAGCCCCGCCCGGAATACACCGAGAAGCAAATAGCATTTGTAAAATACTTCATGACCCTTCCATCACAGTATGACTTACACCATAAGCCTGATGACTATACACGCACATTGCAGAAGGAAGTGAAAAAGAGCAGATCACGTGCAAGTGCAAGTGGGAGCAAATCAAGTTCAACTACATGCAAGAAAAAATCAGACGTTCCTCAGCTTGGACAACAGGCCAAACAGTCGATCCCACCCCTCAAGGTGTTAACCGAGAATGTTCCCCCTCCGGTGCAGGGGCAAGATTTTGAATTAGCAAATAAGTGGGCGGCTGAATGGGGTGTCTCGGTTGAAGATGTTCTGGCTTCCCAAGACGACAGGTTACCCAAGGCTGTGGTAGCCCCTAAGCCACAGTTTGTCATCGGAGAGCCTTTGGTCAGCAAAGATGATCTCCCAACAAATATGCGTTACTTGCATACATGGTACTTAAGTGAATCAAAGAATGGGAGAACGATGATCGTGGTGAGTGTCCCACGGGAGTACTACGGCCGCCCCGAAGAAATCCATATCGACTTTGATGAACTCTTCCATATGTGCAGTGGCGATGCCCTCGACAAATCGCTTATGAGTTGCTATTGTCTGTAAGTTTTTCAATTCGTTGTCTACATATAACTTGTTTAGTTATTTCAATTCATTGTCTATATATAACTTGTACTCTATTATGCAGAATGAAGATTCTGGATTGTAAAAGTAAGAACATCCTAAATATTGGGTTTATTGACCCAGATAAAATACATATAGCGACGCTAACTGATAAACCCAAGGAGACGGAGGAAAACCTTCTAAGGTTTCTAACAGATTAAAATTTCTGTGACCACATACTTTTTCCATACAACTTCAGGTGAGGGTCTTTACTCTGTTGTGTCCATTCACTTATAAGTGTAATTGATAAGTTACTGACACACATATATATATATATACATGTATAGCTTCCATTGGATTCTGTTGGACATTCAAATTGATAAGGGAAGAGTTGATGCCTTCGACCCATTATCGAGACCCTTGGAACAGTTCTAAAGCCTGCAGGACATGCTCCAAAGGTAATTTCAATCATTCTTGCGCTCTATCGGTCTCTTTCGATGATTTTCTGAGTCCTCCGCCGGAACCACCGCTTCCCACAGCCCTTGCACGTCGAGGTTCGCCTCCACCTTGATCGCCCACACGGTGTAGTTGTCACCGGTGAGCATCGGCACCGGGAGCGACACCGTGCTTCCTCCGGCGCCGTAAGGGACAAGGGCCATGGCCGCCGACAGGATCACAACGAAGCTCTGATACCAAATGTTGGGGCTGCCCAAGGAAGAAGAAGACTCATACACATAAAGGTAGAAGAACACACACAGAGGCTTGGCACCGCACACACTTGTGCCACTTTTCTTGTATTCTCCACTCTTGAGACAATGCAAATACATGGGCTTAAGTAGCCAGTGTTACACGGCCAACACGCAGCCACTCACCCACTAAGCCCACATGCACACACGCACGTACTAAACCCATAACTACTTCCGACTCCTACTGAACCGGCTAGCTTCACTTTGAGTAACAACCAAGTCGGCAGAACATTGGATATGCGCGTACAGGACCAAGTCACAACTGATTGATCCCGATTCTTTCTCCTCGTCGATCTGCCACACGACTCGGCTGCTCCGGCTCCACAGCGAACGCAGCTAGCTAACCAACACATCCATGCAAACTGCATGTACGTGCATGGTACTGATGAACTCATGCTAACTCAACTAATTAACCAGGCCCTATTGGCTTGCATGTGTACGTCTCACACTTCTACGAGCACGTTCACTGCCGCAGCCTAAGCTTTCAGTTCAACATGCATGAACAAACTAATGCAATGAAATAACTATGATGAACACCTAGACAACATGGTTAACTCTAACAATCACCTCCTTAACCTTGTTGTCATTTATTCGACCACCTCAATGGTGACCTTCAAAGCAGCGCCGGCCCGTCGTCGGCGTCTACGGCGACGAGATGGGCCTGCTCCTTCCTTGGCTTGGTGCGGTCCCTCGAGAAATGCCCGTAATCTTGGCAGTTGTAGCAGCGCACCTTGCGTATGTCGAAGTTGCCCCTCTTCTTGCTGCCGCCACCACGCTCACCTTTCCGCGCCTCCCACTGCGCTGCCGTGAGCATGAGCTGGTTGCCGTCCTGTCCGCCGCTATCCTGAGTGCGTCGCCTCGTCCACTCCTCGAACGCCTTCAGCCGCCCGAGCGCCTCCTCGAACGACATGTTGTCGACGTCGCAGAACTGCTCAATTCCGGCCACCGCTGCGTACAACCGGTCTGGCACGGTGTCGAGCAGTTTCTTCACCATTGCCGCGTCGTCGAGCGTCGCTCCGAGAGCCGCGTACCTTGCCGCCATGCCGCTGATCCTCCCGGCGTACGCGTCCAGCTCGTCGCCGCCCTCCATGCGCAGGCGATCGAACTCGCCGCGGAGAGTGGCTAGCCGCGCCGCCCTCACCCGATCCGCGCCGACGAACCTCGTCTTGAGGCTCGCCCACAGCTCTGCCGCCGTCTTCTTCGACGACACCTGCAGCAGGATGTCTTCGGAGAGCGCTCCGAGGAGGTATGCCCTCGCCGGCTTGTCCTTCTTCGCGATGACCGCCGCCGCCGAGTCCTCCGCCGGAACCACCGCTTCCCACAACCCTTGCGCGTCGAGGTTCGCCTCCACCTTGATCGCCCACACGGTGTAGTTGTCACCGGTGAGCATCGGCACCGGGAGCGACACCGTGCTTCCTCCGGCGCCGTAAGGGACAAGGGCCATGGCCGCCGACAGGATCGCAACGAAGCTCTGATACCAAATGTTGGGGCTGCCCAAGGAAGAAGAAGACTCACACACATAAAGGTAGAAGAACACACACAGAGGCTTGGCACCGCACACACTTGTGCCACTTTTCTTGTATTCTCCACTCTTGAGACAATGCAAATACATGGGCTTAAGTAGCCAGTGTTACACGGCCAACACGCAGCCACTCACGCACTAACTCCACATGCACACACGCACGTACTAACCCATAACTACTTCCGTCTCCTACTGAACCGGCTAGCTTCACTTTGAGTAACAACCAAGTCTGCAGAACATTGGATATGCGCGTACAGGACCAAGTCACAACTGATTGATCCCGGTTCTTTCTCCTCGTCGATCTGCCACACGACTCGGCTGCTCCGGCTCCACAGCGAACACAACTAGCTAACCAACACATCCATGCAAACTGCATGTACGTGCATGGTACTGATGAACTCATGCTAACTCAACTAATTAACCAGGCCCTATTGGCTTGCATGTGTACGTCTCACACTTCTACGAGCACGTTCACTGCCGCAGCCTAAGCTTTCAGTTCAACTACATGCATGAACAAACTAATGCAATGAAATAACTATGATGAACACCTAGACAACATGGTTAACTCTAACAATCACCTCCTTAACCTTGTTGTCATTTATTCGACCACCTCAATGGTGACCTTCAAAGCAGCGTCGGCCCGTCGTCGGCGTCTACGGCGACGAGATGGGCCTGCTCCTTCCTTGGCTTGGTGCGGTCCCTCGAGAAATGCCCGTAATCTTGGCAGTTGTAGCAGCGCACCTTGTGTATGTCGAAGTTGCCCCTCTTCTTGCTGCCGCCACCACGCTCACCTTTCCGCGCCTCCCACTGCGCTGCCGTGAGCATGAGCTGGTTGCCGTCCTGTCCGCCGCTATCCTGAGTGCGTCGCCTCGTCCGCTCCTCGAACGCCTTCAGCCGCCCGAGCGCCTCCTCGAACGGCATGTTGTCGACGTCGCAGAACTGCTCAATTCCGGCCACCGCTGCGTACAACCGGTCTGGCACGGTGTCGAGCAGTTTCTTCACCATTGTCGCGTCGTCGAGCGTCGCTCCGAGAGCCGCGTACCTTGCCGCCATGCCGCTGATCCTCCCGGCGTACGCGTCCAGCTCGTCGCCGCCCTCCATGCGCAGGCGATCGAACTCGCCGCGGAGAGTGGCTAGCCGCGCCGCCCTCACCCGATCCGCGCCGACGAACCTCGTCTTGAGGCTCGCCCACAGCTCTGCCGCCGTCTTCTTCGACGACACCTGCAGCAGGATGTCTTCGGAGAGCGTTCCGAGGAGGTATGCCCTCGCCGGCTTGTCCTTCTTCGCGATGACCGCCGCCGCCGAGTCCTCCGCCGGAACCACCGCTTCCCACAGCCCTTGCGCGTCGAGGTTCGCCTCCACCTTGATCGCCCACACGGTGTAGTTGTCACCGGTGAGCATCGGCACCGGGAGCGACACCGTGCTTCCTCCGGCGCCGTAAGGGACAAGGGCCATGGCCGCCGACAGGATCGCAACGAAGCTCTGATACCAAATGTTGGGGCTGCCCAAGGAAGAAGAAGACTCACACACATAAAGGTAGAAGAACACACACAGAGGCTTGGCACCGCACACACTTGTGCCACTTTTCTTGTATTCTCCACTCTTGAGACAATGCAAATACATGGGCTTAAGTAGCCAGTGTTACACGGCCAACACGCAGCCACTCACCCACTAACCCCACATGCACACACGCACGTACTAAACCCATAACTACTTCCGACTCCTACTGAACCGGCTAGCTTCACTTTGAGTAACAACCAAGTCTGCAGAACATTGGATATGCGCGTACAGGACCAAGTCACAACTGATTGATCCCGATTCTTTCTCCTCGTCGATCTGCCACACGACTCGGCTGCTCCGGCTCCACAGCGAACGCAGCTAGCTAACCAACACATCCATGCAAACTGCATGTACGTGCATGGTACTGATGAACTCATGCTAACTCAACTAATTAACCGGCCCTATTGGCTTGCATGTGTACGTCTCACACTTCTACGAGCACGTTCACTGCCGCAGCCTAAGCTTTCAGTTCAACTACATGCATGAACAAACTAATGCAATGAAATAACTATGATGAACACCTAGACAACATGGTTAACTCTAACAATCACCTCCTTAACCTTGTTGTCATTTATTCGACCACCTCAATGGTGACCTTGAAAGCAGCGCCGGCTCGTCGTCGGCGTCTACGGCGACGAGATGGGCCTGCTCCTTCCTTGGCTTGGTGCAGTCCCTCGAGAAATGCCCGTAATCTTGGCAGTTGTAGCAGCGCACCTTGCGTATGTCGAAGTTGCCCCTCTTCTTGCCGCCGCCACCACGCTCACCTTTCCGCGCCTCCCACTGCGCTGCCGTGAGCATGAGCTAGTTGCCGTCCTGTCCGCCGCTATCCTGAGTGTGTCGCCTCGTCCGCTCCTCGAACGCCTTCAGCCGCCCGAGCGACTCCTCGAACGGCATGTTGTCGACGTCGCAGAACTGCTCAATTCCGGCCACCGCTGCGTACAACCGGTCTGGCACGGTGTCGAGCAGTTTCTTCACCATTGCCGCATCGTCGAGCGTCGCTCCGAGAGCCGCGTACCTTGCCGCCATGCCGCTGATCCTCCCGGCGTACGCGTCCAGCTCGTCGCCGCCCTCCATGCGCAGGCGATCGAACTCGCCGCGGAGAGTGGCTAGCCGCGCCGCCCTCACCCGATCCGCGCCGACGAACCTCGTCTTGAGGCTCGCCCACAGCTCTGCCGCCGTCTTCTTCGACGACACCTGCAGCAGGATGTCTTCGGAGAGCGCTCCGAGGAGGTATGCCCTCGCCGGCTTGTCCTTCTTCGCGATGACCGCCGCCGCCGAGTCCTCCGCCGGAACCACCGCTTCCCACAACCCTTGCGCGTCGAGGTTCGCCTCCACCTTGATCGCCCACACGGTGTAGTTGTCACCGGTGAGCATCGGCACCGGGAGCGACACCGTGCTTCCTCCGGCGCCGTAAGGGACAAGGGCCATGGCCGCCGACAGGATCGCAACGAAGCTCTGATACCAAATGTTGGGGCTGCCCAAGGAAGAAGAAGACTCACACACATAAAGGTAGAAGAACACACACAGAGGCTTGGCACCGCACACACTTGTGCCACTTTTCTTGTATTCTCCACTCTTGAGACAATGCAAATACATGGGCTTAAGTAGCCAGTGTTACACGGCCAACACGCAGCCACTCACCCACTAACCCCACATGCACACACGCACGTACTAAACCCATAACTACTTCCGACTCCTACTGAACCGGCTAGCTTCACTTTGAGTAACAACCAAGTCTGCAGAACATTGGATATGCGCGTACAGGACCAAGTCACAACTGATTGATCCCGATTCTTTCTCCTCGTCGATCTGCCACACGACTCGGCTGCTCCGGCTCCACAGCGAACGCAGCTAGCTAACCAACACATCCATGCAAAGTGCATGTACGTGCATGGTACTGATGAACTCATGCTAACTCAACTAATTAACCGGCCCTATTGGCTTGCATGTGTACGTCTCACACTTCTACGAGCACGTTCACTGCCGCAGCCTAAGCTTTCAGTTCAACTACATGCATGAACAAACTAATGCAATGAAATAACTATGATGAACACCTAGACAACATGGTTAACTCTAACAATCATGTGACATCCTCGACTTTTGCTACAGTAGTAATTGTAATTAAGCTACAGTGATCAACCGTTAATGATGCCACGTCATCGGATTTCCATCTCAGACCCGCGTTGATTCGAGTTTGTCCGGATTTCAATTTTGAAAACAAAAGTAGAGTACGTTATGAGTTGATTTCAACTATTAAAAGAATATATATGTAAAAAAAGAGGAAAGTATTAAAGAAATAATAATGAAAAAAAAGAAAGAAAGAAAACTGAAAGAAAGAAATAAAAAAAAAGAAAAGGGAAAAGGTAAAACAAAATAAAAACAAAACAAAACAAACAAAAAAAAACAGGAAGAAAGCCCCCCCCCCCCGAGCCGGCCCAAACTGGGCCAAGTGGCCCAGCCGGCCCCCCCCAAAACCCTAACGCCCTCCTGGGCGCCACCCTCCCCTCGCT
The DNA here is from genome assembly GCF_904849725.1 of Hordeum vulgare subsp. vulgare. NCBI lineage: Eukaryota > Viridiplantae > Streptophyta > Magnoliopsida > Poales > Poaceae > Hordeum > Hordeum vulgare. The sequence continues at coordinate 617,542,185 of NC_058524.1, forward strand.
GCTCCCTCCCCTCCCCTGTGCGCCGCCGCCAGCCACCCCACCCTCGTGGTGGGGCCCCACCCCCCCACCCCCCACGCGCCATCCCCTCCCACACTCTCGGTCCCCCCTCCACGCCAGATCCCCACCTCCCGTGGCTCCCTCCCACGACCGAGCCCCTCCACACCCCGTCGCCCCCCTCCACTCCACCTCGCCTCCCCTCCTAGATCCTCCACCGCCGGCGGCCACTCCTCCCGCCGGCAGCCCCCCCGGCGGCCACTCCTCCTCCCACCGACGGCTCCCCTCGGTCCCCCTCACCACGCCGGCGAGCCGCCCCCCCCCCCCCCCCCGCGGCTCCTCTCCTCCCGCCGGCGGCCTCCTCTCCCCACGGCCGCCTCCCTCCACCGACCATCCTCTCCCGGCGGCCCCCCCCACCTCTCGGCCTCCACCCCGCCGGCAGGGGCGCCGGCCACCTCGCCCCCCCATCTCGGCGGCCGGCCCCTTCCGGGGGGTCCCTCTCCGGCGGCCCTCTCTACGGTGGCCGCCCCTCACCGTCGGCGGCTCCATCTCCGGGGGGCCCTCCTCACCGGCTCCTCCTCGCCGGCACATCACCACCATCGGCACCGTCACCGCCTCCACGCCCGTCTCCACCGTCAACTACGTGCGAACTCCGGCTTCACCGGGCCGTCACGTCACCGTCGGTGAGCCCCTCCTCGGGCTCCTCCCACCTTGTCGTTCCCCTCGACGTCACGGTTCCGTTCCGGCAAACGGGGCCTCGATCCGTCGACGGTGGACTCCGGTAGAAGGATTCGAAGTTTGTGTTCTTATAGGTGGAGTAGCAAAAGAACTTCTGTGTCTCTGTTAACAGAGAGATGAGAGATGAGAGTTTTTGAAAAAAAAGAAATAAAAACAAAGGTTGTATTCCGTATGTATGTATGAGATGTGATGTATGTATTTGTGTATTTGGATATTTAGAGAAATACGGTATTTGCACGGTTAGGTATCTAATAAAAATAAATGAGAAAATAGCTTTAGGCCACTTACCGGTGGGGCCAATGCACCGCTGTCAATGACAGGGAGGCCCCACGCGATAATTAAAAATAATGTTTTCTTAAAATAAATAAATAAATAGATATTTAGTTAAAATAATTAATTAACACAATTAGGGTATGACACGTGGGTCCCTCGTTGAATTAATCTGATTAATAAATCATTAATCTTAAATAAAACTTGTGCCTATGACGTTCGGGACCCGCTGGTCAGTTGACCAGTCAAATGTGATGTCAGCATGACATCGCGATGATGTCATAATAGGATTTTACTAAATCTTTTAAATCTGTTTTTAATTCCTAAATAATTAATAAAACTTTGAAAATTAATATTAAATAATCCGTAAGTCAGATCAAAATAATTTCAACATGAAAGTTGATCAGCAGAGCGAGACGAACCCGGATACACGGTCCGTTCGTCTGTCACGCGTCCCTAGCATAGCAAACATGGAACTTTTCCATCGTATCCAGTGTAACCGGTAGTAGCCCGAGACCCGGAAAATATCGTCAGATATTCTTCCGACCCGTCTATGACGGATGTTGCTGCGTTAGCTCATGTCTAGCCTGCATATTTCCATGTCATGCTTTGTGTTGCATCGGTGCTATTATTTATTGTTTCTTCCCCCTCTTCTTACCGGTAGACCCCGAGACTGACGCTGCTGCCGGGTACATCTACGACCCTGCCGATCAGTCCTTTGCCGCAGAGCAGCAAGGCAAGCAAACTCCCCTTGATCATTCCTATATCGTCTATGTCTTTCTTCCTACTGCTTGCATTAGTATTTTGCTACTGTTGTAGTTAGCTCCTATATCTGATGCATAGCCTGTTTTTGATGAACTGCTACTTTCAGTCCTGTACCTTTAATCTGCTTAGTATAGATGGAGCAGTCATCCCCTCTGACCCCGTAGATCAGTTGCCCCGCTTGTTTTCAAATCTCGATCTCTGATCGATGAGCCAGACCCGACACAGCACATTCACCCCCCTTCGTTGTACGACGCTACAGAGATACTATCGGGTACCGAGGGTGACACCTCGCTAAGTACTCCTGATGATATCTCTGTAGTATAGCTAGTCGGTCGTGGTTATCGAGGGTGATCCCTCTTTCACCATTCCCGATGACGTCTCTGTCGTGCCACCCCGCGAGTGTGGGACCCCCGAGGGTGATTCCTCTAAGCCCACCTTGAGGGGTACATCGTTCGGAATCCAACGAGGGTGATACCTCGGATTCCCCCGATGTTACAACCACACAGTTACTCGACCATGTTACTGGGATCTTCGGTGTTTAGTTGTAAGACGGGTGGATTCCCGCGAGACTGTGTTGCTGGCCTAATTAAAATGCTAATGGATTTGGGTATTTGATCTGGGTTGGTCGGAGGCCTTTTCGCACTAACCGGCTACGCGGGAAGAATTATGGGTACTCGACGTCGCGGTATCAGCCGAAGCTTTTCAGATGCCAGCAGTGTAGCGGCGCGCGCCCGAGTGGTCCCGAGATGCATCGCGCTTGTGATTAAGGGATGCTAGGACTGACGTCGGCCGCCCACGCCACGTGCAGGAGCGTGAAGGGGAACTGGGCCCACGAACCCTTTGTGCTTAGGATTTAGACCGGCGGGCTGGCCTCTCTGATTAGTCTTAGGTGGGGCTGCGACGTGTCGATATTCCGAGGCCGGGCAGGACCCAGAAAAGTATGTCCGGCCAGAGTGTTATCGAGCGTGACGGGACATGTGGTGCACCCCTGCAGGGATGAAATTTAACTATTCGGATAGCCGTGTCCACGGTTACAGGACGACTTGGAGTTGTGCCCCGATCTTATACAACTACAATTGTTACTTAACTGGAATTAGTTTGCCTCGGGATTGCTTCCTCGCAGGGAGTCGAGGGAGGATCTTTAGGCGTGACCTCACTTTAATATTGCTGCAACAATATAACTATTAATGTGTTACCCCTGTTCTACTCTCGTCTATTGCTGCAAGACCCTGAAGATGCTAGTCTTCGATAGGACTAGGCATTCTCTCTCTATTCTCGCATTGCTGCAGTCAGTCCACATATAACCCCCTTCTTTGATACTGATGCATAATTAGACTAGTGCTGATGTAAGACTTGCGAGTACTTTGGATGAGTACTCACCGCTGCTTTGCTCCCCCCTTGTCCCCTTGATCCGTTTGCTGCGACCAGATGATGAAGCCCAGGAGATGGAGGTCCCCGCCGCCGACGACTGCTACCCCGATGGTGCCTACTACTACGTGGAGGCCGCTGATGATCAGGAGTAGTTAGGAGGTTCCCAGGCAGGAGGCCTCGCCTCGTTCGATCGTTGTATCTTTTGTGCTAGCCTTCTCTAAGGCACCCCATGTTTTATGTCTGTACTCAGATATTTGTTGCTTCCGCTGACTCGTGTGCTTATCGAGCTTTCGTATTCTAGCCCTCGAGGCCCCTCGCTTGTAATATGAAGCTGATGTTATTTTATTTGTGTCTAGAGTTGTGTTGTGATATCTCCCCGTGAGTCCTTGGGTTTGATCGTACGCATTTGCGTGTATGATTAGCGTACGATTAAGCCGAGGGCGTCACAAGTTGGTATTAGAGCCAACTGCCTGTAGGTAGCCCCCTTTCCAACTCCTTGGCCGAAGTTGAGTTTAGTGTTTGAAAACTTACTAACACTGATGTTGTGGCTTACGGGCCCACATCTCAATTGGGTGGTATTAGTATCTTTTACTCCTTTTCTATACTCTCGGCTCTACTTTCTCTTCTCTTTCGGGTCAAAGATTTTACTAACTCTAACATTAGGTTCTCGAATCACATCAATCCGGAGCGCTGGACTATCTACTCTTTTTCTCCTGAATATGTATTACACACACTGTCATTGACATTTGTCAATCTTATTTTCAGATGCGTCCCGCAAGACAGCACGTGCGCCTGACACAGGCCACCGAGACGACTGGGTTCCCGGCCATTTTGGTCGATCTTCTGACCAGGCTGGGATATCGCTGGTACCCCGAGTACACTATGTTCGAGGATTTCCGCGAGTACAACCAGTACCAGTACCAGGCTGAGGTTCGCATCTTCGACCAGAGGGGCGGCGAGACCCTCGAGCGCCACGTGTTCTGTGGTATTGGAGTGTCGGTCGAGATGGCCGTCCATGATGCGGCCTACATCGCCATCACCCGTCTCCGTGGAGCGTACCCTCACCTGGAGGAGAGCCCTTTCAGATACATCCCGCATGCTCCTGCTAGGGATGAGACTGGATCTGATCTCACTGCCTACGCTTCTGACGTTCGGGAGCGCAACGACCGTTCCTACGTCGCTGTCTGCGCCCCCTACGTGACGCGTCGCTACGACGCGCGGATTCTGGTGCAGTACACTGAGGCAATGGATCGTGCTTTCCGAGCTCTGACTGTGGAGTTGTATGCTACGCGCGCTCGTCTTTACGACGCGTTGACAGAGCTGCAGCCATCACACTGTCCGAGGGTTCCACCTATGCGCATTCGCGAGCCGAGCAGGACAGAGCTACCATCAGCTCTCGAGTGGACTGATGTTGGGGGTAGAACCCCTGCACTTGGACCTCAGCTGCTCGACTGGATGCGGTACCCTCACCAGAGTCACAACGGGACACAGGGTCCTGTCCCTACCTTCTATCACCGCCAGCTACCAGGATTCGATCGTCCTCTCCGACGTTGATGTAGCCTTATCGCTACATCTCGTTGTGGTACTCTTCCACCGCGTGCCTGCGCGCCGCCTAGTGAGTCCAGGGTATCGTCAAATGCGTCCGGGCTATCGCCAAATTTCGAGTTTTTAATCGTTAGTCTGTAATCGAACTTATGTATGGGTCTGTATGTCGAACTCAACTACTATGGAGTATCTATCGCATTTCCCTTTCATTATGCTTGATTACTTCATGAATGCGTGCGATGCCTTTCTATTACTTTAAGCTAAACTACCCCTGCTAAATATTTAACAGGATGGTTAGACCAGCTGGCCGCCCGCGTGGCCGTGCCAACGATGCACCACCCCCGCCTCCTGAGTATATGGCGGGGATGATCCAACAGTTTGAGCTGAACCGCCAGTTTATGCAAGGGCTCATGGATCAGTTCCAAAGGCCGAACATGAATCAACCACAAGGCGTGACACTGCAAGACTTCTGCCGTCTCAACCCTGCGATCTACCGCAGCTCAACTCAGCCTCTTGATGCTGATGACTGGCTCCGTGACATTTCTTATGAGCTAGAGTCTGCCAATGTGCCCCTGGCGAGCTATGTCAACTTTGCCGCCTACTTTCTGAAGGGTCCCGCTGCTCAATGGTGGGACAGCCACAGGCGCTCTCAGCCCGATGGAACTATCATCACTTGGGCAGAGTTCAAGGCTGCTTTCCGTGCTCGATACATTCCCCAGGGAATCATGGATCGGAAGAAGCGTGAGTTCCGCAACTTGGTCCAGGGCAACAAGACTGTGGATGCTTATCAGCGGGAATTTCTGGAATTATCTCGCTATGCTGAAGAAGACATTGCGACTGATGCACGCAGGCAGGAGAAGTTCCGTGAAGGCCTCCACCCTGATATCAAGCTGACACTCCTCGTTCAGGACTATGCTGATTTCGCCACCCTCGTGAACAAGGCTATTCAGGTTGAGACTGGTCTGCAGGAATACAAAGATAGCAGCAAGCGCAACCGTGACATGGGCTCATCTTCGGGCTCATCTGCACAGAAGCGGAAGATCTGGATTCCCAACAACATGTACCATGCACCTGCTCCTACTCCGGGGCCGTCCTATGCTGCACCTCGCCTGCCTCCTCCACCACCTAGGTAGCCGAGGCTTCCAGCTCCACCGCCTCGAGTTCCTCCTTCCCGTCCCGAGGACGGGCTGTGCTTCAAGTGTGGCCGTCCAGGTCACCGTGCTAGAGACTGCAGGCAGAATCAGAATCAGCTGGCACTTCCCGCAACTGGCCGTGGCAACAACCAGAACCGCAACTTCAACACTAAGCCTGCTTATGTTCATGGTCAGGCCAACAACATTGATATGGGTCAAGCTCAAGACCAGCCTGCTACCGTGATGGGTACACTTCTCGTTAACTCAGTACCTGCTTCTGTATTGTTTGATACAGGAGCATCGCATTCCTTTATGTCGGAAAATTTTGCATACATGCATGACATTAGGAGCGAAGAGATGAACATCCCGATAGTGGTAAACACCCCTGGGGGCGAATGCCGAACCTCTGTGGTTTGCCCCCATGTTCCAGTTGAAATTGAAGGATTAGAATTCCTTGCCAACCCCATCCTACTAAAGTCATCCAACATTGATCTCATATTGGGGATGGACTGGTTGAAAGCTCATACGGCATCGATCGTTTGTGCCACCAAAACCGTCCACCTCCTACACCCTTCAGATGAACTAGTAAGCTACCATGCTCATCTCGTCCGTAATGCTGAGGCACGGCTGTATGCCTTGAATGCATTAAATGCGTCGCCTCTTGAAGGGATTGAAAACATTCCGGTGGTCCGAGAATTCCAAGATGTCTTTCCAGAAGAACTTCCGGGGATTCCCCCTGCTCGAGCTGTCGAGTTTGTCATTGACTTGGTACCCGGTACCACTCCTATTGCCAAGCGTCCTTATAAAATGCCACCACATGAACTCCTTGAACTTAAGCAAGAAATTGACAACTCGCTCCGTCTGGGTTTCATCCGTCCGAGTTCCTCTGCTTGGGGAGCACCTTCTCTCTTTGTTAAGAAGAAGGATGGGACAAATCGATTGGTTCAAGACTATCGTCCTATCAACCAGGCCACCATTCAAAACAAATATCCTCTCCCGCGGATAAATGATTTGTATGATCAACTTGCTGGTTCCACCGTTTTCTCTAAGCTCGACTTGAGATTGGGATACCACCAGATCCGTGTTCGCAAAGAGGATATTCCAAAGACCGCCTTTGTTACTCGATATGGATCATACGAGTACACCGTCATGTCCTTCGGCTTAACCAATGCACCGGCAACCTTCTCTCGATTGATGAATTATATATTCATGGACTACCTCGACAAATTTGTCGTGGTATATCTGGATGATATTCTGGTGTTTTCGAAGAACAAAGAAGAGCATGCTGAACATCTTCGTCTTGTACTGGATAAGCTTCGGGAGCATAAACTCTATGCGAAGTATTCCAAATGTGAGTTCTGGCTAGACGAAGTGACTTACCTTGGTCATGTGATTTCCAAGGATGGTATTGCAGTCAACCCCGAACGAATTCAAGCTATTCTTGACTGGACTCCCCCAAAGAATGTCAAGCAAGTCAGAAGTTTTCTCGGACTCGCCAGCTATTGCCGTCGATTCGTCGAGAACTTCTCCAAGATTGCGAAGCCCTTAACCAACCTGCTTCACAAAGGTGTTAAGTATGAATGGACTGATAAATGTCAGGAAAGTTTCCAGGCGCTCAAGGACAAACTGACGTCTGCTCCAGTACTTGCTCCTCCAGATACGAAAAGGGATTTCGTCATATACTGTGATGCTTCTCGTCAAGGAATAGGTTGTGTCCTAATGCAGGATCGCAAGGTGATCGCTTATGCTTCACGTCAACTGCGTGCTCATGAAGAGAACTACCCAGTTCATGATCTCGAGCTTGCCGCAGTCATTCATGCATTGAAGGAATGGCGACAATACCTTGTCGGTAATCGCTGTGAAATCTACACCGACCATCAAAGTCTGAAGTACTTGTTCACTCAACCGGAGCTGAACCTGCGCCAACAAAGATGGATGGAGCGTATAGCAGATTTTGACTGTAGTATATCATATACCCCTGGCAAGGCTAACGTAATGGCTGATGCCTTAAGTCGCAAGTCATACTGCAACCACCTCCAGGTTCATCAGGTTCACGATCGTTTGCAAGAGGAATTCCGTAAGCTGAACCTCCACATTGTTCCTCAGGGTTACCTTGTTCCGCCTCCTGAAGAGTATTTAAAGATGAACCTTCGTGTTGTTAATCAGGGTTCCCTCAGTAACCTAGTGGTTGAACCAGATCTTGTGAGCTCCATAAAGAATATACAAAACTTTGACGATGATGTCGACAGGATTAAGAGCTATATTGCAAAGCGTAAACCCTCCTTTTTCACTGTTGATGAAGGTGGCGCCTTGTATTTCAAGGGTCGCTTATTCGTTCCAAATAAGAAGGAAAATCTCAGGATGACTGGGAAGGTGATGGAAGAAGCTCATGACACACCATTGTCTATTCACCCGGGTAGTACCAAGATGTACCAAGACATCCGGCAAAGATTCTGGTGGCCCAATATGAAACAAGACATTGCACGCTATGTGGCAGAATGTGATATATGCCGGCGTATCAAAGCAGAACACCAAAAGCCTGCGGGAACTCTGCAACCTATCTCTATTCCCGAGTGGAAATGGGATCACGTTGAAATGGACTTTGTCACTGGTTTTCCCAGATCTCAGAAAGGTAATGATGCTATCCTTGTCGTCATTGATCGACTGTCCAAAGTTGCACATTTCCTAGCCGTCAAAGAAACGATTAATGCTAGTCAACTGGCGGATCTTTATATGTCAAGAGTTGTTTCACTTCACGGTATTCCGTTGGTAATCAGTTCGGACCGTGGCAGCTTGTTTACTTCAAAATTCTGGGAAAGTTTTCAGAAGGCTATGGGGACTCATCTGTCCTTCAGCACTGCATTTCATCCTCAATCCCAGGGACAAGTTGAACGAGTCAACCAAATTCTTGAGGACATGCTTCGAGCTTGTGTCATTTCTTTCGGTAAGAAATGGGAGGAATCTCTCCCGTATGCCGAGTTCTCGTACAACAATAGCTATCAAGCTAGCCTGAAGATGGCCCCTTTCGAAGTATTGTATGGGCGAAGGTGTCGGACTCCTCTGAATTGGTCAGAAACTGGGGAACGATCACTCTTCGGTCCGGATATTATTCAACATGCCGAAGATCAAGTCCGCATTATTCATGAGAATCTGAAGGCTGCTCAGTCTCGTCAGAAAAGTCAGTATGACCGTCATCATCAAGATATGGTCTATCAACCTGGCGAAAAGGCTTATCTTCGTGTTACACCAATGAGAGGTGCACACCGTTTCGGAATCAAGGGCAAGTTAGCTCCTCGTTATATTGGTCCTTTCACTGTTCTCGAAAGGCGTGGAAGAGTGGCTTATCAGTTGGAACTGCCGGCGAACCTTTCTCAGGTTCACGATGTCTTCCATGTTTCTCAGCTCCGTCGCTGCTTCAAGGACCCTATTCGAGCAGTGGATCACGATATGCTTGAGCTACAACAAGACCTCTCTTATAAAGAGCATCCGGTCCGCATTCTCGACCAAGCTGAACGTAAGACTCGTCGCAAGGTCACCAAGTTCCTTAAGGTGCAGTGGTCAAATCACTCTGAAGATGAAGCCACTTGGGAACGCGAGGATCATCTTCGTGATGAATACCCCGGGCTCTTTCCATCTACCTCTTAATTCTCAGGACGAGAATTCTTGTTAGTAGGGGAGAATTGTGACATCCTCGACTTTTGCTACAGTAGTAATTGTAATTAAGCTACAGTGATCAACCGTTAATGATGCCACGTCATCGGATTTCCATCTCAGACCCGCGTTGATTCGAGTTTGTCCGGATTTCAATTTTGAAAACAAAAGTAGAGTACGTTATGAGTTCATTTCAACTATTAAAAGAATATATATGTAAAAAAAGAGGAAAGTATTAAAGAAATAATAATGAAAAAAAAGAAAGAAAGAAAACTGAAAGAAAGAAATAATAAAAAGAAAAGGGAAAAGGTAAAACAAAATAAAAACAAAACAAAACAAACAAAAAAAAACAGGAAGAAAGCCCCCCCCCAGCCGGCCCAAACTGGGCCAAGTGGCCCAGCCGGCCCCCCCCAAACCCTAACGCCCTCCTGGGCGCCACCCTCCCCTCGCTGCTCCCTCCCCTCCCCTGTGCGCCGCCGCCAGCCACCCCACCCTCGTGGTGGGGCCCCACCCCCCCCCCCCCACGCGCCATCCCCTCCCCCACTCTCGGTCCCCCCTCCATGCCAGATCCCCACCTCCCGTGGCTCCCTCCCACGACCGAGCCCCTCCACACCCCGTCGCCCCCCTCCACTCCACCTCGCCTCCCCTCCTAGATCCTCCACCGCCGGCGGCCACTCCTCCCGTCGGCAGCCCCCCCGGCGGCCACTCCTCCTCCCACCGGCGGCTCCCCTCGGTCCCCCTCACCACGCCGGCGAGCCCCCCCCCCCCCCCCGCGGCTCCTCTCCTCCCGCCGGCGGCCTCCTCTCCCCACGGCCGCCTCCCTCCACCGACCATCCTCTCCCGGCGGCCCCCCCCACCTCTCGGCCTCCACCCCGCCGGCAGGGGCGCCGGCCACCTCGCCCCCCCCCCATCTCGGCGGCCGGCCCCTTCCGGGGGGTCCCTCTCCGGCGGCCCTCTCTACGGTGGCCGCCCCTCACCGTCGGCGGCTCCATCTCCGGGGGGCCCTCCTCACCGGCTCCTCCTCGCCGGCACATCACCACCATCGGCACCGTCACCGCCTCCACGCCCGTCTCCACCGTCAACTATGTGCGAACTCCGGCTTCACCGGGCCGTCACGTCACCGTCGGTGAGCCCCTCCTCGGGCTCCTCCCACCTTGTCGTTCCCCTCGACGTCACGGTTCCGTTCCGGCAAACGGGGCCTCGATCCGTCGACGGTGGACTCCGGTAGAAGGATTCGAAGTTTGTGTTCTTATAGGTGGAGTAGCAAAAGAACTTCTCTGTCTCTGTTAACAGAGAGATGAGAGATGAGAGTTTTTGAAAAAAAAGAAATAAAAACAAAGGTTGTATTCCGTATGTATGTATGAGATGTGATGTATGTATTTGTGTATTTGGATATTTAGAGAAATACGGTATTTGCACGGTTAGGTATCTAATAAAAATAAATGAGAAAATAGCTTTAGGCCACTTACCGGTGGGGCCAATGCACCGCTGTCAATGACAGGGAGGCCCCACGCGATAATTAAAAATAATGTTTTCTTAAAATAAATAAATAAATAGATATTTAGTTAAAATAATTAATTAACACAATTAGGGTATGACACGTGGGTCCCTCGTTGAATTAATCTGATTAATAAATAATTAATCTTAAATAAAACTTGTGCCTATGACGTTCGGGACCCGCTGGTCAGTTGACCAGTCAAATGTGATGTCAGCATGACATCGCGATGATGTCATAATAGGATTTTACTAAATCTTTTAAATCTGTTTTTAATTCCTAAATAATTAATAAAACTTTGAAAATTAATATTAAATAATCCGTAAGTCAGATCAAAATAATTTCAACATGAAAGTTGATCAGCAGAGCGAGACGAACCCGGATACACGGTCCGTTCGTCTGTAACGCGTCCCTAGCATAGCAAACATGGAACTTTTCCATCGTATCCAGTGTAACCGGTAGTAGCCCGAGACCCGGAAAATATCGTCAGATATTCTTCCGACCCGTCTATGACGGATGTTGCTGCGTTAGCTCATGTCTAGCCTGCATATTTCCATGTCATGCTTTGTGTTGCATCGGTGCTATTATTTATTGTTTCTTCCCCCTCTTCTTACCGGTAGACCCCGAGACTGACGCTGCTGCCGGGTACATCTACGACCCTGCCGATCAGTCCTTTGCCGCAGAGCAGCAAGGCAAGCAAACTCCCCTTGATCATTCCTATATCGTCTATGTCTTTCTTCCTACTGCTTGCATTAGTATTTTGCTACTGTTGTAGTTAGCTCCTATATCTGATGCATAGCCTGTTTTTGATGAACTGCTACTTTCAGTCCTGTACCTTTAATCTGCTTAGTATAGATGGAGCAGTCATCCCCTCTGACCCCGTAGATCAGTTGCCCCGCTTGTTTTCAAATCTCGATCTCTGATCGATGAGCCAGACCCGACACAGCACATTCACCCCCCTTCGTTGTACGACGCTACAGAGATACTATCGGGTACCGAGGGTGACACCTCGCTAAGTACTCCTGATGATATCTCTGTAGTATAGCTAGTCGGTCGTGGTTATCGAGGGTGATCCCTCTTTCACCATTCCCGATGACGTCTCTGTCGTGCCACCCCGCGAGTGTGGGACCCCCGAGGGTGATTCCTCTAAGCCCACCTTGAGGGGTACATCGTTCGGAATCCAACGAGGGTGATACCTCGGATTCCCCCGATGTTACAACCACACAGTTACTCGACCATGTTACTGGGATCTTCGGTGTTTAGTTGTAAGACGGGTGGATTCCCGCGAGACTGTGTTGCTGGCCTAATTAAAATGCTAATGGATTTGGGTATTTGATCTGGGTTGGTCGGAGGCCTTTTCGCACTAACCGGCTACGCGGGAAGAATTATGGGTACTCGACGTCGCGGTATCAGCCGAAGCTTTTCAGATGCCAGCAGTGTAGCGGCGCGCGCCCGAGTGGTCCCGAGATGCATCGCGCTTGTGATTAAGGGATGCTAGGACTGACGTCGGCCGCCCACGCCACGTGCAGGAGCGTGAAGGGGAACTGGGCCCACGAACCCTTTGTGCTTAGGATTTAGACCGGCGGGCTGGCCTCTCTGATTAGTCTTAGGTGGGGCTGCGACGTGTCGATATTCCGAGGCCGGGCAGGACCCAGAAAAGTATGTCCGGCCAGAGTGTTATCGAGCGTGACGGGACATGTGGTGCACCCCTGCAGGGATGAAATTTAACTATTCGGATAGCCGTGTCCACGGTTACAGGACGACTTGGAGTTGTGCCCCGATCTTATACAACTACAATTGTTACTTAACTGGAATTAGTTTGCCTCGGGATTGCTTCCTCGCAGGGAGTCGAGGGAGGATCTTTAGGCGTGACCTCACTTTAATATTGCTGCAACAATATAACTATTAATGTGTTACCCCTGTTCTACTCTCGTCTATTGCTGCAAGACCCTGAAGATGCTAGTCTTCGATAGGACTAGGCCTTCTCTCTCTATTCTCGCATTGCTGCAGTCAGTCCACATATAACCCCCTTCTTTGATACTGATGCATAATTAGACTAGTGCTGATGTAAGACTTGCGAGTACTTTGGATGAGTACTCACCGCTGCTTTGCTCCCCCCTTGTCCCCTTGATCCGTTTGCTGCGACCAGATGATGAAGCCCAGGAGATGGAGGTCCCCGCCGCCGACGACTGCTACCCCGATGGTGCCTACTACTACGTGGAGGCCGCTGATGATCAGGAGTAGTTAGGAGGTTCCCAGGCAGGAGGCCTCGCCTCGTTCGATCGTTGTATCTTTTGTGCTAGCCTTCTCTAAGGCACCCCATGTTTTATGTCTGTACTCAGATATTTGTTGCTTCCGCTGACTCGTGTGCTTATCGAGCTTTCGTATTCTAGCCCTCGAGGCCCCTCGCTTGTAATATGAAGCTGATGTTATTTTATTTGTGTCTAGAGTTGTGTTGTGATATCTCCCCGTGAGTCCTTGGGTTTGATCGTACGCATTTGCGTGTATGATTAGCGTACGATTAAGCCGAGGGCGTCACAAATCACCTCCTTAACCTTGTTGTCATTTATTCGACCACCTCAATGGTGACCTTCAAAGCAGCGCCAGCTCGTCGTCGGCGTCTACGGCGACGAGATGGGCCTGCTCCTTCCTTGGCGTGGTGCAGTCCCTCGAGAAATGCCCGTAATCTTGGCAGTTGTAGCAGCGCACCTTGCGTATGTCGAAGTTGCCCCTCTTCTTGCCGGCGCCACCACGCTCACCTTTCCGCGCCTCCCACTGCGCTGCCGTGAGCATGAGCTGGTTGCCGTCCTGTCCGCCGCTATCCTGAGTGCGTCGCCTCGTCCGCTCCTCGAACGCCTTCAGCCGCCCGAGCGCCTCCTCGAACGGCATGTTGTCGACGTCGCAGAACTGCTCAATTCCGGCCACCGCTGCGTACAACCGGTCTGGCACGGTGTCGAGCAGTTTCTTCACCATTGCCGCGTCGTCGAGCGTCGCTCCGAGAGCCGCGTACCTTGCCGCCATGCCGCTGATCCTCCCGGCGTACGCGTCCAGCTCGTCGCCGCCCTCCATGCGCAGGCGATCGAACTCGCCGCGGAGAGTGGCTAGCCGCGCCGCCCTCACCCGATCCGCGCCGACGAACCTCGTCTTGAGGCTCGCCCACAGCTCTGCCGCCGTCTTCTTCGACGACACCTGCAGCAGGATGTCTTCGGAGAGCGCTTCGAGGAGGTATGCCCTCGCCGGCTTGTCCTTCTTCGCGATGACCGCCGCCGCCGAGTCCTCCGCCGGAACCACCGCTTCCCACAGCCCTTGCGCATCGAGGTTCGCCTCCACCTTGATCGCCCACACGGTGTAGTTGTCACCGGTGAGCATAGGCACCGGGAGCGACACCGTGCTTCCTCCGGCGCCGTAAGGGACAAGGGCCATGGCCGCCGACAGGATCGCAACGAAGCTCTGATACCAAATGTTGGGGCTGCCCAAGGAAGAAGAAGACTCACACACATAAAGGTAGAAGAACACACACAGAGGCTTGGCACCGCACACACTTGTGCCACTTTTCTTGTATTCTCCACTCTTGAGACAATGCAAATACATGGGCTTAAGTAGCCAGTGTTACACGGCCAACACGCAGCCACTCACCCACTAACCCCACATGCACACACGCACGTACTAAACCCATAACTACTTCCGACTCCTACTGAACCGGCTAGCTTCACTTTGAGTAACAACCAAGTCTGCAGAACATTGGATATGCGCGTACAGGACCAAGTCACAACTGATTGATCCCGATTCTTTCTCCTCGTCGATCTGCCACACGACTCGGCTGCTCCGGCTCCACAGCGAACGCAGCTAGCTAACCAACACATCCATGCAAACTGCATGTACGTGCATGGTACTGATGAACTCATGCTAACTCAACTAATTAACCGGCCCTATTGGCTTGCATGTGTACGTCTCACACTTCTGCGAGCACGTTCACTGCCGCAACCTAAGCTTTCACTTCAACTACATGCATGAACAAACTAATGCAATGAAATAACTATGATGAACACCTAGACAACATGGTTAACTCTAACAATCACCTCCTTAACCTTGTTGTCATTTATTCGACCACCTCAATGGTGACCTTCAAAGCAGCGCCGGCTCGTCGTCGGCGTCTACGGCGACGAGATGGGCCTGCTCCTTCCTTGGCTTGGTGCAGTCCCTCGAGAAATGTCCGTAATCTTGGCAGTTGTAGCAGCGCACCTTGCGTATGTCGAAGTTGCCCCTCTTCTTGCCGGCGCCACCACGCTCACCTTTCCGCGCCTCCCACTGCGCTGCCGTGAGCATGAGCTGGTTGCTGTCCTGTCCGCCGCTATCCTGAGTGCGTCGCCTCGTCCGCTCCTCGAACGCCTTCAGCCGCCCGAGCGCCTCCTCGAACGGCATGTTGTCGACGTCGCAGAACTGCTCAATTCCGGCCACCGCTGCGTACAACCGGTCTGGCACGGTGTCAAGCAGTTTCTTCACCATTGCCGCGTCGTCGAGCGTCGCTCCGAGAGTCGCGTACCTTGCCGCCATGCCGCTGATCCTCCCGGCGTACGCGTCCAGCTCGTCGCCGCCCTCCATGCGCAGGCGATCGAACTCGCCGCGGAGAGTGGCTAGTCGCGCCGCCCTCACCCGATCCGCGCCGACGAACCTCGTCTTGAGGCTCTTCCACAGCTCTGCCGCCGTCTTCTTCGACGACACCTGCAGCAGGATGTCTTCGGAGAGTGCTCCGAGGAGGTATGCCCTCGCTGGCTTGTCCTTCTTCGCAATGACCGCCGCCGCCGAGTCCTCCGCCGGAACCACCGCTTCCCACAGCCCTTGCGCGTTGAGGTTCGCCTCCACCTTGATCGCCCACACGGTGTAGTTGTCACCGGTGAGCATCGGCACCGGGAGCGATACCGTGCTTCCTCCGGCGCCGTAAGGGACAATGGCCATGGCCGCCGACAGGATCGCAACGAAGCTCTGATACCAAATGTTGGGGCTGCCCAAGGAAGAAGAAGACTCACACACATAAAGGTAGAAGAACACACACAGAGGCTTGGCACCGCACACACTTGTGCCACTTTTCTTGTATTCTCCACTCTTGAGACAATGCAAATACATGGGCTTAAGTAGCCAGTGTTACACGGCCAACACGCAGCCACTCACCCACTAACCCCACATGCACACACGCACGTACTAAACCCATAACTACTTCCGACTCCTACTGAACCGGCTAGCTTCACTTTGAGTAACAACCAAGTCTGCAGAACATTGGATATGCGCGTACAGGACCAAGTCACAACTGATTGATCCCGATTCTTTCTCCTCGTCGATCTGCCACACGACTCGGCTGCTCCGGCTCCAGAGCGAACGCAGCTAGCTAACCAACACATCCAAGCAAACTGCATGTACGTGCATGGTACTGATGAACTCATGCTAACTCAACTAATTAACCGGCCCTATTGGCTTGCATGTGTACGTCTCACACTTCTACGAGCACGTTCACTGCCGCAGCCTTAAGCTTTCAGTTCAACTACATGCATGAACAAACTAATGCAATGAAATAACTATGATGAACACCTAGACAACATGGTTAACTCTAACATTGACGAACTCCCTCTCCGCTCTGCTCGCCACGGCTCCGAGGAAGACGTCGTAGAGGCGGCACGCGCTCGGGTCCTTGGTCACGAGAGTTCTATCGATGAAAGGGGACGGAGGAGCGCCTACGCCGGTGCTGGTGATGGCCCAGGTGTGGAAGAAGTACGTGGAGGAGGCGCCGTCGCAGGCGGCGTGGAGCAGGGTCATGCCAAGGGCGAGGCCGCGCCCGCCGCGCAGCACGGTGGCCTGCAGGGCGAGCACCGCGCCGCCATCGTCCGGGAGAGGTGGCACGAGCGGTAAGATCTTGGCGACCTCCCTGTGCCCGTCCGCGGCAAGCTCGTTTACGTCGACGTCGCACTCGGCGACGGTGAAGGCGACGCCGTCGCCGGGGTGGTGGTGCAGCTCGTAGCGGTCTGCGGTGCCGGGCTTGAGGCGAAGGCGGCCTGCCAGCGGGTAGAAGGCGCGGAGAGCGTGGGAGAGGGACGTCTTGAGCTTGGAGAGGACGGAGGCGATGTCATTGCTGGCGTCGGGCCTGGGGCGAGGCGGTAGAAGAAGACGCGCTCCACCGGCGGGGCGTTAAGCCAAAGGACGTCTAGGAAGGTGAGCGGGAGGGAGGTCTCCGGCGCCGGAGGGGTCGGCGAGGGCGCTACGACGGCGCTCTCCAGGACGTGGAGCCGCGGATACGCTGGGCCGTCCTCCATTGCTCCTTATCCTTAAGCTAGCAGGCAAAAATGCTAGACTTACGGACCACTTGTACATAAATACATCTACAAAGACTTACTTAAAGATTTTACGTATACTGATGTGTAGGATTGTAATTGGTTATTGGGGGATGAGGGGCCCACCCTCATTAAAAATCAGGGAAGAAAAGAAGAATTAGTTTGAAAGGTTAAGTAAACCTTTGTAAATTTTTATAGGTGTAGCATTATTGATACATGATAGCGTAGTAGTACCAATTTTGGCAACGCGTACGGCTATGGTACGCGAGGCTGACCGTGGCTATCGTACAGCCATCCAACCCGAGAATGATGTTTCCACGTATTACTCCCTCGGTAACATAATACATGACGTTTTAACAGTATATCTGCTAAAACGTCCTATGATACAGAGGTAGTAGATGTTTAGAGCACCGACGGCATTTTAGATGAATATTCTTCAAATGCAATAACGATGGAGTATGCTTTTCTTTTTGTTCTTCTTTGTCATTTATTTGGTTAAATTTTGGCACTACGAAGTAGCTTATCGAGTTGTTCATGTGTAGGAAGGTGGATGTTCATTTTGGTATTAGAAAAAAGAATACATCGATTTATTGATAGAGAGAAACTTAATAGATGTTTGTGCACTTCTTAGTATAATTGAGGCTAACCATGCAGCTGCATGTGCAATTAGAAAAGAAATTAGAAGGGAAGCAACGTCTAATTTTTTAAAATCAAAGCCGAAGAATGAAGAATTCCCAGATCAACAATGAATGCATGAAGAAGGTGTTGATCCAACTAGTAGGAACAGTTATGGAAGTTGGATATCTTCTAGATGCAGACCCGAGTCCACCACGCCGCTTCATCGGCGCCCCGGATCCGCCGCCCTGGATCCATCGATAAGTCCTTTTCTGCCCTTTCAAGTTAGATTTAGCGAACGATATCTCATGCGAGCTCAATTGCAATTTGTAGACGGATTTAAGCCCTTGTGAGGAATTTTTGCTCAAGGATTCATCCTCGTTCGACGACTCAGACATAGAGACGTTGCTTGAAAACAATCGACAACAGATGGTGGTGGTGGTCCTCGCCGTGAAGGAGCTCGAGGATAGGACCAGAAAGAGGCGGCAAGGATCGAATGTCGGTCGTCTTTGCATCCCTTGTAACCGCCATCTCAGGAACATGATGCTGATGCAAGACTACGTCGTGGCATCACCTACATATCTGTCGCACCTCTTCCGGAGAAGGTATTAAATGCATCGATCCCTCTTTGCAAAAATAGTAGAAGCTTGCAAGGTCAATTCTCGATTTTTTAGCCAAAGGAGAAGCACCGCGTACTTGAAGGGCTTTAGTGCATATCAAAAAAAATCTCGACAGCAATGCAGGTGATTTCTTATGGCATTCCAGCTGACTATATCGACGAATATCTTCGCATTAACGAAGATACTACAACTGAATCGGTGTGTAGTTTGCCGAAGTGATCATCCGTGTCTTTGGTCATGTGTATCTTCGGGCACCCGACGAGGAAGACATGAAAATGTTGATGGCAACAAATGAGAAGCGAGGTTGACGGGCATGCTAGGAAGCGTTGATTGCATGCATTGAACTTTGAAAAACTGTATGAAGGTATGACACGGGCAGTATTGTGGTAAGTCTCGTGATGCAACAATTGTGCTAGAGGCCGTTGCATCTGAGGATTTATGGATTTAGTATTGATTCTTTGGTTTGCCCGGTACTCGCAATGACATCAATGTGTTGCATCGGTCTCATTTGTTTTCTAGACTTGGTAGTGATGATTCTCCTACTTGCAACTAGACGATGAATGGGCATCAGCGCGCACAAGGCTGCTATCTTATTGATGGTATTTACCTTTCTTGGTCTACATTTGTCAAGACCATCAGAAAACCTGAAAATAGGAAGCAGGCTGAATTTACAAAGGCACAAGAGGCTGTCCAAAAAGATATTGGAAGAGACTCTGAGGTTTTGCAAGCTAAAGACCCTGACTGCATACAAGCATTCCTTCAAATATACCGGTAAGTTGAAGACTCAAGCACCCACCATCAGCTTCAGCATGATCTCAATGAACACAATTGACAAAGGGATGGACAGTAATAAAACCTACCATTTTTACATTCATTTAATTTAACTAATGTGTGATTTGTACCATTATTGTATTCGATCAATTCTTGTACTGACTTATAAGTTTGATTCTTAGATTTGAACAATTGTTGTAATTTCGATGATTGTTGTATTCTAATATTCAGATTTTAATTTATATTAATTTCATATTTCTATTTAATATGAGACATGTGTGTCAAATTAAGAAAAAAAAACACATGTTTTACGGGTTGACGCAGGCTACGGCTCCGCAGGATATTCATTCGGCCTTGCGGGGTCTGTTCGGCAGCAGCCCGTGTCAGCCCTCAAAACATGTTTTCTACGGCTTTTATACTCACTCTAAAGGTTCGCGCGACAAGGGGTCTATTAGAGATGCTCTTACCGTAGCCAAGGTGGTGACGGAGGCTGGACTACGATGGAGGCGGGACAACGATGAATGCGGGACAGCAGAGGCGAAAATCGTCGATGACGACGACGGAATCAGAGGGAGGAAAAGAACTGGATTGTAGGGTAGGAGGTTCCACAGTTTACTACTAAAAACATACTCTATGTTACGTTCCTCACCCAAAATATTTTCTTTTGTTTAACCATGTGAAAAATGAAAAATCCCAGATGTATTATTGTGGAAAGTTTAACCAGAGCGGCACTTTTGAAAAGAGCTGGATTTTGCATTCCTTGCTCTGTTCCCAAGCCAAGATCAGGAGTTAGAGAGCCCTCCCCTGTGACCGCCCCCCAAAGAAACAAGAAACAATGCTGGCGCTCCTTTTCTCCCCGCCGGCGGCGCCTCGGCCGTGCCTCGCGACGCTAAGGCGGCGGCGGCGAACTCCGTCCCCCGCGCTGCCTCCCGCGCCGCGCGCCTCCTCCGCCGTCCCCGGCCGCGCGGTGCCCGCCCTCCGCGCCGCGGCCGTCCCCCGCCTCGCCGCCGCGGCGCCCGGTGCCGCCGAGCCGGAGCCGGAGCCCGCGCCGCTGTCCGCCGAGGAGGAGGCCGAGCGCGCCAAGCTCGCCCAGGTGCCGCCCCGCTCCCCTCCCTCCCCCCGCTGATCTGCTTGAGCCCTAGTCAGTAGTGATAGTGTGTGATGACATCGGTGCCGGCTATGGCTTTCGCTCTGGTGCTCCGGGAAAACTCAGATTATCGCAGCCCCTTGCCGTTTGCCCAATTGCTGCACGAACGGTTGGGAAACTGTGAAGTACATGCTGACGATTCAGAGTTCGTGTTCATCGAGGATACGCAGACAGAGCATGAGCAATCCTTGTTCAATCCTGCAAGGCAGCAGTCCTTGTTCAATTGATAGTGGGGTTGTATTTGTACCTGCATCAACCAGCATATGTTTTCCGATAGATTTTTTTTCTCACTCCACATGCTTAATTGGTGCATCTGGTTGCTCTCTGGTTAAAGACATTATGCTGAGACTCCTCTTTGGGTCACACTTTTTTTTTTTCTTATCAAAATCTTTGAACTCATGAGGCGACTACATGACTTCGACATGATATGTCAAACTTCTGGTAGCATCATTTATCCATGATTCCTATAGTTCCTACTGTTATTTTTCAAATCCTTGTGTTATGTGCTCATTTTGGTATGCTACCCTTGGTATGATTTGTGTTTGAAGGCTGGCACTGCAAACCAAGTGTTTCCATCCTGTTTAACCACCTGTTTTTCATGGCTCCTTACCGCCCTTGCTTCTCTTCATGCTATTTGCTCGGCTCATATATCATCTTTTGCTCTGTGTTATTTTTGTCCGCTTGCAGGTTAGCAAAAGGCTAGAGAAGACAGCGCGGTATTTCAAGAATTTGGGCACCCTGGCATTCTGGTCTCAGTTGGTGTGCACAACCGTTTCGGCTGGGATCTTGTCCTTCTCCGCAGTTGCTACCGGGAATGCAACGTCTCCCTTTACATTCTATGCGACCGGACTTGGCATCGTTGCGGCCTTTATGTCAGTGTTCCGGTCATTTGGTTACATCCGTCTTTCCAAAACGCTCAGGAGAACAGCAACCGAGCCTGCAAAGGTACTCAAGTTTCCCAAATAATGTCCCCCTGCGCTATCGCTCTATTTGCTGAAAAGCCATAGCTTCTACGCACCCGCTCCCTTTGCATATAGGAGTATGTGCATGACGTCTGACCTTGCTTACCTGTCGACAATTAACTTGATTCATAAACACACCCAGCTCATTTGATGGCATGGTGCCGTAATATCATGGTACAACAATGCATCACACGGTGGCCTGCCACTTGATCATAATATTACTTGGTTCTGCTTATATGTGCATTTGTCTCCTCCAGGCTCCTCCGCGTGCGGCTGTGGTTAAAAACCTGAGGAACAGTATTGTACTCAACGTTGTCGGGATGGGTGTTGCGGTCCTCGGGATGCAGGCGACTGTTGGTGCTTTGGTAGCAAAAGCTCTCACTACCTCCTCGGTGCCCTACTACCAGGGGATATCCACTGGCCAGAGCCCAGTTCTTGCTCTGGATGTTTTTCTTGTTCAGGTATGCATTGTATCTTCCCTTCATTTTGATTGTTTGCAGAATGAAAATAGCTTCCATGGGTGGTCATTATGCGCCCATTTTGCGAAGTGGTCTGTTTGAGTTTTTGTAATCCGAACTTTGATCTACACGGTTAGTAACAAAATGTGCAATCTTCACAAATATAGTAATAGGAACACCTTTAAATTGCCGACATCGGATCACATTTTCTATTAGGCTCGCCTAAGAAAGTATTACTCTCTCCGATCCATATTAATTGTCGACGACAATTAATATGGATCAAGAGGAAGTAGAATCTTACTTCATTTTGTGTATTAATCGTCATCGTCTCTCACCATGGACAGGCTTCAGCCAACACCATCCTCTCGCATTTTCTCGGGCTATCGAGCTCACTGGAACTACTACGGTCCGTGACAATCTCTCCAGCGGATGCTGGCCCCACCCCTCAACCGGCATGAGCTACAAACAAACACGGCATACGACTAGGGTTCTTTTTCATCTCTTTTGGTTCTGCAACTGTAATCTGGCAGTAGTTTTTTTCTTTCTTCCTTTTTGTGTAGATCTTCTCGTTTGGTAACAAGTACCAATATGTCCAGCTACTTTGATTTTGCCCATGTGCAACTATCTACATATACTTGATGAAGAAAGAGAAATCCATGTCTTCGAACCTCTACTTATTACTTCAAACAAATGAAGAGAAAGCACTCCTGATCACGCCGACGTCTAAAGTTTGCACAATCTGCTGATAACTGCACCATCTGCTGATAACATATCAAACAACATACCGGTGTGTGTGACAACCTTTGATGCCAAACTCACAAGGCAAGCTGCAAATAAAGTTGCATTTCTTCTTTCACAGATATGATATGTGTTTTTACATCCAACACACAGGTAATACAGCCAGTTGCTCCCACTATGTTTGAAACAATGGAACCTATGTATGAATGAAAATGAGATGTTAAAAAGGAAAGAACAAAAGAAATGACAAGGAATGTTTTCCCTATCTATATATGGGTATGTCGAAGAGAAAACCCAGTCAGCGCCGCAGCTTGGTGAGGCGCAGCAAAGAACTATATCAACAGCGGGTATCCGAGATAACCGAAAAACTTGTCAAACCCTTGCTCGTCTCGCCGATCCGAGTCACAGCTTGATTACCAACCTGCATGTCCATGTCCAAAACTTGAAACCCCCTTAGCACAGTCCCATCTGCCATCAAACTCCTATCCTCAGGACCCGAAGCGGCTTCGCTTGTGCATCAAGATTATGAAGCCCTGCACGCTGGAATGTTGAACTTTGCCCCAGACCAAGTTCCAGCAGTTGTTAGCCTGTCACACTCTTGCCGTTCTCATGATCCGAAGAGGTTTGATTAGTGCATCAAGATCATCAGCCTCCGCGCCGAGATCCCCCGAGTCCAGTTCCATCAGCTGTATGCTGTCCGGCGCATCACCACTCTGTATGCTGTCTGGCACATCAACACTCTGTATGCTGTCTGGCACACCAACACTCTGTATGTTGTCTGGTTCATCAACACCTTCTTCACCATCAATGTCAAGGGTGATGAAGTCAGTGAAGTCCCCACCTGAGAAAACATCATGTTGCTGTTTCTGTCTGTCATCTTGGCCTGAAGAAACTTTGCTTGTCTCGCTGTCATGTCTAATGCTGGTGTCAAAATACCGTCCCCAGCTACTGTTTTGGGGGGTGTCTGGTCTGCTTCTCTTAGATTTGATTGGCTTCTTGGTGGGGTGATGAAGTTTGCACGTAGATTGTTGTGGGCACTCTCCTGTTGCCTCAAAGACTGGGCATGCGTAGCTATGCTTTTTACGACACTGCTTGTAACAGAGGATTAATTCAAGACCATGAAAAGATTAGCAACTTTGTTCAGAACATAAAAAAAGGTCGTGGAAGCCCCGAAGTTCAAAAGATGAACATGGTTCCAATGCAAAACCATGCTTATTAACAGTTAATCTCTAAACCACACTGGATAATCCACTTTGACATGACTGATAACATGTATATACTCCTAGATCCCAGCAAAAACACTACAAGTCTCATGCAGTAAATTATACTACCTACCAAGAACATTGAATTGATAATATTAATTGATTGGCAGGTGGGTAGAGCGTATCATAGTTTCACATTAGGGACATTTTTCACAATGGTTCACTTCTGGGTTTTTTATGACAAGTTTACTATCAGCTGTTGAGGACAATGCTGAATTCACTCCTAGCAATAGTAATACTTGAATAAGGTTGGTAGATTTCAGTAATAATATCATTAAGTACCTCATCACCATCTGCACAGTATCCCTTCAGAAAATCTTCACACGCAGGAGCATTGGAGTTCACTTTAACATGCCTATAGGGACAAGCTGTGTTGGTACAGAGACCTGCCAGAATAAGAAGCATGTGATCAAGAAAAGGCTTGCAGATTTTTTGTTGTAAAATGATGCACTTGGAATGAAACGAATCACCTTTCAGAAAATAAGAACAATCTTGCATTCTTTCTGGGAGGACCTGCAGAACAGACTCTTACAATGAAAGAAGTGTCAAATGCAAGATAGGCAGTAGAATCAAGAAGAAATGTCTTACCTTGTGTGTGAGTTTACAGCTAGTGTCAGAACACAGGCCTTTAAGAAATTTAGTGCAGATAGTCACTTTAGCACGGTCATGAATATAGCGACACTCGCCCTCAGGCTTCTTGCACTCGCCAAACCGAGTGAAGAATTGACAGTACTGTTGTTTCTTTGCCAGGCGTGATCGAACAGTGTGCAAACTCCATCGAACTTTCTCATTTGCTAGCATGCGAATTACTTTTTTGGGGTTTCTAACCAGTTGGTTACCTTTGCTAACACGCACATATCTGTTTCACAATAAGAGAACCAGAGAACAAATCAAAGTTCAAAGATCCTAGATGCAAATAAGTTATATTATAAGATAAGATGGCATCATGCAAGCAATAGCATGTGGTCAAAAACATACCCATTGCAAGATGACGACCTCCTCAAATCTGAAGACGCTTGATTGTTGTTTCTTAACTGATTGTCAGCAACAGATAAAGAGTATTGATCTGCAAATTTTGACTAACATCAAGTACAAACAAAGAAATATATAAAATGATCAAATGAATGATCGGTGTCTTCTTGCAAATGCAATTCAAGGTACCATGTTCAACATGAAAGTTGCATCCACTGGAAGCACTGCCATATGTAATTTATTATTAACCAATAAGAGAAGGTTCTAAAATTATGACAATACTCCCTCCGTACCTGAATATAAGACCTTTTAGAGATTTTACTTTAAAGTATAGATTCACCCATTTTGCTTTGCATGTAGTCCATAGTGAAATCTCTAAAAGGTCTTATATTTTGGAACGGAGGGAGTATAAGAGAGAAGATGTCTCATGCGCTGCACTTTGAAATGGAATCGCCACTAAGTGATGATTTAACTAACTAAGACCACCAGTAAAATATCCACACAGTTAGGTAATTCAACTTTAGACTTGTCATATGGTGGACCACAGAAGTAATTATATAATAAAGATAAAACTGAGAAGCAGACTCGCAATATGATGGGGCATGGAAGTTAAGTTATTACACTAAAGGAGCAATTGAGAAGGAGGAGCCAAACTTATGTATCTCATGTATAAATTATTTTAGCAGTTGAGTCATTCTTCATTAGTGGCAACAGGTTAAACATATTACCATTTCTTCGAGTATGATGGAGATACTGCCGTTTCCGTTTTTCTCCTCTCTTTTTTTCAACGTCAGCAACTGCCAATGTAGCCTCCTACAATCCAGGTTGTAACTTCATAAAATGCAACATATATGCACAACTATAAGAAAGTTAGTTGCATGGCTGCTTTCATGACTAGGCAAGGATCAGCATTCTGGTTAGAAATCAGCCAACAAACTAGTTAGGATCTTATTAAGAGACAACAAAATTCAACCAGTAACATCTCCCAAATACTTCTTGTGGGCTTCCCATCAAAATATAACGGTCTGATGAATCAGCCAACAAACTACTTAGAATCTTATTAAGAGACAACAAAATTCAACCAGTAACATAAATCAAGTCGTCTCCCAAATACTTCTTGTGGGCTTCCCATCGGAACATAATGGTCTGATGAAAATAACGCCAACTGACTCTTATGGAATACTGAATATGAAAAAATAGGCACAGAGAATATCGACGAAGTTACCTCGTTAACCTTTTGAGAGCGCTTCTCAAGAGATCGTGACCATTTCAAACTTGATCCACCAACACTTAACACGCCAGATTTCCGTATAGAGAACCCATTAGTTGAGACCGTATAAATCATATCTCTCTTCTTGGTTTGTAATAGTTTTCTGTTACACGATAAATGGCAAAGACTTGCTATAAACAAATTGAATGAAATGGCTCAATAGAGAAAGAAATAAATCAAGGCCAGTCTGCTAATATTACCTGACTATTCGTAAGGAGCTCACATTCTGACTGTGACTGCTTCTAAAATTCTTGTAGTATATTTTTCTTTTCCATGGAAGAATACGTGGGAAGGTCTTCACATAACTAGTTCCCACAGATCCTTTCCTCTGTGGTTGTTGCCCACTGAGTGTCCACACGTGGGATGAAGTACCCATATTATTTGTCTGAAGAGCTGCATTTAGAAAAGTTTGAGCATATGGTAGTTTAAGGAATTAGCATTGCTTCCTTATTCAAGTATGAGGTTGCAGTTGTGGTATGCCTCAGAAAGAAAACAAAGAAAACAAGAAAATAGAATACCTTTATGAGGTCTCTCCTTTAAACCACTGATACTGTTATTCGAGGATGCAATTTGTACACCTTTATTCTCACCTGAATTTAAGCTCTCAGCAGGTATAATCTCTTTCGTATTCTGACCATCAGAGGAAGATGAACTCAAAATAATCTGATTTTTCCGCTTCTTGAAATATAAATCAGAGGCTGTGGGTGGCTGCAGTGATAAAACCTTATCCATAGAACTTTTAGTCAGGTCATCAGGGCACGGCCTCTGTGCAGCAACCAATTGATTTGATCTCGGTCTAACATAAACCACTTTACTAGCATCTGAAGGTTCAGGTGTTTGTGCACTTCTAATGCTTGGGGTATCAACACCTGCGTTTAACTGCTTGGCCGAACCTTCTTTTTCAGTTTCTGGAACATGCTGCTTGGGCAAAGTTTTAGACAACTGCTCCGGAAGGTTTGTTGTTGAATTGATGGATTTGGCATGAAGTGGTAAAGGAGGAGTCTTAGGTCTTTCAACTGTAAAATTAGAACGAGCTGCAGAATCATTTGGATCAACTTTCCTGACGAAGTTCATGCTTCTCCTCATCACAGGCTTATTCAACATACTCTGAGTATCCAGACTAGAAGAATGAGAAAGTTTTCCTGTTGCTGGATTTCTAATAAGGGCGTTACCCTTGCGTATATAAGAGTTTTGGGTTTTGTCATTCCTCCTTGGTGGTTGTTTAGGCGGTAATCCTGAAGGCTGTGAACTGGGCAAAGATGTAGAAGATGCCATGTCACCACGATGCCACGTCTTGTGCCTTGCATTTGAACTTATACGAGGAGGCTCTCGGGATGAACTGGGCAAATTTGCCTGTTTAGGAGCTACCTTGGGAGGCATAGAGCTTGTACAATTCATCTGAGGAGACTTTCCCACAGGGTTTCCAACCGAGTCCAATCCTGCTCTCCTGCTATCCTCCTTTGGTGCTAAGACTGGCAAACCAATAGAAGGTAAAGTAGATTTGCATGGTTGATGATCCTTTTTAGCTTCTGACACAATGGATTCAATCCAAGAAGACAACAAATCTCTCTTTGTGCTTGAGTTAACCACAGGACCTTCAGCGTTACTTTCATAAGTATTATTGTCTGGCTCAACAGATACCTGAGGAGAAAGCTCTGTATCCATCACATCGGTAGATTCCACAGCTGGGATAGCAGGTTCAATTGGGTTACCACCCACAGGAATATCCACCATTTGATGATCATGTTGATCTACAGCATTTACTGAACTAATAGAGTGCAAACCAGAGAGAACTACCTCACCATGTTTCTCAACATCGCCACTGATTCCTTTATTACTGTCATAGGTATTATCCGGCTCAACAGATACCTGAGGAGAAAGTAGCTCTGCATCCATCACATCAATAGATTCTACAGCTGGGATAGCAGGTTCAGTTGGGTTACCCACAGGAATATCCACCATTTGATGATCATGTTGATCTACAACATTTGTTGAGCTAATAGAGTGCAAACCCAAGAGAACCATCTCACCATGTTTCTCAACATCGCCACTGATCTCTTTGGGTGCCAATGAGTCTGACTGAGGCATATCACTACCAAATACAGATAGCCTAATGCTGTTAACCTGACTAGAGAAAGCATCCACACTTCCACACCGCTCCAAATCTTGTGCAGTATCATGATCCTGACTAACAGAAGTGTCATTGTCCACGCTCTGACCCAAACCTATCCCATCTTCCCTAACAGTAGCATCGTTAGTCACAAACTGCTCAGACATAGCAATGCTGTTGACCGCTGGAGGTAAAGTCAGCCAATTTTGAGAACCTATACCAACTGAGTCATCATCAGCCACACCTTTTTGTTTTACAAGACTATCAAATTCTGTCACTGTGGAAACATTAAATCCTTTCTGGCCTTCCAGCAGCTGATGGTTTTCCTCAAGCTGTCGCTCACTTTCTATGTTACTGAAATAGAAATTACTGCCAAGTGTCAAAGTTGTAGGAACAGACTGCTCGCAGTTACCAGATACAGATGAAGATTCACGGGAATGTGCCAAGGGAAAATCAATCTCGGGAGACAGATGACCTCTATGAAGATTTATCAGTTCTGCTACCTGAGCTGTACCGCCCCTTTCTATACCATTATTCAAAACAATATCCTGGGTTGAGTACTCCATAAGATCATCATCTAATGGCAGCACATTCATGCTTTCAACATTTCTGGAAGATGACAGATTAAAGAAATCTCTACCTTCAACTTCCAGGGGAGCATCTAATTCATTGAAAGCAGTTCCGTCATTGAGGAGAGCTTCCATGTGGCTGTTGCCAGTTCCACCAGCTAAATTAAATTCTGGAGTGCTCCCAGAATTAGCGGTGGTGGCAACATGTCTCTCAGTTGACCCCATGAGGCTCTTGCCCACTTCCTTGCCAACAAACTTACTTTTAATAGTTTCTGATGTATTAGGAGCTTCCAAGTGGTGTATTGTTTTTGAAGTGTTAGTTTGACATAATTCTAAGGGGACTTGGCTCTCTTTGTCCCTGGTATCCTCATTCACAACGAGTTCCCTTGTATTAAAAACCTTCACATGGTGTGCCACAGAAACATTACCTTCACTTGATTCCATGCACATTCTACCTTGTTTACTCAGGATATCCTCATTGGCACCAACTTCCATAGCGTTAAGAGTTCCCCGATGGGCGAGCATGTTACCTTCTTCCTCCCATGCATCCTGGCTCACCCTAACTTCGGCCATTCTAGTAGTTCCCATAGTCTTACCTAAAGAAGAAATACTCTTTTCACCTAAACCAGTCAGAATCATACCCTCACCTTCACTCCTAGCATCCTCATTTCCACAAATTTCTGATGCACCATGATTTACAGTAACTCCATTCATGAAAACAGTGTTTTTTTCACTAGCATCCTTACGAGCTTTGCTCACTTCCCTGCTGGAAACTGCACGCCTATCAGAAATTCTCACAGGATTACTTGCACTTGCAGCACTCATTTCACCTGAAAGAGACATGATTTCACCCTCCTCCTTCTGATAATTATCATTCGTAGACACCAAGGTTGCATTCCTAACACCGCTCCTATTTGCTTTCCCAAGATGCTCGCTTCGTCTTGCAGCAAGCGCTTCCATAGATTTAATGGCTGAAGCAGCATTATTATCACCTGGAACCATGGAGCTTCTACTGTTTTCCTTTCCAGGATGCTTACTCCCACTACAACTTGTTGGATCAAGAATTTTCTTGGACTCGATGGATGAAGTAGCTTTCCTTTTACGTGGATTTATTGAGTTACTATTTTCACCCTTCTGGACATTCACATCATTACTAGCTCCAGCTGTACCACTAGTGCTAACCAAGTTGTGTTCAGATACAGTATCCTTTTCCAGCGATGAAGTTATGATTTCACCCTCTTCTTTCTCAGAAGCATTTGCAATAGCATCAATATTATCTCTCTTCTCAGATACAATTTCGCTACTAATCTGTTTATCCTTGCCAACAATCCTCCTCACAATCTTCTTGATAACTATCTTCTTCACTTTCTTCGCACCAGCCACAGGACGACCAGCTAAGCCCAAACTTTTACTAGGGGAATCTGCCACATTCTCCTGGACATTATCATGCTTCCCAGGAAGCTTCACAACACCCACTTCTTTTTCCTTGGACTCCGGTGAAGGCTTCACAAGAACAGAGGACAACACCTTCCTAATGTTTTTTCCAGCATCCTTCTCTATTACTTTAGTGCTGTCACCCTCATTACTACCAGCACTCTTCACCTTGCAGTCTACAGAGATCACGCTGGCCAATCCCTTTGAAACAGAGCCAGCATTGCTTGACTTGGATGGTGAAATATGCAAGGCCTTTGGCGGTGGCGGCTGTAGCATAGCAGCAGCAGGGCCCTCCTCTATCCGCTGCCACACAGAAAGTCTCCTTGGGGCAGGCTCCTTCTGCGGGGTGCGCCTCGGATGCGCAAGAATCGTGGCACGTGGCGAGCATGGCGAGCCAGACAGCGTTGACGTCTGCGAAGCCATCTGAATCTTCCTGCTGCCCTTGCTGTCGCTGTGTGTTGAGAAGCTCTCGTGGCTGTAGCCGGGATGCACAGGGGGCCTGTCTACAAAACTGTCGACCGGTGCGTAGCTGGCATTGGGCTGCTGCCTCTGATGGCGGGAAGGCAGCGGGCCAGAGCTGGAGGTGCTCTCGAGGTCGACCCGGTCATGTAAGGCGCACCGCTGCTTCTTGCGCGGGCTGGGCGGAGGTGAGAGACGGAGCTGGTGGGGGGACGTGTATCTGCGCCTCTCGTCCTCTGGCTCCTGGTGAGCAGAGGCGTATCTGCGCCTATCTTCCCCAGGCTCCTGGTGAGCAGGGGCGTATCTGCGCCTGTCTTCCCCGGGCTCCTGGTGAGCAGGGGCGTATCTACGCCTGTCGTCCTCTGGCTCCTGGTGAGCAGGGGCGTATCTGCGCCTGTCGTCCTCTGGCTCCTTGTGGGCAGGGGCGTATCTCCGCCTGCGGTCCTCAGGGTCCTCCCACGGGGGAGGCTGCTGCTGCTGATGATGGTGGTGGTGCTGCTGCTGCTGCTGCTGTTGATGGTGGTGCTGCGGCTGTTGCTGATGCTGCTGGTGGTGATGGGGATTGTGCTGGTGGTGGTGCCCAGCGGCGCGGCGGATCTCGTCGTCGGGGTGACGCTGTTGGCCGTGGTAGTGTTGAGCGGGCGAGCTGTGGTAGGGCGGCGGCTGCGGGGTGGAGTAGGCCTCGGGAGGAGGAGGCGGGGGAGGGGGCGCGTAGCTGGGGCGGTGCGGCGGCGGCGGCGGCAGGGGAGGCGGCGGGGGCAGCTGCTGGTTGTGGTGGTGGTGGTGGAGGAGGCGCGGGTGGTGGTCGGAGGGGGGCGGGTGGTGGTACGGCGGCGGCGGTGGCGGCGGGAAGGCCTCGTACGGGTCGTACTGCTCGTGCCTGGACCGCGCGGGCCCGCCGCCCCCTCCCGGCGCGAAGTGGCCGTTGCTGTGCTGGTGCTGCGCGGGGTAGTAGTGCCCTCCGCCGCCGCCGCGGCGGTGGTCGTAGGGCGGGGCCGGATCCATGGCCGCGCGACGAGTCGCCGGCGAGGGGGAGGGGAATTCTAGGGTTTGCGCGAGAGAGATCCCACGCGGGTGGATGGATGGGGAAATCGGCTTTGGCTTTGCTTGGCTTTGGCTTGGCTTGGACTTGGATTGGGCAGCCGGCAACGGCAGGAGCTGCGGGCTAGGGTTTGGATTGGGTGGCGGGACGGGGTCGGATCTGTGGATGGCGTCGGCCGGCGGCGGTGGGCGAGGCGGCGCCAGGGTTGGGTTGGGCTAGCCTTATATTGAGTAGGTAAAAGGTAGGCCGGTTTGCATCAGCAGCTACCTGTTCCGACGGTCGAGGGTGTCCGGCGACCCTTCTCTCCCACGTGCCACCTGCGTGGTGACTTGCCCTTGTTTTCTCTTCTCTTCTCTTTTCTTTTCTTTTTTACCCGCTGCCCGGTCCCGCGCGTATCTATGTGTCTTCTCCCGCCGTCCAGCCACTGCCGACAAATATCGTCCGTCGACGGTGGCGGTGCGGTACAGTCTGGTTCGTCGGGCCCCTCTAATCCCAGGGGAGGGGGGCTGGTGTGGCGAAGGTGACGGCCGCAGACGAGTAGAGGTCGGTTTGTCATGCCCCTCTAATCGGAATTATGTGAGGCGGTAGCATGCATGGCCGTCGAAGGAGGGTAAGGGGCCGGCAACGCGACGACTATGTATGAGGAGTGTTGAGGTGGTCGAGACCACACACTAGCAAAAGACCTCGTGAGGCTAAAAGGTGGCGAAGGCAAAGGTTAGGTAGGACGGCAACAAGGATGCGAAGCGATGATGCCAGGTCGTCACTAAGCTTGATATGTTAGGAGTCCAAAGGTCGTCGTGCGAGTTTAATTATAGGTGTTGCCTATCACATTGTTCTTAATTTAACCGTTGGTAGTGTAGAGCATACGTTGATGTGGTGTGTTTGAATAGACAACTCCCACACGTGTCCAAGAGTTTATGTTTGCTTTTTTCGTCCGGGTTTGTTGGATCAGAGGGCTGGCGAATGTTGTTTCTATTGTAGGGCCGTCCCGGTTAAAATGCTTAGTTAATTGATGAAATTGATAACTTTTCTACTATGAGCATACGAGGTTTAAGCGTGACGCCTCTTTTTGATTGGACATGCATGACAGTCATACGTAATTGCACGGGAATGCATGGCCGCTATAAGTAACCGCGCGGTGGCACGGGAATGCATGGCCGCTATAAGTAACCACACGGTCGCGCGGGAATGCATGGCCGCTATACATAATCGCATGGAAATGCATGTTAGCGTTAATGCTTAGTGAATTGGGGAATTACCGAGGAATTGATATGAGTAAATTGCCCATGCTAGTTGGTGGTTTCTATATAGGAGTAGGAGATCTCCACATGTGTTGCCTCTGTTGTTTTGACCCTCTCTATCATTACCATATCAATTACAAACAATCCCAAATACATGGGGCTTGTTTCTTTTCATTGTACATATTTCTCTCCATCACACACACTCTCACTCTCTCTGAGAACACAAACAAAGTGAAGATTATGGGAGTGAATTAACGAGATGATGTGATAATCCTTGTATTGATGTTGTGTCTAGCATAAGGCACTAACTTTTTTCTTCATTGATTTGACGCCTCGTTAACAAAAGGTTGACATGGCAGATCTAACAAACAATGTCATGTGGAGCACAGGAAGGGCCTCATATGCCACTTCAAGTTTTGAAAACTTAGTAGTAAAACAGTGGGTCAAGCCACCAACATGCAAACATGCATTGGGTGAGAGCACAGTATGTAATGTTCGACAATAACTTGTAAATAAAACTAACATGACACATGTGACATGGATGATGGTATCCCGACATGGATTATGCATGTGTCATGTCCTTGTTATTCATGGTTTATTTCTGCAGGAGCACTATTATCATATACTTTATTTCCCTCCTTTTCTTAGAAGATATGGAGTTTCTTTCCAAGACAAGATGATTAGATATTCTCTTGATTCTTGATTGGTTCGTGATAAGTGGTGGCATGGTCACTCAACAAGGTAAGGGTGATGCGACGATAATGTACGAGGAGTGTGTTGGGGAACGCCGCATGGAAAACAAAAAAAAATCCTACACTCACCAAGATCAAACATGGAGATCAACATCTACGAAAGGGGGGGTGCATCTACATACCCTTGTAGATTGCTTAGTGGAAGCGTTAAGAAACGCGGTTGATGTAGTCGAACGTCTTCGCGATCCGATCACGATCCGTCCCACGATCCAATCACGAACGTCCCCGATCAAGTGTCGAACGGACGGCACCTCCGCATTCAGCACACGCGCGACTCGATGGCATCTCCTCCTTCTTGATCCAGCAAGAGAGGAAGGAGAAGTAAATGGGATCTCAACCAGCACAACGGTGTGGCGGAGATGGTGGTGGAGCAATCCCAGCAGGGCTTCGCCAAGCGCCTCCGGAGAGAAGGCAGGCCGCAGGGTGTGGGAATTGTTGTGTCCAGCCCTCTCCTTCTCCTCTAATATATATAGGAGGCAAGGGCCAGGTTCAGGTTGCAGCCCTTGGCCCCTCCTCCAAGGAGGGCCGATGGCTAGGGTGGAGTCCTCCCTTCACAAGGAAGGGAGGAGTCCCCCTCCTCCAAGGCACCTCCGGGGTGCCTTGTCCCTTTGGGACTCTTGCCCCCAAGCCAATTTCGCCTCTAGGTGATGGTGCGCCTAACCTATGGTGTCTAGGGCGCCACACCTACAACCCATGTGGGCCCACTGGGCAGGTAGACCCCCGGAACCCTTTATGCACCCCGGTACACTACCCGTAATGCCCGAAACTTTTTTGGTACGCAAAATAGGACTTCCCATACATAAATCTTTACCTATGGACCATTCTGAAACTCCTCGTGACATCAGGATCTCATCGAGGACTCCGAACAACGTTCGGTCACCAAAATACATATCCCAGTACTACTCTAGCGTCAATCGAGTGTTAAGCGTGCGGACCCTACGGGTTCGAGAATCATGTGGACATGACCGAGACACCTCTCCGGTCAATAACCAATAACGGGACCTGGATGCCCATATTGGTTCCCACATATTCCACGAAGATCATTATCGGTCGAACCACGATGTCAAGGATTCAGTCAATCCCGTATGCAGTTCTCTTTGTCCATCGTTATGTTACTTGCCCGAGATTCAATCGTAGGTATCTCCATACCTATTTTAATCTCCTTATAGGCAAGTATCTTCACTCGTTACATAATACAAGATCCGTGACTAAATCCTTATTCACATTGCTTGCAAGCTTATTGTGCTAACGTATTATCGAGTGGGTCCCGAGATACTTCTCCGTCACACGGAGTGACAAATCCCAGTATTGATCCATGACAACTCAACAGACATCCTCGGAGATACCTGTAGAGCATCTTTATAATCACCGAGTTACGTTGTGATGTTTGATATACACAAGGCATTCCTCCGGTGTGAGTGAGTTGCATGATCTCATGGTCATAGGAACAAATACATTGACATGCAGGAAGTAATAGCAATAAACTTAGTTATACGATCATATGTTATGCTTACGGTTTGGGTCTTGTCCATCACATCATTCTCCTAATGATGTGATCCCGTTATCAAATGACAGCTCATGTCTATGGCTAGGAAACTTTAACCATCTTTGATCAATGAGCTAGCCTAGTAGAGGCTTACTAGGGACACTTTGTTGTCTATGTATCTACACATGTATTTGAGTTTCCAATTAATAGAATTATAGCACGGATAATAAACGATTATCATAAACAAGGAAATATGATAATAACTAATTTATTATTGCCTCTAGGACATATTTCCAACAGAGTATTGGGGTGGTCGGGATCACATAGTCGGTGAGGAAGGTGTCGAAGGTAAGGTAGGATGACAAGGAAGGCGTAGACTGATGATGCCATGTCATTGCTAATATACATTGCAAGAAGTCTCAATCTACATGGTCATAGGCTTTAGTCAGGTCCAACTTATAAGCACATAATTCCCCTCTTAAATTTTTGTATTTCGCTTTGTGTTGTTTTTCTTGCTTGGAAATTGGCTTCCGCTTTGCTTTGTTGTGCTTTGCTTGCGTGTCAGCTGGCAGTGGGAGGAGCTAGGGGGATGACGGGTTATTACTTAGGCCATGTTCGATTAATCCCCTCACCACAGGGATTGAAGGGGATTGGGAGGTTTGAGGGGGATTTTGACTTGCAAGGGATTTAATCCCCTTCAATACCTGTCAAACCTCTTCAAACACTTCCTAACCGAACAAGCCCTTAGGGTTTGGGACCCCGGATTAGATGGGATGGGATCAGATGTGTGGATGGCGTCGACCGACAACGGTTTGCGGAGTGCATCCGTACAGTGCGGCTCCAGGGTTGGGCTAGCCGGTTTGGTTTGCATCAGCTAGGCAAGGCACGCGACCTGTTTCGAGGTTTGAGGTTGTCCAGCGATGGTTAGTCTCTTCTTTTCCATGTGTGACATGTGTGACTTGCCCTTGTAATATTTCCTTTTCCATTTCTTTTTTTTCTACCGGTGACTACACTGGACCATGTGTGTCTTTGTGTCTTCTCCTCCCGTGCTCCGTCCCGTCCAATTTCATTTGGCAATGGCAAAGGTTGGGTAGAGGTCGATTCATTGTGCCCCTCTAAGCGTGGTGGGGGAGGGGGGAGGGGGAGGGTGGTGTGACGAATGTGTTGGTTGTGGTTCGACACGGGTCGGTTTTTCATACCTCTCGAGCCGGGTAGGGGGAGATGAGCGGCGGTGGCATGGCCGTCACAGGAGGATAAGGGGCGTCGTGAAATTGATGTACGAGAAGTGTTGAGGTGGTCGGTACGAAAGGCGAGGAGAGATCTGGTGAGGCAATAGGTGGCTAAGGTTAGGTAGGATGGTGATAAAGATGCAAAGTGATGATGCCATGTCGCCGCCAAGCTAGATCTCGTAGGAGTGTAATGATGTTACTGGTCACATTGTTTTGCTTTTAACTGTTGGTAAAATGAAGTGTACATTAATATGGTGTGTTTGGACAGACAACTCCCATACAGGTCCAAGGGTTGATGTATACTTTCATTGTCCAGGTTTGTTAGACCAGAGTGCCAGCGAAGGCCATTTGTATTTATAAGACTGCACCGATCAAAGTGTTTAGTTATTCAAGGTACTTAATAGCTTTTGGTTGTGTGCATTGCACGTTTTAGTCACGACGCTGTCTTTGATTGGGCAGGCATGGCCTCTATACATAATCGTGGGCGAATGCATGTGTGCACTAATGCCAAGTAATTTAGGGGATTACCTTGGAATTTTTATTGAGTAAATCGCCAACACTATTTGGTTGTTTCCATATAGGAGATGTCTACACGTGTTGTGTTGTCTTGGTCTTGTTTTTTTTTTTGCGAGACAACATAGAGGTTTTTATTCTATAGTGATAGAGTTACAATCATCAGCGACTAAACTACGGATACATGGAGGTGGACAGCCCAACCAGCAGGCTGTGCTGTCGCCACATTTACCAAAGTTCGTTAAACAATGTGCAACCCTATTCTGTTCTCGGGAAATTTTGACAAGAACAAAAGCCCTAATGTTCATATACTCCCTGATATCCGCCACAAAGTGTCCATAAGCTGATCTGTTAGGGAGAGCATCGGCAATCATCTTAAGTGCCTCTGCACAGTCGGATTAAAGGATAAGCGTAGCTTGAGAATGCTCCGTAGCTAGTTGGAGCCCTTCTTTGATTGCATGCAGCTCAGCTTCGAGGGCGTCATT
Organism: Hordeum vulgare subsp. vulgare; assembly: GCF_904849725.1. Classification (NCBI taxonomy): domain Eukaryota; kingdom Viridiplantae; phylum Streptophyta; class Magnoliopsida; order Poales; family Poaceae; genus Hordeum; species Hordeum vulgare. Next base: position 617,579,602 of record NC_058524.1, read on the forward strand.
GCAGTGAAACAACTTACGGTATGAAGCAAATATTACCGCTCCCTTACTGTCCCTCAAAATCATACCCGAACCAGCCGATCCATCCATAGCCTGGAATGATCCATCAACTGACAGCGCTACCTCCTGTTCTGCTGGGTGTGGCCAAACCAGTTTGCACTTAGGAGCATGTTGTTGAACTTGCTGATGCCCCATATCGAGCACTGGAGACTTTCCTTTCAAGATCTCGTCGACACCTAACGAGTTGTTTTTGTACGTATTATAATAGTTAGAGAGGAAAGACCTAGATATATCCACCGGGGGAATGGTTTTGCCATGAACCAGCTCATTCCGAAGGTGCCAGATTCGCCAAAGTACCATGATAATCCTGCTCCTGATGTCCTCATGTGAGTCAGCAAGCAAATGGAGTAGCCATTCTGATCCAGAACAAGGAATATCTGCCCGATTAGGTAGTGACCACGAGAGCTGCATTGCATCCCACATTAGAGCGGCATTTTGGCAGACCAACAGAGCATGAAATGACGATTCCTCCTCTCTATCACAGAGACTGCAGTGTCCGGAATTCCCAATGTGACGTCTGAACTTCTCTGCATTTGTTGGTAGAGAGCCTGAGATAACCTGCCATGCAAAATGCCTCATCTTGGGGGGAGCATCAGCACTCTACACCAACTTCCAGATCGGCCGATCTCCCGTGGGTGCATTGCTTGCAGAACCGGGATTAACCTGGTCCCTTACCGAAGACATAGCAAAATGGTAGGCACTCCGGACTATAACATTACCCGATTTATCCCAAGGCCAGGAGATAAAGTCGTCCTGCTGGTTAGAGGAGGTGTGTATCTTTAGGATAGCTTCGATATCTGATTGGCAAAAGTGTTGATGGAGCAGGTTTAGCTGCCAATTCCCCCGTTCGTCAAGGAAGTTCTGGACTCTGTTGAGACGGCAGTTTCTTTTAGGCAGAATAGGAGTAAATGGAGGACCCCTAGGGATCCAAGGATCCCTCCAAACTCGAATACTTGCCCCATTGCCAACCCGCCATAGCATTCCACGCTTAACTAATTGCAGCCCGTGCTCAATGCCCTTCCAAACTGCTGAGTTGTTACCTGGGAATACTGTATCCATAAGATTGCCATTAGGAAAGTACTTTGCTCGAAGGAGTCGAGCGCACAGCAAATCTGGTGATGTTAAAAGTCTCCATGCCTGCTTTGCTAACAATGCCTGGTTATAGGCACGCATATCTCGGAAACCAATACCTCCTTGGGCTTTAGGAAGTGTCATGCGCTCCCAAGCAACCCAAGCCATTTTCTTCTTCCCATTCTCCACTCCCCACCAGTACTGTCGCATCATTCTAGTTAGGTCATCACAAACAGAGAGAGGCAGCTTAAAGATGCTCATAACATAGACCGGGATAGCTTGGGCCAGAGCCTTTATAAGGACCTCCTTACTCGCAAAGGAAGAGTATTTTTCACTCCAATCCACCAAGCACTTACTCAATCTTGATTGCAAAGATTCAAAGCGTCCTTTATGCATTCGCCCCTCTGGTACTGGTAAACCTAAATACTTTGGCTCAAATTCCTGCTGTGTGATACCCAGGATCAATTTAATCTGCTCTGCAACTTAAGAGGGACAGCCTTCGGAGAATAGGATGGAGCACTTAGAGGGGTTGATTAGTTGACCCGTAGCTGAGGCATAAGTACTCAAAACATCCGAAACTATCGATGTCGAATCAGTAGTTGCATTGAAGAAAAGCAGTGAATCATCCGCAAATAACAAGTGTGAGATAGCTGGAGCTCTTCTACATATTTTGACCGCTTCTAAGCCCCTCTGTTGGACTGCCTTATTTATCAGGGAAGATAGGGAGTCAGCCACGAACAAAAATAGAAAGGGTGATAATGGGTCACCTTGTCTTAGACCACGTGAGGGGGAGAACTGCTCCAGTAGACGTCCATTAAACTTCACTGAGTACCGCACCGACCGTACACACTCCATGGTTTGCTTGACCCATCGTGGAGCAAAACCCCATCTCGAGAGTGCTTGCTCCAGAAAATCCCAATCAACTCGGTCATAAGCCTTTGATAAGTCCAGCTTAAGAGCACAGAGATCCTTATTCCCTGGAGAGGACTGGATATGGTGGATACACTCAAAGGCAATAATGGAATTGTCTGAGATTAATCTACCTGGGATGAAAGCACTTTGATTCTCAGAAATAAGCTCTGAAAGGAACGGTCTGAGACGATTTACCATGCATTTGGACATTATCTTGTATATCACATTGCATAAGGATATAGGGTGGAAGTCTTTGAGCGAGGCCGGGTGTTGGATCTTTGGGATCAGAACAGTGCTAGTATCATTGACACCTTCTGGCATCTGACTAGTAGTGAAAAACTGTCTAACCACTGCAAAAATTTCTTCCTTGAGGCAACTCCAGTTCTTCTGATAGAAACGGGACAGAAAACCATCTGGGCCTGGCGCTTTCAACGGACCAATTTGGAAGAGCGCATCGGATATCTCTTTGTCAGATAGGGGTGCAAGCAAGCTCTCATTCATTGCATCCGACACTTTAGGTTCTATCACCGCAAGGGCTGCCTCCGGGATTATCGTCGGGTCCTTCGTATACACCTCTTTGAAATAAGATGCGGCCATGCGTTCCATATCGGATGGGGAGTTGCACCACGACCCATCAGCCTTCTGTAGTCTCCTAATATTGTTTCTCCTAGCTCGCCACACAGCTTGCCGATGAAAGAAGTTTGTGTTTCGATCTCCCTCCTTTAGCCAGATGATACGGCTCCGCTGCAACCACATCATCTCCTCCCGATGTAATAGTTCGTCCATGGTTGCCATCTTCTGACGGATTAGGGTACGATCCATGCTATTGAGCTGCAGCGTTTCTAACTCTGTTCGCAAGTTCTCGATTTGCTTTTGCACCTGTCCAAAAGTTTCCTTACTCCACTTCCGAAGATCTGTCATGACCATCTTCAGAGACTTGGCCACACTACCCAAATCACCCTCGGGACGTGACCGCGACCAAGCTCGCGAAATTATATCAGGGAGTGCTTTATCTCGCTCCCACATGATCTCATATTTTGGAGATCCCTTGCGCCTGCGATCCTCGGTGATATCCAGGGCAAGCAGTATAGGACAGTGATCGGAGCGGGGGGGGGGGGAATCAGATGTTGCACCTTTGCATACGGAAACTCCTCCCGCCATTAATCTGTTGCACATGCCCGGTCTAGCCTCACCCTGACATTACCCTGCCCAACTTGGCCATTATCATATGTAAAAGGAGCTCCCGAAAACCCCAGGTCTATCAGCTCGCAGACGAACAAGGTGTCTCGAAAGGCTTCCATCTGATTCTCACCTCTTGTGGTTCTCGAGAAGTGCTCGTGTTGCCACAGAGCCTCATTAAAATCTCCACAAACTACCCACGGCAGGGCTGAGATCCCCTTCAATCTGATCAAGTGTTCCCACATAAGATGGCGCCGTTCAACACGTGGTTCCCCATATACGAAGGTGGACCTCCAACTTTTCCGAGAGCCTTGATCAACTATGCTAACATCAATGTATCTTTTGCACGAGTCAAGAATTGTCACCTGGAGAGATTCATCCCAGAAGAGTGCCAAACCACCCCCCCTTCCATCACAGTCCACACCAGAAAAACCTCTCAATCCTAGCTTCCACTTCATTCTCTCAACTTTCGAGCTTGGTTGTCGTGTTTCCGCAAGAAAAACCAAGCTTGGGGAATGGGCTTTTACAAGAGCCCCAACTTCACGAACTGTTCGGCGGTTCCCCGACCCCCGACAGTTCCAAAATAGGTGACTCATTGGGACTGGCGGCGCTCCGCCTGGGATCCCGCCGAAAGATTTTCAGATGTTGATTGTTCACCAGCTAGTTTAGCTCGTTTACCCCCCGAGCTGTTACTCGGAGACGTTGCCTCTCCCGTTTCTTTACCATCAGTGATCAGAAGCCGTCCTCCAGTAGGGATAGATAAACCTTCTTCCTGGGGTATGACTACCCCTTCCTCCATGTTCAGTCGCTTGCGGGATGTCTTGTCGAGGTCCATATCTATAGGTTGGGATGATTTATGCGGACTAGACGCCGTGTCTTTCAACTCCCCATCACCCAGTTCTTCGGTCCTCCTTGCTGCTGGTTTGGGACTTGGTAGATCAGCATGGGACTTTTTCCCACTCCAGTTCCCTTCCCAATCCTGACGAACACGACCCGGAGGTTCTGCATACAGATAATCACCAAATTTGAGATCTTTCTCTTCAAAAACCCCATTGCCGCACTCCTTATGCTCATGCCCAATGATGCCACAGACACTACAGAATCTTGCAAGCTTCTCATACCTCACCGCGTACACACTCGGTTCTTCCCTTTAACTATGCTAACAAACCTAGTAAGGGGCCTCCTGATATCATGTCTCACCCTGACCCTCACGTAATCCCCACGAGAATTACCATTAATCCTGGTTTCCAGCACCTCTCCAGCAGATCGCAAGAGCTTCACGATAAGTTTATGCCTGCAATAACCATCTGGCAACTTGTGGATCTGGAGCCAGATTGGCATATACATTATTGGCACCTCTTCAGCCTTTGTGAATCCATCATACTGGGTTAGCAGGACCGCCATGTTACGGAACAGCCATGGCCCTTGGTCCATGATCCGATCCCAATCACCAAGACAATACACCTGAATCACAAAAAGATTGGGGCCTATTGGCCTGAACCGAACAGCCTGACAGCAATTCCACGCTGCGCGCATGTCTTTGTAGAAGGCCGCTTGGCTAAAGGTCTTCGTGGTTTGAACCCTAGCTAGGGCTATCCACCGAATTTCGTTTAGCAGCTCCGGGGCTTCCTCTTCGACCACAACATCCTCGAACTCCTCCTCCTGCAGATCTAACTTATCAAAGAACTCATCCAAGTCATCATCTTTACCTTGGGATCCACGATTTGTGGATGAAAACGCGTCTGACGCCGACGCCATGACGAACGGCCAAGGAACTGCACCACGTGCAACCCTAAACACCGTCGGCCGGGTAACCTAGGCGGCAGTAGGGAAGTTTGGTGGAAGGGATCGGTGACGATCGATCCGTGGGACGGCAAGACTCGAAGGTAAGGTGGACGTACGGCGGGGAGTCGCCGCAAGGATATAAACCCTAGCCTACGCTAGGGGACGGAATTCATTGTACGACGCCCGAATGTCTCCTTGCCTCTATGCGACATGCTACTTGTCTTGGTCTTGTTGATGTGGCGCCCTGTCTAGATATCACTCCAGCCATGCTGCACACGCCCCTTTAGAAGAAGTATCACATGCACAAGCATTTCTTTTTTTTTTTGCATGGAACTAAGGAGCTTTATTAATTAAGTAGCAAACGGTTACAATCAACCCAAAGGCAGGGTACAAGAAAGTCTAGGTTCTCACCAAGCTAGCTCTCTGTCCCGTCTAGCATACATGCATGTTGGGCATGTTGGAAATATGCCCTATAAGCAATAATAAATTGGTTATTATTATATTTCCTTGTTCATGATAATCGTTTATTATCCATGCTAGAATTGTATTGATTGGAAACTCAAATGCATGTGTGGATACATAGACAACACACTCTCCCTAGTGAGCCTCTAGTTGACTAGCTCGTTGATAAAAAATGGTCAAGGTTTCCTGGCCATAGACAAGTGTTGTCACTTGATAACGGGATCACATCATTAGGAGAATGATGTGATGGACAAGACCCAAGCTATGAACGTACCATGTGATCGTGTAAGTTTATTGCTACTGTTTTCTCCATGTCAACGTATCGGTTCCTATGACCATGAGATCATGCAACTCCCGGACACCGGAGGAATACCTTGTGTGTATCAAACGTCGCAACGTTACTGGGTGACTATAAATGTGCTCTACAGGTGATGGGGTTATAGTCCCAGGGTAGGGTCATAGGTCTGCCCTATAGGTCCTACCCAAGGACTACCCTTCATAGGGGACAAGGCCCTTAGACAGTTCCGACTGAACTGAGGACATCCCCATCATCCAGTCGGCGACGATCCACTCGGAGCATATCTAACGTACCGACTGGAATGCACTCTATACATCGTAACCTCACAGGAGGGCAACGGTCATACGTTTTCATACACCATAACTAGCATTTAAGGCTTACGTTACCAGTAACGCCAACGTTTACTCGCCACTACTCCACCCCTGTCCACTGGACCATTATGAAGGGCAGCGCACTCTATATAAGACGCCCTTCACCACTGGTACAGGGGTTGGCACTTGTTGTAATCCCTTGATACACTCGACACAAAGCTCCCAAGAGCACTAAGACGTAGGGCTTTTACCTCAACCGTAGAGGGGCCTGAACTCATACATCCTCGCCGTAGCTAAGCCTCTGCCCATATACTTTCGTACCATGTACTTCTACTATCAGACTTATACCCACGACAGTTGGCGCCCACCGTGGGGCAGGCGTCTAAGCGACTTCCGGCGAGTTTGCGATTTCATCTTTTCGTCATGTCATCCGGCGGAGATCTGTGCATGGGTCATGAGATCCTCTTCGGTGCACTCTCCTTCATCGCCGATGATTCGGCATGGCTTCAGGATGCGCCCCTCGACATCGAGACGCTTCCGAGTCGCGGGGCTACGCACTTCCGTGCCAGTTCCTGCGGCGTTCTTCTTCTCCAGCCATCGACCCCGGTGTCGATCTTCGCCCTCATCACGCGCCGCAACAAGCGATCCGGTCGTTCGCGGCTCCAGCGTTGGGTGCGACACGCCCTAGCGCGACAAAACATGTCCTCTCAAGTGGCGGTGCTCGAATCGGTTGTGGTCCCGCGGTCATCCCAGTGCTTGGAGTCAGTTCCGACTGAAGTACCTTCCGAGTATCAGGGTCACGGGCCTGCAGCCGAAGTACTCATGGCCGATTCCCACGAAAGTCCCTCCGGGACTGGTCAGAACGAGCGTGAGATCGGAGAATCATCGGGCGCTCGTCATCAGCACCTTCGTTCTTCCAGTCGACGCACTCGCCAGAGCAACGTCGAGGTGTTCCGCACACCCATCCTCAACTTGGCTGCAGCCGCCAGGATCGTTGATTCTCTCCAGCCACTACACCACGACACTGCTTCCCTGACAGATAGTTTGGTTGGGAATACGAGTTTCGCCAACAAACAGTCGGACGGGAAAAACTATTGCCGACCGAAAATGTCTGTTGGGGAAAGTCCAGACGGGAAAACCCTTTCCCGACCGACATAGATTTCCTGACCGACTGCTTGACAGCTATGGAGTATCTTTCCCGACCAACAGTCTGTTGGGCCTGCCATGGGCCTTTCCCGACCAACAGTCTGTTGGGGCAACCATGTGCCTTTCCCGACCGACTATTGGATAGGGTATTCTTTCCTGACCGACATTATGTTGGGCCTGGTGTTAGCCTTTGCCAACCGACTGTCAGACAAGGATTGTTTTGCCGAACAACAATCAAAAAGGGTTTTTCTTCGCCGACCAACAATTCATAAACATTTTCTTCAGCCAACCACACCTTACATATGGTACTGATTGTCACATACATATAGTTCATGTGTTCTAAGTACAATCACCAAGACACCGATCAGGCTCACTTCAGGTCCACCAAACATTTTTTTATTCAATTAACTATTTGTCACATACACACACTTAAGTCTGTTCTAAACATAACCAGTGATACACCATGCATCATGTTCACAAAAGGATAGGTAAAAGACGCATGTATGAGAAATAAGTTTTACAAAATGACTATACATCAGGTTCACAAAAGTACATGTAAAGGATGCATGCATGAGACATCGGTTGTAAAAAATGAAATCTAACACATCTAGTTGACGTAGATCATTGGCTTCATGGTTCCATGGGAGTGAAGTCCTTTTGTTTGCTTCCTACAAAATTTAAACAATTCTCAATTATAATACACTATTAGAAACTACACTACAAAAAAAAATCAAACATATAGGATCATCACATTCTCAAAACTATAAATAATAATAAATACAGAGAGTTCAATAGCCATGTCTTAATACTAACGTTGATCCTCGACTGAGTTCACCCCAGCCGACCCACCATCTCCATAAGGAGTTGATAGGTCAGCAAAGGCGTTTGTTTCTTCTCATTAAAATAAGATAAATTACTCTATTGGCATAGGCAAAAAAAACTTGAGTGTGCATCATCTTGAGCTAGCCAGAAGGGTAAGCATTTATTTTTGTTTATACAATTATTAATTTTGTACTATATAAATCATTCATTCTTCTGCATTTGTAGTATTGTCAGCATCTCATTGAGGTCATTTTCACTTTTTGGCATGTGACAGCGAATGAGCAATGCTTATCTAGCTATTTAATTTGATTTTCAAGGACTACACTTGTGCAGACTTATTATACAAATTTGTAGATCTTACTAAGACAACTTAAGTAACATGTGTGCTAAGCATAGAGTTTTTTATACTGTTCTTCATGAAAGGAGATTGACTAGGTGGTAAATACATCCCTTATTTTGACTTTAAATTTCACAAAATAAAAGGGATGGGTCAAGTTACCTTCACATGTCAACTCAGGAAACATGTTTTTGTGTATAGCTATACTCAAGTTACCTTCACAAGTTGGCAGAGGCCCTGCAATTCTGCATGATACACCAAAACACACATTATTAAGGTTATGTGGTAAGCAAAACAACTAGACTCAGAACAGCAAGCTGCCAATTAAATTCCTAAACAGCAATGTGAATATGAGAGTACAAAAACTGATGCCTATACTGACCAGAGCGTGACATATCAAACACAGATAATGCTCCAATCAACCTAGGGATGCCATTATGCTCCTCCACAACCCTTGTCGCGTCCTCCATGAGAGGTAGCCTGCATCATTGTTATCCCTCACACGCCCTCCTTCGCCACCATCACTCATCACCGTCACCTCTTGACCTCACTCGACACCACCATGACATGATGATTCGGTCTGGGGTTTGGTGGAGGAGGGAGGGGGCAATCGCTAGTCCTCTTTGACCTTTGCACTTCTCTGTCCAGCATCTGGAACTAAAACTAACTTCAATAGTATATAAAATCAAATAATGTATAATTCAGAAAAATACTCAAGTATTATATAGAAAACATTCATGTATACAAAGGCTAAAATGATAAGGGAAAATACTATCTAATAACTGTAAAACCTGTAGAAGCATGATTGTAAATTAGAAACTGCTAACATACGTATCTAATATTGTTTCTAGAAAGTGAACTAAAGTTTTACAGAATAAATGTGCCAAAATTACAGATAAAAAAGTAAACTGCTACTATTGGCTGCTAGCTAGCTTCTACATGAACAATTGTATGATACTTCTCATCCGTACTGGCGTGTACTACAAGCCAGCTTACAATGTAAAGCTAGGTCCAATGGCTCTTATGTCATATTACTCGTACAACATATATTATCATAGAAAACTATAGAGAAAAAAAGTTGAAAGTTAATACAAGCCTAATCTGCATGTATTACAGAACTACTTCAAAAAAATACAGAAATACAACATACTCCCTCCGTTCCAAAATATAAGTCTTTTTAGATATTCCATTATGAACTACGTACGGAGCAAAATGAATGAACCTACACTCTAAAATATGTATATACACATCCGCATGTAGTTTTTGATGGAATTTCTAGAAATACTTATATTTAAGAATGGAGGGAGTATATCTATACAACCACGAGTGATGCTATATCATCCTATCAAAAATCTTTCTTCCGGATTGGAGTATTGAAACTAACAAACACTGGCAGCCTACAACAAGTAATAAGGAGGAGGCGTAAGAACAAGGATGGATTGGTTGCGGGGAGAGAAAAAGTAAACGATACCTTGTTGTTGGCCGGGGCGACGCGGGGCAGTGGGGGGCGAACCGGGGCGACGCGGGGCAGTGGGGGGGCGAACTGGGGCGACACAAGGCAGTGGGGGGCGAACCGGGGCGACGCGGGGCGACGGGGGACGGTGCTGGGCAGCGCGGGGCAGCGGGGCGACGCAGGGCAGTGGGGGCGAACGGGGCGGCGGGGGACGGTGCTGGGCAGCGCGGGGCGGCGGGGCGACGCAGGGCAGTGGGGGGGAGGGCGAACCGGGGCGACGCAGGGCAGTGGGGGGCGAACCGGGGCGACGCGGGGCGACATAGGGTAGTGGGGCGACCCGGGGCGGCGGGGGCTACGCGGGGCGGCGGGGGAGACGCGGGGCGACGGGGGCGACGCGGGGAGGCGGGGGAGATGCATGGCGACGGGGGCGACGCGGGGCAGTGGGGGAGACACGGGGCGGCGGGGGACTGTGTTGGGCGGCACGGGACGGCGATGGGCGGCGCGGAGGAAGACTGGCCGCAAGAACTGGGCACTGGGAGGATAAGGTTTTTGGCTGGAGATGATAAGGTCATTTGGGGAAAAAATACCGCGCGTTGGGCCAGAATTGGCGCTAAAATTTGGATATTCGCGCGCGAGGCCCATTTATTATCCAACTGTTGGTCGGGATTATTTACCGACCGACAAACCGATGGGCACATGAGCTTTCCCGACCGACCGTTTGACAGGAAATATTCTGCCATTGCCGACCGACTGTTTATTACTGTTAGCATGATTTCCCAACCGACTGTTTGTCACAAGTTTTCCCGACCGACAGTCGGTTGGTGATACTGACTTTTCCCAACACCCGTCTGTAGGGAATGCAGTGTCATGGTGTAGTGAGCCGACTGATTCGGAGGCTGGTAGAGGAATCGAGCAGATCCGTGCCTTGTTACATACGGCGCAGCAGCAAAACTCGACGGTCTCCCAATCGCACAACAAGATCCACAACAGTTCCGTTTAAGCAAACACACATCGGTCGGTTTTCAGTCCCGGCTCTCACGAGCGACGCAGAGGGGGCAGCCGTTCCAGGGACCCGAGTCGGAATCCTCTTTCCATTCGGTCTCATCCCGAAGATCGTCGCCGTTCGCGTACTCCTCCGCGGAGTGGGCCTTACGGACCCCGGCATTACGATGATCATCGTTCGGGCGGTGGCGCGCATGATCAAAGGCCTGATGCAAGAGGGTATATCACTCAGAAGAAGGTTGATAGAGGTCGAGCCCACCGTGATGGTCACGATAGAGACCGTCCGAGTGGAAGCAGGACCGTCGTTTCTGGTCCCGAGTGTTTCAGTCGGGCCATTCGCTCGGCTGACATCCCTCCCAACTTCCAATTGGCGACGGGAATCAGCAAATTCACAGGAGAGTCCAAACCAGAAACTTGGTTAGACGACTACAGGGTGGCGGTCCAGATCGGTGGCGGAGATGACCATGTCGCCATGAAACATCTCCCACTGATGCTCGATGGTTCGACTCGAGCTTGGCTAAACCAGTTAGCTCCATCAAGCATTTACAGTTGGGCAGATCTGTCCCGAGTCTTCATCAGGACCTTCGAGGGTACGTGCAAACGCCCTGCTGGTCTCAGAGAGCTTCAGCACTGTGTCCAGAAGCAAAACGAGCCCTTGCACGATTTCATCCAGCGCTGGACAACCCTCTACCACACGGTGGAGAATGTTACAGAACACCAAGCGGTCTGCGCCTTCAAGGCAGGCGTTCGGTACAGAGATCTATACCTGAAGTTTGGTCGGACATGTGACATCTCCATGAGCAAGATGATGGAGATAGCCGCGCGCTATGCGAATGGCGAAGAGGAGGACCGCATACGTAGCGGCAAGCATAAGTCAGTCGCTGACGGAAATGGGAGCAACAGTCGGAAGCAGAAACAGAAAGCCCAATCCACTCCGCAAGCAGAGGCGGCAGTCGTTACAGACGCTAAGTTCAAAGGCAAGCGGAAACCACAGTACACCCCCAAGAAGAAACAGTCAGGAAATTCCATCCTAGATTAACCGTGTCCAATCCACACAAAGACGGATGAAGAGGGCAATGTCATATTGCCGAAACATACCACTCGACAGTGTCGCCTCCTGATCCAAGGATTCGGTGAAGGACAGCCGAGTGAGAAAGACACCGAGCAAGATGATGAGGACAAGGAGGATCCGTTCCCTCAAGTCCATGCAACGTTAATGATTTTTGCTGATGTAGAAAGCAAAAGTCGACTGAAGCTGGTCAACAGGGAGGTAAACATGGCAACCCCATCCACTTCCACGTTCCTCAAGTGGTCACAGACTGCAATCACTTTTGATCAGTCAGATCACCCAACACACGTACCCATCCCAGGGAGGCAAGCTCTGGTCATTGACCCGGTGGTGGAAGGAGTTAGGCTGCGCAAAGTCCTCATGGACGGCGACAGCGGCTTGAATATCATGTACGCCGATACTCTCAAGGGAATGGGCATTCTGATGTCCAGACTTAGCGACAGCAGTATGCAATTCCATGGAGTCGTCCCAGGAAGAAAGGCCAAATCACTCGGCCAGATTGCGTTGGATGTCGTTTTCGGCTCTGACAAGAACTTCCGCAAAGAGAAGTTAACATTCGAGGTGGTAGACTTCCAGAGTGCATACCATGCCATTCTGGGCCGTCCGGCATACGACGTTTCATGGCCCGTCCATGTTACGTATATTTGAAGCTGAAGATGCCTGGTCCCAAAGGCGTGATTACTGTCACAGGCAATCGGCAGTGGGCCGAGGAGTGTCTGCAGCAGGGGTCGAGAATTGCAGACCATCAGATGGTTGTACTCGAGTTGGATGAGTACAAGAAGATTGCCGACCCCGCCGACCTGATGCGTTCAAAGAAGCGAGCTTCCGAGTCCGTATTCCAGTTGGCGGGAGACACGAAGAAAGTAAGCATCCACCCGACGGATGCCACTGCCGCCCCAACAAACATCTCCACCACCCTTGATCCAAAATAGGAAGCCGAGCTCATCCAATTCCTCCGTGAGAACTGAGACATTTTTGCATGGAAGCCTGCTGACATGCCAGGTGTACCCAGGGAGTTGGCTGAGCACCGACTGCATGTGGATCCTGTCGCTCGGCCCGTCGGAGAACGCCTGCGTCGGTCCGCCGCGCACAAGAGAAAAGCAATCGGAGAGGAGGTAGCTAAACTTCTGGCAGCCAACTTCATTGGCGAGGTACAGCACTCCGAGTGGCTCGCTAATGTCATCATGGTGCCCAAGAAGGACAAGTCTCTCCGTACGTGCATCGATTTCAAGCACCTTAATAAGGTCTGTCCGAAAGACCACTTCCCGCTCCCCCGCATAGATCAAATCGTTGATTCGACTGCGGGTTGCGAGCGTTTATCCTTCCTTGATGCCTATTCGGGCTATCATCAGATCCGTCTATATGGTCCAAATGAATTAAAAACATCTTTCATCACCCCATTCAGGTGCTTCTGTTACATCACTATGCCATTCGGTTTGAAAAATGCAGGAGCAACTTTTATGTGAATGATCCAAAAATGCCTCCTAGACTAGATTGGTCGAAATGTGGAGGCATGTGGACGATATCATAGTCAAGTCACGCAAAGGTTCCGACCTGCTGACTGACTTGGCAGAAACATTCGCCAACCTACGTAGGTACGATATCAAGCTCAACCCAGCCAAGTGTTCATTCGGCGTTCCCAGCGGGAAGTTACTCGGTTTCTTTGTTTCCGAATGAGGGATCGATGTCAACCCTGAAAAGATCGGGACCATTGTTCGAATGGAGCGGCCGGTAAGAGTACATGACGTACAAAAGCTCACAGGTTGCCTAGCGGCTTTGAGCAGGTTTATCGCTCGACTCGGCGAGAAGGCGTTACCTCTGTACCGACTCATGAAGCGGTCGGATACCTTCGAGTGGACAGACGAAGCCCAAACCGCATTCGACGACCTCAAAGCCCTGCTTTCCACCCAGCCGGTTCTTACTGCCCCGCTCAGTAAAGAACCCCTTCTTCTGTATATCGCGGCTACAAATCAAGTCGTCAGCACCATTCTGACAGTCGAACACGAAGAAGAAGGCAAAGGGCACAAGGTTCAGCGGCCAGTATATTATGTTTCCGAAGTCCTGACTCCTTCCAAGCAGAGGTATCCCCATTATCAGAAGCTTATTTATGGGATCTACATGACTGCAAAGAAGGTGGCTCATTATTTCCAAGACCACTCGGTATCTGTCATATCTGATGCTCCGTTGTCGGAAATTCTCCACAATCGGGACGCATCAGGCCGAGTGGCAAAGTGGGCAATGGAGATGCTATACTGCGACATCAAGTTCGAAGCCAAGAAAGCTATAAAGTCTCAAGCTCTTGCTGACTTCATAGAAGAATGGGTAGAACAACAGCAACCGACTCACATCTACTCGGCTCATTGGACCATGTTCTTCGATGGGTCCAAGATGTTGAATGGCTACGGCGCCGGCGTAGTGCTCATATCCCCGAAAGGTAATAAACTCAAGTATGTGTTGCAGATCCATTTTGATTCTTCCAACAACGAAGCAGAGTACGAAGCTCTCCTTTATGGGCTGCGCATGGCCATCACACTCGGCGTCCGTCGCCTGATGGTCTATGACGACTCAGATCTAGTGGTTAATCAAGTAATGAAGGAGTGGGATGTAAGGAACCCCACCATGAATGCATACTGTAACGCAATAAGGAAGCTCGAAAAGAAGTTTGAAGGTCTGGAACTTCACCATGTTCCCCGACTGAAAAACCAAGCAGCAGATGAATTGGCAAAACTTGGATCCACACGGAGACCTGTCCCGAGTGATGTCTGCCTCGAGCACCTACACCTCCCCTCGGTAAAAGAAGATCCTTTTACAGAGGAACCTGTGCAACCGAAGAGCTCAACAGATCAGACTGAAGTCGAGGTTCCCGCTGTGGTTGACCTGGTCATGGAGATTCTAGCTGTCATTCCCGAATGGACTGTGCCATTCATTCCGTACATCCTGAGGCAAGAGTTACCGGAAGACGAGGTCCAAGCTAGGCAGATCGTTCGCAGGTCGAAGTCCTTCACCGTCGTTGATGACCAGTTATACAGAGAAAGTGTTTCAGGCGTCCTTCAGCGGTGTATCTCTCCTGAGGAGGGTCGGTTAATTTTGGAAGAAATTCACCCGGGAACGTGCGGCCATCATGCCTCCTCAAGGGCAATCGTCGCCAAAGCATTCAGAGCTGGTTTCTTCTGGTTGCACGCGAATGAAATGGCAAAAGATATAGTCGACCATTGCGAAGGTTGTCAGTTCTATTCAAACAAGTCCCACAAGCCAACGTTCACGCTGAAGACAATTCCCCTTTCTTGGCCATTCGTCATGTGGGGATTAGATACAGTCTGACCATTCAGAACAGGCCAAGGAGGATTCACCCATCTGCTGGTAGCAGTCGACAAGTTTACCAAGTGGGTTGAAGCCAAGCCAATCAAGAAGCTTGACGCCCTTACGGCTATCTAATTTATCAGAGACATCATCGCCAGATACGGGGTTCCACACAGCATAATCACCGACAATGGCACAAACTTTAACTCGGACGAGTTCAAAGGTTTTTGCGCATGCCAAGGTATCTGAGTGGATTTTGCATCCGTTGCGCACCCCCAAACAAACGGACAAGCGGAGCGGGCGAATGGACTCATTCTTCAAGGGTTGAAGCCTCGACTCCTGCGGGAAGTTGGACATGCCGCCGGTGCATGGGTCACCGAGTTGCCTTCGGTGCCGTGGGGCCTCCGAACAACTCCGAATAGATCGACAGGACGATCCCCGTTTTTCCTTGTTTATGGAGCAGAGGCAGTCCTTCCGAGTGACTTGCTTCACAAATCTCCACGAGTCGAACTCTTCTCCGAAGCCGAAGCAGAGCAAGCCAGGCAAGACAGAGTAGACCTTTTAGAAGAGGAGCGCGAGATGGCATTGATCCGTTCAACGATTTATCAGCAAGATCTGCGGCGATTTCATGCGCGGCACGTCAGGAGCCGCACGTTCCAAGCAGGTGACCTGGTGCTTCGAGTGGATCAATAGAGACCACACAAGTTGGCTCCCGCCTCGGAAGGACCGTTCATCATTTCTAAGGTGATGAACAACGGAGCGTATCGACTCTACAACCTCGACAGGGAGACGGACGAGCCGCGAGCATGGAATGGAGATCTACTGAAGCGCTTCTACACATAACCACCGACAGAGACAATGTAAAGAACAAACGTTATCGAAGTAATACAAAACGGATTAATTTTTTGCCGATTCAAAATTCTTCCGCGTTTGCAGACTCCGGTCTAAAAAACTAATTCCGAGTGTGCACCAAAAGTCACACTCGGAGACTTAGCTGCGACCAAGAGTCGCCGAAGTAAACAGCTTGCTCCGAGTGTGCACCAAAAGTCACACTCGGGGACTTCGCTGCGTCCCAGAGTCGCCTAAGTAAACAACTTGCTCCGAGTGTGCACCAAAAGTCACACTCGGGGACTTAGCTGCGACCCAGAGTCGCCTAAGTAAACAACTTGCTCCGAGTGTGCACCAAAAGTCACACTCGGGGACTTAGCTGCGACCCACAGTCGCCTAAGTAAACAACTTGCTCCGAGTGTGCACCAAAATTCACACTCGGGGACTTAGCTGCGACCCACAGTCGCCTAAGTAAACAACTTGCTCCGAGTGTGCACCAAAAGTCACACTCGGGGACTTTGCTGCGACCTAGAGTCGCCTAAGTAAACAACTTGCTCCGAGTGTGCACCAAAAGTCACACTCGGGGACTTAGCTGCGACCCAGAGTCGCCTAAGTAAACAACTTGCTCCGAGTGTGCACCAAAAGTCACACTCGGGGACTTAGCTACGACCCAGAGTCGCCTAAGTAAACAACTTGCTCCGAGTGTGCACCAAAAGTCACACTCGGGGACTTAGCTGCGACCCAGAGTCGCCTAAGTAAACAACTTGCTACGAGTGTGCACCAAAAGTCACACCCGGGGACTTAGCGGCGACCCAGAGTCGCCTAAGTAAAAAACTCGCTCCGAGTGTGCACCAAAAGTCACACTCGGGGACTTAGCTGCGACCCAGAGTCGCCTAAGTAAACAACTTGCTCCCAGTGTGCACCAAAAGTCACACTCGGAGACTTAGCTGCGACCCAGAGTCGCCTAAGTAAACAACTTGCTCCGGGTGTGCACCAAAAGTCACACTCGGGGACTTAGTTGTGACCCAGAGTCGCCTAAGTAAACAACTTGCTCCGAATGTGCACCAAAAGTCACACTCGGGGACTTAGCTGCGACTCAGAGTTGCCTAAGTAAACAACTTGCTCCGAGTGTGCACCAAAAGTCACACTCGAGGACTTAGCTGCGTCCTAGAGTCGCCTAAGTAAACAACTTGCTCCGAGTGTGCACCAAAAGTCACACTCGGGGACTTAGCTGCGACCTAGAGTCGCCTAAGTAAACAACTTGCTCCGAGTGTGCACCAAAAGTCACACTCGGGGACTTAGCTGCGACCCAGAGTCGCCTAAGTAAACAACTCGCTCCGAGTGTGCACCAAAAGTCACACTCAGGGACTTAGCTGCGACCCAGAGTCGCCTAGGTAAACAACTCGCTCCGAGTGTGCACTAAAAGTCACACTCAGAGACTTAGCTACGAGCTAGAGTTGCCTGAGTAAACAACTCGCGCCGAGTGTGCACCAAAAGTTACACTCGGGGACTTAGCTCCGAACCAGAGTTGCCTAAGTAAAGAGCTTCCTCCGAGTGGGCACACAAGTTACACTCAGAGGCTTAGCTGAGTCGCCTAAACAAAAACCACGAGCAAAGCTCGTGTCAAAAAAAAACTCAGCGAAAGAAGAGCAAAAGATCCGGTTTGAATTCAAATTGAGTTCAACGATCAGTCAGCTCGGTGTGAATCAAGTTTATCCACACTGAGCCACGAATGTACCGGCCAACAGTAGTGGCCAAAGTTTAATACAAACTCCACTCGGCATACCGAGGTAAATGCGCGTTCAGCATAAAGTCAATCAAGCATCGCCGGGGCTGGCAGGCTCCACGAAGGTGTCGAGGTCAATTCCATCTACAATCCGAGTGGCCGTGTCGAGGAAGGTCTCCATGAAGTCGTCAAATCGAAGCTTCTTGGTGTTGGCGACCTGCAACGTCTTCAGCTTGTCTTCACGGGTTTCCTTACAATGCACTTGGACCAGAGACAGCGCCACGTCCGCGCCACACCGAGCGGCAGACTTCTTCCATGCCTGCACTCTGCTTGGAACATCCTCCAGTCGAGTTATCAACCCCTCTATCTCATTCTGGGAGTCATCTTCAGGCCACAACTCTTTGTCAATTCGGCCGACAACTTCTCTCAGGCTACCAATGAAAGGACCCACCTTGTTAAGGCGGGAATTCAGTCGGAACATGTCCCGGTTAGCTTCATCACCGAGTGGAACATTCGGTTGCCCTATCGCCCGTTCAATTTCGGCGGTCTCGGCTTCAACGTCCCGGCAGAAATCTGCAAAGAAAAGACAGGGAGAAAATAAGCGCGGAGTGAACTCCAAAGTCAAAGAGCACTCGGCAAGCAACTTACCACCAAGCAGTGCGACCATCTTCTTCGTCCAGTCGCCGACGTAGTTCTCCTGCGCTTTGCACCGAGCATTCATTAACTTCAGCTGGCCCATCCATTCAGATCTCTCCTTCTTCATTTTTTCTAACTCGGCTAGCAGTGCCTTGTTAGTCCCCCGAGATTCCTCCAAAGATACTTCTCGTTCAGCGAGAGCCTTCTTCATGCCAGCCAGATCATTCGTAGCTACCTCCAAGTCGGCAGCAAGTTGAGTCTTCTCAGCCTTCAGAGCATTATAGGCTGATCCCATTTCACAAGTCTTCTGTCAAAGAGACACAAAGGGAGGATCAGCCAGGTTTAACAAGGAAAAAGTCTCGACAGATTCTTCAGACCCCTGCCGATGCAAGCAATCGACAGTGGTCTCGGGGACTACACCCAGTGGGTTCACTGAGAGTGACCCCACTGGCATGAAGCTCGAACAGGTCGGTCCCATTGAGCTCCATAGAAAACGAACAACACTATGAGATTACTCTTACTCGACCCGAGTAACACTACTCTTGGGGACTACACCCAGTGGGTGCACTCGGCGTGCCCCCACTGGTACCATTCGGGCAGATCAGCTCTGATCTGTAGAGATTATGGAAAATACATATAAAGACAACTGCCGGTGCAAGCACTCGGCAGAAGTTTCGGGGACTACACCCACTGGGTTCACTCGGAGTGAACCCACTGGAAAATTAACCTACTGTATCCGAGTATCTCGCCAAAACCCCCAGTGGGCACCAAGAGGAATGTAAACACTTACTAGCGCACTTACTTGGATATCATCTCAAAGCTCCAAGCTCTTCTTGTAGAGGGACACAACGAAGTCATATGCTCCATTGGCTTCGCCCACCATCAGCTCCACTTGTACCATGGCGTCCTTGGCGGCTCCTACTTGATCTTCCGGGAGGCATCGGGCATCATATTGAACAGTCGACGGACCCGGCATGGCAGAAGGCGCCCTAGGTATCCCAAGCTCCCTAGGCATCCCGAGCTCTGCTCCAGTCGGTTTCGCTGTGAAGACCACCGTCTCAGTCAGCGACACGCTCATGGCAGGGTTGGCAGTAGGTTGGATAACCCCAAGGACAGGTGCCAAAGCTGGTTCCGACCTCCTTTGGTCGTCCTCGTCCAGATGGATCACCTCCGAAGGAAGCCCGACTGAACAAAATAAAAATACAGATAAAGATCAAGATCAAAGACATCACTCATGAAACGGTAATACAGCTCTCGGAGTCGTGACAGCGTACCTTGTTGGGACGTGGCGGCGTTATCAGTGTCCATGGGATCGTCACCCTGACGCGGCAGAGAGGTAGCGGAGGTAGCAGCTCTGTTGAGTGAAATCCATTCGACGGGTAAACATGAATTCCCAAAAAGAAGAGTCCAATCGGATACTGAAGGAAGATGGAAGAGCAAAGATACTTACGCTGAGGCGACCGGAACAACGATCCTCATCCGGGGCAAAGATTTCCGAGGTTTAGATCCGCTGGGTTTAGCCACCTTGGACGGCTGATCCACGGGCTCGGCAGAAGAACCCCTGGTTCTCTTCACACTCCGAGCACTCGGGGCCACAGGAGGAGCCGGCGGAACAGCGGGGTCATGATGGTGCTTGGTTCGGCGTTCTGGTGGTGAGGGTGACGAGCTCTGCTCTTCACTCTCCTCCTCCTCTTCTGTTTCCTCCTCCGTCTCCCTACTATCAGAGACGTACTCGGCACTACCCGCGCTACCCTCCATGCTGCCTTCTTCTTCCTCGACCGGATTCCCATTTGAGACTGCAGAATGCCAGTTCGTCCACTCCTGCACAAAACATAGTCGGCAACGTTAGTCGGCAAGACAAGAAAAGCAATAAAACTGAGAAGGTTAAAAGCACTCGACAACATGTACTCACCTCATTCGGAGGAGGATTTTGGGCGCGGAAGGCCTTCACCTGCCAAGCTCCCACGGGGTTATCACATGTGCCCGTGATGCTGCGGACCCACGCACCCACGGTCTCCTCGCTCACATCTTCAGGATGGGACCGAGTGGTATCCGAAGGCCCCGTGTAATGCCACATTGCGTGGTCTCGGGCCTCGAGCGGCTGGATGCGTCGACCCAGAAAAGTCTCCAACAGGTCCATGCCGGTGACTCCGTTCCGGACGACGGTTACCAGCGCGCCGATCAAAGGCTGGATCTGGGTTTTTTTCTCCCTTAGAGAGCGCTAGCTTCCTGGGAGGACCCGGACGGTCTAAACTAAAGGGTGGTAACCCACTCGGAGCATTCGGGCAGGCAATGTCCTGGCAATAGAACCAGGACGATTGCCAGTTCCTAACCAACTCGGATAGCTGAAGGGAAGGATAACTACTTTTCGCTTTCTTCTGAAATCCTAAACCCCCGCACAGCTGGAGGATGTGTGTCTTATCATCAGACTGACTAAGTTTCTTAACCGTTTGAGATCTAGCAGAGAAAACATATTTGAAGAGCCCCCAGTGGGGAGGACATCCTATGAAACACTCGCAGAGGGTGATGAATGCGGAAAGATGAGCTATCGCATTCGGCGGAAAGTGATGGAGCTGCGCCCCGAAGTAGTTCATAATACCTCGGAAGAAAGGATGGGGAGGCAGGGAGAAACCTCTGGCCACGTGGCTGAGCAGCAGGACGCGCTCCCCCTCCCTCGGCGCCGGCTCCACCTCGCCTTCCGGCAGCCTCCAAGACTTATTGACGATCATGCCGTGCTCCACCATCTCCAGCACGTCGGTCTCCCACATCACGGAGGGGAGGAAGTCCCCTTGGATCCAGCCTGCCCGCAACGCCCGCTGCCGCCGCTGAGTGGAGGCCGCCCCCTTCTTCTTCTTCTTCGCCTCGAGCTTGCTGGTCTGCTCCTTCGTCATGGCGAGGGCGACGGATCCGCAGAGGAGGAGGGGAAGGAGGTGGCTAGAGGTGTGCAGGGAGTTGCAGGGGGGGAGAGATCGATGGGAGGAAGACGAGCAGCGCGACAGGAAGGTCCGCCGGGAAGGCTTTAATAGGCCTCCGAGTGTGTCACTTACAGGTGGGCCCAAGATCTTGTCCTCCCAACCAGCTGCGGCAAGATTAGTGGAGAAGATCGCGATGCGGTAATCGAGGAGGCGAAATCTACTCGATGGCGATGACGTCATCCCCGCTGAGCGCGCGAGAACCGAAATTTGAGAATCCCAGCAAATCCGGCGCTGTCAGTATGACCGGTCACGTCGAAAGATTCCGCGGAAGCAATCGGTCCCTCATGGTTCGTTTCGCTTGCATATTCACTCGGATCACTAGCCACAAAGATAAAATGGATCGAGGCAGACAACGCTAAAGATCACCTCAATACCAGTCGGCTCCAAACTCCGGACATCACTTCATCGTTCCAGCCCCGATCCATTCGGGGACTAATGATGGGGTTATAGTCCCAGAGTAGGGTCATTGGTCTGCCCTATAGGTCCTACCCAAGGACTACCCTTCATAGGGGACAAGGCCCTTAGACAGTTCCGACTGAACTAAGGACATCCCCATCATCCAGTCGGCGACGATCCACTCGGAGCATATCTAACGTACCGACTGGAATCCACTCTGTACATCGTAACCTCCCAGGAGGGCAACGGTCATACGTTTTCATACACCATAACTAGCATTTAAGGCTTACGTTACCAGTAACGCCAACGTTTACTCGCCACTACTCCACCCCTGTCCACCGGACCATTATGAAGGGCAACGCACTCTATATAAGCCACCCTTCACCACTGGTACAGGGGTTGGCACTTGTTGTAATCCCTTGATACACTCGACGCAAAGCTCCCAAGAGCACTGAGACGTAGGGCTTTTACCTCCACCGTAGAGGGGCCTGAACTCATACATCCTCGCCGTAGCTAAGGCTCTGCCCATATACTTTCGTACCCCGTACTTCTACTGTCAGACTTATACCCATGACAACAGGTATCTCCGAAGGTGTGTGTTGGGTTGGCGTGGATCAAGATTGGGATTTGTCACTCCCTGTGACGGAGAGGTATCTCGGGGCCACTCGGTAATACAACATCACAACAAGCCTTGCAAGCAATGTGACTATGGATTTAGTCACGAGATCTTTTATTACGAAACGAGTAAAGAGACTTTCCGGTAACAAGTTTGAACTAGGTATGAAGATACCGACGATCGAATCTCTGGCAAGTAACATACTAATGGACAAAGGGAACTGCATACGGGATTGATTGAACCCTTGACATCGTGGTTCGATCGATAAAGATCTTCGTAGAATATGTAGGAACCTATATGGGCATCCAAGTCCCTCTATTGGTTATTGACCATAGAGGTGTCTTGGTCATGTCTACATAGTTCTCGAACCCGCAGGGTTTGCACACTTAATGTTCGGTGACGCTAAGTAGTATTGGGATATGCATGTTGGTGACCCAATGTTATTCGGAGTCCCGGATGAGTAACCGGACGTCACGAGAAGCTCCGGAATGGTTCGGAGGTAAAGATTTATATATGTGAAGTCCTATTTTGTCTACTGAAAAAGTTTTGGGTTTTATCGGTATTGTATCGGGAAGCTTCTGGAAGGTTCGAGAAGGTTTCAAAGGAGTCCGGAAGGGTCCCTCCAGCCCCTAGGACGTGCATGGGCTGTAAGGAGGCGTCCAAGCCTTGTTGGGTCAGCCCCCAATAGTCCATGCGGTTATGACGGAACAGTCCCTAAATGGGAAGGCACCTCCTAGGTGCCTTGGGGAGGGAGGAGACCTCCCTAGGCCCACGCCCCTCCTTGTAGGAGGGGCTAGGGCTGCGACCCAACCCTCCTCCTAGCCTCCTATATATAGTGGGGGCAGAGGGAGGGGCTGAACACATCAATTCCCACGCCCCGGTGGCAGCCCTACCTCTCCCATAACTCCGTTTTTTCCTCAGGTCGGTTCCAGCAACGCTTGGCGAAGCCCTGCTCCACCATCATCTCCACCATGTCGTCGTGCTGGTTGAGACCCCATCTACTTCTCCGTCCTCTCTTGCTGGATCAAGAAGGAGGAGACGTCATCGAGCCGTACGTGTGCTGAAAGCGGAGGTGTCGTCCATTCACACTAGATCGGGATGGGATCGCGGGATGGATCGTGATGAGATCGCGGGGCGGGCTGCGATTTGGATCGTGATGAGATCGCGGGGCAGGTTGCGATTTGGATCGTGAAGATGTTACACTACATCAACCGCGTTATATACGCTTCCGCTTAGCGATCTACAAGGGTATGTAGATTCACTCCCCTCTCGTAGATGATCATCACCATGGATAGGTATTGCGTGCGCATAGGAATTTTTTTGTTTCCCATGCGATGTTCCCCAACGGGGCACACGTGTCAGCAGGAACATTTAAAGTTCTCCCGACGTGAGTAGCCGAGAAAGAAATAAAACAAGAAGCTATCTCCTCTAATTCTTTCAAAATAGATGCTACAATTAAGCAGGAATCACGGCGCGACTACCAAAGGTTGACTACTTCCAAGCTGTCAACCTGCATGGTGACATGGAAAAATCCTCGGAGTTGAGCAAAGATCACACCCTCATGCAATGCCATAAGTGCAGCAATGAAAGGATCTGAAACGCCAAGAAGTGGCTGGCTCCATGCTCCTGATATCCCACAAGTGTAGGGGATCAATTATAGCCTTTCTCAATAAATAAGAGTGTCGAACCCAACGAGGAGCTAAAGGTAGGACAAATATTCCCTCAAGTTCTATCGACCACCGATACAACTCTACGCACACTTTACGTTCGCTTTACCTAGAACAAGTATGAAACTAGAAGTACTTTGTAGGTGTGATAGGATAGGTTTGCAAGATAATAAAGAACACGTAAATAAAAACTAGGGGTTGTTTAGATAAAGAAACAATTACGTTAGTTTAACGAGTGTGGAAAAGTGGTGGTAGGAGTTGCGGAATTGTCCCTAAGCAATTGACTACGTTACTAGACCGACAACAAATTTTATGTGGGAGAGGCCACTGCTAGCATGTCATCCCTTACTTGGAATTCTATGCACTTATGATTGGAACTATTAGCAAGCATCCGCAACTACTAACGTTCATTAAGGTAAAACCCAACCATAGCAATAAGATATATTGGTCCCCCTTCAATCCCGTATGCATTAATTTCTATGCTAGGCCGAAGCTTCTGTCACCCTTGCCCTCCAATACATAGTCCTATCAACATACTGCCAACCCTATGGTGTGATCCACGCGCGCGCTCATATGATGGGCACCAAAGGACAGCAACATAACCACAAGCAAATTAAACCAATCATAGCAATTCATCAATCACCGATAGGACAACGAAAATCTACTCAGACATCATTGGATGGCAACACATCATTGAATAATAATATGAAGCATAAAGCACCATGTTCAAGTAGAGGGTACATCGGGTTGCGGGAGAGTGTACCGCTGAATATAGATGGGGGAAGGTGATGGAGGTGTTGGTGAAGATG
The DNA here is from genome assembly GCF_904849725.1 of Hordeum vulgare subsp. vulgare. NCBI lineage: Eukaryota > Viridiplantae > Streptophyta > Magnoliopsida > Poales > Poaceae > Hordeum > Hordeum vulgare. Next base: position 617,604,459 of record NC_058524.1, read on the forward strand.
ACGGAGGTGTTGGTGTAGATCGCCGTCACACGATGATGTCCGGGGCGGCGTTCCGGTGCCGCCGGGAGAGAGGGGGAGAGAGCCCCCCTTCTTCTTCTTCTTCCTTGACCTCCTCCCTAGATGGGAGAAGGGTTTCCCCTCTGGTCCATGGTATCTATGGTGGAGGAGGGGCGAGAGCCCCTCCGAGATTGGATCTCTCTCTCTGTGTCCTTCTGTTTTTGCACTCCTAGATTCTGGCCTTTCACCGTTTCTTAAATTCCCGGAGATCCTTAACTCCGATTGAGGTGTCCTTTTAACACGATTTTCTTCCGGATATTATCTTTCTTGTGGCGAAAGAAGGGCCCCAACCACCTTAGGGATTGGTCACGAGCCTGTCAGGCGCGCCTCGTGGGCTCGTGACGCCCTCGTGCATCGTTTCGCGTTGATTCTTCTTCCCAAAAATCATAAATATTCCAAAACAAATCCCCGTAGGTTTTTTATTGCGTCTGGACTTCGTTTGGTATGGATATTCTGTGAAACAAAAAACATGCAACAAACAGGAACTAGCACTGGGCACTGGATCAATATGTTAGTTCCAAAAATAGTATAAAAAGTTGCCAAAAGTATATGAAAGTTGTAGAATATTGGCATGAAACAATCAAATATTATAGATATGACGGAGACGTATCAGCATCCCCAAGCTTAATTCCTGCTCATACTCGAGTAGGTAAATGATAAAAAAGATAATTTTTTATGTGGAATGCTACCTAGCATAATCTTGATCATATAATCTAATCATGGCATGAATACTAAAACACGAGTGATTCGAAGCAATAGTCTATCATTTGACATAAAGGCAATAATATTTCAAGCATACTAACGAAGCAATCATATCTTTCTCAAAATATCATGGCCAAAGAAAGTTATCCCTACAAAATCATATAGTCTGGCTATGCTCCATCTTCCCCCACACAATGTGTTTAAATCATGCACAACCCCGGTTTTAGCCAAGCAATTGTTTCATACTTTAGTGTTCTCAAACTTTTTCAACTTTCACGTAATACATGAGCCTGAGTCATGGACATAGCACTATAGGTGAAATAGAATATGGTGGATGTCGAGAAGACAAAAAGGAAGAGCTAGTCTCACATCAACTAGTCGTGTCAACGGGCTATGGAGATGCCCATGAATAGATATCAATGTGAGTGAGTAGGGATTGCCATGCAACAGATGCACAAGAGCTATAAGTGTATGAAAGTTCAAAAAGAAACTAGTGGGTGTGCATCCAACTCGCTTGCTCACGAAGACCTAGGGCAATTTGAAGAAGCCCATCATTGGAATATACAAGCCAAGTTCTATAATGAAAATTTCCCACTAGTATATGAAAGTGACAACATAGGAGACTCTCTATCATGAAGATCATGGTGCTACTTTGAAGCACAAGTATGGTAAAGGATAGTAGCATTATCCCTTCTCTATTTTCTCTCATTTTTTATTATTGTTTTCTCCTTTTTTTGGTGGGCTTCTTTGGCCTCTTTTTTTATTTGGGCTTCGTTGGCCTCTTTTATTACTTCCTCACATGGGACAATGCTCTAATAATGATGATCATCACACTTTTGTTTACTTACAACTCAATATTTAGAACAAAATATGACTCTATATGAATGCCTCCGGCGGTTTACCGGGATGTGCAATGATCTAGCGTAGCAATGACATCAAAAAACGGACAAGCCATGAAAACATCATGCTAGCTATCTTACGATCATGCAAAGCAATATGACAATGATGGTGCGTGTCATAATAAACGGAACGATGGATGTTGCATGGCAATATATCTCGGAATGGCTATGGAAATGCCATAATAGGTATGTATGGTGGCTGTTTTGAGGAAGGGTATATGGTGGGTGTAATGCACCGGCAAAAGTTGTGCGGTACTAGAGAGGCTAGCAATGGTGGAAGGGTGAGAGTGCGTATAATCCATGGACTCGACATTAGTCATAAAGAACTCACATACTTATTGCAAAAGTATATTAGTCATCGAAACAAGGTACTACACGCATGCTCCTAGGGGAAGGGTTGGTAGGAGTTAACCATCGCGCGATCCCGACTTCCACACAAAGGATGTCAATCAATAAATAAATCATGCTTCGACTTCGTCACATAACGGTTCACCATACGTGCATGCTACAGGAATCACAAACCTTAACACAAGTATTTCTACGAATACACAATTACTCACTAGCATGACTCTAATATCACATCTTTCATGTCGCAAAACTATTGCAAGGAATCAAACATATCATATTCAGTGATCTACAAGTTTTATGTAGGATTTTATGACTAACCATGTGAATGAACAACTCCTGTTAACTCTCTAAATAGGTATAAGTGAAGCATGAGAGTTTAATTTTTTCTACAAAAGATATGCCTCGCTCTAACAAATATAAGTGAAGCAAAAGAGCATTCTACAAATGGTGGTTTTCTATGTGTAGGGAAACAAGCAATCCAAACTTCAAATGATATAAGTGAAGCACATGAAGCATTCTATAAAGCCATACTCAAAAGATATAAGTGAAGTGCAAAGAGCATTCTATAAATCAACCAATGACTATCTCATAACAGCATGGTGAATAAAATAAAAAGGAAAAATAAACACAAAAGATGCTCCAAGCATTTGCACATATCATGTGGCGAATAAAAATATAGCTCCGAGTAAAATTACCGATAGATTGTAGACGAAAGAGGGGATGCCTTCCGGGGCATACCCAAGCTTAGACGCTTGAGTATTCCTTGAATATTACCTTGGAGTGCCTCGGGCATCCCCAAGCTTAGGCTCTTGCCTCTCCTTATTCCTTCATCCATCGTGGTCTCACCCAAAACTTGAAAACTTCAACCACACAAAACTCAACAAAACCTTCGTGAGATCCGTTAGTATAATAAAGTAAATCACCACTTTAAGTAATGTTGTGAACTCATTCCAAATTCATATTAGCATTATATCTACTGTAATCCAACTTCACCATGGTTCATACCCCCCGATACTACCCATAGATTCATCAAAATAAGAGAACAATGCATAGAAAACAGAATCAGTCAAAAACAGAACAATCTGTAGTAATATGAACATGTACCATACTTATTATACTCCAAAAATTCTGAAAGAAATATGATAATGAAGGCAATTTTTATATAAATCAGCAGCAAAAAGAATCAACTCAATAGCACTCTCTGTATAGAAATAAGAAATGATTTCGTGAGTGCAAAGTTTCTGTCTTTTTCAGCATGATCAAACAACTATCACCCAAACTAATCATAAAGGCTTTACTTGGAACATTATTTTTATAATACAATGGAATTGTACAAGGGGATAATTATTTTTGCGAGAAACTTCCAAGAAAGATTCTACATTGTTTCCATGAGCATTAACACAAGTGTTCAAGGTCGACCCTCACTTCCGCAATGCATCACCTTTCAATCGCTTCTCTTTTTGAAAAAGTTTTAAGTTCCCCTGTATATATTTTTGTTTTTAAACAATATAAAAGCACTCAACAGAAATAAATGACTCTCTAAAACTTCCAGGTTGTCTCCCAGGCAGCGCTTTCTTTAAAGCCATTAAGCTAGGCATAAAGTGCTCAAGTAATGGATCCACCCGGATCCCAAGGTATATCAAAGACAATATTAATTAACAATGATTTGTAGTTTAGTAGTGAGCACAAGGTAACATATATCATGCAATGAAGAAGTCTAACTCTCTTCCTATGCATTGGCATGTCAAAAAATAACAATTCATGCACATCAAGTAAAGGCCAATACATAGCATAAGCAGTTTCTTGCAATTTTATCGTATTGGAAACATAGAGAGGTGGAGATGTAGTTACTCTCTCATAATAACTGCAAGTAGGAGAAGCAAGAACATGCATATTATATTCATCAAAATCATCATGTGTAATAGTAGAAGGCAACCCATCTATGTAATCCCTAATAAGAGCAAATTCTCCGATATAGTGTAGTTGGGAGAGTTCAAAAAGATAATAGGACTATCATAAGTGGGTGCGATAGCAACAATTTCATGTTTAACATAAGGAACTATAGCAAGTTCATCTTCATAAGCATCATTCATATTGGCATCATGGACACAAGCATAGCAAGCATCAAGTTCATCAAAAAGGGATATTTCAAACGAATCCAAGGGATCATAGCAATCAACATAGCATTCATCCTTCGGTAAGAACGAAGGGAAATAAAACAATGTATGAGTTGAAGAGTTACTCTCATTAGAAGGTGGGCACGGGTAGCTAGTCCGCTCTTCCTCCTTTTGTTCTCCGCTCTCCTCATCATCGTTTTCATCTAATGAGCTCACAGTTTCAGCATTTTCTTCTTCCATAGTTTCCTGCAAAATATTAGTCTCTTCTTGGGCAGTGTAGAATTTCTCCATAAATCGATAAATATGGGCATTATATTCATAATTAGTATAAAAATAATGAAGCATAACCAAATTTTCAGATCGATAAACATCATCATTATCATCACACTTTTTAAACAGAGCTTCAATTTCATAAGCACCCATAAAAGCAACAAACTCTTCTATTTATTCCACATCATAGTAATCATATATACCATTAGCATAAGAAGCCAAGGTTTCATTAGCATTAAATTTACAAGAAAAGGGAAGGTGTTGAGCCTTCATCCTAGAGCAACAAGTAATATCATATCTCAAGCATAGTTCCCAAGCATACCATTTCAACATATGAATTTGATCCCATAATAGTTTCCCTTTTTGAGTCAAGCGATAATCCCTAAAGTATTCACGTTGATCCAACGTGTATCCTGTTATATAATTGAATGGGGTTTTCTCAGGATTATTAAAGAAGTGCATAATATTTTCCACATAACGAGCATCGAGGGTTTTAGGAGGTTCCCCGTCTCCATGAGTAGCAAGCACACCTATTTTTTTGGTATTTCGTGTTCCATATCCATAACTAAAGATAGAGAACAACTTAGAACAGCAAATAAATCTACTTAGTGATAAAGCAAACAAGCACACACGAGAATATTCACCCCACGCTATTGCTCCCCGGCAACGGCGCCAGAAAAATGTCTTGATATCCCACAAGTATAGGGGATCAACTGTAGCCTTTCTCGATAAGTAAGAGTGTCGAACCCAACGAGGAGCTAAAGGTAGGACAAATATTCCCTCAAATTCTATCGACCACCGATACAACTCTACACACACTTTACGTTCGCTTTACCTAGAACAAGTATGAAACTAGAAATACTTTGTAGGCGTGATAGGATATGTTTGCAAGATAATAAAGAACACGAAAATAAAAACTAGGGACTGTTTAGATAAAGAAACAATTACGTTAGTTTAACGAGTGTGGAAAAATGGTTGTAGGAGTTGCGGAATTGTCCCTAAACAATTGACTACGTTACTAGACCGATAGCAAGTTTTATGTGGGAGAGGCCACTGCTAGCATGTCATCCCTTACTTAGAATTCTATGCACTTATGATTGGAACTATTAGCAAGCATCCGCAACTACTAACGTTCATTAAGGTAAAACCCAACCATAGCAATAAGATATATTGGTCCCCCTTCAATCCCGTATGCATCAATTTCTATGCTAGGCTGAAGCTTCTGTCACCCTTGCCCTCCAATACATAATCCTATCAACATACTACTGTGATAGCCTAGCCTATTAGGGATGATAGACTACTCATATCAATAAGGAATTCCTTCTTTTCCGGGAGCCCGTTCAAACAGAACTCCCACGTTAAGCGTGCTCAGCTTGGAGTAGTTCTAGGATGGGTAGAAAAGAATAATATTGATATGTGAGGCCAGTCTAGATCCTACCAGGAGTAACGACCGCCGACGGGTGTGTCCGGGGCATTACAACTACTAAACCCTATGGTGTGATCCACGCGCGTGCTCATATGATGGGCACCAAAGGACAGCTACATAACCACAAGCAAATTAAACCAATCATAGCAATTCATCAATCACCGATAGGACAATGAAAATCTACTCAGACATCATAGGATGGCAACACATCATTGGATAATAATATGAAGCATAAAGCATCATGCTCAAGTAGAGGGTACAACGGTTTGCGGAAGAGTGGACCGCTGAATATAGATGGGGGAAGGTGATGGAGGTGTTGGTGAAGATGACGGAGGTGTTGGTGTAGATCGCCGTCACACGATGATGTCCCGGGCGGCGTTCCGGCGCCGCCGGGAGAGAGGGGGAGAGATCCCCCCTTCTTCTTCTTCTTCTTCCTTGACCTCCTCCCTAGATGGGAGAAGGGTTTCCCCTCTGCTCCATGGTCTCCATGGCGGCGGAGGGCGCGAGAGCCCCTCCGAGATTGGATCTCTCTCTGTGTCCTTCTGTTTCTGCGCTCCCAGATTCTGGCCCTTCACCGTTTCTTAAATTCACGGAGATACGTAACTCCGATTGAGGTGTCCTTTTAACACGATTTTCTTCCGGATATTATTTTTCTTGCCGCGAAAGAAGGGCCCCAACCGCCTTAGGGATTGGTCACGAGCCTGCCAGGCGCCTGGGGGGTAGGGCGCGCCTCCTAGGCTCGTGACCCCCTCGGGCATCGTTTCGCGTTGATTCTTTTCCAAAAAATCATAAATATTCTAAAAAAATTCCCGTAGGTTTTTTATTGCGTTTGGACTTCGTTTGGTATGGATATTCTGCGAAACAAAAAACATGCAACAAACAAGAACTGGCACTGGGCACTGGATCAATATGTTAGTCCCAAAAATAATATAAAAAGTTGCCAAAAGTATATGAAAATTGTAAAATATTGGCATGAAACAATCAAAAATTACAGATACAACGGAGACGTATCAGCTCCCAGGAAGGCAAGGTGAGAGCGGACCACACCCCCGCTCCCCCCTTCCGATCATCAAAGTTCAACTCTTCATCTGTGTTTATAGTGACCCATCCTGGTTCCGGTGGTTGCCAGCGCTGAACAGCTACGCCTTTGTCGCCTGGCCGGCAGTTCCAAAAGTGACAGAGTTTCGTGCACCTCCCTTAGAGCCTGCATTGGATCAAATCCATATTTGTCATGAGTCCACCGATCGCGAGACGTCCATATAGCATGCATGATGGATACTCCCTCCGTTCCTAAATACAGGTCTTTAAAGAGATTTCACTAGTGGACTACATACGGATGTATATAGACATACTTTAGAGTGTAGATTCACTCATTTTACTTCGTATGTAGACTTCTAGTGAAATATCTTAAAATACTTATATTTAGGAACGGAGGGAGTATAATCTTGCATCGATCGTCGTATGAGAACCTTTGATTGAGCAGGATATCCTTGGCCCATGAACTTGGGTTTAGCTGGGGCAATCGTAAGTTGAATCTGGCTTGTGCCGCCCTCGAGAAACCTTGCGCATGGCTACAATGGATCAAGGCATGCATCAAGTTTTCATCTGTGGTCTTGCAAACCTCACAAAGTCCATTCTGTTTAATATGGCTATGTTGTAGAGCTTTAGAGTATCGGAGGATCCCTCGCAAGGCTCACCACCACAAGACACGGACTCGTGGTATCACATGCATCTTCCAAAGCATCTTCCACACAGACTGGTTTCCGTATACTCGTCAATAAGATCGGAGACTGTGTGTAGAGAATGTTGAGTAAATAGGTAATTTTCCGAGGATATTAATCCATGAAATAATTACTAACATGGCATTGACTAGGTTCATGACATACTGATCACGGAGTATACTAGCAAGTACTACACATATAGCAGAAACATCTACGCATATAGGCAATACTACTAGTGCAGACAGAAACAGGAGAGAGACAAACACATCATACCCTCCGATCGGCCAGTTGGCCGTAGCAGCAGCGGCGGCGGCAGTATCCTCTGCCGCCTTCTTCTCAGCTTCGGCCTTCTCGCGGAGACGGTCAGCTTCGCTTGGTGAAGACATGGCGATGAAGAGGGCGACACGGACGTAGACGAAGCAGACGGACGGAGGCGAGCAGTCGCGTGATCGCTCCCCAAAAACCTAATCGCACCTCTCCCGTACAGGAACCGGAGAGGCGAGGTTTCGGAGGCCTGCTCTCCCGTCGACCGTGTACGCGGTAAACGGGACGGAGTCGCCGGCGGCAGCAGCAGTTCAAGGAACGAACGCGTGAGGCAGATGTAATCTGATTCTCGTGACGGCTAGGGTAGGCGATCGCGTGCTTATAAAGGCGGCTGGGTGGAGAGACGTGGGCCAAGCCCACGTCCGAGTCGGTAACAGCCACGATCCGACGTCTCGGATCGTGCCTTGTCCGTTACGTATTCTCCGTTCCTGACCGGCAAAAATAAGCGCGTAGGTATGAGCTCGGCTCGGCTCATTCCCGCAACCCGCGTCGCGTCGTGACGAGGCGTGGCTTGGCGAGGCGGGCGGCGGAGGAGGAGTGCGCGAGGGCACCTTCTCTTCTCACTCTCCAATAGCATGTGGAAAAGAGACCCTTATAAAGGGGTCCAAACTCTCCTCCACAAGCGGGGTGGGACTAAACTCCCACCACCTTGTCATGCCACCACCTACATGGGCCCTTGGAGATTTTTCTGAAATTCTCTAATGGGCTAAAGCCCACCTCCAAATTTCAACAATCCCCCACCAGATCTCAAGGGCACATCGTGTTCCCTCGTTCCAATCACTGTTTTAATATACCAACATTTCAGTGAAGACCTGTTAAGGTTGAGCTTCACCTAGAGCAAGTAGCTACACCCCTTTACAACTGAACAATGAACTATGCCTTGAATTGTCAGTTTGGCGTAAAGGAGCTTCACCACAAGTCTTACTAGTACTAGGCTGCCGAAGGTGACCCCTCGGGTGGAGCATATTAGTCACACTCCTGGCCTATTCATGAGTTTACTAGAGATCATCCAAACCTCATAGACTGTGACCAGCAGTCAAGCTCATATAGGTGTGTTCCTCCAAAGATCGCTCTGTAGGACAGCATCTTGCTTACATATAAGCTTTAGAACACATTAAGACAGTAGTCATCCTACCATACAGTATCCGAGAGTATTGCATCTCCAACGGAGTGGGTTAGTAAAGTTACTCTCCTCAGTTCACCACTGGCTTGTTTTCCCAGGTCCTACTTCACGGGATCTCCGATCATATAGGTTGGGTTACTACCATGGCAACTCATGTGGGTCTCATACCCATCTCCCTCGATGCACTATCTATCACAACACGTGATAGCCCTTTAGTAAAGGGATCTACCAGATTCTTAGCGTTTGGATATAATCCAACGCTATCACTCCGGAGTTTCTCAAACGTCTGACAGACTTCAATCTCATTCTTATATGTTTGTTGGACTTCATATTGTCCTTTGAACTCTTCACTTTAACAATAACCGTCTGATTATCGCAGTTCATAAGGATAGCCGGAACCGGCTTCTCAACCACAGGTAAGTCCATCAAAAGATCTCGAAGAAATTCTGCTTCGACACCAGATGTGTCTAATGCTGTTAATTCTGCTTCCATTGTCGATCTTGTTAAGATCGTTTGCTTGCAAGACTTCCAGGAAACAGCACCACCCCCAAGAGTAAACATATACCCAGTAGTGGCCTTCATCTCATCAGCATCAGAGATCCAATTCGCATCACTATACCCTTCAAGTACCGATGGGAATCCCGTATAGTGAAGCCCGTGGTTGACAGTACCTTTCAAGTAGCGCATAATTCTTTCAACAGCACGCCAGTGAACATCGCCCGGGTTTGCAACAAACCGGCTAAGTTTGCTCACAGCAAACGCGATGTCAGGCCTCGTTGCGCTAGCTAGGTACATAAGTGAACCGATAATTTGAGAGAATCTCAATTGATCTATAGTTGTGCCCTTAAACTTTCTAATAAGCACACTAGGATCATATGGTGTTTGAGAAATTTTGCAGTCTGAATATCCAAAGCGACTCAAAATCTTCTCAACATAGTGGGATTGCAGAAGTGTAATCCCACCCTCATCATCTCTCAACAGCTTGATGTTCAAGATAACATCAGCCACCCCAAGGTCCTTCATCTCAAAGTTTTGAGACCGAAAAGACTTAACCTCCTCAATTACTTTGAGGTTGGTTCCAAATATCAGTATGTCATCAACATACAAGCACAATATAACTCCTTCGCCCCCACCATGGCGATAGTATACACATTTGTCAGCTTCATTAACAACGAAGCCAACAGATGTCAGAGTTGTATTAAACTTCTCATGCCATTGCTTAGGTGCTTGTCTCAGACCATATAAAGATTTCAGCAACTTACACACCTTTCCTTCCTGACCTTCTATCACAAAGCCATCTGGCTGTTGCATATAGATTTCCTCATTTAGCTCTCCATTCAGGAAAGCCGTCTTAACGTCCATTTGATGAACGAGAAGACCATGAGAGGCCGCCAATGAGAGTAGTACTCGAATGGTGGTCAGTCTAGCCACAGGTGAATAAGTATCGAAGAAATCTTCCTCTTCTTTCTGGGCATAGCCCTTGGCCACAAGCCTAGCCTTGTACTTTTCAATCGTACCATCGGGCCTAAGCTTCTTTTTGAACACCCACTTGCATCCCAATGGTTTGCAACCATAGGGACGATCAGTGATTTCCCATGTCCCGTTAGCCATGATGGAATCCATCTCGCTACGGACCGCAGCTTTCCAGTAATCAGCATCTGGAGAAGCATACGCTTCTGAAATAGAAGAGGGATTATCATCCACGAGGTATACGAAGAAATCATCACCAAAGGTCTTTGCAGTCCTTTGTCTCTTGCCCCTACCACGGGCTTCCTCGTCATCCTCCTCAGGATTTTCATCATGTGTTTGTTCATAGTATTCCATAGGAATGGCAGGCTCAGGAGTTATCTCAGATTCCTGTCTAGAAGTGCTTTGCATATCTCTCATGGGAAATATATCCTCAAAGAATGTAGCATCCCTCGACTCCATTATTGTACCGACCTTCACGTCAGGTACCTCAGATTTCACTACTAAAAATCTATAGCCTACGCTATTCTTAGCGTATCCCAAATTAACGCAATCCACAGTCTTTGGTCCAAGCTTACGCTTCTTGGGGATCGGTACATTGACTTTCGCCAAGCAGCCCCAAGTACGTAAGTACGAGAGCGTCGTCCTTCTCTTCGACCACTCCTCGTAGGGAGTGACCTCATTATCTTTTGTAGGAACTTTATTCAGGACATGACACACGGTCAATATAGCCTCCCCCCACCATGCCTTGGATAAACCCGATGTATCTAACATGACGTTAACCAAATCAGTTAGAGTACGGTTTTTCCACTCGGCAACCCCGTTTGACTGGGGTGAATAGGGAGGCGTCCTCTCATGAATAATGCCGTGTTCCGCACAAAATGAATCAAATTCGTTTGAGAAGTACTCTCCACCACGATCAGACCGGACTCGTTTAATTTTTTTTCAAGTTGATTCTCAACTTCTGCCTTATAGATTTTAAAGTAGTGTAGAGCCTCATCTTTAGTATTTAACAGATACACATAGCAAAATCTAGTGGAATCATCTATCAATGTCATGAAGTATTTCTTTCCACCTTTAGTCAACACACCATTCATCTCACAAAGATCAGAATGTATGAGTTCTAATGGTGCCAAGTGTCTCTCCTCTGCAGCCTTGTGAGGCTTACGAGGTTGCTTTGCTTGCACACACGAATGGCACTTAGAACCTTTGGCTAAAGTGAAAGTTGGGATTAAATTCAGTTTTGCTAGCCGCGACATAACACCGAAACTTATGTGACAAAGACGTGAATGCCAAACTTCAGATTCATTAACACTCGAATGAATATTGTTCACGACTTTATTACAAAAATCTGCAAGAGAAAGGCGGAACAGACCTCCGCATTCATAACCTTTTCCAACGAAAAGTCCATATTTCGTAACTACTACTTTATTAGACTTGAATACCAACTTAAACCCTTCTCTACACAGAAGCGAGCCACTAACGAGATTCTTCTTGATGGCGGGGACATGCTGCACGTTCTTCAGCTGCACGATCCTTCCCGAAGTAAACTTCAGATCGACCGTGCCAACACCAAGAACAGAAGCACTCGCGCCATTCCCCATCAATACGGACCCGCGACCGGTGGCCTGATAAAAAGAGAACAATGATAAGTCAGCACACACATGAATATTTGCACCCGTGTCCACCCACCAATCGGTGGACTGACAAACTATAAATACAGTAAGTAAATTACCATACCCAGATGCACCACTTTCATTGTTGCCCACAATCATGTTGGCGGACTTGGAGTCCTGCGCCGACTTCTTGTACTTGTTTGGGCATTTGTTCGCCCAATGTTCCTCTGAACCACAAGTATAGTAGCCATTTCCCTTCTTATTCTTCTTGAAGGGCTTCTTTCCCTTCTTCTTGAAGTCGGTATTCTGTTGGACAGAATTCTTTCCCTTGGGCTTGTGAGAATTGAAGTTCCTCCGATGTACCATATTGGCAGCAGAAGAGCTTTCCACCGCTTTTCCATTGGAGTCCTTTGCTCTCGAGTTCTGCTCAACACTCAGATGGCCGATGATGTCCTCTACTGAGAACTCACGCCTCTGATGTTTCAGAGTAGTAGCAAAGTTCCTCCAGGAATTAGGGAGCTTAGCAATTATACAGCCCGCGACAAACTTGCCCGGCAAATTGCACTTAAGAACCTCAAGTTCCTTAGCTATGCATATTATCTCATGAGCTTGTTCCAATACAGAACGGTTGTCAACCATCTTGTAATCGTGGAACTGCTCCATAACATACATCTCACTCCCAGCATCGGTGGCCCCGAATTTAGATTCGAGCGCCTCCCACAAGTCCTTGGCAACATGCATATGTAAATATGCATCAACCAGCTTATCTCCGATCACGCTAATGACTGCTCCAAGGACTAGGACGATGGCCTCCTTAAACATCTTCTCCTGTTCAGGAGTGATAGTTTCCGTAGGAGTGACACCGGCTACCCAAAACACGTTCATAGCTGTGAGCCATAAGGTGGTTATCGTTTTCCAACGCTTGAAAAAAGTACCGGTAAACTTATCCGGTTTCAGTGCAGCAGCAAAACCATTACTCGAAAAATTCCTACAGACATTAGGTTTTTGGATTGTTGAGTAAATAGGCAATTTTTCGAGCAGATTAATCCATGAAATAATTACTAACATGGCATTGACTAGGTTCATGACATACTGATCACGGAGTATACTAGCAAGTACTACACATATAGCAGAAACATCTACGCATATAGGCAATACTACTAGTGCAGACAGAAACAGGAGAGAGACAAACACATCATACCCTCCGATCGGCCAGTTGGCCGTAGCAGCAGCGGCGGCGGCGGCAGTATCCTCTGCCGCCTTCTTCTCAGCTTCGGCCTTCTCGCGGAGACGGTCAGCTTCGCTTGGTGAAGACATGGCGATGACGAGGGCGACACGGACGTAGACGAAGCAGACGGACGGAGGCGAGCAGTCGCGTGATCGCTCCCCAAAAACCTAATCGCCCCTCTCCCGTACAGGAACCGGAGAGGCGAGGTTTCGGAGGCCTGCTCTCCCGTCGACCGTGTACGCGGTAAACGGGACGGAGTCGCCGGCGGCAGCAGCAGTTCAAGGAACGAACACGTGAGGCGGATGTAATCTGATTCTCGTGACGGCTAGGGTAGGCGATCGCGTGCTTATAAAGGCGGCTGGGTGGAGAGACGTGGGCCAAGCCCACGTCCGAGTCGGTAACAGCCACGATCCAACGTCTCGGATCGTTCCTTGTCCGTTACGTATTCTCCGTTCCTGACCGGCAAAAATAAGCGCGTAGGTATGAGCTCGGCTCGGCTCATTCCCGCAACGCGTCGCGTCGTCACGAGGCGTGGCGAGGTGGGCGGCGGAGGAGGAGTGCGCGAGGGCACCTTCTCTTCTCACTCTCTAGTAGCATGTGGAAAAGAGAACCTTATAAAGGGGTCCAAACTCTCCTCCACTAGCGGGGTGGGACTAAACTCCCACCACCTTGTCATGCCACCACCTACATGGGCCCTTGGAGATTTTTCTGAAATTCTCTAATGGGCCTAAAGCCCACCTCCAAATTTCAACAATCCCCCACCAGATCTCAAGGGCACATCGTGTTCCCTCGTTCCAATCACTGTTTTAATATACCAGCATTTCAGTGAAGACCTGTTAAGGTTGAGCTTCACCTAGAGCAAGTACTAGGCTGCCGAAGGTGACCCCTCGGGTGGAGCATATTAGTCACACTCCTGGCCTATTCATGAGTTTACTAGAGATCACCCAAACCTCATAGACTGTGACCAGCAGTCAAGCTCATATAGGTGTGTTCCTCTAAAGATCGCTCTGTAGGACAGCATCTTGCTTACATATAAGCTTTAGAACACATTAAGACAGTAGTCATCCTACCATACAGTATCCGAGAGTATTGCATCTCCAACGGAGTGGGTTAGTAAAGTTACTCTCCTCAGTTCACCACTGGCTTGTTTTCCCAGGTCCTACTTCACGGGATCTCCGATCATATAGGTTGGGTTACTACCATGGCAACTCATGTGGGTCTCATACCCATCTCCCTCGATGCACTATCTATCACAACACGTGATAGCCCTTTAGTAAAGGGATCTGCCAGATTCTTAGCGTTTGGATATAATCCAACGCTATCACTCCGGAGTTTCTCAAACGTCTGACAGACTTCAATCTCATTCTTATATGTTTGTTGGACTTCATATTGTCCTTTGAACTCTTCACTTTAACAATAACCGTCTGATTATCGCAGTTCATAAGGATAGCCGGAACCGGCTTCTCAACCACAGGTAAGTCCATCAAAAGATCTCGAAGAAATTCTGCTTCGACACCAGATGTGTCTAATGCTGTTAATTCTGCTTCCATTGTCGATCTTGTTAAGATCGTTTGCTTGCAAGACTTCCAGGAAACAGCACCACCCCCAAGAGTAAACATATACCCAGTAGTGGCCTTCATCTCATCAGCATCAGAGATCCAATTCGCATCACTATACCCTTCAAGTACCGATGGGAATCCCGTATAGTGAAGCCCGTGGTTGACAGTACCTTTCAAGTAGCGCATAATTCTTTCAACAGCACGCCAGTGAACATCGCCCGGGTTTGCAACAAACCGGCTAAGTTTGCTCACAGCAAACGCGATGTCAGGCCTCGTTGCGCTAGCTAGGTACATAAGTGAACCGATAATTTGAGAGAATCTCAATTGATCTATAGTTGTGCCCTTAAACTTTCTAATAAGCACACTAGGATCATATGGTGTTTGAGAAATTTTGCAGTCTGAATATCCAAAGCGACTCAAAATATCCAAAGCGACGTCTCGGATCGTGCCTTGTCCGTTACGTATTCTCCGTTCCTGACCGGCAAAAATAAGCGCGTAGGTATGAGCTCGGCTCGGCTCATTCCCGCGTCGCGTCAGGACGAGGCGGGCGGCGGAGGAGTGCGCGAGGGCACCTTCTCTTCTCACTCTCCAATAGCATGTGGAAAAAAGACTCTTATAAAGGGGTCCAAACTCTCCTCCACTAGCGGGGTTGGACTAAACTCCCAGCACCTTGTCATGCCACCACCTACATGGGCTCTTGGAGATTTTTTTGAAATTCTCTAATGACCTAAAGCCCACCTCCAAATTTCAACAGAGAAGCTGCACCCATTCTTCCCATGTGCTTCATGGTGTTAGTGTTGGCTATCGAGAGATCGGTCTAGATCGATATCGCCGATCCATCCCCGACCCAATGTATCAGACCCATCTCCAGGGCTTTCCACCCGGCGACAATAGCTTTCCAGGTAGCTGAAGATGTGGCTGGATGCACATGCATATCTACAAGATAGATTTACAAGCCATTGTGGCTTAGAAAATACGAAGAATACTATGCCCGCAAGGGTTTCATTTTTCTAGGTTTTTTTTTTGACTTTTTTTTACGGTATGATGGTAAATCGACGCATGTAATTAGGAATCTGTACGGTACAACTGTTCCGTGAATTCTACAGTTCGTTGCCGACTTTTCTAGATCAACTGTGGTGGACATGCAACCATCCACGTGCCATCAACATGACCGAACTGGCCTATCACCCTACCGCTTTTTTATCGTATATATAAATTTAGGACAGTAAAACTGAACCTAAAGCGAGCCCTCTCAGCGTTTTGCTTTTTTAGCCGTCCATTTTAACGATCGGGTCATTTCTAGCCGTCGGATGTGACGTATACCGCCACCTCCAGCACACTTTTTCATCGTCGGCCCGACTGTCCTAATGGGCTGCTGCTCCGGTGGCCGAAACCGTGTTATCTGGTGAAATGGGCCTATTTTCTCAGCCCATCCAGGGTAAAAAAAAAATTGCATTTTCCATACGTTATCTACAAAATATATGCGAGTACACAAATGAAACATACATAATTAAACTAATAAATTTATATTACCTATTTCAACACCATCCATTCACGCTAATTTTATTCGAACAACAAACCTACAAAGACAACAAATTTCAACAAATTTAACATACAACTATTACTCATTATTAAAAAAAATAAAGAATTAAAGACAACAAAGTTTAACAAATATAATCGTACCTACAACCAACACAACTGAAAAGAATTAAGTCCAGCTCATAAACTGAGAACTGCATACACCAACATCGAAACAAACACAAAGGATGGTGTGTATATATAGAGCAAGTAAGCTACTAACGTCCCTCTACTTATAACTACTGTTTATAAATACAAAGGTCAACAAAGTTACAAATGCTAATGCAAAACCTACAGCCATTCCTATCCTAGATCAATACCAAATTAATGAAGCCATTCCTTAATGCCTCACTAAAAACGTTCAACATACACATCAATACACAAAAAATGCTGACGCAAAAGTATTAATAGCTAAACAGGCCCATATCACCCCAATTACAATATTACACACAAATTACAAAATTACTATTATGTGGCCCATAACACCCCAATTTTTCCAAAAAGTAAAACAAAAAAATTGCATCAAAATAAAGATCGCAAACCACAAGAAAATAATTAATGTAATACAAATATATCTTAAGCGATTATGATCCTACATAAATATACATAATTAAACCATCACTAAAAACGTTCAACATACACATCAATACACAAAAACTGCTGCTGCAAAAGTATTAATACCTATGCAGGTCCCTATCAGCCTAATTTAAATATTACACACAAATAAGAAATTTACTATTATGTGGCCCATAACACCACAAATTTTTCAAAAAACAACAACAAATAAAATGCAACAAAATAAACATCGCAAACCACAATAAAATAATTACTGTCATACAAATATATCAATAATAATTTCATCCTAAATTCATAATAGACGGGCGCAGCAACGCGCGCCTTTCATGATCTAGTAGACCCTAGAGCCCGAAGGGATTCTTTTCCGTGGATTCTTTGACTTTTTTTATGCCTTAGGATAAGCTGCCACGTGTAGGTCTTCTTTCCTGCAAAAAAAGCCAACGTGGACTCCTCTAGATTGGCCTTGGCCTACGTGTCCTTGCATGTGACCACGTGAGTTGCGTTGCATAGTTATTGACTGCTACTCCTACTTTCCTTGTTGGACACGTCTTCAAATTTGGGCTTCTCTCGGGGTTCTGTTTCCTCTCACCAGCTACGAAGCACCGATACGACGACACGGGTACGACGATACGAGATACGGTAATTTTTAAAAACATCAATACGGCGATACGGCAAGCATATATATAAATAATAAAAAAATAACATGTAATAAAAACTAAAATAATAAAATGTATGCGATGAGATGAAAATACCGTTGCTTCCAGGTCCTCAACTCCTCATGCCTTCTTCCATTTCTAATCTTGAATTAAATGATCATCCAGGTCCTCAACTCCTCATGATGTATGCAAAATGAAAAATACAACACATGATATTAGACATGATAATATGAGATTCACAAGCATGAAAAGTGAAAAACCAGTAAACAAGTTGGCTTGTAGCAGTAACATAAACTAAGAGAAAAATAACATGATAAAGAGGATGATCAATATCAAGCAGTGCATTACAACATAACAATAGAAAGATACAAGGCTGACATGGCCATAGACCCTTAGTCATACAGTGCATAATTGTGCATTACAACATAAACTAAATGAGGACAACTCAACTGAGAGCATTCATGATCTCAGCCTCCAATTCAGGTTCATCAAGTGTCAAATTAGCACATTCAAGCATGCCAACACCTTGATGATACAAATGGACCGGATTCCTCAAAGGGTGGTAGAGGAAGTGTGTTCCTCGTTTTACCATGTGAAATAAGTATAGCGGCTGCCTTATCTTCATTGTGAAGTTCCTCAAAGAGAGGTTGTGTTATCTTGGTACAAGGGTTTATGCCTGCATTTAGTATCTTAAGAAGATGTGCTCTTATTCTCGTGTAGCTGCCCGGGAAATCAAGCATACAAAAGTGGCAACGGAAACGTGTGTTGCCTCCTCGACTTGATTGGTCTGCCACTAGTTTTGTAACATGCTTCCATAATGTATATTTCGGCTTCATAATGACATTCTGAACCCCTTGACCTGCATCATCAACCTCAATGTTGTTGCTTGCAGTACCACCGATTGAAGATTGGCTTGCTGTCATGCCACTACCCGCAGATGACATGATGTATACTTGTATCTATCTTCTTCCCTAGCAATATGAGGCAGCTAACAACATCAGCAAATAATTTCAGGTATAAAAAACAACAAGTTTCATGTATAAAAAACAGCAAGTTTCAGGTATGAAAAACAACAAGTTTCAGGTATATAAAAACAACAAGTTTCAGCCTTTTTCAGGTATATAAAAAACAGCAAGTTTCATACTTTTATTACACTAATTACAGAAACAGAGTGAAGAAACAGAGTGAGGCTGCTGATGATATACCAGAGTGGCTGGAGGGGCGTCGGCGAGGGCGGCGGCTCCGGCGGCTGGAGGGGCGCCGGCGGCTGGAGGCGGAGGGGCGCCGGCGGGGGCGGGGGCGACAGCGCGACGGCGGCTAGTGGGGCGCCGACAGGGGCTGCAGCCTCGATCTCCTGGTGGGAGTGGTGGCTGCGTGGCTGGGATTAGGTTTAGCAGGTCGTGGCCTCGTGGGCTGGCTGGCTGGCTGCCTGTCGTATCCCACGCGTTCCACCGCATTTTCCAGACGTCCCGCCATTTTTTTCTTTTTTCTTTAATCAAAAATACCGATACTTTTCAGATACCCGTATCCTAGCCGTATCGCGCGTATCGGAGTATCGGCCGCGTTCGGCGATACACAGATCAACGCCGTATCGGTGCTTTCGAGCTCACCAGTACACCGCGGGTTGCGTCTATTAAAGGGCACCCTTCCTTGCATCCAACTCGTCGGTCACTCCTCCGCCTCTGCACCCATCTCCTAAATTCTGGCCACCGGCGTTTGTTCCCACACTGCTTCCGTGATGGTTGTTAGAATGAATCCTCATCTTCTTTCATTAGATGAATATGGATATATATACAAGGAGAAGAGATGCAATGAAGAGGCATCTATTCGGGAGAGATGGCAGTTACAAGGGGAGATTACCCCATAATTAACACATGTTAATTAAACTCTAACACTCCCCCTAATCTATCCTTGTCCATCCAGAATCATCATCTTGATTAGAGGCTCCTCCAAAAACCCTGTGGGAAAAATATGAGGAGTATAGTGTTTGATATGTTGCCAAAATTCCTTCAAAACCCAGTGGGAAAAATAAGGAGAAAATGTCGCAACATATATGGTTATTGTCTCCTTTAACTCAATACGAGAAAACTCATAGAATCAAGAGAACAATAAATATGTCGTATATACTTTCCTAAAAACCCCGGTGGGGAAAACTGAAAGTATGACATATGATCTTGTGTTTGATATTACCTCGTTAAAAACCTTCATGAGAACCTATATAGTAAACTCATGGAGGGAAAAAGAGTATAATATGATGCATTGAACAGGAACAATTCAGGAAGATACTCCCCTTGATTCTTGCAAATTTCGAAGCCGGTCGTCACATACCAATTCCATGAACATGTTTCTGGAATGTAAAAGTTGGTAGAGATTATGTGACCAAATCAGTCACATGATTTGATTTGCAAGAAATGCAATATAGCAATATTGCTTATTACGTAACCTGTTTGCATCTGGGCAACACAAGCAACATTATCTTTGAGATAATGGTTGGTGGATGTAGCCATGAGGTCTGTTTTTAAGACACTTCATGAGAGGGCTACCACACCTAGTATGAACACTAAGCTTGTCTACAATCTGACATAGTGGGGATCTGATCGATGTATCCAATAATATCGGTGCTCACATTTCTGTGAAACTGAAAACCCAGGACAGGATGTTTGATGCCTTGGAGATATCGAAAGATATTCTTGAGTACCTACCAATTGTGTTTGGTGGATCCAATGGCATTATGGAACGTTGAGTCCCAATATCTCATTTCCATCATCTCTTGGTCTATGTATAGAGAATGAACTACCATGAGAGCTATGGATGGATAATATTTGTCCATAATGAATTTCCCTAATATATTATGGATATAGACAACATAGTATACCATAGTGTATAAATGAAGGTGCTCAAGTTGTAGCAACGAGCGGTATTTTGGTTTTCCCAAATCCTTCATTTTAAACTCCGTCATTTAGATGATTACATGTGTCGTCATTGCACACATACAAACATGGATAATCATCATTGTAGGAGTAATCCTTATGCATAAGGAACTCACTACGTTGGTTGTACCATATGTACCGACAACAATAAGTCGTATGGTGACTTACTAATTTTTACACAATGTATGTTGCATTTTGCATTTCAATTCAGAAGTGAGATTTCATCGGGAATCAATCATATATGTCTGAATCTAGTGAACCACATGGATATGTGATCACTACATCTATCAACTGCAAAGATAGATGATTATGTACTACCAATGATATAAATTATCGGAAAGATATTCCACCTCTAGAGAATAGTTGGGTATTTGCGTGAACCCTTGTGCTACAATACTTGCTCTATGTTTCACCACCTCGTTGTTCTCAATTCTGTTTCCAGAAGAAAACTGGTGTAGGTATTTCTTATGAATACCTTCTCACTACTGAGCAAGATCATTTCTACCTTGATTATACCCTTTGCTTGAGTTCAGTCCGAGTATTGTTCACACTTTGCCATGGCCATGGTCTTTGGATTCTGAATCATTTGCAAGGTTTTGCAATCTAGTTGAGAAATGTATGTCGACAATTGTAGACTTTCGATTATATGTTTCTTCAAAATCTATATATCAATATATAGTTGATGGAAATATCGCTACGCATGGTGACTGCTCGCGATTTCCCAATGCGATTGAGTCGGGTATTCCGATGTCCAAGTCATTATGTGCACTATGACCTGGGTTGGTGGAGGTTTCCCATCCACTGGGTATACCACCCATTAGGTGTCTGTCAATGTGAAGTTGACTTGCATTTACTGATTCATAGGCCTTGATATCCTTGCTTGCAAGAAGCTTAATCCTAATGTACTTTTGCCATACATCTCCCCCTGTTGAATCGAATGGGGAGTGGAGTGGTTTTTGTTGGTACCTCCACTCTTTCAGGCGTACTTTTGAAAGGATCGTAGGATTGTGTGACACCTTTATATCGAGTAAATGAATCTGGCAGGTTATTTGCAATAAGCTACAAGTCTTCTGAACGCATGGTTCAGATCTTTGAATACGTGAATTTGAGGCAGAAATGTGTTGAACATTCCACTAATTTCCTGGCATTCTTTATGGTACTTGAATTCTCCCCCTAATGCCTGGAAATATTCCTCATTGAATCAACATACGGGCCTTGAATAACTCCCCATGTGAGGGGTTTGAGGTATTGACGGTAATACAGTTATTCCTCACATAGATCCCAACTATATGTTGAGGGGCCAATGATGTATGCCGGGTGTTCTTTGTTGTTGTTGTGTTGTCTAGCTACGCGTGCGTCTGTACAGTTAGATCAGGTACGTGTACACATTCGGGGGCAGTGTGGTCTATTCAGGTGCATCTAAATGCAAAAGCATAAAGAAAATCAATAAAAGAGCGGAAATGGCATGGAAATCAAGGTGTCCACGAGCTGGGTGGCATTTTTGCAAAGCCCATCTTAAGAGTGGCATTTCTGCGAAGCCAGATGTTTAAAGTGGCAAATATCCAATTTTCTCGATGAACAGACCGGGACTAAGGCTGCTCATAGTGGAGACTACTCCCTCCGTTCCTAAATATAAGTCTTTGTAGACATTTCACTAGTGGACTGCGTACGGATGTATACAGACATACTTTAGAGTATAGATTCAATCATTTTGCTCCGTATGTAGACCCTTAGTAAAATCGCTTAAAAGACTTATATTTAGGAACGGAGGGAGTAACATATAGTAGTGTCATGCATATGTTATTATTGTATGATACTATCTTCATAGTGCATACTAACATAAACTAGTATCATAGATGATCTCATTTATTAACATGCATGACAAATAGTAGCATAGCATTTAACATGTTACGGTATCTACCTATGTTACTCTAATCCTCTCTCTCTTCTTTAATTACTTGCCACATCATCATATTTGCTAGTCTCAAAACTATGTTACTAGCTATGATACCTCCACTATGACCAACCTAAAGGCTTGTATGAGCAAGTACAATAGAGCTGAGTCAGCTGGCTATAAGGAATAAACTAATATATTTTTGTTTAGTTAGAGGAAAGAGAAGAAGAGAGAGAAGGTAAGCGGACTCTTAGCTAAGAGTCAGCTCTAGCATGTCTCCTAGGCATTTTATGAGTATGAAAGGTGGACCATATAACAAAGAAGTAGTACAGTACTTTTGCAATGAACTATTGTACATGTTGTCTATAAGATGGGCTACAGATGACATGACAATAGATTATAGCCAGCAGCTGGCTATACTATTGTACTTGCTCTATTGACGATTGTACATCTTGTTTAGAAGAGAGATAGAAAAGAGTATACCTTTGATCGGTTGTGCGACGCTTAGCTAATATGGCCTCCCGTCTCTTTCTCGTGGAAAATGTTAGAGTTTAATTAATTATGTAATTAATTAAGTTAATCCCTACTTGTAACCGCACGCACGATGCGGGAACCGCACGCACGATGCGGGAACCGACATATGCGGGAACCGCCTTTCCTTGTCATATAAAGTTCATCATCAAGAATAAAGTGGATAGTTGTTTTCCATTTACATCTCTCTCATTTTCAATCACAACACGTTATCAGCACTGCTTCTTCCAGAGTGCCTTCGAGGAGAAGAGATCAACAGGAAGAAAATGTAGGATGCCTCGTTCAATGCCGACGAACCTTCGTTGCCTGCTGCAGAACGACGTCCGTCGTCGCCGCCTTGCTGCTCTCCACCGCAGGTTCGGAGAGCGCCGCCGCTTCGACGGTCGACGCCATGGAGCGGGTCGCTACATCGGCCGCCGCCACGGCGCCGGTGGCTACCGAGCGATCCGTCACGGCCTAGGCACCCGCTCCCTGAGCGATGCGAATCCTGCAGTTGGCGCCGAGCCCCGCTCGCATTGGATGCCCTCGGCTGGCTCCTCGCTGGCCCTGCCCCGCCGATGCTCGGGGCCGACGCAGCACAGGGAGCCCCGCCGCCGGGTTTTTGGTGCTCTGCCCATGGATGGGTAGTTTGCCCACTCCACGGGTACGACGTCGTCGCCGCCGTGGACTCCGTCGAGCCGGCCCCCGTCACCATCTTCGAGGTCGGCTCTACCAGCGCCGCCGGGCCATGCCCCCCGTCTCCGACCCCCGCGGTTGTCGAGATGGGGAGCGGCTCCTCCGCCCACGGGCCGAGCGGCGCCTCCATCTCCGCCCCGGCGCCGAGCGGTTACTCCGCCCCCGCGCCAAGCGGCGCCTCCACTTTCGCGGGCGGTTATTCCACCCCCGCGCCGAGCGGCGCCTCCATTTTCGCGAGCGGTTACTCCGCCCCCGGGCCGAGCGGCGCCTCCAACTTCGAGTTCGGCGCCTCCGCCCCCGCGCTGACCGGTGCCTCCGCCTGCGCGTCCGTGCCCCGCGCCGGCGCCTGCGCCTCCGGCTTTGGCTCCGCTGCCCGCAGCTTTTCCTGCGCGGCGGCCGTCGACGCCATCGCGCCCGCGGCGCCGGCTGCGCACCCACGCCTGCGCCTGCAGCGCTGGCTTCGCCCCCGCGCCCGCGCCTGCCGTCCCCGACGCCAGCGACCC
Organism: Hordeum vulgare subsp. vulgare; assembly: GCF_904849725.1. Classification (NCBI taxonomy): domain Eukaryota; kingdom Viridiplantae; phylum Streptophyta; class Magnoliopsida; order Poales; family Poaceae; genus Hordeum; species Hordeum vulgare. Next base: position 617,628,659 of record NC_058524.1, read on the forward strand.
CTCCGATGCGCCGCCGGCTGATGCCCTTCGACCTCGCGGCGGCGGGCTCTCCGTCGAGCAGCCGCGCCCCGCGCGCTGGCTCCTTGAGCCCGGCTGCCCTGGGGCTCGCGAACGGCGCCTCGCCTGGCTCTCTGCACCCGGGCGGGTCTTCCGACGTAGAGGAGGATGTGCGCGGCGGAAGCACACTAGCCCGTCACCGGTGAAAGCTGCGGTGCAGCACGAGCAGCCCTCCATGGCGCACTGGTTGTTCTTGCTTGAAATGAATGGATGCTTGTGTACTAGCTGTTCTTGCTCTCGGTGCCTGTGTACTAGCTGAGGCTTAATCGTAGTGACTGAGCGCTGTCTTATCCTCTGGTGAAATAAATAGATGCCTGTGTACTGCGGTGTTGGAAATATCTAGCAGCGCACACGTGGTCTAGCAGTAGTACACTAGTACTATTTGATATCTGTTTTAGGTTAATTCGAGTAGCATCAACAGTAGATCTAGTAGTAGACTAATCCCTGTTTAGATCCTGCTTAATTCCTGTTTTAATTTCTGTAGAATACTTTGTATTCCAGCATATATGTGATGTAATATATATTTCCATGTTTGCTACATGTTGAGATTTATTACCCGTATTATTTGTAATTGAGATTTTAAATTTCTTGCAAATAAAAATCAACCCCTCGTCTTAATTGAGCTTTTGGCTTAATACGAGCATGAGTTGATATGCAAAATTTCAAAGTGTTTTTCTTTCAAATTGATGTTTTGGGACCACACAGTAGTGAGTTGATCTACTGCATAGCAGATTATCGCCACTACGATTAAGCCTACATTCTATCATATTGATATGATGATTGCTTAATATTGTGCCCTCCCATACATTTTATTAAGTTATGACACAAGGTACTAGAAACATGAGTATCTACTGATTTTTATCAGATTATACTCTCTAGTTCTGAGAGACGGACCCCGAATTTTCTTTTGGGGCGTATCTACAATGTGTCAAACTTAACAATTTGAAAGTCACACTAATGATTTCAAGCCAATTTCTTGAAGTTAACATTAATTTTGCAACGTTCAATACAACGTAACCATGAAGGTTTTTATTTACCACGGTGTAAATCAATAATCTCTGGTTTACCCATGTAGGTAACTAATGGCTGGAAGAGAGTTCGATGCACTCGACCTCAATGGCCACAACTATCCTACCTGGGCCATGGACATCAAGATCGCTCTTGCATCCCGTGGATTAGTGCGTGCAATCCAGACTCCGGAAGATCCTCTTCCGGTTGGAGTCACGCCGTTGAGAGATGAACAGAAATATGCCGCCTTATACATCATAAGGCACCATATCCATCCAGATCTTAAATCTGAATATTTGGAGGAGGAATCCCCACTTACTCTGTTTCAGGCCCTCAAGACGAGGTATGAACAGCAAAAGGCAGTTGTCCTACTGGAAGCACTCCATGATTGGACGCATATCCGACTCCAGGATTTCAAATCCATCGGGGCATACAATCACGAGGTTCATAAAATAAGTTCCAAATTACGCTTTTGCGGGAAGGAACCTACTGATGCGGAAAAGATAGAAAAAACTCTGTCTACTATGCTCCCATCTGAAAGGGTCCTCCAGCAACAGTACCGCGCTCGTGACTACCAAGTCTATTCCAACCTCATTCATATCCTACTTCAGGCTGAAAAGCATGATGAACTACTCGCTAAGAATGGTTCTCAGCGTCTGGTTGGTTCCCAACCTCTGCCTGAAGTTCATATGAACGTCGTGAACAAACGAAAGTTTGATGGTGCGTCCCATGGCAAGCCATCGAACTTCAAGGGTAAACGCAAGCGCAACCGGAACAGAAAGCCTGGAAACTCGACCGTGGGAAAGGCACCGCAAAGCCCAAGTTTGATAAAACTAAGCTTTGTGATAAGTGTGGATGCTACACGCATCCTACCAATAAGTGCAAGACCCCGAAGCATCTGGCAATTCTGTATCAGCAATCTAAGGGACGCAAAGTACCTCACGGGAAAAGGTTTGAAGCCAACTTCAACCTTCATCCAGATGGCACCAATGGAGCTGGTGGTTCGCAAGAAGTTCCTCCCGGATCTAGCAACACCATGACACTCCATACATCAGAGGATCCTACAGACACGGAGAAAATGATGGTTGAGTACGCCTCAACCGACATGTTTGGAGACTTCGATTAGTCCCATTATCTCCTTAGTGATCGATTTATTAAATAAATCATATCCATGTGTGATGATTGTAATAGAACATAAGTATTGTTGTCATTTATATATTGTATCAGCACTTTGATATAATAAGATTGTATTCTATGTATTGAAATAAGGTTTTCTTATTGAAAATTCCTCATTTTTATATATAGCTTTCTACGGGGACAATCCGATGGAAGAGGAATTATGCCTTGTGGACAGTGCTACCACAAACTCCATTCTGAGGGAGTTGAAATATTTTCAGACTCTGAAAAAGATGAATGGAGATATTTTGACAATCGCTGGACGCGATACGGTAATTGTTGGCACTGGACGTGCCATATTTACCCTCCCAGGTGGTACACAGGTGACAATTGAGGATGCCTTGCTGTATCCCGATTCATCCCGTACCCTCATCAGTTTTCGAGATATCCGTAAAAATGGTTTTCACATTGAAACTCATCAGGACAACAAAGAAGAGTTTCTATTCTTCACAAAAGATTACGGATATGGCAAGCAAGTACTTGAAAGAATTCCTTCACTATCGTCCGGACTGTACTATACGTACATCAAGCCCGTAGAACATGTTGCTTACAAGGTAATTTTTCAAAATGTTAATGCATTCCAAACTTAGCATGATCGCCTTGGCCACCCTAGTGTTGGGATGATGAGGAAAATTACTAGCAATTCCATTGGTCATAATTTGCTTGAGTCAAAGTTTCCTCAGTCATCAGACTTTGTGTGCACATCCTGCGCCACAGGGAAACTAATTTTGAGGCCTTCACACCTTAAAATACAAGCTGAACCGCTTCAGTTCCTTGAACGCATTCGAGGTGACATTTGTGGTCCTATCCAACCATTATCTGGACCATTTCGGTATTTCATGGTTCTGATTGACGCATCTACACGATGGTCACAGTGTGCCTTCTATCCACATGAAACCATGCATTTGCCAAGATAATGCGGGAAGTAATTAAGTTACAGGCCCATTATCCAGATAATCGGATTAAATCAATTCGCATGGACAATGCTGCAGAATTCTCCTCACGTGCTTTCAATGACTATTGCATGGCCTTGGGGATAGAAGTTCAGCACTCTGTCCCATTCGTCCATACTCAAAATGGTTTGGCTGAATCTCTAATTAAAAGGATCAAACTCATTGCAAGATCTTTGTTAATGAATTGCAGCTTGCCAACTTCGTGTTGGGGTCATGCAATTTTACACGTTGCTGACTTAATCCAATTGCGACCTACTGCATATCACAGTACTCCCCCTCTGCAATTGGTACGTGGAAATCCTCCCAGCATTTCCCATCTGCGTAAGTTCGGATGTGCTACGTACGTCCCAATCTCACCACCACAGCGGACATCCATGGGCCCACACAGGAAACTTGGGATCTATGTGGGGTACAAATCACCGTCGATTATCAAATACCTGGAACCCCTTACTGGGGATTTATTCACAGCCCGTCACGCTGATTGCATTTTTGACGAGGAACATTTTCCGACATTAGGGGGAGATTTCAAGTACCAGAAAGAATGCTCGGAAATTGATTGGAATGCCATTGCCATTTCAACCTCTGATCCACGTACTCAAGAGACCGAACTACAAGTTCGGAAAATTATTAATTTGCAACATCTTGCAAATAATCTGCCAGATTCATTTACTGATCTAAAAGGTGTTACAAAATCCTTGATTCCAGCCAGGAATGCGCCCGAAAGAGTGGAGGTACCAACTAAAACCACTCAACTCCCTGTTCCTAAAAAGAGGGGGAGTAGTACGGCCGCTGACCCGGAACCTGCTTCTCGCAAGCAGCAAAGGAGAGAGAGGAGAAAATCCTCAAAATCAGTAAATGCAAGTCAACTCAACGTTGATGAACACCTTATGGGTAGTTTACATCCAATAGAAGGGCAACCTTCACAACCCAGCTCCAGTGTGCACAAACTAGCTGGAACATCGGAACACCTAGACTCAATCGTATTGGGAAATAACGAAGAGTCTCTAGGGGTGCAAGAAATTTCCATCAACTATGTTGATTCTGGAGAATCATTTGACCGCAAGTCTACGACTGTCGACATATATTTTGCTGAAAAGATTGCAGATATCCTTATCACTGATCATGATCCAAAGTCTATCGTCGAGTGCCAAAGGCGCTCCGACTGGCCTAAATGGAAGGATGCAATCCAAGCAGAAATTGTGTCGCTTAACAAAAGGAAGGTATTCACTGAAGCAATACCTACACCTCCCAATGTTTTCCCTGTGGGATTCAAATGGGTTTTCCTCCGGAAACGGAATGAGAACAATGAGGTGGTGAGATATAAAGCAAGGCTCGTAGCACAAGGTTTTACGCAGAAACCCGGCATTGATTTCAATGAGACATACTCTCCAGTAATGAGTGGAACAACTTTCCGATATCTTATATCAATGGCGGTACAAAATCGTCTATCCATGCAGTTGATGGACGTCGTGACCGCATATCTTTACGGGTCACTAGATTCGGACATATATATGAAGGTTCCTGACGGTATCTCTGTCCCGAGTAACAATGCAAAACGCAACATATATTGTGTAAAGCTGAATAAGTCATTGTATGGCTTAAAACAGTCGGGGCGGATGTGGTACAACCGACTAAGTGAGTTCCTTCTTCAGAAAGGTTACTCCAATATTGATGATTGCCCATGTGTCTTCATCAAGAAGTCCTCTACAGGATTTTGCATCATTTCTGTGTATGTTGATGATCTCAACATCATCGGCAATGCACCAGATATTGATAAAGCACGCAATCACCTAAAGATGGAATTTGAGATGAAGGATTTGGGTCAAACCAAATTTTGCTTGGGTCTCCAACTCGAGCACCTTACCTCAGGAATAATGGTACACCAAGCTGCCTATATCCAGAAAATATTGGAGAAATTCAATATGGACAAATCCTACCCATCTAAAACTCCCATGGTGGTTCGATCTCTAGACGTAGAGAAAGATCCGTTCAGACCAAGGGATGATGGTGAAGAGATTTTGGGACCCGAGGTTCCATATCTCAGTGCTATTGGAGCGCTTATGTATCTTGCAAATTGCACAAGACCCGATATTGCATTTGCAGTAAATCTACTTGCTAGACACAGCGCAGCTCCCACCAAACGCCATTGGTCGGGAGTCAAGAATGTCTTTCGATATCTCCAAGGCACAAAGGATCTTGGTCTATACTTTCAATTCCAGGAAAAACTGGACTCTGGTATAATTGGATATACAAATGCTGGCTATTTATCTGATCCCCATAATGCCAGATCGCAGACCGGCTTTGTATTCCTACATGGTGGAACTGCTATATCATGGAAGTCTTCGAAACAGATCCTTGTTGCAACATCTACCAATCATTCTGAGATAATTGCTTTATATGAGGCATCACGTGAATGCACGTGGCTTCGCAGAATGATAAACCACATACAACAGTCATGTGGAATTGGTTCTATCGAATCACCTACCATTATCTATGAAGATAATGCGGCTTGTGTTGCACAGATGCAAACAGGATACATAAAGAGCAATGTCACTAAGCATATTGCCCCTAAGTTGTTTTATCCCCATGAACTCAAGAAGAGTGGTGAAATCAACATCTTGCAAGTCAAGTCATGTGATAATCTCGCTCATCTTTTCACAAAGTCTCTACCAGCTTCAACATTCCAGAAATACCTTCATGGAATTGGTATGCGACGGCTCCGAGATTTGCAAGAGTCAGGGGGAGTATCTTCTTAAACTGTTCCTGTTCAAAGCCTCATATTACACTCTTTTCCCTTTATGAGTTTACTTTAGAGGTTCTCATCAAGGTTTTTAATGAGGTAATATCAACATAAGAACACATGTCATACTATCTGTTTTCCCCACCGGGGTTTTTAGGAAAAGTATATACGACATGTTTATTGTCCTCTTATTCTATGGATGCATTTCATATGGAGTTAACGGAGGCAATAACCATTATATGCGGTATCATTTTCTCCTTATTTTCCCACAGGGTTTGAAGGAGTTTTAGCTGCATATACTACACCACTCCTTATATTTTTCCCACAGGGTTTTTGGAAGAGATTATTACAAGATGATGAACACGTTCAAAGACAAGTAGAGATTAGGGGGAGTGTTAGAGTTTAATTAATTATGTAATTAATTAAGTTGGTAGATTTTCACGTATCAAAGATAGAGGGGAATAATATTATGCAGTTCTCTCATGAGCGTGTAAAACTGCATGACTCCAACGTAAAGTTGATAAGTTGCAATTCCAAAGTAAAGATCATGCAATGAGCTTAATTCTTTGGATAAGATTCTACCAAACCATTTTGAGTCTAGACAAATAGGACAAATTGCTAACCTTCAATGCAAGGATCATAGAGAAGGCACTCAAGGAGAATTCTGCAATGTTATCCATTCGATTTGCTTGAAATCGATGTCAGGATAATGAGCCAATGGTTTCATGTGGATAAATCACACTTGAGACAATCGTATTAGATATGTCTTTTAAAACCATGAAATACCTGAATGGTCTAGTCAATGGATGGGAAGAGCCACTCACCTCGACTTGATGCGTTCAAGGAGTCTGGGTGGTTCAGCGTAGATTTTAAGGTGCGTGAGCCTTAAAATTAGCTTTCCTGTCGGCCGTCGAGGAGTACTGCCGTAGGTAGAGCGAGGACGACTTATTGGGAGGTGCAGCCAATGAAGACGCAACGTGTTGCTGCCCTTTGATCTGAACTTGCCGGACCTGTCGTCAGCAGCCACAGGTAGCAGCTGACCCTTTATTTTTTTCGTTTCGTTTGATTCTTGGCTCGCGATTATATTTTCCGATGATGAAATGAGTGAAACCTGGTTCTTCGTATCTCCACTTCCCTAATTTCAGACCCACGGCCAGTATGGTGGGTGCGTGGTGGACGTTGCACGCTGGTGGGATGCTCGTCATCCTAGCACCAGTTGCCGCGCAGAAGCCGCGGTCGCATGTCCTTTAGCCGTTCCCGAGATCACTCGCCGTCATTCGCTGGAGCTTCAGCCGCGACCCCATGAACAGGAGAAAATTGGATATTTGCCACTTTGAACATCTGGCTTTGCAGAAATGCCACTTTGAAGATGGGCTTCGCAAAAACGCCACCTGGCTCGCGGACACCTTGATTACCTTGCCATTTTTCCACTTTTATTGATTTTCCTTTTGCTTTTCCATTTACGTGCACCCGGAAGGACTAGACTGCCCCTGTTCGTGCCGAAGCCCCTTCTTGCCTGCTCGTCACTCTCACCTTCTCACCGCCGCAACTCACCCTTGCATGCTCGCCGTCACAACACACCTCTGCTCCGCTTGCCCACACTTGTGCTCGCTGCTGCAGCTCGTCAGGTGACGTGCTGAAGTAGTGGCGGGGGCAGGCACGAACACAAGTGTCAGTGATGCAACAGCGGCAATAGCTGGACCCTGTTGTACGTTCTCGGAGGAAGGAGAACAATGTACGTACAGGTAGTGAAGATAGATTTTGACAGCGTCGAGGCGGTCGACGGCGACGACGCCCAGGGAATCGGCAGCGCAGCGGAGTTCAGGAATTTAACAGTGGCCACGTACAGGAGATCAGCGTCGGCGATGTCTAGGCGATCGGCGTTGGCGGCAATGTGTAGGCAATTAGCGACTGCATGGTGTTCTTTGTTGTTCTTGTGTTGTCTAGCTACGCGTGCGTCTGTAAGTTAGATCAGGTACGTGTACACATTCGGGGGCAGTGTGGTCTATTCAGGTGCATCTAAATGCAAAAGCATAAAGAAAATCAATAAAAGAGGGGAAATGGCATGGAAATCAAGGTGTCCACGAGCTGGGTGGCATTTTTGTAAAGCCCATCTTAAGAGTGGCATTTCTGTGAAGCCAGATGTTTAAAGTGGCAAATATCCAATTTTCTCGATGAACAGACCAGGACTAAGGCTGCTCATAGTGGAGACTACTCCCTCCGTTCCTAAATATAAGTCTTTGTAGACATTTCACTAGTGGACTACGTACGGATGTATACATACATACTTTAGAGTATAGATTCAATCATTTTGCTCCGTATGTAGACCCTTAGTGAAATCGCTTAAAAGACTTATATTTAGGAACGGAGGGAGTAACATATAGTAGTGTCATGCATATGTTATTATTGTATGATACTATCTTCATAGTGCATAGTAACATAAACTAGTATCATAGATGATCTCATTTATTGACATGCATGACAAATAGTAGCATAACATTTAACATGTTACGGTGTCTACCTATGTTACTCTAATCCTCTCTCTCTTCTTTAATTACTTGCCACATCATCATATTTGCTAGTCCCAAAACTATGTTACTAGCTATGATACCTCCACTATGACCAGCCTAAAGGCTTGTATGAGCAAGTATAATAGAGCTGAGTCAGCTGGCTATAAGGAATAAACTAATATATTTTTGTTTAGTTAGAGGAAAGAGAAGAAGAGAGAGAAGGTAAGCGGACTCTTAGCTAAGAGTCAGCTCTAGCATGTCTCCTAGGCATTTTATGAGTATGAAAGGTGGACCATATAATAAAGAATTAGTACAGTACTTTTGCAATGAACTATTGTACATGTTGGCTATAAGATGGGCTACAGATAACATGACAATAGATTATAGCCAGCAGCTGGCTATACTATTGTACTTGCTCTATTGACGATTGTACATCTTGTTTAGAAGAGAGATAGAAAAGAGTATACCTTTGATCGGTTGTGCGACGCTTAGCTAATATGGCCTCCCGTCTCTTTCTCGTGGAAAAAAGAACCCAATGTTGTCGTGTTTGTATTGGGCCAACTCATCTTTTCTGCCATAAAAATATATAAAGGCCAGCGTGGCCCCGGCACCCTAGTGGCCTCCTCTTTTGCAAAAGGAAAAGACTGTTACGAACCGACTAAATTAGCGAAACGTCATTAGGACGTGATTAGTCTAAGCACCGTACGGACGCATCCGTCCGTACGGACGCCTTTTTGTACAGACGCCTTTTACAACTCACGTCTCAAATCCTTGTATAAATATCTCAGATCAATGAAAGAAAGAAGTTTCGCACAAACACTTCCGTTTCTCATCTTTACACGTTATCAAGCACTGTCTCTACCGAAACAGCCATCACAGAAGAACAAAAGAAGGAAATGGCTGGTGTCATGCATCGTGAATTTCATGAACTTGAACTAGATGGTAGTAACTAGTTACCATGGGCTATGGATGCAAAGATAGCCCTCGAAAGCCGTAAACTCGGTGTCACTATCACCACACTCGATGAAGGCGCCGGATAAATCCCCACGGCAGCCAAATATACAGTTTTAAGTTTCTTAAGGCATCATCTCCATCCGAACTTAAAGTTGGAATATTTGATGGAAGAAGATCCACTAGTTTTGTGGAATTCTCTCAAGAAGAGATATGACCAACAAAGAACAGTTATGCTGCCAGAAGCACAGAGAGAATGGTCCCTCATAAGGTTCCGAGACTTCAAATTTGTGGCAGCACATAACTCTGCAGTTCAGAAGGTTAACTCAAAACTAAGGTTTTGCAATCAAGCAATTTCTGAAGAAGACCTTATTAAGAAGACCTTGTGCACTTTCCACCCCTCGATGAGGGTACTACAACAGCAGTACCATCAACAAAAATACAAAAAGTATTCTGAGCTCACATACACTCTACTTCAGGCTGAGAAACATGATGAACTTCTCATGAAGAATCATCAAACACGCCCAATGGGCTCAATGCCACTCCCTGAAGCACATGCTAACACTCAGTTTACTAAAAAGTATGGGGGCAACAAAAAGAATTTCAAGAAATTCAATGGAAAGTGGAAAAAGAACAACAAGCAGAAAAGCTTTGGTCAATATAAAGGTAAAGGTCACTTCAAGAAAAATGACTAAAACACCAACTCCGAGATTTGTCAAAGGTGTGGATGTACTAACCATCGTACTAGCAAATGCCGAACTCCCAAGCATGTAGCGGATTTATACATAAAATCCACTGGGAAAGGCAAACAAGTTCATGGGAAAGCCGAAGCTCACTTCAATGCTTTACAACAAGAAGGAAACCTTGAAGCTAGAACTTCTCAAAGCGCTCCTAAGGAAACAAGGCAGAAGGATGAAGACCTTCTTGATATTGACAACCTGATGGTAGAATACACCCAAGACGCATATGGAGATCTCATATAATCTCCACATCACTCATTTGATGTTATCAGCTATTTTATTGTAATAATGGATGTTATAATTTGTATAACTCTAAGTAGAATAAAGTCCTACGGATCAATCGTATTATGTAGTTCAAACATAATATCATATTTCTATTTGTAACTGTAATATGAATACTTTGTATATGTATATTTATATGTGAGTAATATGAATAAAGTTTCCTAAAATATTCTCTTACTCTATATAGATTTTACGGGAAAATAATCCAATGGAAGAAGAATTATGTTTGATGGACAGTTGTACCACTAACACAATTTTAAGGGAAATAAAATATTTCCAAACCCTAACTAAGAGAAAAGGAAATATTATGACCATCGCCGGTCGCGATGCATCAATTATTGGTTCAGGACGAGCCACACTTGTTCTACCTATTGGTACTACGATTGTAATTGAGGATGCACTCTTGTATCCTGAATTTACACGCACCCTTCTAAGTTTCAAAGACCTCAGATCAAATAATTTCCATCTGAAAACAATTTCTAAAAATAATTCTGAATATTTGCTTTTAACAAAAAGCAATGGGTCTGAGAAACAAATTCTTGAAAAATTCCCCTCACTTTCATCTGGATTATATTACAGTTATATAAAACCCGTATCACATGTTGCGTACAAAATAATTTTTCAAGATCTTATAAATTCAAGACTTGGCATGATCGCCTAGGTCATCCTGGCATAGGGATGATGAGAAAAATTATTGACAATTCTATTGGTTACAGCCTTTCAACTAAAAATTTCTCAAAATCATCAGATTTTGTGTGCACCGCATGTGCAACTGGGAAATTAATTATAAGACCATCTTATCTTAAGGTAAAAAGTGAGTCACTTAACTTTCTTGAACGCATTCAAGAAGATATATGTGGTCCAATTCAACCACTATCAGGACCTTTTAGATATTTTATGGCGCTAATAGATGCATCTATCAGATGGTCACATATATGTCTATTGTCCACACGAAATCATACTTTTGCCAAACTAACTGCTCAAATTATAAAATTAAGAGCAAATCATCTTGAAAATAGGATAAAGACAATTCGAATGGACAATGCCGCTGAATTTTCTTCACGTGCATTCAATGACTATTGCATGGCTATGGACATTCATTTAGAACACTCTGTGCCTTACGTCCATACTCAAAATGGTTTGGCTGAATCTCTCATCAAAAGAGTAAAATTAGTTGCTCGACCACTATTACAGAATTGTAATTTACCAGCATCTTGTTGGGCACATGTGTTATTACACGCCGCAGATCTGATACAAATCAGACCAACTGCATATCATACAACCTCCCCACTACAACTAGTACGTGGCACTCAGCCAAGTATTTCCCATCTGCGAAAATTCGGTTGCGCAGTATACGTACCGATATCACCACCGCAGCGTACATCCATGGGCCCCAACAGAAAACTAGGGATCTATGTGGGTTATAATTCTCCTTCAATTATTAAATATCTTGAACCTCTTACAGGGGACCTGTTTACTGCCCGCTACGCTGATTCAATTTTTGATGAGGACCATTTCCCGGCATTAGGGGGAGAATCAAACCACAAAGAATGCCAGGAAATAGATTGGAATGTAACAGGCATTCAGTCCTTAGATCCACGTACTAAAGAATCTGAAACTGAAGTTCAGAGGATCATAGATTTGCAACACATTGCAAATAATCTGCCAGATGCATTTACTGACCATAAAGGTGTCACTAAATCGCATATTCCCGCTGTTAATGCACCAGAATGAGTGGAGGTACCAACTAAAACCACTCAAACCCCAAATGAGAGCAAGAGGGGGAGAAATCTGGTTAGCCGGAATATAGCTTCTCAAAAGCCTCCGCGGAAACAGAGGAAACCAAATCCTCTACCAGTAAATGCAATTCAACCTCAAGTTGAAGGACACCAACCAGATGCTCAACATCTTGAACCCAGCATAAATGCGCATAAAAACATAATAGCTGGGACATCGGAACAACATGACTCTATTGTTGTGGGAAATCACATAGAGTCTGAAGGTATAAAAGAAATTTCCATAAACTATATAGAATCGGGAGAATCATATAATAGAGAGACTACAATTGTCGACATATATTTTGCCTCTGAAATTGCTGAAACCCTTCAACTGGATCCAGAACCAAAGACCGTCAGGGAGTGCCTCAAGCGTCCTGATTGGCCTAAATGGAAGGAAGCAATTGAGGCAGAACTGCACTCGCTCAACCAAAGAGAGGTGTTTTCCTCAGTAATAACTACTCCTCAAAATGTCTTCCCCGTGGGAGCAAAATGGGTTTTTGTTCGAAAAAGGAACGAAAACAATGAGGTGGTGAGATACAAAAGCAAGGCTTGTAGCACAAGTGTTCACGCAGAGACCCGACATCGATTACGATGATACATACTCTCTTGTTATGAGTGGAATAACGTTTCAATACTTAATATCTATGGCAGTACTAATGAGTTTATCTATGCAGTTGATGGATGTAGTGACAGCATACTTATATGGGTCACTCAAATCGGATATATATATGAAAGTCCCTGAAGGACTTAAGATGCCGAATCCAAAAGCAAATCGCAACGCATATTGTGTAAAATTACAAAAGTCACTATATGGCTTAAAACAGTCGGGTAGAATGTGGTATAACTGACTAAGTGAGTTCCTTACTCAGAAATGCTACTCAAATAATGATGATTGCCCTTGTGTATTCATAAAGAAGTCCTTAAATGGATTTTGCATCATCTCAATGTACGTTGATGACCTCAATATCATTGGAAGTAGACCTGATATCGAAGAAGCACGCAATCATCTAATGGCAGAATTTGAGATGAAAGATTTGGGAAAAACCAAATTCTGCTTAGGCTTACAGCTTGAGCACCTTCCCTCAGGAATTTTAGTATACCAACCTGCCTATATTCAAAAGGTTTTGGAAACATTTAATATGGATAAATCATATCCAACCAAAACACCCATGGTTGTAAAATCCCTTGATATGAATAAAGATCCTTTTAGACCTCGGGATAATGATGAAGAGATATTGAGACCCGAGTTCCCATATCTCAGTGCCATTGGTGCGCTAATGTACCTTGCAAATTGCACCAGGCCTGATATTGCATTCGCGGTAAATTTACTAGCTAGACATAGCGTGCTCCAACAAAACGTCATTGGACGGGAGTAAAGAATATCCTTAGATATTTACATGGCACACAAGATCTTGGCTTATTCTATCAGAAAAACCAAGATATGACTATGGTAGGATATACTGACGCTGGTTATCTATCTGATCCTCACAATGCCAGGTCACAGACAGGTTTCGTATTCTTATATGGTGGGACTGCTTTTTCATGGAAGTCAACAAAACAGACTCTCGTAGCAACTTCCACTAATCATTCTGAAATCATTGCATTATTTGAAGCATCAAAAGAATGTGTATGGCTTCGCAGGATGATTAACCACATTCAAACTACATGTGGTGTTGGTTCATTAGGATCACCAACTATTATTTATGAAAATAATGCAGCTTGTGTTGCTCAAATGCAAATGGGTTATATAAAAAGTAATATCAAAAAACACATTTCTCCTAAATTGTTCTATCCTCATGAATTACAGAAAAATGGAGAGATTGATATTTTGCAAACTAAATCATGTGACAATCTAGCAGATTTGTTCACAAAGTCTTTACCAAATTCAACGTTCCAGAAATACATTCATGGAATTGGTATGAGACGACTTCGTGATTTGCAAAGTTCAGGGGGAGAAATCTCCCGAAAATATAACCCTTTAATTATCATCAGGTAATGAATATTGTACTATTTTCCTTTATGAGTTTTTCCAACAGGTTTCTCATAAAAGGTTTTTAACGAGACAGTTAAATACAAGCATTGATAATTAAATACAAGCATTGATGCATGCCATATCATATTTCTCCTTATATTTTTCCTACTAGGTTTTAAAGGAGTTTTTCATGGCACATCTCATTGCACTCTTTTCATTATGAGTTTCTTTGAAATTTTCTCTCATAATGTTTTTTTTAATGAGGCAATATCTTCATTAAGATCATATGCTATACTTTCTATTTTTCCTATGAAGGTTTTTAAAGGAAAGTGTCTAAAGCATATTTATTGTACTCTAAAAACTCACTAATAATTTTCTCCTTCTTTGAAGGTTTTTCTCATATGAGTTATCAAGAAACAATAATCACTATATGTTGTATCATTTTCTCCTTATCATTTTTCCATTGGGTTTAAAGGAGTTTTAACAACATATCTATACATTTCTCCTCATATTTTTTTCCACGGGGTTTTTGGGGGAGAATCTCAAGAATTGACTGATGAATATACAAGGAGCTTTTAATAATGGATTACTCAAGACGGCGTTGTACAAGGGGGAGTGTTACGAACCGAGTAAATTAGCGAAATGTCATTAGGACGTGATTAGTCCGTTATTAGTCTAAGCGCCGTACGGACGCCTTTTTGTACAGACGCCTTTTATAACTCGTGTCTCAAATCCTTATATAAATATCTCAGATCAATGAAAGAAAGAAGTTTCCCACAAACACTATCGTTTCTCATCTTTACAAAGACAAAGAAGCCAACGTGGCCTTCCTTGGGCTGTTCTGGTCTATGTTCTCTCATAGCACATGCATGTAGCCACATCAGTTACATGGCTGTTTAGTGTTTATTTATTGACACGTCGGCCACTTCTGGGCTTCTCCGTTGCTTCCCTTTGACTTTTTTCCTTCTCCTTGCTATAAATAGTTGTGTCATATGCATCCCTCTCGGTCCTCGAGGTGCCCCTATCTACTCGTTTTGGTTCGGTTTCTGTTATGACCTGCACCACTTTTGATGCTTCTCTGCCAGTTGATCGTCTGTCCTCGGGCCCTTCTTTGGTTGGTGCTGTCGATGGACAATTGTGTGGGCAAGCTTTTTCAGGCCATGTTGGATCAGTTTCTGGTGAGTATTACTCGCCTCTTCCTTCACTCCTCTTTATCCGTCAGATCGAGCTTCGCCTGGAGCGATCGTTGAATAACCATCGGCAACCCTACGTCGGCCATGCTGGCCTTGCTTCTGCCTCCTGACTCTAGCGTCTCACCTCGATTGGCTTGTTTCGTCATTAGATCAATAGTTGCTTTATTTCAAATGCCCACTGACTTTGTGACCTCCTAGTTTAGCTTCAGTTACTTTTCTGTGTGATCTTAAGTATCACAACATGTTTCTAGTAGCAAGACTATGGTTATGGGCTTCTTTAAATTCATAGACATAATAAATCTCGTTTGTAAGACTTATCTACATACGGTCATTACAACCACATCGTATCTTAGGCCTACTATAACTGACTTTCTCCTCTCTTTTAAATTCAGCACAAACTCCTATTAGTTGAAGTAATTTTTTTAGTCCCATCTAAAAACTCATATGACCAGAACAAGTTACAACTAGTCCATACCTTGACGAGAACATGTGAATGTCCGTTGTTGAATTGTACTGGATTTTTTTTACTTCATGTTGATTGCCTCTTCGGATGCTAAAACCCAAGGAATAAGCATACTTGTTATAAAATGAATAAGCTTCTTCTTCGGATAAAAACTGCATGCCAAGCTTTGTCACACTTTTTTCAACCTCGTTTGTTGCATTGCTAGTTGTAGTTTCTTCAACTCCCTGTTTAAATTAGTACTCACTTTAGCAATTGGTTTAAATACGATACAAGGAAAAGGAGAAGAAACATATCAGTGTTGTAAATCAGCAACAACCTTGCTATGACTATTTATTTTGGTGTCACAATGGAATGAAAAGGAGTGGAATCTGTGTTGTGCGATATGTGCAAGATATATTGTTAACTGGATATTGCACACTGTGAGTAAGATATATCACTTCTGATGTCAAGTTTTCTTTTCTCTATGGTATGAGTGACAACAATCACAAAACCATATAGTCATACATCCATTGCATTGCAGGATCGGGAGGAGACAATTGGATCAGGAAAAGGGAAGAACACGGTGAAAACAGGATAGCTTACATTTGGGGAATCTGATTCCTTATTGATTCCGGCAAGATTTGGTGAAGAAGCCATCAAGTTCCTCCTATCCCCTTCGTTGGATCTGTGTTTGTAGATAGAATTGATGAAGAAGGCTTGTAGTTTGGCTTGCTTGGGGTAACTGTGTACGAGAAAAGATCATCGCCAATGTTTTGGCGTGCACTACTAATTATTTTAGTTCCAAATATTTTTTTTCTGTTACATTAATGACGTTGGCTGGAGGGAAATCCCGGAGCGGCGGTTTTAATTAAGAGAATTGGTCTTTTCGTGGGTTTGGTTAAGCAGAGAGGGTGGTCGGTTTTGTTTAATTACTGCATTTTTAAGTGAAAAGGAGGTCAACAACGGAGGGTCGTTGGATGAGCCCGGAACACAGATGGAAGCGGACTCGCGGAGCAGGCAAGCCCCGTCTGCTAATTTGGCCCTGTGGCCCAATAAAGTCGGACGGATGGGGTATGCAATCTCTACCGTTACCAATGCAATTGCAAACAATCCCAAATACATGGCATTTGTGTTGGAATTATGCCCTAGAGGCAATAATAAATATAGTTATTATTATAATTCCTGTATCAAGATAATAGTTTATTATCCATGCTATAATTGTATTGAATGAAGACTCATTTACATGTGTGGATACATAGACAAAACACCGTCCCTAGCATGCCTCTAGTTGGCTAGCCAGTTGATCAATGATAGTCAGTGTCTTCTGATTATGAACAAGGTGTTGTTGCTTGATAACTGGATCACGTCATTGGGAGAATCACGTGATGGACTAGACCCAAACTAATAGACGTAGCATGTTGATCGTGTCATTTTGTTGCTACTGTTTTATGCGTGTCAAGTATTTATTCCTATGACCATGAGATCATATAACTCACTGACACCGGAGGAATGCTTTGTGTGTATCAAACGTCGCAACGTAACTGGGTGACTATAAAGATGCTCTACAGGTTTCTCCGAAGGTGTTAGTTGAGTTTGTATGGATCAAGACTGGGATTTGTCACTCCGTGTGACGGAGAGGTATCTCGGGGCCCACTCGGTAATACAACACCACACACAAGCCTTGCAAGCAATGTAACTTAGTGTAAGTTGCAGAATCTTGTATTACGGAACGAGTAAAGAGACTTGCCGGTAAACGAGATTGAAATAGGTATGCGGATACTGACGATCGAATCTCGGGCAAGTAACATACCGAAGGACAAAGGGAATGACATACGGGATTATACGAATCCTTGGCACTGAGGTTCAAACGATAAGATCTTCGTAGAATATGTAGGATCCAATATGGGCATCCAGGTCCCGCTATTGGATATTGACCGAGGAGTCTCTCGGGTCATGTCTACATAGTTCTCGAACCCGCAGGGTCTGCACACTTAAGGTTCGACGTTGTTTTATGCGTATTTGAGTTATATGGTTGGTTACCGAATGTTGTTCGGAGTCCCGGATAAGATCACGGACGTCACGAGGGTTTCCGGAATAGTCCGGAAACGAAGATTGATATATTGGATGACCTCATTTGATTACCGGAAGGTTTTCGGAGTTACCGGGAATGTACCGGGAATGACGAATGGGTTCCGGGAGTTCACCGGGGGGGGGGGCAACCCACCCCGGAGAAGCCCATAGGCCTTTGGGGAGACACACCAGCCCTTAGTGGGCTGGTGGGACAGCCCACAAGTGCCCTATGCGCCAAGGAGAAGAAAATCAAGAGAGAAAGAAAAAAAAGGAGGAGGTGGGAAAGAAGGGGGACTCCCTCCCACCAAACCTAGTCCAACTCGGTTTGGGGGGGAGAGTCCTCCCCCTTGGACTCGGCCGACCCCCTTGGGGCTCCTTGAGCCCCAAGGCAAGGCCCCCTCCCTCCCACCTATATATACGGAGGTTTTAGGGCTGATTTGAGACGACTTTTCCACGGCAGCCCGACCACATACCTCCACGGTTTTTCCTCTAGATCGCGTTTCTGCGGAGCTCGGGCGGAGCCCTGCTGAGACAAGGTCATCACCAACCTCCGGAGCGCCGTCACGCTGCCGGAGAACTCTTCTACCTCTCCGTCTCTCTTGCTGGATCAAGAAGGCCGAGATCATCGTCGACCTGTACGTGTGCTGAACGCGGAGGTGCCGTCCGTTCGGTACTAGATCGTGGGACTGATCGCGGGATTGTTGCGGGGCGGATCGAGGAACGTGAGGACGTTCCACTACATCAACCGCGTTCTCTAACGCTTCTGCTGTACGGTCTACAAGGGTACGTAGATCACTCATCCCCTCTCGTAGATGGGCATCACCATGATAGGTCTTCGTGCGCGTAGGAAATTTTTTGTTTCCCATGCGACGTTCCTCAACAGTGGCATCATGAGCTAGGTTCATGCGTAGATGTCTTCTCGAGTAGAACACAAAAGTTTTTGTGGGCGGTGATGTGCGTTTTGCTGCCCTCCTTAGTCTTTTCTTGATTCCGCGGTATTGTTGGATTGAAGCGGCTTGGACCGACATTACTCGTACGCTTACGAGAGACTGGTTTCATCGTTACGAGTAACCCCCTTTGCTCAAAGATGACTGGCAAGTGACGGTTTCTCCAACTTTAGTTGAATCGGATTTGACCGAGGAGGTCCTTGGATGAGGTTAAATAGCAACTCATATATCTCCGTTGTGGTGTTTGCGTAAGTAAGATGCGATCCTACTAGATGCCCTTGGTCACCACGTAAAACATGCAACAACAAAATTAGAGAACGTCTAACTTGTTTTTGTAGGGTATGCTTGTGATGTGATATGGCCAACGATGTGATGTGATATATTGGATGTATGAGATGATCATGTTGTAATAGAAATATCGACTTGCACGTCGATGGTACGGCAACCGGCAGGAGCCATAGGGTTGTCTTTATACTAACATTTGTGCTTGCAGATGCGTTTACTATTTTGCTAGGAGGTAGCTTTAGTAGTAATAGCATGAGTAGCACGACAACCCCGATGGCAACACGTTGATGGAGATCATGGTGTGGCGCCGGTGACAAGAAGATCGTGCCGGTGCTTTGGTGATGGAGATCAAGAAGCACGTGATGATGGCCATATCATGTCACTTATGAATTGCATGTGATGTTAATCCTTTTATGCA
This sequence comes from Hordeum vulgare subsp. vulgare, assembly GCF_904849725.1. Taxonomy (NCBI): domain Eukaryota; kingdom Viridiplantae; phylum Streptophyta; class Magnoliopsida; order Poales; family Poaceae; genus Hordeum; species Hordeum vulgare. The sequence continues at coordinate 617,648,181 of NC_058524.1, forward strand.
CCTTATTTTGCTTAGAACGACGGTAGCATTATGAGGTGATCTCTCACTAAAATTTCAAGACGAAATTGTGTTCTCCCCGACTGTGCACCGTTGCTACAGTTCGTCGTTTCGAGACACCACGTGATGATCGGGTGTGATAGACTCAACGTTCACATACAACGGGTGCAAAACAGTTGCGCACACGGAACACTCGGGTTAAGCTTGACGAGCCTAGCATGTGCAGACATGGCCTCGGAACACATGAGACCGAAAGGTCGATCATGAATCATATAGATGATATGATTAGCATAGGGATGCTTACCACTGAAACTATACTCAACTCACGTGATGATCGGACTTGAGCTAGTGTAAGTGGATCATGAACCACTCAAATGACTAGAGAGATGTACTTTTTGAGTGGGAGTTTAGCAAATAATTTGATTAAGTTAAACTCTAATCATCTTGAACATAGTCTAAGTCCACTTTGAATATATTTGTGTTGTAGATCATGGCTCACGCGACAGTCATCCTGAATTTTAATACGTTCCTAGAGAAAGCTAAGTTGAAAGATGATGGAAGCAACTTTGTAGACTGGGCTCGTAATCTTAAGCTAATCTTACAAGCTGGGAAGAAGGATTATGTCCTTAATGCTGCGCTAGGAGATGAACCACCCGCTACGGCTGATCAGGATGTTAAGAACACTTGGTTAGCACGTAAGGAGGACTACTCAATAGTTCAATGTGCAGTCTTGTATGGCTTAGAACCGGGACTTCAACGTCGCTTTGAGCGTCATGGAGCATTTGAGATGTTCCAGGAGTTGAAGTTTATCTTTCAGAAGAACGCCCGGATCAAGAGGTATGAGACCTCCGATAAATTACATGCTTGCAAGATGGAGGAAAACTCTTCTGTCAGTGAACATGTGCTCAAAATGTCTGGGTACTCAAACCGTCTAGCTGACCTGGGGATTGAACTCCCGCAAGAGGCTATCACTGACAGAATCCTTCAATCACTGCCGCCAAGCTATAAAGGCTTTGTGTTGAACTACAACATGCAAGGGATGAACAAGTCTCCCGGCGAGTTGTTTGCGATACTGAAAGTCGCAGAGTCTGAACTCCGTAAAGAGCATCAAGTGTTGATGGTGAGCAAGACCACTAGTTTCAAGAGAAACGGCAAAGGCAAGAAGGGCAATTCGAAGAAGAGCGGCAAGCCTGTTGCCAATCCGACGAAGAAACCCAAAGCTGGACCTAAGCCTGAAACGGAGTGTTTCTATTGCAAGGGTATGGGTCACTAGAAGCGCAATTGCCCCAAGTATCTGGCAGATAAGAAGGCGGGCAAAGAAAAATCAGGTATATTTGATATACATGTTATTGATGTGTACTTAACCGGCTCTCGTAGTAGTGCCTGGGTATTCGATACCGGTTCTGTTGCTCATATTTGCAACTCGAAACAGGAACTGCCGAATAGACGAAAGCTGGCGAAAGATGAAGTGACGATGCGCGTAGGAAATGGTTCCAAGGTTGATGCAATCGCCGTCGGCACAGTGTCACTTCAGCTACCGTCGGGATTAGTGATGAACTTAAATCATTGTTATTTAGTGCCTGCGTTGAGCATGAACATTATATCTGGATCTTGTTTATTGCGAGACGGTTACTCTTTTAAGTCAGAGAATAATGGTTGTTCTATTTCTATGAGTAACATCTTTTATGGTCATGCACCGAATGTGAGAGGATTGTTCATATTGAATCTTGATAGCGATACGCATATACATAACATTGAGACCAAAAGAGTTAGAGTTAACAATGATAGCGCCATATTTTTGTGGCACTGTCGCTTAGGTCATATTGGTGTAAAGCGCATGAAGAAACTCCATGCCGATGGACTTTTGGAGTCACTTGACTTTGATTCACTTCACACGTGCGAACCATGCGTCATGGGCAAGATGACTAAGACTCCGTTCTCCGGAACAATGGAGCGTGCAAGTGACTTGTTGGAAATCATACATACCGATGTGTGCGGTCCGATGAGCGTGGAGGCACGCGGGGGATATCGTTATTTTCTCACCTTCACTGACGATTTGAGTAGATATGGTTATGTCTACTTAATGAAGCACAAGTCTGAAACATTTGAAAAGTTCAAGCAATTTCAGAGTGAAGTGGAAAATCATCGTAACAAGAAGATCAAGTTCCTACGGTCTGATCGTGGGGGTGAATATCTGAGTTTCGAGTTTGGTACTCACTTAAGACAATGTGGAATTGTTTCACAGTTAACGCCGCCTGGAACACCACAGCGTAATGGTGTGTCCGAACATCGTAATCGTACTCTATTAGAGATGGTGCGATCTATGATGTCTCTTACTGATTTGCCATTATCATTTTGGGGCTATGCATTAGAAACAGCTGCATTCACTTTAAATAGGGCACCATCAAAATCCGTTGAGACGACACCATACGAACTATGGTATGGCAAAAGGCCAAAGTTGTCGTTTCTTAAAGTTTGGGGATGTAATGCTTATGTCAAAAAGCTTCAGCCTGAAAAGCTGGAACCCAAAGCGGAAAAGTGCGTCTTCATAGGTTACCCAAAATAGACAGTTGGGTACACCTTCTATCTCAAATCCGAGGGCAAAGTGTTTGTTGCTAAAAACGGAGCTTTTCTCGAGAAGGAGTTTCTCTCGAGAGAATTGAGTGGGAGGAAGATAGAACTTGACGAGGTTGTCGAACCTCTCATCCCTCTGGATGGTGGCGCAGGGCAAGGGGAAACCCCTGTCATTGCGACGCCGGTTGAGGAGGAAGTTAATGATGATGATCATGAAACTCCAGTTCAAGTTTCTGTCGAACCACGCAGGTCGACGAGACCACGTGCTGCTCCAGAGTGGTACGGAAATCCCGTCTTATCAATCATGTTGTTAGACAACAATGAACCTGCGAATTATGAAGAAGCAATGGTGGGCCTAGATTCCAACAAATGGCTGGAAGCCATGAAATCCGAGATAGGGTCCATGTATGAGAACAAAGTGTGGACTTTGGAGGTACTACCTGAGGGCCGCAAGGCTATTCAGAACAAATGGATCTTTAAGAGGAAGACGAACGCTGACGGCAATGTGACCGTTTATAAAGCTCGACTTGTGGCAAAGGGTTTTTCACAAGTTCAAGGAGTTGACTACGATGAGACTTTCTCACCCGTAGCGATGCTTAAGTCCGTCAGAATCATGTTAGCAATAGCTGCATTTTTCGATTATGAAATCTGGCAGATGGATGTCAAAACGGCGTTCCTTAACGGTTTCCTTAAGGAAGAGTTGTATATGATACAACCCGAAGGTTTTGTCGATCCTAAGAATGCTAACAAGGTGTGCAAGCTCCAGCGATCCATTTATGGACTGGTGCAAGCATCTCGGAGTTGGAACAAACGCTTTGATGAGGTGATCAAAGCATTTGGGTTTATACAAGTGGTTGGAGAATCTTGTATTTACAAGAAAGTGAGTGGGAGCTCTGTGGCGTTTCTAATATTATATGTGGATGACATATTGCTGATTGGAAACAACGTGGAGTTTTTAGAGAGCGTAAAAGATTACTTGAATAAAAGTTTCTCTATGAAGGACCTAGGAGAAGCTGCTTACATTCTAGGCATTAAGATCTATAGGGATAGATCAAAACGCCTGATAGGACTTTCACAAAGCACATACCTTGATAAAGTTTTGAAGAGGTTCAAAATGGAACAGTCCAAGAAAGGGTTCTTGCCAGTTCTACAAGGTACGAGATTGAGTAAGACTCAGTGCCCAGCAACTGATGAAGATAGAGAGCATATGCGCTCCGTCCCGTATGCTTCAGCCATAGGTTCTATCATGTATGCGATGCTGTGCACTAGACCGGATGTTAGCCTGGCCATAAGTATGGCAGGTAGGTTCCAGAGTAATCCAGGAGTGGATCATTGGACAGTGGTCAAGAATATCCTGAAGTACCTGAAAAGGACTAAGGAGATGTTTCTCGTGTATGGAGGTGACGAAGAGCTCGCCGTAAAAGGTTACGTCGATGCAAGCTTTGACACAGATCCAGACGACTCTAAGTCGCAAACCGGATACGTATTTATTCTTAATGGGGGTGCAGTAAGCTGGTGCAGTTCCAAGCAAAGCGTCGTAGCAGATTCTACATGTGAAGCGGAGTACATGGCTGCCTCGGAGGCGGCTAAGGAGGGTGTCTGGATGAAGCAATTCATGACTGATCTTGGAGTGGTGCCAAGCGCACTGAATCCAATAACCTTGTTCTGTGATAACGATGGTGCCATTGCCTTAGCAAAGGAACCACGGTTTCACAAGAAGACCAGACACATCAAACGACGCTTCAACCTCATCCGCGACTACGTCGAGGGAGAGGACGTGAATATATGCAAAGTGCACACGGATCTGAATGTAGCAGACCCGCTGACTAAACCTCTTCCACGGCCAAAACATGATCAACACCAGAACTGTATCGGTGTTAGATTTATTACAATGTAATTCACATGGTGATGTGAGGGCTAGATTATTGACTCTAGTGCAAGTGGGAGACTGTTGGAATTATGCCCTAGAGGCAATAATAAATATAGTTATTATTATAATTCCTGTATCAAGATAATAGTTTATTATCCATGCTATAATTGTATTGAATGAAGACTCATTTACATGTGTGGATACATAGACAAAACACCGTCCCTAGCATGCCTCTAGTTGGCTAGCCAGTTGATCAATGATAGTCAGTGTCTTCTGATTATGAACAAGGTGTTGTTGCTTGATAACTGGATCACGTCATTGGGAGAATCACGTGATGGACTAGACCCAAACTAATAGACGTAGCATGTTGATCGTGTCATTTTGTTGCTACTATTTTATGCGTGTCAAGTATTTATTCCTATGACCATGAGATCATATAACTCACTGACACCGGAGGAATGCTTTGTGTGTATCAAACGTCGCAACGTAACTGGGTGACTATAAAGATGCTCTACAGGTATCTCCGAAGGTGTTAGTTGAGTTAGTATGGATCAAGACTGGGATTTGTCACTCCGTGTGACGGAGAGGTATCTCGGGGCCCACTCGGTAATACAACATCACACACAAGCCTTGCAAGCAATGTAACTTAGTGTAAGTTGCGGGATCTTGTATTACGGAACGAGTAAAGAGACTTGTCGGTAAACGAGATTGAAATAGGTATGCGGATACTGACGATCGAATCTCGGGCAAGTAACATACCGAAGGACAAAGGGAATGACATACGGGATTATACGAATCCTTGGCACTGAGGTTCAAACGATAAGATCTTCGTAGAATATGTAGGATCCAATATGGGCATCCAGGTCCCGCTATTGGATATTGACCGAGGAGTCTCTCGGGTCATGTCTACATAGTTCTCGAACCCGCAGGGTCTGCACACTTAAGGTTCGACGTTGTTTTATGCGTATTTGAGTTATATGGTTGGTTACCGAATGTTGTTTGGAGTCCCGGATAAGATAACGGACGTCACGAGGTTTTCCGGAATAGTCCGGAAACGAAGATTGATATATAGGATGACCTCATTTGATTACCGGAAGGTTTTCGGAGTTACCGGGAATGTACCGGGAATGACGAATGGGTTCCGGGAGTTCACCGGGGGGGGCAACCCACCCCGGAGAAGCCCATAGGCCTTTGGGGAGACACACCAGCCCTTAGTGGGCTGGTGGGACAGCCCACAAGTGCCCTATGCGCCAAGGAGAAGAAAATCAAGAGAGAAAGAAAAAAAAAGGAGGAGGTGGGAAGGAAGGGGGACTCCCTCCCACCAAACCTAGTCCAACTCGGTTTGGGGGAGAGAGTCCTCCCCCTTGGACTCGGCCGACCCCCTTGGGGCTCCTTGAGCCCCAAGGCAAGGCCCCCTCCCTCCCACCTATATATACGGAGGTTTTAGGGCTGATTTGAGACGACTTTTCCACGGCAGCCCGACCACATACCTCCACGGTTTTTCCTCTAGATCGCGTTTCTGCGGAGCTCGGGCGGAGCCCTGCTGAGACAAGGTCATCACCAACCTCCGGAGCGCCGTCACGCTGCCGGAGAACTCTTCTACCTCTCCGTCTCTCTTGCTGGATCAAGAAGGCCGAGATCATCGTCGAGCTGTACGTATGCTGAACGCGGAGGTGCCGTCCGTTCGGTACTAGATCTTGGGACTGATCGCGGGATTGTTCGCGGGGCGGATCGAGGGACGTGAGGACGTTCCACTACATCAACCGCGTTCTCTAACGCTTCTGCTGTACGGTCTACAAGGGTACGTAGATCACTCATCCCCTCTCGTAGATGGGCATCACCATGATAGGTCTTCGTGCGCGTAGAAAATTTTTTGTTTCCCATACGACGTTCCCCAACAATTTGTTCATTTCTCTTGCACATCTCACAAACACTCTCTTGATTGGCAGGATGTGAGAACACAAGCGAAAAGGAGATTAGGGGAACTAACACAACCTTAGAAGGAATGAAAGATAGTGTCAAAATGATATGGGAAGGCAACAACCACGATAAACCTTTACTTTTTCTCGTCTCTTCCAATCATGGTCTAGAAGCAACGCGTCAAAACAGGTTGTTAGCACGCGCGGTAATGAGCTGACAAAAGTGAAGCCCAATTGGCAAACAAAAGGATGTGTGACAAACAAACAACGACTAACGAGGTGAGGGATCACGTTGGCAAGAAAATACAGAAACTAAATCGAACGGTGACAAACTTAGATGAGACATAGTTAAAAGTCATCTAGATGTATTTTAGCAACGTTGTATAAAAGTATTAATGATTTTAGAATATGTCCATAAATTTAAAAAAAATCCTAAATTTTATTTAAAATGTTAACAAGAAATGATTCTTGATTTATTTTAAAGGAAAGAAGACAACAAAATGAAAAAAATGTTCATCCTACCCCGTGGGGCAATGAAAACATATGTGCACCTCGGTTTCAATAGATTTAGTGCTCCTCCTACCATGTAAAAATCGTTGCTGCATTTTAATTTGAGTAGTGAAGGACAACTGTGATAAGTAACTCATGAAAAATGAAAAGATATTTACACATCGCGTGGGTCCACCATGAAAGGTTACACTAGGAGGCGACTGGTTGGCGATTACGTGGCGATCGTTGACGACCGTTAGGGTTAAGGTTTTCGGTTGCCAATTTATTTTGTACAACTTGCCATTTTTGTTTACTCATGGTTACAGTGATCGTTTGTTATGCTTACCAGTTTAATTGTTCTAAATTGTCATATTAATTTATACATCTTCACATGCAATTACCGAGATGGTATGTTGTGCTTGCCAGTATAATTGTTCCCGGTTGCCATATCGTATTGTTTACACGCAATTGATGTTTGCCAGCTTCATTACGCCGAGTGCCATGATGCACATAATTTTGTGATGGTTTATTATGTTTGTGTACCTCGTTACTAGTTTAATCATACCAAATTGTCAAATTTATTTTGTACAAACATGCAATCGCTTGAAAATACTATAGTTTTTTTCCCGTGAAGATTAAGAAGTTGCTGTTCTTATGTCTCAGTTAATAGTTTCTTTTCAAGTTATCATGTTTTGTTAAAAAAGCAATCAAGTTCTTAAACGTAACTACAAACCATGAAGGCTGGTAGTAATTTTCACCTTAGTTAGCATTCACGTACCCGATGTTTGCGGAGGAAAAATCAACTTATCAACCGTTGAACACTAATGGTTAGCAGACATTTCTATCGAGGTGTTGTGGTGAATTAAAAAGCAACTCGTATTTTTTTTTCTCTACGTTCAGTTTTGTTAGGACATTTCCTGCTGGTTTTTCTTTTTGGGAAATCACGCATCGATTTATTCATTAATGTTCAAGGGTACATGCTGGTAGGCTGGATGTGCCACGTAAGAAAAGAAAAATCGGCGTGGCGAGGCTGGTGAGGCAGCGCGATCGAGAGCACACGCTTTGCAGCCATTACAAGTAATCGAGAGGAAACGAGAGCGACGACAAATGAATCGAAGTGTATTCTTTATTGATGATTCTCATGCTATATATACAAGGGGGAACCGACGTCTGAAAGGACGTGATGGTTCAATGTGGCGGTTGCTACAAACTTGGAACCGCTCGGAAGCGGGGATTAATCCTAATAACCGCCAGGGTTATTTATTTCTAACACTATCCCCTAATCACCGCTTGGCTGCATAAGAGTTCATCATCTTGATTAAGTCTACTCCAAAAACCCTGTGGGAAAAATGTGAGGAGTAGTGTAGGATATGCTGGTAAAACTCCTTCAACCCCGATTGAAAAATAAGGAGAAAATGATCCAACATATAATGATTATTGCCTCTATTAACTCGATATGAAATAAATTCATAGAATATAGAGGTCAATAAATATGTCGTGTATATTTTCCTAAAAACCCCGGTGGGGAAAACGGATAGTATGACATATGAACTTATGTTGATATTACCTCATTAAAAACCTTGATGAGAACCTGGATAGCAAACTCATAAAGGGAAAAAGAGTGTAATATGATGCTTTGAACATGAATAGTACAGGAAGATACTCCCCTGACTCTTGCATATCTCGAAGCCGTCGAATACCAATTTCAGGAATGTTGAAGATGGTAGAGACTTCATAAACAAACCAATAAGGTTTTTGCATGATTTGGACTTGCAAGATGTTTATCCCCGACCCTTCTAGAGTTCATAGGGATAAACAATTGAGAGCCAATATGCTTAGTGATATTGCTATTGATGTATCATGTCTGCATCCATGCAACACAAGCAACATTATCTGTGTAGATAATGGTTTATGATTCAAGAGAACCAATGCCACATGACTAATGTATGTGGTTTATCATTCCGTGAAGCCATATGTGTTAATATGTAGCATCATATCTCAGAATGATTGGTAGGCTTAGCCACCAGAGTCTATTTGGAAGGTGTCAATGGAATGACAATTCGACCATATAGGGTACACATTGTAGGGATCGGAGAAGTAGCCACTATCAGTATATTGATGATATTGGAGTTCGGATTTCTCTAAAATTACAGAACAGGTCAAGATTTTAGTGCCTTGGAGATATCGAGAGATATTCTTGATCCCAACCAGTTGTGTTAGTGGGTCCAAGGGCACCGGGATATGGAACTATATATCCCAACATCAATTCTACATCTTCCCGTGGTTTGAGTAAATCTTTCTCTACGTCTAGAGATCGAACAACCGGCATGGGGGATTGATATGACATGTCCATATTAAGTTTATCCAATATATTCTGAAGAAGCCAACTTGGTGTACCATAATACTTGAGTGAAAGAGTTCGAGATCTAGTCTCAAGAACTATTTGGTTTTATCCAAAACCTTCATCTCAAATTTCGTCTTGTATATGATCATGTGCTTCATCATTTTAGGAGTAATCCTTGTGTATGACAAACACACATTGGTAATCATCATTGTAGGAGTAGCCCTTGTATATAAGGAACTCACTACGGCGGTTGTACCAAAATTTACCGACAACAATAAATCATGTTGTGACTTATTGACTTTACACAATATATGTTGCGTTTGCTTTTCGATTCAGATTGAGATTCCTTCGGGAACCATACATATCTGAATCTAGTGATCCACATGAATATGTAGTCACTGCATCTATCAACTACATAGATAGATGACTTTATACTGCCAATTATATAAGTATCGGAAAGAAGGATTCCACTCGTGTCTGGAGAGTAGGTCTCGGATCTCTGCGGAAACCCGACCTTATGCTACAAGCCTTGCTTTCTTACCACCTTATTGTTTTTGTTCCGTGTCTGGAAGAAAACACAATTAATTGCATAGAGAATTCATTTGGAAGAGCGAGGCTAATTCAGCTTGATTGCATCCTTCGATTGTTTCAGTCCGAGTGAGTGGTTTACACTCTGCTATGGCCATAGTCTTTGGATCTGAATTCATCAAGAAGGTTGTTGGCAATCATACAAGAGAAATTTTTGTCGACGGTTGTAGTCTTTGGTTATATGGTTCTCCAGTATCGATTGTTAGAGGAAATCTCAAGCACCCTTGATGACTCTTCGTGATTTCCCAATACGCGTGAGTCTAGGTGTTCCGATGTCCCAGCCAGTGTATGCAAGCTGAAGCTGGGTTGTGGAGGTTTCCCTTCCACAGGGTGTATACTATCCATAAGGTGTATGTCAACGCTAGGTTAACTTGCATTTACCGAATTAGAGGATTCCTCCTCGATCGCCTTTGTTGCTTGTAGGAAGCTAGAACCTGGTTAGAGGCCGAACTACCCCCCCTTTATTTAGGGAAGAGGAGTTGAGTGGTTTTTATTGGTACCTCCACTATTTCGGGCGCATTTCTAGCCGGATTAAAGGATTTTGTAACACCTTTCAGATCAGTAAATGAATATGGCAGGATATTTGCAATATGTTGCAAATGTGTTAATTCTGAACATATGGTCCAGCTTCTTGAGTACATGGATATGATGAGGAATGTCGAGTCCCAATTGATTTCCTCGCATTCTATGTGGTACTTGAAGTCTCCCCCTAATGCCCGGAAGTAATCCATCCTTCAATATAGCAATCAACGTACTGGGCTATGAATCATCCCCGTACGGGGGTTCAAAGGTACATTATGATCGACAGAGATATGTACCCCACAAAAATCCCTAGTATGTGGGCCCATTTATGTACGTAGCGGTGGTGAGATCGGTATGCATAAAGTGCTTCCGAACTTACGCAGATGGGATTTCCACGTATCAATTGCAGAGGGGAAGTACTGCGATATGCAATTAATCTGTCAACAGCGTGTAAAACTGTATGACCCCAATGTGAAGTTGGTAATGTGCATTTCATCAACAAAGGTCTTACGATGAGTTTGGTCCTATCATTCATAGATTCAGCCAAACCATTATGAGCATGGACGTATGGAACAAAGTGCTGAACTTCAATCCCCAAGTTCATTCAATAGTCATTGAAGGCGCGTGAAGAGAATTCTGCAGCGTTGTCCATGCAAATTGTTTTAATTCGACTTTTTGGATAATGGGCCTGTAACTTAATTACTTCCCGCATTATCATGGCAAATGCATGGTTTTGTGTGTATAAAAGGCACACATGTGACCATCGTGTAGATGCATCAATTATAACCTTGAAATACCTGAATGGTCCAGATAATGGTTGGATGGGACCACAAATGTCTCCTTGAAGGCGAATGCGTTCAAGGAACTGAAGTGGTTTAGCTTGTATCTTGAGGTGTGAGAGCCTCAAAATTAGCTTTCCTTTGGTGCATGAAGTGCACACAAAATCTGATGGCTGAGGAAATTTGGACTCAAGCAAATTGTGACCAATGGAATTGCTTTAGACGCAACATGTGCTACGGGTGGGTTGTACGTGTAGTACACTCCAAACAATAGAGAAGGTGTCTTTCCAAATACTTGTTCCTCATCTATCGGATTGAGTCCCGTAGAAATTTATATATGGAGTTGAAGAATTTTCGCTATGGAAATCTTTCTCAAAAATATAGAATGCATACAATCTTATTTATATCAGAGTGCTGATACAATATAAAATAATAACAATACTTACGTTCTAGTACAACATCACTAATGGACATTAATAAAATGATCACTAAGGAGATAGTGGGACTAATCGAAGTCTCCAAACATGTTCGTTGAGGCCTACTCATCAATCATGTCCTCCGTGCCTGTAGGGTCATCTGATGGACGGAGAGTAATGCTGTTGCTAGGTCCCATGGGAACGTCTCGCAAACAACCAACTCCATCGGTGCCATCTGGATGAAGGTTGAAGTTTGCTTCAAACCTTTTCCCTCAAGGTGCATTGCGTCCCTAGGATTGCTGGTACAGAATGACCAGATGATTTGGGGTCTTGCACTTGTTAGTGGGGTGCGAGTAGCATCCACATTTGTCACAAAGTTTAGTTTTGTCAAACATTTTCTTTGCGGTGCTTTTCCCATTGTCTGAATTTCTAGGCTTCCTGTTCCGGTTGCGCTTTCTCTTACCACTAAAGTTCGAAGGCTTGCCGTTGAAGGCACCATCAAACTTTCGTCTTTTCGCGACATTCATATGAACTTGAGGTAGAGGTTGAGAACCAACCGGGCGCTGAGTAGTTCATCATTCTTTTCAGCCTGAAGTAGGATATGAATAAGGTCTGAATAGACCTGATAGTCACGAGCGCGGTACTGCTGTTGGAGAAGCCTTTCAGATGGGAGCATAGTGGATAGAGTTTTTTTCTATCTTCTCCAGATCTGTAGGTTCCTTCTCGCAAAAACGCAATTTGGAACATATCTTATGAACTTCATGATTATACCCTCCCACGGACTTGAAGTCCTGGAATCGAAGATGGGTCCATTCATGTAGTGATTCGGGCAAGACAACTGCCTTCTGCTGTTCATACCTCGCCTTGAGGGCCTGAAACAAAGTATATGGGGATTCCTCCTCCAAGTACTCAGACTTAAGATCTGTGTGAATATGATGCCTTATGATGTACAAGGCAGTATATTTCTGATCATCTCTCAGCGGTGCGACTCCAGCCGGAAGTGGATCTTCTAGATTCTGGATTGCGTGCACTAACCCACGGGACGCAATGGCGATCTTGATGTCCATGGCCCAGGTAGGGTGGTTGTGGCCATTGAGATCGAGTACATCGAACTCTTTTCCAGACATCGGTTACCTACATGGGTAAACCGGAGAATATTAATTTACGTTTGGTAAATTAAAATCCATCATGGTTATGTCGTAATGAACTATGCAAAATTAATGAAGTTTCAAGAAGTGGGCTTGAACTCATTAGTGTGAACCTCAAATTGTTAAGTATGACACGTTGTAGATAATCTCCAAATTCTTTTGAAGTAGATCTAACAGCATTAGCGAAGTATAGGGTACTCACGCTTCGAATGCCTTATGTCATAACTTAAATTAATGTTCGGGAGAGCACATTGGCAATCATAATGTCAAATATGACAAAATGTAGGCCTACACATTAGGTGTAGATAAATCCACACACTACCTCATGATCCCAAAACATCAATTTAAAGAAGTCACTTAGAATTTTGCATCTATATTTGCAAGAAATTAAAAATCTCAATTGCAAATAGACATAATTAATCTTGATGTGTGGAAAACGTGGAAATATATTACATCATAGATAGTCTGAAATACATCGTACTCGACAGACAAACAGTACTGAAGAAGAAGTACTAATTTTAACAGCCTAAACAGGAATAAATCGCTGCTACTAGTAGGGCTGTTTAGAGACTAGCCTGCAGACAAGCTGAACTAGTACTATGAAGGGATCAAGCAAAATAGCAAGGCTGCTGGTGCCTTGATTCCCTGCGGCATGCACAAGAGGCCACGCAAGGCAGCCAGCCTGGTCCACCACCAAACAGATAAGGCGAGCGACCAAGAAAAAAATTCCCCAATCGCTTCGCTAATCCACGCTCGAGGCAGAAACAGGCAGAGCGCACACGACCGGCCGGCGCCACCAGGGAGCACGCCACCGCAACGGCTTTTACCGGCGGCCAGAGGCGCTCACGCTGCGCTCGTCCTCGTCCGAGGATTCTCATGGAGCAGGGTGCCCGATGCGACGCCATTCGCGAGCCCGAGCGCCGCGGGGCTCCATGTGCCGGAGCGGCTGCTCGACGGCGAGCTCGCCAGCGGGACTCCAAGGGCTATGAGGCGACGGCGAGCGCCCGTGCACGGTGAAGGCGGAGGGGTGGCTGGCATGGGGAACGGCAGCAGCGGCGCGACGGCATCAACGTCGACAAGCATCTGGTTGGAGGAGCCGTCCGTGCTAGAGCCGAGGATGAAAGAAGACGCGCCTGTCGGCACTGAGGCGAAGGCCAGCGCGGGGCTGGCGGTGACCTCGACGGCCACGGGGGTCGGAGATGGCGCCGTTCGTCAGCCCGAGCGCCACTAGGCTCCATGTGCTAGCGTGGCCGGAGCAGCTGCTCGACGGCTGGACGCCAAGGGCAACAAGGCGACGAGCGACTTTGCGCCGCGAAGACGGAGGGGCGGCGGGCGTCGGGGACGGTGGCGAGGCCGACGGCGGGCGTCGGCTGCTCGAGAGCGACATGATGGAGGTCATGATGCGCCGCGTCCGTGCGCGGCGACCGTGACGGATACGCGGGGTGGACCCGCGGGAACGCGTGCTCGGCGAAGGAAGCCGGCATGGTGGGGCGAGGCCGCGCACCTCTTCGCGGGCGACGCTGTCCGCATATTCCACGCAGATGATGAGCGAGGAAACAACGGCGACGGCCTTCGTCTCGAAGCAGTGTAAGGAACAGGAAGAGGATACTTCCAGGCATTATTTTTCTCACCTTTTTGTCTGTTCTTCTCCTCTCCTCCAGTTCTGTTTCCGGCGAGTTTTTGCTCTGTTGGAGAGCGACGTGCGTGATAACGTATTACAAGTAATCGAGAGGAAACGACAAATGAATCCAAGTGTATTCTTTATTGATGATTCTCATGCTATATATACAAGGGAAACCGACGTCCGAAAAACTTGAAACTGTTCGGAAGCGGGGATTAATTCTAATAACCGCCGGGTTATTTATTTCTAACAGCAGCCACTGCCCCGCACGGAGGACCAGCGTGTGTACACTACCCATTATTTTTTTTTCCTTCCTTGAATACATGGTTAACATTTTTCTATTCACATTTTTTTTTCAAATACATGATCAACATTGTTTGTATACATATTTAACATTTTTAAAATACAAGTTTAATATTTTTTAATACATGATCAACATTTATTATATAGACATTTTTCATTTTTTCAAATATAAGTTTAATTTTTTTTGACCACTTGTTCTACTTTTTAAAAATGCTTGGATTAACATATTTTAATATATGGTCAACATTGTTTTTACACTATTTTTTATACATTTTTTTGTATAAATGATTAACGTTTTATACACACCTAATTTTTTAAAATGCTTATTTAACATTTATATATGTTTTTGTTAGTATTATTTGTAGTATAGAATATACGAAATTAAAATAAAGTAAACAAAAACAAGACATAAGAAAAAAAAGAAAAGAAAAACGAGAATAGGGCCTCTGGCCTCTGGGCAATTGCGCGATGGGCTGGCCGATTATAGAGCTCGCCTTCAGCGAGACTTCCTCTTGTCTTGCTGTAGGCGAGAGATATCAGCACCCCCAAAGAAAGCCATATACGTATTTTCAAAATGGGCCAAATATATTTGTTGTTGGCCAGAGTTTTATTTACAGCCTACAAATCACAATATTTTTGAACAATCACAACGTTCGTGCGGAATATATACATAAGTTTCCATGCAAATTTTTTTCGAATTTTCTTGAAACTTTTAACGGGCTTTTTGATGTTTTAGAAATAATGCTCGCACCCGTATGGATATAGATTACAATGTAACATAACCCTGAAGCAGAATTCAAAAAGAGCATCAAACAAATCAACTTTTGTTATGCACGCCTTTGCGACAAACTATTTGTATAGCCAAAATCATTAATTGGATGTAGTATATAGCCAGATCTAGAGCATGATGCTCCTTTGAGTGGATGAAGCATATACAACCAAGATTCAGAGAATGTAGCATTTTCTATAGATTATATGCAGGGGCTATTTTTCAGTTCAAATTCAGAACATGCAACAACAAAACATCCAGGTGGGGGTTGCTCATGATGCTACATTCACAGAGCATGTAGAAGAATACAACACGCAGCATTCAGAGCATATATGCATTTTTCAGCCAATATTTAGAGCATATATCAATACTTATTTCTCAGAATTGTCATGCAGCAAAATGCAGAGCATGATACACAATCAAACACAGGGTTTCCAGGTGGGGGGCTTTGCTGACCAACAAAATTCAAAGCATTGGAGCAAATTTGATCAAGACATCTAGGTTTTTTTCAAGGATCTCGCTAAATTGAACACGTCCCTGCCCAACGCGCCATGCTACATCCTCGAAGACAACAGTTGGGTTCCTGTAGCGTGGTTGGTTTCGTTCCAGCACGGTTCCGCCATCACCGGTGACGAGCGGATCCAAAGGTACTCGGCGGGCAAGGGCACTAGAGCTCGTCCAGCACCAAAACTTGAATCAATATCCATGGCGTCTAGCACTTTTTCCGAGAGATAAGACATGAATGCAACTATTTGAGGAATCTGAGCACCCCAGGGGAGGGTTGACACGGCCTCAATTATGTCCTTTCTTTTTTTTAGAAAAGGAATTATGTCCTTTCTTGGAGATTGGTGACACGATCGTTGTAACAAAAAATAGTCTGGCTGTTTTGTTGCATCGGGTGTTGGGCAGGGAGAGGCTGACATATCGGGCCGTCGAGGGAAGCGATATCCAACGGCTCAGACCACGACCGATCGCGATTTTGGGTCAGCCGGTCAGTGCCTAGTGCCACCTTTTGCAAAATGGTCTTTTTTTGTTTTTGGAGCTGATTGCCGCTGCGAAAAGTCCGAATTGACAACCCCGAGGCCGTGCATAGCCGGATCGAAATCTGGTGCTTGTTTCAGCTCCGGCCTACGGAGCAGATGGAGCCGCTCTTTAGAGCAGAAACAAACACAACCTAATAGAAGGTGAATTTCAAGTTCCTGAAGGATTTTAAATAGGAGAGTTAACTTGAGAATACAATTGTATATATGAGACATGTTTAATTTATTTATTTTTTGTATACATGAGACCTTCTAGCCGGGTCTCACAAGCAATCCATATTTGAGAGTGAAATTAGAGGGTTTATGGTGAAATACACGAAGTAACAACGTTGGATCAGAATCAGATCACCACTCCGTCAGTAGCCACAAAACATGGTTATTAAAAGAGTGAATTCTGCTTTTTACCCTGTAGTTGTACATTTATGACACACATTACCTCATTTAGTGGAATTTTTATCAAAATATCAGATTTTGATGACTTTTAACACGGTATTTTCTCAGATTTACATTTTTCTTGTTTATGTTAGATAGGATCGGCATGTTGCGTTAATGATTCGTAGAAAAATCTGTAAAGATCAAAGGACATTGTTGACGATCATGTTTAGACTTTTCTTGTCCATCTGTTTCATTCCTCGTCGTCGTATTAAAACCTCCTTGATGGTTGTATCAATCAATCTCTGTCGAACTGTACCTTCTGCGAGAATGCACGTCACTTCTCTCTCTCTCTGTAAAACAACCTGCATGATGGAGAGGTTTCGTCTGCTCCCAATAAAAGGAAATGCCTGTACTAGCAGACTCAGATTTTTCACAGACACATCATGAAGAAGCTTCTTGTCAATAATTCACGTCAGAAATTTCTCATACATGTCTGACAAGACTATTTTTCGGTTGTAGAACGCGACCACGTACGGGTATTTAACTATGAAAATACACCAGTGCGCGGCGAATTTGTTTACATATGTATATGGTCTACTATATGAATACCACACCTGCAGAGTGGGCAGGACGCGTTCCTCTGAAGCCAATCGTCGATGCATCGCACATGGAAAAAATGCCCGCACAGAGGCAAAGCTCTCACAAATTGCCGGGATCCGAAATCCTGGTTGGTAGTGTTCAGCACGTCATCAGTCCAAGAAACTATTTTTGGCAAACAATGCAAGACAAGCTCACACACTAACCTGAAGGCACACTGAACAACAACAGCTCTCATCAGTTTCCTGATCATAACCGGTTGCCGCACTGAACCTGATCGCTGGGATCTTGTTGATCAGATCTCTTGACATGCCATCCGTACCGCCGGTGTCGAAAAGGTCACTGTTGTCAGTGAATGGTGTACTCAGTAAACTCATCTGCATTACACAAGCCATTAGGATCAGACCTAGCGTGGTGTGCAAGCAACTGCCGCAGCAATCACATAGTAGAACCTTGCCAAGTCGCGATCAAAACCAAATGCATGCAATTATAGTTGTCATGCCTAGAAGTCGTTATTGCTTCTGGGACTCTCTAGTCCTATAATATCAGAAAGAGTACTGTATGTGCATTGAAGGAACACACTGCATATAGTCCTATATCGCAGATGGTGTCAAATGATTGCTCACAAGTTTAATCTTGGATAATGTGTGATCTATTTGTTTTATTTTGCGGATAATGTGGGGATCTATTAAACAATACATGTCAGTATCATGATTTTTTCCTCAATTATACATCGTATCATTACATGGCATGATTGTTTGTTTGTTCTAAGATAATAGCACACACAAACACATTTATGAATGATTTCATATTTTAGATGCCACAACAAGTACATTTAAGGTTTGATCTCTCTAGCCTCACAATCTAGTTAGTTCTGGATATTCCTATGACTAGAACCTTCCTTAAATTTGCAGGAGAATGGGAAACGTTATTCTCCATATAACCATTTTAATGCTAAGAACCTACTACATCAGGAGAATTGTAAGGTTTGAAAGTGTTTTACTTATATTAGATGAATACAAGATTTAATTTTACTAGAACTTGCCATGGTTACTTGGGTATCCTACCATTTTAGCCATTAGAGAGGCAATGATATCAACCTACCAATCATTATGAATTTACAACTAGCTTATATATACGAAGAGCTATATACCTGGCTTTGCACTGCACGCTGCAGTGCCGGGCTGACCTTCTCCCAAACAATTCGTCCACTGAAGAGGCTAGAGATGATGTCAAGCTGAAAGACCCAACACAGAATATCAGAACAAGTAAAACCTAGTTTGATCTGCTCATGAATTGGCTTCACGAATTCACACAAAAATGACGATAGCATAGCGCAAAAACAAAGGAATGCAATATTATTTCCTGGAGAAAACATATATACGTCTAGCACATGTTTTCATGGTTTCCTGATTTCTCTTCAACTGAATGAGCTCCAAAATATATCAGCCAACATAGCAAATTTCACATCTCATGCTTACATCTTTCGCATCCTAGGTAGCTACATATGTGCTCGGGTAGGCCCAGGAAAATGATCCTTTACCTTTCTTGATACATACAAGAAAAAGAGGTCACTGAGTTCTTTCACACTCACCACAAAGAGAATGCTATATTTTCCGGATTCGCTGGATCTCCAAATCTCGATGCAGGATTCAACGGCCTCGGTGCAGAAGACCCCGCCGGAGACGGCTCCCACGCCGGCGCCCCGGAGCACGCCGCTTTCGGTGGACATCCCCATGCAGGCACCGATGAAGAACCCAACTAGTGAACCCACTGCATTCAAAAAATAATAATTTACAGCGAGGAAAACTTTCAGATGAACTTTGCACCAACCATTTACACAGCATGACCTACTCATGGAATAATTGCAATGCAATACCCAGCGAAATAATTAGAACTTGCAAGCACGACCCAGACACAGAACAAAAACATGATCATTGATCGACCATGAACCCGATAAAACCTGTACATCAATAATGAAAAGCGGAAGCTTTTATGGTAAGCTTAATTAGCATGTCTCGTGACAGAAGTAGCAAAGAAGCTCAAAAAATTCTGCCTTCAAGATTGAATTGTTGCCAATTCGAGCAAATATATAAGAATGCACCCCAAGTACAATTCGTCGTAATCAAACAGCAAGGCTGCCTGCTCGCGCGCACCGCATGCAGCAAACGATTGGAGCCACGGCGGCAGCAAGCATTGCCCGTAAGAACGGAAGGGAACGTACCGACGGCGAAGACCAAGGTGAGCAGCGCGCCGAGCGCCGACCCGGCCGCCGCCGCAGCCGCGGCGCCGCACCTCCCGCATGCTCTCCGCACCCCGTCCAAGTGGCAGCGAGGATTCGGAGAAGCGGCGTCCGCGCCGGAGAGGGAAGAAGGAGGAGGCACCCAATGATCCATCAAGGCCGGCAGGCACCCTAGCTCGGCAGGATCCAAGGAGCTTGGCGGCGAGCATGCAACGACGAGCGTGGAATGGTTCGGGTCGAGGGGGTCGCGCATATATATACCCGGACGCGGGGGGTACGGGATGAACCGACATAAATCGAGCGGGAACCTTGTCATGTCAATCCATTGTACTCCCTCCGTTCCTAAGTCTTTGTAGAGATTTCACTAGTGGACTAGATACAGATGTATATAGATATACTTTAGAGTGTACATTCAATTATTTTGCTCCGTATGTAGACACATAGTGAAGTCGCTTAAAAGACTTATATTTAGGAACGGAGGGAGTAGTACAGAGTATTTCCTTATTATTTATAGACTTTTTTTATACATATGTCCAAAGATTTTTTTTTTTTGAAGGAACATATATATATATGTCCAAAGCTAAGACTATTTTGCCATATATATATGTGATGTTACTTGGCATCATGAACATGTGTGTAGAACCGCCACTGGCGTGTGACTTAATTCGTCATGGAGCATTTGCTCCTCGTGCAAACGTCGCCCTCACGGTGGCTCTTGCTCTTGAGGGTGCTCCTCCGTTCCATGGATTTGTGCATCGGCCATTGCTTCAGAGAGTCGTCGGAGTTCATCAGTTTGCGAGGCCTTTGTGCAATTTCTCTCGGTGATTTCTCTTCTGATCATGGGTCTTAATTTGTGCTGGTGTGTTCACGCGTGATGTACGTGTATTCTTTTTCTAATACAGTAAAAAATCAAAGGCACTCACACCACATGTGTCGTCACAAAGAACCTGAGCATCTGAGATAAGCTCAGTTCAATGGGTATTCTGTAATGTCTTCTTGCGGTTTGATCCCGTACGTGCTATATTTCCTAAAAAAAATGGATGCAGAATATTTTGTTTCGAGAACACGCACGATTGATTGCTGCATGTTTATCTCCTGAACATTCTATACTTTGGTTACTGTTTTAGCATAGTCCACGGTTTAGTGCTTTCTTCGAAGCAGTGTCATACGACGACATTTTTGGGTGTAATAATCTCTTGTTGACCGATATTTTTGCAAAAAAGACCTTTCAATCTATTAATCATTCCAGCAATACAGAGACCCCTGGAAAATATGAAAATTATAATATGGGCCCTAGGAAGCCGACGAACTCACACCACCCAAGCGGACCGGTGGCGCGTCGTTGTTGCCACTCCACTACCTCAACTTCCAGAGCCGGCCAATCTTGTGTTTCGATGCAGCTGGGAAGTAGTCGTGCAAGGTCCTGCCGAACCAGCACCCTTGAAGCAGAGCCGCCATCACCGGAACAAACACATAGCTCACATATGCCAAACAAGCACCACACAATCAACATCTTCAAAAGACTAACCAAAGCTCTGCCGAGCCGCCAAACATTACTGCAACAAGGAAGGAGACACGGAGGCAAAAACCATAGCACGAGTGCCACCACTGCCACACCAGCGGCGCTTGGGAGCTCAAGATCAGCCACTCCCAAACGACGGCCAACAAACACGCCCTCCCCCTCCTCAACACTGTCGAGACGAACACGCCAGCGATACAAATAATAAGGATCCGAGGGTACCTTATTTTTTACAGGGCCGTCGCCGCACCATAACTGCACTGGGTAAAGAGCAAAACAAACTACCGAATCCGTAGATCAACGATAGATCTGAGCCGTACGCAACTCGTCAGCACCCAAAGCGCCACCTTGGCGAAGGCGGAGCGACAAACATTTTATTTCTAGACGATGGGGAACCCTTCACCATAGCAAAGTCGTTTCATACTATACCTACCCTATCTATGTGCCATAGACAGGGGAACAAAAGCCCCACCTCCTACTGCCGTCGGAACGGCGAGCAAAGGAGACAGGGATCCATGCCATTGCCGGCAGATGGATGGTAACTGTGAGAACTTTCCCTTTTCGCTCTCTATCTCTACTACAACAGAGGGGAGGGGGAAGTAGAGCACATGTTTTTCTCTCGTGTTGACCAACTTGGTGATCAAAGCCAGAATGTTTAATTTGCAAGATTGCATATGTATATAGTCATGTCTTGTTTTTGAGGGATGTTAGTCATGGTTTGCATATACTGGATATACTAGAAGATGCCCTTCACGTTGTTACGGGACCTTGTGACTATATCTTGAAATACATAGCTTGGGTAATGTGAGGAAATTATACGTTATATTTATGACGATATACATTGATTGAGGAATTTTTGCATGAGTAACTTGGAGAAAACATATGAGAAATTTCTTTGTAAAAGACGCGCCCCAAGAAAAGAATGTGGGACATAGTTGAAGCAAAATGAGGGAGAAAATGATAATGAGAATATGATCATAAGCAATATAAAAAAATTAGTTGTGCTCTTGGAAACTCCAGACCAAGCGTTGTGTTGGGGAGGGGGACTAAGATCTGATGACTTATTGTGGGCGAGTCACCGGTGAACAGTACGTTAACTTGCCACCCTCTCCATGTCGTCCGATCAAGTATCAATGGACGAATCGATGCAAACAGGGAGATAGCTACAGTGTATATCTACAGGTCCCGGTCTAGAGTACACCGTTAACATTGCACTATGAACAGTGTCGTGTTACTATAGTACTTAATTTGGTTTGTCCATTTCAGATCAAATGATATGTGCCCGCAAGTTATAGCGTGAGTCGCTGTGGGCAAGTCACCTGATCCCTATCCGGTGTGGGGGGGGGGGGGGTCGCATGGTGTGTGGTCGAAGTTGCAAGAGACGGCCCCGAGCAGCATAGAGACAATTATAAGTGGGAGATGAGATAAGGTTTAGGGCCTCTTTGGGACCGCTCCACTTCACCAAAATCAGCTTCACTTTATCGAATTCACTTTGGAACAGTTTCATACAAAACCTTTAGCACTATCAATAGAATGGTTGGCTTCCATCTAGCTCCAACTTCAAGAATAGAAAATTTGATGGAAAGAATCTATTTGATTGGTTGAGGGGGAAGAAATGAAGGGGTATCCACTTACTGGTGGCAGTGGTGGGTAATTTTCCCCCAACTCCAGCTTCTAGAGTTTTTAGGAGCATCCTCTGAAGAGCTTTATAAAATCTTTGAAGTTGCACCTGAGATTCTAGATTTTTTTACGGAGCGGCATATCATGAAGCTATCCCGTTTGGCTTGTCTTTTCTAAAACGGAGCTGAATTTGAAGGCGGAGAGCAGTCACAAACAGGCTCTTAATGTTAGGGATTAAAAAGCCGGGTACAATGCGCGCTTCAGTTCCTGCACGGTTGCCTAACAATTGTGGTGAGGTGGTTGCCTTTTTAGTGAGTGTCTAAATTTGGTGTAGTATCTTCAAACTATTTAGGAATAAACGATAGGTTCCTGTTTAAAATGATGGAAAATTGAAACTCAGCATGATACATCTTTTTCAATCCATGTCAACAAAATGTACTAATTTTTTCAAAAAAGAGCTAAAATTAACTAACTAATTACCCCCCCCCCCCTCCGATTAGATATACCAAATATCCCATCTGTTCTATAATAAATGTCATGATTTTAGTTTAATTTAAATAAAACGTGACACTTATTATGGAACCCAGTTAATTCAGTATTCTCACACTTCTATCCTATAGTAACAATTGTTTAGACTCCATTGTAAGGATGTCAGGCTAAATGCATCGCAGTACAATAGAGAGCACAAAACGAAATTTAACAATGTTTTGAAGTGTGGAAGAAAAGATTAAAAATATAGTATCCGTCGGCAACCCTTCACCAGATTGAAGTCGTTTCATACCATATCTACCCTATCTACGTGCCAAAGATAAGGGAACAAAATCCCCACCTCCTGCTGCTAACGGAACGGCGAGCGAAGGAGGCAGGGTTCCACGCCCTCGCCGGCAGAAGGGGGTAATTGTGAGAACTCTTCCTTTTCACACTCTCTCTAGTGTAGCAGACATGAGGGGGAAGTTGAGCGCATGTTTTTCTCTTGTGTTGACCGATTTGGCAATCAAAGCCAGAATGATTAATTTGCAAGATTGTATACCTATATATATTCATGTTTTCTTTTTGAGAAATATTAGTCATGCTTTGCACGTACCGGATATACTGGAAGATACCTATCACATTGTTGCGGAACCTTGTGACCATAACTTGAAATAGATAGCTTCAGTAATGTGAGGAAATTATATAAAATATATTTACGATGATATACATTTATCGAGGAAGTTCTACATGACTAATGCGAGAAAACATATGAGAAATTTCACTGTAAAAAGTCGTGCCCCAAGAAAAGAACGTGGGACATAATCAAAACAAAACGAGGAAGTAAATAATAATTTGAGTACGATTAGAAGCAGTATAAAATAAAGTTTGTTGTGCCCTTGGGAACTCCAGACCAAAGTGTGGTTTTTGTGTGTGTGGGGGGGGGGGGGTGGGGGGTGGGGGGGGGGGGGGACGGGGACGATCACAAGAGGGTTTTTGCAAAGTAGCTAAATTTGGTGTAGTATGTTCCAACTATTTAGGAATAGACGATAGGTTCCTGTAAATGATGGAAAATTGAAACTTGGTACCATGCATGTTTTTGGATCCATGTCAACAGAATGTAGTAAAAAATAAGTAATTAATTGTCTCCCTACTAGATATACCAACTGCCTCATCCATTAATAATCATCGAGATTTTAGTTTAAATTTAAAATAAAACCGCAATAATTATTAGGAAACCCAATCAATTCAGTATTCTCACACTTCTGCCCTATAATAACAATTGTTTAGACGTCATTGTATTAAGGATGTTAGGCCGAATGCATCGCAATACGATGGCGAACACAAAACGAAATTTAACAACGTTTTGAAGTGCGGAAGAAAAGACCGAAAATATAGCTTCCGTCGGCAACCCATTTCATTTTGCAATTACCCACCAATTAGTGATATATATACACAGTTCAATCTGTTGGGGTCCAGCTGAAAATTCATCAAACATTGAATCAGAAGTTTCGCGTGATACGATTTAATTTGGTCCCTTTGTGAGCAGGCCGCTGCATTGGATGTATCGCTCGCTCACCTATAAAACTGGAGCAAATCTATGTGAACAACTGTACGGCGCTTCTTCTACTCCATATATTTTTCTTTTCAAAAGGACGCTTCTTCTATGTTCTTGAATAACAAGTACGGAGTACCAGAGACATCTCTTTCTCCACAAAGAACAAAAGGACTAGAGGTTTCTGAATCCTTCACTAATCACTATGCCAGCAAATAGTAAGAGACAGTCCTTCTCTCCCCCCTTCTCTATTATTTAATGATCTCGTCTAGTTTATGGCCTTTGGCCCCTTTGGAGAAAAAAAATAGTCTCTCTCTATCTCTACTGCTGAGAGCCTTTCGAAATAACTCTATTTTTCTTGTCGTACAACACCTCAAAATATTATGCTTTTCAGTAATAATACAAAAACCCATGTGAAAAAATAAAATTACATCAAGGTCCATTGGGAACCTACCAACTCCAGCCTCCCGAGCAACTTCCAAAAAAAAAGAAAAAACTCCGGACTCCCGAGCGGACGGGAAGTCGCCGTACCGGACCGGGAGTGGGAGGCAGTGGCAGAACTACCAAAAAGATGTTGGCGGGCCGGATAGTACAAACAGTGCTACAAATTATAAATTATTGCATTATTATGGGCTAAATTTCATGTAGAACTTTTTCCTTCTCCAGCCAAGGGCGGGCCATGGCCTTTGAGCCTTGTCATAGCTCTGTCGGTGCCTCGAGGACCAACGCCCTTGAAGCAAAGTCATCGTCGCCGGAAACAGACTTAGATACCGAAGTGAATGCATCGGCTGATCCATCACAAATACCACCAGTTGCACAACATCCTTAGGCCTTGTTCGGTTCCTTTAAATTAAAAGGGTTTGGAGGGGATTGGAAGGGATTAAATCCCCTACAAATCAAATTCCACCTCAGTCCCCTCCAATCCTCTTCAATCTCCTCCTCGGTGGGATTAACCGAACAAGCCTTTAGAAACTCCGCAACGACAACACGCGCCGCTGTAATGAGGAAGGAGCAGGGGGACAAAACTTCATTGCGCCAACACCGTCCCCGCCTTGTCATCGACACGTGGAACCTTCAGATTGACCGCCCCTGCAGAATGGCGAACAAACCATGCCCTTCCCTCCTCCACGCCATCGAGAAAACTATAGTCCATGGGGTGGACAGGGAGTCGGGGGAACCTTATTTCACTTGGCCATATCGTCACCCCCACCGCGGCTTCGTCGGAAAAACCTCTAACTTAACCTTAGATGACCTATCTATAGCGCCAGAGCGCGTATCTGGGGCCCCATCCCCTCCCATCGTCGGGACGACCAGCAAAGAAGGCAGGGACCCACGAACTCATCGATAACAAGCGGGTGGAGCGAGGGCAACCCCTATCGCCTTGCTGTCGTGAGAAAGACAAGAGAAACTCTACTTTCGAGATCATAAAATGCAATCTTGAAAGAAACTATGCACAATGATTTACCAATGGGTATTCCTGCGTAAGAAGAGGTTTTCTGTAATAATTTGTTTTGGAAACTGGATTTCTTTTTCTAGTGATATAATAATTTGTTATGGAAACTGGAAGATTTTTCAGTCAATGGACGTGCTAGTGAGGTGCCCTAGTACCATTTCGTTTGATTTTTCTTTCTTCGTTTGCTTCTCTCAGTTTTTTGTCCTTTCAGCTTTACTTATTTTATATATCAAAATATTCTAAATTTCAGATATTTCAGAAATTTAATTAATTAAAAATTATAGAAGTGTTCATCGCGCATTTAAAAACTGTTCATGACTGTAAAATTTGTTCATGTAACTTATAAAGGATGTTTGTATCATTCATAGAACAAATGTTTCACATGTGTTATAAATTATCAACGTGATTTAAAAAATGTTGAAACAAATGTTTCACATGTGTTATAAATTATCAACGTGATTTAAAAAATGTTGAAACAAATGTTTCACATGTGTTATAAATTATCAACGTGATTTAAAAAATGTTGAAACAAATGTTTCAGATGTGTTATAAATTATCAACATGTATCTAAAAAGGATTCAAAAAATGTTTCACAAGTATAATTTTATTTAGACAATGTTTAACATGTATTTGGAAATGTTCAGACATTTATAAAAAATGTTCATCTTGTGTTTGAAAAATGTTCATCGTGTATGCGAAACATGTACAATGTGTATTAAAAAACATTTCAGCATGCATTTGTAAAAAAAATGTATTTATAAAAAACTGTTCAAGGTGGATCTACAAAATATTTCTCATGTTTAAAAAATAATATCCAACGTTTATTTCAAAATTTTAACATGTAATTATTTTTTATTAATAATGTATTTAAAAAACTAGCCATCATGTATTTGGAAAATAGTAATCATCTATAGAAAACTGTACAACGTGTACTGAGAAAAGTTGACGTGTATTGAGAAATAAATGGGGGGAAAGAGAAAAGAAAAAAGGGAAATGTGAAGAAGAAAACCAATTAAAACTGTAAAATAAACATATGAACGATTCCACACACAGATGCTCAGAACATTCCCAAACTGCTTTACTGGCCGACCCATTTTGGGAACTTTCTAGATTTGGGCCACCCCTAGAACTGGTTTTTCATTTTTTCCTTCGTTTTCATTTTTCTTTATTCTTTTTTTTCTATTTTGTTTAAAATTATTCTGGGTTTTCAAAAAATGTTTCAGAATTTGAAAAAATGTTCTGTAAACATGATCCGGAATTTGAAAAAATATTCCGGGATTTGAAAAAATATTCCGGAATATGAAAAAAAAATCCCGGAATTTTGGGAAAATGTTCTGAAATTTTTATCAAAATGTTTTGGATTTTTCGAAAAAATGTTCGTGAATTTGAGAAAATGTGCCGTAATTTGAAACAAAAGAGAAGAACAAATATTATATTTTTGTGGAAAAAATAACTGGGCCTGCCCAGTTGGGAGCAGTCCGAAAATGGGCTGGGTCAGTCAGGAGCGCCACCCCTGTTCGGCGCGTGAATCCTTGTCGCAACGCGCGGCGAATAGGAGTGCCTTCAAACAGAACGGACGAAGAGACTGCCCGGACACTTATCCAGCTCATTTTCCTTTTCTTTTTATTATTGTTTTGCAAAAGTTTTTCCCTTTTTTCTCTTATTCTTTATTTTGTTTAATGTTTCTATTTATATTTTTGATAAATTGTTATATTTTTGAATTTTTGAAACTTAAACAGATTTTGTATTTACGAACAAAACTTATAATTAGAAATATTTTTTAATTTCTTAAGACATAGATAAATTTGAAAACAGGAGCACCTAAAAAACCTAGATTTTTTGAAATTGCTAAAGAAAAAAATTAGGAATATATTTTCAATTTATGTACACTTTTCGAAACACAGACATTTTCTAAACTTATGATTTTTTTGTGAAAAGGCAAACATTTGTTAGAAAATTAAGAAATTGTTTTTAAATTCCTGAATGTTTTCAAATCATGACCATTTTTATAATTGTTGAACGATTTGAGCATGTTCTCAATTGTCAAGAAATATTGAAAAATAGGAATATTTTGTAAAATTCGAAACAATTTTTGACAAACAGGAAAAGTTTGGACAAAATATAAGCAGTTTTTGAAATTCGCGAACACTTTTCAGAAAATATTAACTTGGATTTTGAAAAAAAATTGAGAACATTTCTGAATTGGCGATTTTTTTAAAAACAAAATACTTTTTGAAATGAAAACACTTATTCAAATATGTGTACAATTTTAAAAATCAACATTATTTTCTATTTTTTGAAAAAAAAGGAATTTGTGTCAACTTTCGAATAAAAATATTCAAACATTTCCTGAAATCTAAAAAAACTAGAAACAAGTCAAGCGGAAGAAAAAGTAATAAGAAATAATAGATAAAATGAAATAAGTACAAGAAAAATGTTGAAATTTGTGCTGTTTTTTAAAAGGAGAATAATTTTCGGAACACGAACATTTTTGAAAATATGGGCACATTTTGAAAGCAAGACTATTTTTTACTATTCCTGATTATTTTTTGAAGCACTAAAAATCAAACATAAATTTTGAAAAAGTTTGAACAAGAGATATTTTTTAAATTAAATAAAATTTAGAAAATGTCAAATGCAAAGTATAGGAATAGGAAAAAGGAAAAATAGGGAAAGAAGATAAGATCAAACAAGAACAGTAACATTCTTCCTAAAAGAAGATTTTTTTTGAAAAAATCCAAACATTTGTAGTAAAATCCCGTTGTTTAAACTTATGAATATTTTGCAACCGTCAATTATTTGAAATTCAGAACATTTTAATAAAAACAAGAACTATTATCGAACAAGAACTGAGTTTCAAAAAATAAATAATCTTAGAAACAAAGGAAAAAAGAAGAAACAGAAAAAAAAAGGAAAAAGAAAAACAAAGTAAACAATGAAAAAACAGTTTCAGGGAACCTCGTACATGGCTCCAAAAACCGTGCTAACCGAAACTCGACTGGCCCAAATGGTCTCGGGGGTGTGCCGAGTTTACTCAATTCGGCGCAAAATGCGGCGAATAGAGTTTTTCGTATTTCATAGCTCCATCCGGAAAGTATAGACCATTCACGCCGATGTTTCATCACCCAATTTTACTGTGAAATAAGATTTGGCTTGTCCCCTTTAGAAGCCTAGCATACAATACACAATTTAGATTTGTTTTATATTGTTTTTTCTCTAGGTTTTTACAGAAGTTGTTTTTTAAGTGTTCAAAATTCTATGAATACTGATGATTCTCAAATAATGTTCATTTTATTTACATAGAAATTTAGAATTCTATACGTGCTCGTGTTTGAAAAAGGTTATTCTAATTCTAAAAAGTTTAACAAACTCAAAAATGTAAATTCAAATTATTTGTAAAAAAAAATTGAAAGATGCATTTCAAAATGGTCACTGATAATTTTGATATATTCTCAAAATTTTAAATTTATTCACAATTTAATAAAATGTAGGTTTTTCTGTTTTCAGAAAAAACCCTAAAAAAAAGAGAAATAAATGCAACAAGCTGTTCTAATTCTGAAAAAAAAACACTCTCTACAGATTTTGTCCAAGATAATTAAACTGTAATACCAATGATCTGCCCAAGCGCGAGTCCTTTATGCAATATTCATCCTATTTGACATAACGAGCGTAGAATAGAATTCCCACGCTGTTCAGCATTTGTCGGGAAATTACCCCGATCACACAATTGCTCCGTCAATCAACGTTGGAGCATGCAAAAAAGAAACGAAAGTTCAGGACCAGGTTGTGACCAGGTAGTCTAATGAAGCAGAAGCACGTGTCACATCACAAACCGCAAGTCCGACACGCCCCATCCCGACCACATCTGGTATGTCCAGCTCTGATATGTTGAAAGCAAAATCCTTATTGGTCCTCGTGCTAGCATTTTCTGGAGGTAATCAAAGTATGTATTTTTGCAATTTTGAGTACTTGGACTTGCATGCAACACGATGGCTTTTCCGTCAAAAAGCCATGTGCTCTGCCTTCGTCTACATGATAATATTTCCGTATGGGGCGGCCAAATCTTTCTTCGTGGCATGTGTCACAATGATTTGTGTATGAGAGGTGGCTTCCATTAGCAGGGAGCTTTAAACTGTCACCTTTTTGCACAAGGGAACCCAGGACAGTCCCTTTATGACCACTATAGCACTCGGACATTGTGTTTTTTACCTTTCTGTTTACGAAAATAAACATGAAAGGAAGTGTGAATATTTTCTGAAAAGTTTGCAAACATTTTCGAATAAAATGGATTTCTAAGAAAACTTGAACATTGTTTTGAAACACGATTTTTGTTAATTTGTGATTTTTCTAACAAGTTTTTTTCCCTATTTTCAAATTTTTTAAATGATGTTGTTTATTTTCGGAATTATTTTTCAAATGGGAATATAATTTGTTTTTTGAGAATCTGATTAATTTTGGAATATTGAAATATAATTAGTAATTCCAAATATTTTCTTATATATGATTTTTTTGAATATATGATTGTTTTCGAAAATATATTAAAAAAAGAATGTTAATCTTTGTAAAATTTATGATTTTTTTAAGAAAATATCAACATTTTGTGCAAATTTGAAATTTCAAACATTCTTGGCAAAACGTGAATGCTTTATTTGAAAATGCAAAGAATGTCAAATTTGGAGCATATTCTGAAAAAGAATAAAAATGAAACCGAAAACCAGAAGAAAACAGGAAAAAAAACGGTATTAGCAACTTTCCAGAAAGTTCTGAACAAATTCGGTCAGGAACCTTATAGATGGTTCCGAAACCAAGTCTTGGAACATGCCCACTATAAGGGCCGTGGCATGTCGTTCGCTGGTTTGCTGCTGCTTGCGTGAAACGGCGACAATTTGTCGTGGAATGCGGCAAATACTAGGTATTGCATCGTATGGGATTACTTTGTAGAAATGGGCGGCTTGCGTGTAGAAAAACAGTAGGCCGTGCACGGACACACGTCGTCTAGTCCCTCAATAGTGGACCAGGTTTCTGTGGCCCGTCGAAGAGGGGCAAGTGGTTATGGACCGGGCCGTGGCCTGGCTAGCACCGTCTCGTCTGCTTCTTCTCCTCCAACGACCGAACCGTTGGAGTCGCCGGATGAGAAGAAGCGTTGGAGCGCGTCCATCCAACCGGTGACCTGAAGCTCTCGTGGTCTGAGCACTGATGACGAACGCCACGACGGGTGCCTCGTGGCCCTGACAGGGGCGCCGAATATCCTATTGCACGGGGCGGGTGCGATGGATGCATCGGCGCCTGGTCGCATCGCACGCACGCACGGACATGCCAGCGCGATCGTGGCCGGACGGATCGATCAGCGCCGCACATCAGTTGGAAAACAAAAATCGGGCAAAGATCTCCCTTTATTAAATAAATAAACTGAACTGAAGTAAACTAAACTAAACAAAGCCCGAGAGACCGTCCGAGGAAAGTGCGGGGAAGCTGCGCCCCTCCCCGCCGCGCGCGGATCCAGACCGGCGGTGGCGACGGCGGTTGGTTGGTAGTACTTACGTATCGTACCCGCTCGTACCTGTCGGTGGGCCTGGGGACCGTCCCGACCTCGGCCAGCCTGGCCTCGAGGCCCGCGCGGCCACGTCCCGCCTCCCCTCCCCTCCGTTGAGAAGGAGGGCGAGCGTGCGCTCCAGCCTGTCCGCGCGGACCGAGGAGGAAGACGGAGGAACGTGCGGGCGGGCCCCACCCGTCATTGGCACGGGAAGGGTCGTCGGCAGTAGGGTAGGCTAGGGTAAGGTAGGAGGGGGAGCACGTACCCGCTGTACGGTAGTACTACTAGTATATCCTGGGGTGGCCAGGTGGGTCCGTCGGGTGGATGGGATTGCTCCTCCCCTCCGGTCAAGGGGGCATGGATCTCGCATGCATTCCCGCTGCCTTCGGCTCGGGTCACACTTGTGCTGCCTTTGTGTTCCACTCCACCACCCCGTGCTCACCGGCCGTGTCTATCCATATCCAGAGACGCAAAACGACAAGTTTCGGAAAATCTCGCCTCAGTTTGGCTCCGAACGAAGCGACACCGAGATATGAATGCATGGCACGCCCATGCTCTACCGCTCAAGCATCCCTGAACGAGCGATCCAACCTGTGTGATGGTTACAAGGACTGTTCTATTTGCAGTTTATCAGGTTTTAAGTCTTGATGTTTGTATTTATTTTTAAAGTTATTTCAGTATTTTCGATGATGCACATTTAATGAAAGAAGAAGTATTCGTCGATGACGAGGCGTCTACAGTGACATCATAAATCTGAAGATATATGTCATCTCAGCCTCTCAAAAATGCTTATAGGGTGTGTGTTTGATTGAAATCTCATCTCAGCATAGTTGTTCCCTCTCCGTGCATGCTCATCTCAACACCCCTCTTCATCCATGCTCTCTTCATGCATGCTCCTAGTGTATTTATGTTAAGCTAGTATGGACTCATGTATCTTTCATACACTCTACCAAACATTAAAAATGGATAGAAAAGAGAACTTTTTAGACTCATGCATTCTTCATGCATCCTACCAAACACACCCATGGAGATGTGATGACACCCATAGAGATGTGATAGCACAAATGCCCGTGCGTTGCAACGGGAGAAAAATAAACAATAAAAAAGTGTAGTTTATTGATAAAAACGCGCGTGGATACTGTAAAAAAGGCACGTAAGTAAGGTCTTAGATTATAAAATATGTATAAAGAAAGAACCTAGTGCAAGTATATCATGTCGAAAGATTATAACATTTGTCAAATATTGATGCTAAAGTTAACATGTTGCAATACAAATAGTCGATACGAAATAAAGACAAATATTGATTAGCATTGTATCCAATTTGTATTTTTAAAAATATTTAAAATGTAAAATAACAACATATTCAAACTCTACACATTTTTCTATTCAAGTTTCATATATAATATGCTTAAATTGGATTTACGGTTTAAAAGATATTGTTATTTGAGAATACATATTTATTCTGAATGGACTTCGAGGTTATTAACGCATATGTGAGGGGTTTACGTAATTTTTTTTAAAACAATTCACTCTTACTACAGTTTGGACCGCGGTTTATTTAGTATGAAAGTAAGGGGGTTTTGTGTAAAATGTGAAAAAAAATGGTTCGACTCACTTATAAACGGACTGTGGGTTAATTAAAAGAAACTACAGGGGCTTTTCTGCAAAAACACCACAACGGACAGAAATCATCGGTACTTTATTATTAGGAAGGGATTAAAAAACTTCCGTGAAAGCATAAACGTGGTAACCGGGAGTGTTTATTTTTAGCCTCCATTTATGCATGTATGCACTCATGTCTTTTATTTTATTTTTAAAATTTTAAATTGTCTGGTCAAATACATGTGGTCAATGGGATAGAGAGAGAAAAGATACCAAATCAATAATGAGCAAAGAAGGTATGTTGCATCCTACATGGAGGATTGTAAGGATATTAAAACATGTTTTCCGAGTACATTGTGTGAATACGATGATTTACGCACAATCGGGTCATATACGAAGACAAAGTGATTGTCTTGTTTTCTGTTCGTCAATTTATCATAGATAATCTTGTCATTCTAGCTTTGGATCCTTTTGGTTTATGTGTGAAGGATCTGAAAACGGGGATACTTCTTGCTCGCTACAATAGCACGGACAATCTAAATCCACTTCATTGCACGCCTACGTCCTCTCCTTGCGTCATGTTTGCTTCCATCGATTTGTGGCATCGTCGGCTCGGTCTTCCCAATAAATCAACATTGTCCTCTCTACTATAAGAATTTTCTATTCCTAGTACTAGTGTGTCACATGATTCTTCTCTTTGTAATGCATGCCAATGCGGTATACATTTTTCGCTCACTTTTGGAACATCATCTACTTTTAGCACTTTTTCTTTTGAGCTTTTACATTGTGATCTCTCGACCTCCCCTATTCCTAGTGTCTCTCGCTATAAGTATTATCTTATGATTTTAGATGATTACTCTCACTACATATGAACGTTTCCTCTACGTGCTAAATCTGATGTCCATCAACTCGTTCTCACCTTTCGCACCTACGTCCAAACACACTTTGGCATACCGATTCGCTTTATCCAATGTGACAACGGACGCGAGTTCGACAACGTCACCAATCACACCTTTTTCCTCTCCCATGGTATTCTTCTCCGATTTTCTTGCCCCTATACCTCCCCTCAAAACGGGAAGGCCGAGCTCTCTCCTTGTTCCATCAACAATATCCTACGCACTTTACTCATCCAAGCATCTCTTGCTCCCCGTTTTTGGGTCGAAGCTCTGCGCACTGACACCCTTCTGCTTAACTTCCGCCCCACCAAAACATGTCCTCGTTATACACCCTTTCAATCTCTTCTTCTATCTGATCCCGACTATCATTCTCTTCGGGTTTTCGGTTACCTATGCTTTCCTAACATCACATCCACCATAGCTCACAAACTAGCCCCACGATCTCTACCCTGCATTTATCTTGGCCTCCCCGATGACCATAAAGGACATTGCTGTTTCGATCCATCCTCTGGTCACGTGCTTGTCTCTCGCCATGTCACATTCGATGAAAACACTTTTCCTTTTTCTGCCGCTAACACCACATCACACGATCACCAGCAAAACACCACCACCTGTGCCACAACCTATCCCTTACCCACGGCGAGGCCGGCTAGCGAGATGCAGCCGGCTGGGCCAGCACCGGCAAGCCCGTCAAACATGGCACCGGTCCAATTACCCCTCCCACCCAACGTCGTACCCATTCCACCACCCACTAATGATCATGTCATGTGTACTCGTGGCAAACATGCTTTTCATCTCCCTACTCGCCATCTTAATCTCATGGCCATACCGACTATCTCCCCTCTACCCACCTCATACAAACGGGCTCTTCTTGATCCCGTTTGGTTTTCTCCTATGCGGAACAAATTTGATGCTCTCCAGCAAAACAACACCTGGACTTTGGTTCCCAAGCCTCCTGGTGTTAATATTGTCTCCGGAAAATGGGTTTTCGCCCATAGTTTCAAGCCAATGGTTCGCTTGCCCGCTACAAAGCTTGCTGGGTTTGTCGTGCTTTTTCACAGCAGCACGACATTGATTTTGATGAGAGCTTCCCCCCGTGGTAAAACCTAGCACCTTCCGCGTTGTTCTTAGTCTTGCGGTCTCCTCTTCAAGGCCCATTCATCAAGTGGATGTCAAAAATGCTTTTCTCCATGGAACACTAAATGAAACTGTGTACTGCCAGCAACTCTGTGGTTTTGAAAATCCCTCCTCAGCGAATCTCGTTTGTCTTCTAAACAAATCGTTGTATGGTCTCAAGCAGGCTCCCGAAGCCTGCTTCCAACGTTTTGCTGCCTTTGTTCAAACCATTGGCTTTGTCCCTTCTAAATCCGACTCCTCTCTCTTCGTTTTTCATTCCTCTAATCACATCGCCTAACCGTTGAAAATAGATCATGATATTATTCATCTTCTACTTCCATCCTATTCTTCCTCGCGTAACTGTTGGCCAAGCTAGGCTTATCGGGTGGATATGACGTCGTGGCAATCCCTTTAGACCCCTTAACCGGAAAACAACTCTGACGATCACTTGCATCCCCCTTGTCCGCCTCCTCTAAATTAGATAATGGGGTCATGGCTTTTCGTAAGATAGATAGAAAAAATATCTTCTCCAGCAAGGTCCGACATGAAATGAAAGAAAGAAGAAAGAAGATGACTGACGTAACAAGTATTTCAAACACATGAGAAATAGCAAATCCCAACAAACCAACCGAATCGATGCTATTCACGGCATGTACAATGATGGCATATGAATACACATGCCTCAACATAAAAAATAACTTGCGGCATCTACATTGACGTTTTCTCCTCAATGCAAGTTACCACTAGTGAGCATCATTAAAAAATAAAAAATAAAGACTCTAATACACATGCATTTATAGTTTTTACTTTAACCTTTTCAACTTTTTACACCGAACCACATTTTTTTTATTCAAGCATCCGTCTCGTGTAAAGGATCCCACTTCCTCATCTAAATATTCGATCTTACTCTGAAGCTATGCATTGTCCACGCGGTCATACTCCCACAGCTCAAAATTTGAAATCAGCGGTGGCCAGACCAAAAAACAATATCGCCATTTTTCTCACGGAGACGTGGGTCCCATCTCGATACAGCCCCACATGGCATCCAGCCAAGGAAAACGACAAAGCGCCGCGGGTAGGATTGGACGGGACAAGGCAGGAGGTTTCGTTTCCGTTGCGTGCATGCATGCAGTTGGATGGGACCTCGTGCGGCCAGCTGTTGCTGCCGGCCACATCACCGGCCGTTCGTCCCCGCCTACAAATGCCATCTCCTTCCCCTCAGATAACCACCACCACCGCTCGCCGCCACACACAACAGTCTTCCCATAATCCTATTACCATCACAGTCTCCAGCAGTCCAGCTCCTCGTCGCAGACAGGTACTACCACATGGAGGGCTGCGACCGGATCAGGGGCCCGTGGAGCCCGGAGGAGGACGGCGCGCTACGGCAGCTGGTGGAGCTCCACGGGGCGCGCAACTGGACGGCCATCGGACGCGGGGTGCCGGGCCGCTCCGGCAAGTCCTGCCGCCTGCGCTGGTGCAACCAGCTGTCCCCCGGGGTGGAGCGCAGGCCCTTCACGGCCGACGAGGACGCCGTCATCGCCCGCGCCCACGCGAGGCTCGGCAACCGCTGGGCCGCCATCGCGCGCCTGCTCCGAGGCCGCACAGACAACGCCGTCAAGAACCACTGGAACTGCTCCCTCAAGCGCAGGATCGGCGCCGTCGACGCCGCCGGAGACGGGGAGGAGGAACGGCCGTGCAAGCGCGCCAGCGTCACGCCGGAGAGTACTTCGGGGTCGGGATCTGGATCCGGGTCGGACCGCAGCGATCTCAGCCATGGAGATGTGTTTGGGCTCGTCCAGGTTTACCGGCCGGTGGCGCGGGCCGGCGGGCTCGAGCCGGCGGACTGCGCCATGAGCCAGGGACACGAGGAGGATGAGGAGCAGGAGGACACATTCACGTCGCTCTCGCTCTCCCTCCCCGGCACGGATGCCCACGGTTTCCACCACGACAGCTCCCACAGCCATTTCCACCAGCCGTCTCCCTCCCCGTCGCCGCCGCCCGCTCCGGCGTCCACCGCCGCGCAGCCGGCGTCGTCATACCCGTTCTCCCCCGCTTTCGCCGCCGCGATGCAGGAGATGATCCGTGACGAGGTGTGCAGGTACATCTCCGGCGCCAGCTGCGGCGCCAACCTGCCGTCCATGCCGCAGCTGCACGTGGCGGCGGAGCACGCAGGCAGGGTCTCGAGGATGCAGTGACAGACGATCAATGCATTCGATCGGGTCGAGTAGGTCGGCAGCAATGCCTCAATGGTCTTGCTTCATTTCATTAGGATCTGAAGTCTGAATTGAATTAGCAATGGAAGAAAGAAGAAACTTGGCAAAGCTGACGATTTGCCACTTTGTGTATATACAAACAAATGAAATGGAAAGAAAAATACATGTGTCCAAGTTTGGGCTCACTCATGTCAAACTTGTTTTCATGCGAAAGCAAAAATTATATCTATATTTATTCTCATATTAAGAGAAAAATTCCTCATTCTGCATTTAACATCAAGGGTCGCAAACCGCATGACGAAAACATGTGCTCCAAGATTGAGAAGTTGAACAATCAAACAAAATGGTAACCAAAACTATTTTGCAACAAAAGGTGTTCATGTATGAACAAAATTCATGATTCATGAATGTTAGGAAGTTCACAAAATTAAAAAAAAATGTGCACGAATACGGAAAATGTTTGGGACATGAATTTCAAAAAATGTTAATTATTTTTTCAGTATTTGAGAGTTTGGAAAATATTAAAGAACTCCCAACAAAATTAAGAAATAAAAAAACACTAATTGAGGAAACATTCGTGAAAGTCAAACATTGTATACAATTAGAAAAAAATGTACATCACCCGATTTTGGAATTTTCATGCAGTGTAAGAATTTTTTGCGCACAAATATTGATATCATTAAAAAAAAACTATATTAACGACATTAAAAACTATCTATGAGTTTTAATAACATGTTCGTTGCATTTAAAAAATGTTTACCCTATGTAAAACAATTGTTCCATAATTTATAAAAAAGTGTAGGTATTATTTAAAAAAAATGTTTGTGCATTTCAAAATATCTTTATGCCATCAAAAAATAGTTTCATCCAATGTAAAAAAATGTTCACGTAATTTAGAGCAAACAAAATTATTGTACCATTTTAAAATTTGTTCACGCATTTAAACAAAATATGGTCCTGACATTTAGACCTTTTTAAAAAGTGTTCATACATTTCAGTAATGTGTTTGACATTTGTTATAAAATGACAATACAATGTTTAAAAATGTTCATATAATTTAAAAAATGTTTTGTTAGATTCAAAGAATGTTCAGCATCTATTTGAGAATATTTAACATGTAATAAAAAATGTTAAAAACATAGTCTATGAAGAGCTCAACGTGTATAGAAAAAATTCAAGTGTATTGATAAAAGCCTGCACATATTTTAATAACATTTAAAGAACAAAAAAAATTGAGAAGCGAGGTCAGGTTTTGTCAGTGTAGAGCGTGATTTGGTTTCAAGCACTTCAGGGGTTCAACGACCACTAATGCGGCCGTAAGTCGACGGTCTATAAGGGCACATGCACGGAAACATACCGGCTGCCATCGACATGGTCAGGCTGGCTCCACAAAGGGAGTGGCGACAATGGCGCATCCACGGCTTGTTTTGGCAACGGTAGGAGTTGTTTGATGTGCTAGCAATTTTGATATAATTTTTATTATGTTTGAGATACTTTGTACTTTTGATGAACTTTCTTTACAGATCCATTTATTTTCGAAACAAAAACTTTTGAGACGAAAAAACATATGAAAACAACAAAAGCGGAAAACAGACGAAAGTATGTAGAAATGACCCTCAAATGCGTCCGGAGGCGTCCGCGAAAACTGATCGGGCACGCCTAAAAAGAACTACTACATCAAAACATTTGGTACTAGATTCCTCAAATCCATACAAAAGTACGTAAACATATAAACCTACGTACACATCATTTCTATTACGTTCGGTGTATATAGCTCCAAATAAAATCTATAGGTAGAAGTCGGAGGTTTTAGATAGTCTCATCTTTTGGGACGTGATGGTTTTGCACCCGAGCAAAAATGAGTTCGGATGAACAGTAACTTCAATAATTATTATAAAAATGTTCAAAAAATCTGGAATTTTTTTAGGTAAACTTTAACAAATGTTCAAAGTGCTTGCAAATTTCATTATGAGTTCACATCTGTGGAAGTCGTGGAAGAAAATCAAAACACTGAAAATGCTACTTTCAAAACATTTTGAAGCGCTGATTTTGTTTTTTTTACCATGACTTAAAAAAATGTGATTTCGTACTGAAATTTTGCAAGCTATTAGAACATTCGTTAAAGTTTACTGTAAAATAAATTCGGAATTTTTCAAACATTTATAAAATAATTTTCGAATTTACTGTTCGCCCTAGCTCATTTGAGCTCGCGTGTAGAAGTGCACTTGTGCATCTTGTCGTCTCTACCACCAAATATACCACATACGAGTAGCTATAAAAATCAGCTCCGACACTCATAGGTCATGCTCCAGCAAATGTAGTTGGAGAAGAGCTTCCAGGTTGATAGAGCACGAGCTGCCACGCATTCCCTTTCCGCGAGTGAGAAGCGCATGAGGACGAGGACGAGGACGAGCTAGTCTGGCACGCGCTATGGCCACAACGGCCGCCTCGTGCGGTCGTGCGGCTCTGACAGGGTGACGAATCAATATTCTGTTGCACGAGGGGCGGACGGACATGGCAGCGGCGATCGTGCGGCTCTGACAGGGTGACGAATCAATATTCTGTTGCACGAGGGGCGGACGGACATGGCAGCGGCGATCGTGGCTCGCTGGACCTGGA
The DNA here is from genome assembly GCF_904849725.1 of Hordeum vulgare subsp. vulgare. Lineage (NCBI taxonomy): Eukaryota > Viridiplantae > Streptophyta > Magnoliopsida > Poales > Poaceae > Hordeum > Hordeum vulgare. The sequence continues at coordinate 617,688,371 of NC_058524.1, forward strand.
TCAGCACATCATCAGTTGAAACAGATGGTGTGGGCGAAGATCTCCTCCGTTTTGTTTAGACGACGACGGGACGCGACCGTCCGAGGAAGCTGCGTCCCTCCTTCCCTCCCTCCCCGCCGCGCGCGGATCCAGAGACGGTGGCGCGTGCTGTGCTTGGTTGGCGACGGCAGTTGCTGTTGGGACCTGGGGCAGTATGTTGCCTCCTACTGTATGTAGCGTACGGTCGGTGGGACCGCGCCCCAGCCTCGGCAGCCAGGCTTCGAGGCCCTCGCGGCCACGTGCCGCGCTCCGACGAGCTCAGCGGCACCGTTGCTTGCGGTCACGGCGGCTGGCCGGCTCCGGCAGTAGCGCGTCCGGAGGTGAGAGTGAGGCCGAAGCTGAAGCTCAGCGCCGGCGAGAAAGTAGCAGATGAGACTGGTTGGCGGTGGAAGACAAGCACGCTCAGCGCAGGAGATGGCCACGTCTTCCAACGCTGCGCTACAGCCTGTCCGCGCGGGCGAACGTGCGGGTGGTCCCACCCGTCATGAGCGCGTCGGCAGTCGGGTAGGGGAACCCGCTGTACGGTACGGCAGCAGTGCATGCATTAGGTTTGGGTGGGCATGTGGCAAAGGTGCAAGGAGCCCGCGCGCGCGGGTCGCACTCCATGAGCGCCCCTTGCTCACCGCCGTGTTTATCTATATTTTTTCTTTTCCTAACGCTCATTGATCTCCATCTGTTCTGTTGTGCACAAATCTTGACGACGTCTTACGGAAATTCGATGCCATGTATGCATCCTGGTCCATCTGGACGCGGTTAAACTGCCGTCGCACGTGTACGCCCACACGATCGCCAAATCGACAGTTTTTGTCGCTCAACGACATATTTTCTAGTGATTTCCACTCACCTCCCGTCTCTCCTTCCCACCCCCAACCTCATTCTCATCCGAGAGTGCAGAGAGCAGTTCTGCGACGAAACAGGGGCGATTCCGTGGTTGATAAGAGGAGTGGCAGCGACACAAGTCTTGCGAGGACTCGTGGCTATCGTCGGAGCTCACGCAGGCCGGCTATTCATTCTGTGTTTTCAGAGATTATATGCTTTCAAATTCAGATTGGAGTGATTTGTCATAGGGTATATTTATCTCCAAATTTTAAACGTGAACGTTATGCGAGACTATATTTGTCGAAAATAGCTTTCGTTTTTTGTTTGATGCATTTTTACCATTTTTTTTGGCTTAATAGATGCGTACAGACTCAGGTTCAAAAAATCCACACCGCTCAAATTAGCACATTTTGATTGTAGATGCACTAAGATTAAAAAATATAAGTGGAAGGGACGAAGTGGTGGTGCTAGGTGTTGTTTGCAATGTCAACAAAATTCGTGATAGGTGCACTAATACACTTGAATTTACCTGGATTTTATCTACTGATGACTATGGACCTGTTTGGTTCATGACTAACTTTGCCACAACTAACCTTAGGCAAAGTGTGGCTGCCACAAAAAGTGTGGCTAATAAAATGGACACCACAAGTATGACAAGATTTGACAAAAAATTAAGTGTATGACATGTGGACCATATAACTAGAAAAGTGTGACAAGCCACAAGTGTGACAATGAACCAAACACATGCCTAAGGTATTGTGGCATGACTAAGTTTAGGCGTGGCAATCTTAGACTGGGAACCAAACATCCCCTATGTATATAGCTTTGACATCATTAGCTTCCACACTCCGAGCACCGTTAGTGGAATATCATAGGATTTCTATAGGAAAAATTTCTTTAGGGCCCTTAGGTTTGTAGGAATAAAATCCTATTCCTATGGAGGTATTCTTCCTATCTTTTACATTTCATAGAAAAATAAATATTAGCCAGACTTAATGGAAATAATCATATGATGTGAATCAGAAGTCATCTCCTTTCCTATTGCTATTCGTAGGATTTAAGTACATGTCATCTCAATTTTTTTATGAATTTTCTATTCCTATGATTTCCCTGCTCTATGAAACAAAAGAAGCTTGAAGGGAACGAGCATAGAGACCGGATTTGCGGGTTCATTCATATTTTCCAAACTCTTTCCCACAATGACAGCCTCCCAACCCCCACGTAGTACCACAGAACAAACCAACCTTAACGACACAAATCATTTTCGCCTACGGATCTTTCTAAATGATCCGTCACCTCGATAGTCATTTGATATGGTGTTATTCGACGACAGATATCTTTCATGACAATTGCAACAAAGACATTGTTGCATAATCTTTCGTTGCAAGAGACCTTATATTGCGGAGACGTTTGCAACGGACATTCTGTTACAAAATTATTATTATTTTTGCTTTAACTATTTTGCAACATGGATGTTGTTGCGAAACGACTTCTGCAACACATATGATGTTGTGAAAACTTGTTTTGTCTTAATTTTTTTGGAACATGGATGATGTTACCACATGACTACCGCAAGACATATGATGTGTCATAGAATTGTTAAGGTGGCTCGCTGGAAATTTGGTGCGCTGCGCTTGGCGCACACAATAAATGCAGCACCTTCCACCGTTGTAACTCGCCTCTCGCCTCGCTACGCGTCCATTGCCAATCTCTCTCTCGCCTCGCGCCGCCGTGCAACCATGCCGTCGCGCCTTCGCGGAACTTCGGGATACGGCGGCGTCCGCGCGCGCCCCTCTGATACCTTCAACACCGAGATCCGCTCCGACGACATGCGCCTCGACCTCGGCACGTTCAAACCGTCGACGATGCCGCACGCGCCCCTCCTTCACCTTCTACACCGAGATCCGCTCCGGCGACATGCGCCTCGGCCTCGACACGTTCAAACCGTCGACGATGCCGCCCGCGCCCCTCCTTCACCTTCTACACCGAGATCCGCTCCGGCGACATGCGCCTCGGCCTCGACACGTTCAAACCGTCGACGATGCCGCCCGCGCCCCTCCTTCACCTTCTACACCGAGATCCGCTCCGGCGACATGCGCCTCGGCCTCGACATGTTCAAACCGTCGACGGTGCCGCCGGCGTGTATGATGCGGCGGCGTGGCGCCTTAACCGGCCTAGTAGGCTGAAGAATTCCCCCGAGGTGATGACGCAGGAGTGGGCGCGGAACTTCACGCCTCGTGTGCGGGTTGTCACCGAAGAGGTCCGTCGCCGGAACCGGAGGCGGGAGCGCCGCCTCGGCATCGTTGGGATGGACGAACATGCCACGGTGGAGTGGCGCCGACAGCTTCCGCAGGACGTCCTCGACGAGCGTGAATTCTTCGCGCAAAGGAGGGCGGAACAAGCCGCCTATCGTGAAGATAGGCGTATGCGAAAGCAAGCCACACTCTTTCAGATGGAGCTCAAGGAAGAGTCGACTTGGTCCTCCGACGATGAACGTTAGACAGAGGAATCGGACACCGGCGCGTCGGAGGAAGACGATGATTAGTAGTTTATCGTTTTGGTTAACTATGTATCGACGAGTAGTGATTTGTATCTATCTGGATTATTTATGTTATGTATCGTTTAAAAACTATACCGTGTATCGTTTTAAAAATACGCTATGGATCGTTTGAATTTTCCATGTTTGATCAAAATGCATGTTGCAAACGTCGAAGTTTTGCGCGTCTGCTAGAATGCCGTGTGCGCACCAAATTTTACGACGACCGCTGGAGCCCGCGCGCTAAAATTTACTGTTTGCGCGTTATAAATCCATTTTTTGTGCGCCGCGCCGTTGGAGATGCTTTTACACTCATATGTATGCTATGGACGATGCTATCTAACAGCTGCACAAGCAACTGGACAAGTCTCCGGCAAGTCGTGCCGCCTCCACTGGTGCAACTCAGGCTGGAGCCCATGGAGGCCTTTCTTGCGAGTGAGAACTGAAACGCACCACGACGAGCCAGTCTGACCACTGGGGGATACGCGCGGCACAACGGCCGCCTCGTGCGGTCGTGCGGCTCTGACAGGGATATCCTATTGCACGGGCGGGCATGTGCAACCGATGCACCTGCACGGACATGCCAGCGTGATCGGAGTCTGGCCGGATCAGCACGGCAGCAGTTGAAAAATCGGCCAAAGATCTTCCCTGCGCCCTAAATTAACCCGAGAGGCCGTCCGAGGAAGCTGCGACGAAGCTGCGTCCGTCCCTTCCTTCCGGCCGCGCGCGCGGATCCAAGACGTCCGTCCGAGGCGGTCTCACTCATCACGGTGGCGCGTGCTGTGGTTGGTTGGCAACTGCAGTTGCGGTTGGGACCTGGGGCAGTACGTTGCCTCCTACTGTATGTAGCGTACGGTCGGTGGGACGGGTGCCCGCTCCACCACCACCAGCCTCGGCCATCCTGTTCTCGAGACACGCGCGGCACGGACCGAGGAGCCTGATGGACGGGCGAACGTGCGGCTGGACCCACCTATCATGGGCACGAGGAGGGACGTCGGCAGTGGGGTAGGGTGGGGAGCACGGATCCTCTGGGAGGTACAGCAGTGCTGTGCATGCATCATCGGGTGTGGCGGTTGCTCGCGCGGATGGACGGTCAGGACTCAGGAGGCCGTGGATCTATCCCATGTAGGAGTACTATTGCATTGTGTTACCCAACTTTTTGCCGGTGAGTCCCGAAACTGAGCAGCGTCGCATAAAATCATAAAAGTAGTAAAAAACACAGGAAGTAAAAAAGAAACATTTTTTTATTAATGACGATCTCTGTTATAATTCCGAAACAATTGCTTCTCCTCTCTTTATTTTATATAGGGATGGGGGGCTAAAGAATAAGGTGATGTTTCTTTCTCAGGGACTAGACTTTTTTTAGTCCCAGGGACTAAAGAAAAAAGTTTCTTCAATAGAGTCTTTTTTTAGCCCCTTAAGAAAAAGTCCCTCCTGTTTCTTTATCTAGGGACTAAAAGGGACTTTTTAGTCTAGTCCCTGGGTAAAGAAACACCACCTAAGTACCCACTTAACGAGAAGAGGGAAAACGACGGGGACTGGTTTCGTGTCTCGCACGGAAGCGAGCATCCGATGGGCCCTGGTTTCCCAACACTCCCCTTTAGGTAATTATCCGTATATCCATGCATCAAAATTCCGAAAACCCAGTGAAAAAATGTGGAGAAAGAGCGCATAGTATATGTTATTGTATTGCACGAATTGCCTCATCAAAAACCTTAGGTGAGAAATATAAGGAAGACTCATTAAAGGAAAAAAAAACAGTATAATCCACTCAACCGCCTGGTTGAGTACTCAATCACCGGGATCAAGATTTTAGCGACGAGTTTGTGAAGTTTCTTCCGCTTAACCTTGCATCTCTCCAAGTCTCATCATACCTATTCCACGCACACACCTCTCAAAGGATGATGCCGGTAATGATTTGGTAAACATATCAGCAAGATTGTCACACACCTTATATGATTGGCTATCTTTACCGTTTGGGTTTTTTCTTTGCCCACTCACCTTATTTCTTGGTTGTGTTGCACCTTCTAACGTGCATTTTACGACAGAAATAGTAACATAAACATAATACTAACATACGATACCCATTACCACTAGTCTTACCTTTGAAATACTCCGAGCACACTGACCATAGAGATCGGATTAGAGGATTCGTTCATCTTTTTCGAACTCTTTCCTCCAACGGCAGCCTCCCACACCCCCACCAACCATGAAACAAACCAACAGAAACGACGCTAGTTCGAAATTTGAATGAAATCCACGGTGGCACATGCGGCCTACCTCGATGCAGCCCCACATGGCATCCAGCCAGGGAAAACGACAGGCGCCGCGGGTGGGAGGATGGGACGGGACGAGGCAGGAGGTTTCGTTTCCGTTGCGTGCATGCATGCAGTTGGATGGGACCTCGTGCGGCCAGCTGTTGCTGCCGGCCACATCACCGGCTACAAGTAGTACAAATACCACCTCCAATCTCCTCCCCTCCGACAACCACCACCACCGCTCGCCTCGCCGCCGTCCATTTCAATCGCAGCAGCCAGCCAGCCAGCCAGGCAGATCGATCAATCGTGATGGAGGGGTGCGACCGGATCAGAGGCCCGTGGAGCCCGGAGGAGGACGGCGCGCTGCGGCGGCTGGTGGAGCGCCACGGCGCGCGAAACTGGACGGCCATCGGCCGCGGGGTGCCCGGCCGGTCCGGCAAGTCCTGTCGCCTGCGGTGGTGCAACCAGCTCTCGCCCGGGGTGGAGCGCAGGCCTTTCACGGCCGAGGAGGACGCCGCCATCGCCCGCGCACATGCCCGGCTCGGGAACAGATGGGCCGCCATCGCGCGCCTCCTCCGCGGCCGCACCGACAACGCCGTCAAGAACCACTGGAACTGCTCCCTCAAGCGCAGGCTCGCCGATGTTGGCGTTGCAGAGGAGGAGGAGCGGCCGTGCAAGCGGGCCAGCGTCAGCCCGGAGAGCACGTCTGGATCCGGGTCGGACCGCAGCGATCTCAGCAATGGAGGCGTGTTGAACTTCGGGCTCGGCCAGGTTTACCGGCCGTTGGCGCGGACCGGCAGGTTCGAGCCGGCCGACTGCGCCATGAGCCAGCGACACGAGGTGGAGCTGGAGGAGGAGGCGGAGGACCCGCTCACCTCGCTCTCCCTCTCGCTCCCGGGCACGGACGCTCACGGGTTCCGCCATGACAGCTCCCACAGCCACTTCCACCAGCCGTCTCCCTCCCCGTCGCCGCCACCCGCTCCGGCGCCGACGTCGTATCCGTTTAGCCCCGAGTTCGCGGCGGTGATGCAGGAGATGGTCCTGGACGAGGTGCGCAGGTACATCTCTGGCGTCGGGTGCAGCGCCAACCTGCCGTCGATGCCGCAGGTGGTGGACGGCGTGATGCGCGCGGCCGCGGAGCGCGCCGGCGGACTCGCGAGGATGCAGTGACCTGTGACCAAGATCAAATCGACCAATCCGATCGATCAGTCTAGCACAGCCGCCATCTGCTCAGTGGTCTTGCTTCATTTCGTTAGGATCTGATGAAGTCTGAACTGAATTAGCAATGGGAGAAAGAACAGGCAAAGCCGCTTTGCTTCTTTCTTTCTTTCTGTATATACAAACATATGAAATAGAAACGAAAACATGCATGTCCAAGTCAGAGCTCACTCGTGAAATGCAAACAAATCTAGCAGTATATATATGTATCTGAAACGAAAAAACACATGTTTTGTATCTGAATCTGACGCACGGAGATGCAGATGCAGAGTATCATCAAGCGTCGTGCCATTCCATGACGGAGGAGATGAACAACCAAAATAATTTCACAGCACAAGACACTTTTATGTAAGGAAATATCATGATTTAACAAAGTCATCATCATAATGGACAGCTGTTGGTACAGTACTGAATACTGTACTATCAAACATCAGACAATTGAGGTTATCTGCAACAGCGTAGACGGAAACATCAACGCAGTCTGTTAATTGTGACGCCGAGTCAGAGGGAGACCACAACTACTCCTATGGTCATGTTTGGATCCATGGGTTAGAGTTAGCATTGGTTAGATTGGACTCAATTAATCCCAAAACATCGAAACAGGAGGGTTAGAGTTGGTTACATACATCTAACTCGTTCAAGTTTTGGGTTAGAGTTAGGTGAAGCCGAGAAAAAGTTATTTTTTCCTTTGCCGTTACAACACCAAACCCTAAATGTAGTGGAACTGCACGAGCATAGAGTATAGACATGAATATTATTAAGTTTGGAGTGAAACTAAAGTACGATTACACCAATGTTGTTATGACTTTTAAGTATATGAAGCTTTGAAAAGGAACGACGAACTAGTAAATCATATCCATGCCTTAGAGATCTAGTAAATGCTAAGAATGAGGCGCCCTGATCAACCCAGATTCAATAGATTGTGCGAGAAACGGGGCTGGGACGAAACATTTCACGGTACTTGGGTTGGAATTTGAAAACAATAACAATTTGTTCATACAAAGATGAAACGATGGAGAAGATCACTCACATGCACTTCGAGCTTCTCGATAACCGGAGCTACCGTGAGAAAAGGAAGAGAGTACAAAATATTGTTACCATCTTGGTAGCACATCCCACTGAAGCTGGCCAGAAGGAGATATCAACACTATGTACATACCGTCGGAATGTCTTCAAGCTTGATTCCTCGCCTTCCCTTGCCAATCATGGGTTTCCTTACTTGTTCACCATGGACGTGCTCCTCTGCCATGCTGGTACTTGTCAGACAGTTTCCCATGAAAGGCTGAAAAGAACATGGGGAAGATCCTCTGAATTTTCCAGAGTAACATTACTAAGACTCTGATGACATTAACAAGAGTAGCATAGGTCGATAGATCAAGTGCACGATGAATTAATATTACCCTAGACCTAAATGTTCAATGATGAAACCGAACTCCTATATATCATTATAGTAAGCAATTGTAACTATTACGGTGTTCTGGAGTAAAAGCTGATGCATCGTTCTGTATGGTAACGCGATTGATTTGAAAATGCAAACTTCTGGACTGGAGGCGGCCGCGAGGGGAAAAAAGTCCAATACAAACCTTGAACTTGTAGACGGAAGCTAAATCGAACCCTGAACTTACAATCTCAGAAATCAGTACACTAAACTTTTTAATCTCGGTCTATTTTAAACCCTGTGGGTATTTAGCTGGTATTCGCTGAGGTGGCAAGGGGGGGGCTGGTCATTAGGACGAATTGGGCTGGCCCATTAGCGCAGTCTCTCGCTCGCTCGCTCTCCTTTGGTTATTTTTTTCCTTTTTCTTTACTGTTTTCTTTGTTTTCTCGTTCGTATACACTTACGTGCAGCCGAGGAATTTTGTCACACTGCTGCCTGCTTGCATCGAAGAGACTACTGCGCATCTAGTTACACGTTATTATACTGTAGTGGCTTTCGGTGCTGAGAAATATATCCGTGTGGCGAGTCGTCGCAGGCTTAGTGGCGAGGCCGGCCGGTCGAATCTTCCATCTATGGCTTTTAACGTGCCTAAAAAATTTACGAAAATTTTCACATTTTCAATATTTGTTTTCCCAAAAAATTAAATTCGAAATTCATTGCTTCATTGTTTTCCAAAATACAAATAATTTATGAAAATGCAAAAACATTATTTTAAAAATGTGACACAAACACGTTTCTTGAAATTCATGAAGATTCTTAACATTTTACATTTTCTTGAATGCAAGAAAGATTTTTCTCGAATCCAACGAGTGTTATTATACATTGTATTTTTTCTGAGAACTATTATATATTGTATAAATATTTGTTTGGAGGAGCCCACACATTTGTCGTACGGCCCTTACAAATTTTATACATTTCAGTCTTTATTAATCGTATGCGCGACTTAAAAATACCTATTGTGCGAATTCAAAATACTGAAAAATTATATTTCGTAGCATGTGAAAAAGTGTTGGTGTTCTGAATATTTTTCATAGCATGTGAAAAACTGTTGGAGTTCCGAATGTTATTTGCCAATTGTGATTTTTCGAAAATTGTGATTTTTTTTATAAATACGAATAGAATTAAAAAATACAAACATTTTTTTGAAACAAAAATACGTAGAATTTGTGACAAAAATAGAAAACATAAATATTTATTACTTCTATTTTTTTTAAATGTGTGAACTTTTTTTAAGCTTCATAAATTCTTGTTGTTAGTGGGCCGGCCCAAATTCTGTCTGTGAGAGTAGCAGCCTAGCAGTTATCCCGATCGGGATTGTGGTATTGTCAGAATCCCGGTCGAGATTGTGGTATTGTCAGAATACCGGTGTGCCAAACGGGCGTAGGGTTGAAAATAGATCGGGATTACAAGTTCGGAGTAGCAATTTCAGGGATTCAAAGTTTAGGATTTGATTTAACTTTCGTCTACAATTGATGTGGCTCCTCGTGTTCCACAAGTTTCGCAACCACCGAGAAACTGGGGCGGCTATGTTGACGTATGGTTTGGTCTCAGAGGTCGCTGCGCCACTGTCGGAGTAATACCGGAGAGAGGTGGCGGCACATGCGTGGAGATGTTTGTTTTTGCCTTCTCATTTCAGGGAGGTGTGGGCTATGGAATAGGGACCGGAGAACATGATAGAGGAAGAGGAAGGAGCGAACAAAACTGCTTTGGATTGAAATCACTAAGTGTTTATACGGTAGTAGTTTCAGAAATTGAATTCTTGGATATGAGGATAATGATGACAGAACATTATGCTGTGAATTATTTCAGTTAACATCAACGTTGGCTCACTGGAAACTAACATTACAATTTAGAGTGGACACCATTTGAAATGTTAAAAGTCCAATAGTTATGCCTCAAAAATTTATTTTCTTTGTCCGAAATTACGTGTCGCTCAAACAGATACTAGTTACATTCGTCCGAGCGACAAATAATTTCAGGACAAAAGAATTAAGATTTATAGGGATTACATTTGTTCTCATGTAACGGATCACCTATAAATTAATCTGGACCTCCTCCGATGGCCTCCATGATGTGGAGGTGAGGATGACCACGCCCCCTCCCCCTAACCTTCAAAAGGGACCCCTCGTTCTTGTTAAGTTTAGTGTCTTGGTTGTGTAGGGGCAATGATATTTTCTATAGGAATAGTGTCGCACATGTTCGATCCCTGTCCTGGCGGTGCGTCTACCGTCGTTGGAGGACATGTGGAGGTTTGTCTCCTTCATAGGTTGTGCTGGTCTTCAGTCGATTTGTTTGGATCCAGCCTTTGATCGCATCTTTCATGTTTGATCCTTCCTGCTCTTTTTATCAGCGATGGATGTTGCTCTGATGCGTTGGCCATGTGAGACCTTAGCACGTCAACTTTCTAACTTTTTACTATAACAAATTTTGTCCGGCTCTCGTGAGGGAGGGGCGGTGTCGACCGCGTGACATATGATCCGTTGCATTTCATCCCATCTCGTCCTCTTCTCTTGGTTGTTCTTATTCCCTACTTCTAGTTTTTCTTGTTCCTTCTTCTGGGCGAACTTGTTTTTTGTCCTCATCAACTCATTAATCAAATTTTTTCATCGCCTTCACCTTAGTTTCCCTCTCTTTTTGGTCTTAGCTTTTCTGTCTTTCTTCCTTTAGGTCGACCTTTGCTCATTCCTTTACATCAACATCAAGTGTGCAGAGAGGAATTGACACACTTCCAGCTTTTGGATTGTCTTTATCATTCCTAGTATTCCATTTCTCTCGCTCTTCAGAAAACCACAACAATGTTGGAGGTCAGTTGGTTTTCCCTTCAACTTCGGCATTTGTTTGTACCTCTATTGGACTATTTCATCCTAAAACAAACAAATGCACAAATTGATGGGAGTGCTCTAAGTAATACAAATGTACCAATAAAAACAATAAGTTTACTTCCATATTAATCAAAGATGACACCATTACGAGAAGTGTGCTTCACTTGTTCCTTACAACCCGCCCAACGACTACACATATGTTGAATCATACCCATTGGTTTGTCCGAGATTTCAAACTCTGTTTCGATTTTCGGTCAAGATGATGTTGAAAAGGCTCCTCAACATGCTCCAATACATTGCCGCCGATTGATCTTTCCTGGCGATCACATCAAGAGAGATATCTTACCATGCTAGGACAATCACAACATCTTCATTGGGCTTAAAGTTGCTTCCCCAAATTGCCTTAATCTTTGACGAACCCAAGGCCTAGAATTGGTAAAATGCACCTCAAGATCGACATCATTTGCGTCGAAATAACCGGTCATACAACGGAGAAATGGTTCGTCCTTGATTATCCATCGACCCAAATTCAAAGAATCATCACTAAATAAAAAACATTGCACATTACCAAGAATTTTCACTGTCACCATTACTCACCCTGGGCATTCGGTATTTAGGTTATTTCGGTTCAGGTAGTTCGGTTTATGGGTAATTCGGGTACTTAAAAATGGGAACCAAAACTTTTTTCGTAAATAGAATTATAGGAGCCCGAGTTACCCTAAATTTTGGTTTTGGTCGGGTACCCAAAACCCCGAAATATTGGGAGCACAGATCAACTTTCGGTATGAATAATTTGGATAGTCTGGGTATTTCGAATAGTATGGCTATTTTAGCTAGGATGGGTAATATGACCGTGTAATAATACGATTAATAATTTGAGTAGTATCAATAATTTGGGTAGTATGAGTATTTTGAATTTTCTGACTGAAACCCGAATAGCTAAGAAATGAGAACCGAACCCTTACACAATACCCGAATTACCCGAGAATTAGGTAATTTGGTTCGGTTTGGGTTCGAGTGACGGGTTAGGGTATTCAAACGGCCAGGGGGAACTATTACATCGAATAAAAATCGAAAAAATGCATAGGTTGTATGTTCTTTTTCTCACCTCATCAACGTTGCAGACTCGGTTATGACTAGGAAGTCGTCCTAGTTTCACCCACCGCCGGGAAAAAGCGACATTGGAGAGGGCCACAAGCATCTAGTTTCCCCCATATTGTCCTTTTGTTCCTTTGGCACTGGCGGGGGGAGACTACGGCTTCCACGTTTTTTATAGGAGGAAACTCTACTAGCGGGCTAGCAGCTAACCCATCTGCCAATCTCGTCCTCTTTTCTTGGTTGTTCTTATTCCCCACTTCTAGTTTTTCTTGTTCCTTCTTCTCGGCGTACTTGTTTTTTGTCCTCATCAACTCATCGATCGATATTTTTTCATCTCCTTCACCTTTCCCTGTCTTTTTGGTCTTAGCATTTTTGTCTTTCTCCCGTCGGGTCGACCTGTGCTAGCTGTCGGTGCTTTTAGGAACCTTTGCTCTTTCCTTTACATCAACATCATCTGTGTAGAGAGGAATTGACCACTTCTAGCTTTTGGATTGTCTTTATCATTCCTAGCATTCCATTTCTCTTGCTCTTCAGAAAACCAAAATGTTGTTGGACGTCAGATGGTTTTCCCTTCAACTTGGGCATTTGTTTATATCTCTATTCGACTATTTCATCCTAAAGCAAACAAATACACAAATTCATGGGGGTGCTCTAAGTAATACAAACGTACCAATAAAGACAATAAGATTGCTTCCATTTAATCAATGATGGCACCATTACCAGAAGTGTGCTTCACTTGTTCCTTACAACCCACCTAGCGGCTACACATCTGTTGAATCGTACCCATTTGTTTGTGAGAGATCTGAGACTCTGTTTTGGTCTTCGCTCAAGATGATGTTGAAAAGGCTCCTCAACATGCTCCAATACTTTGCCGCCGATTGATCTTTCCCTACGATCGCATCAAGAGAGATATGTTACCATGTCGGGACAATCACAACATCTTCATCGAGCTTAAAGTTGCTTCCCTAAATTGCCGTACCCTTTGATGAACCGGAGGCGTGGTATTGGTAAAATTGTCTATTTTGGACGGAGTCATGTTCAAAATGAGGCAACGATGTACCTCGAGATTGAAATCATTTGCGTCGAAATCACTGGTCATACAATGGAGAAATGGTTCGTCCTTGAGTGTCGATCCACCCAAATTCAAATAATCATCACTAAATCATAAACATTGCACATTACCAAGAATTTCACTGTGACCATTACTCACCCTGGGTGTTCGGGTATTTAGGTTATTTCGGTTCGGGTAGTTCGGTTTGTGGGTAATTCGGGTACTTAAAAATGGAAACCAAAACTTTTTCTGTCAAAAAATTACCCGAACCCCAATTGCCCAAAAATTTGGTTTGGGTCGGATACCCAAAAAACCCAAAATATTGGAAGCACACATCAACTTTTGATATGAATAATTTGGATAGTATGGGTATTTAAGATAGTATGGCTATTTTAGATAGTCTGGGTAACATGACCGTGTAATAATATGATGAATAATTTGAGTAGTATGAATAATTCGGTTAGTATGGGTATTTCAGGTTTCTAGACTGAATCCTCAATAGCTAAGAAATGAGAACCGAACCTTAACCCGATACCTGAATTACCCGACAATTCGGGTAATTTGGTTCAGTTCAGGTTTGAATAACGAATTAGGGTATTCAAACGGTCAGGGGAACCATTACATATGATAAAAATCAAATAAAATGCATAGGTTGTACTCCCTCCATAAACTAATATAATAGCATTTAGATCACTATTTTTTCCTCCATAAACTAATATAATAGCATTTAGATCACTATTTTAATGACCTAAACGTTTTTATATTAGTTTACAGAGGGAGTATGTTTTTTTTCTCATCTCATCACCGTTGCAGACTCGGCATATGACTAGGAAGCCGTCCTAGTTTCATCCACTGCAGGGACATTTTTATATTAGTTTACAGAGGGAGTATGTTCTTTTTCTCATCTCATCACCGTTGCAGACTCGGCATATGACTAGGAAGCCGTCCTAGTTTCACCCACTGAGGGGACAAAGCGACAAAGTGACATTGGAGAGGGCCGCACGCATCTAGTTTCCCTCATCTCGTCCTTAGGGCATGTACAACGGTGGCATCAGCAAGGTGATGCCCCATACACTCCACATAGACTTTTTAATTGAAGCTACTATCCCAACCAACAATTGCTCAATGGTGGCATGATCCCTTTTCTATCCTGCCGTCGCTAGTTCTTTCCCCTTTCTTTCATTGATCTGTCCTAAGAAAAAAAGTTCACTACTCCACCCATCACTGTTTTAATGTTTTTGTCAGTGAGGAATCGGACTCCTCTGCAAAAGCCCGTCTGCCTCTCCAAGCACAAGCTGGACTGATTGCACGATGTGGCGGATGGGGCAGCCGTCCAGCATATGGCGTTGGTCATGCCCTTACTTTCCTTTGGCACCGGCGGGGGGAGACCACCGCTTTCACAGTTTTTATATATGAGAAAACTCCGCTAGCGGGCTGGCAGGTAACCCAACTGCCCAGCCAAGTGGCCCACTCCCGTCCTCAACTGCGGAGGTGACTTGCATATATCAATAGCTGATGTTGCACCAACTACGGAGATGACCTGCATTCTAATGTTGCACCAACTCCGGAGGTGACCTGCGGATGTGCCTGTTCATTACAATTCGTTAGTGCGTTTGGGTTGGTAAGAGTTGCGTGCATCAGAGATGAGGACTCGGGACACAGAATCCTCACTGCACAGGAAATGTATAAAAGAAGGTGGGTGCATGCATCGATGCGTTTGTAGACTGTGAATTGTCATACAGTATATAGGTAGGTATCATTACCAACCACCAAGGGTGGATAAGAAGGATAGCTCACAGAACCAAGTATGAGCAAGAAGGAGGCTATCATGGCCGCTGCTCGGTGCTCCTCTTTCCCGGCTCTCTGCGTGGTGGCGGTACTGATCGGCGGCGCTGGCGCCGCCGACGAAGAAGCAGGGCTCATCCACCTCCACTTCTACTTCCATGAGGTCAACGCCGGCACGCCCAACGCCACCGTCGTCAACGTCGCCAGCCTACACAAGTAAGCACCTACTAGCTCTGTTTGCATCTGCCGCTCACTGCTCACGTGGTTTTGTTTGGCGCGCAGGAACTCGTCGACGTTCGGGGACCTAAACGTGCTGGACAACGCGCTGAGGGCGGGGCCGGACCCGGCGTCGCGGCTGGTGGGCAGGGCGCAGGGCCTGGCGCTCCACGCGTCGCTGGACGAGTCCGGCGGGCTCACGGCCATCACCTTCGACTTCTCCGACTACGGCGCGTACAGCGGCAGCACGCTGGCGACGTTGGGCCACATCGGGGTGTCTGGCCCGGCGGAGCGGAGCATCGTGGGCGGCACGGGCAAGCTCCGGTTCGCGCGCGGGTACATGGTCAGCAGCCTTCTTAGCTCCACCGACACCTCCATCGTCGTCGTCTTCGACATGTACTTCACCCTGGCCCGCTGATTTCACGCGCGCGGAACGACTGGAGTACATTTCGAAGCAAGCTGTTTGAGAGTTGCTGTCATACACCCCTCTGTTTAAAAATAAATGTCTCAATCTTAATATAACTTTATATTAAAGCCAGGCCCAATCCTGAGATTTCGGGGGCCCGGGGCCAAAGTCAAACACGTGCCCTTTAATATAAGCATCAAAATAATCAATATACGTTTACATGAAATGTTATGAATAAATGTTTAAATACATCCATAAACAATATTCATATCAAATAACTTATAGGTATTATCTGAAAAATATCAGACATTCTTAGATGTTTGTTACGAAAGAGAAGAGACATATTTTATATAAAATCCTGCCGTTGAATGAGTAGTGACGTACTGTAGCCTCCGCTCGGAGTCCAGATAAATCATTGGTCACTGCATGTCGCACACAAAAATAAGCTGCATTGTGGTTACCATCCTCTGAGCCAAATTGAACTTTTGCTCGAATCTCGATCCCAAAGGAAATTGACCTCATGCTCGATGACACATGACGAACTATAACTTTGATATGGTGAAACCGACAATGAAGAATATTCTATAGCTTAAATTGTATGGTTTCATTTTGCGGCACTGATTTCCCGCAAGTACTAATGGATCGCTAATTCCCTGTTTTAGAAAGAAAAAATGGACAGCCTTTTTAGGCATACATGCATAAAAGGATAGCTTTTCTAATGGCACATAAAATGATAGTTTTTCTTGTCCTTTTGAGCAGAACATAAAAGAATAGTTTTTTTTTTTTTTGGTTTTGAGTAAAACATAAAAGGATAGCTTTTTTTGGCACAATAAAAGGGTACTTTTTTAGGATAGTAAAAGGATACCTTCTTTTGAAACAAAATAGGATAGCTAATTCATGCTGATGGGGTGTGGTCCGTGCCCAAGCCTGCTGTGACCCACCATTGTTTTTTATACATTTTTTTGAGAGCACCCACCACC
Source organism: Hordeum vulgare subsp. vulgare (assembly GCF_904849725.1). Lineage (NCBI taxonomy): Eukaryota > Viridiplantae > Streptophyta > Magnoliopsida > Poales > Poaceae > Hordeum > Hordeum vulgare. The sequence goes on from NC_058524.1 coordinate 617,705,037, forward strand.
CACTACAATTTGACAATCTACAGATATGTGCTAAAGAAAAAGTGACCCAAGGCCCGTCCGGTTAGGAGAAAACGTTTCGGCCTTTCTCTTCTTCGCGGAGACAAGAACGAGCTTCCAGGCTATAATGGCGCACCAGCAGGTTGTGGTAGAGGTTGAGATACTTATTTTAAAACGAAGTAAGTACTATACTAGTATCATAGGAAATACACTTTGGTTCCTAATTTTTTAATAATTAATTAAAAATTAAAATAGTTCTAAAATGTTTTTATACTAAACTTGACTTTGTTTTTCACTATTATTTAAATTTTCATAAAAAAATCAACATTGAATTTTGGACAAAAATATAAAACTTATTTTCTATTATAGGTCATTATTCACACTATATTAACAAAAAAATGTATTTTTCGAAAAGAAATCAAAGTATATATATTTTTGAATTTTTTTACAAAAACAATGAAAGGTCAAGTTTATTTTACAAATATTTTCGGATTTTTTGATTTTTTGTTGAATTGCTATTTTACTTTTGCATATAGGGTGTACATTAACATACACCCAGGTTTCAAAAGTTCTCCTCCTCTAGGATAGATCAATATGCGTATTATATTTTCTATACTAATATAAAATAACAGATTTGCTATTTCACATTTAGATGTGAAATAGTATCTCACATCTAAATCTAAGACCATTTGATCAAAGGCTTTAAGATTCACATTTTTGTGCGTACAAGCTCGTACGAAGCGGTGTTTAGTCGTTTCCAGCTCCCCCATTTTATGTGTTGTTCTTTGGGCCGTTCTGGTTTTGGTTGTGTTCCGTTTTGGGCTGCAGTTCTACACATGTTGGGCTGCGATGCTCAGCTTTTTTGTTTTTCATTTAGAAAGCGATTGGCAAGTACTACCTCCGTCCGGAAATACTTGTCGTTGAGATGAATGTATCTAGACTTATTTTAATTATATATACATTCATTATATACATTTTTAGGACAAGTATTTTCGGACGGAGGGAGTAGGTGCCAAGATGTTCTGGCTTTTATCGAGTGGACCGTTGGACCACCTATTCATTCGTTTGTTCTATTGAGCCATAAAAATACGTGAAAATAGGTCAAATATACTAAGTTTTTTATTTTTTTGATAGCTAAGTTGGATTGGCTAGTTGTGTGTTGCGCCGAGCTGGTGATGTCATCCGCTTTAATAGCACCCACGGGTCGATCCGCGTTGGCTTCAATTTGTTTCCTCTTCTCCAACGATGCTAGCACGTGCTAATGGTTGAACCAGTTTCATTTTTTCTTTCGGTTGAGCAAAAAAATGACCAGTTCGATCGATTTTGTCAGAATCATTTGCGGAATGGTGTGATTAGCTTATAAAACCAATGAGTCCGCTGGTTCTGGTTTCTTCACGTTTTTTCCTATTTTTTCATTTTTTAATTAATGTTCACTGGCTTTTTCAGTAAATAGTTTTTTTCCTTTTCATTTTATTAATCATCCTTCTCTTTCAAAAAGTGTTCGGAATTTGTAAAGTTCTTTGTTTTAAAAAAAAATGGGATTTCTAAAAAAAAATGTTAGAAAATATAAAAAACTCACGTTTTACAAAAAAAATGCAAGTTTTAAAATATGTTCGTTCTTTTTGGAAAAAAAAGTTAAAAAGTTTGAAACGATGTTTCTTTTGGAAAAAAATTGTTCACAAATGCTAACCACCTCCAAGGAACTCTAGACCGCAAGCTCACAGCTAGACTACAATCGTTTCCAAATCCATAGACATGAAGATGCCGTGTTTAATTGGTAACAGAAAAAGTCACAGGCAGGATTCATCCAGCCAGATTAGGCCCCAGCCAGAAGTCCGATCGCTAGGTGAGAGATCACGCAACGTGATTACTACTCCCTCCGTTTCTAAATATAAGATCTTTTAAAGATTGCATTACAAACTATATACGGATATACATAGACATATTTTAAAATGTAGATTCACTCATTTTGCTCCGTATGTAGTCTTCTAATGAAATCTCTAAAATGTCTTATATTTTGGAACGGATGGAGTAGTAGCCATTGGAGCAAGGCCTGCTAGGGAAGGACGTGAGTGTCAAACAAATAATCTGAGACAAACAAACAAAAGAGGATCACAAATAATGCTGATGTCATACTTAGATGTGAGGTCTATCTTACATCCAGATGTGAGATACTATCTCATATCTAAGTATGACATCAACACTAAGGTCATATATCTAGGTTTGTTTTACTAGCAAAATGACCCATGCGTTGCCACGGAAATAAAAACATAATCTCCAATGATAATGACCATATTATGTTCACATATCATCGTTTGATTTAAAAAATTTGTGCATAAATGCAAGAAAATGTTTATTCTTTCAAATTTATTCACAAGCTGAAGCAATCTTTAGATTTTTTATGTTGGAGGATGTTATTTTAAATTCATGAACATTTTTTGAAACGCATGAAGTTTTTCTCAATAAACAAACATTTTTATAAATCAGTAATATATTTATTAAATTCATGGCGATTGTTTTCGAATTTGCGAAAAATAAAAAATCCGGCGCTTTTTAGAATCCTATTTTTAATTGAAAATAAAAATTCGTCAGCATTTTAATTCAAAATTCCTATTTTTTTTTAATTTGCAAAAGTTTTTGTAATTCTAAATGATTTAAATTATAAATATACAAAAATAGAACGGAAATTTTAAATAAAAAAAATAAAATATCAAAACAGGCATTAGCTATTTTTAAAATTTTATGACATTTTTCAAATGCATTAACATATTTTGAATTAGAAAGCATTTTGTTAAATGCCTTTAATAATTTTTAATACATGGAATTGTATTTGAGATCATGGACTTTTTTTATTGTACAAAATTTTTTCGAAAATTGCAAACATTTTATTGTATATGCGAGCATTTTTTACAAAACTCCGAGCAGTTTTTGAAGTCACAAACATTTTAGTTTTTTAAATATGTTGATTTATAATTTTCAGTTTATTAAAATTTTAAATATTATTTGAAGTTTAAATTATTTAAAATAAAAAAACAAAACGGAATTGAAAATAAATAAAGAAACGAAACTAAAACCAGGCGTCTGTGCATGGGCAGGCCCATATGGTGTGTTGGATAATCTACCAGCATGCAGAGCATAATATAGGAGGTTTTTACATGGGCCGGCCCAGTCCAAGATTTTTCGCTTTGTGAAAAGTTTTCTATTGTTTACCGGTGGCATGGTGGATAAATAATGCAAACTTTAGGGGTAATTTCCAAGACGGACCACCAGAAACCTAATTTGCTTTATTATTAGGAAGAGATTTACTAGCAAAAGTGCCCGTGCGTTGCAACGCAGGAAAAAAATTCTTCAGTGATGATGACCACATTATGTTCACAAATCATTGTTTGATTTTGAATTTTCGTGCACATATGCAAGAAATGCTTCTTTTTTAAAATTTATTCACAAGTTGAAGCAATCTTCACATTCTTAAAAAAATATCATAGTTGTCAAAAATCTGGGTAATTCAAAGAATTATTCTGAATTTCAAGATTATTTACCAAACATACAGTAATAATCCGATCCACCCGACAGTAAATTCTTCAAAATTCACACGGGTATATTGTCAAAAAGAATTAGAAGCATTACTGTTTACCTACATACCTTAGATACTTAGTGAACATTTTGAAAGATATGAGAACATTTTCATAATGAGAACATTTTTTACAATTTACAAACATTTACTAAAAATAATGGACATTTTTTATAGTTCGAACGGGTTTTAAGTATTCTCTTCTGAATTGGTAAACAATTCTAGAATAGACGAACGTATTTTTTGAAGTTAGAGAATTTTTTATATTCACGAGCATTTTTTGAAACGCATGAATATTTTCTGAATAAGCAACACTTTTATAAATCAGTAATCTATTTTTTAAATTCATGGACATTGTTTTGGAATATCCGACAATTTTACAAAAATCCTGAGCTTTTTTTGAAAATTATAAAAACATGAATTAAATATTTTCCAAAATTTAGGATATTTTTAAAATGCATTAACATATTTTGTAATTTGAAATATTTGTGTTAAATGTATTTAATAATTTTTATTACATGGAATTTTATTTGAAATCATGGACTTTTTTGTTTCACAAACGTGTTTTGAAAATTGCAAACATTTTATTGTATATGAAAACATTTTTCACAAAAACCCCGAGCAGTTTTTGAATTCACAAACATTTTATATTGTTTTTAGTATGTTGATTTAAAATTTCTAGTTTCTTAAAATATTAAAATTTATTTTAAGTTTTAAATTATTTAAATTTGAAAATTAAAACGGAACAGAAAATAAAAATAAAACACGGAACTAAAAAAATAGACGCATGTGCATTGGCCGGCCTAAACGGGTTTGATGCATGTTCTCCCAGCATGCACAGCGTAATATAGGAGGTTTTTACATTGGCTGGCCCAGTCCATGATTTTTAGCTGTGAATCGCTTTTTTATGACTTACCGATGACATGGTGGGTAATTTCTGTCAATTTCAAAGACAATTTTCATGACGTACGGACAGTGCCGTCCTTTAATAGTAGGTATAAATTGTTTTTTACTTTTGGCTGTTGTCCTCTGGACCTGGCAGCAACTAGTTAGCGAGCGCTCCTTCGAGAGCTTTCCAGCGATCGCTCCCACGCGTCGTCATTTGGCGTGTGCTCAGCCGCCGTTATGTGTCGCGTTCTGAGCATTTTCTTCGTATTTTATTATTTTTATTTTTTCATACGTGTTTTTAGCTTTTTAGAGTGGTTTTTTCGCACGGCTGTGCCTCTCAGAAAGAGGAAAAATACGTTTTCTGCTATCTTTTTTCTTGCGAGAAGCACGGTTTTGCTCTCGCGAGAGGCACGAAAGAGAAAAAGAATGTGTTTTCTGCTCTCTCTTTTTTCTGCGAGAGGCATGATTTTGCTTTCGCGAGATGGCTGTGCCTCTCGGAAAGGAAAGAAAACGTGCTTTCCTAGATTTCTTTTTGAACACTTATTGGGATCGCTAAGCAAACATTCTCATGGGCCAGGCCCAGCGTGTCTCTCACACTCGCTCAATTTATGTAAGTGGTCGCTAATCCTTATACGCTAGCGTACGTAGTATGAGTTGTTTCATATTATTTTTTTTCATTTTTTCCTAGATTTCTTTTAGCTTTTTTCTTTGAATACTTTTTTTGTATTTTAAAAATTAAAATAATTAATACAAAAAATGGAAGTAGTAAAACCCAAGAAAAAGAAAATAAAAAAATAAAAGGGAAATAAAAGAAAGCATAACCTAGAAAGAAACGAAGACAATAAAAAATAAAAAGGGAAATAAAAGGAAAACGAGTGATAACCCAAAAAAGTAACCGATAAAAATCAGAATATTTAAAATATAATAAATTGGGAAACATTTTTTTTAGAAATTAAACAAAAAATAAAAAAGTAAAAGGTCGGGTCCTAATTGTCAGTCGGGGTGTGATTGCAACTGGGACAAAAATATGATCGGTCCCTAGTTATGAGTTGAGATTGAGATTGCAACTAGGACAAAAAGAATGTCGAGCCCTCGTTGCAAGTCAAAGGTGAACTTGCTACTGGAACAAAAAAGTTGCGAGTCGAGGGTGAACATGCAACTAGGACAAAAATACTCTCGGGGCCGAGTTGCAAATCGAGGGTGGACTTGCAACTAGGTCAAAAGGTTTGGTTTCAGTTACGAGTCGACGATGAACTTGCAATTGAGACAAAAAATACAAAAAAATGTTGGACCCCACATGCGAGTCAAGGGCGGACTTAGAACTAAGAGAAAAATAAAGTTCGGCCTCAAGTGCGAGTCAAGGGTGTGATTACAATTCGAAGAAAAAGAAGGTCGAGCCCCAGTTGCGAGTCAGGTATGGACTCGCAACTGAAAAAACCTCGGGCCCCAGTTACGAGTCGAGTGTAGACTAGCAACTGGAAAAAGAGGTCAGGCTTCGAGTTGCGAGTCGAGGTTGGACTTACAACTGAAATAAAAAATAGATTAGGCTCCTGTTGCGAGTCGAGGATGAACTTGCAACTCGGAGAGAAATTGTCGGACCTCATTTGCAAGGCGAGGGTGGACTTGCAACTAAAAAAACGAGTTACAAATTGGGAGTGAACTTGCAACTCACGCAAAAAGACTAAACCCAATTACATGTGAAAGTTAGTGAGGAGAAAAGGTCATGAATTGAAAAAAAGGACAAAAGAAAAAGTTAAAAACAAGAAAATCATGAAGTGAAAAAGTTCACGATTTCAGACACACAAATGAAAAAGGAAGAAAAAAACATAGTCGTGAGCCAGCTCCCACACGTGTGCATGCACCATATTCGCGAAAACAAACGAACAAGTGCATGGTCCAAGACTTTAACTTACAATGACTCACGTCCAAGGCAGTTGCCTATCTCAGTTGGAACCCATAATGGAAGTCCGGCCGAGGTTTTCAACATGGCCTCAAACGATGTGAGCAGGGCCCTAAGCCGGTCCCGATTGGCCCGTTCATCCACTTCACAGGGCGTGCCACAATCTATGAACGTTTCGAACTACTGCGATTTCCGGACTGAGAACAGAGTAGTTAATAGGCTGAGAGAGCTCGAGTTACCGGAGACCAATTTACGGTAGTAGCTAGTCTTGGAACACCAACATAAGATCTCAGGTCCTAAGTGGGGCGTCAATGAGACAACCCACCATGCACTCCTACATGGCCTCTCATCGCTACCTTTACCAAAACAGGTCACACGCTTAACTCTCATTAGTAGGACATGTTCATTCCAACCCATCATAAAGATGGTCGAACCAACTCAACTCTAAGCATAGCAAGTATAACACGGTAATGGCACAACATGGCTCAAGCATCTACCAGGTATGCTAGGTTGCTTTGTTTAGCTATTTACTGTGACAATGATAGGTCATGCAAAGGAATGGGTTCATCTACCGTAACACAAGTAACAGTTAAATCATCTTGTCCTAATGCATTCAAATGAGAGCAAGAGCTAGAGAGTGGGTTTGTATTGGAATGGTCAGGGGGGTTGCTTGCATGTTGATCAGAAGAACTCAACTGTACAAATTAAGCATGGAAAATGCTTCACAATGATGCATGAGTATGAAATGTTAACATGTTGCTCAAAAAACTTAATGCAATTGGTCACAAGTTAAATGGAAGTCATTTGATCCATATAGATCAATTCTAACTCCATTCATAAGCATTTAAATGCTTTTAATGAATTTGACATAGACATTGTTTATAAGTTGTTCAAACATTCCTGAAAATGATACCATCATATTCCTTGGATTTTTCGATAGTTTTTCATATATAATTTATTTCATTTGGAGCTATATATATTAATTTCTATGAATTTTTTAAGTTTAGGTTATTTTCTGGAGTTTTACTAAATTGATTTAATCCAGAAAAACACTAAATACATCAGCATTGCGTTAGGCTAGCGTCACCGGTCAAACGCGCCAGGTTTGGGTCAAACCTGACCAACGGGGTCCACTGTCAATGACCCAGGGGTTAATCCCGCTTAACCCATGCTGACAGGGGGTTTGACTCACTTCTGGGGCCCACTGTCACTATCACGGGGGTTAATTAGTGGCTAAGTGGCCGGCCACGCCGGCAACCATCGGAGTTTGGACGGCGGTGACCAAACCCGCGGCGGAGGTTCGTCGGAGTTGCTCAAATCGGTGTTAGAGGGCATCATTTTGCATTCGGTTTGTGGCTACGGCGAGCTGGTGAAGCGCCTCATCGAGCAGGGGCAACAAGGGGTGCTCGGATGGCTGGAGCAGGCGTTGGCGATGAGTTATGCGGCAACGGCGGCTCGGACATGGTCGGGAGCAGGGCTGCAGGGCATGGGGAGGCCAGCTGAAGAGCTTGCCCAGCTCATGGAGATGTGTTGAGCACATCATGCGTGGCGAGGGCTCACAGGGGCTTAGGCCACGACGACGACAAAACATGGCGACCGGAGCTCTTTAGAGCATCTAATTAAAACATATACATTGAAACTATAAAATTTAAATGCAATAATAAATGTGATCATAACCGCAACTAAGGTACCAATTGATCCAGCGGCATAATGATACCAAGCCTCAATATGAATGACATATTTTCTAATCTTCAAGCGCATTGTATCCATCTTGATCTTGTGATCGTCGACTACATCGGCAACATTCAACTCCAATATCATCTTCTCATCTTTAACTCTTTGTAATTTTTCAAGTAATTGTTTTCTTTTTCAACCAAATTTAACTTGTCAACAAGAATTTCTATGTCGGTTGGAATTTTCGGTTCACATACCTCTTAAATTAAAAAAACTATGTCACGTTGGTAGACATAATTGTCATAAACACTAAATAAAATATATAGTTATAAAAGATAACATATACCACATCCGAATCATAGCATGACGAGGGCCGACGGAGGCGGATACCAAAACCATCGCGTTATATAATAAAAAAACAAAAATGAAAGTAAAAAAATTACACAAGTATTTATCTAAATCATACAAGTAAGAACTTTTTTCTTTTAGAAAGTAGATAAGAAGAAGAGGCTAGCCACGGTGGTGCCGGCACCGAGATAGGCGCGGGCGATCGACGACGGTGAGGACGGGTATGTTAACAGGACGGACCGCTAAACCTAGACAAATCTTGAGGAAAATGGAGCTTGGACAAGGAGCTTCGAGAGGAGAAAGCTTAAGTGTTGCTTGGGCATTTCATCGAACACCTCATGCGTATAGGAGGTGAGCTAGAGCATCACAAAGCTATCCCACATCCGGCCGAAAAAACAGAGCAGTGCACCACAAAGCTCGCGGGGAGGGGGTATATATAGGCCAACTATTAGTACCGGTTTGTGGCTGGAACCGGGACTTAAGGCACCATTTGATCTCGGTTCCACACACAAACCGGGACCAATGGTCGTGGGCCAGGAGCGAGGACCATTGTTCTCGATTCGTGTTTGGAACCGGGACCAAAAGGGTCAGACGAACCGGGACCAATGGTCCACGAGGTGTCCGGCCGGCGCCCCGGCCTCTAGAATCGAGACCGAAGCCATCATGGATTCCGGTTCGTGAATGAACCGGGACTAATGGGATTTCAACCCTGGACCGAAGCCCCGTTTTCTAGTAGTGATGTATGGTTCTATATTTGTGCATCACTAACTGTAATGAGTCCAATATATCAATTCATGAACTTATATTCGATTTATATATCTATATGTAATTTTTCATCAGACTCATGGTATTATTCATGTTTTTGCAGGAACGACCCAATATTGGCACAAGTGAAGTGGGAGATCTAACCTTCCTGTTTCCTTTGCTTAAGAATGGTATGACATCTCCAAGTAATGTTTCGTTTCTACTTCAGGCGGAAGGAACACATCTTAATGAAAATACTATAGATAAGTGCGACACCGAGGGCATTCTCCATTGCCATGAGACGAGTGACATCAAACTCTATGACCATGTATGTTTGTTTTTATTTTATTCATATTGAATTTGTATATGGCATGGCATCATGCGATCCACTTTCTTCGTAGGGAATATTAATCCTTATTTGTTTTGTATATGATATAACTGTCAGCTTTTTTATTCTTTTCTCCCGAACTCGCAACTTTGCACGTCACCGAAAATCTATCATATTTCGCTGCTGTGATTATCTCATCTGTATTTTTTGTAAATAAACATGCCGCAGCAACGCGCGGGAAGTTATCTATTTGCTAAAACGATGTGATTAGGATATCATATGTAAACATACATTTCCGCAACAACGGCAAGTTATCTACTTTCTTTATACCTAAATAATTATAGTTAAAAAGAACTAAACTAATTTTATCTACTTTCTCTATACCATTTTTAGCGTCGCCTTGTAAGAGTGCCATGACTCCCGAATGCTATATGTGGCACACAGTACCTTTGTGTCGATCGGGGCACATGCCACGTACGCTCGAAGTGGAAGAGTAGGAGTACAGCGTGCTTGTGATCGGTTGTACTACCATACGCGAGGCGAGTAGGCAGGACAAGCAGAGCAATATTCCTTGTGGTCCGGTTAATGGTCGCCGGGGCTATTTCTGGCAATGGTCACCATCTCACTGCCCCCTTGTGCCGTTGTGCGGCAAAAACTATGACACGCCACGCCACCACTGCGTCGTGAAGCTCGTACTGAGGTGCCCTCCACTCCACTGTTGTTGCGACATTGTTACTGGCTTTATATGTCTTCATGGTGCCACTCTCCACTCCACATGCATGCTCTTTGATGCACGTCAAGCTTTCTTGGTCGTGCCACCCATCTTGTAATGCAGGAGCGAGCATTGGAAACCTCTCGATCGGGGGCCCCGAATGGCTGCTGCATTGCCTCAAATGAACTAACTTGTCCTTGTATATCCATTTTGCACAGAGCTCTGACTGCCATGTGTTAGAATATACGATGTCGTTGTAATCTCAACCTCCTTTCCTATCTCCTATTGTATTCAAACTCTTATACTTATCCCTTGCACAACAAGGCAACCTATCAATATAAACCAACGCGGCTCCCCTCGAAGGAGTAGGAACGCTTCATCACTAACACCATGGTCATGTTCTGGCGCGCCTGGGCGTGTTGCATCCAACGCTGAAGTCGCGGACGGCGGGACCGCTTGCTGCGGTGCGTGACGGCGGTGTAGGTCGATACCGGAGCCGACTGCTGGAGAAGAAGAATGCCGCGGGCGCCGACACGGAAGTGCGTAGCCCCACGACGGGGAAGCGCCTCGACGTCGAGAGGCGCATCCCGAAGCCACGCCGAATCGTCGACGATGAAGGAGAGAGCGCCGAAGAAGATCTGGTGACCCATGCTCGAATCTCCACCGGACGACATGACGAAAGGAAGTAGTCGCAAACTCGCCGGAAGTCGCTTAGACGCCTGCCCCACGGTGGGCGCCAACTGTCGTGGGTATAAGCCTGACAGTAGATGTGTAGGGTACGAAAAGGATGGGCAGAGTCCCAGCTACGGCGAGGTTGTATGAGTTCAGGCCCCTCTACGGTGGAGGTAATAGCCCTACGTCTCAGTGCTCTGGGAGCTTGTTGTCGAGTGGAATATGGAATACAATGATTTTCTAACCCCTGCACCAGAGGGGGAGGGTGGCTTATATAGAGTGCGCTGCCCTCCACAACGGTTCTGGTACAGGGGTGGAGTAGTGGCGATTGAATGCGTACGTTACCGGTAACGTACGTCCTAAATGCTAATAAATGCACAGGGAAACGTACGACCGTTTCCCTCCAGGGGGGTTATGATGTTCCGAGTGGCAGTCAGTCGGTTAGTTGGATGTTCTCCAAATGCTAGTCTCCGACTGGATGGTCGAAGACCTGTTGCCGACTGGACGATGGGGACTCCTTAATTCAGTTGGAACTGACTAAGGGCCTTGTCCCTTATGAGGGGTAGTCCTTGGATAGGACTTACAGGGCAGGCCTATGACCCTACCCTAGGACTATAACCCCATCATTAGTCCCCGAATGGATTGGGGTTGGAACGGCGAAGCGATGCTTGAAGTCTGGATCCGACTGGAACGGATGCGACTTTGGCGTTGTCTGCCTCGATCCATTTTTTCTTCTCTGACCAACGATCCGAGTGGAAATCTTTGTGGAACAAACTGTCGGAAACCGAGTGCTTCCAGGGTATCTCTTGACATGACCAGTCAACTGACAGCAGCGGATTTTCCGGGATCCTCAAATTTCGGTTTCCGCGCGCTCAGCGGGGATGACGCCAGCGCGCTCGAGTAGCGCCTGACGCGTCGATTCTCGCGCCTTCAACTTCTCCACTGATATCGCCGCGGTCGGTAGGGGGATAAGGTTTCGGGGCCACCTGCCAGCGACCCAGTCGGAACCTTACTTAAATCCCAGCGGCAAGGGTTTTTCGTTACGCCCGCCGGATCTTTTGCCTTTGCTTCGTCCTCCTCGCCGCCTCCAGCGCACCTAACTTCTCCACTCCTCCTTCTCCTCCGCGGATTCGCAACTTCCGCCATGACCAAGGGTCAGACCAGCAAGATGGAGGCGAGGAAGAAGAAGGGGAAGGCGGCGGGTCCTGCTCAGCGGCGGCAGCGGCCGTTGCCGGCGGGGTGGATCCAAGGCGACTTCCTCCCCTCCACGGTGACGGAGGGGGATCTGCTGCAGCTCGTGGAGGACGGGATGATCGTGCACAAGTCTTGGAGGCTGCCGGCAGAGAATGAGGTCGAGCCGGCACCCCGGGAGGGGGAGCGCGTCCTGCTGCTCAGCCATGTCTATCGAGGTTTCTCTCTGCCCCCGCATCCTGTCTTCAAGGGCATTATGAACCACTTCGGGGCACAGCTTCATCACTTTCCCCCGAATGCTATTGCCCATCTCTCTGCTTTCATAGTTATGTGCGAGTGCTTCATCGGCTGCCCTCCCCATTGGGGGTTGTTCAAACATATATTCTCTGCTAGATCTCAAACTATCAAACGACTCAGTCAGTCAGATGATAAAACACATCTTCTCCAACTCTGCGGAGGCTTAGGTTTCCAGAAAAAGAGTCGGAGTAGTTATCCTGCTCTTCAGCTGAGTGAGTCGGTTAGGAACTGGCAGTCGACGTGGTTCTACTGCCAAGACGTTGCCTGCCCGAATGCCTCGACAGGGTTGCCTCCTTTTAGCTTAGATCGTCCCGCTCCACCTAAGCAGCTCGCGCTCACAAAGGCGGAGAAGATCGACATCCAGCCCCTGGTCGACGCACTCATAGGCGTCGTCAGAAGGGGGGTCACCGGCATGGATTTGCTGGAGACTTTCCTTGGTCGGCGCATACAACCACTGCAGGCTCGCGACCACGCCATGTGGCACTACGCGGGGCCCGAAGACTCCACTCGGACCAACGTCTTGAGCGTGACCGAGGAGAAGGTGGAGTCGTGGGTGCTCCAGATCATAGGCGCCTGCGAGAACCCCAGAGGGTCTCGGCGAGTGAGGGCTTTCAGCGCGGACAATCCTCCTCCGAACCAGGTGAATACCATTTGTCGAGTGCACGTATCTGTTTTAGTTTTATCGCTTTCTTGAATCTCTGCCTGTCGTTTGATGTCACCGACTGTTTTTCACGCAGAAGTGGACCAACTGGTTTTCTCCTGTCTCGAACGGGAACCCGGACGAGGAGGAGGAAGAAGGCAGCCAGGAGGGCAGTGTGGAGAGCGGCGAGTATGTCTCCGACAATGGGGAGACGGAGGAGGAGTCTGGTGAAGAAGAGGAGGATGACGAAGAGCAGGACTCGCCGTCTCCGCTGCCAGAGCACCGGACCAAGCGCCGACATGAACCTGCGGTTCCTTCGGCCCCTCCGGCATCCTCGAGTGCTCCGCCTGCTGCTCCTGTGGTTCCGAGTGCTCGGAACACCAAGAGGGCCAGGGACGCTGCTGTCGAGCCCGTGGGTCAGCCTTCCAAGGCGGCCAAACCGAGTGGGTCTAAACCTCGGAAGGCTTTGCCGCGGATAAGGGTCGTCGTTCCTGTCACCTCGACGTAAGTGCTCTGTTCCTTCAACTTCTTATGATATTCGGTTGAACTCCTGTTTGAAGGTCGAATGAATTTCACTCGACAGGGTTGCCACCTCTGCCACCTCTCCGGCGCGCCAGGAGGATGATCCCATGGACGCGGACAACGTCGTCTCGTCCCAGCCAGGTGCGTTGTAGTGACTCCGAGAGTGTTATACTATCGCGACGCGAATTCTATCTTAAGTCTTGCCTCTTTCTTTTTCTGAGATCTCGTGCCGTTCGGTCTATCAGGGGCGATTTGCGTGGACGAGGGCGACCAGGGGAGACCTGAGCAAGCCGCGGAGCCTGTTCTTGAGGCTGCCCCTCCAGTCACTGCTCTCGCCGCAGACGTGCTGCCGACCGAGGTGATGCCGCCGATTGAAACGGCGCTGGTGGCTGATGAACCTACTGGAGCGGGTCTTGGGATGCCCCAGGAACTTCCAACGATGCCAGGCTCGTCGAATGTCGAGTTCAACATCCAGCGTCTCCCGGAGGAGCAAGTGGGAGCGGCCAAGGGGGCCATGGTGCAGGCGGAGCTGATGGCGGGAGAAGCCAAAAAAGCATACGACTCCATCGCATCCCTGTACCAGCGGAGTTTGGAGCTGCGGGAAGATATCCGAGTAAGTGGGCTAGTAAGTATTTACTTTTCTCTTGTAACCCACTGGGTGTTCTCGGTTATCGGATGATGTTTGCGATGGGTTCACTCTGAGTGAACCCAGTGGGTATAGTCCCCGAGACTTCTGTCGAGTGCTTGCACCGGCAGTTGTCTTTATACATATTGTCTTTGCCTTGGTCAGATCTGGAAATAATATGGTCGACTGCAAACAGTTGTGGCAGTCGGGGTGCACTTACTGTAAGAGTCTCCGAGAGTAATTTTATTCAGTTAGGGTAGTATGAGCCTCGTAGGCGTAGGTGGTAACATGTATCTCAATAGGGCGGGCCTGCTTGAGTTGCATGCCAGTGGGGTCACTCTTAGTGAACCCACTCGGTGTAGTCCCCGAGACCGCTGTCGACTGCTTGCGTCGGCAGGGGTCTGAAGAACTTAGAGTTTTATTGTTGAATTGTCTGATTGTCTCTTGGTGCTGGCTGGCAGAAAACTTGTGAAATGGGGACAACATATGAGACTCTGAGGGTGGAGAAGATTCAGTTTGCTGGTGAGCGGGATGCGACACTGCTTGCAATGGCTGGTATGAAGGAGGTTCTGGCGGAATGAGAGAAGTCGTTGGAGGAGGCTCATGAAGCGAACAAAGTGCCGACTGAGGAAGTTGAGAAGATGGGGAAACAAAGGACTGCTCTGATGGGACAAATGGACGTGCTGAACAAACGGTGCAGAGCGCAGGAGAAATACGTCAGTGACTGGGCTCGGCAGATGATGACGCGTCTGGCTGGTAAGTCCTGCTTTTTCCGAGTGGTTGTGGTATGTGCGTCACACTCGGCGTTTATTGTTTGCTTGTCCTGTTGTTGCAGATTTTTGCATTGATGCTGAAGCTGAAGTAGCTGATGTGGAGCGGTCGATTCGTGAGAACATTCCACTCGGCGAGGACGCCAATCGAGATCTGCTCGCAGCACACATTTGCGTGGGCAAAGTTGGTCCTTTCATCGGTCGACTGAGAGAAGTCATCGGCCGGATCGACAAGGAGCTTTGGCCGGAAGATGATTCGTGGCAGGAGATGGAGAACTTGATGAGTCGACTGGAGGAGGTCCCCAACCGAGTGCAGTCATGGAAGAAATCGGCGGCTCGCTGTGGTGCAGATGTTGCTCTGTCCTTGGTCCGAGTGCATTGTAAGGAGGCGCGCGAGGAGAAGCTGAAAGCGTTGAAGGTCGCCAACACGAAGAAACTTCGATTCGAAGACTTCATGGAAACCTTCCTTGAAAGTGCCACCCGCATCGCCGACGGAATCGACCTGGACACCTTCGTGGAGCCCTCCAGTCCTGGCGCTACTCCAGACGACGCGTTAGAAAACTTGATCCTCGGTATGCCGAGTGTTGATTTGTAAGAAACTTTGGCCACTGTTGTTGGCCGTCACATTCTTGTTTCGGTGTGGGTAAGCTTGATCCACACCGAGGCACTATCTTTGGTTGAACTTTGAATCGAATCTTTTGCTCTTCTGTTGCAATTTTGACTCGAGTTTTTGTTTGGCGTTTCTTGGTGAAGCCAAAGGCAAACATTCGTAACATGTCAGTTGTCTTGACATCTGCATGAGCCTCATTGAGGGTCCGTGGAATTTCCGATTGGATCTGTATTGTCACCAAGTGGATCGGTAGGATCGCCGCTAGGTTGTCGAGTGCGACTATCAGGTCACACTCGGGGCGAGTTGGTATTGATGTAGTTGTCAGTTGTTTTGACATCCACATGAGCCTCAATGAGGGTCTGCAACTCATGTAGTTGTCAGCTGTTTTGACATCCATATGAGCCTCAATGAGGGTCTGCAACTCATGTAGTTGTCAGTTGTTTTGACATCCACATGAGCCTCAATGAGGGTCTGCAACTCATGTAGATGTTAGTTGTTTTGACCTCCACATGAGCCTCAATGAGGGTCTGCAACTCATGTAGTTGTCAGTTGTTTTGACACCCACATGATCCTCAATGAGGGTCTGCAACTCATGTAGTTGTCAGTTGATTACCCGAGTGTACCTGTAGGATACAGTCGAAGGCATGTGAGTGCTTAGGCGATTCTGCATCGCATCTAAGTCCCCGAGTGTGGCGTTAAGTGCACACTCGAAGAAAGTTAATACTTAGGCAATTCGTGATCGCAGCTAAGTCCCCGAGTGTGACGTTAAGTGCACACTCGGAAAAAGTTCATACTTAGGCGATTCTGGATCGCAGCTAAGTCTCCGAGTGTGACGTTAAGTGCACACTCGGAGAAAGTTCATACTTAGGCGATTCTAGATCGCAGCTAAGTCTCCGAGTGTGACGTTAAGTGCACACTCGGAGAAAGTTCATACTTAGGCGATTCTGGATCGCAGCTAAGTCCCCGAGTGTGACGTTAAGTGCACACTTGGAGAAATTTCATACTTAGATGATTCTGGATTGCAGCTAAGTCCCCGAGTGTGACGTTAAGTGCACACTCGGAGAAAGTTCATACTTAGGCGATTCTGGATCGCAGCTAAGTCCCCGAGTGTGACGTTAAGTGCACACTCGGAGAAAGTTCATATTTAGGCGATTCTGGATCGCAGCTAAGTCCTCGAGAGTGACGTTAAGTGCACACTCGGAGAAAGTTCATACTTAGGCGATTCTGGATCGCAGCTAAGTCCCCGAGTGTGACGTTAAGTGCACACTCGGAGAAAGTTCATACTTAGGCGATTCTGGATCGTAGCTAAGTCCCCGAGTGTGACGTTAAGTGCACACTCGGAGAAAGTTAATACTTAGGCGATTCTGGATTGCAGCTAAGTCCCCGAGTGTGACGTTAAGTGCACACTCGGAGAAAGTTATCACTTAGGCGATTCTGGATCGCAGCTAAGTTTTTTTATTTTTGAGACTGGAGTCTGTGACCGCGGAAGAACTTTGAACCTGCAAAAAACTCAATCTGCTTTATATTATTTCACCAATACTTGTTCTTTACATTTCTTCAATCGACGGTCACGTGTAGAAACGCTTCAGGAGATCTCCGTTCCATGCTCGTGGCTCGTCTATCTCCCTGTCGATGTTGTAGAGTCTGTATGCTCCGTTGTTCAGCACCTTTGAGATGATGAAGGGTCCTTCCCAGGCAGGAGCCAATTTGTGAGGTCTTTGCTGATCCACTCGGAGCACCAGGTCGTCTGCTTGGAACGTACGACTCCTGACGTGTCGCGCGTGGAAACGCCGCAGATCTTGTTGATAAATGGTTGAGCGAGTCAGTGCCATCTCGCGCTCCTCCTCTAGAAGGTCCACTCCGTCTTGCCTTGCTTGTTCTGCTTCAGCTTCGGAGAAGAGTTTGACTCGTGGAGCGTTGTGAAGTAAGTCACTCGGAAGGACTGCTTCTGCTTCGTAGACGAGGAAGAACGGTGATCGCCCTGTAGATCTGTTCGGGGTTGTGCGAAGACCCCAAAGCACTGAAGGTAGCTCGGTGACCCAAGCGCCAGCGGCGTGTCCTACCTCTCGCAGGAGTCGGGGCTTCAAACCTTGCAGAATAAGTCCGTTCGCCCGCTCTGCTTGTCCATTGGATTGCGGGTGCACCACGGAAGCAAAGTCCACTCGGATACCTTGGCTTGTACAGAAACCTTTGAATCTGTCCAAGTCAAAGTTTGTCCCGTTGTCCGTGATTATGCTGTGAGGTACACCGAATCTGGAGATGATGTCCCTGACAAACTTGACGGCTGTTGAGGCGTCGAGCTTCTTGATGGGCTTGGCTTTGATCCATTTCATGAACTTGTCGACTGCCACCAACAGATGTGTGTATCCACCTTGGCCTGTCCTGAATGGACCGACTGTATCTAATCCCCACACTGCAAGCGTCCACACAAGAGGGATTGTCTTCAACGCAGACGTCGGCTTGTGGGACTTGTTGGAGTAGAACTGGCAGCCTTCACATCGGTCAACCATATCTTTAGCCATCTCGTTCGCCTGCAGCCAGAAGAAATCAGCCCTGAATGCCTTGGCGACGATTGCTCTCAAAGAGGCGTGATGACCGCAGGTTCCCGAGTGAATATCCTTCAGGATCAGCTGCCCTTCCTCTGGAGAGATGCATCGTTGAAGAACGCCTGAAACGCTTTCCTTGTACAATTGGCCATCAATGACAGTGAATGACTTCGACCTTCGGACTATCTGCCTGGCTTGGACTTCGTCTTCTGGTAATTCCTGCCTCAGGATATATGCAATGATCGGCACAGTCCAATCGTACAAGGATATGGTTGACAGCAAGAATCTTCATGATCAAATCAACCACAACAGGTACATCGACTTCAGTCGGATCTGTTGAACTCTTTGGTTGTACTGGTTCCTCTGTAAAAGGATCTTCTTTGACTGAGGGAAGGTGAAGGTGCTCGAGGCAGACGTCACTCGGGACTGGTCTCCGAGTGGATCCGAGTTTTGCCAACTCATCAGCTGCTTGGTTCTTCAGTCTCGGAACATGGTGAAGTTCTAGACCTTCAAACTTCTTCTCAAGCTTCCTCACTGCATTGCAGTATGTGGTCATGGTGGGGTTCCTGACGTCCCACTCTTTCATCACTTGATTGACCACCAAATCCGAATCGCCGTGGACCATCAAGCGACGGACGCCGAGTGAGACGGCCATGCGCAATCCATAGAGGAGAGCTTCGTACTCTACATCGTTGTTGGAGGAATCGAAGTGTATCTGTAGCACGTACTTGAGTTTGTCGCCCTTTGGCGATATGATCACAACGCCAGCGCCGGAGCCATTCAACATCTTGGACCCATCGAAGAACATTGTCCAATGGGCCGAGTAGATGTGGGTCGGTTGTTGTTGTTCTACCCATTCTGATATGAAGTCAGCCAGAGCTTGAGACTTAATAGCTTTCTTGGCCTCGAACTTGATATCGCAGTACAACATCTCCATCGTCCACTTCGCCACTCGGCCTGACGCGTCTCGATTGTGGAGAATTTCCGACAACGGAGCATCAGAAACGACAAACACCGAGTGGTCTTGGAAATAATGGGCCACCTTCTTCGCAGTCATGTAGATCCCGTAGATAAGCTTTTGATAGTGGGGATACCTGTGCTTGGAAGGAGTCAGGACTTCGGAGACGTAGTACATTGGCCGCTGAACTTTGTATGCTTTGCCTTCTTCTTCTCGTTCGACTGTAAGAACAGTACTGACGACTTGATTTGTAGCCGCGATGTACACAAGAAGGGGCTCTTTACTGAGCGGAGCAGTAAGAACCGGCTGGGTGGAAAGTAGGACTTTGAGGTCGTCGAATGCGACTTGGGCTTCGTCTGTCCACTCGAAAGTATCTGATTTCTTCATGAGTCGGTACCGAGGAAGTGCTTTCTCGCCGAGTCGACTGATGAACCTGCTTAAAGCCGCTAGGCAACCTGTGAGCCGTTGAACATCGTGTATTCTGACCGGCCTCTCCATTCGGACGATGGTCCCGATCTTTTCGGGGTTGACATCGATCCCTCGTTCGGAAACGAAGAAACCGAGTAACTTTCCGCTGGGAACGCCGAATGAACATTTGGCGGGGTTGAGCTTGATATCGTACCTACGAAGGTTGGCGAATGTTTCTGCCAAGTCACTCAGCAGGTCGGAACCTTTGCGTGACTTGACTACGATATCATCCATATACGCCTCCACATTCCGATCGATCTGGTCGAGGAGACATTTTTGGATCATGCGCATAAAGGTAGCTCCTGCATTCTTCAAACCGAATGGCATAGTGATGTAGCAGAAGCACCCGAATGGGGTGATGAAGGCTGTTTTTAACTCATCGGGACCATACAGACGGATCTGATGATAGCCCGAATAGGCATCAAGAAATGACAAACGCTCGCAACCCGCAGTCGAATCGACAATTTGATCTATGCGCGGGAGCAGAAAATGGTCTTTCGGGCAGACCTTATTGAGATGCTTGAAGTCGATGCACATTCGGAGCGACTTATCCTTCTTCGGAACCATGACAACATTGGCGAGCCACTCGGAGTGGTGAACCTCACGAATGAAGTTGGCCGCCAGCAGCTTGGCCACCTCTTCGCCGATTGCCTTCCTCTTGTGCGCGGCGGACCGGCACATGCGCTCTCGGACAGGCCGAGCGGTGGAATCCACGTGCAGTCGGTGCTCAACCAACTCCCTGGGTACACCTGGCATGTCAGAGGGTTTCCATGCGAAGATGTCCCAGTTCTCACGGAGGAATTGGGTGAGCTCGGCTTCCTATTTAGGATCGAGGGTGGTAGAGATGTTCGTCGGGGCAGCAGTGGTGTCCGTCGGGTGGATGCTGACCTTCTTCGTCTCTCCCGCCGACTGGAATCTAGACTCTGAAGCTGGCTTCTTCGAGCGCATCAGGTCGGTGGGGTCGACTGTTTTCTTGTACTCGTCAAGCTCGAGGACGGCCATCTGTTGGTTGGCGATTCTTGATCCCTGCTGCAGACACTCTTCGGCTCGCTGCCGATTGCCTGTGATGGTGATCACACCCTTCGGGCCTGGCATCTTCAGCTTCAGGTATACGTAACATGGACGGGCCATGAAACGTGCATACGCTGGGCGGCCCAAAATTGCGTGATAAGCGCTCTGGAAGTCGACCACTTCGAACGCCAGCTTTTCCTTGCGGAAGTTCTTGTCGGAGCCGAAAACGACGTCCAACGTGATCTGGCCGAGTGACTTGGCCTTCTGTCCAGGGACGACTCCATGGAACTGCATGCTGCTCTGGCTGAGTTTGGACATCGGGATGCCCATCCCCTTCAGTGTGTCGGCGTACATGATGTTCAAGCCACTGCCGCCGTCCATGAGGACTTTGCGTAGTCGAACTCCTTCCACCACCGGGTCGACGACCAGAGCCTGTCTCCTCGGGGTGGGTACATGTGCCGGATGGTCCGACTGGTCGAAGGTGATCGCAGTCTGAGACCATTTGAGGAACTTGGGGTTGGTAGGGGTGGCCATGTTCACCTCTCTGTTCACCAGCTTCAGTCGACTCTTGCTCTCAACGTCAGCAAAAATCATGAGAGTTTCATGGACTTGGGGGAACGGATCCTCCTTATCCTCCTCATCATGTTCGTTGTCCTTTCCACTCGGTTGCCCTTCGCCGAACCCCTGGATCAGGAGGTGACACTGTCGAGTGGTATGCTTCGCATATATGGGGTTGCCCTCTTCATCCATCTTCGTATGAACCGGACATGGCTGGTCCAGGATGGGGTTATTGAACTGCTTCTTCTTGGGGGTGAACTGAGCCTTTCCTTTGCCCTTGAACTTGGCATTGGTTACGGCTGCAGCCTCTGCTTGCGGAGCAGTCGGAGCTTTCTGCTTCTGCTTCCGAGTGTTGCCCCCATCTCCATCAGCGACTGTTTTGTGCTTGCCGCTTCGAATGTTGTCTTCTTCTTCGCCATTAGCGTAGCGCGTCGCTATTTCCATCATCTTTCTCATGGAGATGTCGCCTGTTCGGCCGAACTTCAGGTACAGATCTCTGTACCGCACGCCTGCCTTGAAGGCGCAGACTGCTTGATGCTCGGTGACGTTCTCCACCGTATGGTAGAGAGTTGTCCAACGCTGAATGAAATCTCGCAAGGGCTCATTCTGCTTCTGGACGTAGTGCTGGAGCTCCACGAGGCCAGCAGGGCGCTTACACGTCCCTTCGAAGGTCCTGATGAACACTCGGGCCAGATCTGCCCAACTGTAGATGCTTGAGGGGGCCAACTGGTTCAGCCACGCTCGCGCCGAGCCGTCGAGCATCAGAGGGAGGTGCTTCTTGGCGACATGGTCGTCTCCTCCTCTGATCTGAACTGCTACTCGGTAATCATCCAACCACGTTTCTGGCTTGGACTCCCCTGTAAACTTGCTAATTCCCGTCGCCAATCGGAAGTTGGGAGGGATGTCAGCCGAACGGATGGCTCGACTGAAACACTCGGGACCAGAAACGATGGCCCTGGTTCCACTCGGACGGTCAATATCGTGACCATCGCGGTGGGCCCGACCCCTGTCGACCCTTCGCTGGGCGATATGCCCTCTTGCGTCGGGCCTTGGGTCGTAAGTGTCACCGACTGAACGCCGATCATCATGATGTCGGGGCCCGTAGGGCCCTCCCCGCGGAGGGGTGCGTGAACGGCAGCGATCTTTGTGATTTATGGAACGGCTGCCTCCTCTGTGCCACTGATGGGAACCTGGGCTGTGAACCGACCGATGCGTATTCGCATGAACAGAACTATTATGGATCCTGTTATGCGATTCGGAGACTGCCGAATTCTGTTGCTGCGCCGTGTGCAACAGGGCTCGGATCTGCTCGATTCCCCTACCAGCCTCTGAATCAGTCGGCTGGAGGGAATCAGCTATCTTGGCAGCCGCAGCCAAGTTGAGGAGGGGCGTGCGGGACAACTCCACGTTGCTCCGCCGAGTTTGTCGACTGGCAGAACGGCGAGGCGGACGACGCGCGCCGGACGTTTCGCCGATCTCGTGCTCGTTCCGGCCAGCTTGACGGGGATCTTCATGAGAGTTGGCCATGTGTACTTCTGCTGTAGGCCCGCGACCCGCGTACTCGTAAGGAAACTCAGTCGGAACCGAGCCCGAGTGCTGGGACAGCGGGGCAACCACAACAGACTCTAGAATTGCCACTTGCGAAGACGCGTTCTGGCGCGCCTGGGCGTGTTGCACCCAACGTTGAAGTCGCGGACGGCGGGACCGCTTGCTGCGGCGCGTGACGGCGGTGTAGGTCGACACCGGAGCCGACTGCTGGAGAAGAAGAATGCCGCGGGCGCCGACACGGAAGTGCGTAGCCCCACGACGGGGAAGCGCCTCGACGTCGAGAGGCGCATCCCGAAGCCACGCTGAATCGTCGACGATGAAGGAGAGAGCGCCGAAGAAGATCTGGTGACCCATGCTCGAATCTCCACCGGACGACATGACGAAAGGAAGTAGTCGCAAACTCGCTGAAAGTCGCTTAGACGCCTGCCCCACGGTGGGCGCCAACTGTCGTGGGTATAAGCCTGGCAGTAGATGTGTAGGGTACGAAAAGGATGGGCAGAGTCCCAGCTACGGCGAGGTTGTATGAGTTCAGGCCCCTCTAAGGTGGAGGTAATAGCCCTACGTCTCAGTGCTCTGGGAGCTTGTTGTCGAGTGGAATATGGAATACAATGATTTTCTAACCCCTGCACCAGAGGGGAAGGGTGGCTTATATAGAGTGCGCTGCCCTCCACAACGGTTCCGGTACAGGGGTGGAGTAGTGGCGATTGAATGCGTACGTTACCGGTAACGTACGTCCTAAATGCTAATAAATGCACAGGGAAACGTACGACCGTTTCCCTCCAGGGGGGGTTACGATGTTCCGAGTGGCAGCCAGTCGGTTAGTTGGATGTTCTCCGAATGCTAGTCTCCGACTGGATGGTCGAAGACCTGTTGCCGACTGGACGATGGGGACTCCTTAATTCAGTTGGAACTGACTAAGGGCCTTGTCCCTTATGAGGGGTAGTCCTTGGGTAGGACTTACAGGGCAGGCCTATGACCCTACCCTAGGACTATAACCCCATCAGGAACGCTTCATCATCTAACATGGTAATCAGAGCCCTCTTCCATACATCTAGCCACAAACCACAAACAAACAAACCCAGATCACACCCGCGATCGTCGTCATGGCTTCCTCAGCCGGCGTCGCCCTGAACCTCGGTTCACCTCCATCAGAAAAGCTTGCAAGAGGAAACTTCATCCTCTGGAAGACGCGGGTCCTCCCAGCCCTACGAGGTGCGCAGGTTACCGGACTCCTGGACAACTCCGACGCCGCTCCGCCCAAGACGGTGGAAGTCACAAAGGCGGACAAAGCCATGGCCCAAGAGCCAAATCCCCTGTATGGATCATGGATCGCCAAAGATCAACAGGTTCTGTCATATCTACTCAACTCCATGTCTCCTGAGATCTTTGCGCAGGTCATCGGGAGGGATTCCACCTTCGATCTCTGGACAACAATAAACAACCTCTTCGCTTCACAATCGCAATCTCGGATCACCAATCTGAGAATTGCGATCACCAACACCAAGAAAGGCACGATGTCTAGTTCAGCATACATGGCGAAGATGAAGAGTCTCGGGGATGAACTAGCTGCTGGTGGTCGCCCCGTTTCTGATCCAGAGATGGTGGACTACATACTTGCAGGTCTAGACCGTGACTACGACTCCGTGGTAGCGGCGATCGGCGCTATCAAGAACAGCATCACCGTCGATGATCTGTTTGCTCAGATCTCTGCCTTTGATCAAATGATGGAAATGTTGGGCGACTCGTCTTCAGGCGGGTTTCATACTTCTGCTAATGCGGTCTACAGAGGCCGTGGCACGTCCCGCGGCAAATCCTATCGCGGGCGAGGAGGAAGGGGGCGCGGCCGTAGTGGTGACCGCGGTGACCGCCAGCCCTCTCCCTCCAATGGCGGCTTCAGAGGACGTCCTCGGCAGCAGCAACAACAGCAGGTGCGTGAGCAGCAACATGATTTCCCAGAGTGTCAGATATGCCTCAAGCATCATCCAGGGGGTGCACGTGTCTGCTGGTGGCGCCATGAAGAGAATGTTCAAGAAGAAAAGGAGGCGCATGCAGCCTCCTACGGTGTTGACACAAACTGGTATGCCGACAGTGCATCAACAAATCACATCACATGAGAACTCGACAAGTTGACAATGGAGGAGAAGTATAATGGTGGTGACCAAATTCGCACGGCAAACGGATCTGGTATGCATATTTCACACATTGGTAGTTCAATCGTTAAAAACCCCATGAAAAATTTGCACCCGAAAGATGTCTTGCATGTCCCAGAAACTTCAAAAAATCTTGTTTCCGTCCATCGTTTCACTCTTGATAACAATGTTCTCATAGAATTCTATCCCTATTTTTTCTTGGTTAAGGACTTGGCAACAAGGAGAATCATTCTTAGAGGACGGTGCATAGGAGGTCTCTACCCACTCATATCATCTTCGTCTTCATGGTCAGATAAACAAGCAAATATTGTCACCAAGCCTTCTTCATCAAGGTGGCACAGTCGCTTGGGTCATCCATCTTCAGTTATAGTTAAATATATTCTTAGCAAAAATAAACTCTCTTATGAGCCTAGTGTTGAGTCAGTTTGTGATCCGTGTCAACAAGCTAAAAGTCATCAATTGCCTTACCCTATTTCTATTAGTGTATCTACTTCTCCATTACAACTCATCTTCTCAGATGTATGGGGACTAGCCCCTACTTCAGTTGGAAGATTCTCTTATTATGTAAGCTTCATTGATTATTATAGTAAATTTACTTGGATTTACTTGTTGAAAAAAAGATCTGATGTATTCCAAGTCTTTATCAACTTTCAAAATCTTGTCGAACGCAAACTGAACTCCAAAATCATTGCCATGCAAACCGACTAGGGTGGTGAGTATGAAAAGTTGAATGCCTTCTTTCAAAAGCTTGGCATCTCACATCATGTATCTTGTCCTCATGCGCACCAACAAAATGGTTCCGCTGAGAGGAAACATCGTCACATCGTTGACATGGGACTCGCACTGCTAGCAAATGCATCCATGCCACTTAAGTTTTGGGATGAAGCCTTTTTAAATGCCACCTACCTCATCAACTTGCTCCCAAGCAAAGTTATCAAACTTGACACACCTCTGACACGTCTCCTCGGTGTTACGCCCAACTACCCATCTCTTCGTGTCTTTGGGTGCGCATGTTGGTCCAATCTCAGACCCTACAACACACGCAAACTCGCTTTCCGCTCTAAACAATGTGTCTTCTTAGGCTATAGCCCTATGCATAAAGGGGTTAAATGTATTGATGTTCCTACTGATAGGGTCTACATATCTAGAGATGTTGTTTTTGATGAGTCCGTGTTTCCCTTTGCTTCACTTCATCCCAATGCAGGTGCACTTCTTCGCAAACAAATCCTCCTTCTTCCTACACATCTTCGGTCTTTTGATCATGGGGGCGATGATTGTACTAACCAATGTGATGATATCCCTGCTGGTATTGGTCCTACCCTTATGCCTGTGCAGGTTCCTGGAGAAAACGGCGCTCAAAATGATCAAAATGACCTTATATTTCATGCTGAAGAAGGAGACGAGCCTGGCACGGACAACGAAGAGGATTCGGCGGCGCCTGCTACACCTGCACGCACGCAGTCTTTGGATCGTGCGGCAGAATCCGCCTCGGATCGTGCTCCTACCAGCAACAGTGTCGGCACACGGGCCAGCCACTCCCGCGACACCGCGTCATCAACAGGTGGGGACAGCAACGGGACAGGATCCCCCTCGCCCCGCGTGCGCATGCAACCGCGGTCGGGTTGTGCATCAGTTGTGCCGCGCCGCGCGGTTACTCCCTGCATATCTGCAGGAGCGGCAGCCTCACCGGTGGCCACAGGATCCCCTGTGCAGACCGCGTCAACACCTGATTCTTCTGGATCAGCTGTGGCGAGTGCGCCTGCAGTCCAAGCTGTGGCATCTCCAAAAATCAAGACTAGACTACAAAAAGGTATACAAAATCCAAAAATAAGAACGAATGGGACTATACCATATGGCATGTTATGTATTTCAGGAGAGCCAACAATTGTGAGCAGTGCACTTGATGATCCCAAATGGAAGAAAGCGATGGAGGAGGAATACTCTGCGCTTATGAAAAACAAAACCTGGCATCATGTACCAAATCAGAGAGGTAAAAATATAATTGATTGCAAATGGGTATACAGAATTAAAAAGAAGGCAGATGGCTCCATTGACAGGTATAAGGCACGTTTGGTTGCAAAAGGCTTCAAGCAACATTATGGCATTGATTATGAGGACACTTTTAGTCCTGTTGTGAAAGCTGCAACTATCAGACTTGTGCTAGCCATTGCCGTGTACAGAGGATGGAGGCTAAGACAGCTAGATGTACATAACGCGTTTTTGCATGGTGTTCTGGAAGAGGAAGTGTTCATGAGACAACCACCTGGGTATGAAAGTAAGAAACTCCCACACTTTGTTTGCAAACTTGATAAAGCACTCTATGGCTTGAAACAAGCACCTAGAACATGGTATTCTAGACTGAGCTTACAATTGAAATCTCTTGGCTTCATTGCTTCAAAGGCTGACACATCCTTGTTTATTTATAACAAGGCGGGAGTGGTTATTTTCTTGCTTATATATGTTGATGATATCATAGTTGCAAGTTCTTCACAAAATGCCACCAATGCTCTTCTCCATGACCTAAGTTCAGAATTTGCCTTGAAAGACCTAGGTGATTTGCACTTCTTCCTAGGTATTGAAGTCAGGAAAACTCAAGATGGAATTATGTTAAATCAGAAGAGATACATCACTGAACTTCTGTCTCGTATGGGAATGAAAAATTGTAAGCCAGTACCTACACCCTTGTCTTCTTCAGAAAAACTTTCAGCATATGAAGGAAATCCACTTCAAGAGGAAGAAAGTACAAGGTATAGGAGTACCGTGGGAGCATTGCAATATTTAACTCTCACACGCCCAGATATCTCATTTGCTGTTAACAAGGTTTGTCAATATCTACATGCACCTACTTCTGCACATTGGGCAGCTGTCAAGAGGATTGTGAGATATTTAAAGCATACTATGGGAATAGGACTTCACTTCAAACGTTGTAATTCCACTCTTGTGAGTGCATTTTCTGATGCTGACTGGGCAGGATGTAGTGATGACAGAAGATCAACTGGAGGCTTTGCAATATTCTTTGGACCAAATCTTATTTCTTGGAGTGCCAGAAAACAAGCAACCGTATCACGTCCAAGCACAGAGGCTGAGTATAAGTCCTTGGCTAATGCAACTGCTGAAGTTATTTGGGTTGAATCACTTCTCGAAGAATTGCGAATTAAAAATAATCGTATCTCATGCTTATGGTGTGATAATTTGGGTGCAACATATTTGTCTGCAAATCCGGTGTTTCATGCCAGAACAAAGCACATAAAAATTGATTTTCACTTTGTACGAGAAAGGGTTGCAGCAAAGAAACTTGAGATACGGTTTATTCCCTCCAAAAATCAAGTGGCAGATGGTTTCACCAAGACACTACCAACACGACCATCTGATGAGTTCAAGAGTAATCTTAATTTAGGTAGTTGAGATTAAGGGAGGGTGCTAGAATATATGATGTCGTTGTAATCTTAACCTCCTTCCGTATCTCCTATTGTATTCAAACTCTTGTACTTATCCCTTACACAACAAGGCAACCTATCAAAATAAACCAACGCGGCTTAACTCGAAGGAGTAGGAACGCTTCGTCATCTAACACCATGGTCATGGTGCACAAGGTTGAAGGAGTTTGAGGCAATAACTCCCGATGGAGATGGTGGTGAATATTTATTCCATCCGTATGCCCCATGACAACGTTACAAGCACCAGAGTTCTCACATCATTGCGAGGCTGCGATACGATACGACGGCGTCCTCCTCCCACGCTCAAATAGACGCTACGTCCTCCGGAAATCGGAATTAGCTCTCCAGCTCCTCCTCGCCATATTGCCATCTTCGTCCCTCCCACTCCTCGCCTCTCCAACACCCTCGATCGCCTTATTGCCATCCATATTGCCATCTCCGCCCACTCCATCGTCTGCAAGTCCAGCCGGTGGCACGCCGGCGATGGGCTGCTTGCCGACGCTGGCCATGCTGGCGGTCCAGGCCGGCTTCGCCGGCATGAATCTGCTCTCCAAGCTCTCGCTGGACACGGGCATGAGCCCGTTCGTGCTCATCGCCTGCAGGAGCTTCATCGCCGCCGGAATCCTTGCTCCCATCGCGCTCTACTACGAGCGGTACAAGTTTCCTCCTTTCTCTCTTGTCTACCCCTTGCGATCGATCTCACGCCCAAGGAAATCTCTTTAATATCTCCTCCATGATCGACCTTGGCTGGCCGTACATGGTGCAGGAACCTCTGGGCGACGATGACCAGGAGGGTGATCCTGGAGATCTTCATCTCCTCCACTCTCGGGTATGTACGTACGTAATTACTCCATTAATTGCAGCAACGACAAGATGCCCTAAAGACATGGTGTCATTGCCTGACTGTTACTTTGATGATTGATTGGGGGGCAGAATGTCACTGAGCGAGCTGCTCTACTTCCTGGGATTCCAGTCGACGAGCCCCACGGTGGCGTCGGCGCTGGTTAACCTGGTGCCCGCCCTGACGTTCCTCATCGCGGCGGCGGCCAAGATGGAGACGCTGAGGCTCGCCACCCGCGCCGGCCAGGCCAAGGTCGCCGGCACGGTCGTCTGCCTCGGCGGGTCAATGGTGATGCTCTTCTGCAAGGGCCCCCTGCTCAGGATCTGGGCCTCGCCGCTCCACTGGAGGTACGCCGAGGAGATCACCGCTGCCGCGGCAGCGAAGGCCACCGGTGGCCACAGCGCCGTGTCGGTCGGCGACGTGCTCATCATCCTCAGCTGCGTCGCCTGGGCCGGATGGCTGATTCTCCAGGTACGCAACCATAGCCATGCTTGTACTCACAACCAGTCAAATTAACTTGTTAATCTCTGACTGCATTTTCGCCGGTGATGGAAAATTTCGTTCTAGAACAAGACCTCGCAAAGGTTCGCAGCGCCTTACACGAGCACCATCATCATGTCGCTGATCGTGGGCGTGGAGTTCGCGGCGGTGAGCGCCGCCGTCGACCGGCGGGCCTCCGTGTGGGCGCTCGGGTCCGGCATCCGGCTCTACTCGGTCCTCTACATGGTATGGAAATCTCTGCTTTCCATGATTGCCAAATCGATCGTCTCGGTAATCATGGATGTTACTAACCAAAATTAGTGCATATGTATGCAGGGGATCGTAGGGTGGGGTGCCACCTTTGTGGTGATGACGTGGTGCATTAAGCTGCGTGGCCCACTGTTCGTATCCATGTTCAACCCCGTGGTGTTGGTGGTCTGCGCCGTGCTGGGTTGGGCGTTCCTAGGCGACAAGATACACCTCGGAGAGTAAGTGTTTCTTCTAATTTATTTACTTTTACATGAACATATCATGAGATCAATGAGGTATTAAGAGCATCTCCAACAGCCGCGCAAGCGCTCCGCGTACTAAAAACGAGATCAACCCAAACTAGACTAGCATGTTGGCATTTTTTACAGAAGAAAACTACGTAAGCACCAGTGTTAGAGCCGAGGCTCGAACCCTGGCGGGCTGGCTGCAAACTCCAGCGCCAAGCCAACTGAGCTATGCTCTCCACGTACTAAAAACAGTTATCCTACGCACGTGCTAGTTTTTGCCATGGCGGTGCAGCGGCGGCGAGGCAAGAAAAGAGGCGCGAGAGAGCACGTTGGTCTGCCTTTCCCATGCTGAAATCTTTCGTCCCCGCTGGAGTGTACGCTAAAATGTAATTTTCCCGCACACACGAGTTTTTTAAGCCACAGTTGAAGATGCTCTAAGCATATGTTATAGGTGTGTACTAGAAGTAGTAAGCCTAATATTAGTTGTTTAATTTAATGCGTGTAAAAGAACTTATTTAGAATTTGACATTTTTCCTTGAAATCCTATCCTAGAATAAGTACTTCTACATCATGTCCAAAATCTTTAAAAAAACATTTAATGCCACGATGTAAAAGCCTAACCAAAATTAGTACAATGTATGCGCATGAGTATCAGAGATGTTAATCTTGCACCTAGTACACCAAGTACACCTAAGATGCTTAGTGCATATATAGCATATACCGTCGAGATAGTTTTTTTCCTTAACAATCCTTTTCATCCTAACATGCATTTTCTTTTGGTGTCACTGTCCAGTGCGGTCGGATCGGTGGTCATCGTGGCTGGCCTCTACATGGTGCTATGGGGAAAGGCCAGGGAGGCTCCCAAGCCGGCTCTCGTCGAAAATGATGCCGGTGTCAACGTTTGACGCGGAGGCCGTCGCCTGGAGGACAACAACGTACGTACGCCTAGCCCTACTTCTATGTATCTACTGGATCGACTACTGTCCTCCGGTAGTATGGATGGGCAACTCTGTGAACTAACTTGTGTGTTTGTTTGATGAACAACTCGCTTGTGAAACCTTTCGGCACTATTCTGATCCGTAAGCATGGGCCTGGCTACATATTTGTCGGTGTTTTTAGAACATATAACAATAGAGCCCAATGCATCACTAACGTAATAATAATAATGATAATCTCCCCTAATAATAAACCACGGATCGCTTCTGCCGTACGTCGCTGGCGATTTTGTAAAAAAGGTCCTTATGTTTTCGGCTATTCAACCCGCGGTCCTCTATTAAGTGAAAAAAAACGTTTCTTTTTTAAAAAACTCCCCTGTCCTCCACCGGTCCAGGGATGGGGTGGATCGGGACGGTTCTGTCCCGATCTGGTTGAGGAGGAGGCCGCCCGTCGACGGCGGCTCCGGCGTCGACGAGCCTCGCGGCGGTGGTCAGAGGTGGAGGCGAGGCCGAGGGGAGCGTGGGGCGGCCGGATCTGACGGCGGGCGCAACCCACCATGCGGCGGGGCGGCGAGGCTGGAGGCGGCGGCGCACGACAGCAAAGGCGCGCGGGACGGCGAAGTGCGGCGGCGGCTGTCCGGGCGTCCTCCGCGTCCGTGCAGGAGAAGCTCACGGACGGGCTAACCGCGGAGGTATCGCAGCCTCGGGTTGGTGGCGCGCGCCACGCTGACCTCCTCCATGGCCTCGCTTCGTTTGCCTTTCCTTCTGGTCACCTCCCGGGCCACATCAGAGAGGAGGTCGTTGCCCTTGTCCGACCAGTTCGGCGCGCCGGCGACGTCGTCCATGAAACTGACGGGGCCATCAACTCTGACGATCAACTTTGCGGTTTCGAGCAAGTACCGATCCTTTACCAGCAGTCTCATGAGCAGCAGCTGGTTCTGTGTCAAAGAATCGCATGTAACGACATGCGTCTCCTGATCCTGCTACAAATTTTCAGAACTGATGGACGCTGTGGTGTGATCCGAGCCTTCAATAAAAGCGTAGGGTTGTCCATTCAATGGCTTTTGAACAAAGTGTCAATTTCTTCAGTTTACTACTACAGGACATCAAGAATATACATGTCGTCCGTTTGTTGCTCTTTCACTATCATTTGTTGTTGTTGTTCCTCCATCTCGGAAAAGTTTCCGGTATCACTATCATTTGTTGTTCTCGTTTTTGTTGTTGTTGCTGCTGTTCTTTTTCTGCAAATGTTTCAGGTATTTCTGTCGCCTCACTAGGTGTGAGGCCTCACCCGTTAATGAAGTAGGCCCAGTACGAGCTCCAGTCCATTCGGGCCTCGCTTGATCCCGTCCGCCTAATTAGCGCCTTCTCTGTTCATACCCACTGTTGTCGTTCCTCGTGCTTCACTTACAATTTCTTCGCTTCTCGGGAAGTATTTAGTTTCTACGGATGTAGAGAATGCTTTCTCCTTCCCATTTCGAAAATAGGGGAGGACACATAATTTTTTTGAAAAATTTAAAATTGGGAATTTTGAAATAAAATGTTTAATAAATTATAAAATGTTTGTGGATTAAAAAAACTCGTGATTTTGCAGAAAATGTTTGAAATTTTGAAAAAAATATTCGAGAAATCAAACAATGCTCATGATTTTTTAAAAGTTCATGAAGTACTTTTTATAATGAAATTGTTTAATATTTTGTCAATTCTAAAAATGATCATGAATGGAAAAATATTCTAAAAGTTCAAAAAAAACAATGGTTTGTGACTTATAAAATAGTTTTTCATTCATAAAATGTTTGCTGATTTAAAAAATGATCACGCATTTCTTTGTTCCGTTGCAACGCACGAGCCCTTTTGCTAGTAGTAATAACAATTGCACACATAAATTCATCTAATGTACACACAAGCTAATTACGTACACACATAAACCTTCCACGCATACATTTCATACAACAAATTACGTACGCACAAGCTTCCACGCATACATTCCATATATACACACACATAAACATTCAGTAATATGGCACACAAATAAACCGAGAGAGGTCGAATCAGTCCTGCAAGTGCAACACATGGATCAGTCTGCCCTTGGGTCCCATATTGTTTGCGATAGAGGTCAAGTCGGCGAAGCAGCCCTTGAGCTCCACGTCTTCCAGCCCCTCAAGGTGCTGGATTCCAGAAAGGGTGCCTTCCTGCTTGAGGGACATGTTGCGCCAAACGATCTTCTTGAGCCGAGGGCAAGACATATCTTCTTGAAATTCGACGGTGGTAACGGTGTTGCCCTCGATGATAAGGAGCCTGAGCTCTTGGAATCCATCTTTGCCGAAGGTGAGCTTGTGATCGTTGTACGAGCTGCGGCGGAGCCGAAGGCACCGCAAGTGATGAAGATTGTTGCCAAGGTCCTGCAGAGAGTACCTAGACAGGAAGGTGTCACACAGTGTAATCTCGGAGAGTTGTTGCAGCTCCCGGATCCAGCCAGGCAGCCTGGTGTTGAGAAAGCGCACGCCCCTGATGTTGAGGCTCTTGAGTAACTTGGGTGCACTCTGCTCTTGTACCATCTCCATGTTCACAATGACACTAGGGTCACCGTTATTGGTGGGTGACGGAGTGACCCATATTGACAGGGAGCATAAGCACTCTCTCAGCTTGGTGATTGCTTGGAGCAGATTGTTCATGTTGTCTTGAGCTTGGCTTTGGCTGCCAGCAAGAACCACGCCCAGCTTCCTAAGCTTCACCAGGCGTCCAACTTCATTGAGTTCTTTCTTGCCGTCCTGAATTTGTACCCGAGACAATATCTCCATGTCTTCCATCTTCCCGATCCTGCTAGGCATACCCGCCCAACAGAGTGTCTCCTCCTCCGTCGTCATCTTCATCTTGAAGCTGGTGAGCAGGTGCTTTAGCTTTCGGAGGTAAATTTGGTTAATGTCTTGGCCTTGTACCTTAGTTTGCCGGATGTCAAGCGTCTCCAGCAGCACGAGATTGTTGATCTGCCAGGGCAGGTGGGAAACGTCTGTGTTCCGGAGACTGAGGTACTTGAGTGAGATAATCTTGCAGATGCTCTTGAGGTGGCTCTTCTCTAGACCCTTGCAGCCCCCAAGATCCAGCACGTTTAGCCGGTAGGTTTGGTCAAGAGAATTGAGGAAGTTGAGCATGTCGACCATGGGATCGGGATCCGCGGCCGCGCTGTCGCCCAGCGGCATCGTCCCACGGCCGCAGATGCTCCGCGAGTGTCGCGGTCTGGGATGATTCCCGTGCAGGTGCTCTTCTTGTCGTTTCACATACTGTCGTAT
Organism: Hordeum vulgare subsp. vulgare; assembly: GCF_904849725.1. Classification (NCBI taxonomy): domain Eukaryota; kingdom Viridiplantae; phylum Streptophyta; class Magnoliopsida; order Poales; family Poaceae; genus Hordeum; species Hordeum vulgare. The sequence goes on from NC_058524.1 coordinate 617,739,245, forward strand.
GCGAAGCTGGTAGTCGAGGTGAGTCGGCAGGCTGTCCACAAAGTTGTCAGTCGTGGACATACGGCGGAGGAACTTCCAGACAATGTTGTCAATTTTGCAGGTCTTGACCTTGGTGTTGACCGTGGCTGGGTCGTCGGCAGGAAGAAGGAACCCCCGAAAGAGGAGATCTTTGAAACAGATCTCCGCTACCTCCTCGAGGGAAGCATCAGCTTGCTTGGAAGCACCAGCTTGCCTCTCCACACGGCCTTCGGCGAGCCATCGCCGGACCAAGCTTGTCCTGCTGATGGCGGTTTCGTCGCGGAAGGCATAGAGATACTGCAAGCAGCTCTTGTAACTTCTCGACAGCTTGCTGTAGCAGAAGATCATGACTTGAGTGGGAAAATCGTTGATGTCCATGCCGGCTTCGTCCACTAACTTGTTCAATTCTCCCTTGCTCTTGTCGACGGCCCGGCGGACACGGCTATGATCCTGAAGAGCACGGAGGAGCATCTCCAAGCACACGGTCGCGCGGTCCCGCTGGTGCGAGAAGTGTTGGAGGAGGCAACGCCGTACTTGGTTGGCCGTCGATTGAAGATCTTGAGGAACGAGGAGACCGATGGCCTCCTCATAACTTGGGATTGGTTTTGTGGCCGTCGATTGAAGAAGACCGGTGGCCTCATCAAAACAAGAGAGCTCCTGCTTCTCCTTGTCACGTGCTAGCGCACGTAGAAAATTTTCTCTGGCCTCCTGGATCTCGTCGGGGTGGAGGCTAGCTTGCTCCGCGTCGAGGGCGAGCCACTGCGGGGGCAGGCCGTCGTCTTCCTTGGGTTTGGGGATGCTGACTTGGTAGCGCTCCCGCCTCTCGGCAACGTCCTTGACGCGGGCCTTGAGGTCGCTGATCCTCCGGGCGAGGCGGTCGCGCGCACGGAGCCTCCCGAGCTGCAGCAGGTAGTGGCGGAGGCGGGCACGGAGGCCGCCGGTGGGCGGGGCCATGAAGTCGCGCCTGTAGAGCTCGATGCAGTCCTGGGCGATGTAGGAGATGTCGCGGACCTGCTTCATCCAGGCGCGGAGCTGGTCGTCGTGCATGCCCTCCGTCTTGGTGAGGTGGATGAGGAAGCCGTTCATGCTCTCCATCTCGTCCTTGATGAACTCCATGTCGCCCTGCAGGCCGCCCAGCAGCTTCGCCTCCTTGGTCACCGCCGTCTTCAGCAGGCCTACCAGCGAGTCCACCGCACCTTGCGTCAGATCGGCCATCTCTCTCCCCGACCCGGTGGGTGGTGTGGTGGATGCAAGTGCAACTCGATCAGCCTACGACGATATGGCTAGCTTCTCTACTCCGGCCATCCATCATCCATGTATATATATGGAAGGAGGAAGAGGAATAAAGAAGAACGAGCCAGCCATGGAAGACAAAGCATCCCTATACGATGAGCAAGGGATGGCGTAACGTTGCTAAGAGATTGAAGCAAGGAACCTCCAGCCACTAAAGAAAGACTTTTGAGTTTGAGAGCAAAGAATGTAGCATAAAACACATGCTTCCGGATGCAGTAAGATACAGCACATGTCTGACTGTCTGAGGACACCTATGAAAAATGCAGACTCGATCCACAAGGAAAGGGCTCGATCGTGTACCAAGTCTAAGTAAAGTATATCTTCTATGTACGCTTGGGCACACTATTTTTTGCATGATGCAATGCAAGAGTGTATCTGAATCTATTTATTGTAAACACAGTTCATAAACTTGCTGCAGATCCCATCTTATTAGCACCACGAGAGACTAAGCCAGAGCCGAAAAGGCTGAAATAAATTCAGAGAAAATGCGACTATCCATTTCAAATTTGGTACTTAAACCTAAGTAGACAGGTCACCATGAGGATTTTAATCATCTACACTATGCTCAGTATGCTATTTATTGTGAAATTACATTTCTTTGCTTTCCAGTTGTATTAGGATTAATATTTTAAAAATAACCCGCGCATTAAACGCATGGTCCGTAGTTGGTCTTGGCCTACTTGCTAGGACCATCTGTATTGTCTATGTCGTCAATAGACTTAATGCACACAAAATGACTAGATGTGGAAAAATGAGAGAGGGTACATTGAATTTCGCCAGGAATCAAACATAATCAAAAATGATTTTCCAAACAATATAATTTGGTTTCGGATGAGAATTCACAAAGTAGAGAGAAAGTATGTGATTTATACAAGCATAAAGTTTATTTCAGTATGCGCAACACAAATAAGCATGGTATTTTGTAAGCTAGTTTTTTAGCTAGGTTTCAAACAACAGGAAAATGACATTAGTAAGGTGTGGCGCAGCTTAATATAAGGGTTGGAACTTAGCAAGAGCCGAAGTGGGCACCACCCCCCAAGCCCCACATATACATACACACCCCGCTAACAGAATTATTTATGTAGATGACAGCCTAATGCTTAACAATACTACTCCTTCTGACCTATATTACTTGTCGCCTAAACATATGTATATAAGACATCTCGAACTCCGTGCCTCAAATGTCTCCGGCATATGTCCAAGCATGGTCCGCGGACATGATATAAGAGTGATCCATCCAATGCTAATCACAAAGTATCCCGGTGTCACGTCCAAGATGCGACCCTATCCTCAATTTGGCACGAAGGCCTCGTCAGGGATAGAAGCGCATCTCGTCGTGTCGCAAGAATGGATATCGTCACAAGTACATGTACTGAAAAGAAAAGATATATATAGAGTTGGCTTACACTCGCCACAAGTTACATCAGAGTCACATCAGTACATTACATAATCATCAAGAGTAAGAGCAGGGTCCGACTACGGACGAAAACAAACGAGAAAAATAAGAACGACGTCCATCCTTGCTATCCCAGGCTGCCGGCCTGGAACCCATCCTAGATCGATGAAGAAGAAGAAGAAGAAGCAACTCCAAATGAACAATCAACGCGCTCACGTCAAGTAACCTTTACATGTACCTGCAACTGGTGTTGTAGTAATCTGTGAGCCACAGGGGACTCAGCAATTTCATTTCCAAAGTTATCAAGACTAACAAAGCTTAATGGGTGAGGTATGGTTAAGTGGTGAGGTTGCAGCAGCGGCTAAGCATATATTTGGTGGCTAACTTACGAGTACAAGAAACAAGAGGGGAAGATCTACGCATAACGGACGTGAACTACTGATGATCAAATGAATGATCCTGAACACCTACCTACGTCAGACATAACCCCACCGTGTCCTCGATCGGAGAAGGAACTCACGAAGGAGACATTCACGGTTACGCACACAGTTGGCATATTTTAATTAAGTTAACTTCAAGTTATCTAGAACCAGTGTTAATCAAAGTTTCCACGTTGCCACATAACCGCGGGCACGGCTTTCCGAAAAGATTTAACCCTGCAGGGGTGCTCCAACTAGTCCATCACAAATTACCACAAGCCGCATAGAAATCCTCAATCACGAAGCTCGCGATCTCGTCGGATTCCCTAGTGGAAAACCTCAACTCTGAGATTACCCAAAGCATCACCGGAATCCCGATGCACAAGATATCTCGTCAAAGGTAAAACTAATCCAGCAAGGCCACCCGGTGTGTCGATGGACCCGATAGGAGCCGCGTATCTCGTTCTGAGGACACATCGTCTATGCATAGTGGACGGTAGCCAAACCTCGAGTTCCCCGAGGTGGCACCGCCGACTGCTAGGTGGGTGGACCAACACTCATGCGGAGCACTCGCCCGGGGGGGTTGATTAAATTATCCTCGGGGTCCGGAAATTACCTATGCAATTTTATTAGGTGATTAGACAAATGTAGTACCTGATGGGGTCATAGTCCTAGGGTAGGGTCATAGGCCTGTCATGTAGGTCCTACCCAAGGACTACCCCTCACAAAGGACAAGGCCCTTAGTCAGTCCCGACTGAATTAAGGAGTCCCCATCATCCAGTCGGTAACAGGTCCTCAACCATCCAGTCGGAGACTAGCATTCAGAGGATACCAAGCTAACCGACTGGCTACACTCGGTACATCGTAACCTCTCTGGAGGGAAACGGCCGTACGTTTCCGGGTGCATTTATTAGCATTTAGAGCATACGTTACCTGTAACGTACGCATTCAATCCCCACTACTCCACCCCTGTACCGGAACCGTTGTGGAAGGCAGCGCACTCTATATAAGCCGCCCTCCCCCACTGGTAGAAGGGTTAGCAACTCATTGTATTCCCTATTCCACTCAACAACAAAGCTCCCTGAGCACTGAGACGTAGGGTTATTACCTCCACCGCAGAGGGGCCCGAACTCATACATCCTCGCCGTAGCTGGGACTCTGCACATCCTTTTCGTACCCTACACATCTACTGTCAGGCTTATACCCACGACAGTTGGCGCCCACCGTGGGGCAGGCGTCTAAGCGACTTCCGGCGAGTTTGCGACTACTTCCTTTCGTCATGTCGTCCGGTGGAGATTCGAGCATGGGTCACCAGATCTTCTTCGGCGCTCTCTCCTTCATCGTCGACGATTCGGCGTGGCTTCGGGATGCGCCCCTCGACGTCGAGGCGCTTCCCCGTCGCGGGGCTACGCACTTCCGTGCCGGCGCCCGCGGCATTCTTCTTCTCCAGCAGTCGACTCCGGTGTCGACCTACACCGCCGTCACGCGCCGCGTCAAGCGGTCCCGCCGTCCGCGGCTCCAGCGTTGGGTGCAACACGCCCAGGCGCGCCAGAACGCATCTTCACAAGTGGCAGTTCTAGAGTCAGTTGTGGTTGCCCCGCTGTCACAGCGCTCGGGCTCGGTTCCGACTGAGTTTCCTTCCGAGTACGCGGGTCACGGGCCTGCAGCAGAAGTACACATGGCCAATTCCCATGAAGATCCCCGTCACGCTGGCCGGAACGAGCACGAGATCGGCGAAGCGTCCGGCGTGCGTCGTCCACCTCGCCGTTCTGCTAGTCGGCACACTCGGCGAAGCAACGTGGAGCTGTTCCGCACACCCCTCCTCAACTTGGCTGCAGCTGCCAAGACCGCTCCGCAAGCAGAAGCTGCAGCCGTAACCAGTGCCAAGTTTAAGGGCAAAGGGAAGGCTCAGTTCACCCCCAAGAAGAAGCATCTCAATAACCCCATCCTGGACCAGCCATGTCCGGTTCATACGAAGATGGATGAAGAAGGCAACCCCATATATGCGAAGCATAACACTCGATAGTGTCGCCTCCTGATCGAGGGGTTCAGCGAAGGGCAACCGAGTGAGAAGGACCATGAACAGGATGAGGAGGATAAGGAGGATCCGTTCCCCCAAGTCCATGCAACCCTGATGATCTTTGCTTACGTCGAGAGCAAGAGCCGACTGAAGCTGGTGAACAGAGAGGTGAACATGGCCACCCGTACCAACCCCAAGTTCCTAAAATGGTCTCAGACTGCGATCACCTTCGACCAGTCGGATCATCCGGCACATGTACCGACCCTGGGGAGACAGGCCCTGGTCATCGACCCGGTGGTAGAAGGAGTCCGACTGCGCAAAGTCCTCATGGATGGCGGCAGCGGCTTGAACATCATGTACGCCGACACCCTCAAGGGGATGGGCATCCCGATGTCCAAACTCAGCGAGAGCAGCATGCAGTTCCACGGAGTCGTCCCTGGACGGAAGGCCAAATCACTCGGCCAGATCGCGTTGGACGTCGTTTTCGGCTCCGACAAGAACTTCCGCAAGGAAAAGCTGACGTTCGAAGTGGTTGACCTCCAGAGCGCTTATCACGCAATTCTGGGTCGCCCAGCGTATGCGCACTTCATGGCCCGTCCATGTTACGTATACCTGAAGCTGAAGATGCCAGGCCCGAAGGGTGTGATCACCATCACAGGCAATCGGCAGCGGGCTGAAGAGTGTCTGCAGCAGGGATCAAGAATCGCCGACCAGCAGATGGCCGTCCTCGAGCTGGACGAGTACAAGAAAAAAGTCGATCCCGCCGACCCGATGCGCTCGAAGAAGCCAGCTTCAGAGTCTGCATTTCAGTCGCGGGAGAGACGAAGAAGGTCAGCATCCACCCGACGGACGCCACTGCTGCCCCAATGAACATCTCCACCACCCTCGATCCTAAATAGGAAGCCGAGCTCACCCAATTCCTCCGTGAGAACTGGGACATCTTCGCATGGAAACCCTCCGACATGCCAGGTGTACCCAGGGAGTTGGCTGAGCACCGAATGCACGTGGATTCCACGGCTCGGCCTGTCCGAGAGCGCGTGCGCCGGTCCGCCGCGCACAAGAGGAAGGCAATCGGGGAAGAGGTGGCCAAGCTGCTGGCAGCCAACTTCATTCGCGAGGTTCACCACTCCGAGTGGCTCGCCAATGTTGCCATGGTGCCCAAGAAGGACAAGTCGCTCCGAATGTGCATCGACTTCAAGCATCTCAATAAGGTCTGCCCGAAAGACCATTTTCCGCTCCCCCGCATAGATCAAATTGTCGATTCGACTGCGGGTTGCGAGCGTCTGCCATTTCTCGATGCCTACTCGGGCTATCATCAGATCCGTCTGTATGGTCCCCATGAGTTAAAAACAACCGTCATCACCCCATTCGGGTGCTTCTGCTACATCACTATGTCGTTCGGTCTGAAGAATGCAGGAGCTACCTTTATGCGCATGATCCAAAAATGTCTCCTCGATCAGATCGGTCGGAATGTGGAGGCGTATATGGATGATATCGTAGTCAAGTCACGCAAAGGTTCCGACCTGCTGACTGACTTGGCAGAAACATTCGCCAACCTTTGTAGGTACGATATCAAGCTCAATCCCGCCAAATGTTCATTCGGCGTTCCCAGCGGAAAGTTACTCGGTTTCTTCGTTTCCGAACGAGGGATCGATGTCAACCCCGAAAAGATCGGGACCATCGTCCGAATGGAGAGGCCGGTCAGAATACACGATGTTCAACGGCTCACAGGTTGCCTAGCGGCTTTGAGCAGGTTCATCAGTCGACTCGGCGAAAAAGCACTTCCTCTGTACCGACTCATGAAGAAATCAGATACTTTCGAGTGGACTGATGAAGCCCAAGTCGCATTCGACGACCTCAAAGTCCTACTTTCCACCCAGCCGGTTCTTACTGCTCCGCTCAGTAAAGAGCCCCTTCTTCTGTATATCGCGGCTACAAATCAAGTCGTCAGTACTGTTCTTACAGTCGAACGAGAAGAAGAAGGCAAAGCATACAAAGTTCAGCGGCCAGTGTACTACATCTCCGAAGTCCTGACCCCTTCCAAGCAGAGGTATCCCCACTATCAAAAACTTATCTACGAGATTTACATGACTGCGAAGAAGGTGGCCCATTATTTCCAAGACCACTCAGTGTCTGTCGTTTCTGATGCTCCATTGTCGAAAATTCTCGACAATCGAGATGCGTCAGGCCGAGTGGCGAAGTGGGCGATGGAGATGCTGTACTGCGATATCAAGTTCGAGGCCAAGAAAGCTATTAAGTCTTAAGCTCTGGCTGACTTCATAGTAGAATGGGTAGAACAACAGCAACCGACCCACATCTGCTCGGCCGATTGGACAATGTTCTTCGATGGGTCCAAGATGTTGAATGGCTCCGGCGCTGGCGTTGTGATCATATCACCAAAGGGCGACAAGCTCAAGTACGTGCTACAGATACACTTGGATTCCTCCAACAACGAAGCAGAGTATGAAGCTCTCCTCTACGGGTTGCGTATGGCCATCTCACTCGGCGTTCGTCGCCTGATGGTCTACGGCGATTCGGATTTGGTGGTCAATCAAGTGATGAAAGAGTGGGACGTCAGAAACCCCACCATGACTACATACTACAATGTAGTGAGGAAGCTTGAGAAGAAGTTTGAAGGTCTAGAACTTCACCATGTTCCAAGACTGAAGAACCAAGCAGCTGATGAGTTAGCAAAACTCGGATCCACTCGGAGACCAGTCCCGAGTGACGTCTGCCTCGAGCACCTCCACCTCCCCTCAGTCAAAGAAGATCCTTTCACAAAGGAGCCGGTACAACCAAAGAGTTCTACGGATCCGACTGAAGTCGATGTTCCTGTTGTGGTTGATCTGGTCATGGAGATTCTTTCCGTCATCCCCGATTGGACTGTGCCAATCATTGCATATATTCTGAAGCAGGAACTACCAGAAGACGAAGTCCAGGCCAGGCAGATAGTCCGCAGGTCGGAGTCATTCACTGTCATTGATGACCAATTGTACAAAGAAAGTATCTCAGGCGTTCTTCAACGATGCATCTCCCCAGAGGAGGGGCAGCTGATTCTGGAGGATATTCACTCGGGGACCTGCGGTCATCATGCTTCTTCGAGAGCAATCGTCGCCAAGGCATTCAGGGCTGGTTTCTTCTGGCTGCAGGCTAATGAGATGGCTAAAGATATGGTTGACCGATGTGAGGGCTGCCAGTTCTACTCCAACAAGTCCCACAAGCCGACATCTGCGTTGAAGACGATCCCTCTTGTGTGGCCGTTTGCAGTGTGGGGATTAGATACAGTCGGCCCATTCAAGACAGGCCAAGGTGGATACACACATCTGTTGGTGGCAGTCGACAAGTTCATAAAATGGATCGAAGCGAAGCCCATCAAGAAGCTCGACGCCTCAACAGCCGTCAAGTTTGTCAGGCCCATCATCTTCAGATTCGGTGTACCTCACAGCATAATCACGGACAACGGGACAAACTTTGACTCAGACAGATTCAAAGGTTTCTGTACAAGCCAAGGCATCCGAGTGGATTTTACTTCCGTAGCGCATCCTCAGTCCAATGGACAAGCAGAGCGGGCAAACGGACTTATTTTGCAAGGTTTGAAGCCCTGACTCCTGCGAGAGATAGGACATGCCGCTGGCGCTTGGGTTACCGAGCTACCTTCAGTGCTTTGGGGACTTCGCACAACCCCGAACAGATCTACAGGGCGATCACCGTTCTTCCTCGTTCATGGAGCAGAAGCGGTCCTTCCGAGTGACTTGCTTCACAATGCGCCACGAGTCGAACTCTTCTCCGAAGCCGAAGCAGAACAAGCAAGGCAAGACGGAGTGGATCTCCTGGAGGAGGAGCGCGAGATGGCACTAACTCGCTCGACCATTTATCAACAAAATCTGCGGCGTTTTCATGCACGCCACGTCAGAAGTCGCACGTTCCAAGCAGGCGACCTGGTGCTCCGAGTGGATCAGCAAAGACCTCACAAGTTGGCTCCGGCCTGGGAAGGACCCTTCATCATCTCCAAGGTGCTGAACAACGGAGCATACAGACTCTACAACATCGAGAGGGAGACAGACGAGCCGCGTGCATGGAACGGAGATCTCCTGAAGCGCTTCTACACGTGACCGTCGACTGAAGCAATGTAAAGAACAAGTATTGGTGAAATAATATAAAGTAGATTGAGTTTTTTGCAGGTTCAAAGTTCTTCCGCGGTCGCAGACTCCGGTCTCAAAAAAAAACTTAGCTGCGATCCAGAATCGCCTAAGTATTAACTTTCTCCGAGTGTGCACTTGACGTCACACTCGGGGGCTTAGTTGCGATCCAGAATCGCCTAAGTATTAACTTTCTCCGAGTGTGCACTTCACGTCACACCCGGGGGCTTAGCTGCGATCCAGAATCGCCTAAGTATTAACTTTCTCCGAGTGTGCACTTCACGTCACACTCGGGGGCTTAGCTGCGATCCAGAATCGCCTAAGTATTAACTTTCTCCGAGTGTGCACTTAACGTCACACTCGGGGGCTTAGCTGCGATCCAGAATCGCCTAAGTATTAACTATCTCCGAGTGTGCACTTCACGTCACACTCGGGGGCTTAGCTGCGATCCAGAACCGCCTAAGTATTAACTTTCTCCGAGTGTGCACTTCACGTCACACTCGGGGGCTTAGCTGCGATCCAGAATCGCCTAAGTATTAACTTTCTCTGAGTGTGCACTTAACGTCACACTCGGGGGCTTAGCTGCGATCCAGAATCGCCTAAGTATTAACTTTCTCCGAGTGTGCACTTAATGTCACACTCGGAGGCTTAGCTCGATCCAGAATCGCCTAAGTATTAAATTTCTCCGAGTGTGCACTTCACGTCACACCCGGGGCTTAGTTGCGATCCAGAATTGCCTAAGTATTAACTTTCTCCGAGTGTGCACTTCACGTCACGCTCGAAGGCTTAGCTGCGATCCAGAATCGCCTAAGTATTAACTTTCTCCGAGTGTGCACTTCACGTCACACTCGGGGGGCTTAGCTGCGATCCAGAATCGCCTAAGTATTAACTTTCTCCGAGTGTGCACTTGTTGGGGAACGTCGCATGGGAAACAAAAATTTTCCTACGCGCACGAAGACCTATCATGGTGATGTCCATCTACGAGAGGGGATGAGTGATCTACGTACCCTTGTAGATCGTACAGCAGAAGCGTTAAAGAACGCGGTTGATGTAGTGGAACGTCCTCACGTCCCTCGATCCGCCCCGCGAACAATCCCGCGATCAGTCCCACGATCTAGTACCGAACGGACGGCACCTCCGCGTTCAGCACACGTACAGTTCGACGATGATCTCGGCCTTCTTGATCCAGCAAGAGAGACGGAGAGGTAGAAGAGTTCTCCGGCAGCGTGACGGCGCTCCGGAGGTTGGTGATGATCTTGTCTCAGCAGGGCTCCGCCCGAGCTCCGCGGAAACGCGATCTAGAGGAAAAACTATGGAGGTATGTGGTCGGGCAGCCGTGAGAAAGTCGTCTCAAATCAGCCCTAATTGCTCCATATATATAGGAGGAGGGAGGGGGGCCTTGCCTTGCGGTCCAAGGGACCCTCAAGGGGTCGGCCGAGCCAAGGGGGAGAGGACTCCCCCCCCAAACCGAGTTGGACTTGGTTTGGTGGGAGGAGTCCCCCTCCCTTCCCACTTCCTCCCTCTTTTTTTTCTTTTCCTTTGATTTCTTTTTCTTGGCGCATAGGCCCCCTTGGGGCTGTCCCACCAGCCCACTAAGGGCTGGTGTGTCTCCCCAAAGCCTATGGGCTTCCTCGGGGTGGGTTGCCCCCCCGGTGAACTCCCGGAACCCATTCGTCATTCCCGGTACATTCTCGGTAACTCCGAAAACCTTCCGGTAATCAAATGAGGTCATCCTATATATCAATATTTGTTTCCGGACCATTCTGGAAACCCTCGTGATGTCCGTGATCTCATCCGGGACTCCGAACAACATTCGGTAACCAACCATATAACTCAAATACGCATAAAGCAACGCCGAACCTTAAGTGTGCAGACCCTGCGGGTTCGAGAACTATGTAGACATGACCCGAGAGACTCCTCGGTCAATATACAATAGCGGGACCTGGATGCCCATATTGGATCCTACATATTCTACGAAGACCTTATCGTTTGAACCTCAGTGCCAAGGATTCGTATAATCCCGTATGTCATTCCCTTTGTCCTTCGGTATGTTACTTGCCTGAGATTCGATCGTCAGTATCCGCATACCTATTTCAATCTCGTTTACCGGCAAGTCTCTTTACTCGTTCCGTAATACAAGATCCCGCAACTTACACTAAGTTACATTGCTTGCAAGGCTTATGTGTGATGTTGTATTACCGAGTGGGCCCCAAGATACCTCTCCGTCACACGGAGTGACAAATCCCAGTCTTGATCCATACTAACTCAACTAACACCTTCGGAGATACCTGTAGAGCATCTTTATAGTCACCCAGTTACGTTGCGACGTTTGATACACACAAAGCATTCCTCCGGTGTCAGTGAGTTATATGATCTCATGGTCATAGGAATAAATACTTGACACGCAGAAAACAGTAGCAACAAAATGACACGATCAACATGCTACGTCTATTAGTTTGGGTCTAGTCCATCACGTGATTCTCCCAATGACGTGATCCAGTTATCAAGCAACAACACCTTGTTCATAATCAGAAGACACTGACTATCATTGATCAACTGGCTAGCCAACTAGAGGCATGCTAGGGATGGTGTTTTGTCTATGTATCCACACATGTAAATGAGTCTTCATTCAATACAATTATAGCATGGATAATAAACTATTATCTTGATACAGGAATTATAATAATAACTATACATTTATTATTGCCTCTAGGGCATAATTCCAACAGTCTCCCACTTGCACTAGAGTCAATAATCTAGCCCTCACATCACCATGTGAATTACATTGTAATAAATCTAACACCCATACAGTTCTGGTGTCGATCATGTTTTGGCCGTGGAAGAGGTTTAGTCAGCGGGTCTGCTACATTCAGATCCGTGTGCACCTTGCATATATTCACGTCCTCCTCCTCGACGTAGTCGCGGATGAGGTTGAAGCGTCGTTTGATGTGTCTGGTCTTCTTGTGAAACCTTGGTTCCTTTGCTAAGGCAATGGCACCAGTGTTGTCACAGAACAAGGTTATTGGATCCAGTGCACTTGGCACCACTCCAAGATCCGTCATGAACTGCTTCATCCAGACACCCTCCTTAGCCGCCTCCGAGGCAGCCATGTACTCTGCTTCACATGTAGAATCTGCTACGACGCTTTGCTTGGAACTGCACCAGCTTACTGCACCCCCATTAAGAATAAATACGTATCCGGTCTGCGACTTAGAGTCGTCCGGATCTGTGTCAAAGCTTGCATCGACGTAACCTTTTACGGCGAGCTCTTCGTCACCTCCATACACGAGAAACATCTCCTTAGTCCTTTTCAGGTACTTCAGGATATTCTTGACCGCTGTCCAATGATCCACTCCTGGATTACTCTGGAACCTACCTGCCATACTTATGGCCAGGCTAACATCCAGTCTAGTGCACAACATCGCATACATGATAGAACCTATGGCTGAAGCATAGGGGACGGAGCGCATATGCTCTCTATCTTCATCAGTTGCTGGGCACTGAGTCTTACTCAATCTCGTACCTTGTAACACTAGCAAGAACCCTTTCTTGGACAGTTCCATTTTGAACCTCTTCAAAACTTTATCAAGGTATGTGCTTTGTGAAAGTCCTATCAGGCGTTTTGATCTATCCCTATAGATCTTAATGCCTAGAATGTAAGCAGCTTCTCCTAGGTCCTTCATAGAGAAACTTTTATTCAAGTAACCTTTTATGCTCTCCAAAAGCTCTACGTTGTTTCCAATCAGTAATATGTCATCCACATATAATATTAGAAACGCCACAGAGCTCCCACTCACTTTCTTGTAAATACAAGATTCTCCAACCACTTGTATAAACCCAAATGCTTTGATCACCTCATCAAAGCGTTTGTTCCAACTCCGAGATGCTTGCACCAGTCCATAAATGGATCGCTGGAGCTTGCACACCTTGTCAGCATTTTTAGGATCGACAAAACCTTCGGGTTGCATCATATACAACTCTTCCTTAAGGAAACCGTTAAGGAACTCCGTTTTGACATCCATCTGCCAGATTTCATAATCGAAAAATGCAGCTATTGCTAACATGATTCTGACGGACTTAAGCATCGCTACGGGTGAGAAGGTCTCATCGTAGTCAACTCCTGGAACTTGTGAAAAACCCTTTGCCACAAGTCGAGCTTTATAAACGGTCACATTACCGTCAGCGTCCGTCTTCTTCTTAAAGATCCATTTGTTCTGAATAGCCTTGCGACCCTCAGGTAGTATCTCCAAAGTCCACACTTTGTTCTCATACATGGATCCGATCTCGGATTTCATGGCTTCTAGCCATTTGTTGGAATCTGGGCCCACCATTGCTTCTTCATAATTTGCAGGTTCATTGTTGTCTAACAACATGATTGATAAGACGGGATTACCGTACCACTCTGGAGCAGCGAGTGATCTCGTCGACCTGCGTGGTTCAACAGAAACTTGAACTGGAGTTTCATGATCATCATCATTAACTTCCTCCTCAACCGGCGTCGCAACGACAGAGGTTTCCCCCTGCCCTGCGCCACCATCCAGAGGGATGAGAGGTTCGACAACCTCGTCAAGTTCTATCTTCCTCCCACTCAATTCTCTCGAGAGAAACTCCTTCTCGAGAAAAGTTCCGTTCTTAGCAACAAACACTTTGCCCTCGGATTTGAGATAGAAGGTGTACCCAACTGTCTCTTTTGGGTAACCTATGAAGACGCATTTTTCCGCTTTGGGTTCCAGCTTTTCAGGCTGAAGCTTTTTGACATAAGCATCACATCCCCAAACTTTAAGAAATGACAACTTTGGCCTTTTTCCATACCACGGTTCGTATGGTGTCGTCTCAACGGATTTTGATGGTGCCCTATTTAAAGTGAATGCAGCTGTTTCTAATGCATAACCCCAAAATGATAACGGCAAGTCAGTAAGAGACATCATAGATCGCACCATCTCTAACAAAGTACGATTACGACGTTCGGACACACCATTACGCTGTGGTGTTCCAGGCGGTGTTAACTGCGAAACAATTCCACATTGTCTTAAGTGAGCACCAAACTCGAAACTCAGATATTCACCCCCACGATCAGACCGTAGGAACTTGATCTTCTTGTTACGATGATTTTCCACTTCACTCTGAAATTGCTTGAACTTTTCAAATGTTTCAGACTTGTGCTTCATCAAGTAGACATAACCATATCTACTTAAATCGTCAGTGAAGGTGAGGAAATAACGATATCCGCCGCGTGCCTCCACGCTCATTGGACCACACACATCGGTATGTATGATTTCCAACAAGTCACTTGCACGCTCCATTGTTCCGGAGAACGGAGTCTTAGTTATCTTGCCCATGAGGCATGGTTCGCACGTGTCAAGTGAATCAAAGTCAAGTGACTCCAAAAGTCCATCAGCATGGAGTCTCTTCATGCGCTTTACACCAATATGACCCAAGCGGCAGTGCCACAAAAATATGGCGCTATCATTGTTTACTCTAACTCTTTTGGTCTCAGTGTTATGTATATGCGTATCGCTATCAAGATTCAATATGAACAATCCTCTCACATTCGGTGCATGACCATAAAAGATGTTACTCATAGAAATAGAACAACCATTATTCTCAGACTTAAAAGAGTAACCGTCTCACAATAAACAAGATCTAGATATAATGTTCATGCTCAACGCAGGCACTAAATAACAATGATTTAAGTTCATCACTAATCCCGATGGTAGCTGAAGTGACACTGTGCCGACGACGATTGCATCAACCTTGGAACCGTTTCCTACGCGCATCGTCACTTCATCTTTCGCCAGCCTTCGTCTATTCCGCAGTTCCTGTTTCGAGTTGCAAATATGAGCAACAGAACCGGTATCGAATACCCAGGCACTACTACGAGAGCCGGTTAAGTACACATCAATAACATGTATATCAAAATCTTTGCCCGCCTTCTTATCTGCGAGATACTTGGGGCAATTACGCTTCCAGTGACCCATACCCTTGCAATAGAAGCACTCTGTTTCAGGCTTAGGTCCAGCCTTGGGTTTCTTCGGCGGATTGGCAACAGGCTTGCCGCTCTTCTTCGAATTGCCCTTCTTGCCTTTGCCGTTTTCTTGAAACTAGTGGTCTTTCTCATCATCAACACTTGATGCTCTTTACGGAGTTTAGACTCTGCGACTTTCAGCATCGCAAACAACTCGCCGGGAGACTTGTTCATCCCTTGCATGTTGTAGTTCAACACAAAGCCTTTATAGCTTGGCGGAAGTGATTGAAGGATTCTGTCAGTGATAGCTTCTTGCGGGAGTTCAATCCCCAGTTCAGCTAGACGGTTTGAGTACCCAGACATTTTGAGCACATGTTCACTGACAGACGAGTTTTCCTCCATCTTGCAAGCATAGAATTTATCGGAGGTCTCATACCTCTCGATCCGGGCGTTCTTCTGAAAGATAAACTCCAACTCCTGGAACATCTCAAATGCTCCATGACGCTCAAAGCGACGTTGAAGTCCCGGTTCTAAGCCATACAAGACTGCACATTGAGCTATTGAGTAGTCCTCCTTACGTGCTAACCAAGCGTTCTTAACATCCTGATCAGCCGTAGCGGGTGGTTCATCTCCTAGCGCAGCATTAAGGACATAATCCTTCTTCCCAGCTTGTAAGATTAGCTTAAGATTACGAGCCCAGTCTACAAAGTTGCTTCCATTATCTTTCAACTTAGCTTTCTCTAGGAACGTATTAAAATTCAGGATGACTGTCGCGTGAGCCATGATCTACAACACAAATATATTCAAAGTGGACTTAGACTATGTTCAAGATAATTAGAGTTCAACTTAATCAAATTATATGCTAAACTCCCACTCAAAAAGTACATCTCTCTAGTCATTTGAGTGGTTCATGATCCACTTACACTATCCCAAGTCCGATCATCACGTGAGTTGAGTATAGTTTCAGTGGTAAGCATCCCTATGCTAATCATATCAACTATATGATTCATGATCGACCTTTCGGTCTCATGTGTTCCGAGGCCATGTCTGCACATGCTAGGCTCGTCAAGCTTAACCCGAGTGTTCCGCGTGCGCAACTGTTTTGCACCCGTTGTATGTGAACGTTGAGTCTATCACACCCGATCATCACGTGGTGTCTCGAAACGACGAACTGTAGCAACGGTGCACAGTCGGGGAGAACACAATTTCGTCTTGAAATTTTAGTGAGAGATCACCTCATAATGCTACCGTCGTTCTAAGCAAAATAAGGTGCATAAAAGGATTAACATCACATGCAATTCATAAGTGACATGATAAGGCCATCATCACGTGCTTCTTGATCTCCATCACCAAAGCACCGACACGATCTTCTTGTCACCGGCGCCACACCATGATCATCCATCAACGTGTTGCCATCGAGGTTGTCGTGCTACTTATGCTATTACTACTAAAGCTACATCCTAGCAAAATAGTAAACGCATCTGCAAGCACATATGTTAGTATAAAGACAACCCTATGGCTCCTGCCGGTTGCCGTACCATCGACGTGCAAGTCGATATTTATATTACAACATGATCATCTCATACATCCAATATATCACATCACATCGTTGGCCATATCACATCACAATCATACCCTGCAAAATCAAGTTAGACGTCCTCTAATTTTGTTGTTGCATGTTTTACGTGGTGACCAAGGGTATCTAGTAGGATCGCATCATACTTACGCAAACACCACAATGGAGATATATGAGTTGCTATTTAACCTCATCCAAGGACCTCCTCGGTCAAATCCGATTCAACTAAAGTTGGAGAAACCGTCACTTGCCAGTCATCTTTGAGCAAAGGGGGTTACTCGTAACGATGAAACCAGTCTCTCGTAAGCGTACGAGTAATGTCGGTCCAAGCCGCTTCAATCCAACAATACCGCGGAATCAAGAAAAGACTAAGGAGGGCAGCAAAACGCACATCACCGCCCACAAAAACTTTTGTGTTCTACTCGAGAAGACATCTACGCATGAACCTAGCTCATGATGCCATTGTTGGGGAACGTCGCATGGGAAACAAAAATTTTCCTACGCGCACGAAGACCTATCATGGTGATGTCCATCTACGAGAGGGGATGAGTGATCTACGTACCCTTGTAGATCGTACAGCAGAAGCGTTAAAGAACGCGGTTGATGTAGTGGAACGTCCTCACGTCCCTCGATCCGCCCCGCGAACAATCCCGCGATCAGTCCCACGATCTAGTACCGAACGGACGGCACCTTCGCGTTCAGCACACGTACAGCTCGACGATGATCTCGGCCTTCTTGATTCAGCAAGAGAGATGGAGAGGTAGAAGAGTTCTCCGGCAGCATGAGGGCGCTCCGGAGGTTGGTGATGATCTTGTCTCAGCAGGGCTCCGCCCGAGCTCCGCGGAAACGCGATCTAGAGGAAAAACTATGGAGGTATCTGGTCGGGCAGCCGTGAGAAAGTCGTCTCAAATCAGCCCGAATTGCTCCATATATATAGGAGGAGGGAGGGGGGCCTTGCCTTGGGGCCCAAGGGACCCTCAAGGGGTCGGCCGAGCCAAGGGGGGGAGGACTCCCCCCCAAACCGAGTTGGACTTGGTTTGGTGGGAGGAGTCCCCCTCCCTTCCCACTTCCTCCCTCTTTTTTTTTCTTTTCCTTTGATTTCTTTTTCTTGGCGCATAGGCCCCCTTGGGGCTGTCCCGCCAGACCACTAAGGGCTGGTGTGTCTCCCCAAAGCCTATGGGCTTCCGCGGGGTGGGTTGCCCCCCCAGTGAACTCCCGGAACCCATTCGTCATTCCCGGTACATTCCCGGTAACTCCGAAAACCTTCCGGTAATCAAATGAGGTCATCCTATATATCAATCTTTGTTTCCGGACCATTCCGGAAACTCTCGTGACGTCCGTGATCTCATCCGGGACTCCGAACAACATTCGGTAACCAACCATATAACTCAAATACGCATAAAACAACGCCGAACCTTAAGTGTGCAGACCCTGCGGGTTCGAGAACTATGTAGACATGACCCGAGAGACTCCTCGGTCAATATCCAATAGCGGGACCTGGATGCCCATATTGGATCCTACATATTCTACGAAGATCTTATCGTTTGAACCTCAGTGCCAAGGATTCGTATAATCCCGTATGTCATTCCCTTTGTCCTTCGGTATGTTACTTGCCTGAGATTCGATCGTCAGTATCCGCATACCTATTTCAATCTCGTTTACCGGCAAGTCTCTTTACTCGTTCCGTAATACAAGATCCCGCAACTTACACTAAGTTACATTGCTTGCAAGGCTTATGTGTGATGTTGTATTACCGAGTGGGCCCCAAGATACCTCTCCGTCACACGGAGTGACAAATCCCAGTCTTGATCCATACTAACTCAACTAACACCTTCGGAGATACCTGTAGAGCATCTTTATAGTCAACCAGTTACGTTGCGACGTTTGATACACACAAAGCATTCCTCCGGTGTCAGTGAGTTATATGATCTCATGGTCATAGGAATAAATACTTGACACGCAGAAAACAGTAGCAACAAAATGACACAATCAACATGCTACGTCTATTAGTTTGGGTCTAGTCCATCACGTGATTCTCCCAATGACGTGATCCAGTTATCAAGCAACAACACCTTGTTCATAATCAGAAGACACTGACTATCATTGATCAACTGGCTAGCCAACTAGAGGCATGCTAGGGATGGTGTTTTGTCTATGTATCCACACATGTAAATGAGTCTTCATTCAATACAATTATAGCATGGATAATAAACTATTATCTTGATACAGGAATTATAATAATAACTATACATTTATTATTGCCTCTAGGGCATAATTCCAACAGCACTTAACGTCACACTCGGGGGCTTAGCTACGATCCAGAATCGCCTAAGTATTAACTTTCTCTGAGTGTGCATTTAACGTCACACTCAGAGGCTTAGCTGTGATCCAGAATCGCCTAAGTATTAACTTTCTCCGAGTGCGCACTTAACGTCACACTCGGGGGCTTAGCTGCGATCCAGAATCGCCTAAGTATTAACTTTCTCCGAGTGTGCACTTAACGTCACACTCGGGGACTTAGCTGCGATCCAGAATCGCCTAAGTATTAACCTTCTCCGGGTGTGCACTTAACGTCACACTCGGGGACTTAGGGAATTCCCCGGACCCTCAATGAGGTTCATGCAGATGTCAAAACATCTGACATGTTCCGAATGTTTGCCTTTGGCTTCACCAAGAAACGCCAAACAAAAACTCGAGTCAACATTGCAATAGAAGAGCAAAAGATTCGATTCAAAGTTCAAGCAAAGATAGTAGTTCGGTGTGGATCAAGCTTACCCACACCGAACCACGAATGTGACGGCCAACAGCAGTGGCCAAAGTTTCTTACAGATTAACACTCGGCATACCGAGAATAAAAGTGTTTTTACGCTTCATCTGGATTAACA
Organism: Hordeum vulgare subsp. vulgare; assembly: GCF_904849725.1. Taxonomy (NCBI): domain Eukaryota; kingdom Viridiplantae; phylum Streptophyta; class Magnoliopsida; order Poales; family Poaceae; genus Hordeum; species Hordeum vulgare. The sequence continues at coordinate 617,758,956 of NC_058524.1, forward strand.
CCAGGACTGGAGGGCTCTACGAACGTGTCCAGATCAATACCGTCGGCGATGCGGGTAGCACTTTCAAGGAAGGTTTCCATGAAGTCTTCAAATCGAAGTTTCTTCGTGTTGGCCACCTTCAACGTCTTCAACTTCTCCTCGCGCACCTCCTTGCAATGGACTCGGACCAGAGATAGAGCAACATCTGCACCACAACGAGCTGCAGATTTCTTCCACGACTGCACTCGGTTCAGAATCTCCTCCAGTCAGGTCATCAGGTTCTCCATCTCCTGCCGCGACTCATCTTCTGGCCAAAGCTCCTTGTCGATTCGGCCGACGACTTCTCTCAGTCGACCGATGAAAGGACCAACTTTGCCCACGCGGATGTGCGCACGGAGAAGACCCCGATTGGCGTCCTCACTGAGTGGAACGTTCTCGAGAATCGACCGCTCTACATCAGCCGCTTCAGCTTCAGCGTCAAAGCAAAAATCTGCGACAACAGGACAAGCAGACAATAAGTGGCGAGTGTGACGCGCATAACACAACCACTCGGAAAGAGCAATACTTACCAGCCAGACGCGTCATCATCTGCCGAGCCCAGTCACTGACGTATTTCTCCTGTGCTCTGCACCGTTTGTTCAGCACGTCCATCTGACCCATCAGCATAGTCCTCTGTTTCCCCATCCTTTCCACTTCCTCAGTCAACACCTTGTTCGCTTCACGCGCCTGCTCCAATGACTTCTCTCGTCCCGCCAGAGCATCCTTCATGCCAGCCATTGCAAGCAGCGCCGCATCAAGCTCACCAGCTAACTGATTCTTCTCCGCCCTGAGAGTCTCATAGGCTGTTCCCATTTCACAAGTTTTCTGCCAGCAAACACCAAGGGACAATCAGAAAATCCAGCAACAAAAGTTTAAGTTCTTCAGACCCCTGCCGACGCAAGCAGTCGACAGCGGCCTCGGGGACTACACCAAGTGGGTTCACTAAGAGTGACCCCACTGGCATGCAACTCAAGCAGGCCCGCCCTATTGAGATGCATGTTACCACCTACGCCTACGAGGCCAATACTACCCGACCTGAGTACAAATTACTCTCGGGGACTCTTACAGTAAGTGCACTCCGAGTGCCACAACTACGCGCACTCGGTCATGTTATTTACAGACCTGACCAAAGCAAAGACAATATGTATAAAGACAACTGCCGGTGCAAGCACTCGACAGAAGTCTCGGGGACTACACCCACTGGGTTCACTCAGAGTGAACCCATTGCGAACAACAGATGCTATCCAAAAACACCCAGTGGGTTACAAGAGAAAAGTAAATACTTACTAGCCCACTTACTCGGATATCATCCCGCAGCTCCAGGCTCCGCTGGTACAAGGACGCGACGGAGTCGTAGGCCCTCTTGGCCTCCCCAGCCATCAGCTCCGCCTGCACCATGGCTCCCTTGGCCGCTCCCACCTGCTCCTCCGGGAGACGCTGGATGTTGAACTCGACATTCGACGAGCCTGGCATCGTCGGAAGCTCCTGAGGCATCCCGAGGTCCGCTCCAGTCGGCACCTCAACCACCAGCGTCGGTTCAGTCGGCGGCACGTTGGCGGCGAGAGCAGCAACAGGCGGAGCGGCCTCAAGAACGGGCTCCGCAGCCTGTTCAGCTCTCCGCTGATCGCCCTCGTCCACGCAAATCGCCCCTGATAGACCGAACGACGCAAGATCTCAGAAAAAGAAAGAGGCAGAACCTATGATAGAATAAAACACTCGAAGTCACTACAACGCACCTGGCTGGGACGAGACGACGTTGTCCGTGTCCATGGGGTCATCTTCTTGGCGCGCCGGAGAGGTGGCAGAAGTAGCAACTCTGTCGAGTGAAATTCGTTCGACCAATGAACAAGAATTCACTCGGATATCAGAAGAAATTAGAGGATCGATACACTTACGTGGAGGTGACGGGGACAGCAACCCTCATCCGCGGCAGAGCCTTCCGAGGTTTGGACCCACTTGGTTTGGCCGCCTTGGAAGACTGACCCGCAGGCTCAGCGGCAGCATCCCTGGCCCTTTAGGTGCTCCGAGCACTCGGGACCACTAGGGCAGTGGGCGGAGCACTCGAAGATGCTGGAGGGGCCGAGGGAACGGCAGGCTCGTGTCGGCGCTGTTGGGGAACGTCGCTTGGTAAACAAAAAATTTCCTACGCGCACGAAGACCTATCATGGTGATGTTCATCTACGAGAGGGGATGAGTGATCTACGTACCCTTGTAGACCGTACAGCAGAAGCGTTAGTGAACGCGGTTGATGTAGTGGAACGTCCTCACGTCCCTCGATCCGCCCCGCGAACAATCCCGCGATCAGTCCCACGATCTAGTACCGAACGGACGGCACCTCCGCGTTCAGCACACGTACAACCCGACGATGATCTCGGTCTTCTTGATCCAGCAAGAGAGACGGAGAGGTAGAAGAGTTCTCCGGCAGCGTGACGGCGCTCCGGAGGTTGGTGATGACCTTGTCTCAGCAGGGCTTCGCCCGAGCTCCGCAGAAACGCGATCTAGAGGAAAAACCGTGGAGGTATGTGGTCGGGCTGCCGTGGAAAAGTCGTATCAAATCAGCCCTAAAACCTCCGTATATATAGGTGGGAGAGGGGGGCCTTGCCTTGGGGCTCAAGGAGCCCCAAGGGGGTCGGCCGAGCCAAGGGGGGAAGGTCTCCCCCCCAAACCGAGTTGGACTTGGTTTGGTGGGTGGGAGTCCTTCCTTCCCTTCCCACCTCCTCCTTTTTTTTCTTTTTCTCTTTGATTTTTCTTCCAATGCGCATAGAGCCCTTTTGGGCTGTCCCACCAGCCCACTAAGGGCTGGTGCGCCACCCTCAAGGCCTATGGGCTTCCCCAGGGTGGGTAGCCCCCCCCCGGTGAACTCCCGGAACCCATTCGTCATTCCCGGTACATTCCCGGTAACTCCGAAAACCTTCCGGAAATCAAATGAGGTCATCCTATATATCAATCTTCGTTTCCGGACCATTCCGAAAACCCTCGTGACGTCTGTGATCTCATCCGGGACTCCGAACAACATTCGGTAACCAACCATATAACTCAAATACGCATAAAACAACGTCGAACCTTAAGTGTGCAGACCCTGCGGGTTCGAGAACTATGTAGACATGACCCGAGAGACTCCTCGGTCAATATCCAATAGCGGGACCTGGATGCCCATATTGGATCCTACATATTCTATGAAGATCTTATCGTTTGAACTTCAGTGCCAAGGATTCATATAAGCCCGTATGTCATTCCCTTTGTCCTTCGGTATGTTACTTGCCCGAGATACGATCGTCAGTATCCGCATACCTATTTCAATCTCGTTTACCGGCAAGTCTCTTTACTCGTTCCGTAATACAAGATCCCGCAACTTACCCTAAGTTACATTGCTTGCAAGGCTTGTGTGTGATGTTGTATTACCGAGTGGGCCCCGAGATACCTCTCCGTCACACGGAGTGACAAATCCCAATCTTGATCCATACTAACTCAACGAACACCTTCGGAGATACCTGTAGAGCATCTTTATGGTCACCCAGTTACGTTGCGACGTTTGGTAAACACAAAGTATTCCTCCGGTGTTAGTGAGTTATATGATCTTATGGTCATAGGAACAAATACTTGACACGCAGAAAACAGTAGCAACAAAATGACACGATCAACATGCTACGTCTATTTGTTTGGGTCTAGTCCATCATGTGATTCTCCTAATGACGTGATCCAGTTATCAAGCAACAACACCTTGTTCATAATCAGAAGACACTAACTATCTTTGATCAACTCGCTAGCCAACTAGAGGCTTGCTAGGGACAGTGTTTTGTCTATGTATCCACACATGTAAATGAGTCTTCATTCAAAACAATCATAGCATGGATAATAAACGTTTATCTTGATACAGGAATTATAATAATAACTATATTTATTATTGCCTCTAGGGCATAATTCCAACAGTCTCCCACTTGCACTAGAGTCAATAATCTAGCCCTCACATCATCATGTGAATTACATTGTAATAAATCTAACACCCTTACAGTTCTGGTGTTGATCATGATTTGGCCGTGGAAGAGGTTTAGTCAGCGGGTCTGCTACATTCAGATCCGTGTGCACTTTGCATATATTTACGTCCTACCCTTCGACGTAGTCGCGGATGAGGTTGAAGCGTCGTTTGATGTGTCTGGACTTCTTGTGAAACCGTGGTTCCTTTGCTAAGGCAATGGCACCCGTGTTGTCACAGAACAAGGTTATTGGATTCACTGCGCTTGGCACCACTCCAAGATCCGTCATGAATTGCTTCATCCAGACACCCTCCTTAGCCGCCTCCGAGGCAGCCATGTACTCCGCTTCACATGTAGAATCTGCTACGACGCTTTGCTTGGAACTGCACCAGCTTACCGCACCCCCATTAAGAATAAATATGTATCCGGTTTGCGACTTAGAGTCGTCCGGATCTGTGTCAAAGCTTGCATCGACGTAACCTTTTACGGCGAGCTCTTCGTCACCTCCATACACGAGAAACATCTCCTTAGTCCTTTTCAGGTACTTCAGGATATTCTTGACCGTTGTCCAATGATCCACTCCTGGATTACTCTGGAACCTACCTGCCATACTTATGGCCAGGCTAACGTCCGGTCTAGTGCACAACATTGCATACATGATAGAGCCTATGGCTGAAGCATAGGGGACGGAGCGCATATGCTCTCTATCCTCACCAGTTGCTGGGCACTGAGTCTTACTCAATCTCGTACCTTGTAAAACTGGCAAGAACCCCTTCTTGGACTGTTCCATTTTGAACCTCTTCAAAACTTTATCAAGGTATGTGCTTTGTGAAAGTCCTATCACGCGTTTTGATCTATCCCTATAGATCTTAATGCCTAGAATGTAAGCAACCTCTCATAGGTCCTTCATAGAGAAACTTTTATTCAAGTAATCATTTATGCTCTCCAAAAACTCTATGTTGTTTCCAATCAGCAATATGTCATCCACATATATTATTAGAAACGCCACAGAGCTCCCACTCACTTTCTTGTAAATACAAGACTCTCCAACCACTTGTATAAACCCAAATGCTTTGATCACCTCATCGAAGCGTTTGTTCAAACTCCGAGATGCTTGCACCAGTCCATAAATGGATCGCTGGAGCTTGCACACCTTGTTAGCATTCTTAGGATCGACAAAACCTTCGGGTTGTATCATATACAATTCTTCCTTAAGGAAACCATTAAGGAACACCGTTTTGACATCCATCTGCGAGATTTCTAATCGAAAAATGCAGCTATTGCTAACATGATTCTGACGGACTTAAGCATCGCTACGGGTGAGAATGTCTCATCGTAGTCAACTCCTTGAACTTGTGAAAAACCCTTTGCGACAAGACGAGCTTTATAAACGGTCACATTGCTGTCAGCGTCCGTATTCCTCTTAAAGATCCATTTGTTCTGAATAGCCTTGCGGCCCTCAGGCAGTACCTCCAAAGTCCACACTTTGTTCTCATACATGGATCCTATCTCGGACTTCATGGCTTCTAGCCATTTGTTGGAATCTGGGCCCACCATTGCTTCTTCATAATTTGCAGGTTCATTGTTGTCCAACAACATGATTGATAAGACGGGATTACCATACCACTCTGGAGCAGTACGTGGTCTCGTCGACCTGCGTGGTTCGACAGAAACTTGAACCGGAGTTTCATGATCATCATCATTAACTTCCTCCTCAACCGGCGTCGCAATGACAGAGGTTTCCCCTTGCCCTGCGCCACCATCCAGAGGGATGAGAGGTTCGACAACCTCATCAAGTTCTATCTTCCTCCCGCTCAATTCTCTCGAGAGAAACTCCTTCTCGAGAAAAGCTCCGTTTTTAGCAACAAACACTTTACCCTCGGATTTGAGATAGAAGGTGTACCCAACTGTCTCTTTTGGGTAACCTATGAAGACGCACCTTTCCGCTTTGGGTTCCAGCTTTTCAGGCTGAAGCTTTTTGACATAAGCATCACATCCCCAAACTTTAAGAAACGACAACTTTGGCCTTTTGCCATACCACAGTTCGTATGGTGTCGTCTCAACGGATTTTGATGGTGCCCTATTTAAAGTGAATGCAGTTGTTTCTAATGCATAACCCCAAAACGATAACGGCAAATCGGTAAGAGACATCATAGATCGCACCATTTCTAATAAAGTACGATTACGATGTTCGGACACACCATCACGCTGCGGTGTTCCAGGCGGTGTCAACTGTGAAAACAATTCCACATTGTCTTAAGTGAGCACCAAACTCGAAACTCAGATATTCACCCCCACGATCAGACCGTAGGAACTTGATCTTCTTGTTACGACGATTTTCAACTTCACTCTGAAATTGCTTGAACTTTTCAAATGTTTCAGACTTGTGCTTCATTAAGTAGACATAACCATATCTACTCAAATCGTCAGTGAAGGTGAGAAAATAACGATATCCGCCGCGTGCCTCTACGATCATCGGACCACACACATCGGTATGTATGATTTCCAACAAGTCACTTGCACGCTCCATTGTTCCGGAGAACGGAGGTTTAGTCATCTTGCCCATGAGGCATGGTTCGCACGTGTCAAGTGAATCAAAGTCAAGTGACTCGAAAAGTCCATCGGCATGGAGTTTCTTCATGCGCTTTACACCAATATGACCTAAGCGGCAGTACCACAAAAATATGGCGCTACCATTGTTAACTCTAACTCTTTTGGTCTCAAAGTTATGTATGTGTGTATCGCTATCAAGATTCAATATGAACAATCCTCTCACATTGGGTGCATGTGTTGGAAATATGCCCTAGAGGCAATAATAAATTAGTTATTATTATAATTCTTAGTTCATGATAATCGTTTATTATCCATGCTATAATTGTATTGATTGGAAACACAATACTTGTGTGGATACATAGACAAAACACTGTCCCTAGTAAGCCTCTAGTTGACTAGCTCGTTGATCAAAGATGGTCAAGGTTTCCTGGCCATAGGCAAGTGTTGTCACTTGATAACGGAATCACATCATTAGGAGAATCATGTGATGGACTAGACCCAAACTAATAGACGTAGCATGTTGATCGTGTCATTTTGTTGCTACTGTTTTCTGCGTGTCAAGTATTTGTTCCTATGACCATGAGATCATATAACTCACGGACACCGGAGGAATGCTTTGTGTGTATCAAATGTCGCAACGTAACTGGGTGAATATAAAGATGCTCTACAGGTATCTCCGAAGGTGTTCGTTGAGTTAGTATAGATCGAGACTGGGATTTGTCACTCTGTGTGACGGAGAGGTATCTCGGGGACCCACTCGGTAATACAACATCACACACAAGCATTGCAAGCAATGTAACTTAATGTAAGTTGCGGGATCTTGTATTACGGAACGAGTAAAGAGACTTGCCGGTAAACGAGATTGAAATAGGTATGCGGATACTAACGATCGAATCTCGGGCAAGTAACATACCGAAGGACAAAGGGAATGACATACGAGATTATATGAATCCTTGGCACTGAGGTTCAAACGATAAGATCTCCGTAGAATATGTAGGATCCAATATGGGCATCCAGATCCCGCTATTGGATATTGACCGAGGAGTCTCTCGGGTCATGTCTACATAGTTCCCGAACTCGCAGGGTCTGCACACTTAAGGTTCGACGTTGTTTTATGCGTATTTGAGTTATATGGTTGGTTACCGAATGTTGTTCGGAGTCCCGGATGAGATCACGGACATCACGAGGGTTTCCGGAATGGTCCGGAAACGAAGATTGAAATATAGGATGACCTCATTTGGTTACCGGAAGGTTTTCGTGCATTACCGGAAAAGTTTCGGGCTCATCGGTAGTGTACCGGGAGTGCCGGGAGGGGTGCCGGGGACCATCGGGAGGGGTGTCACGCCCCAAGGGGTCTCATGGGCTATGGGAAGAGATAAACCATCCCCTAGTGGGCTGGAATAAGTTCCCACTAAGGCCCATAAGGTTTGAGAAGGAAAAAACACAAGGTGGAAAGAGTTTCCAAGTGGGAAGGTGGAATCCTACTCCAAGTAGGATTGGAGTAGGACTCCTCCACCTCCAATTTCGGCCAAACCTTTAGGTTTTGAGGCTGCCTCCTCCCCTCCCTCCCACCTATATATACGGAGGTTTTAGGGATGATTTGACATGACTTTTCCACGGCAGCCCGACCACATACCTCCACGGTTTTTCCTCTAGATCGCGTTTCTGCGGAGCTCGGGCGGAGCCCTGCTGAGACAAGGTCATCACCAACCTCCGGAGCGCCGTCACGCTGCCGGAGAACTCTTCTACCTCTCCGTCTCTCTTGCTGGATCAAGAAGGCCGAGATCATCGTCGAGCTGTACGTGTGCTGAACGCGGAGGTGCCGTCCGTTCGGTACTAGATCGTGGGACTGATCGCGGGATTGTTCGCGGGGCGGATCGAGGGACGTGAGGACGTTCCACTACATCAACCGCGTTCACTAACGCTTCTGCTGTACGATCTACAGGGGTACGTAGATCACTCATCCCCTCTCATAGATGGACATCACCATGATAGGTCTTCGTGCGCGTAGAAAAATTTTTGTTTCCCATGCGACGTTCCCCTACAGTGGTATCAGAGCTAGGTTCATGCGTAGATGTCTTGTCGAGTAGAACACAAAAGTTTTTGTGGGCGGTGATGTGCCTTTTGCTGCCCTCCTTAGTCTTTGCTTGATTCCGTGGTATTGTTGGATTGAAGCGGCTTGGTTGGACCGACATTACTCGTACGCTTACGAGAGACTGGTTTCATCGCTACGAGTAACCCCGTTGCTCAAAGATGACTGGCAAGTGTCGGTTTCTCCAACTTTAGTTGAATCGGATTTGACCGAGGAGGTCCTTGGATGAGGTTAAATAGCAACTCATATATCTCCGTTGTGGTGTTTGCGTAAGTAAGATGCGATCCTACTAGATACCCACGGTCACCACGTAAAACATGCAACAACAAAATTAGAGGACGTCTAACTTGTTTTTGCAGGGTATGCTTGTGATGTGATATGGCCAACGATGTGATATGATATATTGGATGTATGAGATGATCATGTTGTAATAGATAATATCAACTTGCACGTCGATGGTACGGCAACCGGCAGGAGCCATAGGGTTGTCTTTATAACTAACGTTTGTGCTTGCAGATGCGTTTACTATTTTGCTAGGACGTAGCTTTAGTAGTAATAGCATGAGTAGCACGACAACCCCGATGGCGACACGTTGATGGAGATCATGATGATGGAGATCATGGTGTGACGCCGGTGACAAGAAGATCGTGCCGGTGCTTTGGTGATGGAGATCAAGAAGCACGTGATGATGGCCATATCATGTAACTTATAAATTGCATGTGATGTTAATCCTTTTATGCACCTTATTTTGCTTAGAACGACGGTAGCATTATGAGGTGATCTCTCACTAAAATTTCAAGACGAAATTGTGTTCTCCCCGACTGTGCACCGTTGCTACAGTTCGTCGTTTCGAGACACCACGTGATGATCGGGTGTGATAGACTCAACGTTCACATACAACGGGTGCAAAACAGTTGCGCACGCGGAACACTCGGGTTAAGCTTGACGAGCCTAGCATGTGCAGACATGGCCTCGGAACACATGAGACCGAAAGGTCGAGCATGAATCGTATAGTTGATATGATTAGCATAGTGATGCTTACCACTGAAACTATTCTCGACTCACGTGATGATCGGACTTGAGATAGTGGATTTGGATCATGTACCACTCAAATGACTAGAGAGATGTACTTTTTGAATGGGAGTTCTTAAGTAATATGATTAATTAAACTAATTGTCATGAACATAGTCTAATGGTCTTTGCGAATTACGATGTAGCTTGCGCTATAGCTCTACTGTTTTATATGTTCCTAGAGAAAATTTAGTTGAAAGTTGATAGTAGCAAACTTTGCAGACTGAGTCTGTAAAACCGAGGATTGTCCTCGTTGCTGCACAGAAGGCTTATGTCCTTAATCCACCACTCGGTGTGCTGCACCTCGAGCGTCGTCTGTGGATGCTGTGAACATCCGACATACACGTTTCTGATGACTACACGATAGTTTAGTACAAAAATACTTAATGGCTTAGAAGCAAGGCGCCGAAAACGTTGTAAAACGTCACGGAACATAAGTGATGTTCTAAAGAGATGAAATTGTGATTTCATGCTTGTGCCCTTGTTAAGAGGTACGAGACCTCCGACAAGATTCTTTGTCCACAAAGCACAGGAGAAAAGGCTCAATCGTTGAGCATGTGCTCAGATTGTCTGAGTATGACAATCGCTTGAATCAAGTGGGAGTTAATCTTCCAGATGAGATAGTGATAGTTCTCCAAAGTCACTGCCACCAAGCTGTGAGAGCTTCGTGATGAACTATAACATATCAAGGATACATACAATGATCCTTGAGCGATTCGTGATGTTTGACACTGCGAAAGTAGAAATCAAGAAGGAGCATCAATAGTTGATGGTTTGTAAAACCACTAAGTTTCAAGAAAGGCAAGGGCTAGAAGGGATACTTCGTGAAACGGCAAAACAGTTGCTGCACTAATGAAGAGACCCAAGATTAAACCCAAACCCGAGACTAAGTGCTTCTGTAATGAGGGGAACAATCACTGAGGCGGAGCAACTCAAGATACTTGGTAGATAAGAAGGCTGGCAAAAGTCGAAAGAAGTGTATTTGATATACATGATGTTGATGTGTACTTTACTAGTACTCCTAGTAGCACGAGGGTATTGGATACCGGTTCGGTTGCTAAGTGATTAGTGACGCGAAATGAAAGCTACGGCATAAACGGAGACTAGCTAAAGGCGAGGTGACGATACGTGTTGGAAGTGTTTCCAAGATTGATATGATCAAACGTCGCACGCTCCCTCTACCATCGGGATTGGTGTTAAACCTAAATAATTGTTATTTGGTGCTTGCGTTAAGCATGAACATGATTGGATCGTGTTTATTGCAATACGATTATTCATTTAAAGAGAATAATGGTTACTCTATTTTCTTGAATAATCACCTTCAATGGTTTATTGAATCTCGATCGTAGTGTTACACATGTTCATGATATTGGTGCCAAAAGATACGAGTTGATGATGATAGTACCACTTACTTGTGGCACTGCCGCTTGAGTCATGTTAGTATAAATTGCATGAAGAGGCTCCATGCTCATGGATCTTTGTACTCACCTGATTTCGAATCACTAGTGACATGCGAATCATACCACATGAGCAAGGCCTTGTTTTCATTGAGATGAAATAAGATAGTAACTTGTTGGAAGTGATACATTTTGATGTATGCAGTCCAATGGGTGCTGAGGCACGCAGTGGATATCATTATGTTTTTACTTCACTGACGATTTGAGTAGATACAGGAGTATTTACTTAATGAATCACAAGTCTAAAATGTTGAAAAGTTCAATTCCATTTCAGAGTGAAGTTCGTCGTAACAAGAGGATAAACTGTCTACGATATGATCATGGAAATGAATATCTGAGTTACGAGTTTTGGTACACAGTTAAGACAATGTGGAAATTGTTTCGCAGTTCATGCCACCTGGAACATCATAGTGTGATGATGTGTCTGAACGTCATAGAAACGCACTATTTGGTATGGTGCATACTATGATGTCTCTTATCGAATTACCACTATCGTTTATGGGTTATGCATTAGAGACAACCGCACTCACTTTAAATAGGGCACCGCATATTTCCGTTGAGATGACACAGTATAGACTGAGGTTTAGAGAAATCTAAACTGTCATTTCTTGAAAGTTTGGGGTTTCGACACTTATGTGAAAAAGTTTCAGTCTGATAAGCTCGAACCCAAAGTGGATAAATGCATCTTCATAGGATATCCAAAACAGTTGGGTACATCTCCTACCTCAGATCCGAAAGCAAAGTGTTTGTTTCTAGAAATGGATCCTTTCTCGAGGAAAGGTTTCTCTCGAAAGAATTGAGTGGGAGGGTAGTAGAACTTGATGAGGTTATTGAACCATCACTTCAACCAGTGTGTAGCAGGGCGCAGGAAGTTGTTCATGTGGCGCCTACACCAATTGAAGTGGAAGATCATGATGATGATCATTGAGCTTCGAATCAAGTTACTACAAACCTCGTAGGTCGACAAGGTCGCGTACTGCTGCAGAGTAGTACGGTAACCCTGTCTTGGAGGTCATGTTGTTGAGCAACAGTGAACCTACGAGTTATGGAGAAAGCGATGGTGGGCCCAGATTCCGACAAATAGCTGGAAGCCATGAAATCCGAGAGAGGATCCATGTGTGAAAACAAAGTGTAGACTTTGGTAGAACTACTTGATGGTCATAGGACTATTGAGTAAAAATGGATCTTTAAAAGAAGACAGACGATGATGGTGATAAGTCACTATTAAGAAAAGCTCGACTTGTCGCAAAGATGATTTCGATAAGATCAAACAGTTGACTATGATGAGACTTTCTCACTCGTAGCGATGCTAAAAGTCTGTTAGAATTATGTTAGTTGTTGATGCATTATTTATGAAATATTGCACGTAGGATGTCAAAACATTGTTTTCTCGACGGTTTCCTTGAGCAAACATTGTATGTGATACAACGAGAAGGTTTTGTCGATCCTAAAGATACTAGCAAGTATGCTTGCTCGAGTGATCCTTCAATGGACTGGTGCAAGCATCTCGGAGTTGGAATATACACTTTGATGAGATGATCAAAGATTTTGGGTTTGTACAAGGTTTATGAGAAACTTGTATTTCCAAAGAAGTGAGTGGGAGCACTATAGAATATCTGATAGGTATATGTGGTTGACATATTGTGGATCAGAAGTAATGTAGAATTTCTATAAAGCATACAAGGTTGTTTGAAAGAAGTTTTCAAAGGAGTACCTGGATTACGCTACTTGAACGTTGAGCATCAAAGATCTATGGAGATAGATCGAAAGCGCTTAATAGAAGTTTCAACAAGATGCATGCCTTGACAAGTTTTTGAAAGAGTTCAAAATAGACCAGCAAAGAAGGAGTTCTTGGTTGCGTTGTGAGGTGTGAATTTGAGTAAGACTCAAAACCCGACCACGGCAGAATAAAGAGAATAGACGAAGGTCGTCTTCTATGCCTTAGCCGTAGAATCTAAAGTATGCCAGCTGTGTACCGCACCTGAAGTGTGCCTTGACTCAAAGTATGTTGAGAGGTACAGAGAGTGATCCATCATAGAATCACTAGCAGCGGTCGAAATTTATCCTTAGTAACTAATGGACTAAGGAATTTTTCTCGATTATGGAGGTGGTTAAAGAGTTTGTCGTAAAGGGTTACGTCAATGCAAGCTTTGACACTAATCCGGATAACTATGAGTAGTGAAACGGATTCGTATAGTAGAGCAGATATTTGGAGCATTTCCGAATAGCACGTAGTAGCAGCATCTATAAGATGACATAAAGATTTGTAAAGAACGCACGAATCTGAAAGTTTAAGAACCGTTGACTAAAACCTCTCTCACGAGCAAGACGTGATCAGACCCCATAACTATATGGGTGTTGGATTCGTTGGAATCACATGGTGATGTGAACTAGATTATTGACTCTAGTGCAAGTGGGAGACTGTTGGAAATATGCCCTAGAGGCAATAATAAATTAGTTATTATTATATTTCTTAGTTCATGATAATCGTTTATTATCCATGCTATAATTGTATTGATTGGAAACACAATACTTGTGTGGATACATAGACAAAACACTGTCCCTAGTAAGCCTCTAGTTGACTAGCTCGTTGATCAAAGATGGTCAAGGTTTCCTGGCCATAGGCAAGTGTTGTCACTTGATAACGGGATCACATCATTAGGAGAATCATGTGATGGACTAGACCCAAACTAATAGACGTAGCATGTTGATCGTGTCATTTTGTTGCTACTGTTTTCTGCGTGTCAAGTATTTGTTCCTATGACCATGAGATCATATAACTCACGGACACCGGAGGAATGCTTTGTGTGTATCAAACGTCGCAACATAACTGGGTGACTATAAAGATGCTCTACAGGTATCTCCGAAGGTGTTCGTTGAGTTAGTATAGATCGAGACTGGGATTTGTCACTCTGTGTGACGGAGAGGTATCTCGGGGGCCCACTCGGTAATACAACATCATACACAAGCCTTGCAAGCAATGTAACTTAATGTAAGTTGGGGGATCTTGTATTACGGAACGAGTAAAGAGACTTGCCGGTAAACGAGATTGAAATAGGTATGCGGATACTAACGATCGAATCTCGGAGAAGTAACATACCGAAGGACAAAGGGAATGACATACGGGATTATATGAATCCTTGGCACTGAGGTTCAAACGATAAGATCTTCGTAGAATATGTAGGATCCAATATGGGCATCCAGGTCCCGCTATTGGATATTGACCGAGGAGTCTCTCGGGTCATGTCTACATAGTTCTCGAACCCGCAGGGTCTGCACACTTAAGGTTCGACGTTGTTTTATGCGTATTTGAGTTATATGGTTGGTTACCGAATGTTGTTCGGAGTCCCGGATGAGATCACGGACGTCACGAGGGTTTCCGGAATGGTCCGGAAACGAAGATTGATATATAGGATGACCTCATTTGGTTACCGGAAGGTTTTCGTGCATTACCGGAAAAGTTTCGGGCTCATCGGTAGTGTACCGGGAGTGCCGGGAGGGGTGCCGGGGACCATCGGGTGGGGTGTCACGCCCCAAGGGGTCTCATGGGCTATGGGAAGAGATAAACCAGCCCCTAGTGGGCTGGAATAAGTTCCCACTAAGGCCCATAAGGTTTGAGAAGGAAAAAACACAAGGTGGAAAGAGTTTCCAAGTGGGAAGGTGGAATCCTACTCCAAGTAGGATTGGAGTAGGACTCCTCCACCTCCAATTTCGGCCAAACCTTTAGGTTTTGAGGCTGCCTCCTCCCCTCCCTCCCACCTATATATACGGAGGTTTTAGGGCTGATTTGACACGACTTTTCCACGGCAGCCCGACCACATACCTCCACGGTTTTTCCTCTAGATCGCGTTTCGGCGGAGCTCGGGCGGAGCCCTGCTGAGACAAGGTCATCACCAACCTCCGGAGCGCCGTCACGCTGCCGGAGAACTCTTCTACCTCTCCGTCTCTCTTGCTGGATCAAGAAGTCCGAGATCATCGTCGAGCTGTACGTGTGCTGAACGCGGAGGTGCCGTCCGTTCGGTACTAGATCGTGGGACTAATCGCGGGATTGTTCGCGGGGCGGATCGAGGGACGTGAGGACGTTCCACTACATCAACCGAGTTCACTAACGCTTCTGCTGTACGATCTACAAGGGTACGTAGATCACTCATCCCCTCTCGTAGATGGACATCACCATGCTAGGTCTTCGTGCGCGTAGGAAAATTTTTGTTTCCCATGCGACGTTCCCCAACAGTGGCATCATGAGCTAGGTGTCTTCTTTGAATTAGTGGGGATGAGTGTTGGGGAACGTCGCATGGGAAACAAAAATTTCCTACGCGCACGAAGACCTATCATGGTGATGTTCATCTACGAGAGGGGATGAGTGATCTACGTACCCTTGTAGACCGTACAGCAGAAGCGTTGGTGAACGCGGTTGATGTAGTGGAACGTCCTCACGTCCCTCGATCCGCCCCGCGAACAATCCCGTGATCAGTCCCACGATCTAGTACCGAACGGACGGCACCTCCGCGTTCAGCACACGTACAGCCCGACGATGATCTCAGCCTTCTTGATCCAGCAAGAGAGACGGAGAGGTAGAAGAGTTCTCCGGCAGCGTGACGGCGCTCCGGAGGTTGGTGATGACCTTGTCTCAGCAGGGCTCCGCCCGAGCTCCGCAGAAACGCGATCTAGAGGAAAAACCGTGCAGGTATGTGGTCGGGCTGCCGTGGAAAAGTCGTATCAAATCAGCCGTAAAACCTCCGTATATATAGGTGGGAGAGGGGGGCCTTGCCTTGGGGCTCAAGGAGCCCCAAGGGGGTCGGCCGAGCCAAGGGGGGAAGGTCTCCCCCCCAAACCGAGTTGGACTTGGTTTGGTGGGTGGGAGTCCTTCCTTCCCTTCCCACCTCCTCCTTTTTTTTCTTTTTCTCTTTGATTTTTCTTCCAATGCGCATAGGGCCCTTTTGGGCTGTCCCACCAGCCCACTAAGGGCTGGTGCGCCACCCTCAAGGCCTATGGGCTTCCTCGGGGTGGGTTGCCCCCCCCCCCCCCCCCGGTGAACTCCCGGAACCCATTCGTCATTCCCGGTACATTCCCGGTAACTCCGAAAACCTTCCGGTAATCAAATGAGGTCATCCTATATATCAATCTTCGATTCCTGACCATTACGGAAACCCTCGTGACGTCCGTGATCTCATCTGGGACTCTGAACAACATTCGGTAACCAACCATATAACTCAAATACGCATAAAACAACGTCGAACCTTAAGTGTGCAGACCCTGCGGGTTCGAGAACTATGTAGACATGACCCGAGAGACTCCTCGGTCAATATCCAATAGCGGGACCTGGATGCCCATATTGGATCCTACATATTCTACGAATATCTTATCGTTTGAACCTCAGTGCCAAGGATTCATATAATCCCGTATGTCATTCCCTTTGTCCTTCGGTATGTTACTTGCCCGAGATTCGATCGTCAGTATCCGCATACCTATTTCAATCTCGTTTACCGGCAAGTCTCTTTACTCATTCCGTAATACAAGATCCCGCAACTTACACTAAGTTACATTGCTTGCAAGGCTTGTGTGTGATGTTGTATTACCGAGTGGGCCCCGAGATACCTCTCCGTCACACGGAGTGACAAATCCCAGTCTTGATCCATACTAACTCAACGAACACCTTCGGAGATACCTGTAGAGCATATTTATAGTCACCCAGTTACGTTGTGACGTTTGATACACATAAAGTATTCCTCCGGTGTTAGTGAGTTATATGATCTTATGGTCATAGGAACAAATACTTGACACGCAGAAAACAGTAGCAACAAAATGACACGATCAACATGCTACGTCTATTAGTTTGGGTCTAGTCCATCACGTGATTCTCCTAATGACGTGATCCAGTTATCGAGCAACAACACCTTGTTCATAATCATAAGACACTGACTATCTTTGATCAACTGGCTAGCCAACTAGAGGCTTTCTAGGGACAGTGTTTTGTCTATGTATCCACACATGTAAAGTAGTCTTCATTCAATACAATCATAGCATGGATAATAAACGATTATCTTGATACAGGAATTATAATAATAACTATATTTATTATTGCCTCTAGGGCATAATTCCAACAGGCGCTTGGTCCGATGCTTTGTTTGCGGAGGCGGCGAGTCCTGCTCTTCGTCTTCCTCCTCTTCCTCGCTGGTCTCTTCCTCCGACTCCCCGCTGTCACAGACATATTCAGCGCTCTTCACGCTGCCCTCCTGGCTGCCTTCTTCCTCCTCGGCCGGGTTCCCGTTCGAGACGGGAGAAAACCAGTTGGTCCACTCCTGCATAAAATTCAGTCGGCGACATCAGACGTCACACAGAGATTCAAGCAAACGATAAGATTAAGACAGTTAGGAGCACTCGACAAGTGCCACTCACCTGATTCGGAGGAGGATTATCCGCGCAGAAGGGCTTCACTCGCCGAGATCCTTTAGGATTCTCGCAGGGGCCTGTGATCTGGAGCACCCACGAGGTCACCCTCTCCTCAGTCACGCCCACGACGTTGGTCCGAGTGGAATCCTCGGGCCCCGTATAATGCCACATGGTGTGGTCGCGAGCCTGCAGGGGCTGGATACGCCGACCGAGGAAGACCTCCAGCAAGTCTATGCCAGTGACCCCCCTCCTGACGACATCTACGAGCGCCCCGACCAGAGGCTGGATGTCGTTCTTCTCCGCCTCGTGAGCGCGAGTTGCTTAGGTGGGGCGGCCCGATCTAAGCTAAAGGGAGGCAGCCCTGTCGAAGCATTCGGGCAGGCGATATCCTGGCAGTAGAACCACGTCGACTGCCAGTTCGTGACCGACTCACTTAGCTGGAGGGTGGGATAACTGCTCTGACTCTTTTTCTGGAAACCTAGACCCCCGCAGAGCTGGAGAAGATGAGTTTTATCATCCAACTGGCTAAGTCGTTTGATGGTCTGGGATGTAGCAGAAAATATGTGCTTGAACAGCCCCCAATGGGGAGGACAGCCAATGAAACACTCGCACAGAACTATAAAGGCAGAGAGATGGGCAATGGCGTTCGGGGGAAAGTGGTGAAGTTGTGCCCCGAAGTGATTCATGATGCCCCTGAAGAAAGGATGCGGGGGCAAGGAGAAACCTCGATAGACGTGGCTGAGAAGCAAGACGCGCTCCCCCTCCCGGGGCGCCGGCTCGACCTCGTTCTCCGCCGGCAGCCTCCAAGTCTTGTGCACGATCATCCCGTGCTCGACCAGCTGCAGCAGATCCCCCTCCGTCACCGTGGAGGGCAGGAAGTCGCCTTGAATCCACCCCGCCAGCAGCGGCCGCTGCCGCCGCTGAGCAGGAGCCGCCGCCTTCCCCTTCTTCTTCCTCGCCTCCATCTTGATCATCTGACCCTTGGTCATGGCGGAAGCTGCGAGCCCGCGGGAGGAAGGGGGAGGGAAGAGTGTAGAGGTGCTGGAGGTGGCGAGAGAGACGGAGCAGGCGAAGGCAAGAGATTCGGCGAGCGTAACGAAGAACCCTCGCCACCGAGATTTAAGTAGGGCTCCGACTGGGTCGCCGGCGGGTGGGCCCGAAACCTTATCCCCCGACCCACCGCGGCGATATTAGTGGAGAGGTTGAAGGCGCGAGAATCGAGGCGTCAGGCCCTACTCGAGCGCGATGGCGTCATCCCTGCTGAGCGCGCGGAACCCGAAATTTGAGATCCCGGAAAATCCGCCGCTGTCAGTTGACCGGTCGCGTCAAAAGATGCCGCAGAAGCACTCGGCTTCCGACAGTCTGTTTCGCGAGTACTTCCACTCGGATCGTTGGTCAGAAAAGATAAAATGGATCGGGGCAGGCAACGCCCAAGCCAAATCTGTTCCAGTCGGATCCAAACTTCAAGCACCGCTTCGTCGTTTCAACCCCAATCCATTCGGGGACTAATGATGGGGTCATAGTCCGAGGGTAGGGTCATAGGCCTGTCATGTAGGTCCTACCCAAGGACTACCCCTCACAAAGGACAAGGCCCTTAGTCAGTCCCGACTGAATTAAGGAGTCCCCATCATCCAGTCGGTAACAGGTCCTCAACCATCCAGTCGGAGACTAGCATTCGGAGGATACCAAGCTAACCGACTGGCTACACTCGGTACATCGTAACCTCTCTGGAGGGAAACGGCCGTACGTTTCCGGGTGCATTTATTAGCATTTAGAGCATACGTTACCTGTAACGTACGCATTCAATCCCCACTACTCCACCCCTGTACCGGAACCGTTGTGGAAGGCAGCGCACTCTATATAAGCCGTCCTCCCCCACTAGTAGAAGGGTTAGCAACTCATTGTATTCCCTATTCCACTCGACAACAAAGCTCCCTGAGCACTGAGACGTAGGGTTATTACCTCCACCGCAGAGGGGCCCGAACTCATACATCCTCGCCGTAGCTGGGACTCTGCCCATCCTTTTCGTACCCTACACATCTACTGTCAGGCTTATACCCACGACAATACCAATGTTGGACCTTGCCAGACCAGCTTTAATCTAAAACGAATTATCAAGGGGGTCCCCATAACAACCCTGATCGTCTTAGGAGCGCTCATTTATGGAACATAACACCGGTAGCCGGAAACTAAGGGGGAAAAGGTGGAACAAAACACCAGGCTAGAAAGGCCGAGCCTTCCACCTTTTACCAAGTATATAGGTGCATTAAATTAAATAACATTTAAATATGGTGATATAACAAGGAGCCCATGTTATCACATGGAAGCATCTGCACCTGCAACTAGCAACGCTAACACAGGGTTAAGCAAGCAGTAACATAGCCAATCAGTGGTTTGCTAGGTTGAACAGGTTGAAGGTAATCATGGCATTGTTGAGAGGCTGATATTTAACATGTGGTAGGCAACGAGACATCAACGGTAGCAATGGTAAAACTAGCATGGCAATGATAGTAATGGTATCTGGAGAAATGATCATCTTGCCTGAGATCCCGATTGGAAGAAGAATGCCTCCATGAAGCAGACGAACCGACATAGTCGAATGGGTCCTCACATCCGACACGCTTGCGGAACTCTATCAAGACGAAGCAAACCGGAAACACGAATCAACACAAAGAATTCACCACACGATGCACAACACAAATGATGCATGAACAGCTGAATACATGCAAGTCACAGCATGACAAATCACACAAACAAACACTACACATTAAGTGAAGTTCAATATGCAACGAGTTGCATATTGACGAAACTCCACGTTTATTATTTAGTCCTATCCCGATTAGATACACGGCAATATTAAATGTGGTTAAACATGGCAAGAGGTGAAGCGCAATTAAACTACTTATCTAGGCATTTTAAATGAGGTCGGAAATGACATATAGCACCTCCGAGACGACCTCACATGTTAATTTACAATTCTGTCCAGATCTGAACTAATGCATTTAATTAGTTGTTAAACAGCAAAACAAATAGGTTCACGTGATTCTACGCGTCAAGGCAAGCAATTTACACATAAAGAACATCTCCAACGGAGCTACGGATCAAAAGTTACAAGCACCGCAAGATATGATGGCATGAATGCAAAATGTATGCAACGTCGGTCACGAGCACTTCAAAACATACAAACAGCAAGAGAAAATGAAACTAAACGAGATTCTAAGCAAGTTTCATATAGGACTCGATCAAAACGGGGCTACGATTCAACATCTACAAGCAAAACAAGAAAACACTACAATCTGCCAAATTCAGCCACATAGCATTTTCTACGCCCCACAACTACGAGCTACACTACTCCGATAAACTCAAGCAAGGCATGGCACGGAAGAGGGCAAGAAGCACTACTACAAACAACTAACAACAACTAGCATGGCAGCAAGGAACACTAGGGAAAGAAGTCACAAAATGGCTTCCCACACACTATTTCAGACTTAGTGAAAATTACACCTCATGAAAGTGCAGTTTTCGATCTGAAGCAATATTGACAGCAGCAAAACCTATAGCTACAGGACTCCAAATGGCATGAAACTTTACAGCATGCTAGAGAAACATAAGGGGTACAACTAACTCCATTGGACCAACCCCAAAAGAGCTACACACCACAAGATACAAGCAAGACAGGACAGCAACAAAATATAACAGATTCCAGACTTAGAAATATTTCAGCTACTCTAAAACAGCACTATTTCTAGCAACTTGAGAGCAAGAAAAACACAGCTAAACATGCATTTCTATTGCAACTAAAAATACCAGGGGCTAAACAAAACATCCAAGATCAACTCTCTAGTTGACAACTAATTCCAACGAGGCACGGAATAAATCCTACGAATTAAACAAAAGGGCATCACGGCAAAATATCGCGCGAACTAACTTCCTCAAAAGCTAAAACTAATTGCACAGAAAAATCCATGGGATTTTTCTACCCCGGAAACATATAAAATATGTGGGGTTTGCAACACAAAATGATGTCACACACTAATGCGAGATAATCACCTATATACGGGAAAATAAACTACCGGCAAATTTCTACACGCAAAAATATAAATGACCGCTCTAAAATACACGGAAAAATAGTCCCTAAAACATGGACATTTCTAAAACGGCATTCGGGCAAACCGGACACGCGCGAAAAATAAACTACGGGCAAAAACATTATAGGCAGCACACGATTCTAGGCATATGGCGTGTTAAACGACGTCAAATAAATATGCAAGTTACAATAACGTAATCTACGCGTGAAACTACCCTAAAACCATATATTACACGTCTCGATCCGACCAACGGATAAAAAGATAAGGGCATCTAAATATACATCTATTTTCCTGAAAAGAACTAAATTCGGAAAAACCCTAAATTACCTATTGGGCCTACCAGGCGCATCCTAACAAAATTATGCACAGGGCGAAAAAAATTAGGCTGGGGGGAGGGGTCTCACCAGAGGCCCTTGGGCCGGTTGGGAAGGGAGGCGAGGCTTGGGCTTGGAGGAGGCCGAAGGAGCCTGCTCGGCCTGGAGGGAGGCCGGCCTGCCCGAGCTAGCGCTGCAGGGAGCTCTGGGCCGGGGCGAGGATCTGGCGACCCTGGGCCGGCTCGGGGCCCAGGCGGAGGAGGCCCAGGCGGAGCGCTCAAGCGGGCGTTGCCCTCATCTGCCTCCCGTCGCTGCTTGGAGGGAGGCCGCGAGGCTTGGGCGGCGACTGCTACAGGGACCGGCGGCGGGATGACGAGGCTGGCGGGGAAGACGCGAGCAGGCGGGACGGGGATGAGGGCTCGCCGGGGCTTGGGGCAACGGATCCGGCCGGAATCGGTCGGATCTGACCGTCGGCGTGGCTGCGAAGAGGGATCCGAGGCGGCGGCTGGCAGAGGTTCGGGCGACGGGAGGAGACGGCTAAGGTGAGCGGGGCCGGCGGCTGGCAGAGGTGAGCCGGCCCTCCGGCGGCCGCTCCTACCCCGGTGGTTCCGGCGGCGTCCCGGGCGCCGACGGAGGCGGCGCGACGGGGTTGCTGCGCTAGCACGGCGGCGGCTCGCTCGGGAGGAGAGCAGGGGGCAGAACGGGCGGCGGCGGCGTTTCGAGCCCGGCGGGCATCGCGTGGGCTCGCGGGCCCGTCGGCGCGAGGAGGAGGCTGGAGGTGGGGCTGCGCGGTTAGGGTTAGGAGGGGTGCACGGAAAACGAGGAGGGCTGTCTTAAATGCACGGGGGTCTATTTATAAAGAAAAGAGGGGCTCGGTTAACCGGAATCGCGTTCCGGATCCAACCGCGGGTTCGGATTCGGACGATTCCGAACGCGGGAACGGGTACGTGGCCGTGTAGGGTGGTTATCCGGGGACGAGAGGGAGAATGGGCGGCGCGGCAACGAATTTTAAAACACCGACAAACATCCGACGGTAGACCGAATACGGTGCCGCTACGGACGACCGTTCGGGTACCAGACGGACTTCGATCGCGACGAAATTCGACAGGCGGCCTAGCTATATTAAAATAACACCACACGTCAAATCTCAACCCGGTCAGAGAAAATTTAACACACACTTTTAAAACAGGGTTTCGACGGTGCCGCAGGCGCGTGCGAGTGCGGTCGGGCTCGGAACGGACAACGACGAGAACCGGCGACTACTAACGAATGCAAGTTTTGAAAACTGACGGCAACGAAGATGCTGATGCAATGCTGATGATGCGCATGATGCGATGATGATGCGACAAATGTAAATAGACACACGACAAAAACGGAAAGAGAGGGGATTCTTCTGGAACGTCGGCATCGGGCTGTCACAACTCTCCTACACTACAAGAGGATCTCGCCCCGAGATCCAAGAATGAAAGGGGGAAGAGGATGAGGAAGAACAAGAGGTAAAAACTTAGTCGCTTCTTTGACAAACGAGTGAAACCAACGATCCTTGAAGGTTGCAAAGAGATGAGGAATGATATGAGAAAGAAGCAAGAATTCACGGAGGATTTCGGCAGCACTTCGGTAGGAAAATGGGACAAAAAAATTCGATAAGATGGAAGAATTAGACAATATTCACAACAAACAAGTAAAAAGAGCAAGGGAACACCATGATCTTGAGAGAACAAGATAATAGCCCCAAAAGAGCAACATCACAAGGCCTCCGGAAGAAGAGAATATGAACTAGTTCATACGGAAGAAGATAACGAAGAAAGAATGACAACTACTAACTCCAATGAACTTGGCAAGCACCTTTGCGAGAAGAATTGAACGAAGTTGTTGGAAAAACAACAACGAAAAGAAGAAGACAGTAGTGGGCTTATGAATATCATCTCAACATATATGAGGTGACAAACAACCACTAAAAGAACCAAGGATAGATTAGGGGAAACAAGATATGAACAAATCTTACACCAAGAGGATACATTGAGAACTTGGATTAATGACAAGCACCATGATAGCAGCAATACATAGGAAAAGCTTTAGGTGAAATCCAAACCAAGATAGCTCAATGAAGAAATCATGGTTGAAAATATCTCACGATCATAGAATTGATGGATTTAATTATCTCATTCTGGAAAGGAAATCTCTTCGAAACTCCTACACTAACAAGAATGCTATAATACCACCTCAAAGGACAAAGGAAGAACAATTACACATAAAAATGCAAGAGAAAAGATACTTGAGGTTCTCCAACAAGAATCTTGAAGAACACTTTGAGAATGAATTGATACCTTGATGAACCACCATGAAGGACCTCCGTATACAAATGAACGATGCAAACATAACAAAGTAGAAAAGAATAAGCTTATGACCTTGCCAAGATTTAGATGAAGCCTCACAAAGATATACTAAGAGAACTTAGAGCTCCGGAAAAGAAAGATAAGAACACTAGAGAAAGGAATTGATATCAAGAGCCACTCCGGAAGAAGAATTGAAATCTCTTGGAAGAAGGAAGAACAAGAATAAGAATTATGTTATGCTCATCCTTCATCAAATTAAATTGATGACAAGCAACGGATCTAGCATACAACTTATTCTTCTGAAAAGATTGAGGAGAGATATGAGCACAAACTAGAAGAATTGTTGCAAGAAACGCCGGTGAGAATTGAAATGAACGAGGCAACCATGAATGAATGGAGATACACGAGAATGAAGAGATCATGAGCCACCTGAGAGAAAAAACTAGAACAAGGCATCGGAATAACCGAGAGACGAACGAAGAGACAACAATTGAGAAGAATTAGAGAACGAAAGCTGAAAGCTGAGAACGAAGAAGTCTTCTGAAATGATGGCCTTCAGAGGAACGAGAATGAAAACAACTCAGAAAACCACCGGATAGCGAGAAATGTATACTCATGATCGAAAACAACTAAGAAGACCACACGAAGCTGAAATGATATCTTAAAGAGAATGGACCAAGATTAGATAGAAACACTCCTTCAGATTTGCAAGCTGAGAATGATGACGAGGAACAACACCAATAATAGGTGAGACACTCCGGAATAAAGAAGAATGGAAGGTTGAGCCAAATATGAGAATTAATTCAAATAGATTTTGGAGAAGGGATATGACTGATGACATTCATACTTACGTCATAGTTGAAAAGAATTAATGATCTCCGGGAAAAGATTAAAAGAGCCAGGAAAGATCCTGGGAAAGAACCTGTGGGTTATGGGCCCACTCAAAGAAACTACCGTCGAAACAACTGATTATAAGGAGAGATATTGCACCGGTATAACGAGAAATAGATGAGGTTGAGAACCTCGAAATAAAGAAAGATCTGCAACAAGAAACTCTGAGATATCTTCAACACTCCGGATAGAAAGGAGAGAAATAAATACCAAGATAGGCTCATAAAAATTCCCAACATAGGAAAGAATAAAAAGGATGAATAGGATATAATGAACACGGATAGTTGAATTAAATTCACCGAAAAAGATAACACGAATGGATAAAGAGGAACACGAAGCTTCTAAGAATCTTCACAAAGAACCACCGGATACGACACGGAATAAAAGATAGAGGAAGCACATGAAAAGAAAACTCTTGGATAAAAATCCAATCACTGAAGAAAAGGGGTGGGAGGGCGGGGAAAAACAAAGACAACTTGAGACAGATGAGATAACTCCGGAAAGAATTGAGAGAATGATCTGCAAAATAGGAGAGGATGGAATAACTGAAGAGGAGCACACCGGTTGAAAAGAATTAACATGCCGACTCCGGTTGACAAGAAATGATAAGACGATTGATTAAGCAAAAGGATTACCACTCTTATAAAAATATGAGAACACCTCTAAGAAAAGATCTGATATCACCACTTGACATCGAAGCAACACGAATTGCCATATTCCAACAACACAAAGGGTGCGGCTTATGAAACAAGCCAGAACAAACTCATGAGGAAGATTTCGTCTGATATTTTCGTGGACAGGATCGCACGGGCTCGATTTACAGTAGCCATCAAGTGCAAGGCAGTGCACCTGACATACGAAGCCTCCCCGAGTCGTAGCAAGCTACAAGGACTCTTTAATACACAACGTGTACCGCTGTAAGTCGACCGTGAACAAACGAATCCACTAGATGTCGAACCCCAACCTAACATCATGCATTTGTTGGAAGATTGTCCAATAAGCAACTACTTGAATTCCCACCTATGAGTTCCCGAAATATCTGGTCATGCAATCTGGTACACGGATACAAGGAGTAATAACACACAACTCATATACTAACCTGTCATCTGTATCACATCCGTCAACACACAACCAGAATCTTGGACCTTCATCTACAACAGACCCTCGTGATCACAACGATACAAAGTATGGCAGTACTCCCGAACAATCTCCACCAGTACTGGGGACATCAGGGTTATCTCGCCACTACTAGTATTGAAGCAATTACGAACATCCTTCGTCCTGAGATACTAAGAAATCTGAATGATAACGATATGCTCAAGAATCCCCTGGAGCTCAACTCCCCGGAAGAAAAATCAAGTCAGACAGGAGGCACCAAGACAGAACTCCGTCACATAGGCATCATATAGATTCCAAAAATATCCGCGTGATCCTAAAAAAAATTGGGTGAGAAGAGGAGTAGAATTAAATTATTACGTCCAGATTCCTCACCAGACCATAGAAGAGGGAAAAAAGAATCCTACTCTCCGATATATAACTAGACTCAAAGTAGTTTTTGTTGGAATTATGCCCTAGAGGCAATAATAAATGTAGTTATTATTATAATTCCTGTATCAAGATAATAGTTTATTATCCATGCTATAATTGTATTGAATGAAGACTCATTTACATGTGTGGATACATAGACAAAACATCGTCCCTAGCATGCCTCTAGTTGGCTAGCCAGTTGATCAATGATAGTCAGTGTCTTCTGATTATGAACAAGGTGTTGTTGCTTGATAACTGGATCACGTCATTGGGAGAATCACGTGATGGACTAGACCCAAACTAATAGACGTAGCATGTTGATCGTGTCATTTTGTTGCTACTGTTTTCTGCGTGTCAAGTATTTATTCCTATGACCATGAGATCATATAACTCACTGACACCGGAGGAATGCTTTGTGTGTATCAAATGTCGCAACGTAACTGGGTGACTATAAAGATGCTCTACAGGTATCTCCGAAGGTGTTAGTTGAGTTAGTATGGATCAAGACTGGGATTTGTCACTCCGTGTGACGGAGAGGTATCTCGGGGCCCACTCGGTAATACAACATCACACACAAGCCTTGCAAGCAATGTAACTTAGTGTAAGTTGCGGGATCTTGTATTGTGGAACGAGTAAAGTGACTTGCCGGTAAACGAGATTGAAATAGGTATGCGGATACTGACGATCGAATCTCGGGCAAGTAACATACCGAAGGACAAAGGGAATGACATACGGGATTATACGAATCCTTGGCACTGAGGTTCAAACGATAAGATCTTCGTAGAATATGTAGGATCCAATATGGGCATCCAGGTCCCGCTATTGGATATTGACCGAGGAGTCTCTCGGGTCATGTCTACATAGTTCTCGAACCCGCAGGGTCTGCACACTTAAGGTTCGACGTTGTTTTATGCGTATTTGAGTTATATGGTTGGTTACCGAATGTTGTTCGGAGTCCCGGATGAGATCACGGACGTCACGAGGGTTTCCGGAATGGTCCGGAAACGAAGATTGATATATAGGATGACCTCATTTGATTACCGGAAGGTTTTCGGAGTTACCAGAAATGTACCGGGAATGACGAATGGGTTCCGGGAGTTCACCGGGGGGGCAACCCACCCCGGGGAAGCCCATAGGCATTTGGGGAGCCACACCAGCCCTTGGTGGGCTGGTGAGACAGCCCACAAGTTCCCAATGCGCCAAGGGAAGAAAAATCAAGAGGAAAGGAAAAAAAAAGGGGAAGTGGGAAGGGAGGGGGACTCCTCCCTCCAAACCAAGTCCAACTCGGTTTGGGGGGGAGTCCTCCCCCCCTTGGCTCGGCCGACTCCTTGGGGGGTCCTTGGACCCCAAGGCAAGGCCCCCCCTCCCTCCTCCTATATATATGGAGCAATTAGGGCTGATTTGAGACGACTTTCTCACGGCTGCCCGACCACATACCTCCATAGTTTTTCCTCTAGATCGCGTTTCTGCGGAGCTCGGGCGGAGCCCTGCTGAGACAAGGTCATCACCAACCTTCGGAGCGCCGTCACACTGCCGGAGAACTCTTCTACCTCTCCGTCTCTCTTGCTGGATCAAGAAGGCCGAGATCATCGTCGAGTTGTACGTGTGCTGAACGCGGAGGTGCCGTCCGTTCGGTACTAGATCGTGGGACTGATCGCGGGATTGTTCGCGGGCGGTTCGAGGGACGTGAGGACGTTCCACTACATCAACCGCGTTCTCTAACGCTTCTGCTGTACGGTCTACAAGGGTACGTATATCACTCATCCCCTCTCGTAGATGGACATCACCATGATAGGTCTTCGTGCGCGTAGGAAATTTTTTGTTTCCCATGCGACGTTCCCCGACAGTGGCATCATGAGCTAGGTTCATGCGTAGATGTCTTCTCGAATAGAACACAAAAGGTTTTGTGGGCGGTGATGTGCGCTTTGCTGCCCTCCTTAGTCTTTTCTTGATTCCGCAGTATTGTTGGATTGAAGCGGCTTGGACCGACATTACTCGTACGCTTACGAGAGACTGGTTTCATCGTTACGAGTAACCCCCTTTGCTCAAAGATGACTGGCAAGTGACGGTTTCTCCAACTTTAGTTGAATCGGATTTGACCGAGGAGGTCCTTGGATGAGGTTAAATAGCAACTCATATATCTCCGTTGTGGTGTTTGCGTAAGTAAGATGCGATCCTACTAGATACCCTTGGTCACCACGTAAAACATGCAACAACAAAATTAGAGGACGTCTAACTTGTTTTTGCAGGGTATGATTGTGATGTGATATGGCCAACGATGTGATGTGATATATTGGATGTATGAGATGATCATGTTGTAATAGAAATATCGACTTGCATGTCGATGGTACGGCAACCGGCAGGAGCCATAGGGTTGTCTTTATACTAACGTTTGTGCTTGCAGATGCGTTTACTATTTTGCTAGGATGTAGCTTTCGTAGTAATAGCATAAGTAGCACGGCAACCCCGATGGCGACACGTTGATGGATGATCATGGTGTGGCGCCGGTGACAAGAAGATCGTGCCGGTGCTTTGGTGATGGAGATCAAGAAGCACGTGATGATGGCCATATCATGTCACTTATGAATTGCATGTGATGTTAATCCTTTTATGCACCTTATTTTTCTTAGAACGACGGTAGCATTATGAGGTGATCTCTCACTAAAATTTCAAGACGAAATTGTGTTCTCCCCGACTGTGCACCGTTGCTACAGTTCGTCGTTTCGAGACACCACGTGATGATCGGGTGTGATAGACTCAACGTTCACATACAACGGGTGCAAAACAGTTGCGCACGCGGAACACTCGGGTTAAGCTTGACGAGCCTAGCATGTGCAGACATGGCCTCGGAACACATGAGACCGAAAGGTCGATCATGAATCATATAGTTGATATGATTAGCATAGGGATGCTTACCACTGAAACTACTCTCGACTCACGTGATGATCGGACTTGGGATAGTGTAAGTGGATCATGAACCACTCAAATGACTAGAGAGATGTACTTTTTGAGTGGGAGTTTAGCATATAATTTGATTAAGTTGAACTCTAATTATCTTGAACATAGTCTAAGTCCACTTTGAATATATTTGTGTTGTAGATCATGGCTCACGCGACAGTCATCCTGAATTTTAATACGTTCCTAGAGAAAGCTAAGTTGAAAGATGATGGAAGCAACTTTGTAGACTGGGCTCGTAATCTTAAGCTGATCTTACAAGCTGGGAAGAAGGATTATGTCCTTAATGCTGCGCTAGGAGATGAACCACCCGCTACGGCTGATCAGGATGTTAAGAACGCCTGGTTAGCACGTAAGGAGGACTACACAATAGTTCAATGTGTAGTCTTGTATGGCTTAGAACCGGGACTTCAACGTCGCTTTGAGCGTCATGGAGCATTTGAGATGTTCCAGGAGTTGGAGTTTATCTTTCAGAAGAACGCCCGGATCGAGAGGTATGAGACCTCCGATAAATTCTATGCTTGCAAGATGGAGGAAAACTCGTCTGTCAGTGAACATGTGCTCAAAATGTCTGGGTACTCAAACCGACTAGCTGAACTGGGGATTGAACTCCCGCAAGAAGCTATCACTGACAGAATCCTTCAATCACTGCCGCCAAGCTATAAAGGCTTTGTGTTGAACTACAACATGCAAGGGATGAACAAGTCTCCCGGCGAGTTGTTTGCGATGCTGAAAGTCACAGAGTCTGAACTCCGTAAAGAGCATCAAGTGTTGATGGTAAGCAAGACCACTAGTTTCAAGAGAAACGGCAAAGGCAAGAAGGGCAATTCGAAGAAGAGCGGCAAGCCTGTTGCCAATCCGCCGAAGAAACCCAAGGCTGGACCTAAGCCTGAAACGGAGTGTTTATATTGCAAGGGTATGGGTCACTGGAAGCGCAATTGCCCCAAGTATCTGGCAGATAAGAAGGCGGGCAAAGAAAAATCAGGTATATTTGATATACATGTTATTGATGTGTACTTAACCGGCTCTCGTAGTAGTGCCTGGGTATTCGATACCGGTTCTGTTGCTCATATTTGCAACTCGAAACAGGAACTGCGGAATAGGCGAAGGCTGGCGAAAGACGAAGTGACGATGCGCGTAGGAAATGGTTCCAAGGTTGATGCAATCGCCGTCGGCACAGTGTCACTTCAGCTACCATCGGGATTAGTGATGAACTTAAATCATTGTTATTTAGTGCCTGCGTTGAGCATGAACATTATATCTGGATCTTGTTTATTGCGAGACGGTTACTCTTTTAAGTCTGAGAATAATGGTTGTTCTATTTCTATGAGTAACATCTTTTATGGTCATGCACCGAATGTGAGAGGATTGCTCATATTGAATCTTGATAGCGATACGCATATACATAACATTGAGACCAAAAGAGTTAGAGTAAACAATGATAGCGCCATATTTTTTGTGGCACTGTCGCTTGGGTCATATTGGTGTAAAGCGCATGAAGAAACTCCATACTGATGGACTTTTGGAGTCACTTGACTTTGATTCACTTGACACGTGCGAACCATGCCTCATGGGCAAGATGACTAAAACTCCGTTCTCCGGAACAATGGAGCGTGCAAGTGACTTGTTGGAAATCATACATACCGATGTGTGTGGTCCAATGAGCATAGAGGCACGCGGCGGATATCGTTATTTTCTCACCTTCACTGACGATTTGAGTAGATATGGTTATGTCTACTTGATGAAGCACAAGTCTGAAACATTTGAAAAGTTCAAGCAATTTCAGAGTGAAGTGGAAAATCATAGTAACAAGAAGATCAAGTTCCTATGGTCTGATCGTGGGGGTGAATATCTGAGTTTCGAGTTTGGTGCTCACTTAAGACAATGTGGAATTGTTTCGCAGTTAACACCGCCTGGAACACCACAGTGTAATGGTGTGTCCGAACGTCGTAATCGTACTTTGTTAGAGATGGTGCGATCTATGATATCTCTTACTGATTTGCCGTTATCATTTTGGGGTTATGCATTAGAAACAGCTGCATTCACTTTAAATAGGGCACCATCAAAATCCGTTGAGACGACACCATACGAACTGTGGTATGGCAAAAGGCCAAAGTTGTCGTTTCTTAAAGTTTGGGGATGTGATGCTTATGTCAAAAAGCTTCAGCCTGAAAAGCTAGAACCCAAAGCGGAAAAATGTGTCTTCATAGGTTACCCAAAAGAGACAGTTGGGTACACCTTCTATCTCAAATCTGAGGGCAAAGTGTTTGTTGCTAAAAACGGAGCTTTTCTCGAGAAGGAGTTTCTCTCGAGAGAATTGAGTGGGAGGAAGATAGAACTTGACGAGGTTGTCGAACCTCTCATCCCTCTGGATAGTGGCGCAGGACAAGGGGAAACCTCTGTCGTTGCGACGCCGGTTGAGGAGGAAGTTAATGATGATGATCATGAAACTCCAGTTCAAGTTTCTGTTGAACCACGCAGGTCGACGAGATCACGCGCTGCTCCAGAGTGGTACGGTAATCCCGTCTTATCAATCATGTTGTTAGACAACAATGAACCTGTGAATTATGAAGAAGCAATGGTGGGCCCAGATTCCAACAAATGGCTAGAAGCCATGAAATCCGAGATAGGATCCATGTATGAGAACAAAGTGTGGACTTTGGAGATACTGCCTGAGGGCCGCAAGGCTATTCAGAACAAATGGATCTTTAAGAAGAAGACGGACGCTGACGGTAATGTGACCGTTTATAAAGCTCGACTTGTGGCAAAGGGTTTTTCACAAGTTCCAGGAATTGACTACGATGAGACTTTTGTTGGAAATATGCCCTAGAGGCAATAATAAATTAGTTATTATTATATTTCTTTGTTCATGATAATCGTTTATTATCCATGCTATAATTGTATTGATTGGAAACACAATACTTGTGTGGATACATAGACAAAACACTGTCCCTAGTAAGCCTCTAGTTGACTAGCTCGTTGATCAAAGATGGTCAAGGTTTCCTGGCCATAGGCAAGTGTTGTCACTTGATAACGGGATCACATCATTAGGAGAATCATGTGATGGACTAGACCCAAACTAATAGACGTAGCATGTTGATCGTGTCATTTTGTTGCTACTGTTTTCTGCGTGCCAAGTATTTATTCCTATGACCATGAGATCATATAACTCACTAACACCGGAGGAATGCTTTGTGTGTATCAAACGTCGCAACGTAACTGGGTGACTATAAAGATGCTCTACAGGTATCTCCGAAGGTGTTAGTTGAGTTAGTATGGATCAAGATTGGGATTTGTCACTCCGTGTGACGGAGAGGTATCTCGGGGCCCACTCGGTAATACAACATCACACACAAGCCTTGCAAGCAATGTAACTTAGTGTAAGTTACGGGATCTTGTATTACGGAACGAGTAAAGAGACTTGCCGGTAAACGAGATTGAAATAGGTATGCGGATACTAACGATCGAATCTCGGGCAAGTAACATACCGAAGGACAAAGGGAATGACATACGGGATTATATGAATCCTTGGCACTGAGGTTCAAACGATAAGATCTTCGTAGAATATGTAGGATCCAATATGGGCATCCAGGTCCCGCTATTGGATATTGACCGAGGAGTCTCTCGGGTCATGTCTACATAGTTCTCGAACCCGCAGGGTCTGCACACTTAAGGTTCGACGTTGTTTTATGCGTATTTGAGTTATATGGTTGGTTACCGAATGTTGTTCGGAGTCCCGGATGAGATCACGGACATCACGAGGGTTTCCGGAATGGTCCGGAAACGAAGATTGATATATAGGATGACCTCATTTGGTTACCGGAAGGTTTCCGTGCATTACCGGAAAAGTTTCGGGCTCATCGGTAGTGTACCGGGAGTGCCGGGAGGGGTGCCAGGGACCATCGGGAGGGGTGTCACGCCCCAAGGGGTCTCATGGGCTATGGGAAGAGATAAACCAGCCCCTAGTGGGCTGGAATAAGTTCCCACTAAGGCCCATAAGGTTTGAGAAGGAAAAAACACAAGGTGGAAAGAGTTTCCAAGTGGGAAGGTGGAATCCTACTCCAAGTAGGATTGGAGTAGGACTCCTCCACCTCCAATTTCGGCCAAACCTTTAGGTTTTGAGGCTGCCTCCTCCCCTCCCTCCCACCTATATATACGGAGGTATTAGGGCTGATTTGAGACGACTTTTCCACGGCAGCCCGACCACATACCTCCATAGTTTTTCCTCTAGATCGCGTTTCTGCGGAGCTCGGGCGGAGCCCTGCTGAGACGAGATCATCACCAACCTCCGGAGCGCCGTCACGCTGCCGGAGAACTCTTCTACCTCTCTGTCTCTCTTGCTGGATCAAGAAGGCCGAGATCATCGTCGAGCTGTACGTGTGCTGAACGCGGAGGTGCCGTCCGTTCGGTACTAGATCGTGGGACTGATCGCGGGATTGTTCGCGGGGCGGATCGAGGGACGTGAGGACGTTCCGCTACATCAACCGCGATCTCTAATCGCTTCTGCTGTACGATCTACAAGGGTACGTAGATCACTCATCCCCTCTCGTAGATGGACATCACCATGATAGGTCTTCGTGCGCGTAGGAAAATTTTTGTTTCCCATGCGACGTTCCCCAACAGTGGCATCATGAGCTAGGTTCATGCGTAGATGTCTTCTCGAGTAGAACACAAAAGGTTTTGTGGGCGGTGATGTGCGTTTTTCTGCCCTCCTTAGTCTTTTCTTGATTCCGCGGTATTGTTGGATTGAAGCGGCTTGGACCGACATTACTCGTACGCTTACGAGAGACTGGTTTCATCGTTACGAGTAACCCCCTTTGCTCAAAGATGACTGGCAAGTGACGGTTTCTCCAACTTTAGTTGAATCGGATTTGACCGAGGAGGTCCTTGGATGAGGTTAAATAGCAACTCATATATCTCCGTTGTGGTGTTTGCGTAAGTAAGATGCGATCCTACTAGATACCCTTGGTCACCACGTAAAACATGCAACAACAAAATTAGAGGACGTCTAACTTGTTTTTGCAGGGTATGATTGTGATGTGATATGGCCAATGATGTGATGTGATATATTGGATGTATGAGATGATCATGTTGTAATAGAAATATCGACTTGCACGTCGATGGTACGGCAACCGGCAGGAGCCATAGGGTTGTCTTTATACTAACATATGTGCTTGCAGATGCGTTTACTATTTTGCTAGGATGTAGCTTTAGTAGTAATAGCATAAGTAGCACGACAACCCCGATGGCAACACGTTGATGGATGATCATGGTGTGGCGCCGGTGACAAGAAGATCGTGCCGGTGCTTTGGTGATGGAGATCAAGAAGCACGTGATGATGGCCATATCATGTCACTTATGAATTGCATGTGATGTTAATCCTTTTATGCACCTTATTTTGCTTAGAACGACGGTAGCATTATGAGGTGATCTCTCACTGAAATTTCAAGACGAAATTGTGTTCTCCCCGACTGTGCACCGTTGCGACAGTTCTTCGTTTCGAGACACCACGTGATGATCGGGTGTGATAGACTCAACGTTCACATACAACGGGTGCAAAACAGTTGCACACGCGGAACACTCGGGTTAAGCTTGACGAGCCTAGCATGTGCAGACATGGCCTCGGAACACATGAGACCGAAAGGTCGAGCATGAATCGTATAGTTGATATGATTAGCATAGGGATGCTTACCACTGAAACTATTCTCGACTCACGTGATGATCGGACTTGAGATAGCGGATTTGGATCATGTACCACTCAAATGACTAGAGAGATGTACTTTTTGAGTGGGAGTTCTTAAGTAATATGATTAATTGAACTAATTGTCATGAATATAGTCTAATGGTCTTTGCGAATTACGATGTAGCTTGCGCTATAGCTCTACTATTTTTATATGTTCCTAGAGAAAATTTAGTTGAAAATTGATAGTAGCAACCTTTGCAGACTGAGTCTGTAAAACCGAGGATTGTCCTCGTTGCTACGCAGAAGGCTTATGTCCTTAATGCACCACTCGGTGTGCTGCACCTCGAGCGTCGTCTGTGGATGCTATGAACATCCGACATACACGTTACTGATGACTACACGATAGTTGAGTGCAAGATACTTGATGGCTTAGAAGCAAGGCGCCGAAAACGTTGTAAAACGTCACGGAACATAAGTGATGTTCCGAAGAGATGAAATTGTGATTTCCTGCTTGTGCCCTTGTTAAGAGGTGCGAGACCTCCAAACAAGATTCTTTGTCCACAAAGTAAAGGAGAAAAGCTCAATCGTTGAGCGTGTGCTCAGATTGTCTGAGTACGACAATCGCTTGAATCAAGTGGGAGTTAATCTTCCAGGTGAGATAGTGATGGTTCTCCAAAGTCATTGCCACCAAGCTATGAGAGCTTCGTGATGAACTATAACATATCAAGGATAGATACTATGATCTTTTGAGCGATTCGCGATGTTTGACACTGCGAAAGTAGAAATCAAGAAGGAGCATCAATAGTTGATGGTTTGTAAAACCACTGAGTTTCAAGAAAGGCAAGGGCTAGAAGGGATACTTCGTGAAACGGCAAAGCAGTTGCTGCACTAATGAAGAGACCCAAGATTAAACCCAAACCCGAGACTAAGTGCTTCTGTAATGAGGGGAACAGTCACTGAGGCGGAAACAACTCTAGATACTTGGTAGATAAGAAGGCTGGCAAAAGTCGAAAGAAGTGTATTTGATATACATAATGTTGATGTGTACTTTACTGGTACTCCTAGTAGCATGAGGGTATTAGATACCGGTTCGGTTGCTAAGTGATTAGTAACACGAAATGAAAGCTACGACATAAACGGAGACTAGCTAAAGGCGAGGTGACGATACGTGTTGGAAGTGTTTCCAAGGTTGATATGATCAAACGTCGCACGCTCCCTCTACCATCGGGATTGGTGTTAAACCTAAATAATTGTTATTTGGTGCTTGCGTTAAGCATGAACATGATTGGATCGTGTTTATTGCAATACGATTATTCATTTAAGGAGAATAATGGTTACTCTATTTTCTTGAATATTCACCTTCAATGGTTTATTGAATCTTGATCGTAGTGTCACACATGTTCATGATATTGGTGCCAAAGGTACGAGTTAATGATGATAGTACCACTTACTTGTGGCACTGCCGCTTGAGTCATGTTAGTATAAATTGCATGAAGAGGCTCCATGCTGATGGATCTTTGTACTCACCTGATTTCGAATCACTAGTGACATGCAAATCATACCACATGAGCAAGGCCTTGTTTTCATTGAGATGAAATAAGATAGTAACTTGTTGGAAGTGATACATTTTGATGTATGCAGTCCAATGGGTGCTGAGGCACGCAGTGGATATCATTATGTTCTTACTTCACTGACAATTTGAGTAGATACTAGAGTATTTACTTAATGAATCACAGGTCTGAAATATTGAAAAGTTCAATTCTGTTTCGGAGTGAAGTTCGTCGTAACAAGAGGATAAACTGTCTACGATATGGTCATAGAAATGAATATCTGAGTTACGAGTTTTGGTACGCAGTTAAGACAATGTGGAAGTTATTTCGCAGTTCATGCCACCTGGAACATCATAGTGTGATGATGTGTCTGAACATCATAGCCACGCACTATTTGGTATAATACATACTATGGTGTCTCTTATCGAATTACCACTATCGTTTATGGGTTATGCATTAGAG
The DNA here is from genome assembly GCF_904849725.1 of Hordeum vulgare subsp. vulgare. Taxonomy (NCBI): domain Eukaryota; kingdom Viridiplantae; phylum Streptophyta; class Magnoliopsida; order Poales; family Poaceae; genus Hordeum; species Hordeum vulgare. Next base: position 617,796,320 of record NC_058524.1, read on the forward strand.
ACAACCGCACTCACTTTAAATAGGGCACCGCGTATTTCCGTTGAAGATGACACAGTATAGACTGAGGTTTAGAGAAATCTAAACTGTCGTTTCTTGAAAGTTTGGGGTTTCGACACTTATGTGAAAAAGTTTCAGTCTGATAAGCTCGAACCCAAAGCGGATAAATGCATCTTCATAGGATATCCAAAACAGTTGGGTACATCTCCTATCTCAGATCCGAAAGCAAAGTGTTTGTTTCTAGAAACGGATCCTTTCTCGAGGAAAGGTTTCTCTTGAAAGAATTGAGTGGGAGGGTAGTAGAACTTGATGAGGTCATTGAACCATCACTTCAACCAGTGTGTAGCAGGGCGCAGGAAGTTGTTCATGTGGCGCCTACACCAATTGAAGTGGAAGCTGATGATGATGATCATTGAGCTTCGAATCAAGTTACTACAAAACCTCGTAGGTCGACAAGGTCGCGTACTGCTGCAGAGTAGTACGGTAACCCTGTCTTGGAGGTCATGTTGTTGAGCAAAAGTGAACCTACGAGTTATGGAGAAAGCGATGGTGGGCCCGGGTTCCGACAAATGGCTGGAAGCCATGAAATCCAAGAGAGGATCCATGTATGAAACCAAAGTGTAGACTTTGGAAGAACTACTTGATGGTCATAGGACTATTGAGTAAAGATGGATCTTTAAAAGGAAGACAGACGATGATAGTGATAAGTCACTATTAAGAAAAGCTCGACTTGTCGCAAAGATGTTTCCGACAAGATCAAACAGTTGACTATGATGAGACTTTCTCACTCGTAGCGATGCTGAAAGTCTGTTAGAATTATGTTAGTAGTTGCTGCATTATTTATGAAATATTGCATGTAGGATGTCAAAACATTGTTTCCTCAACGGTTTCCTTGAGCAAACATTGTATGAGATACAACCATGAGGTTTTGTCGATCCTAAAGATACTAGCAAGTATGCAAGCTCCAGTGATCCTTCAATGGACTGGTGCAAGCATCTCGGAGTTGGAATATACACTTTGATGAGATGATCAAAGATTTTGGGTTTTTTACAAAGTTTATGAGAAACCTGTATTTCCAAAGAAGTGAGTGGGAGCACTATAGAATTTCTGATAGGTATATGTGGTTGACATATTGTGGATCAGAAGTAATGTAGAATTTCTGTAAAGCATACAAGGTTGTTTTGAAAGAAGTTTTCAAAGGAGTACCTGGATTACGCTACTTGAACGTTGAGCATCAAAGATCTATGGAGATAGATCGAAAAGCACTTAACGGAAGTTTCAACAAGATGCATGCCTTGACAAGTTTTTGAAAGGAGTTCAAAATAGGTCAGCAAAGAAGGAGTTCTTGGTTGCGTTGTGAGGTGTGAATTTGAGTAAGACTCAAAACCCGACCCCGACAGAATAAAGAGAATAGACGAAGGTCGTCTTCTATGCCTTAGCCGTAGAATCTAAAGTATGCCATGCTGTGTACCGCACCTGATGTGTGCCTTGACTCAAAGTATGTTGAGAGGTACAGAGAGTGATCCATGATTGAATCACTAGCAGCGGTCAAAATTTATCCTTAGTAACTAATGGACTAAGGAATTTTTTCTCGATTATGGAGGTGGTTAAAGAGTTCGTCGTAAAGGGTTACGTTGATGCAAGCTTTGACACTAATCCGAATAACTATGAGTAGTGAAACGGATTCGTATAGTAGAGTAGATATTTGGAGCATTTCCGAATAGCACGTAGTAGCAGCATCTATAAGATGGCATAAAGATTTGTAAAGAACACACGGATCTGAAAGTTTCAGAACCATTGACTAAAACCTCTCTCACGAGCAAGACGTGATCAGACCCCATAACTATATGGGTGTTGGATTCGTTGGAATCACATGGTGATGTGAACTAGATTATTGACTCTAGTGCAAGTGGGAGACTATTGGAAATATGCCCTAGAGGCAATAATAAATTAGTTATTATTATATTTCTTTGTTCATGATAATCGTTTATTATCCATGCTATAATTGTATTGATTGGAAACACAATACTTGTGTGGATACATAGACAAAACACTGTCCCTAGTAAGCCTCTAGTTGACTAGCTTGTTGATCAAAGATGGTCAAGGTTTCCTGGCCATAGGCAAGTGTTGTCACTTGATAACGGGATCACATCATTAGGAGAATCATGTGATGGACTAGACCCAAACTAATAGACGTAGCATGTTGATCGTGTCATTTTGTTGCTACTGTTTTCTGCGTGCCAAGTATTTATTCCTATGACCATGAGATCATATAACTCACTAACACCGGAGGAATGCTTTGTGTGTATCAAACGTCGCAACGTAACTGGGTGACTATAAAGATGCTCTACAGGTATCTCCGAAGGTGTTAGTTGAGTTAGTATGGATCAAGATTGGGATTTGTCACTCCGTGTGACGGAGAGGTATCTCGGGGCCCACTCGGTAATACAACATCACACACAAGCCTTGCAAGCAATGTAACTTAGTGTAAGTTACGGGATCTTGTATTACGGAACGAGTAAAGAGACTTGCCGGTAAACGAGATTGAAATAGGTATGCGGATACTAACGATCGAATCTCGGGCAAGTAACATACCGAAGGACAAAGGGAATGACATACGGGATTATATGAATCCTTGGCACTGAGGTTCAAACGATAAGATCTTCGTAGAATATGTAGGATCCAATATGGGCATCCAGGTCCCGCTATTGGATATTGACCGAGGAGTCTCTCGGGTCATGTCTACATAGTTCTCGAACCCGCAGGGTCTGCACACTTAAGGTTCGACGTTGTTTTATGCGTATTTGAGTTATATGGTTGGTTACCGAATGTTGTTCGGAGTCCCGGATGAGATCACGGACATCACGAGGGTTTCCGGAATGGTCCGGAAACGAAGATTGATATATAGGATGACCTCATTTGGTTACCGGAAGGTTTCCGTGCATTACCGGAAAAGTTTCGGGCTCATCGGTAGTGTACCGGGAGTGCCGGGAGGGGTGCCGGGGACCATCGGGAGGGGTGTCACGCCCCAAGGGGTCTCATGGGCTATGGGAAGAGATAAACCAGCCCCTAGTGGGCTGGAATAAGTTCCCACTAAGGCCCATAAGGTTTGAGAAGGAAAAAACACAAGGTGGAAAGAGTTTCCAAGTGGGAAGGTGGAATCCTACTCCAAGTAGGATTGGAGTAGGACTCCTCCACCTCCAATTTCGGCCAAACCTTTAGGTTTTGAGGCTGCCTCCTCCCCTCCCTCCCACCTATATATACGGAGGTATTAGGGCTGATTTGAGACGACTTTTCCACGGCAGCCCGACCACATACCTCCATAGTTTTTCCTCTAGATCGCGTTTCTGCGGAGCTCGGGCGGAGCCCTGCTGAGACGAGATCATCACCAACCTCCGGAGCGCCGTCACGCTGCCGGAGAAATCTTCTACCTCTCCGTCTCTCTTGCTGGATCAAGAAGGCCGAGATCATCGTCGAGCTGTACGTGTGCTGAACGCGGAGGTGCCGTCCGTTCGGTACTAGATCGTGGGACTGATCACGGGATTGTTCGCGGGGCGGATCGAGGGACGTGAGGACGTTCCACTACATCAACCGCGATCTCTAATCGCTTCTGCTGTACGATCTACAAGGGTACGTAGATCACTCATCCCCTCTCGTAGATGGACATCACCATGATAGGTCTTCGTGCGCGTAGGAAAATTTTTGTTTCCCATGCGACGTTCCCCAACAACTTTCTCTCCCGTGGCAATGCTTAAGTCCGTCAGAATCATGTTAGCAATAGCTGCATTTTTCGATTATGAAATCTGGCAGATGGATGTCAAAACGGCGTTCCTTAACGGTTTCCTTAAGGAAGAGTTGTATATGATGTAACCCGAAGGTTTTGTCGATCCTAAAAATGCTGACAAGGTGTGCAAGCTCCAGCGATCCATTTATGGATTGGTGCAAGCATCTCAGAGTTGGAACAAACGCTTTGATGAGGTGATCAAAGCATTTGGGTTTATACAAGTGGTTGGAGAATCTTGTATTTACAAGAAAGTGAGTGGGAGCTCTGTGGCGTTTCTAATATTATATGTGGATGACATATTACTGATTGGAAACAACGTAGAGCTTTTGGAGAGCATAAAAGGTTACTTGAATAAAAGTTTCTCTATGAAGGACCTAGGAGAAGCTGCTTACATTCTAGGCATTAAGATCTATAGGGATAGATCAAAACGCCTGATAGGACTTTCACAAAGCACTTACCTTGATAAAGTTTTGAAGAGGTTCAAAATGGAACAGTCCAAGAAAGGGTTCGTGCCAGTTTTACAAGGTACGAGATTGAGTAAGACTCAGTGCCCAGCAACTGATGAAGATAGAGAGCATATGCGCTCCGTCCCCTATGCTTCAGCCATAGGTTCTATCATGTATGCGATGTTGTGCACTAGACCGGATGTTAGCCTGGCCATAAGTATGGCAGGTAGGTTCCAGAGTAATCCAGGAGTGGATCACTGGACAGCGGTCAAGAATATCCTGAAGTACCTGAAAAGGACTAAGGAGATGTTTCTCGTGTAAGGAGGTGACGAAGAGCTCGCCGTAAAAGGTTACGTCGATGCAAGCTTTGACACAGATCCGGACGACTCTAAGTCGCAAACCGGATACGTATTTATTCTTAATGGGGGTGCAGTAAGCTGGTGCAGTTCCAAGCAAAGCGTCGTAGCAGATTCTACATGTGAAGCGGAGTACATGGCTGCCTCGGAGGCGGCTAAGGAAGGTGTCTGGATGAAGCAGTTCATGACGGATCTTGGAGTGGTGCCAAGTGCACTGGATCCAATAACCTTGTTCTGTGACAACACTGGTGCCATTGCCTTAGCAAAGGAACCAAGGTTTCACAAGAAGACCAGACACATCAAACGTTCAACCTCATCCGCGACTACGTCGAGGAAGAGGATGTAAATATATGCAAGGTGCACACGGATCTGAATGTAGCAGACCCGCTGACTAAACCTCTTCCACGGCCAAAACATGATCGACACCAGAACTGTATGGGTGTTAGATTTATTACAATGTAAATCACATGGTGATGTGAGGGCTGGATTATTGACTCTAGTGCAAGTGAGAGACTGTTGGAATTATGCCCTAGAGGCAATAATAAATGTATTTATTATTATAATTCCTGTATCAAGATAATAGTTTATTATCCATTCTATAATTGTATTGAATGAAGACTCATTTACATGTGTGGATACATAGACAAAACATCGTCCCTAGCATGCCTCTAGTTGGCTAGCCAGTTGATCAATGATAGTCAGTGTCTTCTGATTATGAACAAGGTGTTGTTGCTTGATAACTGGATCACGTCATTGGGAGAATCACGTGATGGACTAGACCCAAACTAATAGACGTAGCATGTTGATCGTGTCATTTTGTTGCTACTGTTTTCTGCGTGTCAAGTATTTATTCCTATGACCATGAGATCATATAACTCACTGACACCGGAGGAATGCTTTGTGTGTATCAAATGTCGCAACGTAACTGGGTGACTATAAAGATGCTCTACAAGTATCTCCGAAGGTGTTAGTTGAGTTAGTATGGATCAAGACTGGGATTTGTCACTCCGTGTGACGGAGAGGTATCTCGGGGCCCACTCGGTAATACAACATCACACACAAGCCTTGCAAGCAATGTAACTTAGTGTAAGTTGCGGGATCTTGTATTGTGGAACGAGTAAAGAGACTTGCCGGTAAACGAGATTGAAATAGGTATGCGGATACTGACGATCGAATCTCGGGCAAGTAACATACCGAAGGACAAAGGGAATGACATACGGGATTATACGAATCCTTGGCACTGAGGTTCAAACGATAAGATCTTCGTAGAATATGTAGGATCCAATATGGGCATCCAGGTCCCGCTATTGGATATTGACCGAGGAGTCTCTCGGGTCATGTCTACATAGTTCTCGAACCCGCAGGGTCTGCACACTTAAGGTTCGACGTTGTTTTATGCGTATTTGAGTTATATGGTTGGTTACCGAATGTTGTTCGGAGTCCCGGATGAGATCACGGACGTCACGAGGGTTTCCGGAATGGTCTGGAAACGAAGATTGATATATAGGATGACCTCATTTGATTACCGGAAGGTTTTCGGAGTTACCGGAAATGTACCGGGAATGACGAATGGGTTCCGGGAGTTCACCGGGGGGGCAACCCACCCCGGGGAAGCCCATAGGCATTTGGGGAGCCACACCAGCCCTTGGTGGGCTGGTGGGACAGCCCACAAGTTCCCAATGCGCCAAGGGAAGAAAAATCAAGAGGAAAGGAAAAAAAAAGGGGAAGTGGGAAGGGAGGGGGACTCCTCCCTCCAAACCAAGTCCAACTCGGTTTGGGGGGGGGGTCCTCCCCCCCTTGGCTCGGCCGACTCCTTGGGGGGTCCTTGGACCCCAAGGCAAGGCCCCCCTCCCTCCTCCTATATATATGGAGCAATTAGGGCTGATTTGAGACGACTTTCTCACAGCTGCCCGACCACATACCTCCATAGTTTTTCCTCTAGATCGCGTTTCTGCGGAGCTCGGGCGGAGCCCTGCTGAGACAAGGTCATCACCAACCTCCGGAGCACCGTCACGCTGCCGGAGAACTCTTCTACCTCTCCGTCTCTCTTGCTGCATCGAGAAGGCCGAGACCATCGTCGAGCTGTACGTGTGCTGAACGCGGAGGTGCCGTCCGTTCGGTACTAGATCGTGGGACTGATCGCGGGATTGTTCGCGGGGCGGATCGAGGGACGTGAGGACGTTCCACTACATCAACCGTGTTCTCTAACGCTTCTGCTGTATGGTCTACAAGGGTACGTAGATCACTCATCCCCTCTCGTAGATGGACATCACCATGATAGGTCTTCGTGCGCGTAGGAAAATTTTTGTTTCCCATGCGACGTTCCCCGACAGTGGCATCATGAGCTAGGTTCATGCGTAGATGTGTTCTCGAATAGAACACAAAAGGTTTTGTGGGCGGTGATGTGCGCTTTGCTGCCCTCCTTAGTCTTTTCTTGATTCCGCAGTATTGTTGGATTGAAGCGGCTTGGACCGACATTACTCGTACGCTTACGAGAGACTGGTTTCATCGTTACGAGTAACCCCCTTTGCTCAAAGATGACTGGCAAGTGACGGTTTCTCCAACTTTAGTTGAATCGGATTTGACCGAGGAGGTCCTTGGATGAGGTTAAATAGCAACTCATATATCTCCGTTGTGGTGTTTGCGTAAGTAAGATGCGATCCTACTAGATACCCTTGGTCACCACGTAAAACATGCAACAACAAAATTAGAGGACGTCTAACTTGTTTTTGCAGGGTATGATTGTGATGTGATATGGCCAACGATGTGATGTGATATATTGGATGTATGAGATGATCATGTTGTAATAGAAATATCGACTTGCATGTCGATGGTACGGCAACCGGCAGGAGCCATAGGGTTGTCTTTATACTAACGTTTGTGCTTGCAGATGCGTTTACTATTTTGCTAGGATGTAGCTTTCGTAGTAATAGCATAAGTAGCACGGCAACCCCGATGGCGACACGTTGATGGATGATCATGGTGTGGCGCCGGTGACAAGAAGATCGTGCCGGTGCTTTGGTGATGGAGATCAAGAAGCACGTGATGATGGCCATATCATGTCACTTATGAATTGCATGTGATGTTAATCCTTTTATGCACCTTATTTTTCTTAGAACGACGGTAGCATTATGAGGTGATCTCTCACTAAAATTTCAAGACGAAATTGTGTTCTCCCCGACTGTGCACCGTTGCTACAGTTCGTCGTTTCGAGACACCACGTGATGATCGGGTGTGATAGACTCAACGTTCACATACAACGGGTGCAAAACAGTTGCGCACGCGGAACACTCGGGTTAAGCTTGACGAGCCTAGCATGTGCAGACATGGCCTCGGAACACATGAGACCGAAAGGTCGATCATGAATCATATAGTTGATATGATTAGCATAGGGATGCTTACCACTGAAACTACTCTCGACTCACGTGATGATCGGACTTGGGATAGTGTAAGTGGATCATGAACCACTCAAATGACTAGAGAGATGTACTTTTTGAGTGGGAGTTTAGCATATAATTTGATTAAGTTGAACTCTAATTATCTTGAACATAGTCTAAGTCCACTTTGAATATATTTGTGTTGTAGATCATGGCTCACGCGACAGTCATCCTGAATTTTAATACGTTCCTAGAGAAAGCTAAGTTGAAAGATGATGGAAGCAACTTTGTAGACTGGGCTCGTAATCTTAAGCTGATCTTACAAGCTGGGAAGAAGGATTATGTCCTTAATGCTGCGCTAGGAGATGAACCACCCGCTACGGCTGATCAGGATGTTAAGAACGCCTGGTTAGCACATAAGGAGGACTACTCAATAGTTCAATGTGTAGTCTTGTATGGCTTAGAACCGGGACTTCAACGTCGCTTTGAGCGTCATGGAGCATTTGAGATGTTCCAGGAGTTGGAGTTTATCTTTCAGAAGAACGCCCGGATCGAGAGGTATGAGACCTCCGATAAATTCTATGCTTGCAAGATGGAGGAAAACTCGTCTGTCAGTGAACATGTGCTCAAAATGTCTGGGTACTCAAACCGACTAGCTGAACTGGGGATTGAACTCCCGCAAGAAGCTATCACTGACAGAATCCTTCAATCACTGCCGCCAAGCTATAAAGGCTTTGTGTTGAACTACAACATGCAAGGGATGAACAAGTCTCCCGGCGAGTTGTTTGCGATGCTGAAAGTCGCAGAGTCTGAACTCCGTAAAGAGCATCAAGTGTTGATGGTAAGCAAGACCACTAGTTTCAAGAGAAACGGCAAAGGCAAGAAGGGCAATTCGAAGAAGAGCGGCAAGCCTGTTGCCAATCCGCCGAAGAAACCCAAGGCTGGACCTAAGCCTGAAACGGAGTGTTTATATTGCAAGGGTATGGGTCACTGGAAGCGCAATTGCCCCAAGTATCTGGCAGATAAGAAGGCGGGCAAAGAAAAATCAGGTATATTTGATATACATGTTATTGATGTGTACTTAACCGACTCTCGTAGTAGTGCCTGGGTATTCGATACCGGTTCTGTTGCTCATATTTGCAACTCGAAACAGGAACTGCGGAATAGGCGAAGGTTGGCGAAAGACGAAGTGACGATGCGCGTAGGAAATGGTTCCAAGGTTGATGCAATCGCCGTCGGCACAGTGTCACTTCAGCTACCATCGGGATTAGTGATGAACTTAAATCATTGTTATTTAGTGCCTGCGTTGAGCATGAACATTATATCTGGATCTTGTTTATTGCGAGACGGTTACTCTTTTAAGTCTGAGAATAATGGTTGTTCTATTTCTATGAGTAACATCTTTTATGGTCATGCACCGAATGTGAGAGGATTGCTCATATTGAATCTTGATAGCGATACGCATATACATAACATTGAGACCAAAAGAGTTAGAGTAAACAATGATAGCGCCATATTTTTTGTGGCGCTGTCGCTTGGGTCATATTGGTGTAAAGCGCATGAAGAAACTCCATACTGATGGACTTTTGGAGTCACTTGACTTTGATTCACTTGACACGTGCGAACCATGCCTCATGGGCAAGATGACTAAAACTCTGTTCTCCGGAACAATGGAGCGTGCAAGTGACTTGTTGGAAATCATACATACCGATGTGTGTGGTCCAATGAGCATAGAGGCACGCGGCGGATATCGTTATTTTCTCACCTTCACTGACGATTTGAGTAGATATGGTTATGTCTACTTGATGAAGCACAAGTCTGAAACATTTGAAAAGTTCAAGCAATTTCAGAGTGAAGTGGAAAATCATAGTAACAAGAAGATCAAGTTCCTATGGTCTGATCGTGGGGGTGAATATCTGAGTTTCGAGTTTGGTGCTCACTTAAGACAATGTGGAATTGTTTCGCAGTTAACACCGCCTGGAACACAACAGCGTAATGGTGTGTCCGAACGTCGTAATCGTACTTTGTTAGAGATGGTGCGATCTATGATGTCTCTTACTGATTTGCCGTTATCATTTTGGGGTTATGCATTAGAAACAGCTGCATTCACTTTAAATAGGGCACCATCAAAATCCGTTGAGACGACACCATACGAACTGTGGTATGGCAAAAGGCCAAAGTTGTCGTTTCTTAAAGTTTGGGGATGTGATGCTTATGTCAAAAAGCTTCAGCCTGAAAAGCTAGAACCCAAAGCGGAAAAATGTGTCTTCATAGGTTACCCAAAAGAGACAGTTGGGTACACCTTCTATCTCAAATCTGAGGGCAAAGTGTTTGTTGCTAAAAACGGAGCTTTTCTCGAGAAGGAGTTTCTCTCGAGAGAATTGAGTGGGAGGAAGATAGAACTTGACGAGGTTGTCAAACCTCTCATCCCTCTGGATAGTGGCGCAGGACAAGGGGAAACCTCTGTCGTTGCGACGCCGGTTGAGGAGGAAGTTAATGATGATGATCATGAAACTCCAGTTCAATTTTTTGTTGAACCACGCAGGTCGACGAGATCACGCGCTGCTCCAGAGTGGTACGGTAATCCCGTCTTATCAATCATGTTGTTAGACAACAATGAACCTGCGAATTATGAAGAAGCAATGGTGGGCCCAAATTCCAACAAATGGCTAGAAGCCATGAAATCCGAGATAGGATCCATGTATGAGAACAAAGTGTGGACTTTGGAGATACTGCCTGAGGGCCGCAAGGCTATTCAGAACAAATGGCTGCCTCAGAGGCGGCTAAGGAAGGTGTCTGGATGAAGCAGTTCATGACGGATCTTGGAGTGGTGCCAAGTGCACTGGATCCAATAACCTTGTTCTGTGACAACACTGGTGCCATTGCCTTAGCAAAGGAACCAAGGTTTCACAAGAAGACCAGACACATCAAACGACGCTTCAACCTCATCCGCGACTACGTCGAGGAAGAGGACGTAAATATATGCAAGGTGCACACGGATCTGAATGTAGCAGACCCGCTGACTAAACCTCTTCCACGGCCAAAACATGATCGACACCAGAACTGTATGGGTGTTAGATTTATTACAATGTAAATCACATGGTGATGTGAGGGCTGGATTATTGACTCTAGTGCAAGTGGGAGACTGTTGGAATTATGCCCTAGAGGCAATAATAAATGTATTTATTATTATAATTCATGTATCAAGATAATAGTTTATTATCCATGCTATAATTGTATTGAATGAAGACTCATTTACATGTGTGGATACATAGACAAAACATCGTCCCTAGCATGCCTCTAGTTGGCTAGCCAGTTGATCAATGATAGTCAGTGTCTTCTGATTATGAACAAGGTGTTGTTGCTTGATAACTGGATCACGTCATTGGGAGAATCACGTGATGGACTAGACCCAAACTAATAGATGTAGCATGTTGATCGTGTCATTTTGTTGCTACTGTTTTCTGCGTGTCAAGTATTTATTCCTATGACCATGAGATCATATAACTCACTAACACCGGAGGAATGCTTTGCGTGTATCAAACGTCGCAACGTAACTGGGTGACTATAAAGATGCTCTACAGGTATCTCCGAAGGTGTTAGTTGAGTTAGTATGGATCAAGACTGGGATTTGTCACTCCGTGTGACGGAGAGGTATCTCGGGGCCCACTCGGTAATACAACATCACACACAAGCCTTGCAAGCAATGTAACTTAGTGTAAGTTGCGGGATCTTGTATTGCGGAACGAGTAAAGAGACTTGCCGGTAAACGAGATTGAAATAGGTATGCGGATACTGACGATCGAATCTCGGGCAAGTAACATACCGAAGGACAAAGGGAATGACATACGGGATTATACGAATCCTTGGCACTAAGGTTCAAACGATAAGATCTTCGTAGAATATGTAGGATCCAATATGGGCATCCAGGTCCCGCTATTGGATATTGACCGAGGAGTCTCTCGGGTCATGTCTACATAGTTCTCGAACCCGCAGGGTCTGCACACTTAAGGTTCGACGTTGTTTTATGCGTATTTGAGTTATATGGTTGGTTACCGAATGTTGTTCGGAGTCCCGGATGAGATCACGGACGTCACGAGGGTTTCCGGAATGGTCCGGAAACGAAGATTGATATATAGGATGACCTCATTTGATTACCGGAAGGTTTCCGGAGTTACCGGGAATGTACCGGGAATGACGAATGGGTTCCGGGAGTTCACCGGGGGGGGCAACCCACCCCGGGGAAGCCCATAGGCATTTGGGGAGCCACACCAGCCCTTGGTGGGCTGGTGGGACAGCCCATAAGTGCCCAATGCGCCAAGGGAAGAAAAATCAAGAGGAAAGGAAAAAAAAGGAAGTGGGAAGGGAGGGGGACTCCTCCCACCAAACCAAGTCCAACTCGGTTTGGGGGGGAGTCCTCCCCCCCTTGGCTCGGCCGACTCCTTGGGGGGTCCTTGGACCCCAAGGCAAGGCCCCCCTCCCTCCTCCTATACATATGGAGCAATTAGGGCTGATTTGAGACGACTTTCTCACGGCTGCCCGACCACATACCTCCATAGTTTTTCCTCTAGATCGCGTTTCTGCGGAGCTCGGGCGGAGCCCTGCTGAGACAAGGTCATCACAAACCTCCGGAGCGCCGTCACGCTGCCGGAGAACTCTTCTACCTCTCCGTCTCTCTTGCTGGATCAAGAAGGCTGAGATCATCGTCGAGCTGTACGTGTGCTGAACGCGGAGGTGCCGTCCGTTCGGTACTAGATCGTGGGACTGATCGCGGGATTGTTCGCGAGGCGGATCGAGGGACGTGAGGACGTTCCACTACATCAACCGCGTTCTCTAACGCTTCTGCTGTATGGTCTACAAGGGTACGTAGATCACTCATCCCCTCTCGTAGATGGACATCACCATGATAGGTCTTCGTGCGCGTAGGAAAAAAAAAATTCCCATGCGACGTTCCCCGACAGTTTTTCACTAGACTCGACTCGGCCAAGTTCGATCAATCAAGGGGGCTCCTAGGTCGGTACGGCTCTGATACCAACTTGTCACGCCCAAGATGCGACCTTATCCTCAATTTGGCACGAAGGCCTCGTCAGGGATAGAAGCGCATCTCGTCGTGTCGCAAGAATGGATATCGTCACAAGTACATGTACTGAAAAGAAGAGAGATATATAGAGTTGGCTTACACTCGCCACAAGTTACATCAGAGTCACATCAGTACATTACATAATCATCAAGAGTAAGAGCAGGGTCCGACTACGGACGAAAACAAACGAGAAAAATAAGAACGACGTCCATCCTTGCTATCCCAGGCTGCCGGCCTGGAACCCATCCTAGCTTGATGAAGAAGAAGAAGAAGCAACTCTAAATGAACAATCAACGCGCTCACGTCAAGTAACCTTTACCTGTACCTGCAACTGGTGTTGTAGTAATCTGTGAGCCACAGGGGACTCAGCAATCTCATTTCCAAAGGTATCAAGACTAGCAAAGCTTAATGGGTGAGGTATGGTTAAGTGGTGAGGTTGCAGCAGCGGCTAAGCATATATTTGGTGGCTAACTTACGAGTACAAGAAACAAGAGGGGAAAGATCTACGCATAACGGACGTGAACTACTGATGATCAAATGAATGATCCTGAACACCTACCTACGTCAGACATAACCCCACCGTGTCCTCGATCGGAGAAGGAACTCACGAAGGAGACAGTCACGGTTACGCACGCAGTTGGCATATTTTAATTAAGTTAACTTCAAGTTATCTAGAACCAGTGTTAATCAAAGTTTCCACGTTGCCACATAACCGCGGGCACGGCTTTCCGAAAAGATTTAACCCTGCAGGGGTGCTCCAACTAGTCCATCACAAATTACCACAAGCCGCATAGAAATCCTCAATCACGAAGCTCGCGATCTCGTCGGATTCCCTAGTGGAAAACCTCAACTCTGAGATTACCCAAAGCATCACCGGAATCCCGATGCACAAGATATCTCGTCAAAGGTCGAGCCTTCCACCTTTTACCCGATGAACAAAACACCAGGCTAGAAAGGCCGAGCCTTCCACCTTTTACCAAGTATATAGGTGCATTAAATTAAATAACATTTAAATATGGTGATATAACAAGGAGCCCATGTTATCACATGGAAGCATCTGCACCTGCAACTAGCAACGTTAACACAGGGTTAAGCAAGCAGTAACATAGCCAATCAGTGGTTTGCTAGGCTGAACAGGTTGAAGGCAATCATGGCATTGTTGAGAGGCTGATATTTAACATGTGGTAGGCAACGAGACATCAACGGTAGCAACGGTAAAACTAGCATGGCAATGATAGTAATGGTATCTGGGGAAATGATCATCTTGCCTGAGATCCCGATTGGAAGAAGAACGCCTCCGTGAAGCAGACGAACCGACGTAGTCGAACGGGTCCTCACATCCGACACGCTTGCGGAACTCTATCGAGACGAAGCAAACCGGAAACACAAATCAACACACGCAATCCACCACACGATGCACAACACAAATGATGCATGAACAGATGAATACATGCAAGTCACGACATGACAAATCACACAAACAAACACTACACATTAAGTGAAGTTCAATATGCAACGAGTTGCATATTGACGAAACTCCACGTTTATTATTTAGTCATATCCCGATTAGATACACGGCAATATTAAATGTGATTAAACATGGCAAAAGGTGAAGCGCAATTAAACTACTTATCTAGGCATTTTAAATGAGGTCGGAAATGACATATAGCACCTCCGAGACGACCTCACATGTTAATTTACAATTCTGTCCAGATCTGAACTAATGCATTTAATTAGTTATTAAACAGCAAAACAAATAGGTTCACGTGATTCTACGCGTCAAGGCAAGCAATTTACACATAAAGAACATCTCCAACGGAGCTACAGATCAAAAGTTACAAGCACCGCAAGATATGATGGCATGAATGCAAAATGTGTGCAACGTCGGTCACAAGCACTTCAAAACATACAAACAGCAAGAGAAAATGAAACTACACGAGATTCTAAGCAAGTTTCATATAGGACTCGATCAAAACGGAGCTACGGTTCAACATCTACAAACAAAACAAGAAAACACTACAATCTGCCAAATTCAGCCACATAGCATTTTCTACGCCCCACAACTACGAGCTACACTACTCCGATAAATTCAAGCAAGGCATGGCACGGAAGAGGGCAAGAAACACTACTACAAACAACTAACAACAACTAGCATGGCAGCAAGGAACACTAGGGAAAGAAGTCACAAAATGGCTTCCCACACACTATTTCAGAATTAGTGAAAATTACACCTCATGAAAGTGCAGTTTTCGATCTGAAGCAATATTGACAGCAGCAAAACCTATAGCTACATGACTCCAACTGGCATGAAACTTTACAGCATGCTATAGAAACACAAGGGGTACAACTAACTCCATTGGACCAACCTCAAAAGAGCTACACATCACAAGATACAAGCAAGACAAGACAGAACAAAATATAACAGATTTCAGACTTGGAAATATTTCAGCTACTCTAAAACAACACTATTTCTAGCAACTTGAGAGCAAGCAAAACACACCTAAACATGCATTTCTATTGCAACTAAAAATACCAGGGGCTAAACAAAACATCCAAGATCAACTCTCTAGTTGACAACTAATTCCAACGAGGCACGGAATAAATCCTACGAATTAAACAAAAGGGCATCACGGCAAAATATCGCGCGAACTAACTTCCTCAAAAGCTAAAACTAATTGCACAGAAAAATCCATGGGATTTTTCTACCCCGGAAACATATAAAATATGTGGGGTTTGCAACACAAAATAATGGCACACACTAATGCGAGATAATCACCTATATACGGGAAAATAAACTACCGACAAATTTCTACACGCAAAAATACAAATGGCCGCTCTAAAATACACGGAAAAATAGTCCCTAAAACATGGACATTCCTAAAACGGCATTCGGGCAAACCGGACACGCGCGAAAAATAAACTACGGGCAAAAACATTATAGGCAGCACACGATTCTAGGCATACGGCGCGTTAAACGACGTCAAATAAATATGCAAGTTACAATAACGTAATCTACGCGTGAAACTACCCAAAAACCATATATTACACGTCTCGATCCGACCAACGGATAAAAAGATACGGGCATCTAAATATACGTCTATTTTTCTGAAAAGAACTAAATTCGGAAAAACCCTAAATTGCCTATTAGGCCTACCAGGCGCATCCTAACAAAATTATGCACAGGGCAAAAAAAATTAGGCTGGGGGGAGGGGTCTCACCAGAGGCCCTTGGGCCGGTTGGGAAGGGAGGCGAGGCTTGGGCCTGGAGGAGGCCGAAGGAGCCTCCTCGGCCTGGAGGGAGGCCGGCCTGCCCGAGCTAGCGCTGCAGGGCGCTCTGGGCCGGGGCGAGGATCTGGCGACCCTGGGCCGGCTCGGGACCCAGGCGGAGGAGGCCCAGGCGGAGCGCTCGAGCGGGCGTTGCCCTCATCTGCCTCCCGTCGCTGCTTGGAGGGAGGCCGCGAGGATTGGGCGGCGACTGCTACAGGGACCGGCGGCGGGATGACGAGGCTGGCGGGGAAGACGCGAGCAGGCGAGACGGGGATGAGGGCTCGCCGGCGCTTGGGGCAACGGATCCGGCCACACACTATTTCAGACTTAGTGAAAATTACACCTCATGAAAGTGCAGTTTTCGATCTGAAGCAATATTGACAGCAGCAAAACCTATAGCTACATGACTCCAACTGGCATGAAACTTTACAGCATGCTATAGAAACACAAGGGGTACAACTAACTTCATTGGCCCAACCTCAAAAGAGCTACACATCACAAGATACAAGCAAGACAAGACAGAACAAAATATAACAGATTTCAGACTTAGAAATATTTCAGCTACTCTAAAACAGCACTATTTCTAGCAACTTGAGAGCAAGCAAAACACACCTAAACGTGCATTTCTATTGCAACTAAAAATACCAGGGGCTAAACAAAACATCCAAGATCAACTCTCTAGTTGACAACTAATTCCAACGAGGCACGGAATAAATCCTACGAATTAAACAAAAGGGCATCACGGCAAAATATCGCGCGAACTAACTTCCTCAAAAGCTAAAACTAATTGCACAGAAAAATCCATGGGATTTTTCTACCCCGGAAACATATAAAATATGTGGGGTTTGCAACACAAAATAATGGCACACACTAATGCGAGATAATCACCTATATACGGGAAAATAAACTACCGGCAAATTTCTACACGCAAAAATACAAATGACCGCTCTAAAATACACGGAAAAATAGTCCCTAAAACATGGACATTCCTAAAACGGCATTCGGGCAAACCGGACACGCGCGAAAAATAAACTACGGGCAAAAACATTATAGGCAGCACACGATTCTAGGCATACGGCGCGTTAAACGACGTCAAATAAATATGCAAGTTACAATAACGTAATCTACGCGTGAAACTACCCAAAAACCATATATTACACGTCTCGATCCGACCAACGGATAAAAAGATACGGGCATCTAAATATACGTCTATTTTTCTGAAAAGAACTAAATTCGGAAAAACCCTAAATTGCCTATTAGGCCTACCAGGCGCATCCTAACAAAATTATGCACAGGGCGAAAAAAATTAGGCTGGGGGGAGGGGTCTCACCAGAGGCCCTTGGGCCGGTTGGGAAGGGAGGCGAGGCTTGGGCCTGGAGGAGGCCGAAGGAGCCTCCTCGGCCTGGAGGGAGGCCGGCCTGCCCGAGCTAGCGCTGCAGGGCGCTCTGGGCCGGGGCGAGGATCTGGCGACCCTGGGCCGGCTCGGGACCCAGGCGGAGGAGGCCCAGGCGGAGCGCTCGAGCGGGCGTTGCCCTCATCTGCCTCCCGTCGCTGCTTGGAGGGAGGCCGCGAGGATTGGGCGGCGACTGCTACAGGGACCGGCGGCGGGATGACGAGGCTGGCGGGGAAGACGCGAGCAGGCGAGACGAGGATGAGGGCTCGCCGGCGCTTGGGGCAACGGATCCGGCCACACACTATTTCAGACTTAGTGAAAATTACACCTCATGAAAGTGCAGTTTTCGATCTGAAGCAATATTGACAGCAGCAAAACCTATAGCTACATGACTCCAACTGGCATGAAACTTTACAGCATGCTATAGAAACACAAGGGGTACAACTAACTCCATTGGCCCAACCTCAAAAGAGCTACACATCACAAGATACAAGCAAGACAAGACAGAACAAAATATAACAGATTTCAGACTTAGAAATATTTCAGCTACTCTAAAACAGCACTATTTCTAGCAACTTGAGAGCAAGCAAAACACACCTAAACGTGCATTTCTATTACAACTAAAAATACCAGGGGCTAAACAAAACATCCAAGATCAACTCTCTAGTTGACAACTAATTCCAACGAGGCACGGAATAAATCCTACGAATTAAACAAAAGGGCATCACGGCAAAATATCGCGCGAACTAACTTCCTCAAAAGCTAAAACTAATTGCACAGAAAAATCCATGGGATTTTTCTACCCCGGAAACATATAAAATATGTGGGGTTTGCAACACAAAATAATGGCACACACTAATGCGAGATAATCACCTATATACGGGAAAATAAACTACCGGCAAATTTCTACACGCAAAAATACAAATGACCGCTCTAAAATACACGGAAAAATAGTCCCTAAAACATGGACATTCCTAAAACGGCATTCGGGCAAACCGGACACGCGCGAAAAATAAACTACGGGCAAAAACATTATAGGCAGCACACGATTCTAGGCATACGGCGCGTTAAACGACGTCAAATAAATATGCAAGTTACAATAACGTAATCTACGCGTGAAACTACCCAAAAACCATATATTACACGTCTCGATCCGACCAACGGATAAAAAGATACGAACATCTAAATATACGTCTATTTTTCTGAAAAGAACTAAATTCGGAAAAACCCTAAATTGCCTATTAGGCCTACCAGGCGCATCCTAACAAAATTATGCACGGGGCGAAAAAAATTAGGCTGGGGGGAGGGGTCTCACCAGAGGCCCTTGGGCCGGTTGGGAAGGGAGGCGAGGCTTGGGCCTGGAGGAGGCCGAAGGAGCCTCCTCGGCCTGGAGGGAGGCCGGCCTGCCCGAGCTAGCGCTGCAGGGCGCTCTGGGCCGGGGCGAGGATCTGGCGACCCTGGGCCGGCTCGGGACCCAGGCGGAGGAGGCCCAGGCGGAGCGCTCGAGCGGGCGTTGCCCTCATCTGCCTCCCGTCGCTGCTTGGAGGGAGGCCGCGAGGATTGGGCGGCGACTGCTACAGGGACCGGCGGCGGGATGACGAGGCTGGCGGGGAAGACGCGAGCAGGCGAGACGGGGATGAGGGCTCGCCGGCGCTTGGGGCAACGGATCCGGCCGGAATCGGTCGGATCTGACCGTCCGCGTGGCTGCGAAGAGGGATCCGAGGCGGCGGTTGGCACAGGTTCGGGCGACGGGAGGAGCCGGCTAAGGTGAGCGGGGCCGGCGGCTGACAGAGGTGAGCCGGCCCTCCGGTGGCAGCTCCTACCCCGGTGGTTTCGGCGGCGTCCCGGGCGCCAACGGGAGGCGGCGCGACGGGGTTGCTGCGCTAGCACGGCGGCGGCTCTCTCGGGAGGAGAGCAGGGGGCAGAACGGGCGGCGGCGGTGTTTCGGGCCCGGCGGGCCTCGCGTGGGCTCGCGGGCCCGGCGGCGCGAGGAGGAGGCTGGAGGTGGGGCTGCGCGGTTAGGGTTAGGAGGGGTGCACGGAAAACGAGGAGGGCTGTCTTAAATGCACGGGGGTCTATTTATAGAGAAAAGAGGGGCTCGGTTAACCGGAATCGCGTTCCGGATCCAACCGCGGGGTCGGATTCGGATGATTCCGAACGCTGGAACGGGTACGTGGCCGTGTAGGGTGGTTATCCGGGGACGAGAGGGAGAACGGGCGGCGCGGCAACGAATTTTAAAACACCGACAAACATCCGACGGTAGACCGAATACGGTGCCGCTACGGACGACCGTTCGGGTACCAGACGGACTTCGATCGCGACGAAATTCGACAGGCGGCCTAGCTATATTAAAATAACACCGCACGTCAAATCTCAACCCGATCAGAGAAAGTTTAACGCACACTTTTAAAACAGGGTTTCGACGGTGCCGCGGGCGCGTGCGAGTGCGGTCGGGCTCGGAACGGACAACGACGAGAACCGGCGACTACTAATGAATGCAAGTTTTGAAAACTGACGGCAACGAAGATGCCGATGCAATGCTGATGATGCGATGATGATGCGACAAATATAAATAGACACACGACGAAAATGGAAAGAGAGGGGAATCTTCTGGAACGTCGGCATCGGGCTGTCACACCCGGTTGGCAGGAGAAAAAGTAGGTGAAAATCATGCATGTGAGGGAAGGACGGGGGGTATTTGTGATTTATCGTCCGGTCCAGTGGAGAGGGGGGGCATGCATATGTGTTTGGGAGGAGAGAGAGGAGAGTAGACATATACAAGCGCCGCTTGATAGCAAAAGTGGTCCAAACACTGCGGTTTGAACATATAATGGAGGTTTAACCATTTAAGGGTCCACCTTAAATATGCTCCTAGCATTAAAATACGTTTAGATACATCTATTTAAGCAACAAGCAATATGGAATGGAGGGGGTTGATTATTCCCAGTGCGTTGCCACATAAACACTAAATTAATCAATATGACATCAAATTATCAACTGAAAATTACAAAATGAACAAATATAATTAGCGTACATGGAAACTCAATATTAAACCTCTTATTTGTTTATGGAAATATAAGTGTGAGCAGGGTGGCAAGGGATATAAATGAGACACTTTTCTTCTTACCATTGCCCTTGAAATTAGTATCACAATCTCCTAATCGTTTCTCTTTTCCTTGAGTCTACTGAATCTCATCTTCCCTATTAATATCATTGGGACATTTACTTTTGTGATGTTGCTTTTCTTTTAAGAAGATATACGTACATATACTAGCGATGATGTACTTGTATTTCCATTGACTAATTAAATAAATTGGATTCTCCACTTCACAAAAAACTTGTGCATGCAAAACAAGAAAAAATTGTAAGAATACCAGCATCTTGGGATATTAATTTATGCACTAATCATTGATAGAATTAGGGCCTTTCTTCATGATACCTTGGGCAAGGATTGTGGCTTGTGGGCGGTGGCTGATCAGATCGGTGGTGCACAACACCGATGCTTGACCCATGGAGTCTAGAGCGCAGGTTGCAGCGTTGCTGCGTCGGCCATGTGCCCGCCGTCGCCTACTCTCCTAGGTACCAAGGAGCAGAAACATCAAGGAAAAACCAAAAAGATTAAAAGAGACGTATGTGCGACCAGCAATGCTACACATACATAAATTTATATAGATTTTATAAATAGATAAATTTTAATTAAAGATTAAGGGAATGAGGGCCCCACCTCCCTTGAAAATCAGAGAAGAAGGAGGAAGTGGTTAGTTAGAAAGAAAGAATCCTAATCAGCATGTAACTTTATGTAACTCTTTATATGTCTAGCATTTTTTATATGCGAGCTGCGGCGTCGATCAATCAACCCTACGCTTAGCAACTCTTACACCAAATTTCAAAACACCCAAAGGCAAATCTTGCACCAATTAGCATAACAAAACAGGCCTTGATACACACACTGCCCGTGGCCTATAAAGGTTTCTGACTAGTTTTGGAACCTTCGGTAACATTCTACTCCCTCCGTAAATTGATATAAGAGCATTTAGATCACCTTTTTATGATCTAAATGCTTTTATATTAGTTTATAGAAGGAGTAGCTTGGTTTTTAATGTTTGATTTGTCCTATTTTCCTTAACCTGATATTTTCTGTTCTTTCATTTTTTGTCTTTTTTAAAAAATCTTCATGTTTTCACAATATATTCGCTTTTTTGTTTATAATATGATGTTTGGAAATTTCAAATATGTTTGAGTTTAAAAATGTAATTCTTAAAAATGTTCTTTCTTTTCAAAATATAAACTTTTGAAAATGTTTGTGTTCCAAAAGAAAGCACGGTTTCCAAAAAAATCTTCACACTTTAAAAACAAATCTTTTTTAACCTAAGGGAAACAAAATGATGAAAGGGGAAAACGCCCGTTACAGTCCCTCGGGTCGCTACAGACGCTACATGGGTCGGACAAGTCGTTAGGTGCCTTGGGTGTACGTGTGACCGCCTATTTGACGATTCCATTGGTAACGTTGTTTTCCTCTTGAGATTTTTTTTCTTTTTGCATGATGCATTGTTCTTCCGATTACCTGGTTGGATATGGATGGTAATTGCTACTAAAGGAATTGCACCCCTGATGCTTTGTGCACCAATATAGCCTCAAGTTACTCTGTCTCTTACAAGAAAAGAGTTTGGGTCTTCTGGTTCACCCCATCTTCAGTGGCCTTTGTGCCATAAAGGTGTCGAGCCCCCCCCCCCCCCGCCCCGCGTCGACAGGTGGGACCCTATTCTCGTTCTTGTTAGGTTCAACGTTTTGACTGGGGTTGTGTGACGGCGGCGATGTCCTTTAGTAGGAATAATGTCTCACAATTCTATTCTTGTCTCGATGGTGTGTCTAGTTTCGTCGGAGGGCGTGTGAAGGTGTATCTCCGTCGGATCTTGTAGGATCTGGTTGGTGTTGGTCTTCGATGGATATGTTGGATCCGGTCTTCGTTCGTCTTCGTTTGTGTGTTTACAGGTTTGATCCTTCCAATCTGCTAACACCAGCGTTTCCGACCCATTTGCATCACAAGGTCCAATCGAAGAGCAACACCGACTTATGAAAGGCCTTGGGCCCTTCCCCCCCCCCCCCCCTCCCCCCCCCAAAAAAAAAAAACTAGCCTGTTTAGCGGGCGACACCCTCGCCCTTATATGTCGTATTATGTATTTTCCCATAATCGATGTGGGGCTAAACCAAACAATCTCCTGCTCACACTTCGATCGTCCACAGGTCCGCTAACACTAGTGTTTCCAACACACCTACCATGACCGACCATCTATGAGTCCACCGAGATTTATTCCGGACACCTGAACTCTGATACCAATTAATACGTAATCCCGAGTGCGCTATCAGCGCGTCGAGCATCTGCTGTCCTGGTAGAGTCTCTAGGGCTGCAGACCCACACCACTCAAACCCTACTGCAGACAAGCATCACTCATCATAGACTGATGTTGAGTATCACGTCTGCATCAGACCACTGGTACCCAGTCCGATCCACGTGTCTCTCTCTATCCGCTGAAATAGGCTACGACTCTCCATGCATTTACGTAATAGCCCCTCCATCAGCACAGAGTGAAATATTTCGCTAGACTCCAGCTTCACCTTGAACATGACACCATGTAGTTGGACTTGCTATCCCGCGCCTTGTCGACTTTAAGCTCTCATGTGTGCACTGTCTTGAATCAACCCTGCGTCATAGTCTTCTCGAAGCCGCACAAGCTCTCAGACTTGCACCACGTGTTTCCACGTCCATAGAAGTTGGTCACCATCAGCATCACGCTCCTATGTCGTTGTTGCTGAAATTACCGCCATCTTCTGCTTTGACCCACATCCCGTCGATCCATCAGTCTGTCCAGTCCGGCCCAACCGAAATTATCCGACTGCAACCATGCTTCGCCTTGCGTCATGTTCGGCCCACACATCTTCGTGCATTGCTTTAACGCCCTGTGTATGCATGATCATGCCACGACACGTTCCAGACTTCTTCGAGCCTTATACGCACGTATGCATCCTCGCCGCACATGTCCATCTTCATCAACTTGGCGTTCCACTATAAAAAAAATCAATCAACCCTTCACACCAACAGATTACATCCTTGATGCGATACTTAAGAAAACATGTAGCCATCTGACCCAAAAAAAAATAAACATGGATTCACCCACCAACTCCTACTGATCTTATATGAACATGCGGCGTCGCGTCTTGACACCTTCATGCTGCCATCACGTACAACCCATGTACAAAGCAAAGAAAGTCAAAACAACATCTTTTGTTGCCTCTTCGGTGTACAGAATTTCATGTCACCACATCCAGCTACTGTAGACTTGATTTACTCTCTTTCCTGCTCCTCGTTGATGGCTCGATGCACACATCATGATGTTCTCTGGCGCCTTTTTCCTTTAACAAATCTTGCATGCAATAGCTCGCTCGTAGCCGTCTTCCCACACGGTGCCTTGCTTCATGCGGCTCCCAACAGCCCAACCTAGGCCACAGCCAGTGCTAGCCTGGGCCTCGCAGCCATAGGCCATCGTGCTCGCCCGCCATCCTTCAGGGAAAATCCTATTTAACGCATACTGCGTCAAAATGTCGGTCTTTCGCATAGGCCCTCTCTTGAAGCGGGCGAATTGGGCCAGCCCACTCAGGCAGCCGGTTTTGGAAACATTCTAGACTTTTTCAGACTTTTTTTAGGAACTTTCTAAAAGATTCCCTGAACCAGTTTTTTACTTTTTATTGTTTTCTTTTTTATTTATTTTTTATGTTCCTGTTTTAAAAATGTTCTGGATTTTCAGAAAATATTCCGGAATTTGAAAAAAATCTGGAAATTGAAAAAATATTCTAGAATTTGAAAAAATGTTCCGGAATTTTAAAAAATGTTTTGGAATTTGACAAAATGTTCCGGAAATTGAAAAATATTCCGGAATTTAAAAAAATGTTCCGGAATTTGGAAAAATGTTATGAAAAATGTACATTCTCACAGGGTGGCCGAAGGAAATCCTCCTTTTCTAATTTCTTTTACTGAATAGTTGAAAATAACTTTTCAAAAACTTTTCTAGTGGTTATCGAAGCACATCCTTTTTTTTTTTACATGTCAGTTGCTTAGATCCAAGTGACAATTTGTAAAAGATCGTAAGAATTCAGTTGCTCTAAAAACTGCTAGTACAAAACTTGAACAATTCAATTTATAACAACAAATTTAATTTGTTTGGTACTTCACTTTTTTGCAAAGGCGTAAAGTTTCTGTATCTTTTTATTGATAGAGAAGGAAAATTACACAATGGGATTACAAGTGCTCATGGGGGCATGTACACAAAGAGGTGTGGTACATAAAACTAGGGGTTGCTCATCCCCAATTGAAACTAACACTCCGGGATGATGTCTTTGCGTGCCTCGTCTTTGATGGCGGTCGAGAGACGGGGAATCAAAGGTCGATCGTTTTCAAAGATGAAGGCATTCCGGTGCTTCTAAAGCCACCAAGCAGTCCTTTCTCATCCTCACCTTTTTCGTTCTTTCCGGTCCCAACTCCCAACATGAAGAGAAGAACTTCCACACAAGGGAAGCCCTCCATTGCCGACGGCTCTCTCAAGTGTCGCTCCTTAAATCGGTGCAGCCATCCCTCATTTCTCTTGTCCCCAGTCAAGATGTGCTAATCTTTTCTAATATCATCACAATGTCACACAACAAAAATGTGGGGTACTCAATTGGCCATGTTCTTTTCACCATTTGGATGGGCAACTGTAGGAGTACCAGAACGGCAGAGGAGCATGTCCATGTTAAACCAGCAAGTGAAGGCGATGAATTAAGCTCCAAGACCTTCCAGAGTATGCAGTTTTTTATGGTCATTTTTCTTTCTAATCAACTTCAAGGGTAAATAGATTTCTGAATAACAAGGATGTCAGTCTTGGTTTTAATTTAAAAAGAGAGGCTTTGAACAATAGTGGTGTAAATTCACTCCCTCAGCTTGGGTAATAACTCCTCTTGTGTTCTTGTATATGTAAGACCGAATCGACGATCAGACTGCTAGGATTTTGATCTGGCCACCTGCTCGAGATCGATTGACATGGCCGTGAGGCCTTTGTCTCTCGACTGCTCCCGGCTTCTAAACCTGTGCACAGCTGGAAAACAGCCAAAGCAAGTAGCCTTCTGGCCTTGGAAGCTAGGGGTTGGTTCTCAGAAATTTCAAATGAAGCTTTGGAGGAAACTTGCCACAGAAATCTCCACTTCTGCTGTGTTTGGACTAGTAAAACATAGAAAAGTTGCAGGTATCATCGGATTTTAAACACCCACTCAAAGTCTCAGACCCTTGTAAAATCTAGAAATTCTACTCTGCTCTGCTCTTAATATTCTCTCCTCTGTCTTGTTGTTCCACCATTTCAGAGCTGCAGTCACCTTCAATTCTTATAAATACTTTCGATCCTATATCTTCGACTTGGATACATCCAGTTCGAACATTGCCGACATTCCTAAGGAAAAGGGAAGGCGTTGGGCTTCGAAGCTACTTCTTCTTGGAAGGGAGGTAGTAGATAATCAAGATAAGGGAAGGAGCTCGATTTGGATGCGTGATAAGTCACAATATGAAATCAACTACTGTATTAATAACATAACAATATATATTTTGAATACATACAAACTTTAGGTACTTTTGACACACACCTAATTAAGAGATGGAAGGGAAGGGGATACCAAATTTTACACACACGAAGACCGTACGGTATCCATCACACCACAATAAGCACGAAAACTGTAGACGAATCATAACATAATTTAGCAACACAAATGGTTGCTCCGAACTGCTAAGTCTGATGCTGCTTGAGACTCCCATGTGACAAGAAATATAAGGCACACTAACAGAGAGATGAAATGCATCATAAAATATAATTGAGCATCTAGACCAAGTCATGCAACGATATTAGGCAAGCATCAGCATCATCATAACACAGTAAAAATACTGAAGGAAAATTCCAAGCAGATCTCATGATTCAACACATGAACCACCATCATATCTCATAAGATCCAATCTAAAAACATAGTCTTTACGGGCAATACCAAAGCCAAAACAGGAAATCTTGAGCGCAGCAACAGTTTCCGATAACGAGCGACTAAAAATGTAAAGGATTCGGGGTAGTAATGGCGCGGACGGACGGACGAATAACCTAGAAGCGGAGCTTGGTGAAGAACCACCTGTTCTTGCCGGTCTTGAACCTCTCCTCGAGCTTGGCCTTGGCGGACTTGGCGGCGGTGAGCTTCTTGTCCTTGGTGGTGAGGGAGTCGGGGGCGCCGGAGGCCACCTCCTTGAGGTCGACGTCGAGGGTGTAGCGGGTGGGCATGAGGTGGGTGAAGTTGACGAGCTTGAGGAAGACCTTGACGCGCGACTTCTTGGCCGTCTTCTTCGCCGAGTCCTTGCGGATCACCTTCTTGGGGTACTTCGCCAGGCCGGCGACGAGGCAGTGGCCGTAGGGGCGGTCGCGGGTGCCCTCCTCGAAGACGCGGACGATCACCGCCTTCTTCCCCGCGTACCTGCCCTGCAGCAGGATCACCGCCTTCCCGGGCTTGAGGAACTTCACCATCTTCTTCGACTCTTCTCCTCGCGCAGCGGCGCCGCCGGTGGGTTGGAGGTTGGGGGAGGGTTTGGGGCTGTGGGCGGGGGAATCTGGCGGCGTGGGTGGGGAGGAGGTTATATAGGATGGACGCGCTAGGGTTAGCTCGTGGGGAGCGGGTTTGGACGGTTGGATTTGGATCGGACGGTGGTGCGGGCACTAGGTTAGGGGACGGGATGGGCTGGCCTTGCGTGACAGGCTATGGGCCGATAAAGGCAGAGCTTCGGACGTCGTAAGGCCGTGATGATGGTTGCTTCGCCCAGCGAATGTGGAGGGCCGTGGGATAGAATAATCTACAAGGAGGACGTTTTATTGTTCATTCCCCGTTTCCATAAAGAAAGTATTTTTCACTCAAAAAAACATAAAGAAAATATATTTTTCTTCCCTCAAATAAGAGTAGATTTACAAAAATACCCCTTCATTTTTTTAACTATTTTTATTTGGCAAACTCTGAATGAAAAAACAGTTCAGTCAATACATTTTTCATTTCACGAGTGTTTGATTCTGTTTTTACTTTCTTTTTTATAGAGTTGATTTTTCTTTCTCTTTATGTGTATGTGTGAATATTGGGTGGGTGTTAGTATACACGTAAGTGGTGTGCAATATGTGTGCACTACTATATATTTCTTCTTGCATTTATTAAAAAAAACTGCAATCTGTGTTCAAATTGCGTGTAAGTTTTTTTTCATCATTGTTTTTGGTTTATTTTATTCTCTAAGAGTAATACAATGTCGCTAATTTGTTCTTCATTGTAAACTTTTTTCTTTGTTTTTGTTTTGTTAAGTATAAGGGGGGGGAAAGAAGCTCGGAGAAAATAAGGTGGTTGAGCCTTTGGATTGCGATCGAATGATGGAGAGTGATTTGAATGGTCGGCTAAAAAATTCAAGCGCTTGTTGTTTAGTAACCCTGTTTATTCTGGTCATCTCATCCAAAAAATATTTGATGATCAAGATCTTCTTCAAAATTTTAAATGTTATCCAAAGACAGTGGATCTGATTAACTCCAAGTAACATTTCACTTGTTTGTTGCATATTTTGCCCCCTTTCAACCCCTTTGTTACTTACGTGGTCACGTCATGTACGGTTGTGCATCATGTATGGTCATTCTTCTTCACATTTCAACGCATTTAATACTTGTGTTGTCACCTCGTGTGCAATTGTGCATCGTGTATGGTCAAAGACCTCTATGAAATGCAGTTCCATTCCACTTGGAGCATTTGTACTTTATTGATCTTAATAGAAAGAAGCAAATAGTCATCCTACTACTCTTGCCATAAAAGTCGCATATCTTATGAAAAAAAAACACTAGAACATGAATGTGCATGTTGTTGTGCCCATCCGGGTGTATGAGAGGATTAAGACATAAAAAGTATAATATAGAACCGTGAAAATGTGTATCTATCTTAATTTCGAATCGGGATTCACTAAGGTAGAAATAAAGCACTGAGCCAAACTCTCCTTTGGTATTAAGGTGGTAGTTGAGAATAGCCATGGACTACCTTGAGAAGGTAGAAGAATTGGACCTATTTGGGTACATACAATGCATTACAGACATATTGCAACCGGTGTGACCTTCCCGTTGTTGAATACACTAGAAACAATTTGAATACATGTGTCTTTTGCCGCTATGTAAAACGATATGCTTCAAGAACTAGTGGAGCTCTTGGGAAAGAGTGTGTCGATGTTGCCACGGTTAATTGGTGTGCATATTTAATTAATTAGAAGAGGTTTAAAACATCATCTAATTCGTATGGGTTGATGATGTGATGAAAAAAATTCTTCCCAGTGCCAACTCTTAATGTTTGTTGTTTGACTTGGTGATGACTTGTTCTTTCTTTAACATCAATTTGAGAACTTTATTACCGAACTAACATACTGTTACAAATCCACCCGTTGGCAAGACATAAGATGTTCATGGCTTACATCAAGCCAACTCTCAATACCATCAAGTGTACAAGCAAAATGAGCACACTAACGGTCGGGACATTAGCATCCCCTACCAACACGAGTAACCAAGAGAGAAACAAAATTCGCTCTGATCTCCTCTAATTCCTTCAAGATAAGCGCGCAATCGACCTTGTATTGTTGTGTGATTTGCATAGATTGACTAACCTCAAGATGCCAATCTTTATTATGACATGTAAATAACCATGAAGTTGAGCGAAGATCATGCCTTCCACGAAAGAGCTAATCATTCAGCTATGAATGGGTCTGACACACCTTGTAAACGTTTGCTCCAAACGCAAAGGAATGCTAGGTGTTTTTGAGCCACTCCTCCGTCCCTCCCTTTATGTCATCAACTTTCAACAGCCAATCAGTGTTGATAGTAACTCACTCAGTTTGGTTCTGGTTGGGTGCTAAAATTTTCTAGTAAGATGGTAGTTCCAAATTTGGCAGTGTCTCATGAACCCATTTGATAGCATGCACTCGACTGTATGTCTCGAGTCCAGTGGTTGCGCGAGGACCATATAGTGTGCATAATGGTAATTATCTTGCATCTCTCATCTTGAACAGATGATCTATCAAGATGTCATGCGCCCGGATGTTTGGATGCAATGCAACCGAGGGAGATGAAGCTGAAAACGGTCCCTTGTTGCAATCCAAATTTTATTTGCATGCGAACAACTAACTAACACATGTAATATGCCACGTCTATAGCCTTGCAAATGTCAGAAAATACCCCTTGGTCCCTGCGTGTATATACACCTCATATAGGAAAACAATTTAATAACTAAAAACATGTCAAAAAAGTTTGAAAGTTTTCTTATAATAAACTTGGCTTTCTTTTGCACTAGTATATAAAATTTCATGAATAGAAACCAACATTGACTTCATTTATTTTTCTATTATAGCTCACTATTCAATGAAAGGTCAAGTCTATTTCAAAATTTATTAACTTTTTATTTAAATATTACTTGTTTTTTTCTATATAGGATGTATATACATATGCGCCCATAGACCAAAAGTTCCCCTCCTGCAAATGTCACACAAGCCAAGTTGCTTCATGTGTCTATATTGCAAGTTGACCGGGTATACCTCAAAGCACCCTCCACCAAAAGACTTAAACCTTCATAAATTATAACCGCGTTAAGTTTCCACAAAACAGTTCACAACTGTTTACTTACGGATAAAGTTTCTGTAACCGGCCCTTCCTCTAAAGAGCTAAAGCTTGTTACAAGTACCAAAGAACGATACATGGGATTTTACAGAATAGATGCCCGACTTCTCCAAAACCCTAGTCGAAGCATCTTCATTACCGGCATGATTTAGAGATTAGAGGTATGTTCAAGAGTGCCTCCACATCCGGTTGCAAGAAATTTGCACGAATCACATCCACATTCAATTTTCCTGCGTAACTGTCAATAAGCTCAGAAACTTTGTCCAGTGAACTGGTGCCACACCGCCCCATCGGCTTCAGCGAAGAACTCGTGACTCGTGACCCAGTTCCCTACTCAGTTGCTGGCACGCGGCGTGCACGCCGACGCCGGCGACGATCTCCTCTGCCGCATGCCCTCGCGCAGGCAGACCCAGTCCTGGACGCAACCCGGCACGGCGGCGAGGAGGCACCACAGCAGCCGGTGCCGGAGGCTGGGCACGCAGAGCGGGCCGCCGCGCCCGACCCAGCGCACCGCGGCGCGCGCGTAGGCGTCGGCGGTGGGCGCCAGCGCCTTGTTGCGCCAGACCCCCGAGAAGCCGGCCATCATCTCCGTCGCCACGAACAGCGGCGCCTGGCACTGCACGTCGACCCCTCTGCCCGCGTACTCGGCGGCGAGGCCCCTGGAGAGCCTGGCGAGGTACCGCTTGGTGCCGGAGTAGACGGCGTGGAGCGGGAAGGAGGAGACGGCCTCCGAGGAGCCCGACCCCACGTTGACGACGGCGCCCCTGCCCCGCGCCGCCATGCCGGGGATCACCGCGGCGGCCATCGCCGTCGGCGCCCACAGGTTCACGCGGATCATGCGCACGTACGCCTCCGCGTCGCCCTCGTGTAGGAACGCCGCGCCCGGCCTCATCACCCCGGCGTTGTTGACGAGGACCCCCACGTCCAGCCCCTCCACCGCGTCCCGGAGCCGCCGCAGCGCCTCGTCGCCTGCATGCACGCATGCCGTCCGCCGGTGAGGATGATCATCAAGCGTTGCCATGCGCTCCGACATACCTCAAACGTTGAGTGAACTACGTGGTCCGTACCTTGGGGAGTGGAGACGAGGGAGAGGTCGAACACCACGGTCCTGGTCTCCACGGCGTGGCGGGACGTGATCGTGTCGGAGACCTCCCGGAGGTCCGCGGCGTCGAGGCCGACAAGGACGAGGTTGAGGCCCCGGCCGGCGAGCTCCAGGGCGACGGACCGGCCGATGCCGGACGTCGGGCCGGTGACCACGGCCCACGCGCCGTAGCACCGGCGGAAGTCCCTGGGCCGGCGCAGGCAGTGCGCGAGGTGGGCGAGGAGGCGGGACAAGAGCGCCGCGACGTGGAGGGCGCCGAGGACGGCCGGCCAGAGGAACCACGCCGGCGTCTGGAGGTCAGCTGCCATTCTCCACCCTCCTGATCCTCGTTCACGCGTTGGGTGCCAGTTTTGTGGCAACAGTAGTACTGTTCGTGTATAGAGTTATAGACAAACTGTCCATGGTCCAGGAGACACGCTCCAAATACCAACCACTAATTTTGTTGGAACAGACATGCAGGTAACCTGCCGAGATATGGCTATAAAAAATTAAATATTGCATTTTATTTATTTCTTCTTGAAAAATATTGCACAAAATTTAGAATTTTCAAAAATAATACAGCTTAAGCCGAATTTTCAAAAATAATACGGCATCGGCTTAGGCGTGGCCGATTGAAAACTATCGGCCTAGCCAAGACCAATAAGTCCTAATCAGCCTTGGTTAGGCCGATAGGCATGTCAGCCTGGCTTCCGGGAGCTTATCGTCCTTGGCTAGGCCAATAAGTCCCTATCAGCCTTGGCTTAGGTCAATAAGGACTAACTAGCAAAATGGCTCGTGCGTTGTCACGGAAGAAAAAAAAACATAATCTCCAATGATGGTGACCACATTATGTTCAAATATGATCGCTTGATTTAGAAATTTTATGCATAAATACAAAAAAATATTTATTCTTTTAAATTTATTCATAAGTTGAAGCAATCTTTACATTTTTTATGTTGGAGGATGTTATTTTAAATTCACAAACATTTTTTGAAACGCATGAAGTTTTTCTGAATAAACAAACATTTTTATAAATTAGTAATATATTTATTAAATTCATGGACATTGTTTTGGAATTTGCAAAAAAAAAGGCATTTTTTTAATCCTATTTTTAATTCAAAATAAAAATTTGTCAGCACTTTAATTCAAAATTCCTATTTTTTAATATGCAAAAGTTTTTGTAATTCTAAATTATTTAAATTATAAATAAACAAAAAAAGGAACGGAAAATTTTAAATAAAAAAAAGAAACTATCAAAACAGGCATTAGCTACTTTTAAAATTTTTGGACATTTTTAAAACGCATTAACATATTTTGAATTAGAAAGCATTTTGTTAAATGCCTTTAATAATTTTTAATACATGGAATTGTATTTGAGATCATGGACTTTTCTTATTGTACAAACAATTTTCTAAAACTGCAAACATTTTATTGTATATGCGAGCATTTTTTACAAAACTCCGAGAAGTTTTTGAAGTCACAAACATTTTAATTTTTTAAATATATTGATTTATAATTTTCAGTTTATTAAAATTTTAAAGATTGTTTGAAGTTCTAAATTATTTAAAATAAAAAATAAAATGGAGCTGAAAATAAATAAATAAACGGAACTAAAAGCAGGCGCCTGTGGATGGGCCGGCCACCGTGGAGTAATATAGGAGGTTTTTACATGGGCCGGCATGCAGAGCGTAATATAGGAGCTTTTTACATGGGCCGGCCCAGTCCAAGATTTTTCGCTTTGTGAAACGTTTTCTGTTATTTACCGGTGACATGGTGGGTAATTTATGCAAACTTTAGGGGTAATTTCCAAGACGGACGACCAGAAACTGAATTTGCTTTATTATTAGGGAGAGATTGGTGTTGGCTAGGCCAATAGGTGCATGGATTTTATTTTTTGCATGTTAGCTATTTTCCAGGCTCCATTTCTCGCCCATTTCCCGCCAATTTTCAGTAAGAACTTTTAAAAGACTTATACTTACCAACAAAGAGAATAGTATACAGTACATGCTAGGACACGAAATTTCCAGCAACTTTTACTTTTATACTTACGTTTGTACATCCGTCTTAGCACCAACACTAGTTTTTTTTTACTTTGTAACCCTGACCTACACCATTATAAATTGGGTTAAAAATTGATAGGCTCCAGCCCCAGTGCGCCTTGCATGCTCTTAAAAGAACGGCCGTCGTGGAAACTACAAGAGAAAGACAAATATGCGGCGCTGGCCTCTTGAGATGTTGCAACAAGGCTGCATGGACAACCAGGGACGGATCTGCATCTCCATCTTCCCTGTTGCACCGTTGCTAATTTAGCCTCATGTACCTATACACATGCTTGATCCAAGTGCTAAAATATCTGTAAAAAAGCTACTTGACCCTGTTGCCCGTGCAATAGGGTAGCTCCATGCAGCTCCGCCCGTGTGGACAACTGCTGCAGACTACATGCCAATTGCATGTCAACTTTTTAGAGGTCTTTTTTATTTTCATATAGTATATAGTAAGAGGGAACCGTTTGACCAAAGCTCTTGCTTACCTCTCTCTTGATGCATGGCTAGGCCATAGACGTGAAACAAATCAAACGCTGAAAACACGAGAGACAAACGACAAGATGCAGCAGGCTGCATGCATGCGCGTCAACCTCCTTTGATGGCTACCACAAACATGGAGCTCGGGCTAGCTGTTGCTTGGTGATACATACTCGTGGGCTGGTGGCACCTGACCCGAGTCTTTCTCTCTACTTCCGATCCACGGACCTGCCTATGGGGCTAGAGCTCAGCAAGACGACTTCGCCTTCTTTAACGAAAACCACAAACACAACAAGACATGTTATATTGTACGAATACATCACTGGTTTTGTAAGGTAGCGGGAGAGCTAGAGTAGATAAAGCATGGAAATTGCAAGAAGAGAGAGAGAGAGGGAGAGAGAAGAGAGAAGAGAGAAGATAGAGAGAGAGGGAGAGAGAGAGGACTAGAGAAAGTTGTCGTAGTAGAGGGGTAGCGATCTATTCTTCGTTTTTTTCCAAATTGGCCAAGTTTATCAACCATAGACTTGTATTGGTGCCTTGGCTCGTGGCACCAACCAAATGAAGAAAGGGAAAGAGAAGGCATGGCAACAACAAGTTTCGTCTGATAGTGCAACGCTGCCACGATCATGATCATGCACGTCTAACTACTTTTGCTATCTAAACAAGACACACTGATTCAACATAACTACATTCCGACTGCCTCTCCCACTGACACTGCCTCGCTGCCGACGCACCTCTTGGTAACCGTACTGCCCGCCAGCATCGCCGCTACCTCATTGCCTTCCTTGATCATCGCCGCCCTTCTGCCCAACGCCGAGCATGTTCGACCCCCGTCGCCGTCGTCAGAAACAAGGTGAAACGTCGTCGCCATAGCTGATTCATCGGATTGCTTCGAATCTTCTTCTTTTTCCGTCACTATTTCCCACCAATTTTGGTGGGAAAGTATGGGGGGATAAATTGACAGGAAAGTATGGGGGTAAATTGGCGGGAAACGGGGCGGGAAATGGAGCGTGGAAAACAGCTAACATGCAAAAAAAAATCCCATGCACCTATTGGCCTAGCCAACACCAATTAGTCCTTATTGGCCTAAGCCAAGGCTGATAGAGAGTTATTGGCCTAGCCAAGGCTGACAGGAGCTTATTGGCTTCGCCAAGGCCGATAAGCTCCCGAAGCCAGGCTGACAGGCCTATCGGCCTAACCAAGGCCGATTGGTACTTATTGGTCTTGACTAGGCAGATAGGTTTCAATCGGCCACACCTAAGCCGAGGCCGTATTATTTTTGAAAAATCTGAATTTTGTGCAATATTTTTCAAAAAGAAATAAAAAATGCAATACTTAAAAAAAAACCGAGATATGTGCAGCAATATGCCACAATCTTCTTGAGACCTCTGCTCATATGGTAACCATATCAATATCATCAGCAACTTAAAGGATGCTGCAGCCTCCACTGAACGTATACATCTGCTCAACCAAAACTAAGCAAAACAATGAAGCCGAAAATCTTCTCATGGAAGAACAATTGCATCGAAATCGTGCGTTGATGTTCCACTCGGAAGCCTAATCACAAGAACAAATGTTCTACATAATGCACAACAACAGGCAGGCCGACAACTTCAGCCCGCTCACCGCTCATCGACGAACAGCTTACAAACTGGAATTGGACGGCGAGGCCTACCCTGTTCCTAGTATGAAATGGTTGGAGAAATCTAGATAGGTTCCTATGTACGTACGGCGAAAGAATGGCTGACGGAATCTTCATCTTCTCAACCAAAACCGCCAGAATGCTGGCGCTGCTAAGACTCCGCTGCAACTCACATCTCTCTTCCTTTTTGTACAACTGACAGAGGACTTTCTTCTGCGGTCAAAGTATTTGGACATGACTCCGAATGCGCGATCAGGGTGTGGCGGGGGAACTTTGCGGGGCGGCGAAGTAGTCGTCTTCGACGTTCCTCAGTAGATTGTCGCTGCCTACGCTGATATACCAAGATATCCCTCTATCCAAAGGCCAAGTGGATGCTGCAAACAGAAGAATAAATTTTCAGGCCTTTCCTAAGTACGATACTGATACGAAATATGAAAGAGAACTGCTTATAACAGGTCTGGAAGAACAAATCCAGTTACAGTGGTTGGGGCAGTAAAGAACTAAAACATTTTCTTTTTTATTTATGAAAATCGGTGGGAATTAGTGCTCAGAGTAGTTAAGAAACATTCTGATAGATTTATCACTCCAAGTTACTAAAACATGTTACCTTTTAATTTTAGACAGTTATTTTTTTTCAAAAAAAAGGAGATGATGGTGATGCAGCAGAACATGGTACATTTTGAAACAACTACCACATGCGTGCATCATTGAACCACAATTTTTTTTTACCTGGAGAACTGGCAGCTTCTTTTTGCTTTGCTGCGTGCAGCAAAATCGTTCCAGAAAGGATTGTTATGAGGCCGCAGCATTCTGAAGCAATACTACTCAAACTTTGGCCAGATCCGTCCTGCATTTGACAGCAAGCAGGAAAAGCTGAATTAACTAAAGTCCAGCTGCAACCAGCACCACAAAGTCCAGCTGAATTATAACTAAACAATCTCAAGTTGCTTTGTACCTTGAACATAATTGAACTCGCCACTATTGTAAGGGTGGTAAACATTACATAGTACACTGGGGAAACAATAGCTAAATCAAAGGTATCCAATGCCTGCAAAAGTGGAATAAAATCAGCATAATAACCAGAAAAAAGAAAATACACTACAATGATTGCAAATCAACTAGACCAAGTAAAATAATACATCAGTTTTTCTTAATATCCACAGTGGAAAATAAGGTTTGACTTAATTCAAGCAAGGAAATAAGTAGCATATCCGCGTAAAATTGTCAAAATCCTGAGGAGTACATGCTCACCTAGATGCAATCAAGAAAAACATATTCAAAGGACAGGGGTAATAAGTAACTAGAAGCAAGAGAAGATGTGCTACCTTGTTGAGGTAATTTAGCTGAGAAACCCCGCAGATAACTGCGACCAGAATAAAAAGCCATGTGTGTGGATACGCAAGCTGGTTCATTCCATCCAGTGTAAGCTTTATGGCAACACCGACGGCTTTGATGCTAACAACCTACAAAGTAGTGACATTTAGCTCGAAAACTTGCTGATGTTAGGCTGTGCATCTCAGAGTTAAAGCGCACTTACTGTTAATGATCCCATTGAAGAGCAGATACCCAGATATATCAGGATGTTCTTCTGACCATAACGAGGTTCGATGAACACTACTACTATTGCCATGAGTGACAATGTTGTTCCCGCATATGCTAGAAATCCTGCCCATGGTTGACACCATAATATGCAGAAAGCCTGTCAAACACGTGGGTGTGCTAGAACTAACATAAGGTGTATGATTGCAGGCTGATGACTCACCTGGTTGAGTAGCTAGATCCCAGATTTCTTCCACGGAATCAGGCATGTGCTCTTCAGGAGCATGTAGAACGACAACAACTGAACCTACTATGCACGATATACAACCAAGAACGCCAAGCTTGTTAAGCCGCTCCTTCAGCACAAAGTGCGCTAACACTGAACTGGCCATTTGTAGAAAAAATGTATGTCAAGCACGGGAGAATCAAAGACGGTACCGAAACTAGGGGTTTTGGTTTTGCAAATTCACCTGACGATTATGCTTAGTGCTCCAAGAGGAGTCACAAGGACAGCTGGTGCAAAGACATAGGCAACAAAGTTCGCAACCTCCCCAAGCAGCACTTGCAAATGTCAAGAAAAAATAAATTAGTTGCATAACTAAATCAGTACCCACGGCTAATTTTGTGCAGAATGAACATACTGGTGATCAAGCCAGCCCACCAGAGAGGCTCCAGAAGATACGTGTATCCTCCTCCGCCTGTAATTTAGAGAGAGGGGGAGAAAAACAGAAACATGTAAGCTGGGCCTGGGATGGTAGGAGAGTTACCAAGACAAGTCTGAATTCTGAATTGGGTGAACATCCCCGTATAAAAAAACCAGACGGGAGGTGAAATGCCAAAAATGTTTTGTTTTTATAGTGCCAATCATGCTAATCAAGTACATACAGGAGGTTAATAAGGAGTAAGAAATCTGAAAATTTAAGAGATTTTGGTTCATATATGTCTGATTAAGCCAGTGATCCTAGACATATTGTAACTTGCATACATTCGCAGTAAAGTGTGCCGTGAAATGGGTCATGACAATTGAGCCACCTTCATTGGAATCTACTGAGATCTGTAAAAATCACTATCCAATTTCGCATTACCCAACTTACAGCAAGGTAGATAGACTAAATCATGTTCCGAAGCATACGCCATACTTGCAATGTTCATTTCTCATCATGCTCTTTCTATGTTAATGTTTGATCTTCTGGAGGCCCTCTCGGTTACCATTGACCCATATGAAAGCACGATGCTACGAGATGACTGGCTGCCAGTCAGCACGAGCGTAGCTGGCGTCCAGAAGGCGGCAACAGCAGCGGCCAGCGCACAAGTTTGACTTTGAAGAACAGGCAGCAGCTATGACCGCCCGGCCCTAATCACGCCGAAGCATTTTGGAATCTCGGGTGGGGATTGGAATCATCGCCCGATCCAGACGCCATTGCTCCACGGATCCAGGGAGGCGTCGAGATCCGAAGCATCCGTCGGGTCGGGGCGGCCGTGGGGGGTTCGAAATTGAACAACGCAGCACAGAGCAGAGGACCGCCGGGCCGGTGGAGGAGCGGGCGGCGGCGTCGATAGGAAGGAAATCCGGCAGGCAGGGTGGGAAGAGAGAGAGAGAGAGAGGGGGGGGGGGGGGGGGAGACGGCGTGGCGTGGCGTGGGGGTAGGGTACCTGCGCGGACGCCGCACTTGCCGGCGCGCATGAGGCCGATCTTCTTGAGGATGAAGCTGGCGCCGATGAAGGCGCTGGAGGCGACCGCCAGCGCCAGCCCCTTAGTGTTGTCCGACGCCCCCATCCCCGTCCCCGTCCCCGTCCCGTCCCGCCGGCCGCCACGCCACGGCGAGCAAGAAGACGCAGCTAGCTAGACAGCCCCCGCGCCGCACCGCGGGCCTCCGGTTCGAATCTCCGGGGAAGCAGGAGGAGCCG
This sequence comes from Hordeum vulgare subsp. vulgare, assembly GCF_904849725.1. Taxonomy (NCBI): domain Eukaryota; kingdom Viridiplantae; phylum Streptophyta; class Magnoliopsida; order Poales; family Poaceae; genus Hordeum; species Hordeum vulgare. The sequence continues at coordinate 617,835,436 of NC_058524.1, forward strand.
CCGGTGGTGGCGCGTGCCTCTCCCCTCCTCACTCCGCGCGCGCTTGTCTCGTCCGTGATGGCGGCTGGTAGCTAGGGTGGCTCCGCCTATTGTTGTGGTCCGCCCGCCGGCCGCCGGCCCGGTCGTGGGTCGTGGCTGATGCTCCTTGGAATGGACGACGCGAGAGGGACAGGGGAGGCGACGCGGCTGCTTCGGGGGCGGATGGTGGGTGGGGCCCCCCTCACAAGAAGGGTGAGTGTGTCTGCCATTGGCCGCTGCCCGCTGGCTGGACGAGCTGGATCTGCGCGGCACGCACGCACGCACGAACGTCACGTGCCGCGTCGCACCGCACGGATCGCTCAGGCCAACTCCAACTCACGGATGGCGGGTGCTAGCTAGCTAGGGTGGCTCCGCCCATTCTATCCGGTTTTCGTCCCTTTACATCAACTTCGACGCATGATCTCAAATACTTTGTCTCTGTTTACATAAAATCGGTACAACGCACATGAATCTCTCCCTAATAATAAAGCGTCTAAGGCTTTTCTCGTCCGTCGTGGCTATTTTGCAGAAAAATCCCCAGATGTTTGCTGAAATCAACCCACAGTCCCGTTTTAAGTCAAAAAAATGAATCGTTTTTTGAATGTTTCAGAAAACCCCCTGATGTTTCAGGTAATCAACCCGTAGTCCGAATTTAAGTTAAAAAACGAATCTTTTTTTTCCTTTTCTCAAAAACCCCCCTGATGTTTCAGGTAATTAACCCGTCCTCCGTTTTTAGTCAGTCAAAACAAAAAAAACCTGACTTTTCAGTTAATCAATCCACATTTTATCTAAAACAAAAATATTCATATCTTTTAAACCGTAACTCCGATTTTAACATGTTATATATGAAATTTGATTAAAAAAACATGTAGAATCTAAATAGGATGTTATTTTTAGCTGTTGAATACTTCTTAAATATTATTTTTGGTGCAAACTTAATCTGTAGTGCACAATCCTTCTTTTTTCTCTCTTTCCGGCGACGATACAAATTGCAATAAACATCCATTAAATTAAAACCAAATTAAGGGGAAAGAAAACCATCGTTAACCACACATGCACACCTTTGAAAAACCTCATGGGGAGAAACAACTTATTTCTCATCTTATTCCGAGTGATTGTACATTTAAACGCGTTTTCGTTGTACGAGCACTAAGGTCATCGTCGGCAACACAAATGTGATGTCATGTGAAAATATATTACGTTCAGAGCGTGTGTTATTTCTCTTCCGTTGCAACGCACGGGTTCTTTTGCTAGTAAACAGATAAAAGTCAATTGTCTGTCCACTTCGTCCTATCTTCGATTCAAATTCAGGCCGCGTTTGCGTTAAAACGGACATCATTCCAACGGGCGGGACCCACACCCCCTTGTCCTGCGCTGGCCCGTTCATTGGGGATAGAACTCCTCTTTTCTCTTTCCTAGCCCCATCCTCCGCCCCTCCCTTCGTTGCGACATCATCGTCGTCGCCGCCCTATCCTTTTTCTCGTTCGTCTTCCTCGCTAATTTACCAGGGGCCTCCAACCACAATCATTCCATGCCATAGCCTGCTCCCACGCAAGCGGTGTTCGCGGCTCTTCCGGTGGGGAGAGAAGCAACGGCCGCGACGACGGCCATCGACCTCATCACCTTCCGACAGGCGATGCATAGCCGCAACGCGCCAAACGCCAACACCAGCCTAGTTGGCTTCTTGCGAGAGGCACAACAACAGCTATCATCCATGAACGCAAGCCGTGCCAACCATCACGAACGCAAGGTGTTCGACACTTTGCTCATAAGGTACGATGGACACGGGAGATGAGTTTTTTTTTCACAATTTCATTTGTTCATCGGATGAAGAAGACATTGGGGTAGCTTCATTGGTCGTCAATGACCACACATTGCCAAAAAGCTACCTCGGTTTAGGGTTTCAGTACCCGGTCATGCTCCAGTCTTGAACCGCAATAGGGAGAGCAGCTAAACATTGCTTTATGTCGATTACTTTGAGAATGACTTGCTCTACAAACCACATCAATTCCGTCGTAGATTTCGTACGACGAGACATGTGCCCAACCATATTAAGGAGAGAATGCTAGCATATGACCCATACTTCCCATACTTTGATTGCAAACGTGATGCCCTTGGCAAGTTTGAGTTCTCCTCTTATTAAAAATGCACCGCGTTTATCCGCACGCTTGCGCATGGAATCCCATGCGATCTTGTGGATGAGTACGTGGGTATGAGTGAATCCACATGCCTTCAATAAATATACAATTTCTGCAAGGCTATGATGGAAGTGTTTGGCCCTGAGTACTTGAACATGGCGAGGCCATAGATATACGGGGCGAGGGGCAAGACAACAATAAGGGGCCCCTATTTACTCAAAGGAACTCAAATGCTCAAAATATTTTATATTTCAAAACCAAAGTAATATCCATTACATAGCATTGTCCGATGATTTTAATTTAAACTCTAAAACTGACAATACAATTTATTTATCGATCAAGTGAATTACACCATGATAGTAATAAGATGATGTACTTCGACAAAAGCTCTCTTTCCACAAAAGCTTGCATTCCTAAATTCGAGTGTGGATTTCACTTTGTTCTGTAAAACAAAAATTCCTGTCAAAATTTGTTTCTACTTACATCTTTTATGTTACCATCAGATAAAAAGTTGACATAAACTTACATTTGTTTGTAGATCCTCCCCAATCGTCCATGTTCTTCACTCCAAAATTCTTGACCCGGATAATAACTCAATTCTTCCAAACATTCCAGCTCAAGGCATAGTAAAGCAAACTGAGCATTTCACGTCTATACTAGAACTTGGAAATTCTTCTAATGCTTCTTGAAGCAAAGTCATCGATTATTGCATCAACATTTATTTCGTCAAACTTATCTTTCTCAATACATAAAGTGGCGAGACCATTTAATCTTTCTTGTGACATTTTTTATCTCAAATAGTTCTTTAACAATTTCAGCTTTGGAAAAGCTCCGCTCCGTTGATGCTACGGTCATTGGTAGAGTGAACAAAATTCGATAAGCAATTAAAACATTTGGAAAACAGTCAATATCTCTAAAAAACTCAAAAATATCCATAACATGCAATGGCAAATATGATTCTGGTAAAGTCATTCGGAGCAGTCTTAATTCACAAAAAGATCATCTAACTCAACATCGCATGAACCATTTCGTGAATATGTTTCTAGAAACTTAGCACAAAATTAGCATACTTCAACATCATCCAATAACTTCATGTCTTTTGAGCTAAGTAAGAAGCCAAATATACTTTTGAACACTTTGAGTTCTTTGAATCTAGTTCCCAGAGAGACCTTTGCAATATCAACCACAACTAAGAAGTAATTAACTTCGAACGCCTTCTCAGCTTTTAGAACTTCTTCATCGTTATCAGGGTTTCTTCCCAGTAACATTACGTTTTATTGGAAATCATGGTTCTATGCCCATATCAATTGCAAGACCTTTGGTGATAGCCAAACAGGATGCAAATCCTTCATCTTTGTACTTATCAAAAAACTGCATTATGCCTTCAATTTGCTGCAAGGTGGAGTCGACACACATAGATGCAAACTGCAACTTCTTGCTCACCATGTTTACAGCAAATAATATACCATGTCAGATAATCGTGCCAAGTAAAAACTCAAAACTACCAAGTGTGTCAAACAAATTTTTTGCGTCCCTCTTTGACTTGGTGCTACTGCAACAAAAAACCTTCCAACGGCGCCAGAAACAAGCGTGCTGATGGGAGACTATTCTTGTCTTGATTCTCCTCAGCAACGGCACCAGGAATCCTTCTGCTACGGCTACGCCTTTAGGGACTTCCTAGGCAAATATGCAAAGGATTCCCCCATGACCTTGGAGCCTTGCGTTGATGTTCCCTCGAAGCGGAAAGGGTGATGTAGCACAGCGGTGGTAAGTATTTCCCTTAGTTTTGAGAACCAAGTGAAGGAGTATCACAAGTGCCTGCACAAACACGAAGAGCTTGCTCCCAACGCTATGAAGGGGTTGTCAATCCCTTATAGATTGTTTGCCAAGTGAGAACTGAAAGCAACAAAGTAACAAATCAAAGTAAAAGCGAAAGTGGAAACGATGGGTGTGAATAGATCCGAGGGCCGTAGTGTTCACTAGTGGCTTATCTCATGAAAGCAAGTAGACGGTGGGTGAACAAATTACTGTCGAGCAATTGATAGAACCGCGCAAAGTCGTGACGTCATCTATGGCAATGATTATATCTATAGGCATCACGTCCAAAACAAGTAGACCGATACTTTCTGCATCTACTACTATTACTCCACATGTCGACCGCTATCCAGCATGCATCTAGTGTATTAAGTTCATGAGAACAGAGTAACGCCTTAAGCAAGATGACATGATGTAGATGGACAATCTCATATCTACGACAAAGCCCATCTTGTTACCCTTGATGGCAACTACACGATGTGTGCCTTGTTGCCCCTACTGTCACTGGGAAAGGTCACCACACGGTATGAACCCAAAACCAAGCACTTCTCCCATTGAAAGAATCATAGATCTAGTTGGCCAAACAAAACCCAAGACTCGGAGAGACTTACAAGGATATCAAATCATGCATATAAGAAATTAGCAAATACTCAAATATATATCATAGATAATCTGATCACAAATCCACAATTCATCGGATCTCGACAAACACACCGCCAAAGAGGATTACATCAGATAGATCTCCATGAAGATCATGGAGAACTTTGTATTGAAGATCCAAGAGAGAGAAGAAGCCATCTAGCTACTAACTACGGACCCGTAGGTCTAAAGTGAACTACTCACGAGTCATTGGAGGGGCGATGATGTTGATGAAGAAGCCCTCCAACTCCAAAGTCCCCTCTGGCAGGGCACCGGGAAGGGTCTCCACATGAGATCTCGCGGAAACGAAAGCTTGCGGCGGCGGAAAAGTGTTTTCGTGGACGCCCTGATTTTTTCTAGACTTTTAGGGAATTTATAGGCCAAAGACATAGGGCAGGGGAGCCCCAGGGGGCCACAAGCTTGGTTGCCGCGGCCTCCCCCCTGGCCACGACAAGAGGGCTTGTGGGCTCCCTGTGGGTCCACTTGCTTGGCCCTCAAGCCTCCCGATCTTCTTCCGTTCTGGAAAAAATCATTTTGGGGATTTTCTTCCGTTTGGACTCCGTTCCAAAATCAGATCTGAAAAGAGTCAAAAACACAGAAAAACAGGAACTGGCACTTGGCACTGAGTTAATAAGTTAGTCCCAAAAAAGATATAAAAGGTAAACAAAATATCCAAAGTTGACAAGATAACAACGTGAAACCATCAAAAATTATAGATACGTTTGAGACGTATCAAGCATCCCCAAGCTTAACTCATGCTCGTCGTCGAGTAGGGAAGTAATAAAGAATGAATTTTTGATGCTTTCATGCTACCTAACATAGATGTCCTTTGTAACTCCTCTTATGTGACGTGAATGTTTAGATCCATTAGATTCAAAACAATAGTTTGCTATTGACGTGGAAACAATAATACTTCAAGCAAACTAGCAAAGTAATCATGAACTTTCAAAATAACAAGGCCAAAAGAAAGTTATCCCTACAAAATCATATTGTCTGGCTATGCTCTATCATCATTGCACAACGAATTTAAATCATGCACAACCCCGGTATTGGCCAAATAATTGTTTTCACACCTTTACTTTCTCAAACTTTTTCAACTCTCACGCAATACATGAGCGTGAGCCATGGTTTTAGCACTATAAGTGGTGTGGAGTGTGGTGGAGGTTGCAAGACAAACAAGGAGAAGATGGTCACATTAACTAGGCATATCAATGAGCCGTGGAGATGCTCATCAATAGATATCAATGTGAATGAGTAGGGATTGCCATACAAATGATGCACTAGAGCTAAGAGTATGTGAAAGCTCTTAAAGAAAACTAGTGGGTGTGCATCCAACTTGCTTGCTCACGAAGACCTAACGCAATTTTGAGGAAGCCTATCATTGGAATATACAAGCCAAGTTATATAATGAAAATTTCCCACTAGCTATATGGTGGTGACAAAACGAGAGACTCTCAATCATGAAGATCATGGTGCTTAATATGCACAAGTGTGGAAAAGTGGTAGCATTGTCCCTTCTCTCTTTTTCTCTCATTTTTTTGAATGGGCTCTTTGGCCTCTCTTTTTTTATTTTATTTTATTTTGGTGGGCATCTTTGGCCTCTTTATTTTCTCACATGGGACAATGCTCCATCAATGATGATCATCACACTTACAACTCAAAACTTAGAGCAACGATGACTCTATATGGAATGCCTATGGTAGTGTACCGTGACAATGATCTAGCATGTCATGGACATTAATGGAAACATCATGCTAGCTATGTTACGATCATGCAATGGCAATGTAGACGTGGTGGCACATGTCATGGTGGTAGTTGCATGACAATATATCTCGGAATGACTTTGAAAAAGCCATAGTAGGTAGGTATGGTGGCTGTTTTGAGGGAGGCTAATGGTGGGTTTTGTGCACCGGCGAAAGTTGCACGACACTAAAGAAGATAGTGATGGTGGAAGGTGAAAGTGCATCTAAACCATGGACTCAACATTAGTCATGAAGAACTCATATACTTGTTGCAAAAGTTTTATTAGTAATCGAAACAAAGCATTCAACGCATACTCCTAGGGGAAGGGTTGGTAGGTATAAACCATCGCGCGATCCCGACCGCCACACAAAGGATGACAATCAATAGACTAATCATGCTCAGACTTTATCACATAGCGGTTCACCATACGTGCATGCTACGGGAATCACTAACTTCAACACAAGTATTTCTAGATCCATAACACCTTACTAATATAACTTCAATATTACCATAACCACAACTCAAAACTAGTTGAGATGAATCAAAATTCTCTAACTATTCAAGGCACATGAAGGTGGAAGTTTTCGTATCCCTTTGGATAACTACCCCTTTTGAGACTACTTTCAAAGCATAGATCAACTACCAAGCCACGCACCGCCGTGCTTTAAAAGATATAAGTGAAGCACATAGAGCAAAAGTAACTAGATCAAAAGATATAAGTGAAGCACATGTGAGCTGAATTGTCTACCACAGGATATAAGTGAACACTACAAGAAATATGCTCATACTTGACGTTTTTTAATACGTCGTTGATGAATTCATCATAAATCTACGACGATTTCATCCGAGGTCATCGTAAAGTGTTTGAGGGGATCAAATCTACATATAAATTACGACGACGTGAGTCAAAAACGTCGTAACCGCATAAGATGAGATCGTCATAACTTTTACGACGATTATAAAAATGTCGTAACACGTTCTAATTATGTTGACATGTCACTCGTGGGTCCATTCTATCCCACCTCATCCTAGTTTGTGAAGCAACCTACTATTCTGTCATTCCAAAAATTCTCGAAAAATTCTCACTAATACTTTGGATCATATATTTCTCAAATATGTGAAAACCCTTCCTTCCATAGTTCAAAAACAATTCAACAATATTCATTTTCCTATTCAGTTCAAAATAGCACTTTGTGAAGGAAGTGCTATTTATATTTCTTTGATTACCCTCATATTTTTTGGGCACTCTTTCCTATACAAATCATTGCCTCATGAAAACTTTCGTAACGATTTGCCTAGTAAATCTTTCTCAGCAAATTTCCAAAGTTTGTGTTCAGCTAACAGCTTTGTGAAGGAAGTACTAGATAGGAACATCCTGATGAGTTGATTTTTTTCCACATCATCTATGTGCCCAAAACATAGATCTCCATAAACTTTTAGCCCCATCTAACAATCCATCTGAGCTCATCATCCAATCTTTGTTTCTGGTAATATTTTCATTTTGTGAAGCAACTAAATTTTATATTGCTTTATAGTTGATGACAATTTACCACGGGATGACACTGACCATATAACCCCACTCCACCAAATTTTAGCTCATTTTAATTCAGCCAGTTTCCCTCAATATTTTTCCCAATATTTTGTTTAGTAGAGAGCATTGTGAAGGAACTACAGTTTTTGATTATCCAAATTTTATGAAATTTTTACAGTACCTTAATGTGCCCAAATTATCCTCCTCCTTGAAATTTCAGCTCAATCCAATCATCTATGTGAGCCCAGTTTCAATTACAATTTTCTGTCTAGATTGGCACATTGTGAAGGAAGTGTCACTTTGGCATGTCCAAATGGTATAATTTTTATATGGTGCCTTCATATGCCCAAATTAACATCAGACACCAAATTTCAGCTAAATCCATTCATTCATTTGATCCCAGCTTCAACATCCATATTTCTGCACAGTGTGTTACTTTGCAAAGCAAGTGCCACCTAGATTCATCCATTTGAGCTAAAATTTTGCCAAGAGAGTCCCCTTAGTAGATGATCATCCTCAGCCAAAATTTAGTCCCATTGGCTATGTGAATTACCCGCACCGCTAATCAAACACTTGGCTGCTAATTCATGTTTGAGCTTAGTTCAGTCTCCTCATGAGATTTTTCTATTGTATTCTTCTTGCTAATACCTACCGAGGGATTGTCCAACCCAACATACATGCCTATTCCACCTAGAACGCGTGGCAACGCAACGGTCAGGCGGTGACCATGCGGCTGGCATGCAAGTTCACACGCTCTGGAGTTGGGACCCTCGACCACCATCCAAACCTCGACGTCAAGGCACCACACCATGTATTTATGATTAAATAGACACTTATATACCTATAAATTATTTTTGGGAAAAATAAAGAGCAAACTATAATGCAGTTGCAGTTCAAATTTAACCCGCTTCCAACTAAATCGACATAAATTTTTCTTTTTCACGAGAGGTGGATAAAAGGTTTTGACATCCAACCATTTTGTAAATTGTACATTAAATATGGACTAGTATTTTATAAAAATGATTTGGTCCAATTTTGAAACAAATATATGGTACGTCCTTCATAAAACAACTCATTTTGGTCACTTGAAAAATGAAAAATGAATTCTTCATACAAGGAAAATGAAAACTTCTTTAATCAACATTATTTGCCATTCCAATATGCACCCTTGTGCATAATATTATATCATTTCAACAAACTATGTCATGAAGGTGGCCATCAGATTGATCATTTGGCTTGAAAGCCATGAATCTTCACACATGATAGCTCATTTCTAAGAACACTTATTTAAAATAATTGTCGTATTACTAGTTTATTATTTTTACTGGTAACTTTGTCACATATAATGACACAATGCAAAGGTTTTCTCTATTTTTGAATTTGTTTTGAATTTTTCATGGCCATTTCAAAATGCGGTGAAAACAGCGGGTATGACCGTTCCTACCTAGTGGTTGAATCTTGGATTTTTTTGGTGTTTCTATGATTAAATAGATTCTTATGTACCTATAAATGATTTTTCAGGAAAATTAATATCAAACTATAATGCAGCTGCAGTTCAAATTTGACCCGCTTCCAGCTGATTCAATGAAAATTTGTCTTTTTCATGAGAGGTGGATAAAAGCTTTTAACACCCAACCATTTTTTCAATTATAAATTAAACGTGTCCTAGTATTTTATAAAAATGATTTAGTACAATTTTGAAATAAATATATGATAGGTCCTTCACAAAAATCTCATTTTGGACACTTGAAAAATGGGAAATGATTTTTACATACAAGGAAAATGAAAACTTCCTTAATCACCGTTGTTTGCCATTCCAATACGCACCCTTGTGCATAACATTAGATCATCTGAACAAACTATGCAATGAATGTGGCCATAAGATTGATCATTTGGCTTGAAAGCCATGAATCTTCACACACGATAGCCCATTTATGAGAACACTTTTTTTTAAATAATTGCCATATTACAACTTTATTATTTTTCCTGGTAAGTTGGTCACATATAATGACACAATGCGAAGGTTTTTCAATTTTTTGATTTTTTTTAGAATTTGTCATGCCTGTTTCAAAATGCGATTCAAACGATGGGTATGACCGTTCGTAGCTAGGGCTTGATTCTTGCAAATATTTTGGTGTTTCTATGATTAAATAGATAATTATGTACGTAGAAATGATTTTTGGGAAAAATATAAAGCAAACTATAAGGCATCTGCAATTCAAATTTGATCCGCTTCGAGCTGATTCCATGAAAATTTGTCTTTTTCACGAGAGGTGGATCAAAGATTTTGACACCCGACCATTTGATCAATTGTACATTAAATATGGCCTAGTATTTTATAAAAATGATTTGGTCCAGTTTTACATCAAATATATGGTACGTCCTTAAAAAAAAACTCAGTTTGGGTACTGAAAAAATGGAAAATGAAATTTCTATGCAAAGAAAATGGAAACTCCATTTAACAACATTGTTTGCCATTCCAAGATGCACACTTATGCAAAATGTGAGATCATTTGTACAAACTTTACCATGAATTTTGACATCACATTGACTATTTGCCTTATAAGTGAAAAAACTAAAAAAAAACTCAACTCTGATTGGTGGGATCACTTGTGCCTTGGACCAGTGACATGGCAAACATCAGTCCGTCCATCCTTCCATCCACTTTTGATCCAACCCACCACACAACACCGCACCAAACCCCTCTCTTTCTCTCTGAACCCTAGAACTTCGCTCCTCCCTTACCGCCGCCACCACTCCCATGCATGATCCCCCTTCTCCCCCGCGAGCCCTCTCTCTGTCCCCCTCACCAGATCCACGCCGACCTGCTCATCCCCTCCTCCACGTCCAGGTGCTCGTGGATCTCGCCACCGGGGCTCCTTCCGGGACCAGCAGGAGCGTGCTGGTGACGGGCGGCGCGGGCTTCACCGGCTGCTCCGCCCGCCTGATACGGAGCCGCGGCGAGGGGAGACGGAGATGGGGTTCCGCAGGAGGGGAGGGCCTCCGCTGCTGCTGCTGCTGATGCTTCTCAGACTCGTCGCCACGGCCTCGGCTGCGCCGGACGACGGCGACGCCGATCCGCTCTACAGGTGAGATTTGTTTCCTCCTTGGTTGGTACTTGGGGGTGGTTCCTGCTCCTTGCGTGTGGTGTGGCTTGGTCGGTCGGTCGGTCGTCTCTCATGCCGCCGATTGCCTATCGTACTACAACAGTCTCCTTCTCGTCGACAAGTAATGGGGTGGGGTGGGGTGGTATGTGCAGAGCTCCGTGCTAACTAACACTAGTACCCACTTCTCCTCTTCTCCTTTCTACTGGACTATCACCACTAGCAGCACTGTTGACTGGTTGATTAACATCGATGCTACTGCGGTTTGTGGGGAACTGCGGCTTGAACTAGTAGTTTTGTAACTGGAGCTGGGAAAATTTCACGATTTGGGGCTCCTGGGTGGAGATGGAAAATATTGATACTGACCAATCAAGTCTCCATCAGGGCTCCATGTAACTCGATTAACGGCAATGGAAGAGTCTTTAGCCATGACACTCTTTTCTCATAGTAGAAAAATAGTGAGGCACATATATATAATATGAGAACATGCCTACAACTAAAACCAAAGAGGAGCGAGAATTTCAAAATGTGCTCAGTTACCTGATATTGTGTTGAACATGCTTGCATGTCCGAGACTTTGAAGGGCTTAGAGACCAGCTTCTGGTGTGTACCAATGTCCCAAAGTGTAAATTCATCATTAGCAGATCCAACTATTTGAGTAGTAATCATGACAAGAAAATTAATAAGGTGTTAAAATCCTAATATACAGCCAAATCACATGAAACAGCTTTATTACTTGCAAAGTCGCGTCTGCATCTATATATATATACAGAGAGAGTAAATTATAGATTTTGATGGTACCTAGTAGTAGCGTATGATGTGAAGGATGAAAGTCCATGCTAGTTACATTAGATCCATGTGATAGTGTACAAGCTACTCTCGTAGGAAGGTAATCCAATGACCGTGAAGGTTGAGGAATGGGTGCAGGATAGGTGCCCTGCAAATAAGTAGGGATAATTTTCTTTAGCTTGGACTAAAATTAACCATGGTCATAGATATTGACTAGATATGCAACATTACCTCATTAATACCATGTCGACTGGAACTGGGTTGCTCCATCAGTTGCCCAGATTCTGCATTAGAAAAGTGCGTTATAGAATGGCATTTTCATCGTGCATGCATATGGGGAAGCATTTTCATCGTGGATGCATATCGTGAATGGCATTAGAAAAGGAGGGACTTGCGCGCCCGCCTCCGTCGCCGCCACCGGCCCCTTACCACCGCCCCCACGCGCCGCAGGTTCGTAGGCGCTTTCTCGTAGGGCAGTAAACATTTGGGGTTGGCTGGTTGTATGTATATGCTTGGTTAACTGATCGAGGTGGCGTGCGTGCGTGGCTGTTTGCAGGTCTCGGCACCGGGAGGGACGGCTCCGGTGGTGTACGGCGGCGGGAGCAATGGTGGTGGCCTGCCGTCGCCGTGGCAGGTGAGCGGACGCGGCCTCTGTCGCTGCTCCTCCCTTCTTTCAATCCCTACCTTTTTTTTGTTTTTTCGTTTTCCCCTTGTTGGCTTGTGAGTTCGATCTGTGCACCCTTTTTTGACGCTGATTGCTTCCCGCAGTGCAAGCAGGCGATGGCCACCGAGGTAACGTTCGTGCTGCCGTCCGCCGCGCCCAAGGCCGCGTCGTCATCGCCTGGCGGCGCCGCCAGCGACGAGACCGGAGGGTAACTAGGCGCTGCATGTCTACATCCCTGCTCTGTTTATTTCTTTTGGCTATTAACTGTATTATTAATATCTATCTACAAGTATTGATCAGGCCTGCTCTGGGTGATGCTGCTCCCACGCTTGGGCTCTGAATTAGAGCTCTTTTATGGTACCCACTCAACCCATTAGTCAAGTACAACGACGCTGGTAGAGTTCCAGCGGCCTCTGCCGAGCCTCCTTCTCAATTAGGTCCGACGAACATGATGCGTTGCGGACGTCAAGGTGATATCCACCGGCGACGCTTGCTGGCGCGGGCTCGCCACCGGCATCCACAAGCTCGCTGATGCCGTCTCGGTCACTCTCGTTCCAAAGGTGTGTGTTTTTTTTGCTTGCTTCCTTTTGGGTCATAAAATTGCTTGTTTTCTCACTATCGTAACTGCTGTCTTGCAACTGTAAAGTTCTTGCGAATTTGATAATGAAATTCAATGTTATGTGAATTCTAAAGCTTCCAATGAATTGTTTTAGTCTCATGTACAGTGTACTAGTGGATATTGCAAATGGACTTGACACACTGTTACTTCAGATATAGGATCGCCAAATGATGCCCGCTGCCTGCTTGCTCTTCCTTGTTAAATCTGTTGCCATTTGTTCATTGATATAGATGCTTCTCATGTTGTTGGGATCACATATGCCTGAACAATTTGTTTTATTGTCTTGTAGTGCTATTGATTGCTGAGAACATAAAGGTTTGCTGCAGGGAGGAATGTTGTTATTGACGAAGATGATGTTCCTAAAGTAATTAACACAATTAAGCTTGTAATGTACCCCCGCAAAGTGTGCCTTTATTTTCTTTAATCTTTTGATGGAATCTAAGTTTGATCCAGAAAGTTCTGATTTTTTTGCCAATATATTGGATGGGGTTGATGGTACATGACCTAGCCCTGATAGAAGAGCACATCTATTTGATGTAGAACTCAGGCAGAGCATTAGTTCTTTTCTTTCAGTTGATCAATTAGCCGTGACACGATCTTATCTTTCCCATGGTCTCACGCATTTACGCTGCCCACTGTCTTTGTACTGTTTCCAGGAGGCCTCTAGATTCAGGAATCTCATGCCCACTGTTAAGAGTGGCTCACCGCTGCATCTTAACAAGGAATGACTCCTACATCGTCGCAGGGATGTTTTTAGTAATGTTGTCAACTAATTGTTGCTAGAATGTAACACGTACGACTGATATCAAGTTTCTAATGAATGAAATCTTTAATTTCTAAGAATGAGGTGGCTATTTCTTTCTCTGCGATATATTGAGAAGCTTCTTCCCAATTGGTAATTTGTATTTTGTCCTTAAAGTTTCAGCACATATGGCTTCTGTGCCTATAAGATTATTTTAGGGATTTATTCACGATATTTTGTGTTTGCAAGTTCTATGGTCACCTAGCACCGAATTATTATTTCCCCGTGAACTCATTAAATTCCGCTCTTTGGTAACCAGCAAATATATGTGTAACTTTATGAAAATTTAAGTCCCATGTTTTATGTGTACTGGCAACAACCATTCTATTACAAAAATAGATGAGCGCGGCAACGCGCGCCTTCCATGATCTAGTACTGATAATTATTGACTACAATTAAGGTGTTGAGGGTCAGTCCCGAGTCTGGTATATGCATTTTTTTATTTATGCAGTTGTCCATCTAAAATGTTTGAAAGTGTAGCTCTCTTGTGATATCAGCTGACGCGAGTGACATTTGCCATTACAGAAGATGATAAGACTGCTTCGCAGCTTGACGGTCGAAAAGAAGAACTCTGTTCAGGTATATATATTCGGTAGTAACATATATTGCAGTATATATTTTTACATCTGTGTTATTGTCAAAGAGAATTAGTCAGCTATTGTGTTGTCATGAATAGGCTGACACTGGATCAAATATTCATTATCTTGCACCTATTCTTTAATTTTGCAGTTAAGTTTGATGCTTCCTGGTTGTCTATTGTGTTATTGCTGTAGAGTTTCTTTCCATCATGGAAAGCATGCTATGGTTGAGCAAAGCATGCTATGATGCCAACATCCAAATGGATGAAGATGTAGGATATGGATTTTACATTATTGTTGGTAGTCGTGAGCTGTTCTAAAAATATGTTTTGACTTCTGCTTGTCTCTTTCTGCTGGGTGTGCAATGCCTAATCTTTAATGCAAATATTTGTGTCCATTATTTTTAATCCCTAATTTTAGTGCAAATATCTGTTCTAAAAATATGTTTTGACTTCTGCTTGTCTCTTTCAAGGTTTTTATGTCAATTACAGTAGTAGTATGTTTTTTTTGCATCGATTACAGTAGTAGTACGAACTAAAACAAATAGCTGTATTGTAACTGTTATGCAGTTTTTGTGCCTTGTTTCTATTCTTGATCTGTATCTTGTAGCTCTTAAAAATATGGTTGTTTCTTCTACAGGACCTCCAGGCCTAAGAAAGTTGAAGTGCGAAGCCTTGAAGCCAATTGTGTGAAGCTCTACTTATCCAAGAATGCATATTATATGTTGTAATAATAGGCATATCTGCTTTGTAGCAGATTGGAAAAATTGTAATATACCACCTTCGTGTTAATTTGATGAATTTCACATGTTCTTTCTGCTCTATTTGAAATATTCATATCGTATGCGATTTGAAAATGTGTGAAATGAAAACCTGACAAGAACTTCTTGACATATGGGACAAATTATGAGAAGAACATGACAAGTGGGACGTACACACAAAACTAAAATTCAAAAGGCCAAAACTAAAACTGGGCCAAATGTATTTGGGCACTAAAAGGCCAGGGCCCAAATTATAATGATACAAAAAAATTGAAAAAAATACTAAAGTGGCTGTAAATAGGCTAAGGCCCAAAAAGAAGCCCAATAAGAAAAAGCCCAAAAAAATAAAATCAGCCCATGTGATCAATTGAAATGGGTTGGGCTGATTTCGACCATGACGTTTTGATTTCGTCGTAATTTTGCCACGTAGGACTGGGTTTGATTGCCAGCGATGATTTAGCCGTCGTAAAGGTTACGACGATCCAGGAATCGTCGTAAAGTTACGACGATTTTGACCAAAACGTCGCTGCTGTTCATTTCTAACGCTCCGTTTTCGACGCTTGGTTTTTCGTCGTGCGATCGTCGTAAATGAATAACCGTGACGATGTAGCGACGAAAAAATAGCGTCGTGTACTAGCATATTCCTTGTAGTGGAAGCTCGACAAAATCACGGTGAGTGCATGTCTCTCTCTCTAGGTGTGCAGCAAGGATGATTGTGACATGATACGTCTCCATCATATCTACTTTTCCAAACTCTTTTTCCCTTTTTTTGGACTCTAATTTGCATGATTTGAATGGAAATAACCTGGACTGACGCTGTTTTCAGCAGAATTGCATTGGTATTATTTTTGTGCAGAAATCAAAGTTCTCCAAACGTCCTGAAAATTTACGGGGAACATTTATGGAAAATATGAAAAATACCTGCGCAAAAACCCACCTGAGGGGGTGGGCCAGTGGGCCACAAGCCCTGCCTCCGCCACCCCCCTGGTGGCGGTGGGCAAGCTTGTGGGGCCCACACGGCTCTGCCGCCCCCAATCTCAGCTCTATAAGTTCATTTTCGTTCGAGAAAAAATAAAAAGAGAAGATTTCGTTGCGTTTGCGATACGGAGGTGCCGCCACAGCCTGTTCTTCATCTGGAGGGCAGATCTGGAGTCCGTTTTGGGCTCCAGAGAGGGGAAATCGTCGCCATCATCATCATCAACCTTCTTCCCTCTCCAATTTCATGAAGCTCTTCGTCGTTCGTGAGTAATCTATTCGTAGGCTCGCTGGGCGGTGATGAGTAGGATGAGATCTATCATGTAATCGAGTTAGTTTTGATGGGGATTGATCCCTAGTATCCACTATGTTCTGAGATTGATGTTGCTACTACTTTGCCATGCTTAATGTTTGTTACTAGGGCCCGAGTGCCATGATTTCAGATCTGAAATTATTATGTTGTCACCAATATATGTGTGTTTTAGATCCGATCTTGCAAGTTGTAGTTACCTACTATGTGTAATGATCCGGCAACCCCGGAGTGACAATAACCGGAACCACTCCCGACGATGACCATAGTTTGAGGAGTTCATGTGTTCACCAAGTGCTAATGCGTTGGTCCGGTTCTTTATTAAAAGGAGAACCTTAATATCCCGTAGTTTCCTTTTGGACCCCGCTGCCACGGGAGGGATGGACAATAGATGTCATGCAAGTTCTTTTCCCTAAGCACGTATGACGACACACGGAATGCATGCCTACATCACATGGACGAACGGGAGCTAGCCACATATCTCTCCGTGTTATAACTGTTGCATGATGAATATCATCCAAACAAATCACCGACCCATTGCCTATGAGTTTGTCCTACTGTTGCTACTTGCTACTGCTGTCACTACTGTTGTTCCTTGCCACTGCTATTACTTGTTACACTGCTGCTACTTGCTACAATCTTGATCGCTGGTCGTTGACGGGAGCTGACAATTTTTGTCCACGAGGCAACTTGGTGTCATTGATACAATCGTTAGAAATAGTCTGCCGTGTCAACAGATTGTTTCTAACACCGTTGTTATCATACTACTTTGCTTGCAGATACTAATCTTTCAGGTGCGGTTGAATCAGATAAATTCAGCTGCTAATACTCGAGAGTATTCTCTCACCTCCTGTCTGGCGTACCAACAAATTTGGGTCGAATACTCTACCCTCAAAAACTGCTGCGAACCCACGCGCTGGTGTGCCATCAACAACATTCTTTTAGTTTCGTTGCCGGGGAGTGCTAGCAGCATTCTTCTGGTGCCGTTGCAGGGGAAGGTTTGTTGTCACAGAATCAGCATTCGTCTAGCTATTGCCAGAGAGTGCCAGTCAGCATTTTTTTGACGCCGTTGCCAGGGAGGTATTGCTATATTCTCTGAGTCACTTGGGATTTATATCTACTGACCACTATGAAGAATCTGAAGGATCCAAAAACCAAAGTCTTGCCCCTCAACCATGAGGGGAGGTAAGGAATTGCCATCTAGCTCTGCACTTGATTCACCTTCAGTTATGAGTAAGTTTGCGACATCACCTCCTGCTAGAAATCTTGATATGTCGCCTTTGCTTGATGATGCTTATGATGCTACTGCTAGAGATGCTATGCTTGATACTATGCCTGATACTGCTAGAGATGCTATGCCTGATACTGCTTTGCCTGATGATGCTAGAGATGCTATTTTGCCTGATGATGCTATGCTTGATACTGCTAGAGATGCTATTTTGCCTGATGATGCTATGCTTGATACTGCTAGAGATACTACTTTGCCTGTTGTTCCACTAGGGGTATTCCTTGATGCTCATATTGCTAGAGTTACTGCCAATGCTCGTGATGATTCTGAAACTGCCGATACTATTGAGATAGAACCTGCTTTTGCTCCTTGTTAGATCTAGCTCTCCTAGATATGAATTGCCTGATATACCTGAGGGTTACGCTATGGAGGGAGAGATAGCTGAGGATTTTCTTGCGTGTCAGGATGCCTATGACGCTGATAAATTACTTCTCAAGTGGAAGGAAAAATCTTTGAAAGCTAGGATGAAATACGACCCTAAGTTTGCCACTTCACCTATCTTTATCACCGATAAGGATTATGAATTCTCTGTCGATCCTGAGATAATCTCTCTAGTCGAATCTGATCCTTTTCACGGTTATGAGTCTGAGACGGTCGTAGCCCATATTGCCAAACTACACGATATAGCCACCCTTTTCACTAATGAGGAGAAGATCCGCCACTACTATATCCTTAAGCTGTTTCCTTTCTCTCTAAAGGATGACGCTAAAGCCTGGTTCACCTCCATTGCTCCTGGATGTGTGAGTAGTCCCCAGGATATGGTCTATTAGTTCTGTGAGAAATATTTCCCTGCCCATAAGAAGCAAGCTGCCTTGCAGGAAATATACAACTTTGCTCAACTCCAAGAAGAGAGTCTCCCACAAGCTTGGGGAGGCTCGTCCAGCTACAGAATGCTTTGCTGATCACCCTCTTAAGAAGTATGAGATACTTGATATCCTCTATAACGGACTTACCGATGCCTCTAGAGACCACCTAGATAGTTGTGCCGGTTGTGTTTTTAGGGAACGAACTGTAGAACAAGCTGAGACCCTACTGAATAACATCTTGATCAACGATAATGCTTGGACTATTCCCGAACCACCTCCTAAGCCAACTCCTAAGAAAAGAGGTATTCTATTCCTCAGTCCCTAAGATATGCAAGAAGCCAAGAAATCTATGCAAGAGGAAGGCATTAGATCTGAAGATGTCAAAAATCTACCACCTATTGAAGAGATCCATGCATGGTCTCGATAACCCGATACAGGTAGTAGAAGTGAATTCTGTGCGTAGGTTTGATGAGAGTGATATTCCTTTTGATAAACCTGCTTGCCTATGCTTTGATGAATTTGACAACTTTGTTGCCAAACAACAGAGTTTCAATGATTATGTTAGCAGACATTTGGAACAAAGTACTCGTATGCTTAGCCATTTAAGTGCTTGTGTAGACAGAAATGTCAATGATCTGAAGCTTCTGAGTAAACATGCCTCTATGATTACTACTCAGGTAGAACAAGTACTTAAAGCTGAGAATGACCTGCTCAATGAATTAAATGACAACTCTGTCAGAGTCATTACTAGAGGAGGCAAAATGACTCAGGAACCTTTGTATCCTGAAGGTCATCCTAAGAGAATTGATCAAGATTCTCAAGGAATCAATGCTGATACACCCAATCATCCTAAGGAGAAGAAGAAGGATGATAGAAACCTACATGCCAGTTCACCAAATACTATCACACCTGAAGAACCTAATGATATTTCCGCGTCTGATGCAGAAACACAATCTGGTGATGAACATGAACCTGGTGACAATATGGACAGTGATGTTCATAATAATGCTCAACCTAGCAATGATGAGGATGTGGAGATTGAACCTACGGTTAATCCTGATAACCCACAACCTAAGAGATATGATAAGAATGACTTTACTGCTAGGAAGCATGTTAAAGAAAGGGAGCCATGGGTTCAGAGATCTATGCCCTTTACTCCTAAGCCATCCAAGAAAAAGGATGATGAGGATTTTGAGCGCTTCGTTGAAATGATAAGACCCATCTTTCTGCAGATGCGGTTAACTGATATGCTCAAGATGTCTCCGTATACCAAGTACATGAAAGATATCGTGACTAATAAACGGAAGATACCAGATCTTGAGATCTCCATCATGCTTGCCAATTACACTTTCAAAGGTGGAACTCCTAAGAAACTTGGTGATCCCGGAGTGCCCACTATACTTTGCTCCATTAAAGGAAACTACGTAAGAACTGCCTTATGTGACCTTGGAGTCGGTGTTAGTGTTATGATGCTCTTTGTTTATCGTAGACTTGAATTGGATAAGTTGACACCCATTGAAATTTCTCTGCAAATGGCCGACAAATCAACTGCTTTCCCTATTGGCATTTGTGTGACAGCCCGATGCCGACGTTCCAGAAGATTCCCCTTCTATTCCGTTTTCGTCGTGTGCGTATTTCTTTTGTCGCATCATCATTGCATCATGCGCATCATCAGCATTGCATCGGCATCTCCGTTGCCGTCCGTTTTCAAAACTTGCGCCCGTTGTTAGTTGCCGGTTCTCGTCGTTGTCCGTTCTGAGCCCGACCGCACTCGCACGCGCCCGCGGCATCGTCGAAATCATGTTTTAAAAGTGTGCGTAAAACTTTCTCTGATCGGGTTGAGATTTGACGTGCGGTCTTATTTTAATATAGCTAGGCCGTTTGTCGAATTTCGTCGCGATCGGAGTCCGTATGGTACCCGAACGGTCGACCGTAGCGGCACCGTACTCGGTCTACCGTCGGACGTCTGTTGGTGTTTTAAAATTCGTTGCCGCGTCGCACCGTTTCCCTCTCTTCCCTGGCTAGCCTACTCTACGCGGTCATTTAGCCGACCCCGCGTTCGAGTTCGTTCGTTTACGATCGCGTGGGCGAAAACGGGGCCGGATTCGGATAAACCTAGCCCCCCATTTGTTATAAATAGGCCCCCCAAATTTTTAGGAAACCCTAAACCCCCCTCGTTTTCCGTGCCCGCAGCTCTCTCCCACCTCCTCTCTCCTCCCAACCACCGCCAGCCCATCGAGCCTGCTCGAGGCCCTCTCGGCCCACGGTCGCCCCGAGCAGCCGCTCGCCCCTGCCCGAGCGCGCTGTGCTCCCGAGCGTCCCATGCGCTGCCTCCCTGTTGCGCCGCCGCCGCCTCCCTGTTGCGCCGCCGCCCCAAAGCTCCAGCCGGCCGAATCCAGTCCGGAGACCCCCATCCCCAAGCTCTGTCGCCCCTTTCCGCCGCGCCGGGCCGCAACTTCGTCGCGTTTGCCGCAGCTTCGCTGGTACTCACCTTTGTACCGATTCGGATCGGGACGAGGGAGTTGACCGCCCCGTCAGCGCTCCCGCATTGCCCCATGGGCCGCCTGCCCCGATCCAGCCAGCCGCGTCGCGTGGGCCTCCCTAGCCAGCGAGCAGCTGCCTCGCCCGGCCCGTCCTCCAGCACCGCGTGGTTGTTGTCCGGCCCAGCTCGCTCCTCTAGGGCCTCCTCTCCACCGACCTGGCCCATGGCCTCAGGTGAGTCCCGCAGCCCAATCTCCCGCCATGGGCGGCGTATATTATCCTGCGCCACCCCCTGTAGCCCATTAGTAATTAGATCTGGCCCGGTAGAATATTTTTCTTTAGGGATTTTCGGAATTATTTAAATTCCAGAGATATATGTATATTAAAACGCCCGTAGATTATTATCCGTAAATTGGATCGAGACGTGTAATATATGGTTTTCGGGTAGTTTTGCACGTAGAATACGTTGGTGCAACGTGCATATTTGTTTGACGTCGTTTAGCGCGCCTAACGCCTAGTTTAGCGTGCTGTCCCAATAGAATGTCGCCCCGTATTTAATTTTCGCGCAAGACCGGATTGCTCGTATGCCGTAGATTAAATGCCCATGTTTTAGGAACCGATTTTCCATGTATTTTAGAGCGGTCATTGGTATTTTTTTGCGTGTAGGGTTTGCCGGTAGTTTATTTTCCCGTGTATAGGTTATTTTCTCGCATCTTCGTGTGGCATTATATTGTTGTGCAACCCCACATATTTTATATGTTTTCGGGGTAGAAAAATCCCATGAATTTTTATGTGCAATTAGTTTTAGCTTTTGAGCAAGTTAGTTCGCGCGATATTTTGCCATGTTGCCCTCTTGTCATTTTTGTAGGATTTATTTCGTGCTTCGTTTAATTAAGTTGTCAACTAGGGAGTTGTTCTTTGATGTTTACTCTAGCCCCTGTTATTTTTGGTTGCACTAGAAATGCATGTTTAGGTGTGGTTTGCTTGCTCTCAAGTTGCTAGAAATAGTGCTGATTTGGTGGAGCTGAAATATTTCTAAGTCTGAGATCTGTTATATTTTGTTGCTGTCTTGTCTTGCTTGAATCTTGTGATCTGTAGCTCATTTGAGGTTGGTCCAATGGAGTTAGTTGTACCCCTTGTGTTTCTATAGCATGCTGTAAATTTTCATGTCATCTGGAGTCCTGTAGCTATTGGTTTTGCTGCTGTCAATATGCCTTCAAACCGAAAACTGCACTTTCATGAGGTGTAATTATCACTAAGTCTGAAATAGTATGTGAGATGCCATTTTGTGTCTTCTTTTCCTAGTGTTCCTTGCTGCCATGCTAGTTGTTGTTAGTTGTTTGTAGTAGTGCTTTTTGCCCTCTTTCGTGTCATGCCTTGCTTGAGTTTAGCGGAGTTGTGTAGCCCGTAGTTGTGGGGCGTAGAAAATGCTATGTGGCTGATTTTGGCAGATTGTAGTGATTTCTTGTTTTGCTCGTAGTTGTTGATCCGTAGCTCCGATTTGATCGTGTCCTACATTAAAATTGCTTAGAATCTCGTGTAGTTTCATTTTCTCTTGCTGTTTGTATGTTTTGAAGTGCTCGTGACCGCCGTTGCACACATATTGCATTCATGCCATCAGATCTTGCGGTGCTTGTATCTTTTGATTCGTAGCTCCGTTGGAGATGTTCTCTATGTGTAAATTTCTTGTAATGACGCGTAGAATCACGTGAATCTATTTGTTTTGCTGGTTAACAACTAATTAAATGTGTTAATTCAGATCTGGTCAGAACTGTAAATTAACATGTGAGGTCGTCTCGGAGATGCTATATGTCATTTCCGACCTCATTTAAATTGTCTAGATAGGTAGTTTAATTTCCGCTTCACCTCTTGCATGTTTGACAACATTAATATTGCCGTGTAAATAACCGGGAGTGAACTAAATAATTCGTATGTGGAGTTTCGTCAATATGCAACTCGTTGCATATTGAACTTCACTTAATGTGTAGTGTTTGTTTGACGTGAATTGTCATGCCGTGTCTTGCATGTATTCAGCTGCTCATGCATCATATGTGTTGTGCATCGTGTGGTGAATCCCGTGTGTTGATTTGTGTTTCTGGTTTGCTTCGTCTCGATAGAGTTTCGCAAGCGTGTTGGATGTGAGGACCCGTTCGACTATGTCGGTTCGTCTGCTTCACGGAGGCATTCTTCTTCCAAGAGGGATCTCAGGCAAGATGACCATTTCCCCAGATACCATTACTATCATTGCCATGCTAGTATTACCGTTTCTATCGATTATGTCTCGTTGCCTACCACATGTTAAATATCAGTCTCTCAACAATGCCATGAAAACCTTCAACCTGTTCAACCTAGCAAACCACTGATTGGCTATGTTACTGCTTGCTTAACCCTATTGTTAGAGTTGCTAGTTGCAGGTGCAGTTGCTTCCATGTGAAAACATGGGTTCCTTGTCATATCACTATATTAACGCTATTTAATTTAATGCACCTATATACTTTGTAAAAGGTGGAAGGCTCGGCTTTTCTAGCCTGGTGTTTTGTTCCACCTTTGCACCTTAGTTTCGGCTACCGGTGTTATGTTCCATAAACGAGCGCTCCTAACACGATCGGGGTTGCTATGGGGACCCCCTTGATAATTCGTTTTAGATTAAAGCTGGTCTGGCAAGACCCAACATTGGTTCTACATTTGCCCAACATAATAATTTTGTTAACACTGAAATGCATAGGGAGTTAGCGCTACCCGAGGAGTAATTCTACATAATACAGGGAGGGCCAGTGCTGATGGTGCCGGTCCAAAACAGAGCAGCTTACTAACGCTACCCGGGGCAACTCAGCGTCTGGCGTGGTAACCATCGCTCATCCGACGTGTCCTGAGAACGAGATACGCGGCTCCTATCGGGATCGTCGACACGCCGGGCGGCCTTGCTGGATTAGTTTTACCTTTGACGAGATATCATGTGCATCGGGATTCCGGTGATGCTTTGGGTAATCTCAGAGTTGAGGTTTTCCACTAAGGGATCCGACGAGATCGCGAGTGTCGTGATTGAGGATTTCTATGCGGCTTGTGGTAATTTGTGATGGACTAGTTGGAGCACCCTTGCAGGGTTAAATCTTTTCGGAAAGTCGTGCCCGCGGTTATGTGGCAACGTGGAAACTTTGTTTAACACTGGTTCTAGATAACTTGAAGTTAACTTAATTAAAATATGCCAACTGTGTGAGTAATCGTGACTGTCTCTTTCGTGAGTTCCTTCTCCGATCGAGGACACGGTGGTGTTATGTCTGACGTAGGTAGGTGTTCAGGAACATTCTTTTGATCATCTGTAGTTCACGTCCGCTATGCGTAGATCTTCCCCCTCTTACTTCTTGTACTCGTAAGTTAGCCACCAAATATATGCTTAGCCGCTGCTGCAACCTCACCACTTAACCATACCTCACCCATTAAGCTTTGCTAGTCTTGATACCTTTGGAAATGAGATTGCTGAGTCCCCTGTGGCTCATAGATTACTACAACACCAGTTGCAGGTACATGTAAAGGTTACTTGACGCGAACGCGTTGATTGTTCATTTGGAGTTGCTTGTTCTTCTTCTTCTTCATTGATCTAGGATGGGTTCCAGGCCGGCAACCTGAGATAGCAAGGATGGACGTCGTTCTTCTTTTCTCGTTTGTTTTCGTCCGTAGTCGGACCCTGCTCTTACTCTTGATGATTATATAATGTACTGTTGTGACTCTGATGTAGCTTGTGGTGAGTGTAAGCCAATTCTATTATATATCTCTTCTTTTCAGTACATGTACTTGTAACGATATCCATTCTTGCGACACGACGAGATGCGCTTCTATCCCTGACGAGGCCTTCATGCCAAATTGAGGATATGGTCGCATCTTGGGTGTGACAATTTGTGAGGATGTGCCTGTTGTGGTTGCTAATACCACTATCTTAACAGACTTTGTTATCTTGGATATTCCCGAGGACGATGCCATGGCCGTCATCCTCGGAAGACCCTTTTTAAACACTACAGGGGCTGTTATAGATTGCAACAAAGGCAATGTCACTTTCGGTGTCAACGGTAATGAGCACACAGTGCACTTTCCGAAGAAACGATATCAAGTACATTGCGTGAATGTTATCGAAAAGACTTCATTGATTCTTATTGGGAGCTTTGAATGCCCTATTCCTCGTGTCAAGATGAAGTATGATTTGCTTGTTGGGGAGATACATATCCCCATTGAGGTGACTTAGTGGTTATTCGAAAATTCTCTGTTCCCTCTTGGGATTCGAGAAGGTTTTGTCATGAGGACTTGATCAATCCTATTGACGGATTTCTTTCGATGACCATGAAATGGATGAATCAAAGAGTCACATACCTCTGTTTTGAGCTTTCATTTTCTTTTGCTTAGAAGAAAAATGATGGAATTAGTTTAGTTTTTCCTGTTTTCCGCTTTAGCGTCCCGGAGAAGAATACCTCGAAAATAAAAGTTCTCCGCTGGTCCTGAAAATTTAGTATGATTTTTTCTGGAATTTTTGAAAATTACTGGGCCTGAGAGCTGGCCTGGGGCCTGACCAGTGGGCCACAAGACCTGCCACAGCCACCCCCTGGTGGCGGAGGGCAAGCTTGTGGGGCCCACAGGGACCCCCTCCACTCATTCCAGCTCCCAGCCTCTTCTTCCACTTCCAGAAAAAATTGTTTCGCAGCTCAAACCCGTGTTCTTGCTCATTTGGCTGTGATTTTCGATCTCCTTGCTCAAAGCATCCATTTCCCTGCCTTGCACTACTTTGCCCTCTTCATAGGTAGGTGCATTAACGGCAATGGTGCACATTGTCACCTATGCGCTTCCGACCTTAGTATCCTTAAGAGCGCAGTAATAGGTGACAGGAGCTTCAATATGGGAGCTATAATAGCAAGGAGGCTAAATAAAAATGCCAGTGAGGGGGATTTCTTTGGTGGAGTTTATGCTACACGCTTAGCAAACTTTTTTGGAATATCCATCCGTTCAGAAGACCCTCCTCTCCGTACAGCCTACCTTGATCGTGTCGCTCTAACACGCTACCAGTTCCTTGAGAGAGATCATGGATCCCTCCTTTACCGCTTGATATTTAACCGGCAGCGTGTTTTCCATATTACCCTTCCCGCTCCTTGTTTCTTTGACTTTCAGGTAAAACAAAGATACCACATAACCATAGGAGAGGCAGAGGAGTATGAGAGGGAGGCGACGGCTACTCGACTTCGCGAGACAGCTATTCAGGCAGTGGCTGCAGCACTCCCGTATAACACCCATTATGATTTTGGGTTTCGCCAGGACCATCCATGGGAGTAGACCAAGCTAGGTCAAAAGCCTAAGCTTGGGGGAGTACGTGTTCTCACCGACTTTACATTCATGCTTATGCTTTCACTTTGTTAGCCGGTGTTCACACTTTCCCACTGTATTATCCGTGCTATTTTATTTTCGTTTTCTTGTTTTCTTGTTTTGTGTCCTTCTGAGAAAACCCAAAAAGATTTTTCTTTCTTCTTTTGCTTGTTGGGAGCTTTCCCGTGTAAATAGTTTTCTTTTTCTTTGGGTCAAGGTAGAAGATATTGGTTACAATGTTTAGTGGCTCTTGCATGCATACCTGGTTAGCTTTCAAGGAGCCGTATTACTTTGTCTTCTCCTTTGTGTTTGCCTACAGATTCAGCTTAGTCCAATGCACGAGCACTCTTATTATTGTTCACATCTTCCGATCGTGCAAGTGAAAGGCAATAATGATGATATATGATGAAGTGACTTAGACTGAAAAGCTGGTATGAACTCTATCTATTTTGTTTTTGTAAATATGACTAGCTTGTCGACCTAGATTCAGCTTTGTTGTGAGAGAACCATGTTTGCAATGACAACTTAGAGATCATAGTTTCTGATGCCATGCTTATTTAGCTGAGAGCTTATAATGGTTTTGTGACAGCCCGATGCCGACGTTCCAGAAGATTCCCCTTCTATTCCATTTTCGTCGTGTGTCTGTTTTATTTTGTCGCATCATTCGCATCATCTGCATCGCATTGGCATCTCCGTGCCGCCAGTTTACAACTTGCATCCGTTGTTAGTTGCCGGTTCGCGACGTTGTCCGTTCCGAGCCCGACCGCTCACGCACGCGCCCGCCGCACCGTCGTAACCCTGTTTTTAAAGTGTGCGTAAAACTTTCTCTGATCGGGATGAGGTTTGACGTGCGGTCGTAATTAGTTATCGCTAGACCGCCTGTCGAATTTCGTCGCGATCGGAGACCGTCTGGTACCTGAACGGTCGCCCGTAGCGGCACCGTATTCGGTCTACCGCCGGACGTCTTTCGATGTGTTATAAACCGTTGCCGCGTGACCCGTTCTCCCTCTCGTCTCTGGATATCCCCTCTACACGGCCGCGTACCCGTTCCCGCATTCGGAATCGTCCGAATCCGAACCCGCGGTTGGATCCGGAACGGAATTCCGGGTAACCTAGCCCCCCCATTTGTCTATATATACCCCTCCTATTTTTAATACAACCTACCACTCTCTCCTCCTCGTTTTCCGCGCAGCCCCCACCAAACCCTAGCCTCCCACCTCTCTCTCCTCCCCCAGCCGCCGGGCCCGCCCGAAGCCCATCCGGCCACCGCCCCATTCTCCCTACCCGAGCCTCCTCCTCCCGAGCTCCTGGCCATGGCCAGCCCCGCCGCCTACGCCCGGTGCCCCGCACCTCTTGCATCCACACCGGCGGTCCCGTGCCACGCCTCCCCGGCCGCCTCCCGCCGCCGGTCGAACCCCGGTCGCCGGAACGAGCCGCTGGAGCCTCCCGCGCCCACGTCCCGCTGCAGCTCGAAGCCGTCGCCGCTGGACCCACCTCGCCATGACGCTGCACCACCAATCGCCGTCGGTCCGCGTCCAGTTGCCAGATCCGGTCTACAGCCGCCCAGAGCCCGCCGCTGGGTGTCCACCGACCCTGTGCGTCGATGCCTCACCGCGTGGAGCACGCCGGTGGTCGAGCTGGCCCCAGTCTCCTCGATCCGATCGGAATCGGGAGGGTGCCGCCGAGCGCAGCGCTCCCCCTGCCTGGGCCTCCAGCGCCCCAGCGGCCCAGCTGGCGCCTTGCCACTCGGTCTCCCCGCGGCCCAGGTAGCCCCAACGGCCCACTCCGCCCCTGCGCCAGCAGGCCACCGAGGTCGAGGCCTCCTGCTCCTCAGCCGACCAGGCCGGCCCGAGTTAGCCCTCAGGTGAGCTATCCCCCGCCTGCGCGCCTTTTTAATAATGTAGTGCCACTGTTGGGCCCATTAGTGATTTAGGATGTTTTTCGGAATTATAATAAATTCCAGAAAATAGACGGTTATTAAAACGCGTGTAGTTTTAAATCCGTGTGTCGAATCAGAGAGTATTATATATGTAAAACGTGTAGTTTCTCGAGTAGAACCCGTTTATAAAACTTGCATAATTATTTGACGAAGTTTAACGTGCCAAACGCCTAGTTTTGCATGCTGTTTCAATAGGATACGCCCCGTATTTAATTTTCGTGCAAGTCCGGATTGCTCGAGTGCCGTATTAGAAATGCCTATGTTTTAGGAACTATTTTTCCGTGTATTTTAGAGCGGTCACTCATATTTTTTTTTGCGTGTAGGGATTGCCGGTAGTTTATTTTCCCGTGTATAGGTTATTTTTCCGCATTTTCGTGTGGCATTATGTTGTTGCGCAACCCCACATATTTTATATGTTTCCGGGGTAGAAAAATGGATTTTTCTATGCAATTGTTTTAGCTTTTGAGTAACTTAGTTTGCGAGATATTTTGCCGTGATGCCCTTTTGTTTAATTCGTAGGATTTATTCCGTGCTTCGTTTAAAGGAGTTGTCAACTAGAGAGTTGTTCTTGGGTGTTTAGTATAGCCCCTGGTAATTTTGGTGGCAATAGAAATGCATGTTTAGGTGTTGTTTGCTTGCTCTCAAGTTGCTAGAAATAGTGCTGATTTGGAGGAGCTGAAATATTTCTAAGTCTAGAATCTGT
Organism: Hordeum vulgare subsp. vulgare; assembly: GCF_904849725.1. Lineage (NCBI taxonomy): Eukaryota > Viridiplantae > Streptophyta > Magnoliopsida > Poales > Poaceae > Hordeum > Hordeum vulgare. Next base: position 617,864,481 of record NC_058524.1, read on the forward strand.
TATATTTTGTTGCTGTCTTGTCTTGCTTGTATCTTGTGATCTGTAGCTCTTTTGAGGTTGGTCCAATGGAGTTATTTGTACCCCTTGTGTTTCTCTAGCATGCTGTAAATTTTCATGCCATTTGGAGTCCTGTAGCCATAGGTTTTGCTGCTGTCAATATGGCTTCAGATCGAAAACTGCACTTTCATGAAGTGTAATTTTCACTAAGTCTGAAATAGTGTGTGAGATGCCATTTTATGTCTTCTTTTCCTAGTGCTCCTTGATGCCATGCTAGTTGTTGTTAGTTGTATGTGGTAGTGCTTCTTGCCCTCTTTCGTGTCATGCCTTGCTTGAGTTTATCGGAGTTGTGGAGCCCGTAGTTGTGGGGTGTAGAAAATGCTATGTGGCTGATTTTGGCAAATTGTAGTCAGTTCTTGTTTTGCTCGTAGTTGTTGAACCGTAGCTCCGATTTGATCGTGTCCTACATGAAACTTGCTTAGAATCTCGTGTAGTTTCATTTTTCTTGCTGGTTGAGTGTTTTGAAGTGCTCGTGACCGTCGCTGCACACATATTGCATTCATGCCATCATATCTTGCGGTGCTTGTATCTTTTGAACCGTAGCTCCGTTGGAGATGTTCTTTATGTGTAGATTGCTTGAAATGACGCGTAGAATCACGTGAACCTATTTTTTTTGCTGTTTAACAACTAATTAAATGCATTAGTTCAGATCTGGACAGAATTGTAAATTAACATATGAGGTCGTCTCGGAGATGCTATATGTCATTTCCGACCTCATTGAAAATGCCTAGATAGGTAGTTTAATTACGCTCCACCTCTTTCCATGTTTAACCATATTTAATATTGCCGAGTACCTAATCGGGATAGAACTAAATAAATTAACGTGGAGTTTCATCAATATGCAACTCGTTGCATATTGAACTTCACTTAATGTGTAGTGTTTGATTGTGTGAATTGTCATGCCGTGACTTGCATATATTCAACTGCTCATGCATCATATGTGTTGTGCATCGTGTGGTGAATTTCGTGTGTTGATTTGTGTTTCCGGTTTGCTTCGTCTCGATAGAGTTCCGCATCGTGCCGGATTGTGAGGACCCATTCGACTACGTCGGTTCGTCTGCTTCACGGAGGCATTCTTCCTCCAAGCGGGATCTCAGGCAAGATGATCATTTCCCCAGATACCATTACTATCATTGCCATGCTAGTTTATCGCTTCTATCGTTTATGTCTCGTTGCCTACCACCTTTTAAATATCAGCCTCTCAACAATGCCATGATTACCTTCAACCTTTTCGACCTAGCAAACCACTGATTGGCTATGTTACCGCTTGCTTAGTCCTGTTGATAGTGTTGTTAGTTGCAGGTGCAGTTGCTTCCATGTGAAAACATGGGTTCCTTGTTATATCACCATATTTAAATGCTATTTAATTTAATACACCTATATACTTGGTAAAAGGTGGAAGGCTCAGCCTTATCTAGCTTGGTGTTTTGTTCCACCTTTGCCCCCTTAGTTTCTGGTTACCGGTGTTATGTTCCATAAATGAGCGCTCCTAACACGATCGGGGTTGTTATGGGGACCCCCTTGATAATTCGTTTTAGATTAAAGCTGGTCTGGCAAGGCCCAACATTGGTACTACATTTGCCTAATCACTTAATAAAATTGCATAGGGACTTTCCGGACCCCGAGAATAATTTAATCAACCCCCCCGGGCCAGTGCTCCTCATGAGTGTTGGTCCAAAACAGAGCAGCTTATTAACGCTACCCGGGGCAACTCGGCGTTTGGCGTGGTAACCAAAGCTCATCCGTCGTGTCCTGAGAACGAGGTACGCGACTCCTATCGGGATCATCGACACGTCGGGCGGCCTTTGCTGGATTAGTTTTACCTTTGACGAGATATCTTGTGCATCGGGATTCCGGTGATGCTTTGGGTAATCTCAGAGTTGAGGTTTTCCACTAGGGAATCCGACAAGATCGCGTGCTTCGTGATTGAGGATTTCTATGCGGCTTGTGTTAATTTGTGATGGACTAGTTGGAGCACCCCTGCAGGGTTAAATCTTTTCGGAAAGCCGTGCCCGCGGTTATGTGGCAACGTGGAAGCTTTGTTTAACACTGGTTCTAAAGAACTTGAAGTTAACTTAATTAAAACTTGCCAACTGGGTGCGTAACCGTGACTATCTCTTTCGTGAGCTCCTGCTCCGATCGAGGACACAGTGGGGTTATGTCTGACGTAGGTGGGTGTTCAGGATCATTCATTTGATCAACAGTAGTTCACGTCCGTTATGCGTAGATCTTCCCCCTCTTACTTCTTATAATCGTAAGTTTAGCCACCTCATATATGCTTAGCCGCTGCTGCAACCTCACCACTTAACCATACCTCACCCATTAAGCTTTGCTAGTCTTGATACCTTTGGAAATGAGATTGCTGAGTCCCCTGTGGCTCACATATTACTACAACACCAGTTGCAGGTACAGGTAAAGGTTACTCGACGCGAGCGCGTTGATTGTTCATTTGGAGTTGCTTCTTCTTCTTCTTCATCGATCTAGGATGGGTTCCAGGCCGGCAGCCTGGGATAGCAAGGATGGACGTCGTTCTTCTTTTGTCGTTTGTTTTCGTCTGTAGTCGGACCCTGCTCTTATTCTTAATGATTATGTAATGTACTGAAGTGACTCTGATGTAGCTTGTGGCGAGTGTAAGCCAACTCTGAATATATATCTCTTCTTTTTAGTACATGTACTTGTAACGATATCCATTCTTGCGACACGATGAGATGCGCTTCTATCCCTGTCGAGGCCTTCGTGCCAAATTGAGGATAGGGTCGCATCTTGGGCGTGACAAGTTGGTATCAGAGCAGTACCGACCTAGGAGCCCCCTTGATTGATCGAACTTGGCCGAGTCGAGTCTAGTGAAAAAAAATACTTTGAGTCTAGTTATATACCGGAGAGTAGGATTCTTTTTTCTCCTCTTCTATGCTCTGGTGAGGAATCTTGACATAATAATTTAATTCTACTTCTCTTCTCACTCAAATTTTTTTTAGGATCACACGGATATTTTTGGAATCTATATGATGCCGATGTGACGGAGTTCTATCTTGGTGCCTCCTATCTGCTCTAAGTCTTAGGGGAGTTGAGCTCCAGGGGATTCTTGAGCACATCGTTATCATTCAGGTTTCTTAGTATCTCAGAATGAAGGATGTTCGTAATTGCTTCAATACTAGTAGTGGCGTGATAACCCCGATGTCCCCAGTACTGGTGCAGATTATTCGGGAGTACTGCCATACTTTGTATCGTTGTGATCACGAGGGTCTGTAGTAGATGAAGGTCCGAGATTCTGGTTGTGTGTTGACGGATGTGATACAGGTGACGGGTTAGTATAGGAGTTGTGTGAAATACTCCTTGTATCCGTGTACCAGATTGCATGACCAAAAATTTCGGGAATTCATAGGTGGGATATCAAGTAGTATCTTATAGGACTATCTTCCTACATACACTTGATTGAGGTTTGGGAAATCTTTCTCATGAGTTTGTTCTGGCTTGTTTCATAAGCCACACCCTTTGTTTTGTTGAATGTGGTAATTCGTGTTGCTTCGATGTCAAGTGGTAATTTCAGATCTTTCCTAATCTGTGTTCTCATATTTTTATGTGAGAATGCAAATCCTTTTGCTTAATCAATTCTCTTGTTAATTCTTATCAACCGGAGTCGTTGTATCAATTCCATTTTACCGGTGTGCTTCTGTGCAACTGAATTCAATATTCTCCATTGGTTGCAAGATTAGTCTCTCATTTTATTCCGGAGTTCATCTCATCTAGCCCAAGTTGTCTTTGTTTTCCCCGCCCTCCCACCCTTTTCTTCAGTGATTCAATTTTCATCCAAGAGTTTTCTTTTCATTCTTGCTTCCGCTATCATTTCTTTTCTCTCTTACCCGGTGATTCATTGTGAAGATTCTCAGGAGTCGAGTTCATCATTTCTTCATTTTGTTCCTTTCCGGTGAATTTAATTCAATTGGACGTGTTCATGATATCCTATTCATCCTTGTAATTCTTTCCAACGTTGGAAAATCTTTCAGCCTATCTTGTTTATTAATTCCTCTCTCTTTCTATCCGGAGTGTTAAAGATATTTCAGAAGTTCTGATTTTCAATCCTTCAGTTACTTAGAGGTGCTAACCTCATCTAGTTTTCTTGTACCGGTGCAATATCTCCCGTTCTAGTAATCTTTCCAACGGTGGTTTCTTCGAGTGGGCCCATAACCCACAGGTTTTTCCCACGATCTTTCCTGGCTCTTTTAATCTTTTTCCGGAGATCATTAATTCTTTTCAACTATGACGTAAGCATGATTTTCATCAGTCATATTCCTTCTTCAAGTTCAATTTGAATAAATTCTCATATTTGCTTCAACCTTTCATTCTTCTTTATCCTGGAGTGTCTCATTAATTTTTGGTGGTGTTGTTCTCGTCATCATTCTCAACTTGCAATCCGAAGGAGTGTTTCTCTCAGTCTTGCTCCATTCTTGGGAAGATTGTCATTTTAGCTTCGTGTTATCATCTTGAATTTGTTTCCAATCATGAGAATCTGTTTCTTGCTATCCGGTGCATTTCTGAGTTGTTTTTATTTCTCGTTCCTCCGAAGGCCATCATTTCAGAAGACTTCTTCGTTCTCAGCTTTCAGCTTTCATCCTCAATTCTTCTCAATTGTTGTCTCTTCGTTCGTCTCTCGATTATCCGATGCCTTGTTCTAGTTTTCTTTCAGGTGGATCATGATCTCTTCATTCTCATGTATCTCCATTAATTCTTGGTATCCCCATTCAATCCAATTCTCACCGGTGCTTCCTTCAATTATGCTTCATGTGGTGCATATCTATCTATCTCTTCAAGTTCTTTCAAGAAGAATAAGTTGTACGCTAAATCCGTTGCTTGTCATCAATTTAACTTGATGAAGGATAAGCATAACATAATTCTTATTCTTGTTCATAGTGATTTAATTCTTCTTCCGGAGTGGCGCATGATATCAATTCTTTTCTTAAGTGCTTATCTTTCTTTTCCGGAGTTCCAAGTTTTCTCAAGTGTCTCATCGTGAAGCTTCATCGAACTCTTCACAAGGCTTCAATCTTATTCTTTTCTACCTTCATATTTTTGCATCATTCATTTGTATACGGTGGTCCTTCATGGTGGTTCATCAAGATTTCATTCTTTCTTAAGTGGTCTTCAAGATTCTTGTTGGAGTACCTCAACTATCCTTTCTGTTGCATTTCCAAGTGCATTTGTTCTTCCTTTATCATTTGAGGTGGTATTATAGCATTCTTGTTAGTGTAGGAGTCTCGAAGAGTTTTCCTCTCAAGAATGAGATAATTAAACCCACCAATTCTATGATCATGAGATATTTTCAACCCAGGATTTCTTCATTGAGCTATCTTGGTTTGGATTTCACCTAAAGCTTTTCCTATGGATTGTTGCTATCATGGTGCTTGTCATTAATCCAAGTTCTCATTGTATCCTCTTGGTGTAAGTATTTGTTCATATCTTGTTTCTCCCAAACAATCGTTGTTTCTGTTAGTGGCTGGTTATCACTTCATTAGTTTGAAAGATTTCCATAAGCCCATTACTATCTTGTTCTTTTTGTTGTTGTTTTTCCAACAACTTCGTTCGATTCTTCTTGCAAGGATACTTGACTAGTTCATTGGAGTTAGTAGTTGTCATTCTCTTCTTCCGTATGAGCTAGTTCCTATTCTATTGTTCCGGAGGCATTGTAATGTTGCTCTTTTGGGTCAATCTTGTTGTTCTACCAAGATCATGGTGTTCCCTTGCTCTACTTAGTTGTTTGTTATAAATATTGTCTATTTCTCCTACATTTTCGATTTTTTTGTCCCATTTTCCTACCGAAGTGCTGCCAAAATTTTCCGTGAATTCTTGCTTCTTTCTCATAGCATTCCTCATCTCTGTGCAACCTTCAAGGATTGTTGGTTTCACTCGTTTGTCAAATAAGCGATTAAGTTCTTACCACTTGTTCTTTCTCATCCTCTCCCCCTTTCATTCTTGGATCTCGGGGTGAGATCCTCTTGTAGTGTAGGAGAGTTGTGACAGCCCGATGCCGACGTTCCAGAAGATTCCCCTTCTATTCCATTTTCGTCGTGTGTCTGTTTTATTTTGTCGCATCATCATCACATCATTCGCATCATCTGCATCACATCGGCATCTCCGTGCCGCCAGTTTACAACTTGCATCCGTTGTTAGTTGCCGGTTCGCGTCGTTGTCCGTTCCGAGCCCGACCGCTCACGCACGCGCCCGCCGCACCGTCGTAACCCTGTTTTTAAAGTGTGCGTAAAACTTTCTCTGATCGGGTTGAGGTTTGACGTGCGGTCGTAATTAGTTATCGCTAGACCGCCTGTCGAATTTCGTCGCGATCGGAGACCGTCTGGTACCCGAAGGGTCGCCCGTAGCGGCACCTTATTCGGTCTACCGTCGGACGTCTTTTGATGTGTTATAAACCGTTGCCGCGCGGCCCGTTCTCCCTCTCGTCTCTGGATATCCCCTCTACACGGCTGCGTACCCGTTCCCACGTTCGGAATCGTCCGAATCCGATCCCGCGGTTGGATCCGGAACGGAATTCCGGGTAACCTAGCCCCCCATTTGTCTATATATACCCCTCCTATTTTTAATACAGCCTACCACTCTCTCCTCCTCGTTTTCCGCGCAGCCCCTACCAAACCCTAGCCTCCCACCTCTCTCTCCTCCCCCAGCCGCCGGGCCCGCCCGAGCCCGCGCGCGGCCTACCCGAAGCCCATCCGGTCGCCGACCCATTCTCCGTGCCCGAGCCTCCTCCTCCCGAGCTCCTGGCCATGGCCAGCCCCGCCGCCTGCGCCCGGTGCCCCGCGCCTCTGGCATCCTCGCCGGTGGTCCCGTGCCACGCCTCCCCGGCCGCCTCCCGCCGCCGGTCGAACCCCGATCGCCGGAACGAGCCGCTGCAGCTTCCCGCGCCCACATCCCGCTGCAGCTCGAAGCCGTCGCCGCTGGACCCACCTCGCCATGACGCTGCACCACCAATCGCCGTCGGTCCGCGTCCAGTTGCCAGATCCGGTCTACAGTCGCCCGAGAGCCCGCCGTTGGGTGTCCACCGACCCTGTGCATCGATGCCTCACCGCGTGGAGCACGCCGACGGTCGAGCTAGCCCCAGTCTCCTCGATCCGATCGGGATCGGGAGGGTGCCGCCGAGCGTAGCGCTCCCCCTGCCTAGGCCTCCAGCGCCCCAGCGGCCCAGCTGGCGCCTTGCCACTCGGTCTCCCCGCGGCCCCGGTAGCCCCAGCGGCCCACTCCGCCCCTGCGCCAGCAGGCCACCGAGGTCGAGGCCTCCTGCTCCTCAGCCGACCAGGCCGGCCCGAGTTAGCCCTCAGGTGAGCTATCCCCCGCCTGCGCGCCTTTTTAATAATGTAGTGCCCCTGTTGGGTCCGTTAGTGATTTAGGATGTTTTTCGGAATTATAATAAATTCCAGAAAATAGACGGTTATTAAAACGCGTGTAGTTTTAAATCCGTGTGTCGGATCAGAGAGTATTATATATGTAAAATGTGTAGTTTCTCGAGTAGAATCCGTTTATAAAACTTGCATAATTATTTGACGAAGTTTAACGTGCCAAACGCCTAGTTTTACGTGCTGTTTCAATAGGATACGCCCCGTATTTAATTTTCGTGCAAGTCCGGATTGCTCGAGTGCCGTATTAGAAATGCCTATATTTTAGGAACTATTTTTCCGTGTATTTTAGAGCGGTCACTCGTTTTTTTTTGCATGTAGGGATTGCCGGTAGTTTATTTTCCCGTGTATAGGTTATTTTTCCGCATTTTCGTGTGGCATTATGTTGTTGCGCAACCCCACATATTTTATATGTTTCCGGGGTAGAAAAATCCATGGAATTTTTCTGTGCAATTAGTTTTAGCTTTTGAGTAAGTTAGTTCGTGAGATATTTTGCCGTGATGCCCTTTTGTTTAATTCGTAGGATTTATTCCGTGCTTCGTTTAAATGAGTTGTCAACTAGAGAGTTGTTCTTGGGTGTTTAGTATAGCCCCTGGTAATTTTGGTGGCAATAGAAATGCATGTTTAGGTTTTGTTTGCTAGCTCTCAAGTTGCTAGAAATAGTGCTGATTTGGAGGAGCTGGAATATTTCTAAGTCTGGAATCTGTTATATTTTGTTGCTGTCTTGTCTTGCTTGTATCTTGTGATCTGTAGCTCTTTTGAGGTTGGTCCAATGGAGTTATTTGTACCCCTTGTGTTTCTCTAGCATGCTGTAAATTTTCATGCCATTTGGAGTCCTGTAGCTATAGGTTTTTCTGCTGCCAATATGGCTTCAGATCGAAAACTGCACTTTCATGAGGTGTAATTTTCACTAAGTCTGAAATAGTGTGTGAGATGCCATTTTATGTCTTCTTTTCCTAGTGCTCCTTGATGCCATGCTAGTTGTTGTTAGTTATATGTGGTAGTGCTTGTTGCCCTCTTTCGTGTCATGCCTTGCTTAAGTTTATCGGAGTTGTGGAGCCCGTAGTTGTGGGGTGTAGAAAATGCTATGTGGCTGATTTTGGCAAATTGTAGTCAGTTCTTGTTTTGCTCGTAGTTGTTGAACCGTAGCTCCGATTTGATCGTGTCCTACATGAAACTTGCTTAGAATCTCGTATAGTTTCATTTTCTCTTGCTGGTTGAGTGTTTTGAAGTGCTCGTGACCGTCGCTGCACACATATTGCATTCATGCCATCATATCTTGCGGTGCTTGTATCTTTTGAACCGTAGCTCCGTTGGAGATGTTCTTTATGTGTAGATTGCTTGAAATGACGCGTAGAATCACGTGAACCTATTTGTTTTGCTGTTTAACAACTAATTAAATGCATTAGTTCAGATCTGGACAGAATTGTAAATTAACATATGAGGTCGTCTCGGAGATGCTATATGTCATTTTCGACCTCATTTAAAATGCCTAGATATGTAGTTTAATTATGCTCCACCTCTTGCCATGTTTAACCATATTTAGTATTGCCGAGTACCTAATCGGGATAGAACTAAATAAATTAACGTGGAGTTTCATCAATATGCAACTCGTTGCATATTGAACTTCACTTAATGTGTAGTGTTTGATTGTGTGAATTGTCATGCCGTGACTTGCATATATTCAGCTGCTCATTCATCATATGTGTTGTGCATCGTGTGGTGAATTTCGTGTGTTGATTTGTGTTTCCGGTTTGCTTCGTCTCGATAGAGTTCCGCAGCGTGCCGGATTGTAAGGACCCGTTCGACTACGTCGGTTCGTCTGCTTCACGGAGGCATTCTTCTTCCAAGCGGGATCTCAAGCAAGATGATCATTTCCCCAGATACCATTACTATCATTGCCATGCTAGTTTATCGCTTCTATCGTTTATGTCTCGTTGCCTACCACCTGTTAAATATCAGCCTCTCAACAATGCCATGATTACCTTCAACCTGTTCGACCTAACAAACCACTGATTGGCTATGTTACCGCTTGCTTAATCCTGTTGATAGTGTTGCTAGTTGCAGGTGCAGTTGCTTCCATGTGAAAACATGGGTTCCTTGTTATATCACCATATTTAAATGCTATTTAATTTAATGCACCAATATAATTGGTAAAGGGTGGAAGGCTCGACCTTATCTAGCCTGGTGTTTTGTTCCACCTTTGCCCCCTTAGTTTCCGATTACTGGTGTTATGTTCCATAAATGAGCGCTCCTAACACGATCGGGGTTGTTATGGGACCCCCTTGATAATTCGTTTTAGATTAAAGCTGGTCTGGCAAGGCCCAACATTGGTACTACATTTGCCTAATCACCTAATAAAATTGCATAGGGTCTTTCCGGACCCCGAGGATAATTTAATCAACCCCCCCGGGCCAGTGCTCCTCATGAGTGTTGGTCCAAAACAGAGCAGCTTATTAACGCTATCCGAGGCAACTCGGCGTTTGGCGTGGTAACCATCGCTCATCCGTCGTGTCCTGAGAACGAGCTACGCGACTCCTATCGGGATCGTCGACACGTCGGGCGGCCTTGCTGGATTAGTTTTACCTTTGACGAGATATCTTGTGCATCGGGATTCCGGTGATGCTTTGGGTAATCTCAGAGTTGAGGTTTTCCACTAGGGAATTCGACGAGATCGCGAGCTTCATGATTGAGGATTTCTATGCGGCTTGTGGTAATTTGTGATGGACTAGTTGGAGCACCCGTGCAGGGTTAAATCTTTTCGGAAAGCCGTGCCCGCGGTTATGTGGCAACGTGGAAGCTTTGTTTAACACTGGTTCTGGATAACTTGAAGTTAACTTAATTAAAACTTGCCAACTGGGTGCGTAACCGTGACTGTCTCTTTCGTGAGCTCCTGCTCCGATCGAGGACACGACGGGGTTATGTCTGACGTAGGTGGGTGTTCAGGATCATTCATTTGATCAACAGTAGTTCACGTCCGTTATGCGTAGATCTTCCCCCTCTTACTTCTTATACTCGTAAGTTTAGCCACCTCATATGTGCTTAGCCGCTGCTACAACCTCACCACTTAACCATACCTCACCCATTAAGCTTTGCTAGTCTTGATACCTTTGGAAATGAGATTGCTGAGTCCCCTGTGGCTCACAGATTACTACAACACCAGTTGCAGGTACAGGTAAAGGTTACTCGACGCGAGCGCGTTGATTGTTCATTTGGAGTTGCTTCTTCTTCTTCTTCTTCTTCATCGATCTAGGATGGGTTCCAGGCCAGCAGCCTGGGATAGCAAGGATGGACGTCGTTCTTCTTTTGTCGTTTGTTTTCGTCCGTAGTCGGACCCTGCTCTTATTCTTAATGATTATGTAATGTACTGAAGTGACTCTGATGTAGCTTGTGGCGAGTGTAAGCCAACTCTGAATATATATCTCTTCTTTTCCATACATGTACTTGTAACGATATCCATTCTTGCGACACGACGAGATGCGCTTCTATCCCTGACGAGGCCTTCGTGCCAAACTGAGGATAGGGTCGCATCTTGGGCGTGACAGGTTTGTCTTGATTGCCAACATAGATTTTGAGATTACTATGATGTAGTATGATAGGATGGTATTCTCCTTTGAATATTTCAAGTGGCTTGACTTGGCGCATGTTCATGCATGTAGTTGAAACAAAATCAACATAGCCTCTATGATGTTCGTGTTCATGGTGATTTATATCCTGTTCATGCTTGCATTCAATGTTAGTCAAACTCATTGCATCTTGATGGCTGTTGGTCGCTCTCTAGTTGGTCGCTTCCCAGTCTTTCGCTAGCCTTCACTTGTACTAAGTGGAATACTGTTTGTGCATCCACTTCCATAAACCCAAAAGTTTTTCCATGAGAGTCCACCATACCTACCTATTTGCGGTATCTACCTGCCGTTCCAAGTAAATTTGCATGTGCCATTCTCTAAATCTTCAAGAAATAATCTGTTTTGCATGCCCGAACCGCTCATATGGTGACAGAGGGCTATTGGTATCTTCCATGCTAGGAGTGTTATCCTCGACATGTGTTTATTCACTGTCATTCACGAGAAAGGGGCCGGTAATTGGAATGCCCAGTTCCACGCTTAAATCAAAAAAATAACTGTAAAACAAGACTCCCCCTGGATTGATGTTAGTATGGACGGTACCCGAGGATTCAGCTAGCCGTGGAGTGTGATTGATTGGTGGTGGGGAGTTAAAACATTACTTTTCTGTTTGGGAACCGCCTATAGCATGAGTAGCATGGAAGATATTGAGAACTCTTGGTCATTGCGTTGACAATGAAAGCATGCCACCCAAAATTATTATCTCTGTTTTCAAAGCTTGAGCTCTGGCACCTCTACAAATCAATGCTTCCCTCTGCGAAGGGCCTGTCTATTTATTTTCCTGTTGAGTCATCCTCCTCTTCTATAAGCACCAATTAGAGAGCACCTCTGTCATTTTTATGCTTTGCTTTTGATTGATATTGAGTATGACTATGACTCGATCATCGTTGCTATGAATTACAATGTTCAGTCAGCCCTTGATCTTTGAAAGTGCTCTGCATTTATGTTTTGCGGTCTCAGAAAGAGCTAGCGAGATACCACCTATTCATATTGCTTCATGCTTGTTTTGGTTGTAGTGTTTGTATTTGTATTTGAAACTCATTATTATTTGCTCGTTAGCTGATTATGCCATGGATATTAGTTTACCGTGAGACCTTTGTATCACTTGCTTATGTGGTTAACTTGTGATCTTGCTGAAATTCTGGTTATGGGTTAGACATAGTTGCAACAACAAGATCAAATAGAGTTTGTCAAAGTATTTCTTTCTCTCTCTCAGTTTGTCAACTGAGTTGCTTGAGGACAAGCAAGGTTTTAAGCTTGGGGGAGTTGATACGTCTCCATCGTATCTACTTTTCCAAACTCTTTTGCCCTTGTTTTGGACTCTAATTTGCATGATTTGAATGGAACTAACCTGGACTCACGTTGTTTTCAGGAGAATTGCCTTGGTGTTATTTTTGTGCAGAAATCAAAGTTCTCCAAACGTCTTGAAAATTTATGGGGAACATTTATGGAAAATATGAAAAATACCTGCGCAAAGACCCACCTGAGGGGGTGGGCCAGTGGGCCACAAGACCTGCCTCCGCCACCCCCCTGGTGGCGGTGGGCAAGCTTGTGGGGCCCACACGGCTCTGCCGCCCCCAATCTCAGCTCTATAAGTTCACTTTCATCCCAGAAAAAATAAAAAGAGAAGATTTCGTCGCGCTTGCTATATAGAGGCACCACCACAACCCATTCTTCATCTGGAGGGCAGACCTGGAGTCCGTTTTGGGCTCCAGAGAGGGGAAATCGTCGCCATCATCATCATCAACCTTCTTCCCTCTCCAATTCCATGAAGCTCTTCATCGTTCGTGAGTAATCTATTCGTAGGCTCGCTGGGCGGTGATGAGTAGGATGAGACCTATCATTTAATCGAGTTAGTTTTGATGGGGATTGATCCCTAGTATCCACTATGTTCTGAGATTGATGTTGCTACTACTTTGCCATGCTTAATGCTTGTCACTAGGGCCCGAGTGCCATGATTTCAGATCTGAAATTATTATGTTGTCACCAATATATGTGTGTTTTAGATCCGATCTTGCAAGTTGTAGTTACCTACTATGTGTTATGATCCGGCAACCCCGGAGTGACAATAACCGGAACCACTCCCGGTGATGACCATAGTTTGAGGAGTTCATGTGTTCACCAAGTGCTAATGCGTTGGTCTGGTTCTTTATTAAAAGGAGAACCTTAATATCCCGTAGTTTCCTTTTGGACCCCGCTGCCACAGGAGGGATGGACAATAGATGTCATGCAAGTTCTTTTCCCTAAGCACGTATGACTACACACGGAATGCATGCCTACATCACATTGACGAACGGGAGCTAGCCACATATCTCTCCGTGTTATAACTGTTGCATGATGAATATCATCCAAACAAATCACCGACCCATTGCCTACGAGTTTGTCCTACTGTTGCTACTTGATACTGCTGTCACTACTGTTGTTCCTTGCCATTGCTATTACTCGTTACACTGCTGCTACTTGCTACAATCTTGATCGCTCGTTGTTGACGGGAACTGACAATTTCTGTCCATGAGGCAACTTGGCGCCATTGATACAATCGTTAGAAATAGTCTGCCGTGTCAACAGATTGTTTCTGACACCGTTGTTATCATACTACTTTGCTGTTACTACTTTGCTTGCAGATACTAATCTTTCAGGTGTGGTTGAATTAGACAAATTCAGCTGCTAATACTCGAGAGTATTCTCTCACCTCCTGTCTGGCGTACCAACAAATTTGGGTCGAATACTCTACCCTCGAAAATTGCTGCGAACCCACGCGCTGGTGGGCCATCAACAACATTCTTTTACTTTCGTTCCCGGGGAGTGCTAGCAGCATTCTTCTGGTGCCGTTGCAGGGGAAGGTTTGTTGTCACAGAATCAGCATTCGTCTAGCTATTGCCAGAGAGTGCCAGTCATGACACAACAAAAATAAAAGACTCCTACAATACAAGATGCTCCAAGCAAAACACATAACATGTGGTGAATAAAAATATAGCCCCAAGTAACGTTACCGATGGATTGAAGACGAAAGAGGGGATGCCTTCCCGGGGCATCCCCAAGCTTAGGCTTTTACGGCATCCTTGAATCATCTTGGGGTGCCTTGGGAATCCCCAAGCTTGAGCTCTTGCCACTCTTTATCTTTTTGTCCATAAGAACTTCACCCAAAACTTGAAAACTTCACAACACGAAACGTAAACAGAAACTCGTGATAACATTAGTATAAGAAAGCAAACCATCACTTCCTTAGGTACTATAGCAAACTTAAATTCTACTTATGTTGATGTTGGGTTACTGTATTTTCAATCTTCCGTGGCTAATACCCCCCGATACTATCCATAGTTTCATCAAAATAAGCAACCAACACAACAAAAACAGAATCTGTTAACAGCAGACCAGTCTGTAGCAATCTGTATACTTTGTATACTTCTGGTACTTCAACAATTCTGAAACATTACGACAGTCTGAAGAATTTGCATAGCAATCAGCAGCAAAAAGAATCAACTCAAAAGCTCTTACAGATAAAAATGAAAATTCTTTTCGTGAGCAGAAAGTTTCTGTCTTTTCCAGCATGACCAAACGATCATCCCCAAGACTAATCATAAAGGTTTTGCTTGGCACAAACGCAAAAAGAAACACAAAAAACACAATCATAACAGAATTATGGAAGTGTGGAAAACACAAAACAGAAAGAAAAACGATAGATTCGTTGGGTTGCCTCCCAACAAGCGCTATTGCTTAACGCCCTTAGCTAGGCAAAAGGTGATGGAATCATGTATAGTCATATTTGGTGCTCAAACCATAATTAGGCGGATGAGGTTGAAGCGTCGCTTGATGTGTCTGGACTTCTTGTGAAACCGTGGTTCCTTTGCTAAGGCAATGGCACCCGTGTTGTCACAGAACAAGGTTATTGGATTCAGTGCGCTTGGCACCACTCCAAGATCCGTCATGAATTGCTTCATCCAGACACCCTCCTTAGCCGCCTCCGAGGCAGCCATGTACTCCGCTTCACTTGGAACTGCACCAGCTTACCGCACCCCCATTAAGAATAAATACGTATCCGGTTTGCGACTTAGAGTCGTCCGGATCTGTGTCAAAGCTTGCATCGACGTAACCTTTTACGGCGAGCTCTTCGTCACCTCCATACACGAGAAACATCTCCGTCCTTTTCAGGTACTTCAGGATATTCTTGACCGCCGTCCAGTGATCCACTCCTGGATTACTCTGGAACCTACCTGCCATACTTATGGCCAGGCTAACGTCCGGTCTAGTGCACAGCATTGCATACATGATAGAACCTATGGCTGAAGCATAGGGGACGGAGCGCATATGCTCTCTATCCTCATCAGTTGCTGGGCACTGAGTCTTACTCAATCTCGTACCTTGTAAAACTGGCAAGAACCCCTTCTTGGACTGTTCCATTTTGAACCTCTTCAAAACTTTATCAAGGTATGTGCTTTGTGAAAGTCCTATCAGGCGTTTTTATCTATCCCTATAGATCTTAATGCCTAGAATGTAAGCAGCTTCTCCTAGGTCCTTCATAGAGAAACTTTTATTCAAGTAATCCTTTACGCTCTCCAAAAACTCTACGTTGTTTCCAATCAACAATATGTCATCCACATATAATATTAGAAACGCCACAGAGCTCCCACTCACTTTCTTTTAAATACAAGATTCTCCAATCACTTGTATAAACCCAAATGCTTTGATCACCTCATCAAAGCGTTTGTTCCAACTCCGAGATGCTTGCACCAGTCCATAAATGGATCGCTGGAGCTTGCACACCTTGTTAGCATTCTTAGGATCGACAAAACCTTCGGGTTGCATCATATACAATTCTTCCTTAAGGAAACCGTTATGGAACGCCGTTTTGACATCCATCTGCCAGATTTCATAATCAAAAAATGCAGCTATTGCTAACATGATTCTGACGGACTTAAGCATCGCTACGGGTGAGAATGTCTCATCGTAGTCAACTCCTTGAACTTGTGAAAAACCCTTTGCCACAAGTCGAGCTTTATAAACGGTCACATTGCCGTCAACGTCCGTCTTCCTCTTAAAGATTCATTTGTTCTGAGTAGCCTTGCGGCCCTCAGGCAGTACCTCCAAAGTCCACACTTTGTTCTCATACATGGATCCTATCTCGTACTTCATGGCTTCTAGCCATTTGTTGGAATCTGGGCCCACCATTGCTTCTTCATAATTTGCAGGTTCATTGTTGTCCAACAACATGATTGATAAGACGGGATTACCGTACCACTCTGGAGCAGCACGTGGTCTCGTCGACCTGCGTGGTTCAACAGAAACTTGAACCGGAGTTTCATGATCATTATCATTAACTTCCTCCTCAACCGGCGTCGCAACGGCAGAGGTTTCCCCTTGCCCTGCGCCACCATCCAGAGGGATGAGAGGTTCGACAACCTCGTCAAGTTCTATCTTCCTCCCAATCAATTCTCTCGAGAGAAACTCCTTCTCGAGAAAAGCTTCGTTTTTAGCAACAAACACTTTGCCCTCGGATTTGAGATAGAAGGTGTACCCAACTGTCTCTTTTGGGTAACCTATGAAGACGCACTTTTCCGCTTTGGGTTCCAGGTTTTCAGGCTGAAGCTTTTTGACATAAGCATCACATCCCCAAACTTTAAGAAACGACAACTTTGGCCTTTTTCCATACCACAGTTCATATGGTGTCGTCTCAACGGATTTTGATGGTGCCCTATTTAAAGTGAATGCAGCTGTTTCTAATGCATAACCCCAAAACGATAACGACAAATCGGTAAGAGCAATCATAGCTCGCACCATCTCTAATAAAGTACGATTACGACGTTCAGACACACCATTACGCTGTGGTGTTCCAGGCGGTGTCAACTGTGAAACAATTCCACATTGTCTTAAGTGAGCACCAAACTCGAAACTCAGATATTCACCCCCACGATCAGACCGTAGGAACTTGATTTCTTGTTACGATGATTTTCAACTTCACTCTGAAATTGCTTGAACTTTTCAAATGTTTCAGACTTGTGCTTCATTAAGTAGACATAACCATATCTACTCAAATCGTTAGTGAAGGTGAGAAAATAACGATATCCTCCGCGTGCCTCTACACTCATCGGACCACACACATCGGTATGTATGATTTCCAACAAGTCACTTGCATGCTCCATTGTTCCGGAGAACGGAGTTTTAGTCATATTGCCCATGAGGCATGGTTCGCACGTGTCAAGTGAATCAAAGTCAAGTGACTCCAAAAGTCCATCGGCATGGAGTTTCTTCATGCGCTTTACACCAATATGACCTAAGCGGCAGTGCCACAAAAATATGGCGCTATCATTGTTAACTCTAACTCTTTTGGTCTCAATGTTATGTATGTGTGTATCGCTATCAAGATTCAATATGAACAATCCTCTCACATTGGGTGCATGACCATAAAAGATGTTACTCATAGAAATAGAACAACCATTATTCTCTGACTTAAAAGAGTAACCGTCTCGCAATAAACAAGATCCAGATATAATGTTCATGCTCAACGCATGCACTAAATAACAATGATTCAAGTTCATAACTAATCCTGATGGTAACTGAAGTGAAACTGTGCCGACGGCGATTGCATCAACCTTGGAACCATTTCCTACGCGCATCGTCACTTCATCTTTTGCCAGCCTTCGTCTATTCCGCAGTTCCTGTTTCGAGTTGCAAATATGAGCAACAGAACCGGTATCGAATACCCAGGCACTACTACGAGAGCCGGTTAAGTACACATCAATATCATGTATATCAAATATACCTGATTTTTCTTTGGCCGCCTTCTTATCTGCCAGATACTTGGGGCAATTGCGCTTCCAGTGACCCATACCCTTGCAATAGTAACACTCTGTTTCAGGCTTAGGTCCAGCTTTGGGTTTCTTCGTCGGATTGGCAACAGGCTTGCCGCTCTTCTTTGAATTACCCTTCTTGCCTTTGCCATTTCTCTTGAAACTAGTGGTCTTATTCACCATCAACACTTGATGCTCTTTACGGAGTTCATACTCTGCGACTTTCAGCATCGCAAACAACTCGCCGGGAGACTTGTTCATCCCTTGCATGTTGTAGTTCAACACAAAGCCTTTATAGCTTGGCGGCAGTGATTGAAGGATTCTGTCAGTGATAGCCTCTTGCGGGAGTTCAATCCCCAGCTCAGCTAGACGGTTTGAGTACCCAGACATTTTGAGCACATGTTCACTGACAGACGAGTTCTCCTCCATCTTGCAAGCATAGAATTTATCGGAGGTCTCATACCTCTCAATCCGGGCGTTCTTCTGAAAGATAAACTTCAACTCCTGGAACATCTCAAATGCTCCATGACGCTCAAAGCGACGTTGAAGTCCCGGTTCTAAGCCATACAAGACTGCACATTGAACTACTGAGTAGTCCTCCTTACGTGCTAACCAAGCGTTCTTAACATCCTGATCAGCCGTAGCGGGTGGTTCATCTCCTAGCGCATCATTAAGGACATAATCCTTCTTCCCAGCTTGTATGGTTACCTTAAGATTACGAGCCCAGTCTACAAAGTTGCTTCCATCATCTTTCAACTTAGCTTTCTCTAGGAACGTATTAAAATTCACGGTGACTGTCGCGTGAGCCATGATCTACAACACAAATATATTCAAAGTGGACTTAGACTATGTTCAAGATAATTAGAGTTTAACTTAATCAAATTATTCGCTAAACTCCCACTCAAAAAGTACATCTCTCTAGTCATTTGAGTGGTTCATGATCCACTTACACTAGCTCAAGTCCGATCATCACGTGAGTTGAGTATAGTTTCAGTGGTAAGCATACCTATGCTAATCATATCATCTATATGATTCATGATCGACCTTTCGGTCTCATGTGTTCCGAGGCCATGTCTGCACATGCTAGGCTCGTCAAGCTTAACCCGAGTGTTCCGCGTGCGCAACTGTTTTGCACCGGTTGTATGTGAACGTTGAGTCTATCACACCCGATCATCACGTGGTGTCTTGAAACGACGAACTGTAGCAACGGTGCACAGTCGGGGAGAACACAATTTCGTCTTGAAATTTTAGTGAGAGATCACCTCATAATGCTACCGTCGTTCTAAGAAAAATAAGGTGCATAAAAGGATTAACATCACATGCAATTCATAAGTGACATGATATGGCCATCATCACGTGCTCCTTGATCTTCATCACCAAAGCACCGACACGATCTTCTTGTCACCGGTGCCACACCATGATCTCCATCAACGTGTCGCCATCGGGGTTGTCGTGCTACTCATGCTATTACTACTAAAGCTACATCCTAGCAAAATAGTAAACGCATCTTCAAGCACAAACATTAGTATAAAGACAACCCTATGGCTCCTGCCGGTTGCCGTACCATCGACGTGCAAGTCAATATTATCTATTACAACATGATCATCTCATACATCCAATATATCACATCACATCGTTGGCCATATCACATCACAAGCATACCCTGCAAAAACAAGTTACACTTCCTCTAATTTTGTTGTTGCATGTTTTTCGTGGTGACCATGGGTATCTAGTAGGATCGCATCTTACTTACGCAAACACCACAACGGAGATATATGAGTTGCTATTTAACCTCATCCAAGGACCTCCTTGGTCAAATCCGATTCAACTAAAGTTGGAGAAACTGACACCCGCCAGTCATCTTTGAGCAACGGAGTTACTCGTAGCGATGAAACCAGTCTCTCGTAAGCGTACGAGTAATGTCGGTCCGAGCCGCTTCGATCCAACAATACTGCGGAACCAAGAAAAGACTAAGGAGGGCAGCAAAATGCACATCACCGCCCACAAAAAATTTTGTGTTCTACTCGAGAAGACATCTACGCATGAACCTAGCTCATGATGCCACTGTTGGGGAACGTCGCATGTGAAACAAAAATTTTCCTACGCGCACGAAGACCTATCATGGCGATGTCCATCTACGAGAGGGGATGTGTGATCTACGTACCCTTGTAGACCGTACAACAGAAGCGTTAGTGAACACGGTTGATGTAGTGGAACGTACTCACGTCCCTCGATCCGCCCCGCGAACCGTCCCGCGATCAGTCCCACGATCTAGTGCCGAACGGACGACACCTCCGCGTTGAGCACACGTACAGCTCGACGATGATCTCGGCCTTCTTGATCCAGCAAGAGAGACGGAGAGGTAGAAGAGTTCTCCGGCAGCGTGACGGCGCTCCGGAGGTTGGTGATGATCTTTTCTCAGCAGGGCTCCGCCCGAGCTCCGCAGAAACGCGATCTAGAGGAAAAACCGTGGAGGTATGTGGTCGGGCTGCCGTGGAAAAGTCGTCTCAAATCAGCCCTAAAACCTCCGTATATATAGGTGGGAGAGGGGGGGCCTTGCCTTGGGGCTCAAGGAGCCCCAAGGGGGTCGGCCGAGCCAAGGGGGGAAGGTCGGCCCCCCAAACCGAGTCCTACTTGGTTTGGTGGGTGGAGTCCTTCTTTCCTTTCCCACCTCCTCCTTTTTTTTCTTTTCTCTTTGATTTTTCTTCCAATGCGCATAGGTCTCTTTTGGGCTGTCCCACCAGCCCACTAAGGGCTGGTGCGCCACCCTCAATGCCTATGGGCTTCCCCGGGGTGGGTTGCCCCCCCCGGTGAACTCCCGGTACCCATTCGTCATTCCCGGTACATTCCCGGTAACTCCGAAAACCTTCCGGTAATCAAATGAGGTCATCCTATATATCAATCTTCGTTTCCGGACCATTCCGGAAACCCTCGTGACGTCCGTGATCTCATCCAGGACTCCAAACAACATTCGGTAACCAACCATATAACTCAAATACGCATAAAACAACGTCGAACCTTAAGTGTGCAGACCTTGCGGGTTCGAGAACTATGTAGACATGACCCGAGAGACTCCTCGGTCAATATCCAATAGCGGGACCTGGATGCCCATATTGGATCCTACATATTCTACGAAGATCTTATCGTTTGAACCTCAGTGCCAAGGATTCATATAATCCCGTATGTCATTCCCTTTGTCCTTCGGTATGTTACTTGCCCGAGATTCGATCGTCAGTATCCGCATACCTATTTCAATCTCGTTTACCAGCAAGTCTCTTTACTCGTTCCGTAATACAAGATCCCGCAACTTACACTAAGTCACATTGCTTGCAAGGCTTGTCTGTGATGTTGTATTACCGAGTGGGCCCCGAGATACCTCTCTGTCACACGGAGTGACAAATCCCAGTCTCGATCCATACTAACTCAACGAACACCTTCGGAGATACATGTAGAGCATCTTTATAGTCACCCAGTTATGTTGGGATGTTTGATACACACAAAGTATTCCTCCGGTGTTAGTGAGTTATATGATCTCATGGTCATAGGAACAAATACTTGACACGCAGAAAACAGTAGCAACAAAATGACACGATCAACATGCTACGTCTATTAGTTTGGGTCTAGTCCATCACGTGATTCTCCTAATGACGTGATCCAGTTATCAAGCAACAACACCTTGTTCATAATCAGAAGACACTGACTATCTTTGATCAACTGGCTAGCCAACTAGAGGCTTGCTAGGGACAGAGTTTTGTCTATGTATCCACACATGTAAATGAGTCTTCATTCAATACAATTATAGCATGGATAATAAACGATTATCTTGATACAGAAATTATAATAATAACTATATTTATTATTGCCTCTAGGGCATAATTCCAACAAAGATAACAGCGTGAAACCATCAAAAATTATAGATACGTTTGAGATGTATCACTCACCACTTGCTTTAGGAACAAAAACAGACTTGGCGGTCTTTTTGAGAGTGAGATTTGGAGTATTTTGCACAGCGGCAAAAGCAGAACCCAAGTTGGTTATGACATGCTCTAGCTTTCCAATTCTGGAGGAATCATTAACTATAGATTCCTTCTCTCTTAAATTTTTCAAAACATTTCCCACTTTGGATCCGTACTGAGTAATTTGATTGTGGATCTTTCTTTCCAAACCCTCAATAAGTTCAACTGTGGCAATTTTGTTTTCAATAGCGTCAAGCCTTTTCATCACGTGTTCCAAGGTTAAGATAGTTCCATTAACCATGAGCGGGGGTGAGCCTACCAAATTGATGATAGCTCCATAGGAGTCAACAGTATGGCTCCCCAAAAAATTCCCGCCTACGATGGTATCAAGAATATACCTATTCCAAGGAGAGATTCCAACATAAAAACTATGAAGAAGAACGGTAGTGGACTGCTTACGAGTAGATCTACTCTGAGCATTGCAAATCCGGTACCAAGCGTCCTTTAAATTTTCTTCCTCATTTTGCCTGAAATTGAGAACTTTGTTTTCACGGGTATCGTTTGGAGTAGTGGGTCTAGCCATTGATGGACTATCCCACACACAAACGAGCAGGAAGTAAGCGAGCGAAGCGGGCAAAAGAGAACGGCAAAGGAGGACACAAAAAAGGCAAAAGAAAAAGGCAAAGGAGAAAGGCAAATGAAAACGGCAAATGTGAAGTGGGGAGAGGAAAACGAGAGGCAACTGGCAAAAAAGTAAATGCGAGAGATGAGTTTGTGAGACCTACTTGGATAGATCTCTCCTTCCCCGGCAACGGCGCCAGAAATACTTCTTGCTACTGCAACAAAAGACCTTCCAACGGCGCCAGAAACAAGTGTGCTGATGGGAGACTATTCTTGTCTTGATTCTCCTCAACAACGACACCAGGAATCCTTCTGCTATGGCTACGCCTTTAGGGACTTCCTAGGCAAATATGCAAAGGATTCCCCCGTGGCCTTGGAGCCTTGCGTTGGTGTTCCCTCTAAGCGGAAAGGGTGATGTAGCACAGCGGTGGTAAGTATTTCCCTCAGTTTTGAGAACCAAGGTATCGATCCAGTGAAGGAGTATCACAAGTGCCTGCACAAACACAAAGAGCTTGCTCCCAACGCTATGAAGGGGTTGTCAATCCCTTATAGATTGTCTGCCAAGTGAGAACTGAAAGCAACAAAGTAACAAAGCAAAGTAAAAGCGAAAGTGGAAACGATGGGTGTGAATAGACCCGAGGGCCGTAGTGTTCACTAGTGGCTTATCTCATGAAAGCAAGTAGACGGTGGGTGAACAAATTACCGTCGAGCAATTGATAGAACCGCGCAAAGTCGTGACGTCATCTATGGCAATGATTATATCTATAGGCATCACGTCCAAAACAAGTAGACCGATACTTTCTGCATCTACTACTATTACTCCACACGTCAACCGGTATCCAGCATGCATCTAGTGTATTAAGTTCATGAGAACAGAGTAACGCCTTAAGCAAGATGACATGATGTAGATGGACAATCTCATATCTACGACAAATCCCATCTTGTTACCCTTGATGGCAACTACACGATGTGTGCCTTGCTGCTCCTACTGTCACTGAGAAAGGTCAACACACGGTATGAACCCAAAACCAAGTACTTCTCCCATTACAAGAATCATAGATCTAGTTGGCCAAACAAAACCCAAGAATCGGAGAGACTTACAAGGATATCAAATCATGCATATAAGAAATCAGCAAAGACTCAAATATATATCATAGATAATCTGATCACAAATCCACAATTCATCGGATCTCGACAAACACACCGCCAAAGAGGATTACATCGGATAGATCTCCATGAAGATCATGGAGAACTTTGTATTGAAGATCCAAGAGAGAGAAGAAGCCATATAGCTACTAACTATAGACCCGTAGGTCTGAAGTGAACTACTCATGAGTCATTGGAGGGGCTATGATGTTGATGATGAAGCGGCAACATTGGTTGTGGGCTCCCTGTGGGCCCACTTGCTTGGCCCTCAAGCCTCCCGATCTTCTTCCGTTCTGGAAAAAATTATTTTGTGGATTTTATTCCGTTTGGACTCCGTTCCAAAAAAAGAGTCAAAAACACAGAAAAAACAGGAACTGACACTTGGCACTGAGTTAATAAGTTAGTCCCAAAAAAGATATAAAAGGTGAACAAAACATCCAAAGTTGACAAGATAACAGCGTGAAACCATCAAAAGTTATAGATACGTTTGAGACGTATCACTTGGCATCATCAATTTTTTTACATAAGTCGGACAAAGCTAGCCTTAATTGTGGAGCTTGATATCTAATAGCTTTCACACTTTTGATTCGACTCTCCGTCCGAGTATTAGACAAACCTTTCCCGGTTAAACTAGGAATATGATCAAGTAAAACTTTCCATCTTTTAGTGGAACTTGAAAATAAAACATAAATTTGTTGCACAATTCCAAAGAAGGATATAGCTTTACTACAAGAACTTGCCATATCAAACAAAGTAAGATTGAGGCTCTGGCACTCACATGGCATTTATAGAGCTCTTAGATTTTTTTTTTCAAGTAAACGACTTTGTACCCCTTGTTTGCTTTCTTTCATATTGGAACCATTACCGTACCCTTGGCCCCTTACGTTATAAATACTTAAGCTATAAGACTCAATTGCATCAAGAAGTACACTAGAAAGACCCAAACCAGAAGTGTCATCCACTGTTAAAAAATGCATAAAAAAATTCTTCTATTTTTATTTTCTTACTTGACATATTAACACATTGAATAATTAGGGTCATTTGTTCTTGATGGCTAACATCTGGAGTACAATCAAGAAGTATTTAGCCTCTTTAATAATTTGTAAGATAGAACTAGTAACGCTAGAGGCTAATAGATAAATCGACTCATTTTGAATTTTGTGGCTGAGAAAGTGATGATAAATTTCATCATTTTGAATTCATCTAAGATGTTCTTGAATTATTGGATCATTTTCAGCAATCATCTCTACACATGCCAAAAAATTGTCATTATTGTGTTGGTAAAGTTTATCACTAGATCCACGAAAAGCCAAGTTACATTTACCACCACCACCACCACCACCTCAACCACCTCCACCAAAATGGTTACCATCACCATCACCATCACGAGCTACCCCATTAAGAGATCAAGGGTTCCATTGTCTCCCCTAACCCTCTAGAATCAAACTACGGTGAAAAACGGGGAAGAAGTCGGTTCAAATACCCTAGAGAATTCGAGGCATTTTTCTGTAGAAAGAGAAGGAATGGGGCGGGGGGGGGGGGGGGGGGGAGGAGGAAGAGAGGAGGAAGAAGGAAGAAGGGGGCGCCTGTGGCTTGCTGGCCTCCTATCGGCCGAGCCGTGGCCGATTGCACAGTCGGCTTTGCCGCGTTCGATTGGAGGGAGCCTAGACCGAGTGACGCATTCGGGCCAGTCGTCGGCTGTCACGTGGCCGATAAGTTCATGTCCGCTTTGACTAAGCCGAGTAGATCCACTCGGCCACCACGTGACTGACGGTGTGCTATTTTTGAATTTTTTTAAACCTATGCACTATTTTTCAAATTTAATAAAATACATATTATTATTTTTAAAAATAGCGAAACTGTATACTACTCCTTCTGTCTCGGTGTATAGGTCATCTTAGGTTGTGAACCGTGATCAAGACGGAGAGGAAAACAAAAAAATTAATGTGATTTTGCTAATTATTACCATTGCACGCAATGAACTGACCACTGCATGTCGTGCTAGTTAGTCTCAAGTCATTAAAAACATACACGTCCCACGTCTTTTATTGGTTGATTCCTTTATTCATGTCAAAAAACAAAAAACAAGATGAAAGTTAATGCACCTTGCCTAAGTGTTTTGAGATTATTTGATTTTCGTAAGATGACTTATACACCGAAACGGAGGAGGTACCTTCGTCCGAAAATACTTGTCAAAAAAAGTATCTAAATGTATTATAGTTTTAGATATAACTTTTTTATTCATTTCTCTGACATGTATTTACGGATGGAGGAAGTACCTATCACACGGTGGAATGCCAAATTTTGCGAGAAATGTCGTCTTTTGAATCTGTCCTACGGTCTTGTTGAATCAAAAGGTTGGTTGGTTGGTCAATATGTGGAGAAAGCAAATATGTAGGTCAATTCCACCAGTGTGGCGTCGTTTTTTCCACCTTCATTGAAATCAAAGAACAGACGCTGTCCTTGCTGTATATCTCTATTCAGTTCAAAGAAGAAGGCCCTGCTCCCTCGAAAAAGAAAAAAAGAAGAAGAAGAAGAAGGCCCTGTCTAGTTGCTGAAGGGGCAAGAGCAACACCGAGCTGGATCGACATGCAAGAACTCGAGCTGGTTTGAAGAGTCGAACAGAAGCAGGAGTGTATCCGTCCGTCTTGTCTAACATTTCGGCACGTTTCCCAAGTTTTAAGCAAGCGAACTGACTTTTCTTTTTCTTTATAAACTTATCGATGGGTTGGTATCTTGGAAATGAATAAAGTGACGTGCACTAGCTAGCTAGTAATTTATAAATTTAGTCTAGCGAGAAAAGTAGTATGGGACGGTAACACCCACACACGAACCAGCCTCGATGGTCGTATGATCAAGGCGTGGGTGATCCAATGAATCGTCAGGGCGTTTCATCGAGGGTGGATCAAGTACGTACTCGGAGGAACTGGATCCTCTAACATACACAAAGGTCATAGACCTCCCAATGCATCGTTTTTTAACCCGTTATTATAAAAATATTAATAATTTAAGAGACTACTAGCTCAATGCATTTTTTTAAAGCATGTTTCTAAATTTAATGATTTAATGCTCATGCATAGCTAAGATACAATCTTACTCTTTCTCATCATTAACTAGTATGACACATTAACAAAATGCCTATACTCGCGCTAAGAAACTTCATTGACATATGCCTTAGAGGAGGCAGGTATCCTAACTTGTATTTTGTTAATCCATACAATTAAAGCTAAAATAACTTAAATTAGTTTTAAAATTACAGATCTACTATGCACACTCATAGTAATTGCATACGAACAAGTTGATGGTGAAATAAAATTAATTTTAGATTATATCTATAATAATTGTCAAAGGTAAACAACCTTCTAAGAGCATTTCTAGCACACCCCGTATAATGAACCGATCCGTAAAGTGATCGTCAAAATACGAGTCCGTGCAAAAAAAGCTGCCCGGTCAGACCCCGTATCGGGCCGCGATGTGTAAAAAAATTTAGGGGACGCGGTAAAAATTGCCCTCAATCTTTAGATTCACGAGGTGGGAGGCCAACCCGAGCTCGCCCCCTATCCGTAGCGAGATTTGGCGCGAGGAAATTTCCGTGCGCCCGTTTTGGCTTCCCACCCCTTCGCTGCCATTGCCCCACTTCTGCCCGCTCTGGTCCATCTTCCCCGGCCATTCTTCGCCGCCATTGCCCCGCTTCTGCCCGCTCCGGTCCATCTTCCCCGGCCATTCTTCGCCATTGCCCCGCTTCTGCCCGCTCCGATCCATCTTCCCCGGCCATTCCTCGCCGCCATGGAAGCCTTCAGGCCGTGCCCCATCACCGTGGATGTCGCACACGCGCAATCCCTTCCGGCAGATCTAGTCACCGGCCATGTTGCCCTCGCTGTCGCTCAAGGCGCCTCGCGCCTATCCGCAAGCGGCAGGGCAACGTCGTCGTGCAGGGTGGAGATCCGTCTGGCCTCACCGAGAAGGCAGTCGCGCCCGCCGTTGCATGATCTACCCGAACGCCACTTAAGAAGAAGGAGAAGTTTTCAGGTGTGAAGCGCAAAAAGGTTCCTACGAAAAGGACGGCGACTTCATCCTCTCTCTCTGCCCCGGCAAGAGGAACCCTGATGATGCCCTTCAACGGCGCTGCTTCCACCGCAAGCGAGGTGTCCGACAGAATGGCCGACTCGAACGATGCCACTACCGAGTTCGTCAACTTGTTGGACACCGACACCGTCGACATCGATCGAGCTCGATCTTTGATTTCGATAACAATGAAATAGATGGTGGCATGGACGGTCACGATGGTGAAGATGAGGTGGAGGAGATAGACGAGGGTGGTGGCATGGATTGTTGATTTCGATTCCAGAAACCTCATCTTCGCCTCTTCGCCCTATAAATCCCCCAATATTCCAGAAACCCTAAGGGAGTCGACGAAAAACAATTCCAGCTACCGCAAGTTCCAGAATGATGAGATTCAATCTAGAGCCCTATTCCGTCACTCCGCCGGAGGGGAACACGATCACGAAGGCGGTGCAGGAGGCCACCGAGGAGGGCGCCACCCACCAGGGCGCACCTGGGCTCCCTGCTGCGCCCATGTGGGTGGTGCTCTCCTCGGAGCCCCCTGTGGTACTTCTTTGGCCCATCCAGTGTCTTCTGGCCCAGAAAATTCTGCAAAAAGTTTCGCTGCTTTTGGACCCTGTTTGGTACTGATTTCATGCAAAGTAAAATAAAGCAAAAAACAACAACTGGCAGTGGGCACTATTTCAATAGGTTAGTCCCAAAAAATGATATAAAGTTGCTATAAAATTATAGTAAAACATCTAAGAATCATAACATAACAACATGGAACAATCAAAAATTATAGATACGTTGGAGACGTATCATTGCATAAAGGGATTTGGAGAATAGCTTCGACATCAAAAGGGGTGAACACCGATCGAACCAGTCCTACTCTTCAAGAAGCAGTCGTTGTTTCGATGGGATCAGAAACTTTCGGTGGTGGTGACTGAATCAAAGACGCAGTCGGCCTCTTATAGCTGTCTATGGGTAGCCAATTATGTTCCTACACATGTGTAGTCTCTCCATCTCCAATGCGACGAATGGTCGCTGGGCCATTATGTCTCTACCATCAAGTATAGGTCGCCAAGTTTGTGATGGATGAGGCCCCAATACTGCTTCCAAAATTGAAACCTTCGGATCATAGATGGACTTCAAAATCCTGGCGCTCAAAGAGGCAGATTCATTCAATAACAGACAAGCTTGTCTAGCGTGGAGAGCTAAATTAAATAACTCAAGATCCCGGAACCCAAGCCCTCCAAGATGTTTTGGCCTTGTCATGACATCCCAAGCTACCCAAGCCGGTTTGTGTTTTCCTCTTTTGCTGCCCCAGTAGAACTGTCTTATGATTGAAGTGACATTTCCAAATAAACCTCTAGGAAGTCTGAAACAAGACATGGAATACACTGGGATTGCTTGAGCCACAAACTTTATCAATACCTCTGTGCCGACAACAGACAAAAGTTTCTCCATCCATCCTTTCACCTTCTCCCACACCCTATCTTGCAAATATTTGAATGTATCATTTTTAGAATGTTCCACATCCGTTGGCATGCCCAAGTAACACTCACTAAGGGATTTTCATTCTGAACATGGAGATGCTTTTTTAACTCCCTCCCGAACAGTTTGCGAACAACCTTTGCTGAAGAAGATGGATGATTTTGCATTATTTATTTTCTGCCCGGACGCACTGCAATATGTTTCAAGCAGGGTTGATACTCTTTCTGCTCCCTCCACACTTGCCCAGAAAAGCAACAGGCTGTCGTCTGCAAACAGAAGATGGTTAACGGTGGGAGTCATCGGTGCCACCATAATACCTGCTAACACAGATGAATGAGAACTAGATTTTAGTAGGCACGACAGACCCTCTGCTACAATAAAGAAAAGGTAAGGGGAGATAGGATCTCCTTGCCGAATTCCTCATGTTGGTTTGAAGCTTTGAAGTTTTTCCCCATTGAACATAACTAAAAATGAAACTCAAGACACCATGACCATCACTTTATCAATCCATGATTCTGCAAAGCCGAGCTTCCCCATTCTAGCCCTCAAATAAGGCCACTCCAACCTGTCGTAGGCCTTCATCATATCAAGTTTTAACGCGCAATAACGGTTACTATTGGACCTGTTCCGTTTCATAAAGTGTAGGCACTCATAGGCACAAATAATATTATCCGTTATCAACCTACCACGCACTAAAGTAGATTGCTCCTCACAGATAATATCTGGTAGAACCAGCTTCAGTCTATTTTCCACCACCTTCGATGGAATCTTCTATAAAATGTTACGAAGACTAATAGGCCTGAACTGTGTGAGTAGAGTAGGGGACGTCACCTTCGGGATTAGAACAAGTATAGTATCATTGATGCATTCCGGGCTCTCCACCCATCAGCCGTTTTCTCGTCAAGATCTATCTTTTCATGCATATCCTTGTTTTCTTACCTGGACGTGATGGCTAGTTCCTCTTTCATTTTGTCTACTCCCAAGGATGAAGTGCTTAATTTTAGGCAAAAGGGAGGGGAAAATCTTAAAGATGCTTGGTACCGAATTTGCAATGCTAATAATAGATCTATCTGTAAGCAATCTACCTTTGTTCTTCTTCGCTATTTTTATGGGGGCATAACCAATTGGTATAAATTCGTCCTTGATACGATTACCGGTGGGAATTTCTTGATGGGTCCTTGCCTTGATGCTTATTATTCCATGGGAAATCTAGTAGGCTCACTGCTAACGGCAGTCCCCAGCAACGACACTAGAAGAATATTGTTGACGAGTCCCTAGCTTGATGCCTTCGCGACAACAGAGCCAGAACTGCTCTCAGTTGCTCAACAATTAGCAATTGTCTTGCAATGGCCCACTAGCGCGTGGGTTCGCGGCAGTTTTCGAGGGTAGAGTATTCAATCCAAATTTGTTGATTCGCCAGGCAGGAGGTGAGAGGATACTCTCGAGTATTAGCAGCTGAATATATCAGATTCAACCACACCTGAAAGATTAGTATCTGCAAGCAAAGTATCAGCAACAAAGTAGTATGATAACAACGGTGTCAGAAACGATCTATTGATGACAGACTATTCCTAACTGTCGTATCAATGGCGCCAGAAGTTGCCCGTTGACGAAAATATTCTTCCCCGTCAACGCCGTGCAAACAAGAATTGTAGCAGGTAGTAGCAGTGTAATGAGTAACAGCAGTAGCAAGGAACAGCAGTAGTGACAGCAGTAGCAAGTAGCAAGTATCAATAGCAGCAACAGTAGTAACAACAGTAGCAGCAGAGCCAGTAACAGCAGCAGTGGGACAAACTCGTAGGCAATGGGTCGGTGATTCGTTTGGATGATATTCATCATGCAACAGTTATAACACGGAGAGATATGTGGCTAGCTCCCATTCGTCAATGTGATGTAGGCATGCATTCCGTGTGTAGTCATACGTGCTTAGGGAAAAGAACTTGCATGACATCTATTGTCCATCCCTCCCGTGGCAGCGGGGTCCAAAAGGATACTACATGATATTAAGGTTCTCCTTTTAATAAAGAACCGGAACAACGCATTAGCACTTGGTGAACACATGAACTCCTCAAACTATGGTCATCACCGGGAGTGGTTCCGGTTATTGTCACTCCGGGGTTGCCGGGTCATAACACATAGTAGGTAACTATAACTTGCAAGATCGGATCTGAAACACACATATATTGGTGACAACATAATAATTTCAGATCTGAAATCATGGCACTCGGGCCCTACTCACAAGCATTAAGCATGGCAAAGTAGTAGCAACATCAATCTCAGAACTTAGTGGATGATCAATCCCCATCAAAACTAACTCGATTACATGATAGATCTCATGCTACTAATCACCGCCCAACGAGCCTACGAATAGATTACTCACGAACGATGAAGAGCTTCATGGAATTGGAGAGGGAAGAAGGTTGATGATGACGATGACGACGATTTCCCCTCTCCGGAGCCCAAAGCGGACTCCACATCTGTCCTCCAGATGAAGAACAGGATGTGGCGGCGCCTCCGTATCACAAACGCGACGAAATCTTCTCTTCTTATTTTTTTCTGGGCGAAAGTGAATTTATAGGGCTGAGTTTGGGGGCGGCACAGCCACGTGGGCCCCACAAGCTTGGTTGTCGCGGCTAGGGGGGAGGCCGTGGCAACATGGCTTGTGGCCCACTAGCCCATCCCCTGCGGTGGATTTTTGCGCAGGTATTTTTCATATTTTCGAGAAATATTCTCCGTAAATTTTCAGGACGTTCCGAGAACTTTCATTTTTGCACAAAAACAACACCATGGCAATTCTGCTGAAAACAACGCGAGTCCGGGTTAGTTCCATTCAAAAATCATGCAAATTAGAGTCCAAAACAAGGGCAAAAGAGTTTGGAAAAGTAGATACAATGGAGACGTATCAACTCCCCCAAGCTTAAAACCTTGCTTGTCCTCAAGCAACTCAGTTGACAAACTGAAAGAGAAAGAAAAGCTTTGACAAACTCTGTTTGATCTTGTTGTTGCAACTATGTCTAACTCATAACCAGAATTTCAGCAAGATCACAAGTTAACCACATAAGCAAGTGACACAAAGGTCTCACGGTAAACTAATATCAATGGCATAATCAGCTAGCGAGCAAATAATAATGAGTTTCAGACACCAATAATTCAATCAAAACAAGCATGAAGCAATATGAATAGGTGGTATCTCGCTAGCTCTTTCTGAGACCGCAAAACATAAATGCAGAGCACTTTCAAAGATCAAGGGCTGACTAAACATTGTAATTCATAGCAACGAAGATCCAGTCATAGTCATACTCAATATCAATCAAAAGCAAAGCATAAAAATGACAGAGGTGCTCTCTAATTGGTGCTTGTATAAGAAGAGGATGACTCAACAGGAAAATAAATAGACAGGCCCTTCGCAGAGGGAAGCATTGATTTGCAGAGGTGCCAGAGCTCAAGCTTTGAAAACAGAGATAATAATTTTGGGTGGCATGCTTTCATTGTCAACGCAATGACCAAGAGTTCTCAATATCTTCCACGCTACTCATGCTATAGGCGGTTCCCAAACAGAAAAGTAAAGTTTTAACTCCCCCACCACCAATCAATCACACTCCACGGCTAGCCGAATCCTCGGGTACCGTCCATACTAACATCAATCCGGGGGGAGTCTTGTTTTACAGTTATGTTTTCAAATTAAGCGTGGAACTGGGCATTCCAATTACCGGCCCCTTTCTCATGAATGACAGTGAATAAACACATGTCGAGGATAACACGCCTAACATGGAAGATATCAATAGCCCCCTGTCACCACATGAGCGGTTCGGGCATGCAAACCAGATTATTTCTTGAAGGTTTAGAGAATGGCACATGCAAATTTACTTGGAACGGCAGGTAAATACCGCAAATAGGTAGGTATGGTGGACTCGCATGGAAAAACTTTTGGGTTTATGGAAGTGGATGCACAAGCAGTATTCCGCTTAGTACAAGTGAAGGCTAGCAAAAGACTAGGAATCGACCAACTAGAGAGCGACAACAGTCATCAAGATGTAATGAGTTTGACTAACATGGAATGCAAGCATGAATAGGATATAAATCACCATGAACACGAACATCATAGAGGCTATGTTGATTTTCTTTCAACTACATGCGTGAACATGCGCCAAGTCAAGCCAGTTGAATCATTCAAAGGAGAATACCATCCTATCATACTACATCATAGTCATCTCAAAATCTATGTTGGCATTCAAGACAAACCATTATAAGCTCCTAGCTAAATAAGCATGGCATCAGAAACTATGATCTCTAAGTTGTCATTGTAAACATGGTTCTCTCACAACAAAGCTTAATCTGGGACGACAAGCTAGTCATACTTACAAAAACAAAATAGATAGAGTTCATACTAGCTTTTCCAGTCTCAGTCACTTCACCATATATCATCATTATTGCCTTTCACTTGCACCATCGAACGATGTGAACAATAATAAGCGTGCTCGTGCAACGGACTAAGCTGAATCTGCAGGCAAACACAAAGGAGAAGACAAAGTAATATGGCTCTTTGAAAGCTAAACAGGTATGCATGCAAGAGCCACTAAACATTGTAACCGATATCTTCTACCTTAACCCAAAGAAAAAGAAAACTATTTACACGGGAAAGCTCCCAGCAAGCAAAATAAGAAAGGAAAATCTTTTTGGGTTTTCTCAAAAGGACACAAAACAAGAAAACAAGAAAACAAAAATAAACTAACATGGATAATACAGTGGCAAAGTGTAGACACCAACGAACAAAGTGAAAGCATAAGCATGAATGTAAGGTTGGTGAGAACACGTACTCCCCCAAGATTAGGCTTTTGGCCTAGCTTGGTCTACTCCCAAGGCGGGAAATAACCAGCTCCGGGATACTCCGGAGCGGACTGTGGATGCCACTGCTGTGTGAGCTCCTCTGGCTCCCACTGATAAACTGGCGTCTGGTACTCGACTGGCGGCTCGGGCACGGGCACCTGTGGTTGGGCTAAGCCCCAATATGCGTAGATGTCCGAGGGCATAATAGTGTACGTGCCTGCATGAAGATCGAACAAAGAAGGAGCAGGCAAAGTAATAGTCTCTCGAGTACCCTGACTAAATACCAGGTTATAAATCATCCGTCTACTAGCATCTCTATCCAGAAAATCATGGCGAACCATGCTGTCATAATCCAGATATTTCTCAGGAAGAAGCATCTCTTCTTCCTCGCGAAGGCTAATAGGTATCTCAAAGTGTCTAGCAAGACGAGTAGCATAGATACCTCCATAGATGACACCTTTGGAACGGTTTGTGTTCAACAGCTGAGCTACTATAACATCTAGGCTATAAGTCTTAGTGCTATAAAGTCCTTCACGCAAAATCGCAAGGTATGGAGAGCTAAGTGATCCAGCCTCCCCACGGCCAATCAAACATTTTCCCACAAATAATGAGAAGTACCGAAGCACAGGAAAATGTATGCTAGAAATTGTAGCGCGAGACACTCCTCTCTCCTCTCCAACAGCAATAGTACCTATGAAATCCTCCAAGTCCCGTGGACGAGGATCATG
The DNA here is from genome assembly GCF_904849725.1 of Hordeum vulgare subsp. vulgare. Lineage (NCBI taxonomy): Eukaryota > Viridiplantae > Streptophyta > Magnoliopsida > Poales > Poaceae > Hordeum > Hordeum vulgare. Next base: position 617,899,162 of record NC_058524.1, read on the forward strand.
AATATCCCCAACATAAGGTAATTTGCATGCATTGCAAAAATCATGTAGTGTCATGCACTAGGGGATATCGTACAACATGAACTCAACCATGTGAGGATTCTTCCTCGGATAAAAGTTGAAGCTTTGAACGAAGATATTGCTGAGAAGGAGGTATTGTGAGCACTTATCTTCAACGAACGCGGTAAGACCTGCGTTCTCCACCAAGTAATAAAAGTCTTCATAAAGCCCGGCGGCGCGCAAAAATTCATCACTTGGCCACTCGCACGCTCGAACTTCTGTGACTCGAGGAACCACGTACTTGGGGTGGTTCTTCTCATCCTCCTTGGGGTTACGGCTTGAAGAGCCTCTCAAGAACCTCCTCATCTTTTTCCTTTTCTAGCTCTGAAAAATTCTGAAATTTTTAGAGACTTTGAAAGAAAAGTGAATAAGGATTAACCCAACTCGTAGCAACTACTCCTACTAGTGCCTAGAGACCGTATCACGCGCTAAAATTACTTGGGACCAGCTAAAATCAACATTTCAGGCTCAAGAACAGGGTCACCAAGGTAGCAAGAATACGCGAAGGATAAATCACTAGAGTAGAAACTAATTGGACCAATGGAGGAGTCACTTACCAAGGAGCAATTTCCCCAAAACTGTTCGGAGAATGATGCTTTGAGCAAGGAGATCGAAAATCACAGCCAAATGAGCAAGAACACGGCTTTGAGCTGCGAAACAATTTTTTCTGGAGGTAGAGGAAGAGGATGGGAGCTGGAATGAGTGGAGGGGGGCCCTGTTGGCCCCACAAGCTTGTTTGCCGCAGCCAGGGGGGTGGCCGCGGTGACATGGCTTGTGGCCCACTGGGGTCGCCCCCAGGCCAGCTCTCTGTCCCAGTATTTTTCAAATATTCCAGAAAAAATCATACTAGATTTTCAGGACCATCGGAGAACTTTTATTTTTGGGGTATTTTTCTCCGGGACGCTAAAACAGAAAGCAGGAAAAGCTAAACTAAATCTATCATTTTTCTTCTAAGCAAAAGAAAATGAAAGCTTAAAACAGAGGTATGTGACTCTTTGATTCATCCGTTTCATGGTCATCGAAAGAAATCTGTCAATGGGGTTGATCAAATCCTTATGACAAAACTTTCTCGAATCGCAAGAGAGAACGGAGAATTTTTCGAATAGCCACTAAGTCACCTCAATGGGGATATGAATCTCCCCAACAAGCAAATCATACTTCATCTTGACACGAGGAATAGGGCATTCAAAGCTCCCAATAAGAATCGATAATGTTTTTTCGATAGCATTGATGCAATGTACTTGATATTGTTTCTTCAGAAAGTGCACTATGTGCTCATTACCGTTGACATGGAAAGTGACATTGCCTTTGTTGCAATCTATAACAGCCCCTGCAGTGTTTAAAAAGGGTCTTCCAAAGATGACAGCCATGGCATCGTCCTCGGGAATATCCAAGATAACAAAGTCTGTTAAGATAGTGGTGTTAGCAACCACAACATGCACATCCTCGCAAATGCCGACAGAGAAAGCAGTTGATTTGTCGGCCATTTGCAGAGAGATTTCAGTAGGTATCAACTTATCCAGTTCAAGTCTACGATAAAGAGAGAGAGGCATAACACTAACTCCGGCTCCAAGGTCACATAAGGCAGTTCTTACGTAGTTTCCTTTAATGGAGCAAGGTATAGTGGGCACTCCGGGATCACCAAGTTTCTTAGGAGTTCCACCTTTGAAAGTGTAATTGGCAAGCATGGTGGAGATCTCAAGATCTGGTATCTTCCGTTTATTGGTCACGACATCTTTCATGTACTTTGCATATGGAGACATTTTGAGCATATCAACTAACCGCATCTGCAGAAAGATGGGTCTTATCATTTCAATAAAGCGCTCAAAATCCTCATCATCCTTTTTCTTGGATGGCTTAGGAGGAAAGGGCATAGGTCTCTGAACGCATGGCTCTCTTTCTTTACCATGCTTCCTAGCAGTGAAGTCATTCTTATCGTATCTTTTAGGTTGTGGGTTATCAGGATTAACCGTAGGTTCAATATCCACATCCTTATCATTGCTAGGTTGAGCATCATTATGAACATCGCTGTCCATATTGTCACCAGGTTCATGTTCATCACCAGATTGTGTTTCTGCATCAGACGCGGAAATATCATTTGGTTCTTCAGGTGTGACAGTATTTGGTGAAATAACATGCATGTTTCTATCATCCTTCTTCTTCTCCTTAGGATGATTGGGTGCATCAGCATTAATTCCTTGAGAATCTTGATCAATTCTCTTAGGATGACCCTCAGGATACAAAGGTTCCTGAGTCATTTTGCCTCCTCTAGTAATGACTCTGACAGAGTTGTCATTTAATTCATTGAGCAGGTCATTCTGAGCTTTAAGCACTTGTTCTACCTGAGTAGTAATCATAGAGGCATGTTTACTCAGAAGCTTCAGATCATTGACATTTCTGTCTACAGAAGCACTTAAATGACTAAGCATACGAGTACTTTGTTCCAAATGTCTGCTAACATAATCATTGAAACTCTGTTGTTTGGCAACAAAGTTGTCAAATTCATCAAAGCACAGGCTAGCAGGTTTATCAAAAGGAATATCACTCTCATCAAACCTACGCAGAGAATTTACTTCTACTACCTGTATCGGATTATCGAGACCATGGATCTCTTCGATAGGTGGTAGATTTTTGACATCTTCAGATCTAATGCTTTTCTCTTGCATAGATATCTTGGCTTCTTGCATATCTTCGGGACTGAGGAATAGGATACCTCTTTTCTTCGGAGTTGGCTTAGGAGGTGGTTCGGGAATAGTCCAAGCATTATCGTTGATCAAGATGTTATTTAGTAGAGTCTCAGCTTGTTCTACAGTTTGTTCCCTAAAAACACAACCGGCACAACTATCTAGGTGGTCTTTAGAGGCATTGGTAAGTCTGTTATAGAAGATATCAAGTATCTCGTTCTTCTTAATAGGGTGATCAGGCAAAACATTTTGTAGCTGGACGAGCCTCCCCAAGCTTGTGGGAGACTCTCTTCTTTGAGTTGAGCAAAGTTGTATATTTCCTGCAAGGCAGCTTGTTTTTTATGGGCGGGGAAATATTTCTCACATAAGTAATAGACCATATCATGGGGACTACTCACACATCCAGGAGCAAGAAAAGTGAACCAGGCTTTAGCGTCATCCTTTAGAGAGAAAGGAAACAACTTAAGGATATAGTAGTGGTTGATCTTCTCCTCACTAGTGAAAAGGGTGGCTATATCGTGTAGTTTGGTAAGATGGGCTACGACCGTCTCAGACTCATAACCGTGGAAAGGATCAGATTCGACTAGAGAGATTATCTCAGGATCGACAGAGAATTCATAATCCTTATCGATGATAAAGATAGGTGAAGTGGCAAACTTCGGGTCGTATTTCATCCTAGCTTTCAAAGATTTTTCCTTCCACTTGAGAAGTAATTTCTCAGCGTCATAGGCATCCTTACACGCAAGAAAATCCTCAGCTATCTCTCCCTCCATAACGTAACCCTCAGGTATATCAGGCAATTCATATCTAGGAGAGCTAGATCTAACAGGAGCAAAAGCAGGTTCTATCTCAATAGTATCGGCAGTTTCAGAAGCATCACGAGCATTGGCAGTAACTCTAGCAATATGAGCATCAAGGAATACCCCTAGTGGCACATCAGGCAAAGGAGCATCTCTAGCATCATCAAGCATAGCATCATCAGGCATAACATCTGTAGCAGTATCAGACATAGCATCATCACGCAAAATAGCATCTCTAGCAGTATGAGGCATAGCATCTCTAGCAGTATCAGGCATAGTAGCATCATAAGCATCATCAAGCACATGCGACATATCAAGATTTCTAGCAGGAGGTGATGTCGCAAATTTACTCATAACTGAAGGTGAATCAAGTGCAGAGCTAGATGGCAGTTCCTTACCTCCCCTCGTAGTTGAGCGCAAGACTTTGGTTGTTGGATCTTTCAGATTCTTCATAGTGATCAGCAGATATAAATCCCAAGTGACTCAGAGAATATAGCAAAACCCTCCCCGGCAACGGCACCAGAAAAATGCTGCTAACGGCAGTCCCCAGCAACGACACTAGAAGAATGTTGTTGACGAGTCCCTGGCTTGATGCCTTTGCGACAACAGAGCCAGAACTGCTCTCAGTTGCTCAACAATTAGCAGTTGTCTTGCAATGGCCCACCAGCGCGTGGGTTCGCGACAGTTTTCGAGGGTAGAGTATTCAACCCAAATTTGTTGATTCGCCAGGCAGGAGGTGAGAGGATACTCTCGAGTATTAGCAGCTGAATATATCAGATTCAACCACACCTGAAAGATTAGTATCTGCAAGCAAAGTATCAGCAGAAAAGTAGTATGATAACAACGGTGTCAGAAACGATATGTTGATGGCAGACTATTTCTAACTGTCGTGTCAATGGCGCCAGAAGTTGCCCGTTGACGGAAATATTCTTCCCCGTCAACGTCGTGCAAACAAGAATTGTAGCAGGTAGTAGCAGTGTAACGAGTAACAGCAGTAGCAAGGAACAGCAGTAGTGACAGCAGTAGCAAGTAGCAACAGTAGCAAGTAGCAAGTATCAATAGCAGCAACAGTAGTAACAGCAGTAGCAGGAGAGCAAGTAACAACAGCAGTGGGACAAACTTGTAGGCAATGGGTTGGTGATTCGTTTGGATGATATTCATCATGCAACAGTTATAACACGGAGAGATATGTGGCTAGTTCCCGTTCGTCAATGTGATGTAGGCATGCATTCCGTGTGTAGTCATACGTGCTTAGGGAAAAGAACTTGCATGACATCTATTGTCCATCCCTCGCGTGGCAGCGGGGTCCAAAAGGATACTACATGGTATTAAGATTCTCCTTTTAATAAAGAACCGGGACAACGCATTAGCACTTGGTGAACACATGAACTCCTCAAACTATGGTCATCACCGGGAGTGGTTCCGGTTATTGTCACTCCGATGTTGCCGGATCATAACACATAGTAGGTAACTACAACTTGCAAGATCGGATCTAAAACACACATATATTGGTGACAACATAATAATTTCAGATCTGAAATCATGGCACTCGGGCCCTAGTGACAAGCATTAAGCATGGCAAAGTAGTAGCAACATCAATCTTAGAACATAGTGGATACTAGGGATCAATCTCCATCAAAACTAACTCGATTACATGATAGATCTCATCCTACTCATCACTGCCCAGCGAGCCTACGAATAGATTACTCATGAACGATGAAGAGCTTCATGGAATTGGAGAGGGAAGAAGGTTGACGATGACGATGGCGACGATTTCCCCTCTCCGGAGCCCAAAACAGACTCCAGATCTGTCCTCCAGATGAAGAACAGGATGTGGCAGCGCCTCTGTATCGCAAACGCGACGAAATCTTCTCTTCTTATTTTTTCTGGGCGAAAGTGAATTTATAGAGCTTAGTTTGGGGGCGGCAGAGCCACGTGGGCCCCACAAGCTTGGTTGCCGCGGCCAGGGGGAGGCCGCGGTAACAGGGCTTGTGGCCCACTGGCCCATCCCCTTCGGTGGATTTTTGCGCAGGTATTTTCCATATTTTCCAGAAAAATTCTCCGTAAATTTTCAGGACGTTCCGAGAACTTTCATTTCTGCACAAAAACAACACCATGACAATTCTGCTGAAAACAACGTGAGTCCGGGTTAGTTCCATTCAAATCATGCAAATTAGAGTCCAAAATAAGGGCAAAAGAGTTTGGAAAAGTAGATACGATGGAGACATATCACTCACCACCTCTTATTATTAATGAAACAACTTTAGCTCGTGAGCATGTTATGGGGAGACTAGATTCTATTGAAAAGAAGATGATTACCTTGGAACAAACTGAAAATGTGGATAAAAAGATACATGATTTTGCTAATAAATACGGTTCAAAGGTAGGTGATGTTCTTAAATTATTAAGGGAGAAGGATTTTGCTAAAGAATAGGAGAAAGCCCTTCTCGTATCGATAAGTTGGAAGAAATCTTTAGCAATCTTAGTGCAGCTTTTGCTTCCGCTAAAACTATTGAAAAAACTCCGGTAAAAGTTGGCAGGATCACTCAAGTCACTAAAAACAAGGGTGCAACCTCTAGTAATAACAAAGAAGATCTTACAATGATTAGCATTCACCCTAATTTCATTAAGTGATAAAAGAGCCTATTTACAAGAGTGATTTTTTCAATTTTATATCTAGAAATATTGTCACCCAAAATTTATATGCTAAATCTTTGAAGAATTCCAAGTGCTTGATTGAAGGATTGGAAACCAAGGATGACAATACTTGAAATCTATGTGTTATGCCTAGCTAGGGGCGTAAAACGATAGCGCTTGTTGGGAGGCAGCCCAACGAATAAATTTATTTTGGTTTTTGTTTTCTGTTTGCACAATTATGTTGTTCTTATGATTGTGTTTTTATGTTCTGTTTAGTGTTTGTGCCAAGTAAGACCTTTAGGATGATTCATAAGATGAGTAGAAACAATGTTGAATCTGAAACATAAACTTTGTCTCCAGTGCATGAATTTTCATTTTTTACCGATGAGTAGAAACAATGCTGAATCTGATTCATGAGACCTTTAGGATGTTTCTATTGGACTGTCCCATGGCGTGCAACACTTGGGTCGTGTCCTCCGATGTGATCCTTGATTAACTAAGCTCTCACTAACAAGATTGCCCTAAGATATGGATTTTTGCTATGCTTGCAGCATTGCCTACTGATGAGTTTGTGAAATTTTCAGTATTTCTTTGGGCCATATGGGGTGCTCGCGGTAAAGCAATTTATGAGGGCATCCATAAGACCCCATATGTTGTTCATAGCTTCATCAATAGCTACTTACTGGAGTTAGAAGCAATCAACCACTTTACACCGGTTTGGAGCCACGCTGTGGTTCGGCCCTCTGGCTTGTTAGCGCCAATTGAGAATCATTCAAAACTCAATGGGGACACTGCAGTCCGACCTGGGAGGCATTTGGGTGCAATTGGAATAGTATGCAAGAGCTATTTTGGCATTTTTCTTGATGCGTGTGCTATGGTGTTCAACATTGATGATCCTTCGAGTTTGGAGGCCCTAGCTATTCGCGAGGGTTTAGCGTTGTATATCTGACAGATATACACCTCGCTTCTGATTGCAGAGGAGTTGTGGAGGAAATTAAGAAGGGGAGTGGATCCAGCTATGGAGCTATCATCCGAGAGATCAAGGAACAACTATCTACTTTTACTTCTTGTAATTTAGTTCACAAATTTAGGAGCTCAAATTTGGGGCTCACAACTTAGCGAAACATGCTCTAAATTTGGGTTTTGGCCGTCATGTTTGGTTAGGTCAGCCCAATGGTATTCTATTCGTACCTGTAAACATTGTAACGGTGGAATAAGGTTTTGCAAGGTTGTCTAAAAAAAGGGTAAGAGTGAGTTTATTTGGGGGAAGTACACTTTGGTTCCTGGTTGTATATGCACCTCATATGGGATTTTTTTTAATAATTAAATAAAAAAGTCAAAAAAGTTCAAAAGTTCTTTTGGATTAAAGTTGACTTTGTTTTGCACTAGTATAAAAAATTTCACCAAAAAAACCAACATTGACTCCTGGGCAAAAAAGACAAAATTATTTGTATCATATGTCATTAATCACACTATTTTGACCGAAAATTTGTCTTTTTTGAAAAGACGTCAACGTGAAATTTTCTTTTTGTGGAATTTTTCTTACAAGTACAATGAAAGGTCAAATTTATTTTGAAATTGCTATTTTTTGTGACTTTTTGACTTTTTGTTGAATTGCTATTTTTTTTTTTGCATATAGAGTGTATATACACCAGGAACCACACGTTCCCCTCTGCTTTTGGGGGGACTTTTTGGTCAGTTGTACTTCTCTTTCTCTCTTTCTTAAGTATATTATACATGCAGTCCTCCTCCATGGTTCAAAAAAAAAAAGGAGAGCGCAAGAAAAATAGTTTGTGGAAGTCCTTTTCCTCTGAGGTGGCAGACTTGTGAGGTGAGGCTGCATGTTAAGAAAATTAGAGCTAGAGGGGATCCACTATTTGGTATCTATGGATTGCGGTCACTCCTACACGTTGACCGATCACTTAAACTCAAACACTGTGACCCATACACGTGGTTGGTCTAGACCCTTCTGTTCCCTATTTGTCCGTCGCCATTGTGTTCAGAGAGAGAGAGAGAGAGAGAGGATGAGGAGGACCATCCAAGGAGAAGAAACAGGAGGACATTGCAACCTCTGAACTCTCCATTCAGGTAACCGGTTAATCTTCTCTCTACAAATTTCTCATTTTTATCTGGCAACGAGGGTTGATCAACTCCTGGGGAGAGAGAAATGAACGCAAATGATGCAACATTACGGTGCAGTCATCAACAATCACAACTTGCTTTCATCTCATGGCCTTTCTATGTCACATATTATATCATTCTCTTTTCTATATCGAATTGGAGTTCATGGCTAAATATGAGAGATGACCTAAATCACCCTCCCCCTCAAATGACCTAAATCATATCCACGGGAATTTAATTTGAAAAGGTACATTATTTTTTCCAGGGTATTATATCTTGGAAATATCATTATTTATCAATAGTGTAAACGGTTTCAGACTAAAATTAGGAAATTATCCACTGGAATGTAAAGCCTACTGAAAATCAGAAGGTTGGAGTAAAATTTTGATGGTAGTAATAATATAACTCGTTTCTGTAGAAATAAATGATGCTTTTTTTTTTCAAAAATGTTGTCATTTGATATGTTTCTTAATCTTACCAGACTCATATGCGAGAGCTTGGGAGATCTTACAATGAAATGGAAAAACCTCTGTAAAGAGGCCTACACCTTGGAGACCTTGCAAACTGTTTCCCGATTCTTTCAGCGCCATCCTTCATTTTTCTGTTTATTGCTTTGCCTAGTAATATTGTACAAGTACTACTTCAGCTGGTTCTCACTGCTTGTGGCCGCATCACCAATCTTACTATTCACTGGTTTATTCCTTGGGGTCATCCTAACTTATGGTGAACCGAACAATCCGGAAAATGATTATATCTACAAAAAGATTGAGAAGGCTCCTCAAAATCAGAATATCCACAACACTGCTAAACTAGTCGGGGATGTATGTATTCCAAGAATTACATCTAGTGAAAATAGAATAGCTAACCACCACAACAATGAAAATAAATATCAGAAGGGATCTCATGGCCGATGCTCTTCTTCCAAATCAGCATCAAGTGCATCAGATGGCTCAGAAACTGATACACATCCAATGCTTCATGCATTTCATCAGCTTAGGTCGGCCGCCAGTTCATCAGTGTCTTCTCAAGATGGGGATTCCATTGACAGCAGCACCGAGGATGAATCCGAGAATCAAGAGGGCAAGCATGTAAATGAATTTGAGGAGAAAGAAGGTGTTAAAGTTGTTGCATGGACTGCTGACGATCAGAAGAGCATCTTGAAAATTGGATGTTTGGAGATTGAGAGAAACCAAAGGTTGGAGACCTTGATTGGACGCAGGGCTAGAAAATACACAGATAGGAACTTGAGAGAATTTGGCAACAGTGAGCCTCTGCCAACAAAGGAGGAGCTCTCAAAATTTAATGTTCAAATCCCAACTATTTTTGCCCCGAGGAGAAATCCTTTCGATCTTCCCTACAACGAAGATAACTTCCCAGAGTCTGCTCCATCTGCACCAATTAAAATGAGAAATGCATTTGACATTACATGCGAGCAAGAGGATGAAAGTAGCTCCACTGGAGGAGCTAACTCAAGTAATGTGGAGCCTACTCTTGTCGCGTCTCAAATAAAAAAGATTACAATGCTTAGGAGGCATGAGAGCTTCACAGAAGGAGCACCATTCCTCGCTGATTTCCGGCAAGATTTACAACCTTCTCGGTTCAAACCATACTTTGTTACAGAAAACATGTCCGATGAGGGAACTACGGTTCCAAGTCTTGAAGGAGAAGCTAGTGAAAAGAGCTCGGTTCAAGAGTTAGACAATTTTTCAGTTAACGATCAAGAAATCCAAAATGTTCTATTGGCTCTTGATACCGAGACACCCGTACTAATTAGTGATTCATCGGATGATGACATGTCTATACCATGTCGACATATAAATGATTGGGTGGACGCTCAAGACAATGAATATTTAAATTTATCTGACACTACTCCATTGGAAGGTCTTAGTGTAATGCAATACCCACAAGAAATGGAGATGACAAGCAATGATTTACATCACATGTCTCCGCATTCAGATGATCTTGACTTGATGTCATCATCAACTGAAGCTACAGATCCTTTTGAACGTAATAACAATGAACTAGCAGGTGATGTCTACAATATCACTTAGCTGTGTCAGCATTTATGTTACAAACCCTTGATTTTGTACCTAATGCTTTCCTTATTTCTAGGCAAGGAAGTTGAGACCCTTGATGACACCCAGATGGGTGATCCAGTTTACGATTCAAGTCCATCTGGAAGCGACAAGCCTACATCTATGAGTTCTCCAATTGACGCAGTTTTGCTGCATGGAGGTAATCAAGGATTTGAAGGACTTCATTTAACTGTAAATGTACCATTTTGTTATTATTATTTACTAAGATCATATTTTGATACAGGCTATCCTCATACTTCTGCTACGAGCAAGGAAGAAAAGAGTTCACCATCAATGATTGAGGTTCCTTCTAGTGAAATAGCTTCGCCTAGTTTGGCTTCAATGGAGGAAATCAGACAAAACGAAACTTCAGAGATAAGGGACTCATGATATTGTTTACCATGATGGAGCATGTGCACATTCTTTCAGCCATACCAACTAGGCAACATCAGATATTAGTTTTTGTCGAATTATTAGCTCCTAACCTAGTGGTAAATCTTATGACTATAGCTTATATTTCTATCACTTAAGTTATAAGTTATGAATCTATCCTTTTTTTTTGCTTAGTAGTAATGTTAACCCTTGGGATCTTTGAATGCTGCAAATATCTGAGACACATAATGGCATAGATAAATTTTGAATCGAGCAATACTCCACGAGCTATGTCGCTAATTTTCCAGTTCTGGTTAGTTTCACTTTTATAAGATCCAGCTTGGTTTGGTTAACACGGGACGCATCATCATTTGCCGGTTGGGATCCGAGGAGGAGGCGTCCGTGCTAGCAATGTGACAATGTCCAACCGAGAAGAAACATCAGCTTAGGATGAGGGGCTTAACACCAACACCACCAATGGGTTCAACGCGCCTATTAGAGAAGGTTCACCAAAGCCATCACCTGGAAACAAATGATCATGCGACCATTGTATTTTCGTGAAAGGCTTGGCATGCTGATGTAATTTGTCCAACCACCGTGTTTGAGTTTTATTATTGTCTCGCTGTGCTAGGATCGCAATTATGATTTTATCAATATAGCAATGGTGAATTTTGTGTTCCATGGGAATGCAGGAGCATCCAATTAGTGAAAAATAAAAAGCTGCGGAAATTCTCATGCATATAGAAGTTAAGTTGGCTTGCTTTCAAAACTGAAAAGTAAAAACGGTTGGTGCAGCTCCCTAACACAAATTAATATAGCGATCACAAAAAGGTCATTAGTCTAAAAGTTGCCATGCCTATACATGTTCTATACGTACGGATCCAGGACGGATTACAAATGAGCCAGATGACAGGTCATACGTGATAGATCCCGTGGATCGACAAGGCTAGATGTGTTCGGTGTGATGTGGAGATGTTACCTTGTGATGAACTCGATGAGCTCCCTCCGGTCGTCCATCGTGAGGTGGTGACGACGGTGGGGAAGGAGAGACATCCGGTGGCGGCGGTGATGGACTTCCCATCGCTTCAGTGCTACCCTCTGGATCGGATTAGGGTTGAGAGTGGAGAACCAGTGGCGGTGGCGAATCTCGTAACCCGTGCCATGGTCCCCACCTCCTCTATATATAGCACTGCGCGACAGGGGCCCACCAGCCTTACATGGGCTGGACGCCCCCGATCAGGGCGTAAGTCAAGGTCCAATGGGCCGTTGGGCCCATTGGGTAAAGAGATCAACCTAACATTCTCCCCCTTGATCTCATCATATACTTTTAACTTTACCCATTTCGTAACAGATCAATACATAGGGCATGTTTCATCGCCACGGCTCAATTGCCGATGGAATCAGACAGCCACAATGTACCTCTCTATTTTGAGACAGATTCTTTAACCTTGGGCCCTTTATTGTCCGAAAATATTAGACTATACCATAAAACCCATGTCGACTATGTGTTCTCCGAACACACTGGGCGGTAAGCCTTTGATAAGCAGATCTGCAAACACTTGTTTGTTGCTTTTATGCTTCAAGCATTTTTCCATAATTCCGGACTTTCTCCTTCACAACACGTAACTCTTTGTCAGTGTGTTTGGCATCAACACTTGACTCATTGTGACAGGAGCGAAAGAACTTAAAATGGTAATCGTCGTTGTCAACCATTATCCACTCCGGGTACAGGTAGCCTTAACCATGTTGCCCGTTCCTCAGCCTCATATCAAGCTATAACATATCATTGCATCACATTGATGACAATCGTTTTACTCATTTGGAGATTTTCCACACAAAACTCCGAGTATGAAAGTTAGCGACAATTGTGGATTTCGCTATACATTTCACAAGTCCTGCCTTTGTACTCACAATCTTTTGAGAGCACTTATTTCTTTTAGCATGAGGCCGATATCTTTGACTCAATTCCATTGATTTATCTATGGACTGGAAATTGCCAAAACAACCCGGATATATACGTGAACTGTGTCAGGGTAATTTCTTGAGCTTCCAACAACTGAAGCATATGGTACCATATCCGTTTACAATCTTTTCTTATTAACTTTTGGAACACCATAGTTTCCACTTCCATTACCCTTGACTATAAGAACAGGCGTAGGTTTTCTCGTATGCATGCTTTAGAGATCTTTCTTAGCATGTCCATGCGACATTCCTAATACCCCCTTTTATTCTTTTGAACTTTGAGGACAAGAACTTCTTTTCTCCTCCTGCAGTAGATTGACATCACCACTAGCAAGTAGGACATCATCCACATGCATAGGAATTGGGAAACGAATTTCCCATTCTATAACTTTGCAAGAATGCAATTGTCCTCTCATTTTCTTTGCACAAAATCTTTCGATTTAAGTCATGTTTCATACATTTACATATTTCCTTTGGAGTCATATTTGCCTTGAAAACCCTTCATAAAGTCTATGTTAGTGAAATTCAAATGATGGAATTTCACTAACATAGACTTTATAGCAGTCACAAGTATCTGATTTTCACATTCCTAGAGACCATCAAAATCTCAGGTACTGGTACTTATTTCATATGGGGTTGTCGTTGCTCTGTCATTGCCAAGAGGCAAATTCGTTCTATAGTCACCCATTTCCAAAAGGCAATAGGTTTTACAGGAACCTGTATCACAAGATCCCTTGTAGAGCTAACAACAGGTGTTGTATAGGTCATACAACATGCTCCTCCAGATTACTCCATCTTCACTAAAGAAATGGCGTATCTTTAAACTTTCTTCTTTATGGTACTTTAAGCACCATTGTTGCATTCCTTAGTCTGCTTTCGGAACTATAAAAGATCCAGAAATACAACTGTTTCTTTACTTTAGGGGTATCATAATGACGATATTCAGATGACTGCCGTACTCCCCTTGACAATCATATTCTTCATTAATGGATCACTTTAGATGCATAATGTGCATCACATCATCTAAAGTACAGAGGAGTCATGAAATACATTACAATGTATTTCATGTCTCTTTCTCCCCCTCGAAATGTGGCAAGAACTTTTCTGCCATAATTTCGAAACCCATTCATAGCTCTTGTGAAATGAGGAAACTTCGATTATCTAGCTCATTCATCTTATCACTTCATGTAAAATGAAGTTATAAGTTAACTAGTATGGGAGTACTTTTTCCTCATTTCATTTCAGAAACTCAACAGAGTTCTTTATCATTGTCTCTTTTGCAAGTCACACTTGCATATCATTCTTGTCTTTAGGTTCGTCTGTTACTTTTATCCTTTTTGGATTTAGTGATTACATAATGACCGTTACACATAAAGTGTACGGTCGATAATAGGAAAGCTTAATAGCTACTCCATACTTTTCTCCCATAGTGGGACACATTAACCGCACATGAGTCATCATAACTTTCTCCTGTCATACAGGATAAGACCTTTGCCAAAATTTCTCCCGCCATACACGGATTGTTGACATAATACAATGTCAACTTTACCCGGTTACGCAGGCATTCTTCTCAGACTTTTCCCGCGATGCGGGTAATTCCCTTTAAGGGACATCATAAATGCCATAATTGGCTCTTTTGACTGCATCAAATTCATAAATAAATCTGAATTATCTTTGACACACATGTTTGATCCGACGTTGGTCAAATTAAACATGCATGTTGCTTGTTTCATTTCAATCATGTTAACCAAAAAAAGGAGACTCCATCATAGAGAGTACATGAAAGACATTCGTCAACCAAGACTCTCGATGATCTATCTCTTTTCTTTTCTTGAATTAATATCCAATAATTCTTTTCTTTTGAAGCCATTCTTTAGAGAGAATTTATTCCCTCAAGTTATGTCCTTTCTTTTTCATCTTTCGGGTCACTAATACCCAAACATTCGCTTTCATGAGTGAAAGCTTGAATAAATTTTAGTCTGAGAAAACTTAGCCAATAAACAACAGTAATGAGCATAAAAATAACCCTACGTTGGTCTGATTAAAATCATGCACATTAAACCTTTCTGGAATATTCTAAATCACCGTTGTGGCAGAATTAGAATAAAACATTATTCTTCTGCAATAGTTCCATATCACCGTTGGGCAGAAATGGAAATAATGCATATAACTCATAAACAATGTGATGATAGTATTTGTATTGAACAACATTGCTAAGAAATAATCATCATCATCGCTAACCATATGCATTTCTTTATGTGTGCTCTGAAAATTGATCACTTTGATACAAAACTTATCAGTGATTTAAGCTTTGAACATAAGATGACTCATACAATTATAGTATTGTTATCATCAACGTTGGTCAGAAAACAACAATACCATATTTTAACTTTAAAACAAACTTCATTCTATTGTCATAGCGGAAACTGTTTGAATCTCATTTCACCCACAAGGGAAAAACTTTGCTAATAACAGTTCTTCCAACTAAATTTTCCCGTTGGTTCCAATTTAATTGGAGGATAAAATCTTTTTACTTTGCAGCGAAAAAACGTGAATATGAAAATTCATACTCCTTTACAGAAAATTATTCTGTTAAAAATAAAAATTCATGAACTTTATTAATGCTTTTATAAAGATCATGAACTTTTCCTTTTCTGAGAAAACTATTTTGTTCTAAAAAATCTTTCTATTTTTCTTTGCACAGACAAACTGTCAATACTCTTTGGGCCACCGAGCCTGCTCCCGCGCAGCTCCTAATCTGCTGGGCGAAACGTGCGAGGCCAGCCTAGCCTTGGCCTGTTGGGCCGCCGGCCTCAGCCGCCTGCCTTTTGGCCCTTTGGCCCGCTAGGGGTTAGGGTTTGCCTCCTGGCCGTCCATCGGGATCGAACGGCCGCCCGACTCTCTCGCTGGGTCAAAACCAGCAGGAGACGAGGCCGGGACTCAGTCTCCCCCCCCCCCGGCGCGCCGCTAGTCTTCCTTTCTCGCTCGAGGGCTGGAGCTCTCTCGCACGGCGGCTCTCTTGCCCCGCCGAGGAGTCCATGGCTGCCCGCCAGCGCCACTCACCACTCCTCCGTGGTGGCGCGCCTCCGTTTCTCCTCTCCCTTGAGCAACTCGACTCGTTCTGCTCTCCCGTAGAGAGCCCTCTCGCGCGAGCTCCATGCTCTGCGCTGTTTTGGCCGCCGGCGAAGGGGCTCCTTTCTTCGTGCGGTGGCTGCGGCGCCCCGTCGAGAGAGGCCCTGGGGTGGCCGCCGGCCGTGGCGGCCGAAAGCCCCATGCCGCGCGCCGCCGATCTCTTTTTCCTCTGGCGCCGGCCCCTTGGTTCCGGAGCGTCCCGTGGCAGGTGAGGTACCGGCCGCCGGTGGCAAGATCTGTCGATCTGCCGCCGTGTGTGCCTGCGGTCCTTCCTCCCGCGAAATGCTTTGGAGGTGAGGAGCCGGCCTCAGTCCCATCGGGCCTTCGGCCCCCTTTTCCACGTGCTCTCTCTCTAACCGTAGCGGCGGCGAGGTGGAGGTAAGCGCCGGCCGCAGCGACCATGGGTTTCGTGTCGTGCGTGCCTTGCACTTAACCTTCTTCCGTCGCGATTCCTTGCCGGGGTCGTGGCCTTCCTCTCGCCGGCTGCGCACACACCTTGCGGTCGGTGCGCCGCCGTCGAGCGGTCGGCTGCGGCCCCTTCCTTTTCTTTTCTTGTCTCAAGAGAGAGCTAGCATAACCCGGGCGAAAATCATCTTTGTTGCCACCCCCCTCGCCGGTGGCGCGTCCGCCTTGCGGTCGGCGCGCCGCCGTCGAGGGATTTGGTGATGAAGTCCTATGCCTTGTGGGAATCTTTGTTATTCTTGGTTTGCATGTTCCCTTCCTCCCTTTTTATTTGTTTTCTTTTTCAGATTCAATCCGACCTTTTCTTTGCCTCCGAAGAGGTGGTACCTTCGTCCGACGCCTCGGCTTGCCGATGCGCGTCGAGATCGAGAGGGTTGGCGCGGCCTTGCGGCGGCGCTTCTTTGCCGGATGGAAATCCGGTGACTTTCTTTTTCTTTTTCTTTTTAGCTCGATTTTTGCCCTCTTCTAGGGTTCATATCGGGGAGGGGAAACTTTTCTTGTACATGTTCCAACCGAAACTCATCTAAAGCCTCCTAGCTCTGATACCATTGATAGATTCCGTGGATCGACAAGGCTAGATGTGTACGGTGTGATGTGGAGATGTTACCTTGTGATGAACTCGATGAGCTCCCTCCGGTCGTCCATCGTGAGGTGGTGACGACGGTGGGGAAGGAGAGAGATCCGGTGGCGGCGGTGATAGACTTCCCATCGCTTCAATGCTACCCTCTGGATCGGATTAGGGTTGAGAGTGGGGAACCAGTGGCGGTGGCGAACCTCGTAACCCGTGCCATGGTCCCCACCTCCTCTATATATAGCACTGCGCGACAGGGGCCCACCAGCCTTACATGGGCTGGACGCCCCCGATCAGGGCATGAGTCAAGGTCCGGCCCATTGGGTAAAGAGATCAACCTAACAATACGTCCTTGTAACCCAATCATGGAGTGAGTTCTGTAGATTGGAGCAGCTGCTCCACAACATCAAATGCATCCTCATATCGCTTTTGTGGTATTCTTCCACTTTTGCTAAAATTCATGTATAGTTGGATCAACGGGTAGGCCATGTCACATTTTATGAATGGCTTGTAGACGCGTAGGAAAAATTGACGCATGTTTCTTAACACAGAGTTAGAATGGATGGTAAAAAATGAGTGCATAAAAGAAGAAAGAGAGTGGAATTTTTCCATAAGCAATATGTGCACATGGTAACCACGTATTGTTAGACGCTAGAAGCTAGTATAACTAATAAGAAAAATTCCGGTGAAACATTTACTAGATGAAGTTGCCAGCCACACAAACAATTGTGAAGAATTAAAGTCATGGGCACATGCCACATACCGGCCCGGCCCACATATTATGGTTGACTAGAGGCTGGGGCGCCACCTGGTGGCGCCTCCTATGGCAGGCTTGTGCGCACTTATCCTGTTTCTGCACATCTTGATCCGCGTGAGTGAAAGTTGGGTGGTGCCCTTTTCTTTTTGTTGTTTGTGATTCATGCCCAGTTACATAAAAACAATGCTAGCCTGCTCCCAACATATTATTATAACAAAGTTTAATCGCATCAGAGTCAAAGGAGCTAATTTGGTGCAAGAAAAAAAGCGAGCAGAAAAATCCTTGCCAAGGCCAATTAAATACAATGCTAGCTACTCGCAAAAAATAGAGGTAAACTGTATAGCTACAACAAGCAAAGATCTTCTGAAATGGCCTTTTGTAAGACTACCTGACTACTTGCATACTTTCAATCAAGAATATTTGACTACTTGTAGACTGTTTTTTATTTACTGTCAAATATAGCAGCAGACAGTAACACTTGCACCCTCTCGTAAAGGGTTACCTCCTCGAGGAGTTCTACAATAGTTCCGCCAACTGGATCACTTTTGCGTTTTTGTCAATCCCAGCAATCTTCATAGCTAGTCAATTGATTACTTCCATGTGACCATCCATCCATGAGAGAGAGACCTGCAATTGAAAAGCTTTCTGAAAGAGGTCAAACTCACAAAAATGAAAGCACACTGCATTATCAAGAGATATATCATCTAACCAACCAGCATTGGGGAAATCAGCACCCAAAAAATCATATTTCCAACGTCCTCCTCATACCCACTGCCCATGATGCTTACCTGTTTAGAGAAGAAGTGTCAAGAGATGGTTATCTCTTGTGGTACTAAACAAGAAGATGATAAAAAATAGGAAGAGATCGTAGGTTGTTACCTGCTTCCCATTAACCTCCTCCTCTCCTGGTCAGGCACCATCCATGCTTCCTCGTGCTGCCAATACTGCACACTCTGTGGTTGGTTCCTTCAATGTGTGGCCACAAGAGATGGTTATGTTATTATTATTCCTATAAACTAAAATATCTGTTAAACCGCCCGCATGATTAATAACATATCACAATTAAAATTTTAACTTCTAGCTTGCACACATCCACCCTGCACACAACTGGTACCTCCACAAAGGCTTAATCCATCTTAGTAAAACAAATTAAGTATGGTTAAGCAAGCATCACTCAGGCATACAATCTTCTGCTCCTTCTGTACCTGCACCATCTGGGGAACAAAATTACAGTTTGGTTAAGCAACCATCATTAAAAAAACAAGTAGCATGGGTCTGCAACTCTGCATTAATAATCATATAATTTGTACCAAATAATAAAAGATGGCTAAGAGGGCTCCCTCGTACTCATATCTAATACGATTACAATATGTGCAATAAATTAACATGTCATTGTCAATCTCGAGCTATTAATTATTCTACTAACCAACTAAAATGGCAAAGCAGACATCATTATCCCCGAGCCATAAATTCTAAAATGTCTAGAGCGAAGAATAAACATACGTTTTTCTCGACCTTGATGGGAATCGAACCATAGGCACTAGCAAAAATATTAAGGTTTAGCGGAAATGTTTAAATATTGTACCTTTCAACAAATGCTAATACTTGGCGCCCCATGTCTTCAGTTGTTGATGCCTGTGAGTTTAATTATTAGTAGACCGTCAGACACAATTACAGATATATCACATGAGTGTGCATACCTTTGATTCTAGGTTCGCCGAGATAGCTGATTTCACTGATGATTTAGCACAGTCTAGTTGGGTTTGGTCAACTGCAATAAAAAATGATGTTTCAGCCAATAAATGAACCATAAAAAACCCAATGACTGATGAACAAACATAGGAGAGTTAAAGTCATCTGTCAAAAGATAACACCAGGAGAGTTTGGGTTTAGGAACAAATGTTGCATCCTGATAATGAAATGATATCTTTGTCAGTCGCCCGTCACCAGAGTACAATAGCTAAATATGAAATATTTTGTTTTTCGTGTATAATACCACCAACTCACCGAATCTAGCAATAACTGATAAGTGAACTGCACGGTTTATGTTCTTACCCGGAAAAAGAAAAGCTACCAACTTCAATATTTGCAAGTATTCTTATCCAAACGATAACAACAAAATAAAGTTCCCACATAACATGAATCATGCATAACAGGGCTTGCTTATCAAAAGATAAATGATACATCAACCAACAAAAGGCATAAATGATACCTACAGTTGATGTATGAATTCCAAAAATGACAGTGTTACTGTGAACATCCTTGAAAGCAGAGTTCGATATGATTTGGTCAAATTCATTTACAAGGGGATCTGCACAAAGCAACCACAATTCAGGCATTAATATGGTTACTAATGCAGATACAAAATATTTCTAGTGCTATCAGAGTCTGAATAATCGAAACTTTGAAGCACATGCTCATGTCAGTGCATTATTACTATCCACAAGCATCATATAATGGTTGCCATAAAATGGGATTCTCTAAAAGTTGAACCACATATATGAAAATTTTCATCATTGTATGCTTACTTTGGCCTGAATGCAAGCCTTTCCGTGGAAAACATGCCGCCACCACCACCACCCAGAAGGGCCTGTAAAAGGTAAAATAGCTCCTGTTGAATTAAACCAGCATGTTGTAGCGACATCAGTAGAAGTATTTTATTTATTATGAATCTGAAGAACAAATGCAGTAGCAAAATCGTTTTGTTTCAGCCATCCACGAGGGAGGTCGAATGCTAGAGCAACATGTGTGTTATATTTTTCAAAAAGACACCAAAGTAAGAACAAACGTACGTGTTGAATGATATCAAATAATGACAATGATGAGTGACTCAAAGTCATAAAGCATTCCAGTGAACCTGCTGCCCGTCTGCATTCTCTACCAAGATAGGCAGATTTTGGCTTTATTAATGTTTCAGTCTGCTATTAGCACTATTACTAATCAAACTTGTCGAACATCCGGTTATCTCGTTGAAGCGCATAAGAAAATGAGAAGCAAGATGGCAAACTAAAAAGGTATCTCGTTGAAGCGGATAAGAAAACGAGAAGCAAGATGGCAAACTAAAAAGGTGCGGCCGAATCCATGAATTGACAATGCAGTTAACACCTCGTCCAACCACCCAACATCATTTCACCCGACGACACATAAGCTAGAAACGTAATTGGGTGAATTGAAGAGAGAAAAAACAGCAGCTACATCGCAAGCTAGAAACTTAAGTAGGTGAATGAACCCATCAGTAAAAAGAATCCCGCATCTTCCAAGCATAATCTTCCCCAATCTTCTCAGATCCACTTCTCTTGCCTTCCCCACGAAGTTCCTCTCATCAACGACCACGGGTAGGCGAAGGAGATGAAGCAACAAGCTCGGTCTGCTCGTGCACCCGCCTCCCACCGCTCATGACCGACAGATCCTTGCCTCCCGACCGATGAACTTGGAGGAGGGCGGGGATGAGAACAAGTCTGGGCAGGAGGAAACGCATAGGGGACGGGTTGACAACGACAATTTTTCCAACGCACCTGGCGACGGAGGAAGGCGAGTTCCGGGACGCTGCGCTAGCACCAGCATCGCCGGCTCTGAACTCGCAGCCATGAAAAGGATGAGGCGGGTCAAGCGGAAGAGGCAGCGGCTGGTGGGAGGAGGCCACAAGAGAGAGAAGGGAATGGGAGAAGGAGGCGGAACCCTTGCAGGTCACTCGAGGAGAAGACGAGAGAGAGATATTTTTTAGAAGATGAGAGAGACGTGGGACGTATTTACCTTGGGGAGGTGTTATCCTGAGATAGATCCTGCCATAGTAAAATCGTGGACGTGGCATACGCGAGAGGATGCCCTTCCTGCGTAGCTTCTTGTTGTTGATAGTTGTCATCTATGATATAGAGAAATTGCTCACGAGAACTATGGACTCTGATGAACATAAATTGCTTGCAACATTAATGAAAAAGGGACATTGTGTGAACCCATCCATGACTCGTGCATATAAATGTGGGTATCCATCTTGGATTTAAATTGTCAGGACATAAAACTACATATAATGAGGACGCCTCAAAAATGCCGTCCTCACTGGCTTCCCCGGAGCATTTTGAAATCGCCCACGCGCCCAGACCATTCTGAGCTCGCCCGCGCAGGGGAGGCAGGGGAATAGCAGACCATCTTCAACTGAACAATTGTGTTTGCTGATTTTTTTTCTTTAACTAAACACTTCCTGGAAATTTTGATTTAACCGAACATTTGTGCTTGCATTTGTTGTATTACTCGAGTTAAATGAAATTAGTGTCATCTGTACTGCTCAATTTTGCTAAAATAATGAATCACTTTTCAAATATTTTGGAGAGGCTACTTAAATGGTGCAAGATGGATACATTAAGAATTCATGCAACACAAGATTAGGTATCTACTGTACTTTTGTTTTTCTATGACTGTATATGTTCAGCACTTGTCAGTTGACATCAAGAAAGGCCTTGATAGAACAATTTTTGATAAATTTAGCAAAGGCCTTGATAGAACAAATTTTGATAAATTTAGCAAAGGCCTTGATAGACCAAATTTTGTACTCCTCGGAGTATAGATGGAAATTAATTGAACAGTATAGTGACATGAAGTAGTGTAGTGGCCATGTAGTGACCAAAATTTTCAACCTATTCATGGAAATATTCAGACTTGCCCCTCACAAGCTATTCACGTGCTCATTTCCTGTTATTTAGTTCATTACTTGATTCTGTCTCTGTAGTTTATCTCGAGTGGTATGGTTGAGCATTCTTGCGTGGTTTGCAATTTCCATGACTTAATTTTGCTACTAGTACAGCTACAAGTTGACATGTCTTCAACATATCTATAGTTTTTTATTGTTCTATGCTGATATATTGTCATCCTATAATACTTGAGGTATTTATTTAACAATTTATATTATTTTTGAGCACTGATCTATTGACCCAGTACCCTGTGTGAGTTGCAGTTTTCTGCGTGTTTTCCACTTTTCAGGTTTTTCATACCAAACAAATTCCAATTGCCCTGAAACTTTTTGGTGATTTTTTCTGAATCAAAAGAAGATCAACAAGCATCGGAAGAAGGTTGGAGGCCTTATGAGGGACCCACAAGCCAACAGGGGACAACCTGGGGGGGGGGGGGGATCTTATGGCTTATGCCTCCCTCGTGGCCCTCCCGTCTCGTTCTCTAGCTTATAAATTTCCATCTATCCTAAAACACCGAAAGAACTCCCGGAACACTTTTTACGCCGTCGCAAGTCTCTGTTCCGACGGGAGGCCATATGGAGCTCCGTTTTGGCACCCCGCTGAAGGGGGATCGATCACGGAGGGCCTCTACATCAACCTTGCTGCCCTCATGATGACGTGTGAGTAGTTCACCACAGACCTACGGGTCCATGGAAGTACCTAGATTGCAATCTCTCTCTTTTGATCTTCAATACAATGGTCATCACATCTTCACTTTGGTCTACATGATGTAATTCACTTTTGTGTGGTGCGTTTGTTGGGATCCAATGAATTGCGGGTTTATGTTCAGATTATTCGTGATAAATATTTAAGTCTTCTCTTAAATCTTATATGATTCTTGTGTGCATGACTATGATAGCTTCGTAATTGTCTCCGATCTATTAAAATAGTTTGGCCAACTAGATTGTTATTTCTTCGGTAAGAGAGGTGCGTTGTGGTAGGTTCAGCCTGACGAATTTCTATATCTCAGTGATAGAAGGGGACAAGATGTGTCTTTGTGTTGCTGCTACTAGGGATAAAACTATAGGGTTTATTCATATTGCTTGAATTTACTTTGTTTACATCATGTCATCTTTCTCCAAACATTACTTTGTTTTATTTAATACTCTAGATGCATGCTGGATAGCGGTCGATGAATGGAGTAATAGTAATAGGTGCAGGCAGGAGTCGGCCAATTTGTTTATGGACATGATGCCTATATACACATGATCATTGTCGTGAATATCACATAACTATCCGCTTTTCTATCAATTGTCCAACAGTAATTTGTTTACCCACTGTATGCTATTTTTCATGAGAGATGTCATTAGGGAAAGCTATGACCCCCGAGTCTATTCACAACATATTGATAAAACCTTCAATACCTTGTTGTCATTTATTTGTTTTCTTTTTATTTTGCAATTTACAATTATCTACACACCTCACTTGCATGCAAATAACAAACAAAAGGATTAACAACCCTCTTGCCCGCGTTGGGTGCAAGTTGTTAGTTCTTTTGTGCGCAACCGCTGAAGACGGGTATGGTTCATATTCCTATTGGTTCGATAAACCTTGGTTTCATAACCGAGGGAAATACTTACCAACATTATGCTGCGATAACCCGTTCCTCTTTACGGAAAACCCAACGAAGATCAAAAGTATTTGTAAGGATTTATGACGCCGTTGCCGGGGAATATCATCGCCAACTACTAAGTAATTCCACACAAAATTTCATTTAACTTAGTCCTCTTTTTATTTGATGGTATATTTAGTTTGTCTTTAAAAAACAAAAAAACAAAAATATCTACCTTTGCTTGTCACTAGTTTGCATCTTTGCTCTCTAGTTTACTTGCCTAGCTATGCTATCTTTATCTTTGTCACAGCAAAACAGAAAGTAAAATGCAAATATTAAGATAAATGGATCCTCATCCTGTAGCTAATATCCTCAAAAGACTCGTTTATGTTGAAACAATTGCTAGTGAGAATGCACTAGATTATCTTAATGAGGTCTTGCTTGAAAATCATTAATCTAAAAATTGTGAAATTTCTAAAGTGATTCATGGTAGTTCCTTGAATGAAAATCATGATTGATATATTGTTGAATTTGAATATGATCCTACATGCAATCATTATGAGAGAGGCAAATATGGTTATAGAATTTTTTATGTTACTCACTTACCTTTCTTGATATTCAAATTGTTAGCGCTTTATTCTTCCTACTTGCTTATACTAGGAGCTTTTTGTCTTGATAGATTGTTTGCTTATAAAATGCCTATCCATAGAAAGTATATTAGACTTAAATGTTCTTATCACCAGCTCGCCTCCACCAGTGGGCGACAACAGAGCACCACCTGGGCACACGCGGGCCAGGAAGAGCGCCTAGGCGGGGGCAGAGGTGGAGTTGGAGGGCGGTGGCGGAGGCGAAGGTAGAGGGCAGGCGTGGATGCGGAGGTGGAGGGCGGGGGTGGTGGCGGAGGTGGAGATGGAGGGTGGGCGCAAAGGTGGAGATGGAGATGAAGGGCGGGCTTAGAGTCGAAGGGCGGGCGCAAAGGCAGAGGTGGAGATGGAGGGCGGGCGCAAAGGTGGAGATGGAGATGAAGGGCGGGCGCAGAGGCATAGGTGGAGATGGAGGGCGGTCCCGAAGGTGAAGGTGGAGAGCGGGGGCGGAGGGAGAGGTGGAAGACGTTGAAGAAGAAGACGGGCTGATTCAGAATTTGAACCGGGGGCATAAAAGTCTATTTGTTCATTTTCACCTGGTCGGAACATATTTTCAGCGACCTACATTTTGAAACGAAGGGGTAGTTTGTAGTTTGTTCTATTTTATATGTACGTAGATCGAAATGAATGTTAGATGAACTTTCATTTTTTACTTGAATAAAAGAAGCTTCCCCCCCTCCCCCCAGGATTTCTATTAAAAAAAGTGTCTTGTTCAAAGCCTAATACAAACTACTACCGAAACTAAACAAGGAGAAAATAAAGTAGCGAAGTCAGAAGACTCTAGCTACCTCCTCGAAAGAAAAAAGAGGACTCCGGCTACCTCCCCGCAAAAAAGAGGACTCCAGCTACCAGAATGCAATACATAGAAAGTCTAAATAGAATGAGCAACACAACCCACAATTACCAGCATCTACCAAATACTTCCTCGTTCCTAAATATAAGACCTTTTAAAAATTGCATTATAAACTACATACGGATATATATAGACATATTTTAGAGTGTACATTCACTCATTTTGTTCCGTATGTAGTCTCCTAGTGAAATCTTTAAAATGTCTTATATTTTAAAACGGATGGAGTATCATACATGGACGCAATGGAGCACGGACAAATCTGGAAGCAACATTACAGTCTTAAAACTATCCCAATGAGAGGTAAAAAAAGCCTAGAACCAAAGCCATGAAAGAAACAACAACAGGTCGAAGTAGACAGGAAACTTTCTTGCCTGCCGAAAGATTTCTTTATCCTTATACATGTCTCCTGTTTTTAGACGATCTGCATACCTCATTCGCTACTCGTACTGTATAGTACAATATACCGGAGTCCTCATGCGCTGAAGAAACAAATGATTTTTTTTGCACGGATCTTAATGTAGCGTCGACTGAGATTAAGACTGTTACTGTATACTGCACTACCTGGCAGGTCAGTCCGAGGTCATCACGCGTGCGTGCACGCAATGCAAGTATTTTCGTACGTGTGCGTTCCACCGGCGCGGCGCCATGGCGTTCGTCCTCAACATCCATCACCACCCTGCTCTGGTCAAACCGCACGCGCTCTACTTATATTCTCCCAACGACGCCACCACCAGCTCCATCTCCATCACCTGCCTCCACCAACTATGACCGCGTACCGCTCTCTGCTGCTTGCCCTGTTCCTCGCGCTCGCCTCCTCGCGCGCCGGCAGCTCGTCGGCGTCGGCGGCAGCCCCGTATGGCATCGAGTTCCCGCAGTTCAACGCCGCCGTCGCCGACGCCGGCTGCGACGGCAAGCTGGTCGCCGAGGAGGAGGAGCTCGCGCGCCGGGTCCCGTCGCTCAAGCTCCACATGACCCACCGGTCCGCCGCCGCGGGCGAGACCGGGAAGGGCTCCTTCTTCCTCGACTCGGCCGAGAAAGACGCCGTCCGCATCGATACGATGCACAGGAGGGCTGCCCTGTCCGGCTCTGCCGCGGCCCGGCGGGATTCGGCGCCAAGAAGGGCGCTTTCGGAGCGGGTGGTGGCCACGGTGGAGTCCGGCGTGCCGGTCGGCTCGGGGGAGTACCTGGTGGACGTGTACCTGGGCACGCCGCCACGACGGTTCCGGATGATCATGGACACCGGCAGCGACCTCAACTGGCTGCAGTGCGCGCCCTGCCTCGACTGCTTCGAGCAGAGCGGGCCAATCTTCGACCCGGCGGCATCCATCTCCTACCGCAACGTCACCTGCGGCGACGAGCGCTGCCGCCTCGTCTCCCCGCCGGCCGAGTCGGCACCCAGGGAGTGCCGCAGGCCGCGGAGCGACCCCTGCCCCTACTACTACTGGTACGGCGACCAGTCCAACACCACCGGCGACCTCGCCCTCGAGGCCTTCACCGTCAACCTCACGAGCGCCGCCGGGACCCGGCGCGTGGACGGCGTGGCGTTCGGGTGCGGCCACCGGAACCGCGGCCTGTTCCACGGCGCCGCGGGGCTGCTCGGACTCGGCCGCGGCCCGCTCTCGTTCGCGTCCCAGCTGCGCGGTGTCTACGGGGGGCACGCCTTCTCCTACTGCCTCGTGGAGCACGGCAGCGCGGCCGGGAGCAAGATCATCTTCGGCCACGACGACGCGCTGCTCGCGCACCCGCAGCTAAACTACACGGCCTTCGCGCCCGCCACGGACGCGGACACCTTCTACTACCTCCAGCTCAAGTCCGTCCTCGTCGGCGGGGAGGCGGTGAACATCCCGTCCGACACGCTGTCCGCCGGCGGCACCATCATCGACTCCGGCACGACGCTGAGCTACTTCCCGGAGCCGGCGTACCAGGCGATCCGGCAGGCCTTCATCGACCGCATGAGCCCATCCTACCCGCTCATCCCCGGCTTCCCGGTGCTGAGCCCGTGCTACAACGTGTCCGGGGCCGAGAAGGTGGAGGTGCCGGAGCTGTCGCTGGTGTTCGCGGACGGCGCGGCGTGGGACTTCCCGGCGGAGAACTACTTCATCCGGCTGGAGCCGGAAGGCATCATGTGCCTGGCCGTCCTGGGCACGCCGCGGTCCGGCATGTCCATCATCGGCAACTACCAGCAGCAGAACTTCCACGTCCTCTACGACCTGGAGCACAACCGGCTCGGCTTCGCGCCGCGCCGCTGCGCCGACGTCTAGGCCCAACCCAACTCCGTCCATCCATTATTCCATTTTGACTGGTTGATTGATTCGATTGATTGGTCGGTCCATTGTGCGCCACGTAGTAAACGTAGGTAGGTAGGTGGATGTGCTAACTGCATTGGAAGAACAGACAAAGTGGCCAACATACGTAGAAATTTGGGTGTAGAAATTTTGGCACCAGGTTTTCGTATCCTACGAAACAACATACGTACTACAGATGGCTGCTAACACTTTTTTTTTTTTGCAAGAACTTTTGGGTTTTGTGTTCATATGTACAACAGATGGGATTACTAGCTAGCTAGGACTGTTCAGAGTAGATTACTGATGTGGTGTGTGGAATTAGTTTGATCTCATTTTTGTCATAGTTCTCATTGCCTTAGAAATGGACAGAGATGTAAATAATGGTATTGAAATTATACATCATGTGTTGCAAAAGTATCTTTTGGGTGGTCCTCATCATGAGGATGAGCAGCAGACAGAGACAGGTCCATTTTGTTATTTCTAGGGTCGGCATTCCACGTTCAAAGCAAAGGAACGCGTTGCGTGGTCCGGAAAGGGGCAAGAAAACAGCAACAATCCGGAGCTGGAACCACGCGGTCCACATACGAACTCGAACCAGTTTTCAGGAGTCAAACGAGCGCATTAGATGATACTCCAAATTTTATTTTTAGGATCATTATATGCTACATTTATCAAACCTGTTATTAAGCTATGATTTTTTTTGTTAACCTTTTTTTATTTTCTCACTGCCTACTGGAGGGAATTACGTGGAATGTCTTACAGCTAAACGCGGGCCTGGGCAGGCGCGCCTATGTCTCGTGACGTCGTCTGTTAAGGATTAATTATAATCTTAATAATCCATGCTTAACAATCGCCTTTGTGGCGTCCTTTTAAAGGTCGCGTCTCTTCAACGCGTCCCCTCACTTTGTATATATAGCCTTGTGTGTTATCAATAAAGAGATTCAGTTCATTTCAATCGCTTCTCTCTCTCGTTTACTCTAAAACGTTATCAGTGCGTGGCTCTCCGCTGAGAGAGAAAGGCCGGAGGGACCGACGAGGAGGCCTCTCAAGGACGCCTTCGGCACACCGCGCGCCCGATCCGTGCACAGCGATGGAGTCTCCCGGCGTTCTCGCATGGACGAGTTGCGCCAGAAACCATGGCCTTCGGCCTGGTAGTTTTGCGACCGTCGGCGTCGTACCGGCGTACGGAGCGACGGACATCCTTCATGTGACGCACGTGCTCTCCTGGCTTGCATCGCCATCGACGTCTGCGGGCAGCAGTGGCAAGCCCACCATTCCAACAGCCGATTCCTCCCGTCGGCCGCCCTCGACAAGGCTTTCGCACGGCCACCGCGCCGGCTCCGAGTAACCCCTCGCCGCGCGCACGTCCACCCGGCCTCTGCGCCGCGCCGGCTCCGAGCAGCCCATGGCCGCGCGCACGTCCCCCCGGCCTCTGCGCCGCGTCGCGATGCGCCTTGCGGCCGTCCGCCCTGCCGCCTCCTTGTGCCGCGCCGCACCGTGGCCGCCTGCGCCAGGTCGTGGCCTCACTCGCCCGCGCCCGGTCGTGGCCGCGCTCGGCTGTGCCGTGGCCGTGTGCGCCTGCCCGCGCCACGCCGTGGTCGGCCCCGTGTGCGCCTGCCCGCGCCAAGCCATGGCCCCGACGAGGAGCTTGGTTTCGAGATGGCTCCCAGGGCGCACGTCCGCCTTTGCACCTGACATCGCCTATCAACGCGTCCTTCTGCGGCAAAGCATGCGGCCGCTGGCCGGCGAGCCAGTGTTCCGGCGGCGTGAGCCCAAATGAATCATTCGATTCATAACCGCACATGGAAAGGAGAGAGCCTTATCTCTTCGTGATTATACACTTTAGCCCATGTGGCTTTACCTATTTTCATAATAGGTTTGTGTGTATATCTCTTCGAAGTAATTTCTGTACGTCTCAGGATAAGTTACACATAGTCCGATTATTTGTGCTATTCATTGGCACTTGTCATCTTTAGACCATGTATGTATAGATATTCATTCAACTCATTTTCTATTGAGTTTTAAATTTCAGAAATGTGTATATGTTGAAATGTGTTTGCTATTGCAATTCTCTATACAACAACATTGTTTCGCGATTGAGATTAAGTTCTCTCATACAACAACATTGATTTGCGATTGAGAAATATATATTTTCTCGCAAACAATCTCATTGCGATTGAGATCAATTTTCTCTCGCAAAATATTAATTCACCATGGTGAATTATCTTGCAACTTGATATAAGATCATCTCATTTAATTTGAGATCTATACAATTCAAGTTTCTCACTTGAACATCAAGTTTGCAACATCATTACTATTCGTTACAATAGTAATGTATTTCTATTGAGTACGATGTATTCCGGAATGTATGTATCCCCATGTTCATTACATGTTGAGATTAATACATTTATTTACAAATAAAAAGCAATTCATCTTAATCGAGCCTTTGGCTTGATACAAGCAAGAATTGATATGCAAAATTCTAAGTGTTGTTTTTCAAATTGATGTTTTGGGATCACAAGGTAGTGTGTAGATCTACTGCTTTGCAGATTATGACCACTATTGATAAAGCCTACATTTTGTCGTTTCGACATTATGATTGTTTTACAAAGTGCTCTCCCACACATTTTACTAAGTCATGACATAAGGCATTACGAGTGAGTCTACTGACTTCATCAGATTGTACTCCCTAGTGTTGCGAGATCTACTCCATTTTGGAGATTATCTTCAAGATGTCATATTTAGCAATTTGAGATTCACATTAATGGTTTCAAGACAACTCCTTGAAATACCCATTAATTTTGCTAAATTCATTACAACATCAACCATGATGGTCTTTAATTTACTGTAGGTAAATTAATTATCTATAGTTTACCCATAGAGGTAACATATGGCTATAAGGCATCAGACGTACTAGTATTTGCTCCTCCGAAGCATTTATTGTTGTTGTTCACTAAAATATTTTACTCTCATAGTAAATATTGTTCTTGCACATTTTGCTTGAACATGTCATAGAAAACTATGAAAATATTTGCATATACCTGTGATTACCTTCTACTACATTCGTAAAATGCATGGCAATAGAGCCTACGTCACTATTTCTAATTATATTGTCATCCATCCATCAAGATGGATGCAATAATTTATAGCAAGTGTCTCAAACACTATTGCAAGACCCACATCACATTGTGGTTGTTATTTTCATAGCGACAAAGCAATGTTAAAATTGCAAAGTCTATGCTTTTGGTCATGACTCTAAAGTCACACTTTTTATGACGAATGAAGCCCAAAACATTAGCAATGATTTCATCGCATGCACTATATTGGAGGTTTACACCCCATGTTCACCAAGCATCACCTTGACAGATTGTGCTCAACAAGATCATTTCATCCATATATTTTTATTTTACTCTAAGAAGTAAATTAAACAATGCATGATCATTTCATGTAACACATGGCTATTCTATTGATGGACATATGCATTTTATATGTCACCAACTTCACTTGGTTATCAAACTAAGTACACAATGGATGAATATTTATTAACCTTGAATATTTCTCTTAAGAGAAACATGCTGCCATGAGCACATTTGGAATGATCACCCAATAATTTTTCAAGGCCTCAAGTCTATCGCAACTTACAATTTCGGTAATTATAAAATTAACTTGAAGTTGAGATCTCATGATCTAACATTTTCATATGCAGATCGGGTTGAAAAGCCCTTGATGCACTTTACATCTTCTTATGATGGCATTACCATTTTCATGGTAAAGAAACATATTATTTCTCAAAATCATCATATTCACCCAACGGGTGCTATACCATTATTTCAAATATTTGCTAGTATTGAGTAGCAAGTCACTCTTCACAAAATAGAACCATGAGGAATTCAAAGTAAAGTGGAGGCTAAAGACAATCGATGACAGAGTTATCTTTTAGTTGGGAATTGATCATTTCCAAATGATCACAAAGACAACTCTTAAGGTTGTCAAATGTGTGGTTACATAAATATCGTACATATGATTACCAAACCCTCAAACATATGGTCAAACCACACCATGAGTTTATTAAAAGGAAAATAAGTTCATTGGGGTATTTGAAAATTTGCAAACATACGACCAGAAACTATTCTGGTAAATGATGTTCTCAAATCTTCATCAGAAGGAGAACCAAAAATATAGTGCAATAAAAGAATGATCAATTCTTTTGCGCCTATGATATGTTTGCATAATTCATTTTTCAGTAATATGGGAGACCTCATGTAATATCCCGATTATTCCCAAAATATTGTTTGCCTATAGTTGTACTACTACATGTACTATAATGTCCAATATCCTATTTCTTGGACATCATGTTTGATAAATTTTGAATGTATGAATCAATTCATACTTAGTTTTGTTGCGTACAAAATAATTTTCTAGATCTTACAAAATATTTGGTTATAAGCTTTACAATCCTGGTTTGGGGTTGATTAGAAAATTATGGACAACTCTATTGGTCACAACTTAACAAGTTGCAAAATTTCCCAAATCATCAGATTTTATGTGCACCACATGTGTGATAGGGGAAATTAATTTAAGGCACTCTCACCTTACAATTCTAAATGAGCAACTCATTCTACCTTGAACACATTCAGAAGATATGTGGATTACTCAACCATTATATGGAATTATATAGATACTTCATGGTACTCATGGAAACATTTATAAAATGATTTCCAGTGTGTCTCTTGTCACACAAACCATGAATGATATAATTGAATTAATTTCTCAAATTCTCAAAGTAAGAGCAAGTTATCCTAAACAAGGAATAAATCCATTCGAATGGACAACTTCGTTGAACTCATTTCACAAGCAATTTTTGGTTATACATAATATATTATGTAATACACATAATGGTTTAGTTCAATATCTTATCAAAGATAATGAAATTAATAATATGACCAAACTTATAGAATCGTAATTTACTAGCCTCATGCTAGACAAATACGACATTACACACCGTAAGTATGATATAAATCATACCAACTACATATCATACTACTTTCCCCTTATAGTAATTACGTGGAAATCAACAAAGTATTTCCAATCTGCGATAATTCGGTTACATACCAATATCACCACTCTAGCATACATCAATGGGCTCTCACAGAAAATTAGGGATCTATGTCAGGAATAACAATTTATTCGTCAATCAAAATTATTCATAGCCCGTATGCTGATTGCATCAGCAATAAGGACATTTCTGGCATT
Organism: Hordeum vulgare subsp. vulgare; assembly: GCF_904849725.1. NCBI lineage: Eukaryota > Viridiplantae > Streptophyta > Magnoliopsida > Poales > Poaceae > Hordeum > Hordeum vulgare. Next base: position 617,932,103 of record NC_058524.1, read on the forward strand.
AGGGGGAGATAAGTACTACAAAGAATGCCAAGAAATAAATTAGAAATGTTATTCACATTCAGTCCTTATATCCACGTACTCAAAGAATCTAAACTAGAAGTTTAGAATCACATATTTGCAACTCGTTGCAAATCTGCCACATACATTTACTGATAACAAAGGTGTCACCCAATTTTATATTCCTACAGTAAAGTGTCAGAAAAAGTGAAGGTACCTAATAAACCACTCTTCTTCCGAAATGAGAGCAAGAAGGGGAGAAATCTGACCACACGAGATCTAATCTTGCATATGCTTCCGCGGAAATAGAGGAAATCAAATCCTTAACCAGTAAATGTAATTCAACATCAAGTTGAAAGACACCTCACTGGATGCTCATTATCCAAATCCCGACATAAATGTGCACAAATGTTTTGGTGTCGGGATATAGAAACACCTTGACTCCATTGTTGTAGGAAATCATAAGGAGTTAAAAGGAATAAATACATTTTCACAAATTTCATTGATTCCTCCAGAATCATATAACATAAGTCTACATTTGTCGACATTTCTTCTCCAAATTGCTAAAACCTTTTGGGCCCTGAACCAAAATCCATAGTAGAGTGCCTCTTGTACTCATATTGGTTCACATAAAAGAAAGCAAGTAATGAAGAATAGCACTCGCTCATCAAAGAGTGGTATTTACCACAGTAATACCTAATCCTCATAAGTATCTTCCGTATGGAATACTAAAAACTTCTCGTTCATAGACAAAGTCAATGAGGTGGTGAGAAAGCGAGGCTTGTAGCAAAAGGGTTCACGCAGAGACCCGACATCGATTACGATGTAACATACCTTCTTGGTATGAGTGGAATTATGTTTCGATAATAAATACCATTGGCAATACAAATAATATTATCCATGCAGTTAATGGATGCAATGACTACATACTCATATGAGTCACTCATTTCAAAAATCTATATTAAAGTCCCTGAAGAGCTTCATTTCCGAATCCAAAAACAAATCGCAACATGTATTGTGTAAAACTTCATAAGTCACTCTATGACTAGAAATAGTCGTGAATCATATGGTACTACCAACTAGACGAGTTCCTTCTTTAGAGGATTACTCAAAGGATGATGATTTTTTATGTGTTAATAAAGGAATACCAAAATTTTATTTCCTTACATCACCTGAGTGTATATGATGATTTCATCATCAATGTCTCTACAAGACCTAAACATACACAAAATCATCTCAAGACGGAAAATTTGGTTTCAACCAAAATTAGCTCAAGTTTACAACTTGAGCATTCTCTCAAGAATACATATCATTCTACATATATCCAAAACATATACGAGAAGTTCTGTTTGGATATATCATATCAACAAATGATATGTATGGTCATACAACCCCAATAGGATACAAATCCATCCATACCTAGGGGTGATAATGAAATGATATCAGGACCTAAAGTTCTATATCTCACTAATGTCAAAGCACTCATATACTTGCAAACTGCGTCAGGCCTGACACTATATTTGCTATCTTATTCGGAGTGCAACCCCAAACAAAAGGTATATGGTTGATATAAGTACTATCATCTCATATATGAAGATTACAGTGAATCTTGAATATTTCCATGAGGAAATAGAAAATATGACCATGATATGATGTAATGATATTGGCTCTTTATTTGATCCCAACGACGCCATATAAATGACTGAATTTGTTGGAATAGCCTTCACATGGAAGTCATATAAAAGGATTTTAATGGTTATTTCCAGTTATCATTCTGACATAATTGCTTTAAAAAATATGTATGGCTTGGCAGAATGATTAACCACACTCAAAATCGTGTGGTTGAGATTCATCAGAATCACATTACTTGATTTATCAAGATACTTCCACTTGTGTTACTCAATACCTACAGGTTATATGAAGAGCAATATCATAAATCACATTGCTAAGAAATTACTTATCCTCTGGATTATAGAAAGTTGAGGAAATAATTTGCAAACAAAATATTGTGATAAGCCAACAGATTATACACAATCTCATGTTCATGTCAATGACATTGGTATGAGACATACTCCATATTTGCAAAGTTCAGGGGGCATAATCTCCCAGACTATAACCTATTAACAATCATCAGATTGCATATATTGTACTCTTTTTCCCTTGATGAGTTTTTTTCATAATGGTTTCTCATAAAAGGTTTTTAATGAGATAATATAAACACAAGTATCTATATATGCCATATCATTTTCTCCTTATATTTTTCCCACTGGGTTTTAAAGGAGTTTTCAATGGCATGTACGATTGCACTCTTTTCCCTTATGAGTTTTCTCTCAGGTTTCTCATAGTGGTTTTTAGTGAGGCAATATCTTCTCAAAGATCATATGTCATACTTTCTATTTTCTCTATTTGGGTTTTTAAAGGAAGTACTCAAGACATATTAATTGTTCTCTAAACTTATCAATGAGTTTTCTCCTTCTTCAAAGGTTTTTCTCATATTAGTTATCAAGGGACAATAATCATTATATGTTGCATCATTTTCTCCTTATTTTTCTCATTGGGTTTAAAGGAGTTTCAACAACGTATCTACATTATTTTCCTCATATTTTTCCCACAGGTTTTTGGAGGAGTATTTCTCAATATAAAGATGATGAACAATCTCAAGGCAAACATACTAAAGGAGTCTTTATCAAGATGGTGCATATAACCGAAGATAAGCATAGATTAGGGGGAGTGTTAAGGATTAATTATAATCCTAATAATCCATGCTTAACAACCGCCTTTGTGGCGTCCTTTGTAAGGGTCGTGTCTCTTCAACGCGTCCCCTCACTTTGTATATATAGCCTTGTGTGTCATCAATAAAGAGATTCAGTTCATTCCAATCGCTTCTCTCTCTCGCCTACTCTAACACCATCATCACAGTTCCCGATAGTACACTGCCTTGTTTTTTATGTTTTTTTTCAGTTTTTTCTTTCTTTTTTGATTCAGTTTATTACTTTTGTTTACACTTCCAAACATTCTAAGCATATGTATTACACAAATATACCTATTATTAATTATTAACCATGCGTTTGAAAATATTGAATGTGTATACAAAAATGTTGAATCATGTATTTAAAAACCAAATGATAAGTGTCACATGTATGATACGGAGCACAACAACCCTAGCGTTTCTTACAACTAAAATTGTCATCCGAAAAGAAAAAACAAACCCAACAAAAGCTGAAACTTGTCATCCGAAAAAAAAGTTGTCATACTTGACAACTACAGTTACCATACTCATGTCACTAAGCTTGTCATAAAAAACATTCGGAGTTGCGATTTGTTTGTGCCACATATGCGGCACTTATCAGGGTCCTAAAAACTTATGTTGACCAGGTATTAAAAATAATGCATTTTTCATCATTGTTTGTAAAAAGATTAATCAAGCATTTGAAAAAAATATTGAACAAGATTTCAAAAATGTTAATTAAGCATTTGGAAAAATGTTAAATGATGAGTAGGAAAAATGTTAACCATCCATCCAAAAAATGTTACACTTGCACTAGAAAAAAATTGATAAATCATTTATTTATTTTTAAATGTACACAAAAAAATGACAATGTACTAGATTTCTTTAATCTTACGTTTGACAATCTTAGTCATGCATCCAAAAAAGTTTAAAGTTTTATAAGAAGAATGTTGACTATGCATTCAAAATATGTTCATCAAGCATTGGAAAATGTTAAAAAATGCATATAGAATAAATATTGAATATGTTATAAAACATGTTAAATTTGTATAGGGAAAGTGTTAAATGTGTATTAGGAAAATATTGTTGACGTAGACAAGAAATGAAGAATGAAAAACCAAAAGAACGAAATAAACCAAAAAAATGAGAAAGAAAACTGAAGAAACATATGATAAAACAAAAAAGGAGAGAAAAAAAAAAGAAAAAAAGGAAAAGAAAAAAACCCCGAATGAAACAGAAGAAAATAAATAAAAGCAGAAAACCAGTGTAAAAGCAGCTCTTTTAGTTCTAGCAGGTTGTGCGCAAGTTATCTGACTCGAATTCGATGGTGGCTCAGTGGCTATTAGCGTGACAAAGCAACCAGAATTCGATGGTCCTAGATTCAATCCCACATGAGCTCCCTGCTGGTTCAGTGAGAAACCCATACGTCTCGCTAAGTGCAAGACATAGCTCTTGCGACCTGACTTGGCCAACCAACCCTAAAAACATGTCCGGGCTCGGGCTTCAAAAACATTTTGGCCAGGTTTGGGTTTCTTCTTACAACCTGATTTAAGCCCGGCCCGGCCCGGCCTGGCGTATCAGGAGCAAAATGTACGTCCGAACCCCAACAACCGATCTCTTGTGCGGCTCCAATCCCTACTATTCGTAATGCACAGCCATCTCCTTCACCCCATCCCTACAAAACGATGGTTGCGCTCTCCCCATCCTCAAGCTGTCACAAGAATGACCACTGAGAAAGATCAAGACCTGTTAGGAGGAGGCGAACACGTGAGGTGAAGCCTAACGAGTGCTACCACGGCCTTGACTGGGCCCAGTGAAGGGAGATGCTGGCATGTTTAGGCTGGATGTTGAAGGAGTTGGTGGGCATCGAGGAACCGAGACTTAGGGGGTGTTTGGTTGAACTTATTAGGGACTTAAAACTTATAAGTCCCTTTAAGTCTCGTCTAAACCAAATATGAGGGATTTATAGGAACTTAAAGTGGGCATTTGAGACTTATGAAATAAGACTCTTCTTGAGAGTCTTATAGGGACTTATAGTTGTAATATGGTCTTTTAGTCCATGTTAAGTCCTAGAAACCAAACAGGTATGAACTTTTTAGGGACTTAGGACTTATAAGTTGGGACTAAAAAAAGTCCTAGGACTTATGAACCAAACAGGACCTTAACTCGACCGCCGGCTGGAGTGTATCTCTCCTCCCTCCCACCAGCTCTCATGCCCGAATCCTCGAATTTCTTCCTCCTACCTTGTGTTATTAAGTTTGTGAACCTAAATCATGAGATGTATCCACTATAATAACAAGGACCATATCATTCGATGTCAACAACCACCTTTTTCCCAAGGCCCCCTCTCGTGAGGACTCGAGGGTGCGCGTACTCATAGCCTCAAGAAATCACCAAGGGACTCGATCTACAAAAGTAGATGACGGAGGCGGCTCAAGTGGAGAGCGGCATCGCCGCAAACGCTTATCGCCATCCAAAAGTCATTGGATCAGATGGAGCCAACTGTCACGAGGAATGAGTTGTTGTTGTGTGCCCTTGAGCCGGCGATCCACAAGCTCTTCGCCTAGCGATCAGGGTGACGTGGTGGTCGGTAAACCACAGACATACATTTGTGAGATTTGGGAGCAGCTCGCTAGGATTGCCAATTACCTGTTCCTCACCGGTAAGACCAACAAGACTCCCACTTCACCGGCATCGATATCACGGGATCCGTTGTAATCTCTCGACCTTGACGTTTTATATGTTCAATAAAATATCCATGTGAGTTGCGCACCCCATTAATATGGTTTACCTAATATATAGATCACGCTGATGTTAATCGTGTGATAATTTATCTCTTTAGGTTTTGAGTTATGCATGCTAATTTCTTTGATCTATAGGTGTAGATTTATGCATGCTAATAGTGGAAGAGGTGGGCATTAGTCGGGTCTAATCTTGCAAGTACTTACAAAAGTGACAAAATGGCTTGTATTGAATTGTTTTCACTAAGGGTTATGGTATAGTAAAGCATTCATAGTCCCCCAAACATAACAATATGTCATCACGCTATAAGCAGTTCCCTGTGTTTAAACTTAATGTTTAGAGGATGCGCAAACGGTTCGTGGCCTATGAACGTGATATTTAGTTATAGATGCATTTTTGTACGTATTGCCTATGTAGCACTTACACCTTTCATTGATTTAGCATTAGCATGAGATATTTCATTGCTTTTGCGCATCGTGGACGCAGTGAAGGCACACGATGACTACTTTAACCTCACAAGGAATTGATGGAGTCAACTCTCTTTCTCTGCAATAAAGTGGGAAACAAAAACTTTGTGGTCGCTCATGACATGTTGTGTTATTTTGCACAATATTATCGTCGAGGATGAAGGTGATGGTGTAGCTGAAATCAATGATTTTAAAGCACCTGAAGAGCAAATAGAAATCCCGAAAGATTAAGATGGAGTTCTCCTTATGAACTTTCTACAGATGCATCAAAATCTCCGAGATCATCAGGTGCACGCACAACTACTCAATGATCTAGTGGAGCATATGTGGATCCACAATGGAAATTAAAAATCAGATGATTGATTGTGCACTTTAAATAAATTTGATGTAAACACTACATATGTTTGGTACCAACATTTGTTATTTATTTACGTATGACACTGGTTTGCGTGATCAATGACATGATTTTGCATGGATTTAAGAGTTCGAATATGAGATATGTGAATGCAGAAAGTGAAATATAAGGAGCCATCCGGATGTGTCCGCGGGCGTGCCCAGGCGCGTCCGCGGACGTATAGGAGGGCAGATTCGCCTAGTACGATTGTGGATGCTCTAAGAGTAGTACCTTCTTTTCATCTTCTCTTTATCTTTTATTTATTTGTTAAATTTGCCTAGAAATATGTATATAGCTAAGCTCTTGCACGAAAGCCTTCCTTTTTTACGTAGACAAAATTGACATGTAGATGGGTTACAAGCCTACTATTGTATTTGCTCTTAATGCGTCGCGGCCTTATGTCGGTGAGACGGCGTGTGTAGCTGCCGCTGGTGCGAGTCTTCTCTTCTTGGTTCCTGGCCTTCTTGCTCTCACTATAGGCGCATGGGTGATAACCCGCTTAGGGTAGAATGAACATGAAGAATCAGGGTCACGCTATTAGCTACCCAGGATAAAGAAAGATTATTCTTCATGGCCCTTATATTTTAACATTGTTGCACCGTATTTTTACATCCAATAAGTTTTGTGCTACGACATAAGTAATAGGAAATGAAAGAAAATATATACCAGACGTAAAAATATTTTGTGTTACATAATATTATGAATGTAAAAATATAGTACACATCATACACAAAAATGTAATTTTTTTTCTTATGACCTGTAATTTTTTTTCTTATGAATGGTGCCGGCAGGGAGATCGCGTGCGGCGGCCATGGCGGTGTCCCCTGGTTGTGCGTTGGTGGCCATTGCCTTCATGGCCTGTCAGGAGCTCATGTGTGCGTCTCCGGTGAAGGTTGGTGGCGGTGTTCTCTGGATGTGTTTCCCTCCCGTGGCTTGTCGACAACCTGTAGAGGGGCAAGAAAGGGATGTTGGAGGCAGTGGCGTAGCGGTCCAATACTAAAAATTTCTTGTAATTTTATGCATTATAAAAAAATATATATATATCTTTTTTCTATTCCATATATTGGCTATGGTGGAATTTCAGGGTGGTCCATGGACCACCCTGTCCATCCCTGGCTACGCCACTGGTTGGAGGTCGCACCGACATTCTCGTGGTTGCGTGCGCCTCCAAGGTGTGGCTCCGCAGGGATCCAGCCAACTGCTGCTTAAGAGTGACACGACTAGGGGTGAAAACGGCGTCGATTTCGGTCATGGTGACGGTAGTGGCGTCTTTGGCGTTGTTTGCTTGTCGAAGGCATCGTCCTTCGAATCGTCGTTACCTCGTTCCGGCTGCTCTGGGTGAAACCCTATATCTGGGTCTTCCGACACGGATGATGACGACAACTTCAGTGTCGATTTCCCTCCCGAGAGCATCCTTTTGGATCAGGTGGTGACTAGAAAGGCCAACATGTGGAGAGGTATTGCATCTACCATATCGACGATGGTGGGTATCAACGGCATTTCGCAGTGAAGTCTCGGCGATGGACGCGCGATGATGAGTGCGTGCAGGATGGTGGCGCTCTCTAGCGTAGATGGCAGTTGGGCCTGATAAGATCAATACGTTGATCTCATGTTGGGACGACAGAAGATGGAGAAGGCGAATTTTAGAGCATGCGCACCCGGTGCACGTTGAAGGTTTGTTAAACTTGTTGATGGTCTCGGCACACCGTAGAGCGGGTTGATGAGGCCACCAGTTTAGATGGTGTGTGTTGGTGCGAGTTCAGGACACATCATGAAACTTGTAGCTGCAGCCACAAACATTGTCATAAAGACGACTTTGAATTAATCCATAAACATATTTTTTTCAGACTCTATTGAATGGGGACTGCTAGACATCCATCGGTGAATTTGTAGTAACAATCCACCGTCCTTTTAGCTGTCCGATGCATACGCGTGTACCGTCCGATCACCAGCTCGGTCGCCTCCGTCCACCACACAAAATCTTGAAACAACGCTCCAGTTGCGGAAACAAGCACGCTGCTACGTAGTCCGACTGACAGGTTAAAAAATGACTGACGAGTCTTTTGCAACATAGATTACGTTCAATTTTTTTGCAACAAAAGAGCATGTTACGAAAACGTCCGTATATTTTTTGTAATAGAATTTGTTATAGAATATTTTTTGCAACAAGTATCGTGTTGCAGAAATTTTCAACAAGCGCTAAGTTGTACAAGTACAAGCTAGGTGAGCGTACATAAGACAAGCGTTGCACGAACGAAAGGCGCCTGCCTTCAAGGAATTTAGATTTCAGATCCTGCAACATAAGACGTGTTGCAGTACGCAATCTGCAACAAACGTTAAGTTACAGAATGAAAAACTACATAAATTCAAATAAAACACGCCTCGCACGGACGAGACGGCGGACGCCCGCGTGCGATCCGCCGGCTGAAGCACTACTTTTCCCCTATTGAATTTACGAATTGGTTGCGTGAATCCTTGGATGAAGAGGCGAGGGTTTGAACCTTCTTTTCAAAGGAAAAAAAAACCGCTATTTGGAGTGGTTGGCCCTCGCCTTTTGACCGCACTACATACTGTACTAGATTTGGAGTGGAAGAAAATTGGATTCTCCACAGTTGAAGCATGCGGAAACCACATGTCCACATCCCAAACCAAGCAACTAAAACCGCGGGCAGCAGCAGGCAACATCTTCCAACTAGTGGTGCCGGCAGAGCAACTTGGCGCCGTCCACTTGTGCGTACCTTTTACTCTGCAGGGATCACACTGGAAGCAACCCTCCGGCGGGGTGGATTCAGATGTACCTTGTCCGGTATAAATAGAAGCTTCCATTGCAATGCTTCTCCACATGCACCACCTTAATTAGCGCTTCCATCTAGCAGCACAGAGCAAGCGATCGGTACCAGGAGATGGACATGGAGATCCCGGTCATCGACCTCCAGGGGCTCGACGGCGACGCCTCCCAGCGGTCGCAAACCATGGCGCGGCTCCACGAAGCCTGCAAGGACTGGGGCTTCTTCTGGGTACGTGAGCGGCCACACGTACGTGTGTTCGTTGCGGCTACAAGGTAATGAATTAACAGCCGCGTACTACGGCGCATGCAGGTGGACAGCCATGGCGTCGACGCCGCGCTGATGGAGGAGGTGAAGCGCTTCGTGTATGCCCACTACGACGAGCATCTCAAGGATAGGTTCTACGCCTCGGACCTCGCCAAAGACCTGCTGCTGCCGGCGGAGGAATCCAAAGCCGTCTCCGGTGAGGTAGACTGGGAGACCGCCTACTTCATCCGGCACCGTCCCGCCAACAACGTCGCCGACTTCCCGGAGATCCCGCCGGCCACACGGTCAGTCTTCTTCTTCTTCCACCCCATGCTCATCACTCACACTTTCTATCTTGCTCACGTTCGTGTCATGGTGCTCAGAGAGATGCTCGACGTGTACATCGGACAGATGGTGTCGCTCGCAGAGCGGCTGGCCGAGTGCATGAGCCTGAACCTGGGCCTGGACGGCGGCCGCGTCAAAGACACCTTCGCGCCGCCGTTCGTCGGGACCAAGTTCGCCATGTACCCGGCCTGCCCGCGGCCGGACCTCCTGTGGGGCCTCCGCGCCCACACCGACGCCGGCGGCATCATCCTGCTCCTGCAGGACGACGTGGTCGGCGGGCTGGAGTTCTTCAGGGGCGACCGGGAGTGGGTCCCCGTGGGCCCCACCAAGGGCAGCAGAATCTTCGTCAACCTCGGGGACCAGCTGGAGGTGATGAGCGGCGGCGCCTACAGGAGCGTGCTGCACCGCGTCGCCGCCGTCGCGGAGGGGCGGCGGCTGTCGGTGGCGACGTTCTACAACCCCGGGGCGGAAGCCGTCGTGGCGCCGGCGCCCACGGCGAGGCAGCCGGCGGCGCAGGTGTACCCCGGGCCGTACAGGTTCGGCGACTACCTGGACTACTACCAGGGCACCAAGTTTGCCGACAAGGCGGCGAGGTTGCAGGCCGTCAAGGAGCTGTTCGGCTCACGGATTCTGCCCGATTGACTGGGTGTGCAGTGTGCGCGTTGTGTGCGGAGTTGGGTCGATTGTAGTTGTGAGATTTGTTTCTTTTTTCGGAAAATCTAATGGGCAGCGTACACACGCAACAAACCAACCTGTCTAATCTAAGCATTTCACGTATGACCGTTAGATTAAGGAGGAAAAGAGTTTTGCATGCTACAGACAACGTACGATTTCTTTTGATGTTTGAAATTTAAAAAGTTTTTTCTATAAAACCGTTAATTCAATCGATGGTCCGTTTTTATCATTGGCTTTCTCACGACGAGTTCTTCGAAACTAGATCCCATATCGATATGTTTCGTCAACTATTTTTTTCCGTTTATACTTGTCATATTTTTTGACCCACTTGCCGTATTAGAGCATCTCCAACAGCCGCGCTTCGCGCCGCGCCCAAAAAATTTATTTGCCGCGCGCGCTTCGGCTGGTTTGGCGCGTCGCGCAGCGCTGGCTCCAGCAGCAGCGTTAAAATGCAGCGCGCGCGCCGCACCAGCAACGCGCAAAAGTGCAATGAACATGTGAATTTGACACAAACAAGTTGATGCATATAAGTTCATGCCCACAAGTTCATCCAACCAAGTTCGAAATGCAAACTAAAGTTCAAGACATATAAATGAAAGACACATCAATCATCATCTTCCTCGTCTTCGTCCTCATCTTCCGAAGACGATTCTTCCGCCTCCGTAGATGAATCTTCCTCCCTAACCTCATCACGCACCGCATCACGTGAAGCTCCGACGGTGTTGGCAAGATCTTCAACGGCATCTTCATGGGAATGTGTGTGAGGAGACACATCCAAAGACCTTCCATCCATGGCCGGAGGTGCACCCATGCCTCCCATGGCGGCCGGAGGTGCACCCATGCCTCCCATGAGAGAAGCAAAACTCATGCCTCCCATGGCGACCATAGCGTCGGAGGGTGCTCCAAAGCCACCCATGCCTCCCATGGCGGCCGAAGGTGCATCCATGCATCCCATGGCTCCAAAGCCACCCATGCCTCCCATGGCGCCGAGACCACCGCCACCCATGCCGCCAAGGCCACCGCCACCCATGCCTCCCATGGCATCGAGGCCACCGCCACCCATGGCGCCAAGGCCACCGCCACCCATGCCGCCGAGACCACCGCCACCCATGCCGCGGATCATGGCTCTTTTTTGGATCAAGACTTCTTCACGGGCAAGGTTGACATATTCCTTTTGCGCATCATTGAACAAAGATGTGTCCAAGAAGAACAAGTGCTTCTCCCATTCCAACAACTTAGCTCGCTCCTCCATGCCCACCTGCCTCTCCTCCAATGCCACTTTCCTCTCCTCGGCGGCCACCCTCCTCTCCTCGGCCGCGGCATCTTGGTTCCTTGCCATTTTCCTCACCTCGTTGGCTTCTTTTCTTGCCTTCACAATAGCTTCCATAGCATTTGTGAGCTCATCATCTCCTTTCCTCTTCTTCTTTTCGGTTTTGTCCTTCTTGCACCCATCCGGTCGTTTTGGTTTCGAGTATGAAACCGAGTTGGGTGTGGGGCTTCTCTTGCCGTCATCACTTGATGCATCATCCTCCTCATCATCATTCAACTCAGTTGTTCGCTTGCGTTTGTTGCTCAAATGCAAATCATCCAAATCTTCACGCTTCTTCCATTTCTCATCATCCTTCAACACTTCATAGCAATGAGGCAAGGTAAATATCTTTCCTTTCTTGATCTCTCCCTTCTTGGTTGTCCTCGTCTCTTCTTTGAACAAGTTTTCTGCAATGTTGTACTACAAGAAAAACAAAACAAGTTAGCACTTCGGACACCAAAAACAAGTATGATGAACATGTATGAGATGCCACTTACTCTATCATCCTCATTTGTGCCACTTGGGTTAAGCTTGTCAACTGCCTTTTGTGCGGCCGCCCACTTTTGACAATCCGAGTTGATTGTCGACCATCAGGACCGAAGTGATCTCTCGGAGCGGTCAATTCCACTCACGTTCTGAGCATCAAAGGATTCTTTCATTCGCCCCCAGTAAGCATCTCTACTTCGATCACCTCCAATGGATGGATCCCTCGACACTTGCAACCAAGTATTGCATAGTAATTTGTCATCATTGGTGGTGTAATTGCCCGCTCTTACTTTCGGCGCCTCGACAATGCCCTCACCCTCCTCGTCCACCTCAAACTCATGGTCGTCCAAATGGATGTCATTGGTTTGAGACCAATGCGAATTGTTGGACCCAACACCCATAGTTGACATGTATGCATCATCGTTGAGACTACAAAGCTTTTCGAAGAATGCAAATATAAGCTAATTATATGATGATGCATTGAAAAAATAACAAGAAAATAAAAGTTGGAATTTTTTTCACCTTGGGGGCATTTCGTCGAACACGTAGTGCGCGTCGGCCGCCGGCTCAAGAGTGAGCTCGCCGGCGCTTCGGTAGACGTCGCGCCGGTCCGCCGCCCTGCAAGCTTCTTCTTCGCCTTCGAGCTCCCGGAACCGTCCGCCGCCTTCTTCTTCGCGGATGTTTTTCCTTTCTTCGACCCCGCCGCATTGGGGAGCTTCGACGGTGCGGCGGCGGCACGGGACGGCGTCGGCGCGATGCCAGCCGTCGGCGTGGTCATCCGCGGCGGCAAGAAGAGGCTGCGCGCGAGGCTGACGGTCGGCGGAGCTCCGGCGGTGGCTGCGCCAACGCTCACCGCGTTAGGGTTTTCGGCGACGACGGCGGCGGCGGGGGGCTCGCGGCTGTACAGCGGGGTGAGCGGGGTGCCGGTCTACGCGTCCATGGTGGCAGGGGCGCTGGCGCCGGCGTGCGTGGTGCGAAGGAGGAAGAAAGAGAGAGAGTTCGCGCGCGCGCTCGAGTCTGCCGCGCGCGGAAGTGAGCGCTCCAAATTACCAGCGCGGGATAAGGCGATGGACAGCGCGCCCAACTTGTTTTAGCGCGCGCGCGGTTTTTGCGCACCCACTGGAGCATCCCGCCGCGTCGCACGCGCGCTAAAAAGGCATATTTTTGGGCGCGGCGCTTGTTTTGCGCTGTTGTTGGAGATGCTCTTATTAACCACTTACTTGCCTCAAAAAAATAACTTGATTGTCACTTTTTAATGTTGTTTCGTACAAAAGCCTTGTAATAGATTTCATTATACATGATATAAAACCATGTCATTGGTTGTGTTTGCCAATTTAAAATATACCAACTTGTCATATTTACAATGACTGACAAGTTGTATGAGACAATATGATAACGAGGTAGGATTAAAATGACAAACATAAAAAATACATGTGGCAACTGTGTTTTTATAAACACGTACAAGCTTTATGAGACCACACGACAACTTAATAGAATAAAAATGACAAGCACATCAAAACATTTTGGGAGACTCCAGTTATAAGCATCGACAATCTTTACACGAAACGACATCAAAAAATATGGCAATTAAGTTATTTTTATTAGGCAAGTAAGTGGTTAATAATATAACTAGTGAATGGAACAATGTGGCAATTACGGAAGAAAAAAAGTTTTTTGAAACATGTCGACATGGGATATACTTTCAAAGATCTTGTCGCCACAAAGCCAATGACGAAAACAGATCATCGATTGAATTAACGGTTTTAAAGATAAATTTTTTTGAATTTTAAGCATTGAAGAGAATCTTTACTTCTATTTTTAGGTGCATGTGCATGTGAGGCGCTGCATCTGGTGAGTTGAATCTGCCTTTTTAACAGCGCGCGATAGCGACATGCATGCATATTAGTATAAGAGCCGCAGCACGGCAACGACCGGGTGCGACGCCGCTCTATAGTCAGGTCCTTCTTTTTTATACGCTTTGTATCAAGAAAAAGGAGAGGCTATAGATGTTTGTGCTGCAATTTGTTTGCTGGGCAGATCTATGTATTATAGTATGTCCGAGGCTGCAATGGTGTTTGTGCTGCAATTTGTTTGCTGGGCAGATCTATGTATTATAGTATGTCCGAGGCTGCAATGGTTACCCATTTTGATCTGGATTTCTTAGCCTATGGAAATGGACCTCGGGAGTGTTTGGGAGTAGCTTTTTCAGTGCAATCTGGCAAGAAGAACGTCTGCATTTTGTTTAGTCGTCTGACCTCTTCCATTGGAGCAACTCCAACATGATGGTTCATTTCGTCCGTCCATATCCTTTCCAACGAAAGGAAACGCGATCCGACACCGTCTACAGCCACACCAGCGGCTGCTCCCGCGACACGGTCTAAGGCCACGCCAATGGCTGCTGTCGCGGTCCCGCCGTCGACTCATCAGCGGAACCCGCCACCGCCACCATCTCACACCATGACCACTCGTGCTAAACGGGGAATTGTGAAGCCCAAGGCAATTTTTGATCTTCATGTTGAAGGTTTATCTCCAATACCGAAGACCTATCGTGGTGCTCTCAAGGATTCAAACTGGCATTCCGCCATGGTTGAGGAGTATGTTGCTCTTTTCTCCAACAACACTTGTGACCTCGTTGATCCGCCTCGCAATGCTAACATTGTTATTGGCAGGTGGATCTTCCGTCACAACATGATGTCTGATGGTTCTTTGGAACGATACAAAGCTCGTGGGTACTCTGTGGATTTACACATCGTGAAGGTATTGATTTTGATGAAACCTTCAGCCATGTCATCAAGCCAGCCACTATTCACACAGTGCTCTCTCTTGCGCTCTCTAGTCACTGGCCGATTCATCAGCTTGACGTCAAGAATGCATTCCTCAATGGCACTCTCATCGACATTGTTTATGCTCGCCAGGCTTCTTGGTTTACCGATCCTAACTTCCCTGATAAGGTCTGTCATCTCAACAAATCACTCTATGGTTTGAAGCAGGCGCCTCGAGCATGGTTTCAACGGTTTGCCTCGTTCATTGCATCAGTTGGTTTTATTGGAGCCAAGTTCGACAACTCGTTATTCGTCTATCAGTGTGGCGCTAACATGGCCTATCTCCTGCTCTATGTGGATGACATTATCCTGATCGCGTCTTCCTCGACATTGTTGCATAGTTTGATTGCCTCTCTTCGTACCGAGTTTAGTATGGAAGATATGGGTGATCTTCATTACTTTCTGGGCATCTCTGTCACACGCAGCAAGGACAGCCTGTTCCTCTCACAGGAGAAGTATGCATTGGATCTTCTTGACAGAGTTGGTATGTTACAGCGTGAATTCATCTCTACTCTAGTTGATACTGCCTCCAAACTTTCAGCCATGTCTAGTGATCCTGTTAAAGATCCCACCGAGTATCGTAGTATTGCAGGAGGTCTTCAGTACCTTATGTTCACTCGGCCAGACATCTCTTATGTTGTGCAACAGATTTGTCTTTATGTGTATGATCCTCGGGCTAATCATCTGCTCCTTGTGAAGCTGTTCTTCGCTATATCCGCGGCACCACCAGTTATGGCCTCATCTTGTTCCGATGCAGCTCTAAAAAGTTGACGGCCTATTCTCACGCTGATTGGGCAGGTTGGCCAGACACTCGCCGGTCTACCTCTGGCCATTGTGTCTTCCTCGGCGCTAACATGGTGTCATGGTCTGCTAAGTGGCAACACACGGTCTCTCGCTCCAACGCTGAGGCCGAATATAGGGCGGGTGCGAATGTGGTGGCTGAAACATGTTGGTTACAACAGCTTCCTCAGGAACTTCATCGACCGATGACTGGTGCCACTGTGGTTTTCTGTGACAATGTGAGCTCCGTTTACATGAACAGAATCATGTTCATCATCAGCGCACCAAGCATGTGGAGATCGATCTACACTTCGTACGAGACCGTGTCACCACAGGCAAGGTCCGGGTTCTCCACGTTTTGAGTTCTTGCTAGTTTGAGGACATTTTCACCAAAGAATTGCCATCCCCTCTCTTCTTGGATTTTCGGGACAGTCTTAACATTCGACGACTTCCGTTTATGACTGAGGGAGGGTGTTAGAATATAAAACCGTATAGTATTTGTATAGATATACGGTTGTATATGTGTAGTCCTTGTATATGTATCCGTATATTCTACGTGACGAACTCTGTCTTGTAACCTCTATATAATGATCAACACGAGACACCACAATGTGTGGTTTCCCCAATTTTACACTTCCATCTATACACCGTCGACTAAAATGCCGTCATACAATACCAAAGCACATTTACGCAATAGAGGAGCCAAAGGCTGGTTCATAGCGAGGACTTGACGCATGCTCTTGTTCATTGCTCTCATGCAAGGTGCTTTTGGGAGGAGGCGAGAATGCTCTTCGAGATCAATTTGCCACGGCTCCACCCCAGCTCTTGGGCACGTGATATCCTTTGTGACATGCAATTCACAGACAAGGATCGCCCCACAATCATCACGGTCGCGTGGGTCGTCTGGATGTCTCACAACAGAAGGACACACGATCAGGAGATCATTGATCCAGCTACCTCGGTTCGACACATCCATGAAGACCTGGCGTTGCTGGACATTCCACGACATAGCTTCATACCTGTGCCGGGTCATGGTTGGCGGGCCCCTAAAGGTAATCTTGTAAAGATCAATACTAATGCTGCAATCCATCTCGATGTCGATGTCGTTGGCGTGGGGAGGAGTAGCCGCTCTTCCTCGGCTTTCCTCGGCGCATGGTGCAAACCCCATCTGGGGGTCACGGATCCTTTCATTGTTGAAGTGCTCTCCTTGCATGAGGGTGTCATCTTCACCAAGCTTCGAGGCTACACGCATGTGCGACTGGAATATGACTGTCTTGAGGCAGTTAACCTCTGGAACTCTAGCTACACCGATCGTACGGTAGTAGCACCAATCATCAAATTAGAGAGCTCTCTGTCAGCTTTTTGTACTTTCACATTTCTCATGTAATAAGAGCCTCTAACAGTCCTGCACACGTGTGTACTAAGCATGCTTGTACGCTTAATGTGATCGAAAGCTGGCTGGACTCAACCCCTAGCTTCCTGGTAAGCAGTCTCCTGACTGACTGTCCAGCGAATGCTTTTACTTAATAAAGCTCTCTGAAGAAAAAAAAAAAGGCTGGTTCATAGCACTCAAGAATGTGCTAGGAGCCACTCTCAGTGACGGAGCTGAGTTATAGCAAAAGGGGACATGGCCCGCCCAGTTTTGCTGCTAAAGGCTGGGCCTAATGGTAAATCTGGGTCATAATTATAAGAAAGTTGGGCCTCTCTCGTCCATACTTTTGTTAACCCAAAAGTATGCACTTGTCCCTTACCAAACATCGTTGTGTAGATTAAAAAAAAGATTATATGAATGAAAGTAAAAGAAGTGAGTTAAACAGAATACATGCAAACTTAAACTACCCACAACAGAAAATAACATAAAGTAGTAACATGTATATGTTACTAGTTCAAATTACTATCTCCACAATGGGTAATAAGATAGAGATGGTAACATAGATTTTTTTTTCATTTATTAGGTTATAAACTCATCTTCTTTTGATATATATTATGTTACTCATAGTATGAGTAAGTAGCTATGTTATTCAATTTGTCTCTCTCTCTTTATTAACTATCTGTCATATTATTATTTTTACTTAAATAAGATCTATGTTACTATCTATATTACTTTTACTATAGATAGTCTTATACCAAGGCTGCACCAGCACGCAACGTCAAAGGCACAATGTGAGCTGACATGCGCCGGATTTGGTCTCACTAAATGGAAATGTATGTTTCAAGCGTCCATCGCTAGCTAGACCTAATATTACTCGTTTTGAGCAATTTTAACATGGTCCCTCTCACTTTTTTTATACGAGAGACAAAAGAAGATAAGACCTAATCAGACCTATTGACCCTTGCACCCAGGCTAGATGGCCGTTGTATCCATTCGTCACCCTTCACCATTGAGTTGGGCATTATATTGCACTTGTCCCTTACCAAAGCATCGTTGTGTAGATTGAAAAGGAGGATTATGTGAATGGAAGTACAAGAAGTGAGTTAAACAGAACACATGCAAACTTAGACTACTCACAATAGAAAATAACATAGAATCCCCCTCCCTCCTCCTCCCACGTCGCCCCCGCGAGACGACCAGGGGGCAACCCTAAATCCCGCCGGTCTCTCCCGCCCCCTCCTTCCTCGCCGCCCCCCCCCCCCCCCGATGGCGCGGCTCGACGAAGCACGACCGTCGTCGTCGGCGGCGGGGCCTCGTGGTTCTCCTAGTCGGGCGTGTTGGCGCGGACCGACAGCTCGGGTCCGAGCATGGAGCTATCTCGGGCGACACGGTGGTGTGGCGGGCAGAGGCGGAGCTCCGGTGCCTCTGCTCCCCCGCAATGGGCGACAAGGTGTTGGGGCATGCCTGCTCTCCAAGGTCAATGGCGGTCGGGACAGATCTGTGTTCTAACGGTGCGGCCGGGTCTGGGGCTAGGCGACGCGGGCCGAGGGCAACACGGGTTGCAGCACCGTAGCAGTGGCAGGTTGATGGGCGGGCAAGCCGGTCTCCAGGTACTCCGACGGCTGGGCGGCGGCGGGCAGGGCGGACGAGCTCCCCGGTGAGCTTTCTTGGTGGTTGGTGTTGGAAATATGCCCTAGAGGCAATAATAAAATGGTTATTATCATATTTCCTTGTTCATGATAATCGTCTATTGTTCATGCTATAATTGTATTAACAGGAAACAGTAATACATGTGTAAATAAATAGATCACAATGTGTCCCTAGCAAGCCTCTAGTTGGCTAGCTCGTTAGTCAATAGATGATCATGATTTCCTGATCATGGGCATTAGATGTCATTGATAACGGGATCACATCATTGGAAGAATGATGTGATGGACAAGACCCAATCCTAAGCCTAGCACTAGGTCGTATTGTTCGTATGCTAATGCTTTTCTAATGTCAAGTATCTTTTCCTTCGACCGTGAGATTGTGCAACTCCCGGATACCGTAGGAGTGCTTTGGGTGTATCAAACATCACAACGTAACTGGGTGACTATAAAGGTGCACTACGGGTACCTCCGAAAGTGTCTGTTGGGTTGGTACGAATCGAGATCGGAATTTGTCACTCCGTGTGACGGAGAGGTATCTCTGGGCCCACTCGGTAGAACATCATCATGAGCTCAATGTGACTAAGGAGTTAGTCACACGATGACGTGCTACTTAACGAGTAAAGAGACTTACCGGTAACGAGATTGAACAAGGTATAGGTATACCGACGATCGAATCTCGGGCAAGTTCTATACCGACAGACAAAGGGAATCGTATACGGGATTGATTGAATCCTTGACATCGTGGTTCATCCGATGAGATCATCGTGGAGCAAGTGGGAGCCACCATGGGTATCCAGACCCCGCTGATGGTTATTGGCCAGAGAGGTGTCTCGGTCATGTCTGCCTGTCTCCCGAACCCGTAGGTTCTACACACTTAAGGTTCGATGACGCTAGGGTTATAGGGAATTGTTGTACGAGGTTACCGAAAGTTGTTCGGAGTCCCGGATGAGATCCCGGACGTCACGAGGAGCTCCAGAATGGTCCGGAGGTAAAGATTGATATATAGGACGGATGGTTTCGGATACCGGAAGTGTTTCGGGCATCACCGGTAACGTACCGGGACCACCGGGACCACCAGAGGTGGCCCCGGGGGACCACCGAAGGGGGGCAACGACCCCGGGAGATAAGGTGGGCCAAATGGGGGTGGGAACCAGCCCCTAGGTGGGCTGGTGCGCCTCCCCACTCAGCCTATAGCCAAGGGAGAGAAAAGCGGTGGCAAACCCTAGGCCAGGTGGGCCTAAGGCCCACCAGATGGTGCGCCACCCGCTCCTCCCCCTTCTGGCCGCCGCACCTCCCATCTGGGGGTCTGCCGCACCCCCTAGGGTGGGAACCCTAGGGGTGGCACCCCCTCTCCCCTCCCCCTATATATATCGGGCACTTTTGGTCATTGAGACACACGGTTTTTCCTCTCTCTCGGCGCAACCCCGCTCCTCTCCCTCCGCCTCTCTGTCGGTGCTTGGCGAAGCCCTGCCGGGAGACCTCGTCTCTGTTGGAATTATGCCCTAGAGGCAATAATAAATATAGTTATTATTATAATTCCTGTATCAAGATAATCGTTTATTATCCATGCTATAATTGTATTGAATGAAGACTCATTTACATGTGTGGATACATAGACAAAACACTGTCCCTAGCAAGCCTCTAGTTGGCTAGCCAGTTGATCAAAGATAGTCAGTGTCTTCTGATTATGAACAAGGTATTGTTGCTTGATAACTGGATCACGTCATTAGGAGAATCACGTGATGGACTAGACCCAAACTAATAGACGTAGCATGTTGATCGTGTCATTTTGTTGCTACTGTTTTCTGCGTGTCAAGTATTTGTTCCTATGACCATGAGATCATATAACTCACTAACACCGGAGGAATACTTTGTGTGTATCAAACGTCGCAACGTAACTGGGTGACTATAAAGATGCTCTACAGGTATCTCCGAAGGTGTTCGTTGAGTTAGTATGGATCAAGACTAGGATTTGTCACTCCGTGTGACGGAGAGGTATCTCAGGGCCCACTCGGTAATACAACATCACACACAAGCCTTGCAAGCAATGTGACTTACTGTAAGTTGCGGGATCTTGTATTACGGAACGAGTAAAGAGACTTGCCGGTAAACGAGATTGAAATAGGTATGCGGATACTAACGATCGAATCTCGGGCAAGTAACATACCGAAGGACAAAGGGAATGACATACGGGATTATATGAATCCTTGGCACTGAGGTTCAAACGATAAGATCTTCGTAGAATATGTAGGATCCAATATGGGCATCCAGGTCCCGCTATTGGATATTGACCGAGGAGTCTCTCGGGTCATGTCTACATAGTTCTCGAACCCGCAGGGTCTGCACACTTAAGGTTCGACGATGTTTTATGCGTATTTGAGTTATATGGTTGGTTACCGAATGTTGTTCGGATTCCCGGATGAGATCACGGACGTCATGAGGGTTTCCGGAATGGTCTGGAAACGAAGATTGATATATAGGATGACCTCATTTGATTACCGGAAGGATTTCGGAGTTACCGGGAATGTACCGGGAATGACGAATGGGTACCGGGAGTTCACCGGGGGGGGGGGGGGCAACCCACCCCGGGGAAGCCCATAGGCCATAAGGGTGGCGCACCAGCCCTTAGTGGGCTGGTGGGACAGCCCAAAAGGGCCCTATGCGCCATACAAAGGAAAATCAAAGAGAAATAAAAAAAAGGGAGGTGGGAAGGAAGGGAAGGACTCCCACCCACCAAACCAACTCCAACTCGGTTTGGGGGGGGAGCCTTCCCCCCTTGGACTCGGCCGACCCCCTTGGGGCTCCTTGAGCCCCAAGGCAAGGTCCCTTCCCTCCCACCTATATATACGGAGGTATTGGGGCTGATTAGAGACGACTTTTCCACGGCAGCCCGACCACGTACCTCCACGATTTTTCCTCTAGATCGCGTTTCTGCGGATCTCGGGCGGAGCCCTGCTGAGACAAGGTCATCACCAACCTCCGGAGCGCCGTCACGCTGCCGGAGAACTCTTCTACCTCTCCGTCTCTCTTGCTGGATCAAGAAGGCCGAGATCATCGTCGAGCTGTACGTATGCTGAACGCGGAGGTGTCGTCCGTTCGGTACTAGATCGTGGGACTGATCGCGGGATTGTTCGCGGGGCGGATCGAGGGACGTGAGGACGTTCCACTACATCAACCGCGTTCACTAACGCTTCTGCTGTACGATCTACAAGGGTACGTAGATCACTCATCCCCTCTCGTAGATGGACATCAGCATGATAGGTCTTCGTGCGCGTAGGAAAATTTTTGTTTCCCATGCGACGTTCCCCAACAGTCTCTCCATCGACACCACGCCGTCGTGTTGCTGGAGTTCTTCCCCAACCTCTCCCTCCTCCTTGCTGGATCAAGGTGCGGGAGACGTCACCGGGCTGCACGTGTGTTGAACGCGGAGGTGCCGTGGTTCGGCACTAGATCGGAATCGCTGCGAGTACGACTCCATCAACCGCGTTATAGCAACGCTTCCGCTTAGCGATCTTCAAAGGTATGAAGATGCTCTTACCCCTCTCTCGTTGCTGGTCTCTCCATAGGAAGATCTGAATATGCGTAGGAAATTTTTTGAATTTATGCTACGTTACCCAACAGTTGGCGGCGGTCCTTGGGGTTCTCCTTGCTGACGGATGGGTGTGTGTTGGTGGCCTCGCGTGCAGTTTTGCCGGCTGCCGAAGTGGGGCGACACAGGGGGTGTCCGATGGGGAGGTAAGCTGGAGGGATGGTAGATGCCGACGAAGTGGGACCACCCGTCACCGACATGAGGGTGTGCCGGTCGTGGATGCGTCCGCTCCCCCTCCTCCCACTTTCCCCGACCATGTGCGGGTTGATGCATCTCCATTGTTGATGTTGGCAGGATGTATGCGGCGGTTTTGGCGGTCGGGTGCGTCCATTCGTATAAAGCCGATCACTTTGGCTGATCTAGGGGGTGGCTGGATGCAGGACGGCGACCCTGGTGGTGGGAGACGCGACGTTCGTCGGCGGAGCTTGCACCTCGGGTGCGGTTGCGCAGTCATGGACATGCGAGTGGTTTAGCTACGGGTGGCTGATGGAGCTAGGGTGCGTCGGAGGGGGTGTGAACACCGAGGTACACCACTTGCTCATGAACTGACGATGGCGACGTCCGTGGACGCCGTATCCTTCATGAAGGCTCTGTCGTGGTGTTCCCACTCCTTCATGATACTCTGATGAAAATTTGATCTTCGGGATTGGAAGGTGGCGGCCACACATGGTCATGCCTTTCTGGAGGCACCGTCTTAGAGTCCTTGCTCCGTCGATATCCGCCTCGCCACTCCTCTAGGGATTGCTCGTGACGGAGGTCCCCGTTGTCTCCAAGCGATTCATGTTGTTTGGTAGTCGTTGGGGTGGTGTGGCGTTGCTCGGCACTTTTGTATCTTGCCTTGGGTATGTTGTGTGCCGTGTTGGCGTGTGTTTGTATCACTATGCTTGTATGGTCAGTGTTTTATATTTAAAGCGGGGCGAAAGTCTTTTTCGATAACATAGAATAATGACATGTATATATATGTTACTAGCCTAAATTATTATCTCCATAATGGGTAATACCATACAGGTGGTAACATAGATGTTTTCATTTATTACGTTATAGATTCATCTTGTCTTGGTATATATTATGTTACTCATAATATGAGTAACTATCTATGTTACTTAATTTATCTCTCTCCTTATTAATTAGCTGTCACATTATTATTTTTGCTTTGTTAACATCTACTCCCTCCGTCCCAAAATTCTTGTCTTAGCTTTGTCTTGAAATGGATGTATCTAAATACTAAAACTTGGGTAGATGCATTCATATTTAAACAAATACTATAAGACAAGAATTTTGAGACGGAGGGAATATATTACTATTTATATTACTACTCTTATACCAACACTGCGCCAGCACGCAACGCCAAAGCCACGATGTGAGCTGACATGTGCCGAGTTTGGTTTCACTAAATGGAAATGTATGTTTCAAGCGTTCATCGCTAGCTAGACCTAATACTACTCGCTTTGAGCCATTTTAACATGGTTCCTCTCACTTTTCTTTATACAAGAGACAAGAATATAAGAGCTAATCAGACCCATTGACAATTGGTCATCCTTGGTAAAAAATAGTTATTCTTTATCCCAGTATTTTAACATTAATCGATCATAAATTTATGTTTCATAAATTTTGTCTTATTTACTACATAAAAATATACGGTAAGAAAGTATATGGTCGCCGTAAAAAATATTTTGCGTTATATAATATTACAAATGTAATAACACAGAGTAAAATACACATAAAATATATTTTTTCTTGTTTCATTACCTACATTTTTTTTATATCAAATTTTACGTAGTGAATAGGTATGGATGTAACTAAGTGTATTCCAAATGTAATTTATTTGTAAAATGATCATAATATTACCTGCACGCGAAAAATAACTTTTCAAATGTCAAAAAAATCCCAACAAAATGTTCATGTATTTCTAGTCACATCTAAATGTCAGCTGCAAAGATTTAGGCAAAAAGGTTAAACATTTCATCCCATGCAAAAAAAAACACAAAATATTACCTTAAAGTGTCACCTAAATTTGTTTTTTTTCCACCGACGAGACACTACTGCTCGTTTCGCATGATAATTGTCAAGCAAGTTTGCGACACTAACATGAACATCCACAAAAAATCAGAATTTAAAAAAAAAAATTGACATCATTTTTTACGATACTGTTCATCTGGAAGCAATGCTTTCGTGAGCCAAAACGCTCTTACGCACGTGTTTACAAAATGTAATTGCAAGAATGTCAAAATGATGGAACCGGATCCTCTAACAAAAAAAAAAGAAAAATCATGTTATTATAGTAATAGTCTAGTGTTAAATGAAGAATGAATGTTAGGATTGTTAACGGGGTGTTTACTGTTGATAATACTCACATCGTTTCAAAATAAGTGACTCAAAAATGTCTCAATTTTGTACTAACTTTATTACAAAGTAGAGTCACTTTTGAATCACTTATTTTAGAACAGAGGGAGTAGATATAAAAAATCTAAAATTAGTTTTATTTTAGCATCAACTTGTTTGTATGTACCACCGCTACCGCTGGTGCTTCCCTGGTTGACGCACGCATGTTGGGCAGACATGCTACGTGCTCCGGTGCAGTACGCTGCATACTCCAAAAGAGCCACACGATGGTCGGTCTTAAAACGCGTGCATCCTTCTGATCGAGGCGTCGGTAACCGTGGGGCAACGCAACGCGACGGACCGTTCCGTCCGCCGATGAAGCAGCACGTACTCCGCTCGGGCCGGTGCGTATGCGTGGGGGCTCGGGTCGCGTCTGAAAACCAAGATGGGCCACCTGACCTCAGAATAGCACTGAAATCAATTGATTTTTCCTGCCGTACGGACCACTGACAACCCTTCTCCTACCAAGACAAGACTGACTGACTGACCTAGTAGTGAACACCGGAGCAGGCAAAGTGCTCCACCCAGTCCATTCATCAGGCCGGCCGCCGGCCGCCGGCGACCGCGGTTGTTGGTTCGTTCCAGTTCCAGTTCCAGTTCCACACCGGCGGGCCACCGACCCACCGTCGAGCCCAACGGAGAGCGTGACCACCGCACCGCCCGTTCCTGCACACGCACGCGCGGGCCGCCGCTCACGAGGGCGTGGGGAAGGTGCTTGATGATGGTAAAATGATTGTGCGGCCATGGGGCCCATGGCGACGAGTAACAATGACCTCACTTGTCCGCACCACCGACTATCCATTGCACACCCACCCTAAGATAGATAATGGCATATACTTGAATATATTAGCTAGGGGGGCTTAAGAGCAACTTCAGCAGCGACGGGTCGCGTGGTTTGTTCGTTATTTATTCGTTCGGGTTGGTCGAGCGGACGTTGGTGTCCGTCAGTTTGTTCAACGCAGGCTCAGACACAAACAACGATAAACATAATTAAATATTAAAAGCCGGTCAAAGCCGGCCAAGTCCACGTAAAACATAATTAAGCATAAAAAAACGCGAACGCCCTCGGCCGCCCTACGCATCGTCTTCGTTGTCGTCGTTGGAGAAGATGAGGTCGATGAGCTCCGGGGCCGGCCTAGCCCAAGGGAACGCTGCCTCCCACGGCTAGGCATCGTCCTTGCCCGGCAGCCTCGGCGACGCAGGCTGATGGGATCGCTCCTCCTCCTCCCGCTCCCGACGCTCCGCCTCCTCCTATTCCGTCCACCTGTGCTCGAGCTTCATTTGCTCCGCCGCCTCAGCCTCCTCCCTTGCCGGTGCCAGCGACTTATGGTGCAGGAGGTACTCTTGCTCCTCCTCCTCCCTGCACCCATACCAGACGGGAGCCGCGGACACCCACTCGAGGAGCTAGCCGGTCCACTGGTAGGTGTGTGGCTGGCGCGCCTCGGCCTCAGCGGCCGGCGGAGACGGAGGAGGGGGCACGACGCAGTCGCCCGCCGCGGATAGCGCGAGGGCCTTTTAGAGACCTACCCAGCGCGTATCCTCCTCGTGCCTGCTCTCCTCGATGGCGTAGGCCGTTGCCTCCTCGAGGGCCGCCTGGTAGGCGGCCTCCTCCTCCTGCTCCTCTGGCTTCACTTGAGGGGGCGGCGGAGGGATGGCCGTATCGAACTTGGCGCCGTGGATGCGCTCCCGCTTGTGCTCGACGGCGAACCAAACCTCCCATTCAGGGGATTCAGCCGCGCACGTCGGAACGCGCCGCTGCTCTGGAGTGAGGAGCTCGTGCCGTCGACGGACCTCCTCCGCGTGCGCGCGCAGACCGCGGCACTGGTGGGATAGAGATGCGATCGGGGTCCAGATGCCAACCATGGGGGAGGTTGACATCTGGGTAGGGCAGAGCTTGCCTGTACTGCGAGTGCCACCGAGCTTGGTGGACTGGGATGTACAGGCGCTCCCGCGATGGCGCGCAGCAGCGAGGTGGCACCGACACCTTGGACGAGCTCGCGCCGGGGGAGAGCTTGCCCTTGCCCTTGCCGAAGAAGCCCATGGCTAGGGTTTCGTGGTCGCCGAGGGGAAGCAAGCGTCGCCAAATGTGGACGGGAGGGGGAAGTGGATGAGGCCGGCCCCGACGCACGCTTTGGAATAAAAAGGACGACCCACGGCCACCTTCCACCCACTGCCAGGCGGGCCCCGTAGGTAGGTGGTCGCGTTTAATACGGCCGAGGGGGCGTTGGCCGACCGACGAGTGGGGCCGAGGCGGACACAAGGGGACGCGCGGCGCGTCCGCGGCGACGTAAATCCGGCCCAAATTTGAGCCTCAAATGGGTCGATGCGGACGCGAAACGGGCGCGATTTGGGACTGGATCGACGCGTTGGGCGCCTGCTTTCGTCCGCGACGACCAAACAAACGCGGACGGACAAAATGAATCGCCATGTTGGAGTTGCTCTAACAGGCTCAAGCCCCCTTCCACTCTACCTCTATAACATTAGTTGTTATCACTAGTCTTATGGCCTAGCTTAGTCACTTACGAGTTCAGCCACGTTCGCACGACACAGTCAATCGAGCCTTTCATCATATTTTTCTTAGATTCGCCCACTAGATAATGTGTTGTGACTTAGAAAATTTCTTTTGGCTTCCGAGCTCCATGAAGGTCTTTAAATTCAAACTTCAAAATTTGTGCAAATTTTGTATTTTGATATTTAAAAAAAAATAAAAAATACATAGATAAATGAAGATATAATACACAAGTGTGTAAATTTTTAGAAAAAAATATGTTGAAA
This sequence comes from Hordeum vulgare subsp. vulgare, assembly GCF_904849725.1. NCBI lineage: Eukaryota > Viridiplantae > Streptophyta > Magnoliopsida > Poales > Poaceae > Hordeum > Hordeum vulgare. The sequence continues at coordinate 617,959,647 of NC_058524.1, forward strand.
TGACGGCTGTGCAAAAAAGACAAATTTAAAAACTTTTTGACACATGTTACTATTCATCATTTCTGACTATGAATTTGTCCTTTTTATATAGGTCGTGTTTCAAAGTATTTTGATCTGAAATTTTGCATGCACACGGATCACATCCTTATTCAGTGTTATATTTATTTTCAAAAAAAATTGGAACTAGTTTTTTCGAATTTTAAATTTTTAAAAAATTTCAGCCTCCATGGCTCCCGGAAGCCAAACGTGTGCTCTCGTTGTGACTCCCCTTTAAAGAGGCCATAATCCCCCTAAGATAGATGTGGTGAGGCTATGACTTTTTTCGTTAAGCTTGGGATGAACAAGAAAAAATGACTAATGGGATGAACAAGAAAAAATGACTAACGAGAATAAATTTTCAGATATAGCAAAACCGGTCTTGAAATGGGCTAAGGCGTAATGCCCCTGAAATTATATATCGGTCACGTGGTACATAATTTTGTGGTGTGTGCTAGAAATATATCATTTTCGGGTCGCCCTGGTGTCTGTCAACGCAAATGGCTGGTTGGTCAAAATCATGACATGAGGGATGAAGTAGGTGGGAAAAGAGAGCACACAGGTAGGTCTATTTCGCCAGTTTTAAGCGCGGTTTTCCTTATTCAAAGCACAGGTATTGTACTCAAGTCACTTGCTTCTTATCCAAAAGGGGCAAGGACAATCCTGAGCTAATACGGGGAACCAGTCTGGATGGTCAAACGCCAACCAGCGTATAGAACGAAGTATCCTTGTCTTACCGAGTAAACACGTTTCTGAAGTTTTAAGCAAGCGTACAATCATGTTGACAAATTGACAATGACGACAGAAACTAAGCGCATCTCTAGTCGGGCCCTTAGAAATAGAAAAATGAACGACCGAATAAAATTAGGAGAGCAATTTTATTACACAAACTTTTGATCAGTGTTAATAGTATCTACAACCGTAACTTACAAATTCGACCTTTCAAATATCCGCGGACAAGTTCGGACCCGTTCGCAGACACTGACCAATTACATCTTAAATAATGGATTTTATGACCGGATATCTTAAATTTATATTATTACATGCAACGTAAATCTAATACAAGTGGAGCCCGTCCGGCTACGTCGTGCCCATGTCCGATGGCTCGCTGATCTGGCCGCCGGTAAGGTAGAGTAACACATTGGACACTAGTCGGCTCATGGGAGTCGAGTTCCCGCGGTCTCCCATGCCCTAGTCTTTTTCTTGTCGAAGCCCGTCCGGACGATGCCAGTGGACGTTAGTCAATCAGGGATCCTTTCTAGGAGGAGCCGATGTCAACCATGACGCGGTTGCGGCGGCCGCACCCATGCATTTGACGGGGTGCCAAAGAGTGTGACTCCGTCTCTCGAACATCCATCGCCACGGAGTAATACAAGTATTATTCCCGTAAAAAAAACCATCACCGCGAAGGCGTCCGCCGCCTCTCACGCCCGTCGGCTCGCACGACAGGCACGCCGCGCCATGATATCGTCCTCGCACTGGCCCGCGCGCCAATGATGTGGCCCTTCCGCCACATCGTTCAGACGTCAGATGGACCGCACCGCCTCCGATGAGGAAGTGACTCTGAATCCAAGCACTGATTGTGCCAACGCAATGGATTTCTGGCATTACAAGTCCATGCGCTGCCGTCAGGCGGCCGCCTCCTGGGATCGGTGGAGCGCAACCCGGACGGACATCTCCTTCCCGGGCCGCGTGAGATTAGCTCGTGGTCGATGAATTTGGAGGAGAAAGACTCGAATCCATTGCCCGCCATGTCGGAGAAGGCCGGAGATCACCGAAGATGAGCTTGGTGGTGGATGAGAATGGAGGGGGGTGAAGTGAAGTGGCCAGTGTTTGGTCCGACGAGCGGATGGGAACAAATATATGTGGGGTCGATGCGGGTCAGACGGGCATGCGTGAACGCACTCGAGCTCTTTATATCCGCCCCATATTTAAGTTGAATATGAGGGATGCCGATCAGTCCGGATGTTCGAGGCCCGTTTGAGGGGTCGACTCGATCGATTTTTGTAACTGGTCAGTTTCTCCGGACGTTTGATGGTCGTTTTTCCGATAAATGGCATATATTAATATCGTGAAGATACCAATTACACCCAACCTCTGCAACAACGCAATGCCCTAATGACATGGCAGATGCACACAGCCAAAGAAACGAAGAAGAAGCTAAAAAAAAGTCCCACCACAGAGTTTCAGTACTTGCAACAGGAGCACAACCACCACCAAGACAACACTTGATGTCCAAGTACTCCAAAAACGACGCTTCCAAAAAGGAAACAATGCACAAGCACCGTCGTCGTCCAATCGTAAATCTTTTGTTTTCACCCTGGAGATAATCCCCGCTCTCAAAACAATATCTTCAACAAGGCCATTGCGAGGCACAACCAATTAAGGCCAAACCTTGGATTTTCATCATGAAAAGTAGGACCTTGAACTTCACCTGTGATGTCGCCCTCACTTACATACCACTGCTACGAATCCCGAAACTCCAAGCAAATTCCTCAATGCCGTAGGCTACAATCACCATTACAAGTCCTCCAATCTCGGCTTTCATGACATTCTCCGCCTCTGACTTTACCATAGAGTAAAATATCTCCTGAAGGAAACAGATAGCAGAGCTTCGCGTCACTCCCTCCTTGACGGAGAACCAACGGGAACGACCGAATTCCACCTGATCCAGCAATCACCATGCATAACACGCCCATGGGAGTTCGCCGGCGGAGCCTTTCGGAACCCGCCACTACGGCCAGATTAGAAAGTTCGGGCAGCCACATCGTCACCTCCACCACCATTTCCATGAAGCATCCGACGTCACGGTAGGAGCAACGCTTGATGGGCAGCCACATCGTCATGAAGGACGTGAGCACCGAGGCGGCGACAATGGCGAGCGACGTGGCGCCTGGCACCGGAGCTAGAAGCGTGGCACCGGGCGCAATGAAGGTGGTTGTGGCGGCCGTAGACGTGACGCGTCCATCATCGTCCTCCACTGCCAGCCGCGCACCGATGACTTCGCCTACTCCGTCACCAACCACGACATCGCCTCTGCCTGTACAACAAGCTAGCTCACACACACGTATGTATGTGTACCCACATGGAACGCGGACACGACTGGCTGACCTCGTTTGCGCGTGCAGAAACGGGTCTAGATACCTTCAAGAGGGGCTATATTTGGCGTGTGGGATCGGGCTCGAAAATTGATAATGGTGTGAACCTTGGATTCCGAGTAGCCCCTCCAGGAGAGTCATAACTCCTAGGGGGACCTGTGAAGTTAATACCGTGGATGAGCTGATCATTGCTGAGTCCCACGCATGGAATGTTCAACGCATCACTGAATTTTTCAGTCCAATAGATGCTGCAAGAATCCCGAGGGTCCCTTTAAACGCACACATGACCGAGGACTTTGTGGCATGGCATCTAACAAAATCGTATGCTTTCTCGGTGCGCTCTGCTTATTATGCACAATGAGATTATAAGTTTGGACCGAAACTGGTAGCCTATAGTGGACATGGTACAGCGGAGTGTAACCCGGGTTCGGAAATCTTAGGGCGGCTAAGAGTACCATCGAAGATGAAGATCTTCCTATGAAAAGCTCTATACGATACTATCCCTGGGTTAGGATTTTGGCAAACAGAAACATCAAAACTTCTGCGCAATGCCCTGTATGTCAAAGTGGTCATCACAACCCGGATATTCCCGTCATGGGAAATCTAGGTTTCAAAGAGGCAATCACCGTTGGCTCTTGGTACATATGGTGGCAGAGACGAGAGGCAGTCAAGGGCGCCTGTGTTGACAGCCCGGAGCGCTTTGCGTTTGCAATTTTGGGGCTGGCGACAAACTTCCAAGGAGCTGCGGGGCGGCCTAACCCACATGTAATCTCGTGGAAAAAACCGTCCTTCAATACCTACAGACTCAAATTGATGCCTCTTTCTTTCCAAATGGAACGGGGGCGACGGCTGCTGTTCTCCGCGACCATCGAGGTGCTGCGGTGGCAAGAGGGGATGGCCTTTAACTTATATTCTCGATGCAGCTACAGCAGAGGCAATTGCTCTACAAAAAGGGTTGGCTCTGATTGAGCAACTTATGTGTTCTCCGGTGATCACTGAAACAGATCCACTAGAGCTTATCTAAGCGTACAATGGGGTGGTCGAAGTTTGGAGTCCCTTCACAACGATTCTTGTGTACTGCTTTGTGAAGGCGCATAGCAGTAGTTCAGTTTCTGTTCAACACTACGAGCGAGAAGCAAATTCTATGGCATACAATTTAGCTAGGCATGCTTTCATATCTCATCGGAGATCTTGTGGGATTCAAATCCATCTAGTTTTATTAGACAAGATGTAATATACGATGTATCCTTGTTTGTCTAAAGCAACGGATTTCTTACGCACTCTTTTTCTTTCAGTGTAGCTAAAGGGAGTGGAAAGATTTTTAATGACGCGGCCTACTTGCTTAATAAATTGGATTTGAATATGTGTTAAAAAAAAACTTACCCGTCGTCCTCCGCCCACAAGGAGAAAGGAAGTACAAACACACACCCTCCGAGAACCGTCTAGTTGATCATGTCATGTTTGCTCACGCCTCTGCTGCTCTCCGTTCGTACGCCGGCGCTACGGCTACTCGTGCTCTGCTTGGCGCACGCTCGGTAATACGGAGTAAGTACGTACACATGACATGCGCCGGTGCACGTAGGAATCAGCCAGGAAATGCTCGACGGTGAAGTACCACTAGCCGTATATACTATCTGCCCTCTCTTGATCGTGCATCTGATCGAGGCATAGTATATACTCCCTACGTTCTTAAATATAAGTCTTTTAAACGATTTCACTAAGGGTCTACGTATGAAACAAAATGACTGAATCTATCTTCTAAAATATGTTTATATACATCCGTATGTAGTTCATTAGTGAAATCTTTATAAAGATTTATATTTAGGAACGGAGGGAGTATATCTGATCGGCGCCAAGCACGACGAGCGTTTCATCGATGAAGCAGCAGCAGCAGCAGCGCTCTGCTCGGGTCGGGTCGGTGCGTGCCCATGCATGTGCACGCGTGGGGGCTCGACCGGGTCGTCGAGCGAGCGGGACGCCGCCGCTTCCACTTGAGAATACGTTGAAATCCGTGGCGTTGGTTCCTTCCTACTCAAAGCGCTGCCAACAGGTTTCGAAAAAAAAAAGTGCTGCCAACCAAAGTTCACGTACGGATCGCTGGCGACGGTGCTCCTACCAAGGCTGGCCCGTGAAGCCGTAAGCTCAACAGCTAGCAGGGCACCGGCGTGCGTCGTTCCCCTTCCCCGGCGTGGCCCGCGCTCCACTCGTAACGCCGGCGACCGGCCGGCCGCCATGCCGAGCAGGGCAGATTCCAGAGCGCAAGATAGTACTGTACTAAGGAGGAAGCAAAAGAAAAGTCGTGTGACGCCAACACATCACAGAGTGCAGCGACGAGATCCATTTACGATGTCATCATCACGGTCCACATAAGCCATCTGTCTATACACACAAGCAAACAAAAAACGATGAGCAAAAAGTCCCAAAAAAAATTCGACCAAACAAGCGGCCGAATTGGTCAAAATTCCACCAAAGCCTCTCGCTTTTTTGTAGAGAGACCTTGCTTGTCAACCCAAACCCAGTTTACTTCTACACACAACCCAGTTTCTTTCTTCACTGTCTGTTCTTCCCATCCAGTCAGCAGGGCCACCTACATACTCCTATTACCATTCAATCAGTCAATCCGTCAAAATGTACGGCGGCCGATGAGCCTGGCCTAGACGTCGGCGCAGCGGCGCGGCGCGAAGCCGAGCCGGTTGCGCTCCAGGTCGTAGAGGACGTGGAAGTTCTGCTGCTGGTAGTTGCCGATGATGGACATGCCGGACCGCGGCGTGCCCAGGACGGCCAGGCACATCACCCCCTCCGGCTCCAGCCGGATGAAGTAGTTCTCCGCCGGGAACTCCCACGCCGCGCCGTCCGCGAACACCAGCGACAGCTCCGGCACCTCCACCTTCTCGGCTCCGGACACGTTGTAGCACGGGCTCAGCACCGGGAAGCCGGGGATGAGCGGGTAGGATGGGCTCATGCGGTCCATGAACGCCTGCCGGATCGCCTGGTACGCCGGCTCCGGGAAGTAGCTCAGCGTCGTGCCGGAGTCGATGATGGTGCCGCCGGCGGACAGCGTGTCGGACGGGATGTTCAGCGCCTCCCCGCCGACGAGGACGGACTTGAGCTGGAGGTAGTAGAAGGTGTCCGCCGCGTCGGCCGTGGCCGGCGCGAAGGCCGTGTAGTTTAGCTGCGGGTGCGCGAGCAGCGCGTCGTCGTGGCCGAAGATGATCTTGCTCCCGGCCGCGCTGCCGTGCTCCACGAGGCAGTAGGAGAAGGCGTGCCCCCCGTAGACGCCGCGCAGCTGGGACGCGAACGAGAGCGGGCCGCGGCCGAGCCCCAGCAGCCCCGCGGCGCCGTGGAAGAGGCCGCGGTTCTGGTGGCCGCACCCGAATGCCACGCCGTCGACGCGCCGGGTTCCTGATTGGGTGAGGTTGACGGTGAAGGCCTCGAGGGCGAGGTCGCCGGTGGTGTTGGACTGGTCGCCGTACCAGTAGTAGTAGGGGCAGGGGTCGCTCCGCGGCCTGCGGCACGACCTGGGGCCGGTCAGCGGCGGCGGCGGGGAGACGAGGCCGCAGCGGCTGTCCCCGCAGGTGACGTTGCGGTAGGAGGCGGAGGCGGCCGGGTCGAAGACGGGGCCGGTCTGGTGGAAGCAGTCGAGGCAGGGCGCGCACTGCAGCCAGTTGAGGTCGCTGCCGGTGTCCATGATCATGCGGAACCGGCGCGGCGGCGTGCCCACGTACACGTCCACCAGGTACTCCCCCGAGCCCACCGCCACGCCTGACTCCACCGTGGCCACCACCCGCTCCGACAGCGCCCGCCGCGGCCGCGAACCCTTCCGTTGCGCCGCGCCGGGCAGCGCGGCCCTCCTGCCGTGCATCGTGTCGATGCGGGCCGCGTCCTTCTTGGCCGAGTCGAGGACGAACAAGCCCGACCCCGTCGCGCCCGCTGAAGCGGAGCGGTGGGTCATGTGGAGCTTGAGAGACGGTGTCCGGCGCGCGAGCTCCTCCTCCTCGGCGACCAGCCTGCCGTCGCAGCCGGCGTCGGCGACGGCGGTGTTGTAGGGCGGGAACTCGATGCCGTACAGCGGTCCGGTTCCGGCCGACGCCGACGAGTTGCTGCCGGCGCGAACGGACGAGAGCGCGAGCAAGAGCAGCAAGAGCGCCAGCAGAGAATAGCACACGGGCAGGTGGTTGAGGTTCGCCATGGCTGAGGCCTGAGAGAGGGATGGGGGCGTCGGCGATTTGTGGGGAGGTGAGCTACGGAAGCCGAGGCGGAGGGGAGAGGTAAGGTGGTGGGGGTTGGAATGGTTGTCGGGGCCGTGGAGAAACAACGCGGAGAGTTTGTATTGTTTTGACCAGGAAGATCGATGACCTTTTCGCGGTTCGTTAGAGCAACAAAGTGAGGAAAATAACTACTAAAAAAATAGACTTATTACAGTAGACTACAACAGTACTCCTTACGGAAATTATACTACAAGAGAATTAAACTAACTACTGCAGTAGGCTACAGTGTATTCCTCAAGAAAAAAATACTAGAGTGGACTACAACAGTATTCCTCGAAGAAAAAAAAAACAGTACTACTTCCTACCTTTACTTTTTACTCAACAAAGAGAATACAGTAATGCAGTAGTAGTGCCAGTATATTTTGAAAGCATTTGACTTGCTGGATGTTGACTACCCATTTGCGTCACCAGGACGTGGTGTAATGCAATGACGTGTGGCTCAATTAGCCGGCCAGCACCAACCCCACGTCGACGTGTGTCCTTCACGGTAGGAAAGACTTGCACGCATGACTTCTGACCTGGCCCCGCGGAGAAAAGTCTGAAAAAGAGACCGCTGACCTGGCAAACAGGCGATGGATCGAGTCAAAGTGCATTTTTTTTAAGGAAAAGACAGCTCGAGACGAAGCTAGGAGTAGCAGCGATCGCACGTCCCTATCAATCAACGTAGACTGGGTGGAGGAATATATTCCTGTTGAGACCGACACGGCATGCGGTCTACGCACGTAATTTCCCGGAAAATTTCAGATCCAGCGGCGCGCGCGCCGTTTTACACGGAATTTGCTGCGTCCGGTTCAAGAATTTCGGTGGCCGGGGACGGGAGACCGGGAGCACGGAGCAGGGCACGTCACGTCCCTCTCGGCCGCGCGGCTCACACGCCAGATCGGAGGGCCAGACCGACCGACGAAGCAGTCGCCGGAATTTCGGTTTTTCTCATGGAGAGAGTTCCTCTGCTGCATCGTCCGATTTGTATCTGACGGACCGCCCGCGGCTCTTCGTTTTACTAGTTACTAGCAAAAGGGCCCATGCGTTGTAACGGAAGAAAAAAAAAATCATACGGCACACGCTCTTAATTTATAAAAAATGTCTATAATTTGAAAATTTATAGTTATGATATAAGTAAAGATGATCTTATCCTAAAAAATGCAGTTCAAAATTTTACAGGTCTTCTATTTTAATACGGCTTGCATGTAGATTTAATACGTGCAAAGAATCAGTCCAGTGACCTTCAGTTTCATCTCTAATCCTGATTTTGTTGACGTGTTCATTCCCAATCCGGATGAGTACCAGTATGAAAGAAAGACGAATAATGACTTATTTATTAAGATTGCACCCTAGATAGTATTTTTATTAAACGTTTAACAGATAAAATAATATCATATTTAAATTCTACATATTTTTCTAATCAAATTCCATGTATAATATGTTAAATTTGAAGTTACGGTTTAAAAGATATGAGTATTTAAAAAAATATTTAATATATATACTACGAGTTTAATATCATAAACAGTAAGGGCTTTTTTGTTACATGTGAAAACTATTGGATGTGAAAACTATGTTGTTATTACAATGTTCCCCGTTTTTTTCCGACGGAAGCGATAGCCTCTTTATTATTAGGTAAAGATTTTATTACATGTGAAAACTATGTTGTTATTACAATGTTCCTCGTTTTTTTTTTCTTATCAAAGAGCTTACTTCGTGGTTAGTGTAAGTGTGTGACTTGCTGGCTAAGAAAGCTTACCGCGTGCAAGCAGCATGCAAGCAAGCGGTGACGAGGATGCAACCACGCTACTGTACTGGAGTATTTCGTAGACTGACATTTGAAAAGTCGGTATAAGTATGTCTGGCCACAAGTCAAGTACCATAAGTACGTCAATTAGCATGTGTGACTAGAACTCAGGCACATCTTGTGGAACAAGATTGGTCGCGACGTAACAGCATCTTGAGCCACGACTAGAAAATCCGGATCCTCAAACGTTCGTAAACGCGTCCGGTCAGTGTCCCTTATTTGTTCATCTACGCAATCATATTTTTCATTTTTTTTCTTATATTTTCAATCAGTTGCACGTGGTTGGTGGAGAGAAAGAAAGAGAAAGAAAAAAAAATAAGAAGAAAATTGTGGTCTGGAATGGGGTTACGTCCTATGTGGCGAACTGACCGGGCACGCCGAGGCTCGGTCGGGGGCCCTCATATCCTTCTCATATTTAAGATAAATATGAGGGTTCGTGGGCAGCCCGAGCATATATAGACAATATGAGGGGTCCTGTTGAGTTACATTTTTTCTTCTCTCTCCTGTCCAGTCACTGACCGGACGCGTCCGCGAGTGAATAAGGGGTCATTTGAGAGGCCCGGATGTACATGCTCTTACTTTTTTCCTTCTCTCTCATGTTCGGTGCCTAATTGGGTGCGTCCGCGGGCCTTATATCCTCTCCATATTTGAGATGGATATGAGGGTTTGCGGACAACCTGGACATATAGGGACGATATGAGGGGTTCGATTGAGTTACTTTTTCCTTCTCTCTCTTGTCCGGTCAGTGACCGGGCACGTCTGCGGGACCTCATATCCTCCCCATATTTGAAATGGATATGAGGGTTCGCGGACAGACTAGGCATATAGGGACAATATGAGGGGTCCGGTTGAGTTACTTTTTTCCTTCTCTCTCCTGTCCGGTCACTGATCGGGCGCATCCTCGGCCGTATGAGGTGTCATTTGAGGGGTCCGACTGTAGATGCTCTTACTTTTTTCCTTCTCTCTCATGTTCGGTCACTAACCAGGAGCATCCGCGGGCCTCATATCCTCCTCATATTTGATATGGATATGAGGGTTCACGAACAAACTCGGATATAGGGACGCTATGAGGGGTCTGGTTGAGTTACTTTTTCCTTCTCTCTCCTGTCCGGTCACTAACCGGGCGCGTCCGCGGGCCCTCATACCCTCTCCATATTTGAGATGGATATGAGGGTTCGCGGACAGCCTAGGCATATACGGACGATATGAGGGGTCCGGTTGAGTTACTTTTTCTTTCTCTCTCCTGTCTGGTCACTGACCGGGCGCATCCGCGGGCGTATGAGGGGTCATTTGAGGGGTCCGGCTGTAGATGCTCTTACTTTTTTCCTTCTCTCTCCTATCCAGTCACTGATCGGACGCATCCACGGGCGTATGAGGGCCATTTGAGGGGAGCATCTACAACCGGGCATCCCAAACCAACCTCAAATGTTCGGCCAGCCCGTCGGGTCACTGTCCGGTCACGAACATCTGGCCTAGACGGGCACCTCAAATATGCATCAAATGTTCGGGCTCACTCGCACCGTTCATATCCAGCCAAAATATGGGGCGGATATGAGGGCGGCCCGGGAGCATCCACCAAGTTTTCGTGGCGCAGCATGGCCTTCTTGGACACCATAAATATGCCAATCCGGCAAATCCTAGGCATCGGTCAATCCGGACTCCACCACACTCCCGTCTCTGTCCACTCCTCTTTCGATCCCTTCCCCTCCGATCCGATGGCAGGCGAAGGAGTCAACAGTGGCTCCAACGAGAATCCGATGCCTCGGCCATCGATGTGGAGGAGCTCGCTCTCTCCATCGCCATTAGGAGGTCACTACTCGAGCAAGGTGGCCCCTGCAGATTTTCCTCAACGTGTGTCGCCCGTCGGCACAGCGCCAACGATGTCATCGACCCTTCCGTCTTGGCGCGCAGCTCCAACAGCTCAGCTCTGACACGTACGCTCTGCTTCTTTAACGTACGTCACCCACCTCCACCATCCTCTGGTCCGGAAGAGGTGCCCGGTCAACGTCGGGTCATCGTGCCCACGTCGGGACCGGGATGCATGACAAAGCTCAAGTCTAAGGCACGTGCAGCCCGACACGAGCATAGCAGGCGAGGGATTGGGGGGAGGCGATGTTCTTGCGCCGATATATCCCCAGGACGCGCTCCTCACGTCGCTATTCCATCGCTCTCTCACGATGGCGGAGACAGATGCACAACGCCTCCGTCGCAAGAATGCCAAGGCGCCCAGACTCGGCATTGAGTTGTGGGACCGCGAGGAAATAAATGAGGCGACAGTGAAGGCAAAGGCGTCCCTTCATGCGAAGGAGTAGGATTGCTTGCTCCGTAGGCTATCGGACATGAGTTGCAACTCCAACTACGACCTGATGGACAACTCCACCTTCAGCTCCGACGCCGACGCACCTCCGCATGCAGACGCCTACATAGAGGGGAGGCGTGGGCACAGTCGCGCCGACGACCGGAAGGGGAAGGGGCCGGCGAGGAAATGGTGATTTCTTCCGCCCTTCCCCGTTTTGTTTATATTTTATCTATGTTTGAAGTACTTTGTAGTACGGATTTGCCGTTGAACTCCGATGAAGTATGCTCCTTTTGTCCGGTGATGCAATATGATCCGATGAAATGCGTGTATGAGGGGAGGCATGGGCGTTGTGTTGGAAATATGCCCTACAGGTAATGATAAATAGTTATTATTATATTTCCTGTTTAAAGATAATCGTTTATTATCCATGCTATAATTGTATTGAATGAAAACATAGATACATGCGCGGATACATAGACAAAACAAAGTCCCTAGCAAGCCTCTAGTTGGCTAGCCAGTTGATCAATGATAGTCAAGGTTTTCTGACTATATGCAAGTGTTGTCACTTGATAACTGGATCACAACATTAGGAGAATCGTGTGATGGACTAGACCCAAACTATGAACGTAGCATATTGATTGCGTCGTTTTATTGCTATTGTTTTCTGCGTGTCAAGTATTTGTTCCTATGACCATGAGATCATATAATTCACTGGCACCGGAGGAATACCTTGTGTGCATCAGACGTCGCAACGTAACTGGGTGACTATAAAGGTGCTCTACAGGTATCTCTGAAGGCGTCCGTTGAGTTAGTATGGATCAAGACTAGGATTTGTCACTCGAGTGACGTATCTAGGGGCCCACTCGATAATACAACAGCACACACAAGCCTTCCAAGCAATGTGACTAAGTGTAAGTCACGGGATCTTGTATTACGGAACGAGTAAAGAGACTTGCCGGTAACGAGATTGAAATAGGTATGCGGATACTCACGATCATATCTCGAGCAAGTAACATACCGAAGGACAAAGGGAATGACATACGGGATTATATGAATCCTTGACACTGAGGTTCAACCGATAAGTTCTTCGGAGAATATGTAGGATCCAATATGGGCATCCAGGTCCCGCTATTGGATATTGACCGAGGAGTGCCTCGGGTCATGTCTACATAGTTCTCGAACCCGCAGGGTGTGCACACTTAAGGTTCGATGATGTTTTAGTATAGTTGAGTTATATGTGTGGTTACCGAATGTTGTTCGGAGTCCCGGATAAGATCACGGACGTCACGAGGGTTTCCGGAATGGTCCGAAAACGAAGATTGATATATAGGATGGTTTCATTTGTTCACCGGAAAGTTTCGGGTAATTCCGACAGTGTACCGGGAGTGACGAATGGGTTCCGGGTGTTTACCGAGAGGGGCCCACCCACCAGGGAGTGAGCCCAAGGCCCTAGGGTGACGCACCAAGTCCCTAGTGGGCTGGTGGAGTCAGCCCAAGAGGGCTATGGCGCCACATAAGAAAATACCAAAGGAAAAAAGAAAAAGAAAGAAAAGAGGGAGGTGGGAAGGAAGAGGATGACTCCTCCTTCCCGAACCAAACTGGAGGAGGAGTCCTCCTCCTCCTGGCGGCCGGCGCACCTTGAGGCCTTGTGGGTCAAGGCTAGCCCCTCCCCCTTCCTCCTATATATAGTGGTGGTTTAGGGCTTTTTGAGACACAACATTGCCACGTGCAACTCTAGCCTATTCCACATAGTTTTACCTCTAGATCGGATTTCTGCGTAGCTCGGGCGGAGCCCTGCAGAAGTAGATCATCACCACCACCGGAGCGCCGTCACTCTTTCGGAGAACCCATCTACTTCTCCATCTTGCTTGCTGGATCAAGAAGGCCGAGATCATCGTCGAGTTGTACGTGTGCTGAATGCGGAGGTGCCGTCCGTTCGGCGTTAGATCGGAATGGATCGTGGGACGGATCGCGAGACAGTTCGTGGGACGGTTCGAGGGACGTGAAGACGTTGCACTACATCAACCGCGTTTCTTAACGCTTCCCGCTGTGCGATCTACAAGGGTACGTAGATCTAATCTCCACTCGTAGATGGACATCACCATGATAGATCTTCGTGTGCGTAGGAAATTTTTTATTTCCCATGCAACGTTCCCCAACACGTTGCATGGGTTGTATGGTTTTGACGGTTCGAATATGAGGGGCGTGGGTGTGGAAAACACCAAATGAGGCGTGCCCGGTCAATGTCAGCAGAAACGTTTGGGTCCATCTGCGGGCGTTTGAGAGCTTGGATTTGCTATGGTCGGCTCTAGATGCTCTTACAAAAGTTCATTCAAATTATAAAGCATGTCAAACAAAATAGAAACTACATCAAAACTTGGAGACCACCAAGCAAACACTACGCCGCCAGAACGCACCGTTGTCGTGGCTCCCCTATCGGAATCGACTTGACCTTGTTGATGACAGCTAGAAGGACATCGTACATGTTTCCCTAAGGACCAGTGTCCTACAGCCACAATCGTTCATGTTCAATCCTTGCATAGATTTGAAGCGACTTCGAATCTCGTCACATGTCGAGAATCCCTAACCACGTCGCTCCAAGAAGACAATACAAATCTATGCCGAATCTCCATCGACTACGTTTAGACGAACAAACTCGATGAGGAATGAAAAAAAATAAGTGTAACCATCCACCCGACCGCTGCACCTGAAAGGACTGAAAAGTCTAACCTAAATTACTAACCGGGACAGAGGCACCTCATTCCTATATATCCCCCTCCCTCCCACACCCCGACGGTCGTCGTGTGGCAGACAGAGAGGAGGTGAAACCACAGGATCGCCGGTGCAGTCTAGAGGAAAAAAATTACCCTTGCCACCTAGGGTTTGATTGGAGAGGAAAGTAAGAGAAGAAAGATATATATTAGGTTCGTCCATCACTTAGTTAGTTGCGACCCCCGAAGCGAACCGTGTATAGTGCATGACAGAAGTAAGTGTCTGTTTGGTTTATGACTAACTTTGTCATAACCAATCTTAGACTAAATATGGCCACCACAAAAAATGTAGCTAACAATAATGGCCACCACAAGTGTGGCAAAATTTAACAAAAAATTAAACCTATAACAAATGAACCATGTAGCTAAAAAGGTGTGGCAATGAATCAAACATGTGTCTTAGGCTTCAAACCAAACAAACCCTAAAACTCTCAGTCAGTCCTCCTGGGCAGCAAATGGTTTCAGTGCCTGATGGACCAGTGGAGTTTCTACCCTTACCTCCTGCAATAATTAGAGTGCACGGTCTATGACAGCTATTTGGTTAATATGTTTCTGAGCAGAAGCACGTCCTCTATCTATCTGACGTTTTCTCTATCCCTTCTTATCTCTTAATGGCATTTCTATCTCTCGATTCAATCAATTAAGTAAGTCTAGATGACATTTGTCTTCATTTCATGTTTTCCCTGGCTATTCAGCCATTACTTGCATCTCAGGTTCTTTGTACCTTTTTTTAGTGCCATGCACACTGAGGTTTCTGGCATGACCAAATCTTTGAGAATATTATTACATTAATTTCTTCATCTTGATGTACTTAACCCATTCAAATTCCATAATTTCAATGCTATATTGTCGTTCTTGAGTTCCTGTTTAACGACGATGCAAATGTATTTCAGTAATGGATGTTCCCTTGAAAGTATTTACTAGGTTTGCTACTTACGCTTGACATATCAGTAATAGATCGGATGAACTTTGTTGGGTTTCGTATCAGACTATCAGTTGAACCTGATGGAAAGTTTACACGTGAATAAGTCTCATATATTACGTGAACTGGACAATTACTGTTTTGAAAAAGTTTCATGCATTTTTTGTTTTTTTAATAGAAAAATTTGTCTAATCGGACACATCTAGACCCAAGTTCCAAATATCGGCACCGAGTGGATAACCTTGTAATTTTCCCACAGGGCATAGGCTATACAAGGGAGTTGGGCGCGAGGCTGCGTCTTTAGTATTATTGAGTTTCATAATTTGTTTCATAATTTCTTTACAATTTCAAAATATCATATGTATTGGTTTTTTTAAAAGTTAAACCTTTTAAAATATAACTAAATTTGAAGATAAATTTATCAATATCGATAATAGCAAATCGGTGTCATTCGATTCATCATGAAATGATTTTTCTTATTTTATTTATTTAGTATTGTGAATGTCGATATTTTTGGCTATGAACTTGGTCAATACTAAAGAAAATTCTTTCTTAATTAACTAATACACCTTATATTTTTGAACCGACAGAGTATTTCGTTTAGCGAGCTGGAAAATGATGGAGTGTGTTTTATTTTTATTTGTACTGCGGTGTTTTTGATGGACCTTTTGCGATGTGATTCTCGGATTCTAGGTTACCTGTTAACCAATCCTTACTTATGTGAGAAATTTTCTACATTGATGATTGCATGTACTATATTTGTTTTATAACATCACATGTGTGTGCTTATTTTTTTAGAAGATAAGAGGGTGCGTGGGGTTTATATGTTTTTATATGCCGGTTGTTGACCTGGTAAAAAATGTAAACTAAATCCAAAATTTAATACATGCATCAAATGAGAGAGATTCAGAATTAGAGTGTAACGGCTTGAAAAAATAAAATGAGAGACCTCATTAAAAAATTGTTGCCTCCTCAAAATCGAGTGTCACAATTTTAAATTGAAAACTCCAATTGATTAAAAGGCTTTAAACATAAGGAACATAGTGTATTAGATAGATGTAGTGTAGGAAAACATCATTTGTACAAACAAATAAATTTATATCAATGTTTTCGTTGTTGGACCTCCTGACCCATTAGTATGGGCACGCCGCCAGTGACTAGTCAACCCATGTTTAAAATGATGCACATTATGAAAAACCGTTACATACTGTCTTCGGTGGTTGCATGAAACCCTAGAGATCTTTTTGTATTTCTTAATCTCTTAAGATGTTTTCTGCAAAGTTTTTAGGACAATCATTTTATCCGAGCCTGTTTTTAGTGTCCACATGTCTTGCTTCATGTAACTTGATTTCAATTAATGGATGTGGTTGCTCTAAAATAAAGTGATGCAAGTTTCAAGTTTTGAACGCCCTAAATATGTTTCAAATGTGACAAAA